>NC_069366.1:21910000-24311875 GCF_021730395.1 Mercenaria mercenaria | reverse complement strand
CTATTCATTCAAAGTGCCATTCGGGGGCATGTGTCATCCTATGGAGACAGCTCTTGTTCTTTCTTCAGTAGTCCTAACCATATGTATGTGATTGATTTGAAAGTTCTGGTATATGTCTTCAGGTGGTCTGACATTTAAAAAAATCTTCATCAGATCCACTGGGCAGATTTACACCAAACATCACAGGAATGATCCTTGGGTGGCCCCCTTTCAAAATTGCCAAAAGAATTTAAATCTTTGCAGAATTTTGGTTGTCATGGAAACTTGAAAGGAAAATCTTTTAAAATCTGCTACTCAGAAACTATCCGGCAGATTTCAAAAATACTTTGTAGAAAATTAATGATCTCTTGGTGACCCTCTATCATTGTTCAAGCCGCTCAGTTACGCAAAAGAAATAATACAGCTTTTAGAGGGCGCGGTTTGTTAGTCCCCTACTGGTTGAAAACCAGTTTCGGGGACTATAGGAATGCACTTTTCCGTCATTCCGTCCGTCCGTCTGTCCGTCCATCCGTCCGTCCGTCCGCAATTTCGTGTCCGGTCCATAACTCTGCCATCCATGAAGGGATTTTAATATTACTTGGCACAAATGTTCCCCATGATGAGACGACGTGTCATGCGCAAAACCCGGACCTCTAGCTCAAAGGTCAAGGTCACAATTGGAGGTCAAAGGTCAACAGGGCTTTTTTCCTGTCCGGTCCACAACTCTCCCATCCTTGAAGGGATTTTAGTATTACTTGGCACAAATGTTCCCCATGATGAGATGATGTGTCATGCGCAAATCCCGGACCCCTAGCTCAAAGGTCAAGGTCACAATTGGAGGTCAAAGGTCAACAGGGCTTTTTTCCTGTCCGGTCCATAACTCTCCATCCATGAAGAGATTTTAATATTACTTGGCACAAATGTTCCCCATGAGGAGACGACGTGTCATGCGCAAAACCTGGACCCCTAGCTTAAAGGTCAAGGTCACAATTGGAGGTCAAAGGTCAACAAGGCTTTTTTCCTGTCCGGTCCATAACTTTCCCATCTGTGAAGGGATTTTAATATTACTTGGCACAAATGTACCTCATAATAAGACGATGTGTCATGCACAACTTTCAGACCCCTAGCTCAAAGGTCAAGGTCACACTTAGCAGTCAAATGTTAACATAGCATGAACAGGGTCTGTTTCGTGTCCGGTCCATAACTCTGACATTCATTAAGGAATTTTAATATCACTTAGCACAAGTGTTCCCCATGATGAGACGTGTCATGCGCAAATCCCAGACCCCTAGCTCAAAGGTCAAGGTCACAATTGGGGGTCAAAGGTCAACAGAGTTTTTTTCCTGTCCCGTCCATAACTCTGCCATCCATGAAGGGATTTTAATATTACTTGGCACAAATGTTCCCCATGATGAGACAACATGTCATGCGCAAAGCCCAGACCCTTAGCTCAAAGGTCAAGGTCACAATTGGAGGTCAAAGGTCAGTAAGGTTTTTGCCCTGTCCGATCCAGAACTCTGTCATCCATCAAGGGATTACAATATTACTTGGCATAAATGTTTCCCATGATGAGACGACGTGTCATGCGCAACACCCAATACCCTAGCTTAAATGTCAAGGTCACACTTTGAGATCGAAGGTCAAGAGGATTTTTTTCCTGTCCGGTCTATAACTTTGTCATGCAAAGCAGGATTTAGATATCAGTTGGCACAAATATTCCCCTGGATGAGACAACATGTCATGCGCAAGAACCAGGTCCCTAGGTCTAAGGTCAAGGTCATATTTAGAGGTCAAAGGTCAAATTCAAGAATGACTTTGTACGGGACATTTCTTCTTCATGCATGGAGGGATTTTGATGTAACTTGGACCAAATGTTCACCACCATGAGGCACCCTTGTTTTTAGAATTACGTCCCTTTGTTGTTACTATAAATAGATTTTATTGTAACTTTTTTATTACTGGTGGTAGAGAAAAATCGAGACCACTTTTCTGTGGTACAGCATGCATGTTACATCCAATTTTTAGGTGTATTTTGACCTATCTCTACCTGGTAAAGAGTTTCTTGTGGACTTGTATTATATAGATTTTTTTTTTTTTTTTTTTTTTTGCATGGCAATACTTCATTCACTTGTTTTCCCTATATTGCTTTAATTTAAAAAATCTTCAATGTTTTAGATATTTGATGTGTTACATTTTCGGTGACATGTAGACAAGATTACTCAGGTGAGCGATCCAATGTAAGTTGGTATCTCAGTATCCACGAATGGGAATGGATTGAAAATTTACATACTTGTCCACTGAAATGAACTTACATGCATTCTACAGTTGTCATAATTCTGTTTTGCATTTTTACAAAATAGTGCCCCATTTTACACTTGTGTTCATTTATTTAACTTCCTTAATGACTTCCTTTAGTGACATAGTTGTGCGATGCTGTTCTCTGACAGTTCTTTCTTTTGTTTTGGTTTTTTAAGGCCCCACTTTTTTTGGGGGGGAGGAGGGGGGGCATATAGATTTGCCCTTGTCCGTCCGTCCTTCAGAGAATGTTGTGTCGCGCCTAGCTCCAAAAGTATTTGATGTAGATTCACAAAACTTTACAGGAATGTTGGTCAGCATGTGTAGTTGTGCACCTGGGGTTTCGCGTCCGGATTCCTTCAGTCATGTAGGAGATATGGCCCCTGACTTTGTAAAAATTGGTCATTTTTGTGTTGTGTTGCGCCTAGCTCCACAAGTATTTGTTGTAGAGTCACAAAACTTTACAGGAATGTTGGTCAGCATGTGTAGTTGTGCACCTGGGGTTTCGCATCCGGATTCATTCAGTCATATAGGAGTTATGGCCCCTGACTTAGTAAAAAATTGGTCATTTTAATGTTGTCGCGCCTAGCTCCAAAAGTATTTGTTGTAGAGTCACAAAACTTAAGAGGAATGTTGGTCAGCATGTGTTGTTGTGCACCTGGGGTTTTACATCCGGATTCATTCAGTCATATAGGAGTTATGGCCCCTGACTTAGTAAAAAATTGGTCTTTTAATGTTGTGTCACATGTTGCTCGAAAAGTATTTGACCTAGAGTCACCAAAGTTTACAGGAATGTTGGTCAGCATATGCAGTTGTGCACCTGGGGTTTCGCGTCCAGATTCGTTGAGTCATGTAGGAGTTATGGCCCCTAACTTAGTTAAAAATTGGTTTTAATGTTGTGTCACTCGTAGCTCCAAAAGTATTTGACCTAGAGTCACCAAAGTTAACAGGAATGTTGGTCAGCATGTGCAGTTGTGCACCTGGGGTTTCGCATCCAGATTCATTCAGTTGTGTAGGAGTTATGGCCCCTGACTTAGTTAAAAATTGGTAATTTTAATGGTGTGTCGCGCATAGCTCCAAAAGTATTGACCTATAGTCCCCAATTTTTACAGGAATGTTAGTCAGCTTTGGGGCATTTGTGCACCTGGGGAGTCGCCTCAGATTCATTCAGTATTGTAGGAGTTATGGCCCCTGACCTAGGAAAAGATTGTCATTTTTAGCTCACCTGTCACATAGTGACAAGGTGAGCTTTTGTGATCATCCGTCGTCGTCCCTGCGTTCCGTCAACAATTTCTTGTCTGCCGATAGCGCTTCATTTATGATTTTATTTTAACCCAAACTTACACACAATTGTTCACATAAGATCTCGGTTCCTTTCTTGAATGGCCCGATTCCCTTATGGGTTCCAGAGTTATGGCCCCTGGGAAAAGGGGCCCAAAAACAGCTATTTTGACCTTTGTCTGCACAATAGCGCTTTATTTATGATTTGATTTTACCAAACTGGCACAAATTATATCACCATAAGATCTTGGTTTTTTCTTGAATGGCCCGATCCCATGATGGGTTCCAGAGTTATGGCCCCTGAAAGGGCCAGAATTAGCTATTTTGACCTTGTTGCACAATAGCAGCTTCATTTATGATTTGATTTTTACCAAACTTGCACACAACTTATATTCACTATTAAAATCTTGGGGTTCCTTTTTGAAATGGCTAGATTCCTTTATGGGTTCAGAAGTTATGGCCTGAAAGGGCCAGAATTTAGCTATTTTGCCTTGTCTGCCACCCAATAGCAGCTTCATTTTGATTTGAATTTAATCAAACTTGCACAAACTTGTATTTTCCATAAGATTCCGTTCCTTTGTTGAACCCGGCAGATCCTTTAAAGGGTTCCAGAGTTATGGCCCTGAAAGGGCCAAATTAGCTATTTTGACCTTGTTTGCAATAGCAACTTCATTTTTGATTGATTTTAACAAACTTGCCCCAACTTGTATCACCACAAGATCTTGGTTCCTTCTTGAACTGGCCAGATTCCTTCATGGTTCCAGAGTTATGGCCCCCTTTAAAAGGGTCCAAAATTGGCTATTTTGGCTTTTGCAGCCATATAGAGACTTCATTTATGGTTATATTTGATAAAAACTTCCAAATATCTTCAAAACAATAAATTCCTGGGATTCCATGCCCAATCGATCCATCGTAGATTCCAGAGTTATTTTATATCTGATTACTCCCTTGATTGTAGTCAAAACAGATTTAAATCAGTAAGTACTTTTAGGACTTATTTGAAATTTCATTATTGTCATTAGTTGGACTGAGACAATCAGGGTAGATAACTATGGACTGATTTTATGGCAAATTACCTCCCTTTATTTCAAATTAAAATGGGTATATCTCCATAACTAAAAAAAGATTCTGATCTGAAATTTCATTATGTCAACAGATTTATTTGGAGATCTTTTTTTGTTCACTTACAATAATTTTTTTTAATTACTTCCTTTTTCTTTAAATATAAATAGCTTATTTTAGTAATTTTTATTATTGGCCATGGGGAAAAAAACGAGACCACTTTTCTGTGGTACACATGGATGGTCCCTCCAATTTTTAGGTGTATTTTGAATATCTGTACCTTGTAAAAATTTTTTTTTTCTTTTTGGTTAAATTTCTTTCCTTTGTTGTTCCTGTCCTTTGGACTTAGATATTTTTTCTTAGGACCCTCTTGTCCTCAAGTGCAATGATAACAGGTGAGCGATATAGGGCCATCATGGCCCTCTTGTAATGTTTTGTCGCGCGGAGCTCTGAAAATATTTTACCTACAGTAATTACGAAGAGAAATGAGTTACGGTAGTTGATCTGTGTTCTTTGTCATGTAGTGGGGGCATCTGTGTCCCATGGACACATTTCTAGTTTTGCAGAAATATAAGATCAAAATAAAAAAGGCATACTTGAAGGTGAGTACACAGTGTTAATCTTGAATTGTTTGGTTTTTAGGTGTACCTTTGGTGTTTGAGTCATTGAATTGGCGTCACGGTGTTATGGTTGGAGCCTGTGTAAAATCAGAAGCGACTGCTGCTGCTGAATTCACTGGCAAGAAGATCATGCATGACCCAATGGCAATGAGGCCCTTCATGGGCTATAACTTTGGAAAATACTTGGAACACTGGCTGTCTCTGGAGAAACCCCCACATAAGGTATTGCAGATTTAAGAATAAAAAGTATATAAATAGTTTATACAATGCTAATGAATAACCAGTATACATAGATCTGTCTTACTTGCATCTGTAACCATGTCCAAACTTCGGTTAAAAATTTTCATGCACTTTCACTTGATAATATCTGTTATTGATTGATTTGGTTCAGGCAGATAATACTTATTCTTCATCACGGCCCAAATCAAATGACGCAGAGGTCATAACTCTCAGACAAATATTTTATGAAGTCCCCCTTTTTAGCTCACCTGTCACAAAGTGACAAGGTAAGCTTTTGTGATCGCGCAGCGTCCGCCGTCCGTGCGTGCATGCGTGCGTCAGTCCGTAAACTTTTGCTTGTGACCACTCTAGAGGTCACATTTTTCATGGGATCTTTATGAAAGTTGGTCAGAATGTTCATCTTGATGATATCTAGGTCAAGTTCGAAATGGGTCACGTGGCTTCAAAAACTAGGTCAGTAGGTCTAAAAAAGAAAAAAACCTTGTGACCTCTCTAGAGGCCCTATATTTCACAAGATCTTCATGAAAATTGGTCAGAATGTTCACCCTTTATGATATTAGATCAAGTTCGAAACTGGGTCCGTGCCATTAAACAGGGGCAGTAGGTCTAAAAAAAGAAAAAATTTTGACCCTTTTTGAGGCAATTTTTCAAAAGATCTTCATGAAAATTGGTTAGAATTTTTCCCTTGAAATTCTGTAAGTTCGAAATGGGTCAGTCCCGTAAAAAAATAGGGTAGGAAAAAATAGAAAAACTTTGTGCCCTTTAAAGGCCATTTTTTTTGGGATCTTTATGAAAGTTGGTTGTGTTATCTTGATGATATCTGGGTCAGGTTAAAATGGGTGGATAAAAAATAGGTCAGTAGGTCAATAATAAAAAAACCCTTGGACCTTAAAAGGGCCCCTTTTTATTTTTCAGGGGTGTATAAAAGGGGTCTGAATGTTATCTTGATGATATTGGGTCAAGTTTGAAACTGGGTAGTGTGGAAAAAAATAGGTCAGTAGGTTCAAAAAATAAAAAAAAACCTTGTGCCTTTGAGGATATTTTTCATGAGTTTTCAAAATTGGTCAGAATGTTCACCTTGATGTATTAGGTCAAGTTCGAAAGGGGTCCGTGCTTAAAACTAGGTCGTAGGTAAAAATAAAAAAACCTTGAGCCCTCTTAGGGGCAATTTTTATGGGATCGTTAAAAAGTTGGTTGATGTTATTTGTTGAATTAGGTCGGTTGAAAGTGGGTCCGTCCCCTCAAAAATAGGTCAGTAGGTCAAAAAATTTAAAAACCCCCCTTGTGCCTCCAAAGGATTTTTTTTATGGGACTGTATGAAATTTGGTTAAATGTTATCTTGTGATTTTAGGTAAGTTCGAAAAAAATCATGTGGTAAAAATAGGCAGAAGTCTAAAAATAAAAAAAACCTTGTGCCCTCTTGAGGCCATATTGATGGCTTTAAAGTTTGTAGTGTTCATTGATGATATTGGCAGGTTTGAATGGGTAGGTCCCTTTAAAAAAATAGGTCAGTAGGTAAAATAAAAAAAAAAAACCTTGTGACCTTCAGGGCCCTATTTTTCAGGGGGATCTGTATAAAAGTTGGTTAAATTTTATTTGATGATTTAGGAAAGTTTGAAACTGGGAAACTGGGGTCAAAAAAGGTCAGTGGTTAAAATTAAAAAAATCTTTTGCCCTTCTAGAGGCCATATTTTTAAATGGATTTCATGAAAAATGATTTAAATTTCCCCCTTGTGATTTCTAGGTCAGTTTAAAAAATGGGTCTGTGCGGTAAAAAATGGGCCCAGTGGTTAAAAAATGAAAAACCTTGTGCCCTCTTAGGGGCCCTATTTTTTGAGACTTATGAAAATTAGTGAGAAAGTTCACTTGATGATTTGAAAAATTCAAAACGGGCAGTCCTTCGAAAACTAGGTCAATAGGTCAAATATAGAAACCTTGGCCTCTCTAGAGAATTTTTTTAAAGGACTTCATGAATTTGGGTAAAATTTTTATTTTGTTTAATTTCGGTCAAGTTCAAATGGGTCAATAAGCTCAAAAATGGTATTGTAAAAAATGAAAAAAACAAGTAAAATCAAAACGGGGATGTGGGAAGGGTGAGCGATTAAACCCATATGGCCCTCTTGTTCAAAAGAATTTTTATGAAAGTTTTGTGCTTTTCCCATTTGTTACGAAAGGTTAATTAAAATTTTGAAAAAAATATTCTTCCCCCGTCTTAACCCCACCCTTGTCAAAGGTTCATATCTGGCTAGTATTTTATTATCTCCCCTTTTAATTCCCCATGGGGAGGAGTGTTTTCTGTATGGCTGTAATTTTTGGAAAAAAAGGGAAAAAAAAATTTTCATGAATGCCTGTGTATCTTTATCACATGTTTGTGATTTTTATAATGTCTCTACCAAGATGTTAAAAAAGGGGGCCCTTGGGTTCTTAAAGGGTGTAAAGGTTTAAAAAAGAAATACCCTTTAAAAAATTTTTCTGATGAACACTTGATGTCTTCTCAGATTTATTTAACATTTTTCCCTAAAAATGTTCAAAAAAGGGGAGCTGACCCCTTTTTATGCCCCAAAAAAAATGTAATACCCTTTGAGAAGAGGTGTGGAACCCCATCACACTTGACCCGTGCATCATTTCGTCCTCCCCCAGTTTTGTTCAAATGCAGGTGCTTGGCCCCTTTTGGGCTGTTGATCTTAAAAATAATACCCTTTTTAAAGACTTCTTTCCCCTGAACCCTGTGGTTTGTCAGTCTTGATTTGTAAAAACAATTTCATTGTTGTGTGTCCTTTCAGATTTGTTTTTTGGGGGGGCTTGTTTCTTTTTAGGACGTAGAGTGAAAATAGAAAATGTAGATAAACTTTTTCTAAATGTAGATGGGGTTTATCAGATTTGGGCTGTAGATCGATAAAGGGTTTTTCTTTTTTTAAAGGTGAGTGAGTGGGCATGGGTCTTTTAGAGAGAAAAGGAAAAACCTAAAATGTTACTAATCATTGTAAATTTACTTTGTGTGAAAATTTGTAACAAAAGGGTTTTTCTTTTGGGGATTTGTAGCAAAAAATTTTAAGTCCTCTGATAACCATGTTTCAGAAAAAAAAATTGATAAAATTTGTATCACAAATAGTGGATTGCGTATTTCCCTTGAATTTAATTTAGTGACCATGTTATTGAGGGTTTTCACGTTTCCGTTTTCTGTGAATGGTTCGTACGGATGAAAAAGGAGAAATTTTGTGCCTGGATTTGGAGAAAACATTGAGTTCTTGATTTGGGCACAGAAGAGTGGAGGGCAAAAAGCATTGCTCAAATCGCCATTGGGTTACTGCCCGGAAAGGTGTGTCAATATTCAACTTATATTGCCCGGGAAATGACGTTTTTGTTATAAACCCGGGGGTCCCTCGTCTGTTTGAAATTTGTGTCGTCTGCAAATCCCGAACCCCCTTTAGGATTTTTAAGAAACTTGCACAAATGTTCACCAGCCCGCCCGCTTAGCTCAGTAGGTAAGAGCGTTGGTCTACGGATCGCAGGGTCGCGAGTTCGATCCTCGGGCGGGGCGTATGTTCTCCGTGACTATTTGATAAACGACATTGTGTCTGAAATCATTAGTCCTCCACCTCTGATAATTCATGTGGGGAAGTTGGCAGTTACTTGCGGAGAACAGGTTTGTACTGGTACAGAATCCAGGAACACTGGTTAGGTTAACTGCCCGCCGTTACATGACTGAAATACTGTTGAAAAACGGCGTTAAACCCAAAACAAACAAACAAACAAACAAATGTTCACCACATCGAGACGACATGCAGAGCGCATGTTTCGGATGGCTTGCTTCAAGGTCAAGGTCACACTTGGGGGTCAAAGGTCATATGAGTTTGTTTCGTGTTCGCTCTGTAACTCTTGGACAGCTTGAAGGATTTCAAAGAAACTTGGCACAAATGTACACCACATCGAGACAACTTGCAGGGTGCATGATAGGAATGGCTTGCTTCAAGGTCAAGGTCACTCTTACTCAGATATTTAGGTGTATTCTGACATATCTGTACCTTGTAATGATTTTTTTGTGGACTTAAAATTTTTTTTTTGAATTTCTTTCCTTTGTTGTTTAGTCCTTTAAGTTTCGACAGTCTTGTTCTTTAAATTTTGCTCCCATCCTCTGATATAACCCTTAGGGCGTATATTGCCCCACTTGGCGGATCTCTTGTTTATACTCCACTTAAGGAGGAGGGTTTTAGTTTTGTAATTGTCCATCTGTCTTTTTATCCTCTGTTGTCAAACCATCCAGAGTCATGTCTTAGACATTGCTTGGAGTATTTCAGGAAAACATGGTAGAAATGTTCAGATTAAGTAAGATTACTTGTGGAGGACAAGAGGCACAGCCTTTAATAAAAGAAGATATATGAGCCGTGCCATGAGAAAACCAACATAGTGGGTTTGCGACCAGCATGGATCCAGACCAGCGCGGATGCGCAGTCTGGTCAGGATCCATGCTGTTCGCTAACAGTTTCTCTAATTGCAATAGACTTTGAAAGCGAACAGCATGGATCCTGACCAGACTGCATGGATGCGCAGGCTGGTCTGGATCCATGCTGGTCGCAAACTCACTATGTTGGTTTTCTCATGGCGCAGCTCATATATGTATAAGTAGAGAGAGTTTAGAGTTTATATGAACTTATCACTGCCACAATATACCAGACCAGTTACGGCAAAGCTCCTAGCAGAACAAAGGCGTGTGTGTACATGTATTTCACAGCAAGTCCACTAGCCCAGTAAGATTAGTTTCGATACTGCTTTATATACACATACAAATTGTACTACACATTTGTACTGGTTCAACATTTGCATGTATGTTCAAATCTCTGTTATCGTGTCTCACAAATTAGCAGTGACATTTTAGTCATTTTTATGCCCCACTTCGAAGAAGGAGGGGTATATTGTTTTGCAGATGTCAGTCAGTCGTACGGTAGACCAATTGGCTTCCAGATGTTAACTCAAAAACGATTGGGCGTAGGCTCATGAAAGTTGATAGAGAGGCTTGTCATGATCAACAGATGACCTCTATTGATTTTAATATCAGTAGGTCAAAGGTGAAGGCCACAATGACCCGGAATAGTTTAACTGTTTCTGGAATATGTTTAGAACGCTTGGGCCAGCAGATGACCCCTATTGATTTTGAGGTCAGTAGGTCAAGGTCACAGTGACCCAGAACAGTAAAACTGCTGTATGTTATGCATATGCTATATGTTAAGCGCCTTTGAACGTGTTTATCATGAAAAAAGCGCTGTATAAATCTGGTATAATAATAATAATAAAACCATTTTCATACAATAACTCAAGAACACTTGGGCCTAGGATCTTGAAAGTTCATAGGGAGGTTGATTAAGACCAGCAGGTGAGCCCTGGTTAAAGGTCAAAGTCACAGTGACTCAGAATAATTGAACCATTTCAGGACAATAACTTTAGAATGCTTCTTGGGCCTAGATAATGAATGAGGTCAGTACATCAAACGTCCAGTGCACAGTGACCAAACAATTTCCATTCCTTCTGCAGTTACCGAATGCATCAAATTGGGGCTTTTCGTGTTCTACAAGCTCTTGTTATACCCCCACAAAGTGAAGTTTGGGATGGGGGGGGTGGGTATATAGGAGTGAGCTTGGCGGTTAGACGGTCGGTCGGTCCGTTGGTTTTTAGCTCACCTGAGCACTTTTGTGATCGCCCGTCGTCCGTTGTCGTCCGTCGTCAGCAATTTGACTGTTAACACTCTAGAGGTCAAATCACAATTTTGGCCCAATCTTAATGAAACTTGGTCAGAATGTTACCCTCGATAAAATCTTGGACAAGTTCAGTATTGGGTCATCTGGGGTCAAAACCTAGGTCACCAGATCAAATCAAAGGAAAAGCTTGTTAACACTCTAGAGGTCACAATTTTTGGCCCAATCTGGGGTCAAAAACTAGGTCACCAGGTCAAATCAAAGGAAAAGCTTGTTAACACTCTATAGGTCACAATTTTGGCCCAATCTTAATGAAACTTCGTCAGAATATTACTCTCAATAAAATCTTGGACAAGTTTGATATTGGGTCATCTGGGGTCAAAAACTAGGTCACCAGGTCAAATCTAAGGAAAAGCTTGTTAACACTGTAGAGGTCAAAATTTTGGCCCAATCTTAATGAAACTTGGTCAGAATGTTGTCCTCAATAAAATCTTGGGCGAGTTCGACATTGGGTCATCTGGGGTCAAAAACTAGGTCATCAGATCAAATCAAAGGAAAAGCTTGTTAACACTCTAGAGGTCACAATTTTGGCCCAATCTTAATGAAACTTGGTCAGAATGTTATCCTCGGTAAAATCTTGGACGAGTTTAATATTGGGTTATCTGGGGTCACCAGGTCAAATCAAAGGAAAAGCTTTTTAACACTGTAGAGGCCACATTTATGACTATATCTTCATGAATCTTGGTCAGAATGTTAATCTTGATGGTCTCAAGGTCCAGTTTGAATCTGGGTCATGTAGAGTCAAAAACTAGGTCACCAGGTCAAATCAAAGGAAAAGCTAGTTAACACTGTAAAGGTCACATTTATGACCATATCTTAATGAAACTTGGTCAGAATGTTGATCTTGATGATCTATAGGTCAGATTCAAATCTGGGTCAGTTGGGGTCAAAAACTAGGTCACTAGGTCAAATCAAAGAAAAAGCTTGTTAACACTCTAGAGGCCACATTTATGACTGTATCTTCATGAAACTTGGTCAGAATGTTAATCTTGATGATCATTAGGGCAAGTTCGAATCTGGGTCATGTGGGGTCAAAAACTAGGGCACCGGGTCAAATCAAAGGAAAAGCTTGTTAACACTTTAAAGATCACATTTATGACCATATCTTTATGAAACTTGGTCAGAACTTTAAGTCAATAGGTCAGGTGAGCAATACAGGGCCTTCATGGCCCTCTTGTTGTAGTTTCTGGATGATAACTCCTGAAAGGCTTGACCAATTTGAATAATTTTTGGTACACACGACGTGGTGTAACATCAGAAAATACAGGTCAATGTCGAATTTGGGGTCAAGAAGTCAAAGGTCAATATCACAGTGACCCTGAACAATTAAACAGTTTCCAGATGATAACTTGAGAATGCTTGGGCCTATGATCATATATTTTGGTAGACAGGTTTAACATCATGAAATACAGGTCAAGTTCGACTTAGGGGGTGTAGGTCAAGGTCAAAGGTGACTCGGAACAGTTAAATGGTTTCTGGATGATAACTTGAGAATACTTGGGCCTAGGATCATAGATTTTGGTACGCAGATGTAACAGCATGAAATACAGGTCATGTTCGACATTGAGGTTATTAGGTCAAAGGTCAAGGTCACAATAACACAAAACAGTTAAATGGTTTCTGGATGATAACTTGAGAACGTTTGGGCCTAGGATCATGAAAATTGATAGGGAAGTTGGTTATGACCAGTAGATGACTGACCCCTAATGATTTTGAGGTCAGCAGGTCACAGATCAAGGTCACGGTGACTGGGAACACTTAAACGGTTTTCGGACAATAACTTCACAACGGTTGGGACTAGGATCACAAAATTTAATAGGGAGGCAGATGACCCGTAATTGTTTTGGGTTCCAAAGGTCAAAGGTCATTTAAACCTTTTCCAGACAATAACTAGAGAATGCTTGGGCCGAGTTTTATTTATTTATTGAAAAAGTCCCCAATATTTTCAAATCGGGCTAACAAAAAAACAAGCACATGACCCGCTCTTTTTTTAGCTCACCTGCTCAGGTGAGTTTTTGTGATCGCTCGATGTCCAGCATCTGTCTCTGTCTGTCGTCCGGTGTCTGTCGTCATTTAGCTTTTGTATGCGATAGAGGCTTTTTTTTTCAACTGATCTTCATGAAATTTTGTCAGAATGATAACCTTGATGAAATCTAGGCCAAGTTCGAAAATGGGTCATCTGAGATCAAAAACTAGGTCACTTGGTCAAATCAAAGGAAAACCTTGTGTATGCGATAGAGGCTGTGTTTTTTCAATTGATCTTCATGAAATTTTGTTAAAATGATTACCTTGATGAAATCTAAGCCAAGTTCGAAAATGGGTCATCTGGGGTCAAAAACTAGGTCACTAGGTCATATCAAAGAAAAACCTTGTGTTGTATTTTTCAGTTGATCTTCATGAAATTTGGTCGGAATGATTGCCTTGATGAAATCTAGGTCAATTTTGAACATGGGTCATCTGAGTTAAAAAAAAACTAGATCACTGGGTTAAATTATAGAAAAATCTTCTTTATCAATTGATTTTCATGAAATTTGGACAGAATGATTGCCTTGAGGAAATGTAGGTCGAATTTGAATATGGGTCATCTGGGGTCAAAAACTAGGTCACTAGGTCATATCAAAGAAAAACCTTGTGTTGTATTTTTCAGTTGATCTTCATGAAATTTGGTCGGAATGATTGCCTTGATGAAATCTAGGTCAATTTTGAACATGGGTCATCTGAGTTAAAAAAACTAGGTCACTGGGTTAAATTATAGAAAAATCTTCTTTATCAATTGATTTTCATGAAATTTGGACAGAATGATTGCCTTGAGGAAATGTAGGTCGAATTTGAATATGGGTCATCTGGGGTCAAAAAGTAGGTAACTAGGTCAAATCAAAGAAAAACCTTGTGTATGTGATAGAGGCTGTATTTTTCAATTGATCTTCATGAAATTTGGTCAGAATGATTGTCTTGATTAACCCTAGGCCGAGTTTATATATGGGTCATCTGAGATCAAAAACTAGGTCGTAAGGTCAAATCAAAGAAAAATGTTGTGTATGCGATAGAGACTGTATTTTTCAATTGGTCAGAATGATTGCCCTGATGAAATCTAGGTCGAGTTTGAATATGGGTCATCTGGGGTCAAAAAGTAGGTAACTAGGTTAAATAAAAAAACAAACTTGTGTATGCGATAGGGACTATTTTCATGAAATTTTGTCAGAATGATTGCCTTGATAAAATCTAGGTCAAGTATGAATATGGGTCATCTGGAGTCAAAAACTAGGTCACTAGGTCATATCTAAGAAATTGCTTGTTTAAACTCAAGAGGTCACATTATTGGTCCAATCTTCATGAAAATTGGCCAGAATATTTGTTTCCGTGAAATCAGTAGGTCAAACATATTTACACTTATGGCGTGTACCTCAGGTGAGCGACCTATGGCCATTTTGGCCCTCTTGTTTTCATTTGCCAGATTTTGTAAGTATATTCTAAAGTTTTGAAAAGTTGGGGTTCAGCATAGATGTAGTACAAAACAATTGATGAGAATGTGCAGAACTACCTTAAGTTCCTGTGAGATGTTTTGTATGTTAATAAAAGTACAGCAAATCTGAGCAGACTGTAGAAGCATTGGCTTATTTCCTGTCAAAGATTGTTGTATCATGCACTCATTGAGCCTCTTTGAGTTTGAAGAAATATAAACTCTAGCACGACCAACATCATCATTTGAATCATTTGAATTTAATGATTATTCTTTTCTTGTCTTGGTAGTGCCACATCATGACCCTGTTCTAGTCCAGCTAATTTGACGCGATCCTAGGAAATAATTGACTTATTTTTAGCTCATCTGTTTTTTTTAGCTCACCTGAACACGAAGTGTGAGCTTTTGTGATCACCCTGTGTCCGTTGTCCATCATTGTCCGTTCATCCGTCTGTCGTCAACAGTTCGACTATTAACACTCTAGAGGTCACAATTTTGATCTGATCTTAATGAAACTTGTTCAGAGTGTTACGCTCAATAAAATCTTACACAAGTTCGATATTGGGTCATCTGGGATCAAAAACTAGGTCACCAGGTCATATCAAAGGAAAAGCTTGTAAACACTCTAGAGGTCACAATTTTGGCCCAATCTTAATGAAACTTGGTCAGAATGTTACCCTCAATAAAATCTTGGACGAGTTCATTATTGGGTCATCTGGGATCAAAAACTAGGTCACCAGGTCAGATCAGAGGAAAAGCTTGTTGACACTCTAGAGGTCACAATTTTGGCCCAATCTTAATGAAACTTAGTCAGAATGTTACCCTCAATACAATCTTGGACGATTTCAATATTGGGTCATCTGGGATCAAAAACTATGTCACCAGGTCAAATCAAAGGAAAAGCTTGTTAACACTGTAGAGGTCACATTTAAGACTGTATCTTCATGAAACTTGGTCAGAATGTTAATCTTGATGGTCTCAAGGTCCAGTTTGAATATGGGTCATGTAGGGTCAAAAACTAGGTCACTTCAAGGCTTAAGAAACTGTTTCATTCAACCGCTCAGACATTTCCTGTTAAAGTCATGGTATCATTCCTGAAAAGCCAAGTTACACTAATTTGAAACTTGTAAGTTTTGTTAAATTGTTGAAATTACTTTTGAAACAGAGTTGGGGATGGTTCAGATGGGTCGTGTTAGTGGTAGTGTAAGATTTATTTCTTCTTTCAAACAGGGTCTTTGAATTTAGAAGGTCTCCCTGACATCAAGTGGGACGAATTGTTCAGTCTACCAAAACATTACTGGATGGATGACGTTAAGGAAAACAGAAGTTTCTTCAGGAACCAAGTTGGTGAAGATATGCCAAAGGTCATCCTCGATGAACTTGATGCTCTGGCAAAACGTATACAAAAGGACCTTTAAGAGTAGCTGTGGCAACTTGTTTTAGCATCTTAGCCAGTTTGTTATAGTGTTTGCAACAAAGTTGTTGTTTCTTTTTTTTTTCAGCAATACTGACATGTTGTATATTTTTTTTTCAGCAATACTGACATGTATATATTCAGTTAGTTTTACTGTTTGACTTGTGGATGATTTTTATGTTTTTATGACTTTTCACCCCACAGGGTCCATCAACCTTGAGGGCCTTTCTGACAAATACAAAAACAAATGGGATGAGCTGATGAGCCTGCCCAAACATTACTGGGAAGACGACATCCAGGAAAACAGGAGTTTCTTCAGGAACCAAGTCGGCGAAGATATGCCCAAGGTCATCTTAGAAGAACTCGATAGTCAGGCAAAACGTATTGAGGAAGAATTGTTTTGTTAATGAACAAAAATGTTGAGATCAATAAGTGATCCATATTAATGGTAACAGTATATATAGTGAATATATAGTCTGTGAAATTATTTAACATGTACTCGTGTCAGACGTTTTCGTGTAATCTTTTGACAGATGATGATGAAGAGTTTTTCTTTTTCTTGGTGTTGTTTATGATATCGGTTCAAAGAGTTCATTGATGTCGTGTTTTGAATTGCAATACAAACAAAATTTGTACAAACTGTCATGAATACTAATGATCATAGAATTAGTTACTTTAGATTACTGTGTTTTTACTAATAACTTTTCATGAATCACAGATAAAGAATTTTTGCCAGTCACCTGTTTTAATATATTTGATGTGCTTCTCATAATTTGGTACATTCTGTCTTGCATAATCTGCTGCTTATTGTCCAAACAGCTTAGAATGATAAGTTTGTTATTGAAATTTCTCCACCCGATTTTATACAGTCAAAAGTCTGTTTTCCATTTTTGAGTTCGTTATATGGCATGAGAAGACTGCGCAAATCATATGATTAAAAGTTATGTCAGATTATTTAAAAACTAAAAAATGATACCTTTCAGTTAAAGCAATAAAAGATTTTATATCAATTTATCTTAGCTTGATAGTGATGCAGCTTGTAGCTTACTTCAACCTGTCTGGAGTCTTGTTTCCTGGAATCAGTGCTGCTTTTATTTGAGATAGGGTAATGGCAACAGCAGACTTCGACCCATTACCTCCAAGTGGTGTCACCAAAGTCATGTCACCAACACATTAAAGATTTGGTAGACTAAGGTTTAAATGGGAACTCCTGCAGTCCTGCATTACACATCAGATCAAAGAAAAATGTTCTATTTATATGGAACTTACTATTGTACTTGTTTCTTTAATCCGTCACTCTTTTCTAATTGTTTTATATTGACTTTTCTATATAATGTGCCATAGGTTAGTTACTGTGTGTTGTTTTTTTTTTTCTAAAAAGAAAAAAAGAGTATTTAAGTTAGTTTAGAACTAAACAAAAGTGGAAATAAGTTGCAATGATTCTAAATCATTCTTACGTACAACGTATCTATTTAATAGAAATATTGAAAAGTGCTCTATTTTTATTTTTAAAAAGGTAATTTATTATGTGCAATTCATGGTTTTGTCCAGAACAGTTGGTGCAGTTTTTTGTTGTTTTTTTTCATGCGTTGCTTCAGTATGTTATGTAAAAATATTCCTAGTTCTGTGTTGCAGTTGATAAAAAAATTACTGTGAAATGTATGTTGTATTATTCTAACAACTTGATGTACTGTAGGAGGGATTTGTCCATCCAATAGAAACTAGTTGCGAAAAAAAGAAGAAGAAAAGTGTGGCTAGCTAACTCAGTATGGCAAGCACCATATTATGCCAACAGTGAAAGGCCCTTCCCCTGTACTGCATGCTGGGCTGTTACTATTTTCTGATGAACAGTTTAAATTAATATGTTAAACTGAGCCCTTTCAGAAAACGTCGTTTTAAATCCAGTTCAGGGTTGATGAAAGCCCAGTACATTGACTTGTTAGGATCTGTGATTCTTAATATAATCCCATCTATGTAGCCAGCTAGTTAGTATGTGTTTTATTCTAGACTAAAGATCTGCTTTTTCTCAGAAGGAAAGTGGCTTAGCTAATAAACTTTATCACCACCGCTGACAGTCTTTGTCTTCAGTATTGTTCCTGTACTTGGTAACTTTGTTTAGAATCATTGTACTTTGGTACGAAAGTGAATGCACGTTATGTACAGTGTTATCATACTGCTGATACCTAAGAAGTAACAATTTTGGTCCTTAGCCCGCCCGCTTAGCTCAGTAGGGAGAGCGTCGATCTACGGATCGCGAGTTCGATCCCCGGGCGGGGCGTATGTTCTCCATGACGATTTGATAAAAGACTGTTTGAAATCATTTGTCCACCTCTGATAATTAATTTATGTGGCGAAGTTGGCAGTTACTTGCGGAGAAGTTTACTGACAGATCAGAACGTTAGTTAATGCGCCGTTCTGACTGAATACTGTGAAAACGGCGTGGTCATCTAAATGAAATGCAGATATTTGCTAAAATCATCTGGATGATAGGTCATTAGGTCAGAAATCGTGTCACTGGGTCAAATCATCCCAAGATTAACACAGAGGTCATGTTTTAGTTCACCTGAACTTCGTTCAGGGTGAGCTATAGGTATATGGGTGGATGCTGTGATGTCTTGTGTCAATTATTTTGCTCACCTGAGCACCAAGTGCTCAAGTGCTCAAGGTATGCTATTGTTATAACCCTATGTCTGGCATCAACAATTTGACTGTTGATATTCTTAGAAGATTCAATTTTGGTCTTGATGAAACATGGTCAGAATGTTACCCTCAATAAAACCTTGGACGAGTTCATTACTCGGTAAAAAAAATTAGGTCAATTATTAGGAAAACTTTGTTAACACTAGAGCCGGCATTTTCTTCCTCGTCTTCATAAAATTTTGTCAGAAAGTTTGTAAAATCTAGTTCGTTTAAAACTAGTTTACCTGAGGTCTTAAAGTAGGTACTATGTCAAATCATAGAAAACCCTTGTTAACACACTAGATGCGACGTTTTAACTTAAAAACTTTGTAAAAATGTTTATCTCTATGAAATCTAAATGAAAGTTCGAAACTGAGGTCAAAAACTAGGTCACTAGGTTAAATCCTATAAAAATCTTGCTAACACTGGAGAGACCACATCTTCCATTTGTCTCCATGAAATATAGGTAAATGTCAAAACTGAGTTACCTGGGATCTTGAACTATGGTAGGTTACTAGCTCAAATCATAGAAAAAGCCTGTTAACACTCCAGAGGTCATATTTCCAGCTTGATCTCCATAAAACTTTGTTAGACTGTTTGTCTCTATGAAGTCTGTTAGGTTCGAAACTGGATTACCTAGATTAGAAACAAGGTCACTAGGTCAAATCAAAGAAAGACATCGTTAACACTTAAAAGGTCACATCTTCTACCTGATCGCCATGGTATTTTGTGGGAATGTCTGCCTGTTTAAAATCGAGGATAAATTTGCAACTGGGTCACTTTAGAAAAAAAAGTAGGTCATTAGGTCAAATTATAGAAAAACTTGGTTAACACTTCAGAGGCCACTTTTTCAACTTGTTAGAATGTATGAAATCTAGGTCAAGTTTACAAAAGTGGAGTGCCCTACCCGAGGTCAACGACTATGTCGCTAGTTCAAATCATTTAAAAGCTTTGATACAGATCTACCTGATTTACATTAAACATGATCAAAATGTTTGCCTCTTTGAAATGTAGGCCAAATTAGATACTAGGTTATCTAGGGTAATAACTAGATTAGGTGAGCCATGGTCCCCAGGGCACTCTGTTTCAAAACTCTTCTCTTAAACTCAGAATTGCAGTAGATTTGGTTTGTAGCATCCTGACATGGACCTCTCGAGTTTGTTCAAATAATTTCTCTTGATCACTTTTAAGGGCCATTAGAGCTAAAAATAGAAAAGCCTTTATACAACTTACAGTGCTTTAGTGTATAGCGGATAGCTAACTAATTTTTCCTGCATTCCAATTCAAAGAAATGAAAATAGTAGTTTTTTTTCAGTATATCAGACAGAAAACATCTATTCTTCTTAAAACATTCAGGTTTTAATAGAAATCCATGTGTTTTTTCTCTCCAAGCCATTGTTTACATATGCGCTGATTTAGGGTGTACAGAATAGCTTTGGTCATTTTTTTCCATTATTAGTTTAAAATCCACATCTTAACAAACTTTCCAAGATTTCTTTACTATAAATCAGAATAATAACGTATTCTCTTTTCAAAAACATTCAGCTTTTTACATTTCTATCAAATACTTTTCATTCACTGACATTTTTTACATATACACTGATTTAGTCTATAGGGGATAGCTTTATTTTACATTTGATGACATATGAAAAATAACACAACAAGCAAACATTTAAAATGTATGTCAGAATGTCTGTTTGCATGCCAGTAAAAGAATGATATGAAAATTTATACAATAATTCAAGTCTAAATATAAAATTTATCAATCTATCCTCTATACCCTAAAATCCGCTATACCCTAAAGCACTGTATCATTAACGGCTTGGTGCACTTCCACCAAACTTTGTCTATAGGGCCGCCGTGGCCGAGTGGTTAAGGTCGCTGGCTTACAGAAGGTCGGTGGTTCTACCCAGGTACTTCCCCATGAGGAAATAATGCACAGAGGGGCATTTGGGGTCTGCCTACATCATCAAAGCTGGAAAGTCGCCATATGACCTATAATTGTGTCAGTGCGACGTTAAACCCAATAAAATAAATAAATGGTCTATAGCATCTTTGTATGAACCTTCCTCAGTTTTGTTGAAATGTTTGAACCGGATCCCATTTAGGGCCAGAGCTGAAAATAGAAAACCTTTAAACAACTCCCTCTTATGAACCTTTGATAGATCTTCCCTAGTCTATAGCATCCTTGAATGGACCCCGAGAGTTTAAGATAGTTCCGCCTGACAAGATTTAGACTAATCAAGAAATAGTAAATACTTCAAATGGCTTTTTAGCTCATCTATCACATAGTGACAAGGTGAGCTTTTGTGAACGCCCTTCGTCCGGCGTTGTCCGTCCACAATTTCTTGTGAACACGGTAGAGACCACATTTTTCAATCAATTTTCATCTTGCACACAACTTGCATTGGCATAATATCTCGGTTTCTTTCAAAAACTGACCAGATCCCATCTTTGATTCCAGAGTTATGGCCCCTAAAGGGCCAAAATTTTCTATTTAGGCTTTGCAGCAATACTTCATTTATGGTTTGATTTGATACAAATCTCCAAAATATCTTTAACAACAATAGATCTTTGATTCCATGATGAATCCGTCAGATCCAGTCATAGGTCCCGGAGTTACGGCCCCTGATTCGACACTTGAAAGAGCCAAGATTTGTTAATTTTTACTTTGTGAACATGATAGAAGTGACATTTAACATTTGATTTTAACCACACTTACACACAACTTTAGTCACAATAAGATCTTGGTTCATTTCGAAAACTGGCTAGATTCCATCATGGGTACTAGAGTTACTGCCCCTGAAATGGGGCAAAATTTTCTAATTTGGGCCTTTAGGCCAAGGTAGAAACTGGATCATGTGGGGTCAAAAACTAGGTCACCAGGTCAAATCAAAGGAAAAGCTTGTTAACACCTTATGATCCTATCTTCATTAAACTTGGTCAGAATGTTCATCTTGATGATTCCTATCCCAAGTTCAAAACTGGGTCATATGGGGTCAAAAACTAGGTCACCCGTTCAAATCAAAGGAAAAGCTTGTTGACACTCTTGAAGCCACATTTATGACCCCATCTTCATGAAACTTTGTCAGAATGATTATCTTGATGATTCCTAAGCCAAGTACGAAACTGGGTCATGTAAGGTCAAAAACTAGGACACCCGCTCAAATCAGAGGAAACGTTTGTTAACACCAGAGGCCTTATTCATGACTCTATATTCATACTTATTTCGAAACTGGGTCATGTGGGGGCAAACACTAGGTCACCACTCAAATCAAAGGAAAACATCGCAGTAGAGGCCACATTTATGACCCTATCTTCATGAAACTTGATCAGAATGTTTATCTTGATGATTCCAAGGGCAAGTTTAACAGGTGAGCGATATAGGGTCATCATGACCGTCTTGTTCTTATTAACTGCTTGATGGATCTTCTCCAAATTTTGCCTATAGCTTTATTGGATGGATCTTTCTCAAATGTATTCAAATGGTTCTGCTTGACTATGAGGGATCACAAGAACTGAAACAGAAAAGAATATTTACATGACCACATCAATCTCTTGGACTATCACCAATGCTGAAAATTTTTAATTTTTTTTTTTTAAAAATTACTAATAAACGAAGTTCAAAACCTCTTAGTAAAATCATAGAACAAGAGCTCCGCCAAGCGGGGCAATAAACGCCCTAAGGGTTATATCGGAGGATGGGAGCAAAATTTAAAGAATTTGACTGTTGAAGCCTAAAGGACTGGAACAACAAAGGGAAGAAATTCCAAAAAAAAAATATATAAGTCCACAAAAAATTCCTTACCAGATACCATCCATGTTGTACCACAGAAAAGTGGTCTCGGTTTTACCCTACGGCCAATAATAAAAACGTTACAAAATAAGCTATTTATAGTAACATAAAAGGGAAGTATTAAAAAAAAATCATTGTAAGTGAACAAAAAAGGGATCTGTCAAATAAAAACAAGAACACCGCAGTTCAGAGCAATATACACACGAAACAAAGTCATATGACCTTTGACCCCTAAGAGTAACCTTGACCTTGAAACAAGCCATCCGTAACATTCGCTCTGCACGTCGTCTCTATGTGGTGTACATTTGTGCCAAGTTTCTTTGAAATCCTTCAAGTAGTTCAAGAGTTACAGAGCGGACACGAAATTGCTAACGGACAGACGGACGGACGGACACCGGGGTATAACATAATACGTCCCTTCGGGCGTATAAAAATCTTCTCAATACTCTAGTAGCCATACTTTATACCTGATATACACGACACTTGGCCAGAATGCTTAATTTTATGAAAATTACTAAAAAATACATCTGGTCAAAAGCTGGGCCAGATCTTTCTGATCTAGATGAAACATGGTTATAATAATAATACATTGATTAATATTTAGTAACTAAACAAAATAATGTGTAGTCAAGAAGATTCTGATAGTATTCAGGGTAACTTTGGTATAAAATAAAGTGTTTGATTCACGTTACTTTGAAGATTTTTTACAAACTTCTGTTTAAGCTTGGTTTAATTAATTTTGGTCTTGGTGACCTTAACCTTGTCTAGGAGTGGGTTTAATTGCAAATTGAATAAAACAATTACGTGAGCTTTAACTGGTCATCAAATTGTTCTGGAACTGACAGTGTCGCTCACATACAGTTACATGTACGCCATTCTTGGACGCTGTTAAAAATCTAACCTACATGAACCTAGGTTTAATAGGGTACTAGTATATACGATGCTTGTGTATGTTCTATGGACGCAGAGCGTTTACAGACTTGGAATAGATAGATGAATATGCGTGCTAATTTCCTAAGTAATGTACCTTATGAAAAAGCATCAGCGCTGTTAAAGTAAGTTCCAGAACAAAATCAAAACTTCAGCAAAGTGTCTGTCGGGCCTATCTAATGATACGTGAAAATTCTAGTATTTGTGAAATGGAAATCATTAAAATACCCCCTTATATTATTTTCTCTTTTCTGCACTTTAGAGTTGTTGGAAAGTTTAAAATACTAAGTTCATGTAAGTTAGCTTATGTATACATTGGTGCAGGACGCCAGTCAAACCAAACAAGACCTCCATTACATATTAATTCTTTATCCAAACAACCAGATTTTTCGTGTGGATTGATTTAAACTCTAGGAATTAATGAACAGAGACCCTGATAATATGAAAATACCAAACTGAACTTACTATGTATAACATGCCCTTCACGGCAGAACAAAGAAACACACTAGTTCAACAGTTCAAATCGAAAAAAAAAACCTGATAAATGAACAAGATTGATCTCCCCTTGACCGATCATTTGCTATGGTACATTTTGACTGACGACGTGCAAAATGTTCGTTTCGAACAGAAGAATGGAGTAACTTCGCTTCTTTATTTGATGCGATTCGCTGTTAAAAATGTATATATCACAACTGAATTTAATATTGGAAATAACGATGCGTTTGGCAGTTTGTATCTTTTTAGGGACCTGTAGGTGGTATTTCAGTCCAAAACAGTATTCTTAACAGTTTTTAACCTCTACCATTTTAAACATTACTGGGCATTGTGACGATCGAACTCGCCCCAGTCGCCCACAAGCGTCGAATCCGAGTTAGCTGAAATAATACATTACGTACATTTTCTAGATGTATGTCATGCAATAATGGGAGATGGTGTAAACGCATCCAAGTAAAGAAGCTGGTATCCCATGCATGTATAGTATTTATGTTACAGGTACAGTTTAAGGCAAATGCTTTTTGTATGCAAAGCGTTTGACTACTCAGTGCTGGATAATGAAATAGGGCATATCTGAATCTGGAGTGATTAATGCCTCAATGTGGATGATGATTCTGGACAACAGTTTAAATGAGACGGATCTATTTAGGAGTAACAGAGATGGCGGCGAGAAAGTGTATCAAGTCATTATCTAAGTATAAAAGGAACATGAAGTAATGGAATATTTCTGCAAAGGTTATACACCTTTATCTATATCATATAGATATATATGATGTGAAACAACTGTTTCGAGTTTCAACTGTTTGATTTAATCAAGTCCGTTCAACAAGAGCAGAGACACAACGGAAGTCACATCCAAACTTTAACCTGAAATTCTAACTTTAAACTAGAAATGTGTCCATGGGACACAGATGCCCCCACTACATGACAAAGGACGCAGATCAAATAACTAAGTCAGGGACCGTAACTCCTACACGACTGAATGAATCCGGACGCGAAACCCCAGGTGCACAACTGCACATGATGACCAACATTCCTGTAAACTTTGGTGACTCTATGTCAAATACTTTTGGAGCTATGCGCGACACAACATTAAAATGACCAATTTTTTACTAAGTCAGGGGCCATAACTCCTACACGACTGAATGAATCCGGACGCGAAACCCCAGGTCCACAACAACACATGCAGACCAACATTCCTGTAAAGTTTTGTGACTCTACGTCAAATACTTTTGGAGCTAGGCGCGACACAACACTAAAATCCGGACGCGAAACCCCAGGTGCACAACTGCACATGCTGACCAACATTCCTGTAAACTTTGGTGACTCTAGGTCAAATACTTTTGGAGCTACGCGCGACACAACATTAAACTGACCAATTTTTAACTAAGTCAGGGGCCATAACTCCTACACGACTGAATTAATCCGGATGTGAAACCCTAGATGCACAACTGCACATGCTTACCAACATTCCTATAAACTTTGGTGACTCTAGGTCAAATACTTTTGGAGCTACGCGCGACAAAACATTAAAATGACCATTTTTTTGCTAAGTCAAGGGTCATAACTCCTACACGACTGAATGAATCCGGACGCGAAACCCCAGGTGCACAACTACAAATGCTGACCACCATTCCTGTAAAGTTTTGTGACTCTACGTCAAATACTTTTGGAGCTACGCGCGACACAACATCCTCGGAAGGACGGACGGACGGAAGGACGGACGGACAAGGGCAAATCTATATCCCCCCTAAAGAAGGAGCATAAAGAGGGGCAAAATGTATGAAATAGTGGTGCCATTGTTCAAGGATCATGTGTCACACGGAGTGGATGATGATGTGGAAAATCCGTCTACTAACAGGTATAGTAGATCTAAAACGGTATCAAAATTAAACTAAAATTCTAAGTGAAAAGGGGCATAGGTGATGAAATATTTGTGCAAGAGTTATGAACCTTTTTTGTCATATGATGTGAATAACTATTTAAAGTCTAAGCCAAATCGATTCAGTAATAACAGAGATACATGGAAAATTCCTCAAATTCAACATAAAATTCTATGTAAAAGGGCCAATAATTCATGAAATATTTGTGCCACAGTTAATGCGTCACGCATCTTGTGTCATGTGATCTGGGTGATGATGTGGTATTACTGGTTTAAGTTCGAATCAAACCCATTAAGTAATAACTGAGATAGAGCAATAGTGCATCAAAACTTCAACTCGAAATTCCAAGTGAAAAGGGATCATAATTCATGAAATACTGGTGCAAGAGTTGTGGCCCATATGTCGTATGAAGTGAGTGATGCTGACAAATTACCATTTCAAGTTTGAACAAGAGCGTCGCCAAGCGGGGCAATATACGCACGAAGGATTACATCAGAGGATGGGAGCAAAGTTAAAGAACTTACTGTTGAAGCTAAAGGACAGGAACAACAAAGGGAAGAATTTTGAAAAAATCTAAGCCCACAAAAAATCTTTACCAGGTACAGATATGTCAAAATACAACTAAAAATTGGAGGTACTATCCACGTTGTGCCATAGAAAAGTGGTCGCGGTTTTTCCCTACGGCCAATAATAAAAAAAGTTTCAAAATAAACTATTTATAGTAACTTAAAAGGGAAGTTATTCATTTTTATTGTAATAAAAACAAAAAGGGATCTGCCAAATAAAAACAAGAGCATTGCCATGCAGAGCAATATACAACAAGAGCTATCCATAAGACAGCACGCTCGACTTTTCTCAGTGCTTGACTCTGAATTAGAGCTTTGCCAGTAAAAAAAATCCAAATTAAAAAGAAACATAACTCAAAATTCAAATCAGAGTTATGGGAATTGTTTCTCCTGGTGTAGACTTTTGATAGTAAATAACTATTTTGAGTTTCAAATCAAAAGCTTTGATAGTAACAGAGATATTTGACTTTATCAAAAACTTTAACCAAAAATTCTAAGTTAAAAAGGGGCATAATTCTGTCAAAATTCAAATCAGAGTTATGGGAATTGTGTCTCCTGGTGTAGATTTTGATAGTAAATAACTATTTTGAGTTTCAAGTCAAAAGCTTTAATAGTAACAGAGATATTTGACTTTGTCAAAAATTTTAACAAAAAATTCTAAGTTAAAAATGGGCATAATTCTGTCAAAATTCAAATCAGAGTTATGGGGATTGTTTCTCCTGGTGAAGACTTAGATAGTAAATATCTATTTTAAGTTTCAAGTCAATAGCTTTGACAGTAACAGAGATATTTGACTTTATCAAAAACTTTAACCAAAAATTCTAATTCTGTCAAAATTCAAATCAGAGTTATGGGGATTGTTTCTCCTGGTGAAGACTTTGATAGTTAATAACTATTTTAAGTTTCAAGTCAATAGCTTTGATAGTAACAGGGATATTTGACTTTATAAAAAAAACTTTAACTAACGGCAACGCCAACGCCGACGCCGAGGCATGTACAATAGCTCTATTTTTTTCTTCGAAAAGTCCAGCTATAAAGCAGTCATATATGACCTTTGACCTCTAAGTGTGACCTTGACCTTGAAGCGAGTCATCCGAAACATGCGCTCTGCACGTCGTCTCGGTGTGGTGTGCATTTGTGCTAAGTTTCTTTGAAATCTATCAAGCAGTTCAAAAGTTACAAAGCGGACACGAAACAAAGTGATATGACCTTTGACCCCTAAGTGTGACCTTGACCTTAAAGCGAGACATCCAAAACATGCGCTCTGCACGTCGTCTCGGTGTGGTGAACATTTGTGTCAAGTTTCTTTGAAATCCTTTATGGGGTTCAAGAGTTACAGAGCGGACACAAAATTGCTAACGGACGGACAGCCGGACACCGGGGGTATAACATCATACGTCGATTCGGGCGTATAAAACCAGCGATAATGTGAAAGTTCGGTTCAGAGTACAATACCTCTCCATAATCTTCGTATGGTAGACCTAAAAATGCATCATACAGTTTAAAATGGAAAAAAAAATGCTGATAAAAAGACACAGATTTTAATAAACAA
Source organism: Mercenaria mercenaria (assembly GCF_021730395.1). NCBI lineage: Eukaryota > Metazoa > Mollusca > Bivalvia > Venerida > Veneridae > Mercenaria > Mercenaria mercenaria. Next base: position 24,283,873 of record NC_069366.1, on the reverse strand, counting down.
AACACAAGCAATTATTTTAACAAACTGATGACTGACCGATATCATATATATACATACATTGTATGTTACTACTGCTGAAGACAAGAACACGTGCACATGGTCTAAGAGAAGTAACATACTAGGTAAGTTAGTAAGTTAGTGGATTTCAAAGATTTGATCCGATGTTCACTTCCAAATTCCGAACATTTAGACAGTTTTACAGTTCCGTCTCACAAATAAATATTCACAAAATTGTTGTCCCTCAACGCCTCCTCCAGTTGATGCTTCGATTTTGAAACAATGATTCAATAGTCTTTGAAACACTTGAACAGAATTCAATTTACAGAAACCATTCAGTGGGAAACGGATAACGTAACGGTTGTCCATGTTAAATCCGGAATTTCTGGAATCAAGTAATGCAGAATTTAGTTCGGGAAATACTTCTTCGATCAGAAAACGCTCAGCACTTAACGAGATCCTTTCACCGAGGTCGGGGCTCAAACTCACTGCGATACAGTCGCAAAAACCGTCTTTTTCCGAAGGTTTGCTATTGTCACTAACTGTGTCCATTTTTTCTTTCTTGATACCCTTTCCTCTACGTAAGATTTCGACTTCCCTTATCATTCCGGGAATATCAAAATATCTCGCTTCTTCGTAAAGCTGATCCATTTCATTGAAGTTTTCCGGAAGCAGAAGTTTCGCTGTGCGCATGTAGTTCAGTATGTACCGGAACATCTTTCCGTCCCTGTCAATAAAGTAGTGCTGTTTCAATGTATCCAGCACTATAGGAATGCTACCGTTGAACATTTTGGCCAGTCGAGACTCTGGGAATCTGAAATACATTGAATGGTGAAACATTGAAATATTTTTCACTCGTGAGTATCAGTTCATCGCCAAAATAAAACAATTTGGATCCCGTTTTAGAATCATACAAAATGTAAATTATTGGATACATGAAAATGAGTTTATCTTTTATGAGACAAGCGGGTATATTAAGTGGATCGGCTTATGGGGAGAAGAGACCGGATAAAGACTCCACACCATTGTATAAGCGAAGAAGAGATCGGAAATCAGTGCGTACTATTGTACTACCGAAGGAGAGATCGGAAATCATTCCGCAGTATTGTACAATCGAAGGAGAGATCGGAAATCATTGCGCACTACACTGAATCACAAGCGAAGAAGAGATCGGAAATCACTGCGTACTATTGTACAATCGTAGGAGAGATCGGAAATCATTTTGCGCACTACACTGAATCACAAGCGAAGAAGAGATCGGAAATTACTGCGCACTATTGTACAATCGCAGGAGAGATCGGAAATCATTTTGCGCACTACATTGAATCACAAGTGAAGAAAAGGACGGAAATTACTGCGCACTATTGTACACTCGAAGGAGATATCGGAAATCATTTTGCGCACTACATTGAATCACAAGCGAAGAAGAGATCGGAAATTACTGCGCACTGCTGTACAAGGGAAGAAGAGATCGCAAATCACTGCACACTAGCGTGTACAAGTGGAGAAGAGTCACACTATTGTGCACGGGGAGAAGAGATTTGAGATGACCCCGCACTACACTGTGCACATCAATCATTTTCTTGCGAACCTGGTTCCGAAGATCAATTCTTTTATCTTTTTCACGTAAAAATAGCCATTTGTAAAAAATATATTCAAAAATTGTTTGTTTTATTAATAAGAGAATTTAGTGCTTAACCTGCATGACGTGGGGCATAGTTGATGTTGTTTTGATGCACTATACTTTAGGGTTTTAGTTACAAGTATGGCTGTTTGTTATGTATCTAACGGTAATGGTAAAATTTGCTTTGGCGCGTAACTATACGCCGGACAAAAACTGCATGGGCAGTACAAATAAAAATAGATCAATATAAACTGAAGTCTAATGTATTTTTTAATTCCAGATGTTGGTTTTGAGCTCAGATACATGTCTGACAATGTTTTACGTACATCGCCTATGGAAACAAATAGGTAAACATTCAATCAATAATCCTTTTCAGAGATACTGCCGTCGCTTGTTTTCTCTGCGGGTAAACGATGTCATTCAATGCATGTTTTTTGCTTTAACATATCCTTTTACAGTCTGTTTATAGTTATATCTAATTGAAATCTAAGATCCTGTTTACCAGTCAGCTCACTTCCCTGCGGCAACCGATAAACTAACAAGGCCAAATATTGGCTGAAAGTTTTTTCTTTATTTTCTTTTTTTTTCTTTACTATTATTAAATATCATATACTTTGTTAAATGAGTGTTACCAATATTATTTTTTCCTGTTTACTAGTATACGACTTATTTTCTCTTAGGATTTTGGCCATCGACCGACTGACTACCTAAATATACGCAACTTTAATGAAATAATGTATTAAGTAGTTAATTGATTTAGAAGTCGGATTCGCTGCGGGCAATCTGCTCAAAGTGTTTTCTGTTGTCTGTAACAAGCGATATAATGTTGAGAGACAGGCAGTGTTTTCCAGTGCATTTTTTTTGCAAGCTTCTGAATCACAAACCTGCCCGCCGGCGTCATATTGCTACCATGGTAACTAAGTAATCAAGGAGAAATCGTTAATCTAGACTCAAGCCGGCGGCAATAATTCGAAATTCACATTTTTGCCTAAAGCTTATAGCTACAAAACAAACACGTTTGATCAGTAGACTTGTAACGAGTACTGAAGAAATGAGAAAGCTTTTACGGCTAGAATTTTACAAAATTACGCCAACACTGGCAGAATCATAGTTCAAACATTGAATGATTTCGCCAGCCAGAACTTATCACTTTTGGGGTAAAAATGACAAATTGCCGCTATTGGTGCTATGGCGCCAGACGAATATAACAGGGATGTAACATTAGGTAGAAGGGCATTTTCTCTAACAATTTAGGGGCCCAGCCCAAAATCTAGAGGTCATGGGCTACTGGGCGCCTGCTAATTTATATCCCTGATATAATCGCCATCCATATTCCATCCGTGATCCTTGCAGGCCACTTGTCAGTTTCAAGTAGACAGCAGTGTTGAAAATTAGTCTTAAATCATGTGCTTAATATAAAGGGCTTAAACAAAAATCACGTTGACAGTACCTTAAAGTCATTTTTTTAGAAAAATTGTGACGACATACCTTGTGAGTGTTTCCAAGGATGATGTATATATTACACCCCCGACGTCAATGTGGACCGGTGCTGTGTATCGTGTGGGTGTGGCTGGACATGGAACGCCCGATATTTTGCTTGCGAAACCGCCATTCTGTGCGTGCACTGGTGACGGGGAAGAGTTGGTACTTGGAGAGGCGAGCCGACGCCCTGCCTCCGGTAGAGAAACTTTCAGTTCCAGCTTGGCGTTTGATAACCAATGGAAATCTCAAACCTTGATTGAGTGACTAGTCAATAGGTTAAATGAATCTTCTTTGACGTGCGAAGTCTGAAACAACAAGTAAAATTAAATTTGCTGAAAGGCTCCGCGGCGATTTTACTTAAACTTTACTTAATTAGACAACATTTCGAATATCGTTCCTTATCCTAGAATTGTTTGAATGGTTATATTCTAGAATCTATCAGTGCATTTCTTAAAAGTCAAAAGGATTTTATGGTAATACTTCTGCATCATATAGTAACAATGCTGATTGTATGAAATATTCAAACGAAAATCTTTACTGGCATTTGGAGACGCTTGTTCTTTTGCTTATTTCGTTTTGTTTTGGTTTAGCTAAGTAGCATGCAAATAAAATGACTTACCTATTGCAATAATACAATTTATACAATCCATACAAAGAAAGAAATGTTAAAAGATTCCCTAAGGTCTATCAAATGTTGAAACACAATTTCATAAGCCAGGTGATAACTTAAAAATAAAGCGAGGGAAAATGTAGCTACCCTCGGGGGACGGTATACATTCCTCTATCCGGCCCCGCAGGGGTTTTAGCTTCTGCGTTCAGATGAAATAGAATACTATAATGCATAGATTTAATTCACCGGATGACCCCACCCACCCAAGGGCTATTCAGATGAAATATTTATCCGGGGCAAAGAAAAACTGAATAGATGTGTCCTGTCCGCTTTCATTTGCCTAGTGGCCAAAACAAATTTATGTGAATAAGCCATTCTATGCTAGATAATGTAGGCCTATCTCCAGTTTAATAAGAGTGTTGACTTAAAAATTTAAACGTAACTATATATGTCCCGGGGCATAAGCTCTATATATTTACATTTTATAATATAATAGCGAGAAGAGTACGTTATCATCTTGTATATACTGTTTATCTATAACAAAATATTGTATAAACCGAGGGCTCTATATTACATGGCTATTTTTACTCCTTGAAGTCTTCTTTTTCAGTATCATAGTTTTATTATATTATGTAACATGCGCACAATTTGTTTCCGCGGGACCTAAATGTACCTAAGACAACACAATATCTTAGTACGAGTCAGCCTGCCTGTACAACTAATTGTGTATCAAAGATGCACAAAATATAAGGGAGATCCATAACAAATTAAATTATTAGCATAACACGCGGATTCATTATTAACAGAGAAACCAGTGAGATTTTTTTAAAAGCAACAACAACTAAACCCTTGACTAGTATCTAAACCTTTTGTGGTATATGACGTTTTTCAGAAGCTATTATAATTACATTTAAAGAATCTTTTAATACACATTTATATTTTTGTTGTTATATTATAGACAGTTCACGCGCGTCAATACTTTCAGTCGTAACTAATGTGCTTATAAAATATAGAAAATATATTTCGTAATTTATAAATAATATCTTACCTTTTAAAGCAGTTTTCTATCTCCTCTGATATTTTTCACGTACGTTAACAAGCTAGAGGTTCAGCTAAAATGAATCTTTTATCCTCTGTCGCTCAATACATTCTCCCGGGTAGAACGCCTCAGGCAACGCTCGGCTTTTTCCGCGCATTCTCGGAGAGGTTTTAGTGGCGAACAGAAGGCTTAATGAACACACACGGCCGCGGGCAACGGCTGCTATGACAACGAATTAAATACTGCTGGTGTTGAAGAGAAAATAAAGTATATTATTGAGTTTCAATATTAGCGGTCTGACTGAAGGCTATTAACGTGTAGTTGGACTTGGTGCATTTGTTAAGTGTCGAGTTATCTGATGATTGATTTAAAACAATAACAAAACAAAAACAAATCATGTCATTGCACGCCATTTCGCCGGCAAGCAAACCCATGTTGTTCACGTGTATAAACGACAACCTATTCACCTTACAAAAATGACCTAATGCATAGTTCATTCTAAAATCGCCGTGGAGAATTATTTCTGGTATACGCCTCGCCTGGGATCAGACTCAAGACCCCTCGATTTGGAGGTCATATGCTTTCACTACTTTTCTAAGTCTGCCCTGTCACTTGAAGTCGTGTTTTACCGTGCGATCGACTTGAATTAAAATGTGACAGAACAACCTCATTGTTACTTGACTCTTAAAGTGTTGAACAATACACGAGCTTTAGCTTTCTGCCAAAGGATCTATTGAATCTTCCGGCCGTTACCGCATCGATCACGCTGTTTTATAAGGTGGCGACTTGATGTGTGTTCGTGCATGCGTGCGTGCGTGCTAAGCTTATTCATAGCCGCCATAAAAAAAAAAAAAAAAATGGGCAACTCCTCCGCAAGACTGTTAGTAACTTTGACAGGATAGTGCAAGATACAGCTGACGCTCCAATTCGAGAAGCTTCCCTGGTTCTTTGGCGTGTCAGGTATAAAGCACACATACACGGGACTCTTGTTCCAATGTTAGTAATTTTTAATTGGAAGAGCAGGGGCTCGAACTCAAGACCCCTGGTTTTGCAGTCAGTGTTATCACCGGACCACTATTTAAGTTTGAAGATGCCGTCGTTTTTTTTATATATAGAAGTTGTGGCGGATCAGTAGCTACAACAATACAATAGTAAATAAGGGTTAATAAACTGATCAGACGATAACAGGTTTATTTCAATTTCGTCACTGAAAATCAGTATTCATGTTTGGAACGCCGCAAAAGTCTGCTGCTGTCATTCGGAAGCCCTCGGCTTTACTGGGAAATGCGTTGTTCCAGTGGTTTACAATTTGAAAATCATTCAATTGCAGTTGTACTTTGTTTGCGAAACGAGTATCTGCTCGTCTTGTTCATGATAAAACATAATCCGAAGGACTGAAATTTTAAACGCTTCAATATTTTATGATGGCTCCGGGCAAAATGTATTGAAATTACACTAACAGATGATTTGGGTTTAATTTGGGTGTATTGTAAAAAAAACATGTATAAAACACCCCAGGCAAGATTGAAATATTAACTTTTAGCTTCACGTTCCACTGAATTGCTTTTCACCAAAAAGTGTGTGTATGGTTATGAAATAAATTTCTTTCAATCGTCTGTTTATGATATATTCAACACATTTGTCAACCGGTTTCAAAGTGCTATAAAACTAAATTGTGTGCGCTCGTGTGTGTGTGTGTGCGTGTGTGCGTGTGTCATGAGCTTTCTGCAGAGAACTCGCTGCACATTTTTACCTAAACGAATAATCACCTCTTCTCTTCCACCTCTCGCTGAATATTAATATCGCTAGTGTTTCGTGAAAAGTTGATGGTTTTCTCTGTATTTTTCGCTACCTCCAACACAAGAATTCCCTTTTGCACAACATACCTGAACTCGAAAAATCTCCTAGAATGTTAGATAATACATACGGAATCTGGTACAAGTACATCTAAAACTCGGATTGCGAGTTTGCGCAGTAGGATCACTGGCACAAGAAATGGCAACAACTATCGATGGCCCTGCCTATGAACGTGTATTATTTGAAAAACTTAAGACGTTGCATGCACTGCAGACTTGGTTATGAAGTTATATATCAAACTTGGCAGCAGGACGTTGCAGTTACATGCCTTGGTATGAGGGACCATCTTGTGGATAGTATTTGTATAAAGTAATGTCAAAATCCGTCGATGGATGACAGGGTAATAGTCTGGTCATCAACCGATGGATAGCAGGTTTATTGGCCTATTCATGAAACAGAACCCTGTTTAAGTGACTTTTTACAGATTTTATTGAAAATGTCATCTTGATTTGAGTTGAGCTCTTGAGCAAAACACATCATCTTGTTGAAATTCAAGTTTGTGTAATTCCGAAGTCTCTTGTATAGCCGAGTTATGGACCCCTGAAAACCTTTAACATCAAAATATGACAATGACCTTCGAGTTTCAGGTCACATCACATTTGTGCCAAACTAGAGCTATCACTGAAGGTGATGAATGTACCCCCGCACGCACTGACACAGTACATTGCAATTTGACGCACACAAGATTGAATAATTATGTGGACTTATGTATATAGTATAGTAACAAAAAACGAAGTCCCATAATACTGCAGAATATTTATCCATGCACAACTAGGGTTGGTACTGATCACTTGTGTGAAGTTTCATTAAATTGTATGCAAGGGTTCGGGAGATTAGGCAAATAACATGAGTGCATATGCTGACTGTAGGTATATAGCATTTAACAAAAAAAAAAAAAAAAAAAAAAAAAAAAATCAGTCCCATAGCTGTGTAGATTTTTTTTCTGAAAGAACCTAACATGCACAACTAGGGTTACGTTACTACTGATCACTCGAGTTACATTTCATTAAATTGTGTGCACGAGTTCAGGAGAAGCACAAGGTTGCATATGCAGACTCTATATAGTATAGCAACAAAAAACAAAGTCCCGTAACTGCAATTTTTCTTCTGAAAGAACTTTACACCATACACAACTACTGTTGTTACTAATCACTTGTGTGAAGTTTTATTGAATTGTGTCAAGGGGATAAGGAGAGTTGGTGCGCACAAGATTGTGTCTGTCTACAAACCAAGTGTGATCTCGGGAGCTAAGGACTTGGGTTTTACAGGAGTCTGTACTAGGAATATACTGAAATCCCTTGTTGTATGGGAAAACAAAGGTCTAGTCAGGAAGTGGGACAGCCCATTTCTATCTTCTCTGCAGGCTCTCCAGCAATACATTTGAAAAAACTAGGATTTTTTCAAGCAGAAAACTGGGAAAATCTAGGAATACCGAGACAAATACTAGGAAGTATTATCAGATAAAGTGTTACCTTACTGCTGTTTTACTATCCAATTACCATACATATAAGCTATACAGAAATTTTTGACTGGGTAGGGGCGGGGTCACCAGTCTAGAACGAAGATGTCTTCGCCGAGAAGCCTAGCGGGGTATTTGAGGGGTGCCTTTGCCCATATTTGAGGTTTTCTGAATTTTGTTGAAATGCAGACCTGTATGAAATGGTGGTCTCTGCTTCCATTTATTGGTGGCTGTACAGTCCTCATTTGAGGGGGGTCAGGGGGTTCTCCCCCTGCAAATTTTTGAAATACAGGCATGAAATGGTGGCCTCTGGTGGAATTTTAGGTCTAAATTTTGAGGTAGTTTTTATATGCTGTGATATTATATTTATTGCCTTTGTTATCGTTTTATGCTGATGTTAAATGTCAATAAATACATAAATAATGGAGGGGTAACTCCCCTCTTGATGAGGGGGGTCAGGGGGCTCTCCCCCTGGAAAGTTTTGAAATACAGGTATGAAATATATAAATTTTGAAAAATGTTTATTCCTTTGCCAAAACAGTAGGTTGCATCTTTGACGAGTATAGGTCACTTCTCAGCCAACGGGGGACACGGGCCCCCCTCGGCCTGACCATGGTGTTCAGCTGACTGTAAATTTGCTTCTGCAGTTTTTGTTTGGCATCACTTAAGCATAGTCCAAATGTATCAGTGACACAAAACCACTACTGCCAGTAACACAGGCAAGTCAGCTGAACATCTCTATATACATTGTTTTCTGCAAGAAATCTTCAAAACACAAAATTGAAACTTTCAGACATAATGCTGCAAATGAAAAACTAGGAGCATTTTAGAAAAACTAGGAACGACTGGAGAGCCTGTCTCTGGGGACAGCGAGAGCTCAATGAAATTCTGTCTTGTAGGTTTAGTGTAGTTTATACTAATTTTTTTTTTCTGCCAGACTGAAGAAAGCATCAAGCTTTTTTGAACCACTCTCAAATCTACGTCCCAGAAAATTAGTACCAACTTCATATGAGGTGCCGTTTTAACCCCAGCAGATTAAATTACCACGTGCATCTGGAGGAACTAACCAAATGTGTAAAAAGTATATGAAGACCATTTCTTTGCAATTTGATGGAAGGGAGTTAAACCAGTCAGTTAGTATACAAATAGTCCCATATCCATTTTACGCAGCAGATCAGAACTCATCAGGTAGGAAACAAGATACTCCAGAAAACACTGTGAACACTTTTGTTCTCCAGTTCATACCATGAACCATCTTTAATAGGAAACAAAACAAACACAATAATGTTGCTTAATTTTTTTATATTTTGGACTTCATGTTCCAAGTAAAGGTGTTTCCTAACAACATAATGCAAGAACAATGATACCATTGTGAGCCGTACGCATACTACAAAATTATATTTCAGTACCAGTCCTCCGCTTATTTTATGCATACTTGATTCCTTATGCTTTCTGCATTTCTTACACAATATTTTTTTTCACAACTTGAGTTTAAATCTGATACCACATCACATAGAAAAACTTCTGCCAGTTTTTTCCTTTTATGGAAATAACTTTTTTCTGATATTTCAACTGGCAACTTTCAAAATGAAAATATAAAAGATATGGTGTCTTTTTTCCAGCAGATATAAGATACAATACCAGTGCTCAGCAATTTAATCAAAATAAGGGAGAGAAGCAATACAATTCTCAAATTATTATCTATCACAGATTATCTTCCCATTATAATAAGGCAAGTATCTTACATGAACAAGTTAATTTTCTAGTCCCAAAACAAAATGTTAAGTATTCGAACAGCTAACTCCTAATAATCATAAATTCTATTTTCTTTCTTCACACAAAGTGGGATAGTTATCAGTTCTGCTAATGTAAAAATGCTCAAGATAGATCTATGTGCTACCAGATTAGACCTTCTACATATATTTTACATAAAAGACATTAATCAAACGTAAAACAGAATGGTGTTGCAATACACACTCTTGTCAATTGTATGCTGTGCAGAAGAATTCACTAGATATCTTTGCACTTGTAAATTATTCCACAGGATGTGTAATCTCACCACCATGTTTTAACATTAGTATAACATGATCACATTTAGGTCACTTGACTTGCTACTTTATGTCATACATGCTCAAAGATATAGCGCTATCTCATCAACTTTCTTTTTTAATAAATGATATATTAGAATCACATCTATTTAAAAAGAACAATATCGGTTATATGCTGCTTAGAGTAATTCACTAGGGCTACACACTAGTGAAATTACTCTGCAAATAAATAACCTCTTCCTCATGTTTAAATATAAAAGTAAGATCCAACTGGTAAACACTCATCAAACATGTCTGTCTGTCAAAAATACATATTTAATATTGAAGGTAGCACATAAATTTGAGTATAAGCATGTCTCATGTCAATTGTTTCATGTGTAAAGAAGTATAAAGATTGTTCTAAAATCAAGAAGATGAACTGCAAAAAGACGCTAAAGACATTTTCACAAATTTTCATTTTTGAAACTCTGCAGCGAAGGTACAAAAAATATTACCAATTTAGAACATCAAGCAATGGGTAACAAAACTCAGTAAGTTGGACTTAACAAATTTGTATTTAACACATCACTGACTTGAGTAGCTGAAGTGTACCAAGGTTTGATAACATACACACTTCACAAAGCTGATTTTTTTCTCTTCATTTAACAGATCAGATATTGTTGTGTGTAACAAAAAGTTTGTCTCCGGCAACAAAATTATCTATTCTATGTCATTTTGTTTTAACTGTACAGAGCAGTTGAAAATTTTCAAAAATTAACGTCATTGTAAAATCTTCTTCTCAGAAAGTTTAAAAATTGCCTCATCAATACTGCAGTAAACTTACTGGTACTGATGATAAACCCAGACAGATGATAAAGTCGACCACCTTGGAAATACTCGAATGCAATCGGTTATTTATAAAATTGAACACACCATCTAATAGTTTCCACTTACAACACCAACTGGTGTAAACAAAAACAAAATTGGTAAATATTCTGTATGAATAAATGACTTACATAAATTTGTATAAAAAATATTTGTCCAAAATTACTGGGGAAGAGGGTGTTTTTTAGCGCATGCTCACTGTGGAAACATGAAGCCTGACATTTGGTAACTTTTCATTACTTGATCAGGATTGACTGTTGCAGCTTTTTGGGGAAAGTTTCAATATAATAATACCAAGAAAATTTTGTAAATGACAAAGTGTTCGAATTTATCATCAGTCAACGTTCATACAGTCCCCTTTTCACATACCCCTTTCAGGGCCTCACTTCGTGCGAGTTTGCTTACTAAATATAAATTTTAATTATGTAAAAATTTCAGCAAAGGTTAAGCTTTATTTTGATACCGACCATTGATTGCAATTTTTAGAAATAAAAAAGTTACAGGTAAAAAACTTCATTTTCTGTTCGGGTTTATCATCAGTACCAGTACAGCAAACAGAAAAAGAGAAGCTTCTAGAGTCTGTACCAGTGATGACATACTGCATGTCCTTTCGTTTTAATTTAATAATTCATATTGCTTATCTTGTACAAGAACTTCTAAGTTAATTCCAAGCATTACTACACCTACTCATTATCCAAAAATGCCCAAAAAATAATAAATGCCTAAGAGTTAAGTTTCGACAATGTAAGAAATTTTGTAAATAATCAGAAGCATTTGTTAATACTTGCTTTGAAAGATTACATCACATCATACCCCATTTGATAACTATTGCAAGCAACTCCTTTCTTAATCAAAATAATAAATGCGCATTTTGGATGTTTTTCTTATTTCAAACAATGCTGAATAAATCTCTATCAAGTAGCATAATTCTAAATTCTCTTAACTATTGTTACACTGAGTCAATTATTCTTACATTAATTTCTGAGCTTGAACACAACTGTGTGTCTGACACATTATATAAATCACAAAACATAAATAAATAAAGAGTCTGTTGTGTCACACTTACTAAAATACTGATTCAGGTAACACAACAGACAAAAACTTATACAAAATTTTTCCAACCACAATATTTCTTCTAGGTCATCGACAATGTACAAAATTTCCAGTCAGTAGGTTCATTTTGACCCCAAAATCCAGCACTAAGTTTTTCTTTATATATAATTACACAATGGTAATGGCGGTGTCATCACTTCTGACCAAGTGTTCTTAGCTGTTCTATAGTGATCAAGGAACAATGTGTGTATAAAGAGATCAGCATATATACTCTATGTCGACCAGATTTTTGTCTCAAGCACCATCTCCGATAGTGTATTCCAGTCACTATGACTCTGCCTTCTCTGTCGGTCTGTTTGGCTGCTGTTGCTGTAATAAAAAGTCAGTACTTACAACCTGCCTATTTGCATAAATACAAACTAAATTTGCAAAATACAGAATAGAACTTTTTTTATTGCAAATCAAAACTCAGAGGTAGATCTACAGTACCCTATTCTCATCCCTATGCATGTGTATCATCATATATGTCCCCTAAGAATTTAATTTTCATTTGTAGTCTCAGACAGTCCGAAAATACCCAAATGTATCAAGAATGCACTGAAAATAAAGCGTCTGTATACACCATGGCATCAAAACAGGGATAAAAGAAAATTCACAAAGCTTTAAAGCAAAAATCTGTTACTATTTCAGTAGTAAGTTGGTTTTGGTTTGGGGACAGGTTTATCAAATTGTCTAGGAGGGAATATGTCTTGTTTTTCTTAAGCTAACTTGAAACCACTTGATCTGTAATCTCTCGCTGTCCCTGACGGGACAGGCAGTCTTTAAATACGTTAAATACTTTAAAAACGTTGCTTTCCCACACGGTGAGACACTACTTACTTTGTTCATTGACTTGTCCCCACTTTGGGGTCTTCTGTTATCATCATAATGGTATTCGTAGTCTACCCAGCCCTGGCTTCTCCTGGGACCTCCACCTCGACCACCACCGTATCCTCCGCGACCTGAATATCACATAACATTAAACCTCTATCAACTATAGTAGTAAGTAGGGTGCACTCTTATAAAACTACATTACAAGTTCTTAAAAGGCTTTTAAGCAGAAGAAATCAAAATCTTCAGAACATATGAGCCGTGCCATGGGAAAACCAACATAGTGGGTATGCGACCAGCATGGATCCAGACCAGCCTGCGCATCCGCGCAGTCTGGTCAGGATCCATGCTGTTCGCTAATAGTTTCTCCAATTCCAATAGGCTTTAAAAGCGAACAGCATGGAGCCTGACCAGACTGCGCGGATGCGCAGGCTGGTCTGGATCCATGCTGGTCGCATACCCACTATGTTGGTTTTCTCATGGCATGGCTCATATTGTTGAGAAGAGGTACTACATCATCATAACATTCAATTATCAGTCAGGTTTTTTTAATAAACCACTTTAAATTTCAACTTAGCTAGTTCATACAATCAATATATCAGCTGTATGTTCTCCCTTGCCCATGTTGGCCGCATTAAGGGTAAATGGGACAGTTGCCTATATGTATATAGGGCAAAAATTTCGTACGGGCAGAATTTCTTTAAACTTTGTGTACTGACTGAGAATTAAGTTTAAAACGGAAATATATATAAACAGGAGCACCGCCTTGCGGGTGCTGACGCTCATCTGATTTTTTTTGTGTAATAGAAATATTGTCCTACCCATGATTTTCTAAGTCTAAAAAGGGCCATCATTCTTGCAAAAAGCAGGACAGAATTATGTTTCTTGATGTACAGTGTCGACTTATGATGGTGAAAAACTGCTGCAAGTTTTAAAGCAATAGCTTTACAGTTTATGAGAAAAGTTGAGTTAAACATAATACTCAACCAAGAAAATGATTTTCTAAGTCCAAAAGGGGCAATAATTATTGCAAAAAGCAGGATGGAGTTATGTTGCTTGCTGTACAGGGTCAGCTTATGATGGTGAACAAGTGTTGCAAGTTTCAAAGCAATAGCTTTGATAGTTTAAGAGAAAAAGTTGACCTAAACATAAAACTTAACCAAGAAATCAGATATTTTCTACGTCCAAAAGGGGCCATAAATCTTGCAAAAAGCAGGATAGAGTTATGTTTCTTGCTGTACAGGGTCAACTTATGATGGTGAACAAGTGTTGCAAGTTTTAAAGCAATAGCTTTGATAGTTTAGGATAAAAGCTGACCTAAACATAAAACTTAACCAAGAAAATTGATTTTCTAAGTCCAAAAGGGGCAATAAATCTTGCAAAAAGCAAGATGGAGTTATGTTTCTTGATGTACAGGGTCTGCTTATGATGGTGAACAAGTATTCCAAGTTTCAAAGCAATAGCTTTGATAGTTTAGGAGAAAAGTTGACCTAAACATAAAACTTAACCAAGAAATCTGATATTTTCTAAGTACAAAAGGGGCCATAAATCTTGCAAAAAGCTAGATGGAGTTATTTTTCTTGCTATACAGGGTCAGCTTATGATGGTGAACAAGTATTCCAAGTTTCAAAGCAATAGCTTTGATAGTTTAGGAGAAAAGCTGACCTAAACATAAAACTTAACCAGGCAACGCCGACGCCGACAACCGCTCAAGTGATGACAATAACTCATCATTTTTTTTCAAAAAATCAGATGAGCTAAAAATCATAGGTACCCAGGCTTGATCTTGAATTGTCTGCCCTTGAAAGTAGATTTTTTTTCAGTATTTTCCAACTTTCAAGGGCAGATAATTCATGATCAAGCCTGGGTACCTATGATTTTTAATATATATTTCTGTTTTAAACATGATTCTCAGTCAGTACACAAAGTTTAAAGAAATTCTGCCTGTAGGAAATTTTTTGCCCTATATACATATAGGCAACTGTCCCATTTACCAATGTTTACCTTTAAAACCTACTTTCATGTTGTTTTTTTAATTACTCGAGATGCCTTAAAAAAGTCTATGAAAGATTGAACTCATTCAATCTGAGTCTATCAGACAATATTATAACAAATGTCTTGACCAGGTAAGTAAATTTGCCTTAACTGCTCCAATTTTTGATAAATGGCACTTCCTATTAATTTTTAATGGTTTCTATTACGTTTACCTCTGAATCCACCACCACCTCCCCGACCACGTCCTCTGTAACCATTGTAATTATTATACCCTCTATTGCCACGGAAACCACCTCTTCCACGAAAGCCCCGTCGTGGGTCACTCGTACCAAATGTTTCAACATTCAATTTTCTTTCCTCCTTCCAACTTGGCCGAGATTGTTTTCTGAAGAACAAATTGACATTTTACATAAACTTTAAACAAAACAAGAGATCAGTGATCTTGGCACCCACCATTGAGCCATTTTTAAATGTTTCAAATTTCAACACTAGCTCAAGGTCAAAATCAAGGTCAAATTTCATTTCGGTACACAACACTGTGCATGTGGTCCATGCATGTGGTCCAAATTTGAAAGCTGTAGCTTGAGAAATGTGGAAGTAGGTCACTAGGTCAATCTCAAGATCAAAGTTCATTTCTAGTGTTTCCTGCAGACTCTTAGAGGGGCATGGTGCTTCCCAGGAAAAAGGGCACTTTTAGGGCGCGCTTTGGCATCAAAGGGGCTTTCAACCAAGTGCGCTTTCCGGTGTCATTTTCAAACTATTTTCACATTGCATCTGAGAATCTTTCAGACCTCATGTTATATATGTAGTATTATTAGATAATGCCTATAATGTGAACAAGTTTTCCTTTTTCTTTTCATACTTTTAAACATTCTCATTCTGTTACCCTCACGAAGTATTGGCTTGCATTTTTGAGAGACAAATATAACAATTAATACCCAACAAGTTTTATTTAACAACTTTTAATTGAAGCTTAAATAATGTAAATCTTTAACACATATAATACAGTCTGCTGCAGTTATATTCATGCTAAAATATTGCATAGACGTTTATCAGATTAATACTTACCATAAATTAATTCTTTATCTGTGTTGAGCAACAAGCATGGGAAAACCAGATTTTAAAAATACTTCCAGTTAAAATCTTACATGTATGAAAGTAAAACACACACAAATAAGTGTAATACAGCAGTTATATTAATGCTATTGCATAGACTAAGTATGTTTATCAGATTAATATTTATTCTAAAAAATTTCGGTACACAAAACTATGCATGTGATCCAAATTTGAAGGCTGTAGCTTGAGAAATGTGAAAGAAGGTCACTAGATCAATTTCAAGGTCAAAGTTCATTTCGGTATACAAAACTATGCATGTGCTTCAAATTTGGAGGCTGTAGCTTCAGAAATGTGAAAGTAGGTCACTAGGTCAAAATCAAGGTCAAATTTCATTTTGGAACACAAAACTGTGCATGTGGTCCAAATCTAAAGCCTGTACCTTCAAAAATGTGAAAGTAGGTCACTAGGTCAAAATTTGAAGGCTGTAGCTTGAGAAATGTGGAAGTAGGTCACTAGGTCAAAATCAAGGTCAAATTTTATTTCTGAACACAAAACTATGCATGTGGTCCAAATTTGAAGTCTGTACCTTCAAAAATGTGAAAGTAGGTCACTAGGTCAATGTCAAGGTCAAAGTTTTTTATGGTGCAAAATACTATGCATGTGGTCCAAATTTGAAGGCTGTAGCTACAGAAATGTGAAAGTAGGTCACTAGGTCAAAATCAAGGTCAACTCATGTCAGGGTTCATCTTGCTACTTAAAACCATACATGTGGTCCAAATTTGAATGTTGTAGGTTATTGACAAGAAGATCTTAAAAGCTTTTCCCTATATAAGTCTATATGGGTGGTTTTCAAAATAATGAAGCAAAAGTGTGACATAGGGGTTGAAAATTCAAACCTATTTCTTATAGTGGTCACCTATTTTATATGATAGCAAATACTTCAAATTTCAAGAAAATAGCTTTGGGAAAGTGTTGAGAAATACCAGTCAGAAAATATTTCAGCCTTTAATTCGAAAGTTTGGTGAATTTCCAGTAAAATGGGTGATAAATGCTGTAATGTTTTATGACAAGGAAATATGTATAACAGTAATTTTTTCAACATATATGATACATAATAGGTATATGTGTGTTGTTTGAAACTTAATTTATCAAATATTTGTGGACATTGGTTTTTAAAATCACCATTTCTGCATAAATATGACATGAAAATAAAATTCTACCTAGAAAAGTTATTGCTCAATGAAAAATAATTAACATATTATTATAAAACCTACTTTTTTTCTCACAGTTTGCATGTTCATCAACCGCATGCCAAATTTCAAAAATGTACTGTAATAATAATTTCTAAAATTGTCATCTCAAAACTGAGTTATTTTACAGGTGCACAGGGGACACATATTTGAAAATCATTGTTGCATTCCTTTATTATTAGTTTTCTGTTTATTAAAAGACTATTGGTGATCAACTTAAGACAAATCCTTTCAAACAAATAGTGTATTCCACAATATAACTACAAAACTGAAAATTTTCGCAACAAAACATGAAAATTCAGCAGCATGTAATGTTTTAAATGAAAAATAAGTGACTTTAAACATAACTAATACATTGAAATCACTTAGTTTACATGCAATGCTTATTCAAAGTATAACAAGAGCACCGCCTTGCGGGTGCTGACGCTCATCTGATTTTTTTTGTATAATAGAAATATTGTCCTACCCATGATTTTCTAAGTCTAAAAAGGGCCATCACTCTTGCAAAAAGCAGGATAGAGTTATGTTTCTTGATGTACAGTGTCCACTTATGATGGTGAAAAACTGTTGCAAGTTTTAAAGCAATAGCTTTGATAGTTTATGAGAAAAGTTGACTTAAACATAATATTCAACCAAGAAAATGATTTTTCTAAGTCCAAAAAGGGCAATAATTATTGCAAAAAGCAGGATGGAGTTATGTTGCTTGCTGTACAGGGTCAGCTTATGATGGTGAACAAGAGTTGCAAGTTTTAAAGCAATAGCTTCGATAGTTTAAGAGAAAAAGTTGACCTAAACATAAAACTTAACCAAGAAATCTGATATTTTCTAAGTCCAAAAGGGGCCATAAATCTTGCAAAAAGCAGGATGGAGTTATGTTTCTTGCTGTACAGGGTCAGCTTATGATGGTGAACAAGTGTTGCAAGTTTTAAAGGAATAGCTTTGATAGTTTAGGATAAAAGCTGACCTAAACATAAAACTTAACCAAGAAAACTGATTTTCTAAGTCCAAAAGGGGCAATAATTCTTGCAAAAAGCAAGATGGAGTTATGTTTCTTGATGTACAGGGTCTGCTTATGATGGTGAACAAGTATTCCAAGTTTCAAAGCAATAGCTTTGATAGTTTAGGAGAAAAGTTGACCTAAACATAAAACTTAACCAAGAAATCTGATATTTTCTAAGTACAAAAGGGGCCATAAATCTTGCAAAAAGCAAGATGGAGTTATGTTTCTTGCTATACAGGGTCAGCTCATGATGGTGAACAAGTATTCCAAGTTTCAAAGCAATAGCTTTGATAGTTTAGGAGAAAAGCTGACCTAAACATAAAACTTAACCAGGCAACGCCGACGCCGACAACCGCTCAAGTGATGACAATAACTCATCATTTTTTTTCAAAAAATCAGATGAGCTAAAAATGACAAAATGTCATGCATGGTATAATGGAATGGTAAAATACATGCATACTTTATAATGTTACTGAGAAGATGCACAGGGGACAAATTGCACCCAAAAATATATTTATAGAATATGTTCATATTTAAGTAAAATTCTTTCAACTACACAGTATTCACTAGTGAACATTAGGCCTAAAAAAAAAATATGTTTGTTTCCTGTAACCCGACCGACCGTAAGTTTTTACCGCCGACCGCAATTTTTTTATGGGCTAAAATTCGAGATTCTGATCATATCTTTATTGATTATAGGGATAATTTAGTTGCACCCGACCTCGTCGCGCATAGTCACGAACGTTCCTGGTTCTGTCGACATGAAACAACATGGCGAAAAGCCTGTTTGTCGGTAGACTCGAGGTTCCGGGTTTTCACCCGCGAAAATCGAGAAGTTTTCTTTGATGCATATCGAGTTCAAAAGTTCTGCCCCTAGTCAATCAAAATCTCGGTGAATTTCAATACTGTTCGCCGCCACAAGCGGAAGTATGGCAGTAGGCGGAGCGTCATATACTAATTAGCTACTGACAGATGTCAATCACGCCACGCGCCGACTGACACGTGGTTATCTCGCGGTTTGTATTTAGTACTTCATTATGAAAGGTGTTTATTGATCAAGGTGTAAACATTAATTGATAAACAATTCGTAGAAGAGCAGTCTATTATCATGTTTGTACCACTTGTTCAGGGGTTACGCTGTCGGTTGCACTTGAGCCATTTGCGACAAAAGATTAATTGTGGCCCCGAAAATCTCTAATTGGCAAAAACGGCCCGAAGCTATGTCTGTCTGCAAAACTATGAACTTTGCCTGTTACACAATGTTTACTGAACGAAAGGAATCAGTGTAGAAAAAAAATTTGTATGAACAACATCTGTTATTGAAAGGCGGGAGCAAATTTTCAACAATTTTATTTTATTAGTAATTTAATTTATTATAACAGGCCTCGACCTTAGCGGTGGACCGTTGGACCGACGCAACCAAAATCGGCAGGTCCACAATCAAAAGTTGGGTAGAGAGACGGTCAACCAATTTTCAGTCACGGTCTGCAAATAAAATAAAACCCTTAAAAGTGGAAAAATAGGGGTGATGGGGGGTGAGGGATCGTACCCATATCGGCGAATTCACAAAACGAAAGTTGATTTTGCCTTAGTACGGCATTCTACAGTTATAAGCATTGGCAAACAGATTTCTGTTAACACGGCAGAATAGGTTACGTGACCTCATGAACGTAAATAGAAATGTGGTTTTAAAATGAGGCAGTATGATGTCGTTGCGATTTTTAATAAGTTTTAAATGAGTCTTCGTACATATATTTTTTGACACAACACTTTGTTAGATATTCTTCTCAAACAATAATGTAAATTTCTTGAGGGCAAATAGGTCAGTATCGTTCACGATCTGACATATTTACATGTCAGTTTATTCGGGATATTGCACATTCGCTTTTTAAAAAATTAAAGAAAAAACTTTTTTACTGATTTCTTCTCAACAATTAAAGGAATCGAGAAAGTACGATCAGACAGTGATGTGTCACATGGCGCGAAAACATGACGTAATGCAATGACAATCTCGTGGAAACAATACCGCTTTGATCTCCACTGCAGATGCCACAATAACCGACACACTTCTTTTAGCTCTTTGAGGGGGTGTTAATTGATGATGAAAACGAGGCCAATTACTTAGTTTATCATCAGAATGATTACCGATAATTGATGATGTTTTTTTTTTCACTTTCAACACTGGTGCTGATTGTGTCCATATTTTGGGACACTTTTCAAAATAATTATTTTTCGGGATAACAGATTGCTACAGTCTTCCATTTTTAATTATTTAGAAATAAGTCCTGTTTCTTTGAGTCATATGAAGTTATGACGTCTACAGCATCACAATTTATGAGATAGAATTGGAGGTCCACTAAAGTCTTGAGCAGGTCTACTAGATTTTAGCAGTTGGTGAACCTGCTGGCAACTGCTGAAGAAAGTTAAGGTTGAGGCCTGATTAGGCAGTTAATTGGCGATAATAAGGTTACTAAACACTGAAATGTTCTGACACCTACTAAAAAAAAATTAAAAAAAAAAAAAAATCCCTACCTACCGACCCCCATTTTTTTCAGCATGTTACAGGAAACAAACATATTTTTTTTTTATGCCTTAACATATGTAGGCAAACTTGACAGCTTAA
Source organism: Mercenaria mercenaria (assembly GCF_021730395.1). Classification (NCBI taxonomy): domain Eukaryota; kingdom Metazoa; phylum Mollusca; class Bivalvia; order Venerida; family Veneridae; genus Mercenaria; species Mercenaria mercenaria. Next base: position 24,263,046 of record NC_069366.1, on the reverse strand, counting down.
GAAGCAATAAAGTTGATATTTCCATTTTTTAACTTGAAAATTGGCAACTACAGCAAAATTGCAAACAATGAATTTTAAATTGTCCGGGGGTTTCTTTTATAATGCTAAATTATCAAGTAATGCCTAAATTTTGTGTACACATTGCTTAGAATATAGAACTGCCACAATATATTACAGTAATGCTAAGTTAATTGATGAATGTGAAAAAAGGGTGCACAGGGGACATCACGTTTGGCTTCTTGAATGTTAAACAGTCCTTTATATGTGAAGTTGAAAGCTGCTTTTGTATCCACTGTAACTCCTTTTTCAAAGAAGATAAAGTAAAAACCCACTTTATTTAAAGAATAAAAGAAATCTGACGCTTAACTACTGAAAAGGTGCACAGGGGACATTTTTGGGTGTATAGACATTCATCAAGATTCTGAGGAAGTTGACTCATTAAACAAAAAAATCATATCGTGTCTTCAAAGCTTAAAGGATTAAGATCTTAGGAAAACATTAGGACTTAAGACAAGTAATGGGGTTGTGAAATTGTACAGTTCAACATTTAAATTTAGTATTTCTTTCACTATTTTTTGTGAAGGGGGTTCAATCAGAAGATGTGAAATATTGGTTAGAATAAGATGCTGTTTATGAAAAAAAGTAGTTTGCTTTTAATGTGGGGAGTTTAAGTTTTATGAAAAATCAAAGCTGTAATAATAAAGCTTGGTTTGAAAACAATAAAACACTGTTGAAACTAGCCTTCATGTAAAATGTCACACTTTTTTGGGTGCACAGGGGACAAAATTAGCTATATAATTCAATATAACTTTAAAACTGCTTGAGCCATTTAGCTGAAATTGCACACATTTATTGACTACATTGATCTGGATATAATAAACCCCAAAACACTTTCTAAAACTGAACTGAATTAAAATAGGGTGAGAGAGAAGAAAAATCTTCATTATTTTGAAAACCACCCATATGAACCATGTGACCCCCGGGGCGGGGCCATATTTGACCCTAGGGGGATAATTTGAACAAACTTGGTAGAGAACTACTAGATGATGCTACATTACAAATATCAAAGCCCTAGGCTTTGTGGTTTGGAAAAGAAGATTTTCAAAGATTTTCCCTATTTAAGTCTATGTAAACCATGTGCCCCCCAGGGCGGGGCCATATTTGACCCTAGGGGAATAATTTGAACAATCTTAGTAGAAGACCACTAGATGATGTCACATACAAAATATCAAAGCCCAAGGCCCTGTGGTTTTGGACAAGAGGTTTTCCAAAGTTTTTCCCTATATAAGTCTATATAAACCATGTGACCCCCGGGGCGGGGCTATATTTGACCCCAGGGAAATAATTTGAAACATCTTGGTAGAGGACCACTAGATGATGCTACATACCAAATATCAAAGCCCGAGGCTCTGTGGTTTTGGACAAGAAGATTTTCAAAGCTTTTCCCTATATAAATCTATGTAAATTATAAAAATAAACAAAGGGCCATAACTCACTCAAAAATTGTTGAACCAGTCTGATTTTCAGGGGGACACAACTAGGGTACCAATACATCATTCTGACAAAGTTTGGTCAAAATCCCCCCAGTAGTTTCTGAGATGCGATAACGAGAAATTGTTAACGGACGGACGGAAGGACGACAGACCACGGACGCAGAGTGATTTTAATAGCCCACCATCTGATGATGACTTTTTCATAATGAGGAATGTCACATACCTTGAACCTCTGACAAGTGCAAACAATATCTTGGAATAAGCTTTTTATGTCAGAATACACAGTTTTGGTTAAAGCAAGGTCAAACAAGGCATGTTGGGCATGTGGTACTGAAAAGCTTCACTGAAGCAGAGCTTATTGCAACCAAACTGACAAGAAGCCCAAGCCTTTGTGTTTAACAAACAAGAGGACCATGATGGTCCTGAATCGCTCACCTATCCCCACATGACCCAGTGTTGAACTGAGTATGACATCGTTATTTCTATTATTTGACATAGTGACCTAGTTTTTGAGCACATGTGACCTAGATATCATCAAGATAAAAAATTCTGACCAATTTTCATGAAGATCCATTGAAAAATATGACCTCTAGAGAGGTCACAAGGTTTTTCTATTATTTGACCTAATGACCTAGTTTTTGAAGGCACGTGACCTACTTTTGAACTTGACCTAGATATCATCAAGATGAACAGTCTCACCAATTTTCATGAAATATCTCATGAAAAATATGGCCTCTAGAGAGGTCACAAGGTTTTTCTATTTTTCGACCTACTGACCTAGTTTTTGACCGCACATGACCCAGTTTCGAATCTGACCCAGATATCATCAAGATGAACATTCTGATCAATTTTCATGAAGATCTCTTGAAAAATATGGCCTCTAGAGAGGTCACAAGGTTTTTCTATTTTTAGATCTACTGACCTAGTTATTGACCGCACGTGACCCAGTTTCGATCTAGACCTAGATGTCATCAAGGTGAACATTCTCACCAATTTTTATAAAGATCCCATGAAAAATATGGCCTCTAGAAAGGTCACAAAGTTTTTCTATTTTCAGACCTACTGACCTAGTTTTTGACCGCACGTGACCCAGTTTCAAACTTAACCTAGATATCACCAAGGTGAACATTCTGACCAATTTTCATGAAGATCCATTGAGAAATATGGCCTCTAGAGACGTCACAAGATTTTTCTATTTTTAGACCTACTGACCTAGTTTTTGACCACACCTGACCCAGTTTCGAACCTGACCTAGATATCATCAAGGTGAACATTCTGACCAATTTTCATGAAGATCCATTGAGAAATATGGCCTCTAGAGACGTCACAAGATTTTTCTATTTTTAGACCTACTGACCTAGTTTTTGACCGCACCTGACCCAGTTTCGAACCTGACCTAGATATCATCAAGATGAACATTCTGACCAATTTTCATGAAGATCTCTTGAAAAATATGGCCTCTAGAGAGGTCACAAGGTTTTTCTATTTTTAGATCTACTGACCTAGTTATTGACCGCACGTGACCCAGTTTCGATCTAGACCTAGATGTCATCAAGGTGAACATTCTCACCAACTTTTAAAAAGATCCCATGAAAAATATGGCCTCTAGAAAGGTCACAAAGTTTTTCTATTTTCAGACCTACTGACCTAGTTTTTGACCGCACTTGACCCAGTTTCAAACTTAACCTAGATTTCATCAAGGTGAACATTCTGACCAACTTTCATGAAGATCCATTGAGAAATATGGCCTCTAGAGAGGTCACAAGGTTTTTCTACTTTTAGACCTACTGACCTAGTTTTTGACCCCATGTGACCCATTTTCAAACTTGACCTAGATATCATCAAGGTGAACATTCTCACCAATTTTCATGAAGATCCATTGAGAAATATGGCTTCTAGAGAGGTCACAAGGTTTTTCTATTTTTAGACCTACTGACCTAGTTTTTGACCCCATGTGACCCATTTTCGAACTTGACCTAGATATCATCAAGGTGAACAGTCTCACCAATTTTCATGAAGATCCATTGAGAAATATGGCCTCTAGAGAGGTCACAAGGTTTTTCTATTTTTAGATCTACTGACCTAGTTTTTGACCCCACGTGACCCAGTTTCGAACTTGACCTAGATATCATCAAGGTAAAGATTCTGACCAATTTTCATTAAGATCTCATGTAAAATATGGCCTCTAGAGAGGTCACAAGGTTTTTCTATTTTTAGACCTACTGACCTAGTTTTTGACCGCATATGACCCAGTTTCGAACTTGACCTAGATATTATCAAGATGAACATTCTGACCAACTTTCATAAAGATCCCATGAAAAATGTGACCTCTAGAGTGGTCACAAGCAATAGTTTACGCACGCACGGACGGACGGACGACGGACGCCACGCGATCACAAAAGCTCACCTTGTCACTTTGTGACAGGTGAGCTAAAAAACAAAACAATTTCGATTCTTCTTAAAACTGTGACGTTCTAGCATTGTTATACCTGGCAATATGAAATAACAAATGGGACATTTACCTATAAATTGCAAACAAGAGCACCGCCTTGCGGGTGCTGACGCTCATCTGATTTTTTTTGTATAATAGAAATATTGTCCTACCCATGATTTTCTAAGTCTAAAAAGGGCCATCATTCTTGCAAAAAGCAAGATAGAGTTATGTTTCTTGATGTACAGTGTCCACTTATGATGGTGAAAAACTGTTGCAAGTTTTAAAGCAATAGCTTTGACAGTTTATGAGAAAAGTATACTTAACATAATACTCAACCAAGAAAATGATTTTCTAAGTCCAAAAGGGGCAATAATTATTGCAAAAAGCAGGATGGAGTTATGTTGCTTGCTGTACAGGGTCAGCTTATGATGGTGAACAAGTGTTGCAAGTTTCAAAGCAATAGCTTTGATAGTTTAAGAGAAAAAGTTGACCTAAACATACAACTTAACCAAGAAATCTGATATTTTCTAAGTCCAAAAGGGGCCATAAATCTTGCAAAAAGCAGGATGGAGTTATGTTTCTTGCTGTACAGGGTCAGCTTATGATGGTGAACAAGTGTTGCAAGTTTTAAAGCAATAGCTTTGATAGTTTAGGATAAAAGCTGACCTAAACATAAAACTTAACCAAGAAAACTGATTTTCTAAGTCCAAAAGGGGCAATAATTCTTGCAAAAAGCAAGATGAGTTATGTTTCTTCATGTACAGGGTCTGCTTATGATGGTAAACAAGTATTCCAAGTTTCAAAGCAATAGCTTTGATAGTTTAGGAGAAAAGTTGACCTAAACATAAAACTTAACCAAGAAATCTGATATTTTCTAAGTACAAAAGGGGCCATAAATCTTGCAAAAAGCAAGATGGAGTTATGTTTCTTGCTATACAGGGTCAGCTTATGATGGTGAACAAGTATTCCAAGTTTCAAAGCAATAGCTTTGATAGTTTAGGAGAAAAGCTGAACTAAACATAAAACTTAACCAGGCAACGCCGACGCCGACAACCGCTCAAGTGAAAAAAATCTGATGAGCTAAAAAAATAGTTTTACTATAAATTCAAATATTTCCTTTAGAATTATTCTGTATGGCAGTTTTTCAAGGTTGTATGGAGCAATACCTTACATTCTGAAGTTTATGTCTTTAATGTATTATTGTTTCTGAACAAATTTAGCTGGACTGAATTTTTCACCACTGAACTCCTGAATCATAATGTAATGCCAAATGTCATAAATGACAGAAAATCTTTTTGTCACATACAAATAGACAGTAAAAGTTAGATTTAATAATGTACTGTGAGGGACCGACTTTATTATGATGTGTGCCTTTAATCTGACCTCCAGTAGTACCAGCTTATAACTTTAGCTGCCATTCTGGTATGGTGCAGATACTAAATATGCATGTAGGCAGTGAGGGGATCCCAGGAATACCACAACAAAATTTATGAAAATGGCCAATTTTTATGATCCCCCCCCCCCCCTCCCACCCCAGATTTTTTTTTTTATTGTAAAATAACTCTATTGTAACCGAGGTAGCAAAGAATAAGATTTGGTTTAATAGTGAACAAAAGGCATATGAAGGGTACTTCCAACTGGCCAGCAAATACTTCTTTCCAAACAAAATATTTGATGTACTGGTAAAGTGGATCAGATGAAAACAACAGGGTTGTGCAATTCATATCAGTTTAACGAAAATTCTTCAGTGGTTAAGAAGATATGGAGCAGACACAAATTTAGGCTATTTGCAATATCCTGCAAATGTAACCTTGACCTTGGAACCAAATCTAATCGGCTGTGCACCCTGCATGTCCCCTGGCTAAGGTTAGCAACAATATTTGATAATTTAACGAAATTTAATTTTAGCTTTTTAAAAGAGAGCAGAAACAAATTTAAGCTATTGATCTTTGACGTGTAATCTTAGTTTAAACAAATTTTATTCGTCTATATACAGCTACATGAAAAAAATATTGTACACAACAAAATGAGTAGGATTAAGCTAAAAGCAAACTAATGCTTACTGAAATTTTTCCCATGTGTAATCTTGACTGTGGACTTAATGATCTGGGTCAAAACCTCTGCACAATCTTGTTGTAGTTAACAATTCATTTTAACCCTTACCCTGCTAAATTTCCATCATGAACTTGTCCATCCTTCAATCTGGACAACACCATTAACTGTTAAAAGGGGTGCATACCAAAAAGATACTGACTGAATGGCAAACAGTGCAAATCATGATCAGACTGCAAGGATGTGCAGGCTGATAATTTTCTGCACTGGTCGCAAAGGCAGAATCAATCTTGTCTAGCATGATAAGGATTAGGGAAATCTTCTAATCATTTACACTATATGAAATTAAAGTAACATAATCTGATCTTTGACCTACATGATATAGGCTATGGTTCTGCATGTTTGACTAATGGGAGTAAATAACTGATGAAAATGAAGTTTTATGAAAATCTACACAGCTGTTTATACCAGATGGAGTGGACATGAATTATGGATAGGTGTATCGACACATACAACTCTTAATAAATCCCCCATTTACTTTGAATCTTGAATATAACAATCACAATTTGTGTTAACGGCAATCTATATACGGTAATTCAAAATGATGCAACATCCGAGTTTACATATACATTTTATATTCTGCAATTACTGTAGGTTCTGTCATGGTCTAAATACTATAATACTTACCCTTTGGCTCTGTCAGTTGCCTCACAACTAATATTGTCAAAGAAAGATTTGGATTTGTCATAGAAGCACTCATCATCTTCCTCTCCCCCCTCTCCATTCTCCACAGTCTTCTCACCATTAACCTTGCTCGTATCATCTGAAAACACATTTGTCTGACAATGTTTGCACCTTTAAAAGGAATCAAGTTACTGTGAAATCATTCCATGTGGCAATGTAAAATCATGGATTTCAACTTTTATAATGAAAATTAAAGGTTCCTTTTTTTGTATTTAATTTTTTCAGGATTGACGTAACCGTAAAATCTATGGAAAGTCCCTCATGGATTTATGATTTCGAAATCACTTCATCTACCCATTAGTCCTCGATTCCTAACTGTTGCCAACTTTAACTCCTCAAATTACTGTCAACTAAACATGTGAAATAGGAATGACTTCAGATTTACTGTCCTGTCAAATCATGGAGAACATTCAACTTCTAGATTTGTTAACTATTTCTTACAGCAGATTACAGGCCGTTTACCCTAGCAAAAAAAAAAAAGCTAAATTTTCCCCTAAAATTGTTATACCTTCCCTTAAAGAAGGTCATATTTTCCCCTTGGAATTTAAAGAAATGTTTTGTAATATGCATATATAGAATAATTTGTCGAAAGTTGGCGTTTATACATTGTATTTTTCAACTCCAATTACCCCCATGTTGCTTCAAATTTACAACTTGTGCAGCTGTTATGCACTACTAATCATGTCACACTAAGTGTGTTTACTTCTCATCAGGTGCCAAGTTCATTAGGACATTGGCATCAGTTCTTGCAAACTGGCAGACTTCAGGAAAGTTGGAAAAACAAGCGGGTCATGATGACCCTGGATCGCTCACCTGAGTAATATGAGCTACATGTTTCAAAGATCAAACTGATGATAAAATATTAAGAAAGTCAGTAGGTCACATTCATGGTCAATGAAATTCAGTTTTACGATTGGTGTGCAAAACTGTGTATGTCGTCAAAATTTCAAGGCTGTATCTTAAAAAACAAGAAAAAAGGTCAAGGTCACAGTCAAGTGACATCATATTACTTGGGGTCATCAGGTAATTATAATTAAACAGTCTTGGAAATAGGATCAAATGATTTTTTAAGTATTTTTTCCTATAGAACTCAAATAGTAACTAAGTGACCCTAGGGCGGGGCCTCTTTTAACCCAAGGGGCATAATTTGAACAATTTTGGTAGAGGACCACTAGATGATGCTACATACCAAATATCAAAGCCCTAGGCCATGTGGTTTTGTATAAGAAGATTTTCAAAGTTTTCCCTATATAAACCATGTGACCCCCGGGGCGGGGCCATATTTGACCCTAGGGGGATAATTTGAACAATTTTGGCAGAGGACTACTAGATGAAGCTACACACCAGATATCAAAGCCCTAGGCCCTGTGGTTTTGGACAAGAAGACTTTTAAAGTTTTTCCTTTCAGTTGCCATGGCAACCAGAGTTCTGCATGGAATTCATTTCTTTGAACAATTTTGAAAGGGGGCCACCCAAGGATCATTCCTGTGAAGTTTGGTGTAATTCTGCCCAGTGGTTTTCAAGAAGAAGATTTTTTTAGAAAATGTTGACGGACATAGGACGCACGCCACACAACAGACACTGAGCTGTCACAATAGCTCACCATGAGCCTTTGGCTCAGGTGTGCTAACAAGAGGACCATGATGGTCCTGAATCGCTCACCTGCCCCCACATGAACTGAGCATGACGTCGTTTTTTCTATTATTTGACACAGTGACCTAGTTTTTGAGCTCATGTGACCTACTTCTGAACTTGACCTAGATATCATCAAGATAAAAATTCTGACCAATTTTCATGAAGATCCATTGAAAAATATGGCCTCTAGAGAGGTCACAAGGTTTTCTTTATTATTTGTCATAATAACCTAGTTTTTGAAGGCATGTGACCCAGTTTTGTACTTGACCTAGATATCATCAAGGTGAACATTCTCACCAATTTTCATATAGACCTCATGAAAAATATGGCCTCCAGAGAGGTCACAAGGTTTTTCTATTTTTATACGTACTGACCTAGTTTTGACCGCATGTAACCCAGTTTCAAACTTGACCTAGTCGTCATCAAGATGAACATTCAGACCAACTTTCATACAGATCCCATGAAAACTATGGCCTCTAGAGTGGTCACAAGGTTTTTTCTATTATTTGACCTACTGACCTAATTTTTGTCCGCATGTGACCCAGTTTCAAACCTGACCTAGATATCATCAAGATGAACATTCTGACCATTTTCATGCAGATACCATGAAAAATATGGCCTCTACAGAGGTCACAGGGTTTTTCTATTATTTGACTTACTGACCTAGTTTTTGACTGCACGTGACCCAGATTCAAACTGGACCTACATATCATAAAGATGAACATTCTGACCAATTTTCATGCAGATCCAATGAAAAATATGGCCTCTACAGAGGTCACAAGGTTTTTCTATTATTTGACCTACTGACCTAGTTTTGGACCGGACGTGACCCAGTTTCGAACTTGACTTAGATATCATCAAGATGAACATTCTGACCAATTTTCATGCAGATCCCATGAAAAATATGACCTCCAGAGAGGTCACAAGGATTTTCTATTTATGACCTACTGACCTAGTTTTTGAAGGCACGTGACCCAGTTTCGAACTTGACCTAGATATCATCAAGATGAACATTCTGACCAACTTTTATGAAGATCCCATGAAAAATATGGCCTCTAGGGAGGTCACAAGAATTTTCTATTTTTAGACGTACTGACCTAGTTTCGGACCGCAGTTGACCCAATTCGAACTTGAGCTAGAAATCATCAAGATGAACATTCTGACCAATTTTCATGCAGATCCCATGAAAAATATGGCCTCTAGAGAGGTCACAAGGTTTTTCTATTATTTGACCTACTGACCTAGTTTTGGATCGGATGTGACCCAGTTTCGAACCTGACCTAAATATCATCAAGATGAACATTCTGACCAATTTTCATGCAGATCCCATGAAAAATATGAGGGTCACAAGGATTTTCTATTATTTGACCCACTGACCTAGTTTTTGACCGCAGTTAACCCAGTTTCTAACTTGATCTAGATATCATCAAGATGAACATTCTGATCAATTTTCATACAGATCCAATGAAAAATACGGCCTCTACAGAGGTCACAAGGTTTTTCTATTATTTGACCTACTGACCTACTTTTGGACCGACGAGACCCAGTTTCGAACTTGACCTAGATATCATCAAGATGAACATTCTGACCAATTTTCATGCAGATCCCATGAAAAATATGACCACCAGAGAGGTCACAAGGATTTTCTATTATTTGACCTACTGACCTAGTTTTTGATGGTACGTAACCCAGTTTCGAACTTGACCTAGATATCATCAAGATGAACATTCTGACCAACTTTTATGAAGATCCATCGAAAAATATGGCCTCTAGAGAGGTCACAAGGATTTTCTATTTTTAGGCCTACTGACCTAGTTTTGGACTGCACATGACCCAGTTTCGAACTTGACCTAGATATCATCAAGATGAACATTCTGACCAATATTCATAAAAATCCCATGAAAAATGTGACCTCTAGAGTGGTCACAAGCAAAAGTTTACGCACGCACAGACGGACGGACGGACGACGGACGCTGCGTGATCACAAAAGCTCACCTTGTCACTTTGTGACAGGTGAGCTAAAAATGGACGGACATTTGCTCCAGCATTGCCTAAAAATCTGCCGGACCAAAAAAAGTCAGTACATCGCATATGTTGCTTTTCTCCATCATATATGAGCCATGTGTTATTTTTAGTCCATTTTTCATTAAATGTTCGGTCAACCCTCTTATTTTTGTACATCCATTTCTTTTCACTACAATTTTCAGCGTTAATTTATGTTTCTTTCCCAGTTCTGCCCGGCATAATATATTAGTGACACCATTTTGATGTGTTGTCAGAGATGTTGCGGTTCTCGGGGTACGATTAAGAAAGAGCGGACCACGTCAAAATTTCCGGTCATGTCTATCAGACAGACGACTTTCCTGAAGTCTGAACTGGTACTGTGCCAGTAAACATGAAAATCAAAAGATTTGGATTTACCTCTTGTTGGGGTTTATCGCGCTATATTTTCCCCTTAAAAACATGAGAACATTTTGTTTCTAAAAACTATGCTACAATTTTCAGAAATGCAGAAACTGACAACCTACTAAATTGTTGCAAAATGTAAGTAACATGTAAGATGTCTGGCTAATTCACAAATTTTTATCTTTTAAACCATTACATACACAAAGATAAAGAATTTTTCGATTGCTGTACATACCTAATGTTAATTTTTGCTTTAGCTCTCGTTCTATTTCCTCCTTATCAAACTGAGCATTGGAGCTTTCGAAATCAAATTCTCCTTCAAACTTAATCGGCTCATGAGGTCGCCCTGACCCTCGACCTCTTGCTGATTGACCACGAGGTGCACCTCTTCCACCTCCTCTCGCTGAACCACCTCGAAAACCTGAACCTCCTGAAATTGATATTTTGACATTTTATACCTTGTAACGTAATCTGTATCAATTCTAGTTTAGAATGGAAAGAGATGAAAAATGCTATTTTTAAACAATAAAAGGGAAATCTCTAAAATGATTGTTTCACTGTGACCTACAGACCCCCATAACAGAGGTCATCTACTGACTACCGGCAGTTAACCTATGTCTGATGACTGTAGTCTAATGGCAGCAGTGTTTGACACTTAGGCCAATGCAACATTGACCTTTGAGCAAACAACTTCAAAATCGGTAGGTTATGTTGCCGGTCATAACCTACCTATCAAAATTTATGTTCCGAAACCGTTCTTCAGTTATCAACCGGAGACAAAGGGGACAGATGTGCAATAACTACATGCCCTCTCAGGGGGACAAAACAGGAACTAAATGTTAACATAGTACTCTAATGCCAAACAGACTATCAACAACAAATTCACACCTCTGTTATTGCCTCTTCCCCTTGCATAGCTGGCAGATACAGGTCTGTGATCCTGATGATCACGTCTTTCATACTGATCTCTTCTTTCATATTGATCTCTTCTTTCATATTGATCTCTTCTGTCATACTGTTCTCTTCTCTCATAACCCCTGTCCTGCACCTCCTTTCTCTCCCAGCCTCTGTCTCGATGTTGTGGAGGACGTCTTCTGTTGTCATTCTGCTGCGGGTGTTGTTGCTGCTGCATGGGCGGATGATGATTCGGAGGCGGTTTACTCGTATCAGGTACACTAGGGGGCTCTGCCTGGGTTCCCTGATCTGAAGTAGGTGACTTTCTGTTTGGTGGCGGTGTTGAACCTCGCGAACCTACAATATAAACATTGCAGTTGAATGTAATTTAAAAATCTAGGTAACACTAAAGATTTTTAAAGAAGTAAAAGAATGGAGTTAATATCCAAATCCACATTAATTTCCATCATCATTCTTTTTCAGGAAGTACAGATATAAATAACTATATCCAAATGCTTTTTTTACAAGGTTTTTACGAGTAGCAGTCTGATTAATAATATTATCTATTATGAGTCACATGATGAAAAATGTATCCAAAAACTTTACATCCTATTTTAAGCATTTTGCATCATTTCATATCCTGGTAGTGCTACATACATATACTCATATTATATAACCTTACTATCAATTAATCAGCAGATTCTGGTTTTCAAAACCTACCTCAAAGCACCTGTCCAAGCTCTTTTTATTACATTTTTTTTGTTGTTCATTTATTCAATAGCATTTTTTAAAGCATTGAAAAGGCCTTTACCAGAATTAAGTAAGAATGGTTGACTTTTCATATGACGATATCTACTTGACTCGAACAATGTTAATGTGCAAAGTGAAGGAAACAGATTCAGGCAAATACTTTTCGTATTTTGAAAGCATAAGCCAAGCTGTAAAAGTGAATAACAATAGGTTAATATTGCACAAAATATGCAAACAAGTATGTACATGTGCAGCAATGCTTTGTGAAAGTTACTATAAACCAGGCAAATTTCCATCATGTCTAACTTTTTGCCAGATCCCGGACCCAATTTCTGCCATGTACATTAACAACCATGCATTAAATAATCAGTGAGGAGTGGCTTCCCATCACTGTATACATGATTGCCAAACAAGCACCTTTCCATTTTCTTAAGCCCACCCTATCTGTCAAGAATGCATAGACAGATTTATCATGGCAAAGGAAGTCTAAATATGCTGCACATATACAGCTATAAGTTTTTGCGAAGTAAGATAATATTTACTATATACCTATATAAATTATGTCAACAATACAGTCTGTACTTCAAAAGTATTTTAAAATATGAACTAGCAGAAAAAAAACCACACTTACTGTACCTTTTGCATTGTATGTTGCCAGACTACTTTCATTTAATATGCATGAACTGACACTGTTCTATAAATAGTACACACAAAAAGTACACTCACTTCTGTATAAACATCGATAACAAGAGCTGTCTCCATAGGATGACACATGCCCGCGATGGCACTTTAAATAAATAGTTATGGCCGATGTTAGAGTTTAGGACCTTTGACCTACGGAGCTGGGTCTTGCGCGCGACACGTCGTCTTACTGTGTCACACATTCATGCGTAGTTATTTTAAAATCCATGCATGAATGACAAAAAATATGGACCGGACACGCCCATCAATGCACTATCATGAAAAATGACCTTTAACGTCTAAGTGTGACCTTGACCTTTGAGCTACGGACCTGGGTCTTGTGCGCGACACGTCGTCTTACTGTGGTAAACATTCATGCCAAGTTATTTGAAAATCCATCCATCGATGACGAAGATATGGACCGGACACGCCCATCAATGCACTATCCTTTAATGTCTAAGTGTGACCTTGACCTTTGAGCTACGGACCTGGGTCTTGCGTATGACACGTCGTTTTACTGTGGTACACATTCATGCCAAGTTATTTGAAAATCCATCCATCAATGACAAAGATATGGACCGGACACGCCCATCAATGCACTATCCTTTAATGTCTAAGTGTGACCTTGACCTTTGAGCTACGGACTTGGGTCTTGCGCACAACACGTCGTCTTACTGTGGTACACATTCATGCCAAGTTATTTGAAAATCCATCCATCGATGACAAAGATATGGACTGGACACGCCCATCAATGCACTATCCTTTAATGTCTAAGCGTGACCTTGACCTTTGAGCTACGGACCTGGGTCTTGCACGCGACACATTGTCTTACTGTGGTACACATTCATGCCAAGTTATTTGAAAATCCATCCATCGATGACAAAGATATGGACCGGACACGAAAAATGCGGACAGACCGACAGTTCAAAAACTATATGCCTCCCTTCGGGGGCATAAAAATTGAAGATTTCGTTGGATAACAAACAACAAACGAAATAGGTGCAGGTATATAACAGTAGCTAGATCTGGGATTTTTATTCGGCTCTCGTGTGATCCGATCTGGTAAAATCCACTTCAGTCGAATACAGTCACCCAGATCATGCTACTATTATAACAAGAGCTGTCGGATGACAGCGCGCTCGACTATTCGATGAATTGATTGAAGAATGGGGTCAAAATATTTTTTACAGATATTCAGACAAAAGAAAAAAATACATTAGACAAACAATGTTCCCATATTTGTGGATTTCAATAAGTCTTGCACTAAATGGCAATGTGTGAACCAATTTCAAAGTCCAAAAAGGGCCATTATTCAGCAAAAATAGTTGTCAGAGTTATGTACTCTTGCCTACAGATAGAAATCATGATGATTAACAAGTGTTCAAAGTTTAAAAGCCATATGTCAAATAGTTTTGACAAAATGTGGACTTGTATGAAATCAGAACCAATTTCCAAGTCCAAAAACGGCAATAATTCAGCCAAAATATAAGACAGAGTTATGTACTCTTTCCTACAGATAGAGACTATTATACTGAACAAGTGATAAAAGTTTCAAAGCCATATGTCAAACACTACACAAAATATGAACTGGTACGAAAAACTTAACCAAGATTTCTAAGTCAAAAGGGGCCATAATTCAGCCAAAATCCTTGATGAAGTTATGTACTCTTGCCTATAACTGGACATGGTGATGGTAAACAGGCGTTGAAAGTTTCAAAGCTTTATCTTCAAAGACTTTGTCAAAATATGAACTGGTACGAAAAACTTAACCCAGATTTCTAAGTCAAAAAGGACCATAAATCAGCCAAAATCCTTAATGGAGTTATGTGCTCTTGCCTATAACTGGACATGGTGATGGTAAACAAGTGTTGAAAGTTTCAAAGCTTTATCTCAAAAGACTTTGTCAAAATATGAACTGGTACGAAAAACTTAACCAAGATTTCTAAGTCGAAAGGGGCCATAATTCAGCCAAAATCCTTGACGGAGTTATGTACTCTTGCCTACAACTGGCCATGGTGATGGTAAACAAGTGTTGAAAGCTTCAAAGCTTTATCTCAAAAGACTTTGTCAAAATGTGGACTGGTACGAAAAACTTAACCAAGGTGTGACGCTGACACCGACGCCGTGGTGAGTAGGATAGCTCTACTTACTCTTCGAATAGTTGAGCTAAAAATGCTAATATATAGTTCTTGTACTCTACATAAATATAAGAATGATATACAATAGCTATAATGCAACAAAAGCTGTGCAAGAAATACTCCGGACATACAAACAGAAAAACAGAACAAACCATCCCCAAAAATAAAATATACAATTTTCTCAAATGTTTAACTAAAACAACCACCTCAAGGGTGTATCAATCTACCCAATGTCTTCAGAACCAAAAATTAAACCTACCAATGGTGAAAATGTAACTTGATAGGGGGATTCAGACAATCATTAGGGTCAATAGGGATATTTCAAGACAATACAATGAAGCATAACAAGTCATCACTGTGCAGCAAAAGAACAATGTTAGCTAATGATCATAAAAGAACCCAATTAAATTCATCAACATCATAATCTTAAAATTTAGACCTATAATGCAGTACTTCAAGAGTCAATTCAGTTAACTTTACACAAATCTAATTTTGTTTAATTGCAAAGAGAGCATGATTCTTATCTGAAACAATGCAGTCAGATTCTTACCATCACCTCCATACTGAAAGACTTGTATTTTCTAATGAGGTCATTATTTCTTATATTTGAACTTAACGCAAGATATTTTAGATTACAGATGTTTATGAATTATGCCTATATTCTGAGAAAGCTGTTATCTGTTAGAGTTAAGCAGTGCAACTGTGATGCAAGATTACCAGTACGTTTCTGCTGTGCCGGGACTGGGCCCACTTGTATGCCCTGATCCATGGTAGGGGAAACACGGTTATGAGAAGGGGATGGCCCACGGGACCCACCTAGTAACAAACAACACACAAGAACGACATGCTTTTCAAAACACAACGGTTCTGTCACTGAACTGGTAATAATAATGTAGCAGTACAAATCAAACTAAAACTTATATACAGGCAACGAAAAAATTAACAGGGTCACATAAATATTCTAATTATCTCTAATAAGAAATGTCTCACATTAAAACAATACGAAAATTGTTGAATCTCATTCTTGCCTGCCCCTATCTGAAACACTCTGCCCCAGTATAAAATAGATAAATAAATTTTCCTACAAACTGCTAAGGCAACAATTTCATGAAGTGATGCAAAAAATCTGTTAGCTTTGCAGTAATGCAATACAATTTTCTTGATGAAAGCAGGACTAATTTAAGCAAAAACCAACATGTTATGCCAGCCTGGTGACAATTTACATGAAGCTTATAATCAGAAAAAGTTCTTAATACAAAACATACTAATGGTTGTACAATTACATGTAACTCTACTGGTGCTTTGTGCGAATATATCATTTCCAGTCACTTACCTGGTTGCCCACCAGAGGGCATAGAACCTCCGTAACCTTGTTGTGGCTGGTTTCCAGGCGCTCCTCCATACTGACCACCATACAATGATGGACCACCAAAAGGCTGGTATGAACTGGACGTGTTACCACCAAATCCTGAACTTTGCTGCTGGAAAGAGCCACCGGGGGTGGGCTGAGATGACTTGAAGGAAACACAAACATAACCATAAAAACTGTCTTTCACATCTAGCATGCATTAGTATGAAAAACCTATTTTTTTGTTAAACCCAAGATCAAAAGAAATATGAAGAGACTTTCATGTATCATGTGCAAAAAAGCATTTCAGATGTCATGAAAATAAATTAATGATGAATTTTTTCGAAGTCATTCAACAGCTTATTTACTCAACATTTTCAGGCTTTCAGGCAGTCACTAACAAGAGCTCTGCAAAGCAAGGCAATGTACATCTTTATGTATGTTCTACATCAGAGAAATGGGTGTGGGTGAGATGTAGGGGTGACTATTGAGACCAATTTTCACTATTGCAATACTATTGATATTGCCGAAAAACTATTGCGATACTATTCTATTGCAGGTTACTATTGCGATACTATTGCAATAGTTATCGGCCACCATGTTTTATACAGCAAAGCTACCAACTGGCACAGTGTAAGACACAGCACAGTTTATTATAATTGCTGTTAATACATACTGAGATGTGTGACTAAAATGAAACGCACAGAAATAAATCTAACATTAAATATTCTTAACAAGTTCTTTTCTCTTTCTTGCCTTCCTTGGCAATAAGTAAAACAATAAACCTATGCAAGGTAA
This sequence comes from Mercenaria mercenaria, assembly GCF_021730395.1. Taxonomy (NCBI): domain Eukaryota; kingdom Metazoa; phylum Mollusca; class Bivalvia; order Venerida; family Veneridae; genus Mercenaria; species Mercenaria mercenaria. The sequence goes on along the minus strand of NC_069366.1, from coordinate 24,245,673 downwards.
ACTCAGACGACTCGGCCATTTTGTTGCGAACGTCGACGCGTTTAATAACCCAACGCGTCGAAAAAGGCGAAAATTGACGGATCAGACTAAGGTGTAGCAGCACTAAATTGAGGGTCCTACCGAACAGTTTGCTATATCATAAAAGAAGCATTCTTTCTCCATGCCCATAGTACTTTTCCTCATTGAAGATTAACAGGTTATTTAAATATATTTAATCAAAGATTCTAAGAAACTAAATTTATTAATTATACTTGTGACCAAAAAAACGAATAACCATTTTAGGAAACTGAGTCTGCCTAGTCCAGGCCAAATTTTTAAAAATCAGTGAAGAGGTCCCTCAGAAGTTGTTTAAAGATTATTTTTAGCATCTAGCAGCCCAAGAAAGAGCACTCGTATGCATAACATTCTGAGTAAATTTGAAAGAGGCCTAATTTACTCCAACAAGGATGTTACAGACCATGACCAACATCAATTTTATTTAAGTTTGTTCAAAGGTTTTTCTGTTGTTGGCACTTTAAGGGGCTACCAGTGGTAGCCCCTTAAAGGGGCCAAATAGAAACATTTGAACAAATTTGAGCAAGGATTTAATACAGTGATGTTACAGACCAAGTTTGGTGAGGATTCATCACCTCCTACACGAGTTCTTTAAAGCAAAATGTGTGAAAACACGCCAGGAAAGTTTTACACAGGTCTTGTTAAAAACTTAATGATCAGTTACAGAAATGCATCCCAACGCCAGCTGTTAGCTATGCCCGAGTCATTGGTATTTACTCCCCTTGTATTCTCTTCAGTATCGAGGTACACGGTGTAAACAAAGATCAATTTTCTTAATTTTTGCATTGGGGGAAATGTTTGGTCTTTGGTTTGGTCTTTTTCTATCCCCATGTAAAGGACGCATCGGTCCTTCGAGACCAGAATCTCGGTAAAAAATGTGCGTCCTATATTCGTAGGATGACTGTATATCTGCTGGCACCAAAAAAGGGCCAAGTGTAACCATTTGCACAAAATTAAGAAAGGACCTTAAAAGGATGCTACGGACCAAGTTTGCTTTTGTTAGAACAGAAATAAGAATCTGATAGTTACCTTAACAATAGCTGGGTCCTGAGGCAGTGGTTGCAGTGGCTGAGGTTTAGGAGGCTCACACACATGCAGATCTTTGATATCACTACCACGGAATATTATATACTCAAATATTTCATCTCTTGGAGCTACTGGCCGATCTGTTGGACGGTCTTCTGTGCCAAATGATCTAACTGCAATTAAAAATTTTTATTGGACATTCATTCTAGCACTGCTTTTTAATTTCAATGCATCAATATATAACAAGAGGGCCATGGAGGATGAAATGAACATGCTAAATACTTCATTCTTAACAAGAGATCACAGAGTGATCTTGGCGCCCACCAATGTGCCATTTTTTAGTGTTCCAAATTTCAAGACTCACTGACTAGCTCAAGGTCAAATTTCATTTCCGTACACAACACTGTGCAATGGTCCAAATTCGAAAGCTGTAGCCGGAGTAATGTGAAAGTAGGTCACTAGATCAATTTCAAGGGCAAAGTTCTTTGCACACAAAACTTTGCATGTGCAACAAGTTTGAAGGCTGTAGTTTGAGAAATTTGGAAGTAGGTCACTAGGTCAATCTTAAGGTCAAAGTTTATTTCGGTACACAAAACTATGCAAGTGGTCCATTTGAAGGCTGTAGCTTGAGAAATGTGAAAGTAGGTCACTAGGTCAAAATCAAGGTCAACTCATGTCAAGGTTCATCTTGCCACTCAAAACCATACATGTGGTCCAAATCTGAATGTTGTAGGTTATTGACAAGAAGATTTTAAAAGCTTTTCCCTATACAAGTCTATATGAACCATGTGACCCCCAGGGCGGGGCCATATTTTACCCTAAGGGGATAATTTGAACAAACTTGGTAGAGAACCACTACATTAAAAATGCCAAAGCCCTAGTCTTTGTGGTTTGGACCAGAAAATTTTCAAAGTTTTTCCCTATATAAGTCTATGTAAACCATGTGACCCCCGGGGCGGGGTCATATTTGACCCTAGGGGGATAATTTGAACAATCTTAGCAGAAGACCACTAAATGATGTCACAAACAAAATATCAAAGCCCTAGGCCCTGTGGTTTTGAACAAGAGGTTTTTCAAAGTTTTTCCCTATACAAGTCTATATAAACCATGTGACCCCCGGGGCGGGGCCATATTAGACCCAAGGGAAAAAATTTGAATCATCTTGGTAGAGGACCATTAGATGATGCTTCATACCAAATATCAAAACCCTAGGCTCTGTGGTTTTGGACAAGAATATTTTCAAAGTTTTTCCCTATATAAATCTATGTAAATTATAGAAATAAACAAAGGGCCATAACTCATTCAACAAGAGCACCGCCTTGCGGGTGCTGACGCTCATCTGATTTTTTTTGTGTAATAGAAATATTGTCCTACCCATGATTTTCTAAGTCTAAAAAGGGCCATCATTCTTGCAAAAAGCAGGATAGAGTTATGTTTCTTGATGTTCAGTGTCCACTTATGATGGTGAAAAACTGTTGCAAGTTTTAAAGCAATAGCTTTGATAGTTTATGAGAAAAGTTGACTTAAACATAATACTCAACCAAGAAAATGATTTTCTAAGTCCAAAAGGGGCAATAATTATTGCAAAAAGCAGGATGGAGTTATGTTGCTTGCTGTACAGGGTCAGCTTATGATGGTGAACAAGTGTTGCAAGTTTCAAAGCAATAGCTTTGACAGTTTAGGAGAAAAGCTGACCTAAACATAAAACTTAACCAAGAAAACTGATTTTCTAAGTCCAAAAGGGGCAATAATTCTTGCAAAAAGCAAGATGGAGTTATGTTTCTTGATGTTCAGGGTCTGCTTATGATGGTGAACAAGTATTCCAAGTTTCAAAGCAATAGCTTTGATAGTTTAGGAGAAAAGTTGACCTAAACATAAAACTTAACCAAGAAATCTGATATTTTCTAAGTACAAAAGGGGCCATAAATCTTGCAAAAATCAAGATGGAGTTATGTTTCTTGCTATACAGGGTCAGCTTATGATGGTGAACAAGTATTCCAAGTTTCAAAGCAATAGCTTTGATAGTTTAGGAGAAAAGCTGACCTAAACATAAAACTTAACCAGGCAACGCCGACGCCGACAACCGCTCAAGTGATGGCAATAACTCATCATTTTTTTTCAAAAAATCAGATGAGCTAAAAATTGTTGAACCAGTCTGATTTTCAGGGGGACACAACTAGGGTACCAATACATCATTCTGACAAAGTTTGGTCAAAATCCCCCTGGTAGTTTCTGAGGAGATGCGATAACGAGAAATTGTTAACGGAAGGACGGACGGAATGACGGACGGACGGAAGGACGACGGACCACGGACGCAGAGTGATTTGAATAGCCCACCATCTGATGATGGTGGGCTAATGATAAATGGATGATTTAATATGCTTCATGTTTTATTTCTATTGATGAATTTAAATTCTTCTTGCCAGATGTATCATCTCCACTAGCAAGACTGATTGTGATTTAGTAGACTTAAATTGTACAGAGCATTAGGAAGTAGTGAACTGTCTTGATGCAGTGTTCAGCCAAGGCCGCGATATATTTCTGGAATCTCCATAAAAATTAAGAAAGTAGGGTAAAATTGAGCTACGAGCATCAGTTGCCACAGTATGAGAATGCTGGAGACAAATAAGCATACCAGATGACCAGAACCAAGTATGAATTGTTCATTCCGCCTCCAAATAGAACATTTCTTTCCTGCAAAATGTCAAAGAAGAAAAAACAATTTTGAGCTACTATTCTGCATGCAACCATCTGTGGTACATGTACCAGAAGTTTTAATTTTGTAGTCCTAGTTTTCTTATACATACAAAACCCCTAGCAGAGATAAGTAAACCCTAAGCACTTTTCTCCAATATATTTCCACAAATGAATCAACGATGGATAACATCTTGATTTGTCAAGATGTCTGCCATAAGCCAATGAAATTCTTCGTTACAAGTGAGTCTCACTTGGATGAGGATAAAAAGCGATATTCATCCTTCACGTTCTAGTCTGCTGTCGGTCAGTTTGTATGAAAACATTTTCGACCCGCTGAAAACATTTTCCTGCACAGTTAAAACTTGGATTTCCGGGAATAAAGACTTGCATTTCTGCCCTAGTCAAACAAGAGCTGCCAGAGGACAGCACGCTAGACTATACAACAGCCTTGTCAACTGATAGAGTAAGTCCAAACAAGAGGGCCAAGATGGCCCTAGGTCGCTCACCTAAGATACACTCCATAACAGTGTAAAACAGGTTTGACCTAGTGATTTCATGGAAACAAATATTCTGACCAATTTTCATTAAGATTGGACCAAAAAATTGGTCTCTTGCGATAAAACAAGCATTTTCTTAGATATGACCTAATTTTGACCCTAGATGACCCATGTTTAAACTCGACCTAGATTTTATCAAGGCAATCATTCTGACCAAAATTCATGAAGATCAACTGAAAAATACAGCCTCTATCACATACAGAAGTTTTTTCTTTGATTTGACCAAGCGACCTAGTTTTTGACCTCAGATGACCCATATTCAAATTCGACCTAGATTTCATTAAGGCAATCAACCTGATCAAATTTCATAAAAATCAATTGAAAAAAACAGTCTCTATCGCATACACAAGATTTTTCTTTAATTTGACCTAGTGACCTAGTTTTTGACCTCAGATAACCCATATTCAAAATCGACCTAGATTTCATCAAGGCAATCACTCTGACCAAATTTCATGAAGATCAATTGAAAAATACATCCTCTATTGCATACACAATGTTTTTCTTCGATTTGACCTAGTGACCTAGTTTTTGACCCCAGATGACCCATTTTCGAACTCGGCCTAGATTTTATCAAGGTAATCATTCTGGCTAAATTTCATGAAGATCAGTTGAAAAATACAGCCTCTATTGCATACACAAGGTTTTTCTTTGATTTGACCTAGTGACCTAGTTTTTGACCCCAGTCGACCCATTTTCGAACTTGGTCTAAATTCATCAAGGTAATCATTCTGACCAAAATTCATGAAGATCAATTGAAAAATACAGCCTCTATCGCATACACAAGGTTTTTACGTGATATGACCTAGTGACCTAGTTTTTGACCCCAGATGACCCATTTTCGAACTCAGCCTACATTTCATCAAGGATATCATTCTGACCAAAATTCATGAAGATCAATTGAAAAATACCGCCTCTATTGCATACACAAGGTTTTTCTTTGATTTGACCTAGTGACCTAGTTTTTTACCCGAAATGACCCATTTTCGAACTCGGCCTAGATTTCATCAAGGTTATCATTCTGACCAAAATTCATGAAGATCAATTGAAAAATACAGCCTCTATTGCATACACAAGGTTTTTCTTTGATTTGACCTAGTGACCTAGTTTTTGACCCGAGATGACCCATTTTCGAACTCGGCCTAGATTTCATCAAGGTTATCATTCTGACCAATATTCATTAAGAAGAATTGAAAAATACAGCCTCTATCGCATACACAAGGTTTTTCTTTGAGTTGACTTAGTGACCTAGTTTTTGACCCGAGATGACCCATTTTCGAACTCGGCTTAGATTTCATCAAGGTTATCATTCTGACCAATATTCATGAAGATTAATTGAAAAATACCGCCTCTATCGCATACACAAAGTTTTTCTTTGATTTGACCTAGTGACCTAGTTTTTGACCCGAGATGACCCATTTTCGAACTCGGCCTAGATTTCATCAAAGTTATCATTCTGACCAATATTCATGAAGATTAAATGAAAAATACAGCCTCTATCGCATACACAAGGTTTTTCTTTGATTTGACCTAGTGACCTAGTTTTTGACCCGAGATGACCCATTTTCGAACTCGGCCTAGATTTCATCAAAGTTATCATTCGGACCAATATTCATGAAGATTAAATGAAAAATACAGCCTCTATCGCATACACAAGGTTTTTCTTTGATTTGACCTAGTGACCTAGTTTTTGACCCGAGATGACCCATTTTCGAACTCGGCCTAAATTTCATCAAGGTTATCATTCTGACCAATATTCATGAAGATTAAATGAAAAATACAGCCTCTATCGCATACACAAGGTTTTTCTTTGATTTGACCTAGTGACCTAGTTTTTGACCCGAAATGACCCATTTTCGAACTCGGCCTAGATTTCATCAAGGTTATCATTCTGACCAATATTCATGAAGATTAATTGAAAAATACAGCCTCTATCGCATACACAAGCTAAATGTTGACAGACGACGGACGACAGACGCCGGACGCCGGACATCGAGCGATCAGAAAAACTCACCTGAGCATTGCTCAGGTGAGCTAAAAAGAGCACACTTTTGTAAAAATGCAAAACAGAGTTATGGAAACTTTATAAGCATGTCAGCTCATCACAGTGGACAAGTGTGTGAAGTTGAATCCATTCCCATAAGTGGGTACCAAGCTATCAGTAAGTTACACACAAAACCTTTACCAAATATTGCCAAGTCCAAAAAGGGGCATAATTTTGTAAAAATGCAAAGTAGAGTTATGGAACCTGTGCACACTGCACATCAGATCATCACAGTGAACAAGTGTGTAAAGTTTCCATCCATTCACACCAGTGGATACTGAGATACAAGCTTATATACAAAAACACATGCAGGGAACCACTATATCAAGAGATTGCATATCATTACAAAAAAATACTTAGTCTGTCAAATTCAAATATTTTTATGAAAAAAGAAAAGAAAAAGAAAACATGTTATGTGTCCTTATCTAGATTTCTTCTCTTTGACCACTATCGTACCTTTAACCCATGGGCAACTATACCAAAGGTCAATAACCTGATTTTATATCGCACTTTCACATCATTAGAATGGAATTTCACTTTTCGGCTAAATGGCGTTACCATGGTTCATACAGGACTTGGCAAAAAAAATTCAAGGACTTTTTATCGATTTTCAAGGACTATTTTAATAGCTTTAAATCTTAAATTACAAAACCATTTAGGCTCTTCATAAGGCATTATGATAGAAGAAAAGTTACAGAAGAGTTTTATTTTCCGTAAGCTACAATAGCATATCTTAACCTTTATGAGATCTTCAATGGGATTACCTTTTATGAGCTATATTTGCCTGTATACATACTTAGTACATGTTTCTAATAAGTCTTTCAAGCTCTCAAGACTAGTTTTCAATTTGTCCTCAAGGGACTTCACTTCTTGTTTTCGCGTGTGATTTCAACGCACTTTCTCCCATAGTTCTGACATCAATGAGTTTATCACATACACTTATGCTTGTCTGACTTAAACTCCTTTAACCACGATGAATAACCATCCTGTGTAAGCCATTTATTGGCGAAACTACATTTATTTTTTGGGCCACTCATTGTTGTTGTTGATAAGTCACGCTACAATGACCTTGCGCATAATATTTTAACGTTGTGAAAATCGCTATTCCGTATCTAACTTCCGTACTGAAACGGCGTTCAACTAGCGTTCCCTCTGTGGGTGTGCATGTATTTTTATTTCACACCGTTTTTTCGCTCGTTTTGACTTATTTATTATTTGTTTTTTGTATTTTTCCCCTACAATACGATTGAACCCCCGTTTTTAGCAAAATTTAAGGACTTTTCTACCTTTTTTTTCAAAATTCAAGTACTTTTTCAGGGGATTTTTTGGAAGAAAAAAAATCAAGGACTTTTCAAGGACTTAGGATCAAACTCAAGGACTTTCAAGGACCTGTGCGAACCATGGTTACTACTTTTCAAAACCTGTTGTAATAATCAGGCCTGGGATTCAGTGAGAAATCAAAGTCCTGAAAATCTACATTTTCAATAGAGTTATATAGGAAAATTCTGGTAACCAAAAGCCTGAAATCAGGACCAGTCCTGAAAATCCCAGGCCTAAATAATTTGTGTATTCGCATTGTACTATTGTGGGTCCACATTGTTATCTTTACATCACCACATCTTATCACACTGTTTCCCTACCAGCATACCATAAAACCAGGCCCCTTACTTTCAACCTCAATCCACAAAACTAACAGGCACCAACTTTTTACTGTGACATTTGGAAAATAACTTAATATGCAAATGTGTCAACAGCCCGAGAAGCTGCAGGTTGTAATGTGGCAAATTTTAAACTTAAATCAACCAATCAGATATAAGATTAGCACACAGGTAATGAAACGTAGGCAGCATGTTCTCTGTAAAACACAACAAATGAAATACTGAAACAGTGGTTGGGAAAGAAATTTTTGCAATGTGAAGAATCCCCCCTTGGCCCTGAAATTAATGAAGGATTTTCAAATTCAATGGAGCTTTTTAATTTCATTGAAAAATATCAACAAGAAAATAAGACAAAACATCATGAATTACTTAAATATAATTGGCTATGAAAAGAGAAAGCATGGTTGACTGTAAAATCCATGACAACCCACACAATAATGACAATTGTAATTATATAATATAACAAAATTTGATGCATCCAAAATGCGTACTCTTTCTAAAGATGTCTCTAGTTTCACGTTCACTTTCTATTTTAAAATTGTTACATTTCAAACTACCATAATTTTTTATAAAGAAATACAGAAATGAAAATGTAAATGCAATGCAAGTCTGATTTATTTACATTCGAAATCTAATTCATTCTGTTGCTACTGTTGCGATGAATAAAATGCCAAACAAAAATTGCGGCGACGTCAGCTATTTCTTGTCACCGGGCGGAAGTCGTCCCGACAGTAGTCTTTTTTCACCTTGCTTTATGCTATTCATTTCAAAAACTAATATTTCAGCAACTACGAACGCAGAAAATCCGGCCAAACATTTCGATTGGATCACTGCATCCAAAGAAGTATAACATACACAGAATGGCAACTGGCTGTAATCTCGCGTCCGAGCGTGATTCGACGTTATCTTAGTGAAGCGAGCATGGAGTTGCAATTTGTACCTTTAAAACTACATGTAAAATATATGTTAGCTTCTAAAACAACATTTGTTTAATATGAAATAGTCTTAAGCACAAAATACACGTTTCTGTTTTTCAAAAAAGCGTGGTCATACGGTGATAATTAATAGCTGACAGTGTCATATCTTTCACATACAAAATGGCGCATGGAGAACTTCCAGTAACGAGATCTTGTTTTCAGCCGCGGGAGGTTGGCGAGATTTGCTCTATCTGCCTTTCAAGTTGCCGATCTATTTATTTTTATAACTCTTTGCTGCATCCAATCGTAAATGGAAACTCCACGGAAAGCGATTTAAATAGCATAGGTATCTCTGGAAAGTACAACTATGATGCGTCAATGACTCGGTCTTGATTCAATACTTTTTTTGTCACTGTGTTGATGTCTCTACTGCAGCATTTACTCCACTTAACTATTGCGAAATTGTTGTATGGTATATTTTTTACCAATTTTCGAAACTTCGTAAGTTTTTTACTTCCGGGATATTCGCCCATTATATGGGAATTTCAATGGATTCTTTTTTGACTGAAAGTGTGAAATCGCACATCGCGCCCTCTTTTCCCAACCACTGCTGAAAAAGTAGATATTTCAATGCAAACTGAGCTGGTGTTAGTTTCTCAGTACTTGGCTTTCTTCTCCGTATCTATACATTATAGAATAAATCCTGTCATCCGGTATTTCCGTAAAAGGGACGGGGGGTTGGCGAGAATAATCGATACCACGACAATGTACAATATCAGTGATTATTCTTTCCAGTAGATAAGCATTTAGGATAATTCTTACTTTCTCACAATGAAAATACTATTTTACGACCTTGGCAACAAAATCTTTTTAAAAATAATTGCAAAAGATACAAAAAAATTTCAAACCACCACTATCAAGCTATGGAAGCGACAGTGTAGAATAATAGATACGACTTCAAAAATAAAGTAAACTGGGGGGATAATTTTGGTGCATCTTAATAACAACGTTTTACGATAATCTGCAATATTTTTTATACATTTTCTTTGTTTAAAATCTTGAAAAAAGGATCATACTAAACACTACTGCTATATAGTGTAATGGCCGATACCCGCTCACCGTAAAACTAGAAATGGGTATTTATTGGTAGTTAATACCGAGAAATTGGATTTATCCTATAAATTATGAAGGTACGGTCAATAATATGGCTTGTGCTAATTTTGAAATTTCCAACAATCTTCAAAATTCCACCAGAACAATGGTTTCAACCACCTGAATTTTCTGGGACTGCAACTTCAAAAAATCTAGTTAGGGTGTTCGTGTTGTATCCAGTGGTATTTTCAGATTATAAGGATAGATTTATGAAAACTTCAATTTCTGCCGACTTTGTTTACATTTTTCTGCTGATTTTATTGTTCCCGTTTTGACTCATTTATGTGCTATGGACTGGAATAAATAAAAGGTGGAGATAGTTAGGGTCAGATGCATATAAAGCGGGTAAGAATAAGACTGCATTCTAGCAGTCAAGCAAGAGTAGTTACAAAAAATACGGTCACCTAATTTTAGTACCTTTAGCAAGAGCTACAGTCGACTCATTCGGATCAATGGTGTATAAAATGCCTTCATAACGTATTCCAGCCTTCGATATTAGGCTTATTTTACTGCCGAGATATGGGATTCCCCCACTCATGGCTTACATACACCCTTCTTACTACGTAAGGCAGGATGACAGCGGATTTCTCTTCGACCTAGTTCTTCTCTCTCTGAGAAACTGTTCAAAATGGCGTTAATTACCGTCAGGTGGCGCTAATCTCGTTTTCCTTCCCACAGTTCTACTCTGTGCGCATGCTCTCTTCAGTTTACAAAATTCTGTGCAGGGAAATGGCGGATCCTAACCCGCTAGATTCATTTTTACATTCAGAGACAGATGAGAGCGTTGTTAACGCACTAGTTGCTTCCTTAGAGTCGAGATTAGCTTCCCCTACACATAAAGAGCAATCCCCTACGATACCAAATCCGTCCGTTAACAGTAATCATGTTAGCAATGTCTCTTCAATTTCAGCATGTACAAGTGCTCAAAATAATTCTGTGCATTTATCTAATGACACTGGGAATACAATTAATTCTAATGCAAAATCGGTGATAAAAAATGAAAATCAAATATTAGGAATTAATTCTATTCATACCAATTCACCTGTTGCGCACGTAAATTCACCTGTAAACTCGCATAGAACTGCATCACCAAAACCTTTGAACAGTGTAAACAAATCATCTCCAGCAATTCAAGTGATAACACAACCACAGAATCATGGAAATCATTCAGTGGTGGCTAACCCACATATGAATCGAGCAACACCATCACCGTCCAATGTTATTTCGGTGAATAATATTAATGTAGCGCAATCTAATTCCAATATTATTATTACAAATCCTGGAGTTGTTCAGAATAACAGTGCATTAAAACATGTTAATCGGACTTCACTTTCGCCTGCTCCTCAACAGAACTCCACTGGACAAATTGGTGGTGTGCAACAAAGTCAACCGATAGTGAGGAATAGTCAGGGAGTTGTAATTAATTCAAATTCTCAACAGTTGACACAAAAAACGAACGTGCATATTGTTCATAGTGCTAATGTGACTTCAGTGATTACTCAGCCTGGATCTAATCCTAGTGTGATAACTGTGCGTGGACAAGTTCCATCATCTCATATAACAACTGTTAGACCTCAAGTAGTGACTACACATGTTTCAAATTCTCCATCACCGCGACTGCAAGGGAGTGTTAGGATTCAAAATAGAATGCCAAATGCACCAATTCGAATTGCATCATCTCAGCCAAATCAGCAGATAAATATTGCTCCAAGACCAGGATCACATCCTGTGAGTTGGAATTTTTCTATTATGTATTAAAATAGATTTCCCTGACTTTAAATATCATTCATAGTTTTCAAATCAAGATCTAAAGTAAGTGAGCATTTGTGTTGCATATTAATTGCAAGACTTTTAATTACAACTCGACATGGCACACTTTCGAAAATAAAACTTATATGTATTATTTCTATATCTGCATTTCTTTATTTTTGCACAATGTAATAATTTCCTTATAAGTATAGAGGAACAGGTCAGCTGTCTGGGTCAGTTAGTTGTATCATTTTTTTGGTTTTTGGTTATGGTTATGTCACTGCACAGACTTAGTCAGATAATACTCTTTATTAGTAAATTAATATATTTTAGTGGAGAAAAAATGTGTAGTCAATCTGGGGCTGGAACCAAGGGCCCTTAAGGGACAATGGTTTAGTTTTTATTCCAGAAATTGAATAACAGGGTGGGAAATTCACCCTTTGAAAAAAAAAAGGGGATGTTTTTCAAATACAAATGGGGAGGTCCTTCAGGAATATGGGGGATGTATTGCAAGCAAAACAAGCAATGATATATTTTATGATGTTGTATTACAGGTAACAGTTTGTCTCACTATTGACCTATATGCCATTTTAGAGAAGATTCTTCTTTGCTTCTTAGTTTTACTTACGCCTAACTGGCATCAAACTCGTTCACAGGAGGACAAACTCTAGGTTTTAATGGCTTGGAGTAAATTCCTGTTTTTTCTGTGTATGTAATTTTCAAATGATGAATACTTGCTTATTGGGATAGAACTATACCATGTTAGAAGGCTGTATACAGTGCTAAATTAAAAAAAATTTTTTTCATTTTCACAATGGAATCGCATCAAACATTGTCAAATGTAGTGCGGAAACATAAAAAAAACAGCTGAAATTATGTTACCAAAATTACTTGATTTCGTAAATTTTTTACTTGTTTAGTTTTCAATATATTTTTATCCAGTGATATTTTTGCTGTTTTTCATAGTCGAATATAGGATTTTCACCTATTCATAGATACGGAATTTAAAGAAAACGTTCCATTATATGCATATAGACTAGCGAATTATTTTATGAAAGTCTGCATTTATATGTTTTTCAAATCCAAAAGCCCATGTGTCTTCAGACTTACAAGTCAAGCAACTGTCACAGGGATCATCCTACAGGGTGATTTGGGCCACTTCGCCTAATTATCGGCTCCGGGCGAAATCCAAATCACCAAGATTTCAGACTGTTGTAATCTGTTTACTTAAAGTTGTAAAACTTGATGAACACACAGCGTAATACACTAGATGTAAATTATCGATAAAACCGTGGTTAACTCCGTCTGCTCAGCTGTCAAACTTCAGCCAATCATAGCATTAATATCCTGCTGTAGTTTATCTGTAATAACGTAGCAGCTTGGTATGTATACAGCGACACGGAAAATATCAAGGAAAACATGTACACGTATAATAAACAATCAACGGTTATATGGGTCAGTTGGTTATATGCTTGTTGCTCCATGAAATACACTAAACATTGCTTTGATATTTATTATAATCATGTTTCAGGGTTATCCACAGGCCCTTTCAGCTGGGCGCTGTGCCCCCGGCTAAAATATTTTAGTGGCCGGCTATAAAATATCATTATCGATATTTACCTGTTTTGATCATGCCTGGAGGCAAAATCGGCAATGTTATAGTCGCGGAACGTGTTTACGACATAGTTACAAACAATTGGCTCATTTTACCGGCAACTGTCAAATTGTACTTTCATTTTCATGCACAACAATTTTTTGCAAACCACGGGAAATACAATGCATTCAGATACTTGTATATATCAAACAAAGTTTTATATTGCACGGAATCAGTTTTGACATCAATTAAAACGAAATTGGTTGGCAGAAATTGACTGAAAAGGACACTGGTGGAACAAGTTGAACCATTTATTTTGTGTTTGATCAATAACCAGCAAGGTTAACAGGGTTTGTGTCTGGTCCATAACTCTGCCATTGATGAAGGAATTTTGAAATAAATTGGCATAAATGTTTACCATAATGAGACGCGTCATGTGCAAGGCCCAGACCTCTAGCTCCAAGGTCAAGGTCATACTTAAAAGTCAAAGGTTAATAGGATCTGTTTCGTGTCCGGTCCATAACTCCCATGAAGGGATTTTGAAATTACTTGGCATAAATATTCCCCATAATGTGACATGTCATGTGCAAGATCCAGACCCCTAGCTCTAAGGTCAAGGTCACACTTAGAGGTTAAATGTTAACATGGTCTGTTTCTTGTCTGGTCCATAACTCTGCCATTGATGAAGGATTTGTAAATCACTTGGCATAAATGTTCCCCGATATTGAGATGACGTGTCATGCGCAAGACCCTGACCCCTAGCTCCAAGGTCAAGGTCACACTTAGAAGTGGAAGGTGTTTTTTAACTGGTCCATATGCCATTGATCAAGGGATTTTTGAAAATAATTATGTCTCCCCCAGGAGACATATTGTTTTTGCCCTGTCCGTCCGTCCGTCCGTCCGTCCGTATGTCACACTCCATTTCCGAGCAATAACTGGAGAACCATTTGACCTAGAACCTTCAAACTTTATAGGGTTGTAGGACTGCTGGAGTAGACAACCCCTATTATTTTTGGGATCATTCCGTCAAAGGTCAAGGTAACAGGGGCCTGAACATTGAAAACCATTTCTGATCAGTAACTAGAGAACCACTTGACCCAGAATGTTGAAACTTCATAGGATGATTGGTCATGAAGAGTAGATGACCCCTATTGATTTTGGGGTCACTCCATCAAAGGTCAAGGTCACAGGGGCCTGAACATTGAAAACCATTTCCGATCAATAACTAGAGAACCACTTGACCCAGAATGTTGAAACTTCACAGGATGATTAGTCATGAAGAGTAGATGACCCCTATTGATTTTGGGGTCACTCCGTCAAAGGTCAAGGTCACAGGGGCCTGAACATTGAAAACCATTTCCAATCAATAACTAGAGAACCACTTGACCCAGAATGTTGAAACTTCATAGGATAATTGGTCATGAAGAGTAGATGACCCCTATTGATTTTGGGGTCACTCCGTCAAAGGTCAAGGTCACAGGGGCCTGGACATTGAAAACCATTTCCGATCAATAACTAGAGAACCACTTGACCCAGAATGTTGAAACTTCATAGGATGATTGGTCATGAAGAGTAGATGACCCCTATTGATTTTGGGGTCACTCCATCAAAGGTCAAGGTCACAGGGGCCTGAACATGGAAAACCATTTCCAATCTATAACTGGAGAACCACTTCACCCAGAATGTTGAAACTTCATAGGATGATTGTACGTGCAAAGTAGATGACCCCTATTGATTTTGGGGTCACTCAATTAAAGGTCAAGGTCACAGGTGACTGAACATTGAAAACCATTTCTGGTCAGTAACTTGAGAACCACTTGACCCAGAATGTTGAAACTTAATAGGATAATTGGTCATGCAGAGTAGATGACCCCTAACGACTTTGGGGTCACTCTGTTAAAGGTCAAGGCCACAGGGGCCTGAACATGGAAAACCATTTCCAATCAATAACTTGAGAACCTCTCGACCCAGAATGTTGAAACTTCATAGGATGATTGTTCATACAGAGTAAATGACCCCTATTGTTTTTGGGGTCACTCTGTTAAAGGTCAGGGTCACAGGGGCCTGAACATTGATAACCAGTTCCGATCAATAACTTGAGAACCACTTGACCCAGAATGTTGAAACTTCATAGGATGATTGAACATGCAGAGTAGATGACCCCTATTGATTTTGGAGTCAGTCAATTAAAGGTCAAGGTCACAGTGGCCTGTTCATGTAAAATCATTTTTTGGAAATAACTTGAGAAACACTTGACCTACAATGTTGAAACTTAATAGGATGATTGGACATGCAGAGTAGATGACCCCTATTTATTTTGAGGTCACTTGATCAAAGGTCAAGGTCACAGGAGCCTGAACAGTGACTTGAGAACCACTAGGCCAAGAGTGTTGAAATTTAGCGGGATGACTGGACATGGCAAGGAGATGATCCCTATTGCAGCCAGCCATCAGTGTCTCTTTGACTTTCGCTCCTGACCCCTATTGACTTCTTGCCTATAGGACTTAGCATTTAGGGAGACATGCGCTTTTTTACAAAAGCGTTTCTAATTTGACACAAATGTTAACCATTTTGAGTTGTATCATGCTTATGACCCGGATCTCTCAGGTCAAGGTCACGAAATGATGTTTGATTTTTTTTGCGCAGACAACTGTAGTATTCTTGGGTATGCTTTGGGTGCATTTGTCACCAATAGTGACAGCTCTTGTGTAATATGAAATATGTAGGCGCGAAACCAGAAATATTCTGCCGAAACTTCTCCTTAAATTCCTCCACTTCTCCCAAAATTCTGTGGAGAAGAGTCACTTCTCCCTAAAATTTGGACCTAGGATGATCCCTGCTGTCATTGACTGATATTTATTTCATTTTCTCATCAGGTGCCTAATTCACAAACTTGTACATTGTCTGGTATCATGGACTAGGTTTTAAATTTGGATTTGCCCATTTTGGCATTTATTATGTGTCCCACACCACTGTGTGGTGGGAGACATATTGATTTACTCCTGTCTGTCTGTCTGTCACAAATCTTGTCCGCACTCTTTTAAGTCGAACATTTCTCATCCGATCTTCACCAAACTTGAACAAAATGTGTTTGCCAATAAGTCCTCGGCCAAGTTCGATAACTAGCCAAATCGGCCCAGGCACTTTGGAATTATGGCTCTTGAATTACCAAAAATTGCTAAAAATCGCTGCCAGTATCTGCACTTTAAGTCGTTGGTGCATGGTTGATCCCATTATCCGCACTCTAGTCATTGGTGCATGGTTGACACAGATACATATCTATTCAAATGATTAGGCAGTTGTGGAAGACATGCGCCTTTCTCAAAAGCAGCTCTAGTTGTGCTATGTTTTCCCCTACAGAAAGCCACAGGTTGTTTAAAAAATAAAAAGAACTATCACTCAGTGACTGTTAACAAAAGGTCATATTTAGTTGAAATATATTTTCTTGCACACCGGACTGGCGTTTCTGGTGATTTTACCCATGCCGGCAAAACCAATCTGGCACCCCCCATGCCAGATGACTCTCGTGCTGTTAATGACAACTAGTGGTTCATGCACTAACAATATATTGTTTATGTAAAACAGAGCTACAGATAAGCTGTGTATTTGCGTAATTACGCAAAAAAATAATCAGAAAAAGCAATTTATTTCTGGAAACCAGCGTAAAGAAAAGCAAATAAAATTCCCTTTACTCAAATGTTTTCAGAATCGCCGCGTATTGCAAAGCAAATACTGTCTGAAACAGCGTAAAGTCGCATCGTAGACTGGTTCTTCAACCACGCAGTAAATTAGCGAAATGAAAGAAAATGCGTGCGCCGGGTACATTAAAAGCGTTTCATTCATTTCGCTCTTTATAATAAAATATTGTAAACCGGTCTAATACAATCTTGTTTACTTCCGGGTTAAAAATTTCTTTGCGAGGACGGCGGAAAAAAACACCGACAGTACAAACCAATACTCTACTCGGGTATTTAGCCACGTCAGCAGACAGAGGTGTTGCAGTACGCAATTGATTTTCTTGAAAAAGCAATAAACAACTAGAGAAAAAGCAATTGTGTAAAATTTGATGGGGTAACACTCAAGTTGTTACTTAATTGAAAACCAAAATAAGCAATTACAAAAAAAATTAGGGGGTAAATACCCACTTACAGCAAAATCTTATCTGTAGCTCTGTGTAAAATACGAAAAAGCAGGTACCGTAGATACCCATGTATAATGCGCAGTTTTTTGACCCCCTTGACCACCCCCGAATCATGGGTGCGCATAATATACAGGTATAGACAATTTTCCTACTTCAAAACAAGTTTGTTACCGATGTTCGCCATTTTGGTAAAGGGAAACTACTCCCCGCGCTTACTGTCTCCGCTAAAATCTAAGATTGCCGTTACGTTCCGTAAAAGATCGAATTGTTTATTTTTCTTTGAAACAAAATTAATTTCATATAAATTTAAAAGTATTTTGACGAAAGAAATGTTTATAAATCACAAAAATTTTGATACTAATTAAAGATCGAGAATTATCTTTAACCGAGATCAAACTGTGAACAACATAATTGACACGAGGTGACACGTTAATTGCCGGTAATTACTGGCTTTATGATCGTGACAAAAAGACTTTCACACCTTTTGTTATCAGTTTGAATTGAGAAGCTCATGTCATTTTGAAAGATACCATTCCGAAATATTGAATCAGCTGCTATTTATTTATTCAAAATAGTGAATTAAAAAAGGTAAAACAACAAATATAACAATAATTTACTGGTTTTATTTTCAAGAAAACAAAAATCGATAACTGTGAGACTGATGCTGCTCTCCGCCGCGGAGATAAAATTTATTACCGGTGTCGATGTAAACTCTACTTTCGTTTTCCATCCACCTCAAAAATTGACCAAAAATTTTTATTTTTTTTTTTTTTCCCAGGATTTTGGACTAAGATCGGGGGTGCGCATTATACACGGGTGCGCATTATACATGGGTATCTACGGTACCATGATAGTTTCTCTCTGTTCCTTATAGTATATTTCTCAGTTCAAAATTTGTTAGTTTACCATAAAAACATCACGTTACGCTACAAACGACAAAACTAAAATGGAACTTTGTTATTGTGCGTAACGCAAAACATCATGATGTCACTTCTGCTTACGGATGTTAATTTCCCGCGCTTTGTATTCATTCTCTTCTATAAGAAACAGTGCTAAAATGAAATTATTTCTACCTTTTGTAAAATATGGTATGCAAGAAAAATAACCTGCCAGAATAAAAAGCTTACATGTATACGATATGCAAGAAAAAATATCAGTCATGTGTTTACGAATCGTATGGAAATATCTGTCCCTCGGCCGCAAGCCTCATTTGACATTACCGCCCAATGCGCAGGTGCCCTTGGGACGGATATTTCTATCCGATTCGTAAACGCATGACAGATATTATTAAGAAAAAATAGCAATGACAGACGTAAAGGCTAAAGCAAATAACTTAGTTAACTAGGCATCATATTAAAACTGTTACTTGTGTATTTCACATTTTGTTAATCTGCAAGACAACAGTTTTTGAATGCATCTTTGTTAATTTGTTTGGCATGCATGTACTGATGATGTAGATACATGTATTTCAGTGGTGACCCCTGGTGTCAGCAAAGCTTTTTAAAGTTGAAAGTGTCCTTACTTTAGCTATGAATGAATAAATTATCTCAGACACTTTGCTTATATTGAATGTTAATAGCATTTAAGATTGGTGTGATATATAAATTTGCAGAATTATTTTCATTCAAAATGAGGAAAACCTAGAAAGAAGCGGCAACTTCCAAAACATTATTCTTTATCTACATGAAAATTTCATAGAAAATGCTAACTTAACTATTGTTTTATATACTTGGTCATACATGTACCATTTATATTTAGTGAGGAAATAGCAAGTAAAGAGGTTGGGATTTAGCAGTAATTCAAAGGCTGGAGGGCATATATTAAGAGTGGCATGGGAACAGTTGGAAAGCAAAGGGTGTGGCGCTATAGCTATACATCTGCTAAATTATGTTGTACATTTTTCAGGGTACAATTACATTACCTCCGGGAATTGTACCAGGACAGGGGGCAGTGCTCATGAAAAATGAGCAAGGTCAGATTGTGATAGTTCAACCTGGCTCACTTCCGGGACAGCACCCAGCTTCCTCAGTTACGATCTCAAGCAGTTCTACACCACAGAAGGTTCAGTATGTTCGGGTAAGTATCTGGACTTTAAAATGAATCTATTTGATATTGTGTTTTTAGCTCACCTGTCACATAGTGACAAGGTGAGCTTTTGTGATCACGCAGCGTCCGTCATCCGTCGTCAGTCCTTGCGTGCGTGCCTCCGTAAACTTTTGCTTGTGACCACTCTAGAGGTCACATTTTTTGTGGGATCTTTATGAAAGTTGGTCAGAATGTTCATCTTGATGATATCTAGGTCAAGTTCGAAACTGGGTCACGTGCCATCAAAAACTAGCTCAGTAGGTCTAAAAATAGAAAAACCTTGTGACCTCTCTAGAGGCCATATATTTCACAAGATCTTCATGAAAATTGGTCAGAATGTTCACCTTGATGATATCTAGGTCTAGTTCGAAACTGGGTTACGTGCCTTCAAAAACTAGGTCAGTAGGTCTAAAAATAGAAAAACCTTGTGGCCTCTCTAGAGGCCATATATTTCAAAAGATCTTCATGAAAATTGGTCAGAACGTTCACCTTGATGATATCTAGGTCAAGTTCGAAACTTGGTCACGTGCCTTCAAAAACTAGGTCAGTAGGTCAAATAATAGAAAAACCTTGTGCCCCTCTCTAAAGGCCATATTTTTCATGGGATCTGAAATGAAAGTTGGTCTGAATGTTCATTTGATGATATCTAGGTCAATTTCGAAAACCCTGGCCACGTGCGGTCAAAAACTGGGTCAGTAGGTCTAAAAATAGAAAAACCTTGTGACCTTCTAAAGGCCATACATTTTATGAGATCTAAATGAAAATTGGTCAGAATGTTCACCTTGATGGATCTGGTCAATTTCGAAAGGGGGTTCACGTGCCTTCAAAAACTAGGTCAGTAGGTCAAACAATAGAAAAACCTTGTGACCTCTCTAGAGGCCATATTTTTCATGGGATCTGTATGAAAGTTGGTCTGAATGTTCATCTTAATGATATCTAGGTCAAGTTTGAAAGTGGGTCACGTGCCGTCAAAAACTAGGTCAGTAGGTCAAATAATATAAAAACCTTGTGACCTCTCTAAAGGCCATATTTTTCATGGGATCTGTATGAAAGTTGATCTGAATGTTCATCTTGATGATATCTAGGTCAAGTTCGAAACAGGGTCACGTGCTGTCAAAAACTAGGTCAGTAGGTCTAAAAATAGGAAAACCTTGTGACCTCGCTAGAGGCCATACTTGTGAATGGATCTCCATAAAAATTGGTCAGAATGTTCATCTTGATGATATATAGGTCAAGTTCGAAAGTAAGTCACGTGCCATCAAAAAGTAGGTCAGTAGGTCAAATAATGAAAAAACGTTGTGACCTCTCTAGAGGCCATATTTTTCATGAAATCTTCATGAAAATTAGTGAGAATGTTCACCTTGATGATATCTAGGTAAATTTTAAAACAGGGTCACGTACCTTCGAAAACTAGGTCAATAGGTCAAATAATAGAAAAACTTCGTGACCTCTGTAGAGACCATATTTTTCAATGGATCTTCATGAAAATTGGTCAGAATTTTTATCTTGATAATATCTAGGTCAAGTTCAAAACTGGGTCACATGAGCTCAAAAACTAGGTCACTATGTCAAATAATAGAAAAAACGACGTCATACTCAAAACTGGGTCATGTGGGAAGAGGTGAGCGATTCAGGACCATCATGGTCCTCTTGTATATTTTAAGAGATAATATGAAATAAGGCACTGCCTCAATTGGGAATCGTTACAGTCCACAGTCCATCAGCTTGCCCAGAAATATGCGTTTGTTTCAATTTAAAGGTAGATTTTGGAATTAAAAAAAAACAATACTGCCCATATTTGTACTGATTTGCAAGACGCTGGGGTTCGGACAAGTTATGTGGACACATATTACGCACAAGGAAAAAAATATTCTTCCAAAATATCTGATGTCAGACGCTCTGTGCACGTGCCGGAAGGACACATTTTTAGCTCATCTGATTTTTTGAAAAAAAATGATGAGTTATTGTCATCACATGAGCGGTTGTCGGCGTCGGCGTTGCCTGGTTAAGTTTTATGTTTAGGTCAGCTTTTCTCCTAAACTTCCAAAGCTATTGCTTTGAAACTTGGAATACTTGTTCACCATCATAAGCTGACCCTGTATAGCAAGAAACATAACTACATCTTGCTTTTTGCAAGATTTATGGCCCCTTTTGTACTAAGAAAATATCAGATTTCTTGGTTAAGTTTTATGTTTAGGTCAACTTTTCTCCTAAACTATCAAAGCTATTGCTTTGAAACTTTGAATACTTGTTCACCATCATAAGCAGACCCTGTACATCAAGAAACGTAACTCCATCTTGCTTTTGCAAGAATTATTGCCCCTATTGGACTTAGAAAATCAGTTTTCTTGGTTCAGTTTTATGTTTAGGTCAGCTTTTATGCTAAACTATCAAAGCTATTGCTTTAAAACTTGCAACACTTATTCACCATCATAAGCTGACGCTGTACAGCAAGAAACATAACTCCATCCTGCTTTTTGCAAGATTTATGGCCCCTTTTGGACTTAGAAAATATCAGATTTCTTGGTTAAGTTTTATGTTTAGGTCAACTTTTTCTCTTAAACTATCAAAGCTATTGCTTTAAAACTTGCAACACTTGTTCACCATCATAAGCTGACCCTGTACAGCAAGCAACAAAACTCCATCCTGCTTTTTGCAATAATTATTGCCCCTTTTGGACTTAGAAAATCATTTTCTTGGTTGAGTGTTACGTTTAAGTCAACTTTTCTCATAAAACTATCAAGCTATTGCTTTAAACTTGCAACAGTTTTTCACCATCATAAGTGGACACTGTACATCAAGAAACATAAACTTTATCCTGCTTTTTGCAAAAATGTTGGCCCTTTTTAGACTTAGAAAATTATGGGTAGGACAATATTTCTATTATACAAAAAAAAATCAGATGAGCATCAGCACCCGCAAGGCGGTGCTCTTGTTTGAAATTTGATAGTATATCTCATTCGGTATATATCGCATGTTACCATAGAGGGATTGATCCCGATTTTTGTCGCGAATTCCCTGTAAAGTACAAATGTAAATCTAGAATTTTTTCGCACCTGAAAGAGGCCTTAGTGAAGATTTTAGTTTGTTTTCTGTCCATCGTATGTCCATCAGCATTTAGATTATGATTATTATAGCACATTCTTTTTTATTTGATTTTGACCAGATTAGCACACAACTTGTATCTCCGTAATGTCTTGGTTTCTTTTGAAAATCAGCCTTACCTGATCATGGCAGAGTTATGGCCCCTGAAATGGCAACAATTGTTGATTTTAAAAATTTAGTCTAGTCTATTAACTTCATTTATTTCTGGTCCCTGAAATGGCAAGAATTCTTGAGAATAGTCTATCAACTTTTTTTATCTTTCAATGTTCATTAAACTTGGACGGTCACGGTCACAACTTGGGGTTAAATGTTTAAAAATCACTTGTCTGTACAGAAACCTTTTTATGAAATGATGGATTTGAAAATAACTTGGAAGTAATATTCCATTTGAAACTTCCCTTGTCTGTGTCCGTGTATTAAATACAAAGTTTGTTGTTACCTTCCCTGAAATAATTTGTTGTACCATGTATTAGATGAAACATTCAAGGTCAGGGAGATGACACAAGGCCATCATGGCCAGGGCTTTCATTGCAAGAAAATTTCAGACATCACAGTTAAAAGATCTTACTACTACAGCAAGCTTTTCATGCTGGGGAGAAAAAGAATGGTTTCATTTTGAATCAAACAACTTTTCTTTCACCTAGACAGGGTTTTCCCTCAGAAATTTTAATAGGGGGTCATCATGACCCCTTCATGTTTGACTTTTGGGGTCGTTTTCAGTTTCAAGGGGTCATTTTTTAAGTTTCAAAAAATGAATAAAATGGTAATGAAATCTGTACTGTATAAAAAAAAAATCCAATAGAAAACAGTGTTTTTGTTAACTTGCAATGTGCTGTTTAGAACAAAAAGAAATACAGTCATGTACATCTACAAATTAATTTTTTACACTTTTTAGCTCACCTGTCACATAGTGACAAGGTGAGCTTTTGTGATCGCGCGGTGTCCGTCGTCCGTCCGTCCGTAAACTTTTGCTTGGGGACCACTCTAGAGGTCACATTTTTTTATGGGATCTTTATGAAAGTTGGTCAGAATGTTCATCTTGATGATATTAGGTCAAGTTCGAAACTGGGGGCACGTGCCATCAAAAACTAGGTCAGTAGGTCTAAAAATAGGAAAAACCTTGTGACCTCTCTAGAGGCCATATATTTCACAAGATCTTCCTGAAAATTGGTCAGAATGTTCACCTTGATGATATCTAGGTCAAGTTCGAAACTGGGTCACGTGCCTTCAAAAACTAGGTCAGTAGGTCTAAAAATAGAAAAACCTTGTGACCTCTCTAGAGGCCATATATTTTTCAAATCTTTATGAAAATTGGTCAGAATGTTCACCTTGATGATTTCTAGGTCAAGTTCGAAACTGGGTCACGTGCCTTCAAAAACTAGGTCAGTAGGTCAAATAATAGGGAAAAAACCTCTCTAAAGGCATATTTTTCATGGGATCTGTATGAAAGTTGGTCTGAATGTTATCTTGATGATATCTAGGTCAAGTTTGAAACTGGGTCAGTGTGGTCAAAAACACGGTCAGTAGGTCTAAAAATAGAAAAAACCTGTGACCTCTCTAGAGGCCATATTTTTCATGGGATCTGTATGAAAGTTGGTCTGAATGTTCATCTTGATGATATCTAGGTTAAGTTCGAAAATGGGTCACGTGCCATCAAAAACTAGGTCAGTAGGTCAAATAATAGAAAAACCTTGTGACCTCTCTAAAGGCCATATTTTTCATGGGATCTGTATGAAAGTTGATCTGAATGTTCATCTTGATGATATCTAGGTCAAGTTCGAAACAGGGTCATGTGCGGTCAAAAACTAGGTCAGTAGGTCTAAAAATAGAAAAACCTTGTGACCTCTCTGGAGGCCATACTTGTGAATGGATCTCCATGAGAATTGGTCAGAATGTTCACCTTGATGATATCTAGGTCAAGTTTGAAACTGGGTCACTTGCCATAAAAAACTAGGTCAGTAGGTCAAATAATAAAAAAACCTTGTGACCTCTCTGGAGGCCATACTTTTCATGGGATCTGTATGAAAGTTGGTCTGAATGTTCATCTTGATGATATCTAGGTCAAGTTTGAAACTGGGTCAACTGCGGTCAAAAACCAGGTCAGTAGGTCTAAAATTATTAAAATCTTTTGACCTCTCTCGAGGCCATATTTTTCAATGGATCTTCATGAAAATTGATCTGAATGTTCACCTTGATGATATCTAGGTCAGTTTCGAAACTGGGTCACGTGCGGTCAAAAACTAGGCCAGTAGGTATAAAAATAGAAAAACCTTGTGACCTCTCTAGAGGCCATATTTTTCATGAGATCTTCATGAAAGTTAGTGAGAATGTTCACCTTGATGATATCTAGGTCAAGTTCAAAACAGGGTCACATACCTTCGAAAACTAGGTCAATAGGTCAAATAATAGAAAAACCTTGTGACCTCTCTAGAGACCATATTTTTCAATGGATCTTCATGAAAATTGGTCAGAATTTTTATCTTGATAATATCTAGGTCAAGTTCAAAACTGGGTCACATGAGCTCAAAAACTAGGTCACTATGTCAGATAATAGAAAAAACGACGTCATACTCAAAACTGGGTCATGTGGGAAGAGGTGAGATATTCAGGACCATCATGGTCCTCTTGTTTTTAAATCAGACAGTAATTGCAACCTTTTGAATGCATCTGCCTAACTGAGGGAACTTTCGTGAAGAGTAAGTGAAGAATTTTCGCAGCTCAATACAAAAGGACTGTTTTGATACACGGCCAGCATTTCATTTTGCCATCTTCAACAAATAGCCAATGTTTTTTTTACAGAACCCTTTTGGTGTGCAGACTTTTATATGAATGCTTGCATTTTTGGTCGAGACAGTTTCAACAGGGTTTTCCCCGCATGCAGATGACAAGAAAAACGTCATCTTTTGTTGATGCACCATTTTTGTTGAATGGCTTACCGTATAAAGAGACGTCGATATCTAGCTGATAATTAAACCTAGAACGTAGTCTACCTTTACTACTTCGTACATACGCGCGAATCGGTACTTACTTACAATATTGGGTACAAAAATTCGTGTCACCATAATTTCGGCCGGTAGTTGAGTTGCGCCACCAATGACGCGTTCAGAATTATTTTGAGGGTCATTTTGAAAATCAGTGTGCTAAAACGCACAAAAAAGTGCGTCAAGGAAAACCCTGCCTAGAGAATTTTTAATATCAGGCTGGTAGATGATGTTATAGGTCTTGACTTTTACTCTTTTGTACTATTTTTAAGCTGGAAGGGATGATTATGTTATGATGCTGGTGTCCATCTGTCCGTTCGTCTGTCCATCACTTAGGGGTCAAAGATCATACTGCTCCGCATTGCGGTGCTCTTGTTTTTCTTGCCCAAACCCAATTTTTGGTTGCCAGAGTGTAACATGGTGATGTGATGAGATATTACAATGCAGTGTATGCAACAAAATCAGTAGTACACAATTTCTATGGATCTTTCAAGGGGCAAATGAGTTAAGATTTTTTGCCTGTCTGCACTCCTTACTTGCCCCGGTCAGTAGGGCAGACTTTAAGGCAGAGTCCTGTATTAGGTGAAAATCTGCAAGACTTGTGTAAACGGTTGTGTAAATACTTTGTAGGGGTATTTATTGAAAAGTCGTATAAAATTCTTTTTTTGTACCACTATGAGAAAACTTTGCAATAAACTACTTTTCAAAGTGCATTGCGTTTGTTTTCAGCATCCAAATACTGGAGCAACCCAGAGATTACCTAACAGCCAAATTTTGACCATCCAGCCAGGGGCACAGTCTCAGCCTCAGACAGTGGTGAGACAGGCTGTCCCTGCCCCCGTAAATGCATCTCGCATACAACCAGGTATTAGGGTTACAATGCCCGGAAGTATGCAGACTGTAGTAAGAACAACTGCACCAGGAGGTACAAGCACTGTTGGTCATTCACATGGTGTATCCTCTGGCCAACAGTCAGCAGCTGCTCAAGGTAACGTTCATACATTGTAAGCTTGTTTTGCTTAATAGGGAGAGAATTCAACCAGCAACAGTTTGATTCTGTAGCATACCTTCTTTGATAAAGAAGATAGGAATCATTTGTCTTTAACCTCCAGGTCATGTAGGGAAGCTGTCATTTATATGGCAGATGGCAGTAGACTAGTAGGGGTTTATAAGCCCTTTTTTTTTTGGCTCATTTGATTTTTTGGAGAAAAAAATGAGTTATTGTCATCACTTGGTCGGCGTCGGCATTGCCTGGTTAAGTTTTATGTTTAGGTCAGTTTTTAGCTCATCTGATTTTTTGAAAAAAAATGATGAGTTATTGTCATCATTTGAGCGGTTGTCGGCGTCGGTGTTGCCTGGTTAAGTTTTATGTTTAGGTCAGCTTTTCTCCTAAACTACCAAAGCTATTGCTTTGAAACTTGGAATACTTGTTCACCATCATAAGCTGACCCTGTATAGCAAGAAACATAACTCCATCTTGCTTTTTGCAAGATTTATGGCCCCTTTTGTACTTAGAAAATATCAGATTTCTTGGTTAAGTTTTATGTTTAGGTCAACTTTTCTCCTAAACTATCAAAGCTTTTGCTTTGAAACTTGGAATACTTGTTCACCATCATAAGCAGACCCTGTACAACAAGAAACATAACTCCATCTTGCTTTTTGCAAGAATTATTGCCCCTTTTGGACTTAGAAAATCAGTTTTCTTGGTTAAGTTTTATGTTTAGGTCAGCTTTTATCCTAAACTATCAAAGCTATTGCTTTAAAACTTGCAACAGTTTTTCACCATCATAAGCAGACCCTGTACAGCAAGAAACATAACTCCATCCTGCTGTTTGCAAGATTTATGGCCCCTTTTGGACTTAGAAAATATCAGATTTCTTGGTTAAGTTTTATGTTTAGGTCAACTTTTTCTCTTAAACTAACAAAGCTATTGCTTTAAAACTTGCAACTCTTGTTCACCATCATAAGCTGACCCTGTACAGCAAGCAACATAACTCCATCCTGCTTTTTGCAATAATTATTGCCCCTTTTGGACTTAGAAAATCATTTTCTTGGTTGAGTGTTATGTTTAAGTCAACTTTTCTCATAAACTATCAAAGCTATTGCTTTAAAACTTGCAACAGTTTTTCACCATCATAAGTGGACACTGTACATCAAGAAACATAACTCTATCCTGCTTTTTGCAAGAGTGATGGCCCTTTTTAGACTTAGAAAATCATGGGTAGGACAATATTTCTATCATAAAAAAAAAATCAGATGAGCGTCAGCACCCGCAAGGCGGTGCTCTTGTTCTTCTAAACTATCAAAGATATTGGTTTGAAACTGGCAACACTTGTTCACCATCAATAGCTGACCCTGTACAGCAAGAAACATAACTCCATCCTGCTTTTTGCAAGAATTATGGCCCCTTTTGGACTTAGAAAATATCGGATTTCTTGGTTAAGTTTTATGTTTAGGTAACTTTTTCTCCTAAACTATCAAAGCTATTGCTTTAAAACTTGCAGCACTTGTTCACCATTATAAGCTGACCCTGTACAGCAAGAAACATAATTTCATCCCACTTTTTGCAAGAATTTGGCCCCTTTTGAATCAGATTTCTTAGTTAAGTTTTGTGTTTAGGTCAGCTTTTCTCCTAAACTTTCAAAGCTATTGCTGTAAAATTTGCAATACTTGTTCACCATCATATGCTGACCCTGTACAGCAAGAAACATAACTCCATCCTGCTTTTTGCAAGGATTATTGCCCCTTTTGGACTTAGAGAATATCAGATTTATTGGTTAAGTTTTATGTTTAGGAAAACTTTTCTCCTAAACTATCAAAGCTATTGCTTTGAAACTTGCAACAGTTGTTCACCGTCAGAAACTGACTCTGTATAGCAAGAAAGATAACTCCATCCTGCTTTTTGCAAGAATTATGGCCCTTTTTGGACTTAGAAAATCATGAGTAGGACAATATTTCTATTATACAGAGACAAAAAAATCAGATGAGCGCCTGCACCCACAAGGCGGTGCTCTTGTTCTATTTTGTGTTAAATATGGCAAGCAAGAAAAAGAATCTGTCATTGTCTGTAGGTTCAGATGAAAATAACCAAGTAACTGTTACACAGTAACTTGATTGTTGTATTTAACTCCAGTTAATGCATTCTCAATAAATATGTGTAATGCCATAGTGAACTGAAATGCTGAAAGTTTAACACTGAAACTGGAAGATTTGAAATAGTGATGATAGGATGGAACGTTTTTGTGACATACTGGTACATCCGTGCAGGCTTATCATGGTCTGCATTGTTCGCTATTCAGTCAGTAAATTTTCAGTGGATACCCCTTCAAATAATAAATGGTATTGCTCAAATTAAATGATGAACCAGTCCATTTTAGAAATTTAGCTGGTTGAAGGTTAAATTTAAATATTTTGATACATTTCAAGCAAACTAGTAATGGTGTGTACAGCATGTTCTGTATGGGCATAATATTTCAGCACAAGGTTTCACATGTGATGAATAAATTTGTTTATTTTGACAGCTGCACAACAACAACAGATGGTAGAAAATGTAAAGAAATGCAAAAACTTTCTGTCTACTTTAATCAAGTTAGCTGCTAGTCAACCTGAGGCTACTGTCAGTAGTGTTCGAGATCTCATACAAGGACTTATAGTAAGTGTTCTCAACTGTTTCTCGTAATTATACAACTTGATAGTCAACCTGAGGCTACTGTCAGTAGTGATCGAGATCTCATACAAGGACTTGTAGTGTTCTCAACCGTTTTTATGCCCCTAAAGGGAGGCATCTTAGTTTTCAACTGTCTGTCCGTTCGGTTGTTCGTCACAACGTTAACTTTTTGCATGAAGGCACTTTACTTGTGAACCACTGCACCCAGGACATTCAAACTTCACGTGCTGATAGTACTTATTGATTATACCACCCCTACTGACTTTGTGCTCACCAGGTCAAAGGTCAAGGTCACAGGGGCCAACGTTAACTTCTTGCATAAAGGCCTTTTACTTGCGAACCACTGCACCCAGGACCTTCATACTTCACATGCTGATAGTACTTATTGAGTACACCACCCCTACTGACTTTGGGGTCAGAGGTCAAGGTCACATTGTCCAGCGTTAACTTTTTGCATGAAGGCACTTAACTCGCGAACCACTTCACCCAGGACCTTCAAACTTTACATGCTGATAGTACTTTATGAGTACACCAACCCTACTGACTTTTGGGTACCAGGTCAAGGTCACAGGGGCCAACGTTAACTTTTTGCATGAAGGCACTTAACTCACGAACCACTTCACCCAGGACCTTTAAACTTCACATGCTGATATTACTTATTGAGTACACCACCCCTACTGACTTTGGGGTCATCAGGTCAAAGGTCAAGGTCACCAGGTCAAAGGTCAAGGTGCTGTGGGGGTATTTGTCACCATTAGTGACAGCTCTTGTTCATATTTATACAACTTGAAAGTCAACCTGAGGCTACTGTCAGTAGTGTTCGAGATCTCATACAAGGACTTATAGTAAGTGTTTTCAACCGTTTTTCATATTTATACAACTTGATAGTCAACCTGAGGCTACTGTCAGTAGTGTTAGAGATCTCATACAAGGACTTATAGTAAGAGTTCTCAACCGTTTTTTCATATTTATACAACTTGATAGTCAACCTGAGGCTACTGTCAGCAGTGTTCGAGATCTCATACAAGGACTTATAGTAAGTCACAGTGTTCTCAATTGTTTTTCATATTTATATAACTTGATAGTCAACCTGAGGCTACTTTCAGTAGTGTTCGAGATCTCATACAAGGACTTTAATATATTAAGTGTACTCAACTGTTCCTAGTATTTATACAACTAGGAATCAGGCCTTTTTACTGCAGACTTCAGTTGGTTGAAAGTACATTTTTGTAAGCTGGTAGTTTGTGTGACTGTCAGTTATAGGTTGTCTGCTTCGTTTTGGATTTCTTTGGAATGCAAGAAAATGCCCACTGGCTTGATTAGTGGATAGTGTGGTAATACTAGCCTTTCACTAGTTAGAAATACTGAATACCACACAGTTATAAAAAAAAATTCCATTTAATTATGACGTTGGATCAAACACTACTATCGCAGGACACACAAGAAACATTATAATTACAAAGCTGACTTTTGTGAAATTTTCTTGAATTTGGGAATGTGTTAGGGTACCTAGCAAGAAAAGAACCACTTACAGTTGTGATATGATACAAATATGGGACATTTAGAACTTTGATGTTTAATAAGGTCAAGTGTTATTAAATTATGAAAGGTTGATTGTTACGTTTTGTCAGGGTTTTCATTTGCTTTAAGCTTTGTCAAGTTTTTCATTGCATGGAATAAATTCAGGTAATAGAAATATAGGGACATGACTGCTTGACTTTTTGTTAGACCAGCTTGAAAATACTAGTCCTCTGGTCAATTTTCGCAATTTTCTTCTATGGGAAGGAAAATTGCACTGTTGACAACATTTCGCATTTACAAAGAGTACCACAATAAGATTTTAATGAATCTTTTTATTGCTGCATATTATCTTTTACGTCATAACCTATCTATTTTCAAAAATTAACTTTCAGGTAGGCAGTAGTGCCGCCGACACTCAATAAACAGGATATATTAGATACCCGGCAGCATTTATGTGACCTGTATAGTGGCCAGCTAGCATTATTCTTGTTTTCATGAAAAAATGACATTTTGTTGTCTCTTTCAGATAATCAGACATGCTGGACTATTTGAATAGGAGTTGGTGTCAGTAAATTTACATTTTCATTGTCATTTTAGGATGGAAAGCTTGAGCCAGAAGTTTTTACAGAGAAATTACAAAAGGAGTTGAAATCCTCACCACAGCCATATCTTGTACCTTTTTTAAAGGTAAGCTGTCCTGTAACATTGTTATTTAACAAAACTTGTACCAGCTTCTGTTTCACGGGTAAATCAAAGTAACATATTTTGTTGGGTCCTCCAGGAACATGTCTGTAACCCTGTTCATGTTCCTTTATGTAAGAAATTTAATGCTGTAAAAGCAGAAATACACCCAAGGGTTTAATTTTTGCTGTATTTCCCAGGTCATTTGCCATACAAACATAAATCCTTCAGTAAATGCTGCTTATGATAGTAGTTCTATACACGTCATGAAAATCTTGTAAAACTACAGATCAAATTAAAACAGCCATATTTACTCAAATCGAACATCTCTTGTGTTTTCCATTACTACTATAGAAGGGTTTAGTGTAAAGACAAATAAAACATAAAACGTAATCATTGTAAGAGTTGCTTGGTCTAATAACTCCAAGGAACGCACCTACATTTCTTCATTTCTTATTTGGAATGTAATAATAAAATTACAATTTATTTGTGCAACTGGTAGGTGCAAAGACTACTTCAACATTTGCATGATGCAGCATGTTGAACATGGCCTTGCTCCTATGTGCTTAAAACACTAAAATTACAGCTAAAACTTATGGTAATGACCTCTTGGATGTGTTGTTGCATTTAGGCATTAATTATACCTGTTATCCGAATAAAATTCACCCATATTTTGTATAAACTGAAGGCATGTTGCGTTATTGTGTTATCAGCTATCAACACGACATTAAAGTATCAGATAATCATTAAAGCCAAATTATGAATAATTTGTATGACAAATCTATTATTCCTTTTAGATGCTAATCTTGATTAAAACTAAATGTATCTTGTGTGCCCCTGGCTCATCTCACAATTTTGAAGTGTAGCGAAACAATAATGTAGCGGTTTAATTATTTTTACAATATTATTGAGATTGACTTACAAAAAAATAGAATAGCAGGATGTTATTGGAAAGTTTTGTGTAATATTTTTATGCCCCCACTTTGTGGGGGGCATATAGATTTGTTCTTGTCCGTCTGTCCGTCCTTCCGAGAATGTTGTGTTGCGCCTAGCTCCAAAAGTATTGTATCATAGAGTCACAAAACTTTACAGGAATGTTGATCAGCATGTGTAGTTGTGTACCTGGGTTTTGGCGTCCGGATTCATTCAGATTTTAGAAGTTATGGTACCTGACTTCGTAAAAATTGGTCATTTCAGTGTTGTGTCGTGCGTAGCTCCAAAAGTATTTGACCTAGAGTCACCAAAGTTTACAGGAATGTTGGTCAGCATGTGTAGTTGTGCACCTGGGGTTTTGCGTCCGGATTCATCCAGTCATATAGTAGTTATGGCCCCTGACTTAGTAAAAAATTGGTCATTTTAACGTTGTGTCGCGCGTAGCTCCAAAAGTATTTGACCTAGAGTCACCAAAGTTTACAGGAATGTTGGTCAGCATGTGCAGTTGTGCGCCTGGGGTTTTGCGTCCAGATGCATTTAGTCATGTAGAAGTTATGGCCCCTGACTTTGTAAAAATTGGTCATTTTAATGTTGTGTCGCACCTAGCTCCAAAAGTATATGACATAGAGTCACAAAACTTTACAGGAATGTTAGTCAGCATGTGTAGTTGTGCACGGGGGTTTAGCGTCCGGATTCATCCAGTCATGTAGGAGTTATGGCCCCTGACTTAGTAAAAAATTGGTCATTTTAATGTTGTGTCGCGCGTAGCTCCAAAAGTATTTGACCTAGAGTCACCAAAGTTTACAGGAATGTTGGTCAGCATGTGCCGTTGTGCACCAGGGGTTTCGCGTCCGGATTCATTCAGTCTTGTAGGAGTTATAGCCCCTGACTTAGTTAAGAATTGGTCATTTTAATGTTGTGTCGTGCGTAGCTCCAAAAGTATTTGACCTAGAGTCACCAAAGTTTACAGGAATGTTGGTCAGCATGTGCAGTTGTGCACCTGGGGTTTCGTGTCCGGATTCATTCAGTATTGTATGAGTTATGGCCCCTGACCTGGGAAAAAATTGTCATTTTAATGTGATGTAGTGGGGGCATCTGTGTCCCATGGACACATTTCTAGTTTAACATTTATGCGCATACAAAATTTCACAAACATTCTCAAGATTTGAAACTCGCTCAGTTTTGACACTGCCAAAATGTGTGCTTTTACATTACTAGCTAATGAGCAGAGTTTGAAATATATATGTTACTGGTTCCTTCAAGGTTCTTGCCTGTCCCCAATTTATTTCCCTTCTTTGAATACTTACATCTGTTAATACTTAAACTAAGTTACAGTTACATCATGGCCATTGTGCGGTTAGTAAAACACGCTTCAGTAAAACATCCATCATATGAGTAAAATATTCAGGTTATCCAGGATTTTAGCAATCCAAACATAAAAAAATATTAGGAAACCAGCAGGGCGCAATATAATATGCTTGAATGAGCCTAGGAACTTTAGTGTCTGATATTTAAGAATATATATATTTTTTCTTAAAATGTAGAAAGAGAATGTAATCAGGAATAAGTCCTTGCCATTTGTCATGGACATTTCATTTTATGCTCGGAGAGAGAATATATAGCTACTCTGGTCCTAGTCAGTTGAAAAGACTTACCGGTAAATGTCACTGCTGATTTGCAAGACATGATAACAGAGAGTTTAGTATCTATGCAAATGCTGAACCAGTACCAGTGTGAAGTACAATGTGGGCGTGTATTAAAAGCATCATGGAAACTGATCGCAATGGGTTAGTGGATTTCTTGTGGAATATGCACGCTTGTTTGTACTGCTAGGTGCTTTGCCACAACTGGTCTGGTGTATCGTGGTGGTGATTGGTTTGTATAAATTCTTTCTATCTATGTGTACTAAAATATATTTTTTTGTAGGATATTTATTATTGTCCTTTGCACATTGTTTTTGAAAGAAGAAAAGAGTTCAAAACAAAATTATTTTAAAAAACTCCTTAATTTGTGTATTTCAGAAAAGTTTACCTTTACTACGTCAGTCATTGTTAAACAATAAGATGACAATAGATGGTGTAAAGCCGCCACCTATAGAAATTGTCCAGCAGCATCAGTCAGCAAGTCAGGTGGGACACTCGTCAACACATAATCAGGTAAAACACGGCACAGGTGGGAAATGTGTTAATATTTTGTGATTTTTAGCTCGACTTTTCGAAGAAAAAGAAGAGCTATTGCACTCGCTCTGGCATCGGTGTTGCCGTTGGTTAAAGTTTTTGATAAAGTCAAATAGCTCTGTTACTATCAAAGCTATTGACTTGAAACTTAAAATAGATATTTACTATCAAAGTCTATACCAGGAGAAACAATCCCCATAACTCTGATTTGAGTTTTGACAGAATTATGCCCCTTTTTAACTTAGAATTTTTGGTTAAAGTTTTTGATAAAGTCAAATATCTCTGTTACTGTCAAAGCTATTGACTTGAAACTTAAAATACTTATTTACCATCAAAATCTACACCAGAAGAAACAATGCCCATAACTCTGATTGAACTTTGACAGAATTATGCCCTGTTTTAACTTAGAATTCTTTGTTAAAATTTTTGATAAAGTCAAATATCTCTGTTACTATCATTTTGCTTTTGACTTGAAACTTAATATACTTATTTACCATCAAAGTCTTCACCAGGAGAAACAATCCCCATTACTCTGCTTGAATTTTGACAGTATTATGCCCCTTTTTAACTTAGAATTTTTTGTTAAAATTTTTGATAAAGTCAAATATCTCTGTTACTATTAAAGCTTTTGACTTGAAACTCAAAATAGTTATTAACTATCAAAGTCTACACCAGGAGACACAATTCCCGTAACTCTGGTTTGAATTTTGACAGAATTATGCCCCTTTTTAACTTAGAATATTTTTTTAAAATTTTTGATAAAGTCAAATATCTCTTTTACTATTAAAGCTTTTGACTTGAAACTCAAAATAGTTATTTACTATCAAAGTCTACACCAGGAGACACAATTCCCGTAACTCTGATTTGAATTTTGACAGAATTATGCCCCTTTTTAATTTAGAATATTTTTTTAAAATTTTTGATTGTCAAATATCTCTGTTACTATTAAAGCTTTTGACTTGAAACTCAAAATAGTTATTTTCTACCAAAGTCTACACAAGGAGACACAATTCCCATAACTCTGATTTGAATTTTGACAGAATTATGTCCCTTTTCACTGCGGAAAATGGTTCCGTATACGGGAGTGTACGCATTCCGTATACTCCTAATATACGGGCGTATACGGAAACATTTTTCCCGTATTCTTTGCTTGGACATTCATGTTTTTCTCACATTTATCCGTTCATTCATACTTAGCATAAATACGTTTCAACAGTTTATGTCAGTATTCAAAGTTAGGGATTGTCAAGGTCCAAAAGTATGTTTAAGGCGTAGGTTTTGATCATACTTTCAGGAAGGATACCTTTTATATGTTATTCGTATATTAGACATATACGGGACCGTATACTCCCGTATATGCACATATTTTTCGCAGTGTTTTAACTTGGAATTTTTTTTACTGGCAAAGCTCTAATTCAGAGTCAAGCACTGAGAAAAGTTGAGCGCGCTGTCTTACGGACAGCTCTTGTAATTTTGCCCCCTTTTTAGGTGAGCTTTTGTGATCGCCCTTTGTCCATCCATCGTCCGTCCACAATTACTTGTGAACACAATAGAGACCACATTTTGCAATTGATTTTAATCAACTTGCACACAACTTGTATTGGCATAATATCTCGGTTCCTTTCCAAACTGGCCAGATCCCTTCATGGGTTCCAGAGTTATGGCCTCTTAAGGGGCTAAAATTTGCTATTCTGGCTTTTGCAGCCATATAAAGACTTCATTTGTGGTTTGATTTGATACAAACTTCAAAAATATCTTTAACAACAATAGATCTTGGATTCCATGATGAATCTGTCAGATCCAATGATAGGTTCCTGATTTACGACCCCTAATTGACTCCTGAAAGAGCCAAAATTTGTTAATTGTACCCCACGACAACAAAGTTGTAAGTGGGGGTATACTGGTTTCAGGTTGTCTGTCTGTCCATCCGTCTGTCTGTCCGTAGACACAATCTTGTGTGCACCATCTCTCCTCATCCCCTTGACACAATTTAATGAAACTTCACTCAAGTGATCCGTAACAACAGTAGTTGTGCATGGGGCATGTTAGGTTCTTTCAGAAAAAAAACTTGCAGAGTTATGGGACTTTGGTTTTTGTTACTATACTATATACATAGACACAATCTTGTGCGCACCATCTCTCCTCATCCACTTGACACAATTTAATGAAACTTCTTACAAGTGATCAGTAACAACAGTAGTTGTGCATGGGGCATGTTAGGTTCTTTCAGAAAAAAAAATTGCAGAGTTATCGGACTTTGTTTTTTGTTACTATACTATATACATAGACACAATCTTGTGTGCACCATCTCTCCTCATCCACTTGACACAATTTAATGAAACTTCACACAAGTGATCAGTAACAACAGTAGTTGTGCATGGGGCATGTTAGGTTCTTTCAGAAAAAAAATTTGCAGAGTTACGGGACTTTGTTTTTTGTTACTAAACTATATACATAGACACAATCTTGTGCGCACCATCTCTCCTCATCCCCTTGACACAATTTAATGAAACTTCACACAAGTGATCAGAAACAACAGTAGTTGTGCATGGGGCATGTTAGGTTCTTTCAACAACAAAAATTGCAGAGTTATGGGACTTTGTTTCTCGTTATCATACTATGTACATACAGTCTGCATATGCAGTCTTGTGCGCGCCTAATCTTCCGAACCCTTGCACACAATTTAATGAAACTTTACACAAGTGATCAGTACCAACCCTAGTTGTGCATGGTGCATGTTAGGTTCTTTTAGATAAATATTCTGCATAGTTATGGGACTTTGTTTTTTATGCCCCCCCGAAGGGAGGCATATATTTTTTGAACCGTCTGTCAGTCTGTCCGCAATTTTCGTGTCCGGTCCATATCTTTGTCATCGATGACTGGATTTTCAAATAACTTGGCATGAATGTGAACCACAGTAAGACGATGTGTCGCGCGCAAGACCCAGGTCCGTAGCTCAAAGGTCAAGGTCACACTTAGACATTAAAGGATAGTGCATTGATGGGCGTGTCCGGTCCATATCTTTGTCATCGATGGATGGATTTTCAAATAACTTGGAATGAATGTGTACCACAGTAAGACGACGTGTCGCGCGCAAGACCCAGGTCCGTAGCTCAAAGGTCAAGGTCACACTTAGACATTAAAGGATAGTGCATTGATGGGCGTGTCCGGTCCATATCTTTGTCATCGATGGATGGATTTTCAAATAACTTGGCATGAATGTGTACCACAGTAAGACGACGTGTCGCGCGCAAGACCCAGGTCCTTAGCTCAAAGGTCAAGATCACACTTAGACTTTAAAGGATAGTGCATTGATGGGCGTGTCTGGTCCATATCTTTGTCAACCATGGATGGATTTTCAAATAACTTGGCATGAATGTGTACCACAGTAAGACGACGTGTCGCGCGCAAGACCCAGGTCCGTAGCTCAAAGGTCAAGGTCACACTTAGACGTTAAAGGTCATTTTTCATGATAGTGCATTGATGGGCGTGTCCGGTCCATATCTTTGTCATTCATGCATGGATTTTAAAATAACTACGCATGAATGTGTGACACAGTAAGACGACGTGACGCGCGTAAGACCCAGCTCCTTAGGTCAAAGGTCCTAAACTCTAACATCGGCCATAACTACTCATTCAAAGTGCCATCGGGGGCATATGTCATCCTATGGAGACAGCTCTTGTTTGTTACTATACTGTATACATACAGTCTATATACATACAGTCCACATAATTATGCAATCTTGTGTGCGTCAAATTGCAATGTACTGTGTCAGTGCATGCGGGGGTACATTCATCACCTTTAGTGATAGCTCTAGTTTTTACCTTGTGAACACGATAGAAGTGACATTTTACATTTGATTTTAGCCATACTCACACACAACTTAAGTCACAATAAGATCATGGTTGTTTTCGAAAACCGGCCAGATTCCTTAATGGGTTCTCGAGTTACTGCCTCTGAAAGGGGCAAAATTTTCTGTTTTAGCCCTTTCAGCCACGTAGAAGTTTAATTTATGCTTTGATTTGATACAAACTTGCACAGAATGTATATCTTAATGATCTCTAAGCCAGGTTTGAAACTGGGTCATGTGGGGTCAAAAACTAGGTCACCAGGTCAAACCAAAGGAACAGCTTGTAAACACCCTAGAGACCACATTTATGACCCTATCTTGATGAAACTTGGTCAGAATGTTTATCTTGATGATTCCTAAGCCAAGTTCAAAACTGGGTCATATGGGGTCCAAGGTCACAAAGGAAAAGCTTGTTAAAGGCATACGCTAGAATTTTCTGTATATGAGATGGGCGAAAATTTTCCCAATAACAGAATTTCTTTAAACTTTGGATATTATAGGACAATCATCTAAGAAACAAAAAAATGCAATAAAAATCATAGGTCACTGGATTCGAAAAAGAGTTATCTGCTCTTGAAAATGTCATTTTTGGGGGAAATGCCGTTTTCAAGGGCAGATAACTCTTTTTCAATACTGGTGACCTATGATTTTTATTGCATTTTTTTGTTTCTTAGATAATTGTCCGTCAATATCCAAAGTTTGAAGAAATTCTGTCATTGGGAAAATTTTCGCACCAAATTCTAGCATACGTCCTTAACACTCTTGAGGCCACATTTATTACCCTATCCCCATGAAACTTGGTTAGAATGTTTATCTTGATGATTCTAAGCCCAATTTTAACAGGTGAGGGATATAGGGTCATCATGACTCTCTTGTTTGAAAATACATGGGTATATTGTTATGCTAAAAAACAGGGTCACTATATCAAATCATTGAAAAACTTGGTTAATTATATACCTGATTTATGGAAACCATTGTCAAAATGTTTTTATTTTTAGCTCACCTGTCACATAGTGACAAGGTGAGCTTTTGTGATCGCGCAGCGTCCGTCGTCCGTCCGTCCGTGCGTTAGTCCGTCCGTCCGTAAACTTTTGCTTGTGACCACTCTAGAGGTCACATTTTTTGTGGGATCTTTATGAAAATTGGTCAGAATGTTGATCTTGATGATATCTAGGTCAAGTTCGAAACTGGGTTACGTGCCATCAAAAACTAGGTCAGTAGGTCTAAAAATAGAAAAACCTTGTGACCTCTCTAGAGGCCATATATTTCACAAGATCTTCATGAAAATTGGTCAGAATGTTCACCTTGATGATATCTAGGTCAAGTTTGAAACTGGGTCACGTGCCTTCAAAAACTAGGTCAGTAGGTCTAAAAATAGAAAAACCTTGTGACCTCTCTAGAGGCTATATATTTTACA
Source organism: Mercenaria mercenaria (assembly GCF_021730395.1). Lineage (NCBI taxonomy): Eukaryota > Metazoa > Mollusca > Bivalvia > Venerida > Veneridae > Mercenaria > Mercenaria mercenaria. The sequence continues at coordinate 24,205,669 of NC_069366.1, read as the reverse complement.
AGATCTTCATGAAAATTGGTCAGAACGTTCACCTTGATCATATCTAGGTCAAGTTCGAAACTGGGTCACGTGCCATCAAAAACTAGGTCAGTAGGTCAAATAATAGAAAAACCTTGTGACCTCTTTAAAGGCCATATTTTTCATGAGATCTGTATGAAAGTTAGTCTGAATGTTCATCTTGATGATATCTAGGTCAAGTTCGAAACTGGGTCACGTGTCATCAAAAACTAGGTCAGTAGGTCAAATAATAGAAAAACCTTGTGACCTCTCTAAAGGCCATATTTTTCATGGGATCTGTATGAAAGTTGGTCTAAATGTTCATCTTTATGATATCTAGGTCAAGTTCGAAACTGGGTCACGTGCGGTCAAAAACTAGGTCAGTAGGTCTAAAAATAGAAAAACCTTGTGACCACTCTAGAGGCCATATATTTCATGAGATCTTCATAAAAATTGGTCAGAATGTTCACCTTGATGATATCTAGGTCAAGTTCGAAAGTGGGTCACGTGCCATCAAAAACTAGGTCAATAGGTCAAATAATAGAAAAACCTTGTGACCTCTCTAGAGGCCATATTTTTCATGGGATCTGTATGAAAGTTGGTCTGAAAGTTCATCTTGATGATATCTAGGTCAAGTTCGAAAGTGGGTCACGTGCCAACGAAAACTAGGTCAGTAGGTCAAATAATAGAAAAACCTTGTGGCCTCTCTAAAGGCCATATTTTTCATGGGATCTGTATGAAAATTGGTCTGAATATTCATCTTGATGATATCTAGGTCAGGTTCGAAACAGGGTCATGTGCGATCAAAAACTAGGTCAGTAGGTCTAAAAATAGAAAAAACCTTGTGACCTCTCTAGAGGCCATACTTGTGAATGGATCTCCATAAAAATTGGTCAGAATGTTCACCTTGATGATATCTAGATCAAGTTTGAAACTGGGTCATGTGCCTTTAAAAACTAGGTCAGTAGGTCAAATAATAAAAAAAACCTTTTGACATCTCTAGAGGCCATACTTTTCATGGGATCTGTATGAAAATTGGTCTGAATGTTCATCTTGATGATATCTAGGTCAAGTTTGAAACTGGGTCAACTGCGGTCACAAACTAGGTCAGTAGGTCTAAAATTATAGAAAAACCTTGTTACCTCTCTAAAGGCCATATTTTTCAATGGATCTTCACGAAAATTGATCTGAATGTTTACCTTGATGATATCTAGGTCATTTTCGAAACTGGGTCACGTGCGTTCAAAAACTAGGCCAGTAGGTATAAAAATAGAAAAACCTTGTGACCTCTCTAGAGGCCATATTTTTCATGAGATCTTCATGAAAATTAGTGAGAATGTTCACCTTGATGATATCTAGGTAAAGTTCAAAGCAGGATCACATATCTTCGAAAACTAGGTCAATAGGTCAAATAATAGAAAAACCTTGTGACCTCTAGAGACCATATTTTTCAATGGATCTTCATGAAAATTGGTCAGAATTTTTATCTTGATAATATCTAAGTCAAGTTCAAAACTGGGTCACATGAGCTCAAAAACTAGGTCACTGTGTCAAATAATAGAAAAAACGACGTCATACTCAAAACTGGGTCATGTGGGAAGAGGTGAGCGATTCAGGACCATCATGGTCCTCTTGTTAATTAAACATAGGCCAGTTAAGTTACAATGCTATATGGGGTAAAAACGAAGTTAAGGCGTTCTTTGAGGGGCCTCCGTGGCTTAGTGGTTAAGGTCTCTGACTGCAAATCACTTGCCTGTCATCAGTGTGGGTTTGAGCCTCACTTGGGGCGTTTTATTCTTCATGTGAGGAAGCCATCCAGCTGGCTTACAGAAGGTTGGTGGTTCTACCCAGGTGCCCGCTTGTGATGAGATAATGCACAGAGGGGCATCTGGAGTCTTCCTCCACCATCAAAGCTGGAAAGTCGCCATATGTCCTATAATTGTGTTGGTGCGACATTAAACCTGACAAATAAGTAAGGCGTTCTTGTTTTGTTCCTGATGATGTTTCTTTTGACTTTCTGGATAAAAAAATCGAGGGAACTGGTGATCAGCTTGGATGTGGTCTCACATTAAAGTTGTGAAACGTCTTGAATTATGAGAAGACGTATAATTAGAGCGTAAAGTAGTCCATAATGACACATGGAATAGTCTGCTTCAGGGAATTTATGAAATATTTATAGGTTATTAGCTTTGTATCGGGAAATATGCACGAGTTCTTCAGTGGAAATATTGCGCGACTTTAGGAGTGCAATATTCTTCCGCTGAAGAACGAGTGCATATTTCCGGATGCAAAGATAATAACCTTTTTATTACATACGCATCTACGCATATAAATATTATGTAAATATCATAAATATGTTCAATAGCCTGAATAGGATTGACAATACTGAACTAAATAGAAAAAATAGTGCATCAGCACACACTGAATTACATCACGCATCCGATATGAAATTCAAGCGTCAGTGTGTGGAAAAATATTGACGTTTCCAGTACCAGTGTAACTTAACAGGGAATAGAAATGAATATGTAATATTTAAAATGTGATATATATGTCATAACCAATCATAAAGATATTGGAAAAATGCCACAAAACCTGTGAAATGTTTTGTTTTTCATCAGTATTCCACACATCTGTCTGTTTGATAAAAAGGATGCTCTTAAATAAGTATTTCAAGATTATGATTTATACCCAAGGTTTCTTTGTTTCCAAAACTACATTACATTTATTCACTGGATATCTATTTATACATTACAGGTTATACCAAAGGTTGGAGGTCAGTTTCATCCAAAGCCAAGTGTCGCTCAGGTAACCATGGTAACAGGGAAGCCTTCGATGACCAAACAGATGAACATGATGCAAAGCAATATTCCAAGCACAGTGAAAGCCTTTCATTCTAGGGTCGCTGGACTCACACCAAGCTCAAGTCCGGGACCATCACATTCCCACAAAGACACAAAACGTGTGAAGGAATCATTTAAGTATGTCAAAATGATATTTGTGCAGATTTTGAAAAAAATTAACAGAAATTATAATTGATCTTGCTGATTTTAGGCAGATGAAGTAATGATACAGACAGTGAATCAAAAGCTTCACACCAGTCTGCTTTTTTACCAGACTGTGAATCTAAGATAGGGCACCAGTCTGCTTTATGACAAAGATGTGAATATGTGAATCGTCTAAATAGTATTCTAGCACCATTGTTTTATTTTCAGTCTGAATGAAACTCGAAATAAAATGAAAATAGGCAGGTTAATCCCTGATTTCCCCAAGTGTCAACTGTTTTAATTCTAGTTTGATATTAGAAAGAAGGAGAATAATTTACCTAAAAAGATAATAATTTGGAAAGACAATAATTTACCTAGGTTAACATTTTGATAATCTAGAAGTATAACTGTTTTTGTCAAACATTTACCTTTTTGACAGTTCTGAAAGACTAATTTCAAAATTCTATAAAAAAAAGTCCCCTTAATTTGAGAAATCCTGCTGGTGTTGCCCTCTGAAAAATGTTAGACTGCTTCTCTAGATTGAGAAAAAAAGCTTAAATGCTGAAATGTGATTTTGTTTTACAGAGATGATGATGACATTAATGATGTAGCTACCATGGGTGGGGTAAACCTTACAGAAGAAAGCAGGAACATCCTTGCTACTAATGCTGAATTTATAGGAACTCAAATACGATCTTGTAAAGATGAAGCTTTTCTCGCCCAGGGACCTTTAACAAGTAGAATTCATGCAATAGGTAATCTTGTAATTCTGTTAAATTTGGTTAGCTCAATTAAAGTAAGGTTATTGTTGTTACCCTTTTATCAGTGTCAGTGTCACAAGTTTTGCATATAAGCAGGTTTCTCTTAAACTACTTGTCTAATGCTTTCAAACTTCACACATATGTCCAACATCCAGGGCAAACACTACTCTAGCTTTTATTTTGTCAAAATTATGCCATTTTTAGCTCGACTATTCAAAGAATAGTCTAGCTATTCTACTCACCCTGGCGTCGGCGTCACACCTTGGTTAAGTTTTTGCATGCAAGTACATACAGCTATCATTTAAAGGCATATAGCTTTGAAACTTATTTATTCTTTTTCTAGGTCAATTACCAACCTCACTGGGTCAAGTTCCATAACTTTAACATGTATTTTGAGCAAATTATGCCCCCTTTTGGACTTAGAAAATTCTGGTTAAAGTTTTACATGCAAGTTACTATCTCCAAAACTAATGCAGATATTGAATTGAAACTTCACATGTGTCTTCGGGGTTGTAAAACTAGTTGATAGCACCAAGTCCCATAACTCTGACCTTCATTTTGGCCAAATTATGCCCCCTTTTGGACTTAGAAAATTCTGGTTAAAGTTTTGCATGCAAGTACATACAGCTATTACTAACAGGCATATTGATTTGAAACTTATTTTTTTTTTCTAGATCAATTACCTACCTCACTGGGTCAAGTCCCATAACTCTGACATGTATTTTGGCCAAATTATGCCCCCTTTTGGACTTAGAAAATTCTGGTTAAAGTTTTGCGTGCAAGTACATACAGCTATTACTAAAAGGCATATAGATTTGAAACTTATTTTTTCTTTTTCTAGATCAATTACCTACCTCACTGGGTCAAGTACCATAACTCTGACATGTATTTTGAGCAAATTATGCCCCCTTTTGGACTTAGAAAATTCTGGTTGAAGTTTTACATGCAAGTTACTATCCCCAAAACTAATGCAGATATTGAATTGAAACTTAACATGTTTCTTCAGGGTTATAAAACTAGTTGATAACATCAAGTCCCACAACTCTGATATGTATTTTGGTCAAATTATGTCCCCTTTCGAACTTAAAACTCTTTTGATATTTAACATTTTGGGTAATAATTTCCTGCTTCTGTGACAATATTTCGTATAGTCGAGCTTGGCTGTCTTACGGACAGCTCTTGTTTAACTTTAGTAGAATTTTGGGTTAAAATTTTAGAAACATCTGTTGATAAATTATTACTATAATGTAATTATGTAACATGAAATACAATTTAGCTTCAGAGAAGATATTGATAGTGTTTGTAAATGAAGGTTAAAAGCTGTATGTAGATGTGCCTGTTGTAGTTTGTTGATAACAGTAGAATATTTTGATTTTGAATTACAGCACGTAGACATGGTATTACAGAAGTGCCCACTGAAGTAGCGAACCTGGTATCTCATGCTACTCAAGAACGATTGCGGCATATTGTAGAAAAATTATCCACCATAGCTGAACAGCGAACAGAAATATACAAGGTACCTACACAGGCAGCTTATTTTTCTTTACAGACATGATAATGTCCAGTAAAAGGACCAATTCCATATCACAGACACTTTCTTTAGAGGGCATATTCCCAGTTGTAGATTGAGTGTTTTCCTTGAACATTTGATTCACAAAAATAAAAATGCAAATTTCCAATGCAAGACTAGAAATGTATACATGCTTTGGTGGATAGCAATGAATTTGGTTTATCAGGATGTCACATAGTGTTTTAAAACAGTAAAATTAGTAATGGGGAGATCCAATCTCTATTGGCCATGTTTGTTAAATCTATTTCACATGGTCTCTTGGGATAATGTACATTTTGTTAGACATTGCCCTGATGACATTTGAATGTTTCTCCGATAGCAATCATTTATTAATATTTCATTGTTTAGAGATTTATAACTTCAGTATGCAACACGGTATTAGTTGAAACAATATGATTGAAGAAGTAAACAAAACTCAAAGTATAAGATATTATACATGGTTAGAGTTAATTCCATTTTGGTCTAATTTGTATGGTGTTTGTGTAAGGTACTGTTTGAAAAACTGCAAGTGATGTGGTAACTTCATGTGTCTGAAAAACGGAATTAAGCCAAAATTTGGCATATTGAAGCGTAAATCATAATAAATGGCAATGTTAAGTGTTAATTTAGAAAAGTAGCAACATTTCTGTATTTAAGGAATTAAGTTTTATGAACAAAAATGTTGAATATGAAAAAATAATCCAAATAAGGTCATTAATTAAATCAGCATTTTGGGCTAATCTTTTTAAGCATGTGAAATTGTCTCAAAAAGAAGCACAAGGACATGCACATTTTAACCAAGTGAAAGAAAAGATGTAAATTGAAAACTGTGCAAAGTTTTTGTGTAACTCTTCCATTAAGAAAAAAAAATCTTTATAGGTGAAAATGCCGTTAAAATTGTGATTTTTCCGGTAGACTATTTTGAAAGCTTAATTTTCAAATCTGTCTAGCAAGCACACAACCCTATATTATTATTAGTTGAATATTCTGACAGTATATCTTGGATGTTTTTAACAATTGTGGCTTAATGAAATTCTACATTTTAGAAAAATTTTCATGTTAACATGCAGAATTACCTTACTTCATATCCGGATCAAAACTGCAGAACTGCAATTCATGCCTTGATTGGTGTTGAAAATTCAAAAGCTAGATGTTAATGACACGTTTATTACAGATGAACGAGAAGTTTGATTCATCTCTAGATGTAAGAGCTCAGTTAAAGTTCCTGGAAGAGCTTGATGTTCTAGAACGTAAACGGCATGATGAACAGGAGAAGGAGATGCTGCGACGGGCAGCAAAGGTACGCGTCATGACACTCTTCATGTTGAAGTCAATATAAGTATCTTATATTGAATTTATGAATAATGTTACAACATCAAGACAAACAATAGGAATGACTTAGGTGTTGAAAGTTACCGTTGTGAGGTAGTTTCGACCCCTGTTTTATCTGACGGTTGAAATTAATTCCGAAAATGTTTGTCAGAATATGAGAATAAATTATGACCATGGTATAAGCTCTTAAGTAGAATTATAGTGTGCACTGCTACTGTTTTTGTAATGATTTTACTAAATGCAATACATGTGTATATATGTCAGAAGTATTTCATCATCTACCTCTGATTTATGTATGCAGGTGGTCATTCTCCAACAAAACGAGCATACAGTCATGGAGCTGGAGTGAGATATAGAGACCTTCTCACCTCTATATCTGGCCTACATCTGAGAAGAGAATTTAAAGTACTTGTATAGTATTTTCTAGTGGGCACATATTACACCAGTATTATTACAGGAGGAGGACTCGAGTAATTCATACAAGTTTGATGCTTATATCACTTACAGGCTGAAATAAATTTGTGTGAACTATACTTATATGTTAGCAATGATTGTCTACTTGAAGAATATAGTTTTTTTTGCTTTCAGAGTCGTTCAAAGTTTGAAGATCCTGAGCATCTTAAACTGAAACAGAGGGCCAAAGACGTAAGTATTTCAATAGAGTTACAGACTGAATTATCGAAACAGAGTTATTAAACTCACGATTGACAAGCAGCTCTTTTATAGATAATTTACCAGTTTCCAGATGTTAATGAAAAAATAAGTAGATAATAGTGTTATATTTTATACATAAATACACAATTGTGTAATCCAATCTTTTTGCTTTAATAAAAAAAAATTGGAAAAAAAACAATTTTCTTCCTTATTTTTGTCTTAATTAGGCATAAACAAAATAAAATTGAGACTAAAATTGTCAGAAACTTTTGTTGGTTCTTATTCATGTTGAAATCAGCAAATTCATGTCTCCTCTTCAGACTGCTGAAATTAAATGATTTCAGGTAATAGATAAATACAGTTGGAAATGGAAAATCAGTATCTGTTATACCAAGGGAATGTTATACAATTCAAAATTTTACTTAAAAATTATTCTTCATGTAGGTGTGAAACATGGGTTGCAATAGCCTCATGTATGTGTATGTTTAAAATATAACATTTACATTTTGAGAGTATAAAGCAAACTATAACATATTTTCTTCATACTGTGTATTCACTAGTGCTGTCCTTAGTGCTTCACAATTTACTTCCACAATGGAAGTGTCACCAGTTGGTATGTTGAATTCGACTTAAGCAGCATGAAAAAATATATATGTTATGAATAAATTTTGACTGGACTTGAAAAATTACTTGCTGTTCATGTAACTGTGTTCGACCCTCTGTGTATTATAATTTGTTGTGTTTTTTTTCACACAGTTACAAGCAGCTGAGATGGAAGAGGTCCGACAAAGGGAGGCAAATCTTACAGCTTTGGCTGCCATTGGGCCTCGAAAAAAGCGGAAACTAGATGAAACTTCGGTAAGAATTATAAACAGTACGATACGTGTATTATGATTAGGTATATATCCATCATACATTATTTAACAAAAAGGGTCTCTATTTGTTAATGAAATGTTATGGAATTTAGAGGCAGAGATAATAAGTTTTTGCAACCTTGTTGATAGTTCTTGACATCAGTTGACTAAGATTTCAGGAATTTAACTTCAGCTTTCTGCTGAGAATGATTAATTATAAAACAGAAAGTACTGCTTTGAAGTAACTGTTCTTTCATTATTGTTGGTGAAATCTTTAAAAAACAACAACTTTGCCTTAAATACAACCCATATGCTTTAGTAAGTTAAATTTAATATTTGTATTTTTGATGATAATGCTGTGTTGTGTATTTCAGAGTGGTTCTAGTAACATACCCAATGGTTCATCCTCGTCCAATCCTAGAACTGTAAGTCAAACATATTTCTTATAGTTGTGCCCTCTAGATTTTAAGTGTAATAGAATAATGTGTTTGTAATTAGCAGCCAGGAGTGTATTGTAATTAGGATGATAAAATTTGGTTTAAGCTGAAGTCATGTTTTTCTCACTTATCGGACAGAAAAATCTCTATTTTTAGAAATGCTTATCTTGTCTCATATGGGTTATCCCACACTCCTGTGACGGACTACTTCGTGCACTGAATATACATATTATTTATGTAAAATAATTAAAACAGGGGTACCTTTATCTTTTCTCTCTGTTCCTTAAAGTGTATTTCTCGATTCAAAATTCATTACTTTATGATGAGAATGTACCGTTATGCTACAAACGATAAAACTAAAGCGGAACTTTGTTATTGTGCGTCACTGAAATGTCATGACATCACTTCTGCTTACGGACGTCAGTTTCTCGCGTTTTAAATAGTTCCATATTTTCGTGCTTGTTTTCATTATTTCTGTTGTAATTTTTTTAAGTGAGAAATAGAATCCATCATTGGTGTTCGGTGAAGATCAGAAATCCAAACCATCGGGCGCACCGATCAAGTCTTAAACTCGGCACACAGCCTCATTTAAGACTCGAGTGGAGTGCCCTCGGGTTGGGATTTCCCGATCTTCACCGAAGACCAATGACAGATTCTTTATATACACAGTGATTGGGGTAAAGTGCTTGTATACATGCAAAATTTACACATTTTTATGACCTTCAAAAGGAGGTGCCTAGTAATTGCACTGTCCATCTGTGTGTTTGTAAATCTTTTGCCTGAAAAACCAGTTGAATCAGCTTAAGTTTTTTTTAACTGTTCAAGGGATACTGTCAAGAAAGTATTTGGCATGTAAGAGTCCTGTCTTGATCTCAGAGGTCAAGGACACTGGTGTTCCATAGCAAATGTCAGGTTTTCAATGTTTTTATGGCAAATTTCACAATGTATTTATTTATGCAAATACGCAGCTTATGTGGAGCTCTGAAAGACAATACACTGAAAGGAAATAGTCCTCTGCCTCTGTTTAATATGGGGGTATTTGTAGGTTACTGCAGATATACAACTTGCTAGGGTCTAGGAAAAATTTGTTGTTTATTTAACAGGAAAGAAGTTGAAAAGCAGCTTTCAAATAAACTAGTTATGTTGACTTTTCATATTTTTCAGGCTTTGCGACCAAGAATAAAAAGAGTCAACCTCAGGGACCTCATGTTCTTAATGGAACAAGATAAAACTCTCAATAAATCAAATACACTGTACAGAACGTTCTTGAAATGAGAATTGTAACAGCAGTAGGTCTGAAGTGCTTTAAATTGAGATGGTAAGAATTACCAAGGAAAAAGTTGATTACTGTGATAAAGATAGCAGTATAATTTCCCTCAGTTCTGGTAAATTGAGAGAAGGTGCGTTCTTGTACATAGATACAATGTATCTATAAAAACAAAGGCAGCTGAAGTATAGACATGTGTATGATTATATATAGATAGTGTAGGTATGAGCGCAGAAGGCAGGCAGAGATTATTAAAGGAGATAGGAGGTAATTTATTACAAATCCTTAAAGTGAAGCAAATGTAAGGTTAAGTTGAAGCAGATGTTAAACTTACCTGTATTGTTAAGGTGGAGCTGACGACATATCCTGTATGGTTAAGGTGGAGCTGGAGCTGATGGTGTTATCCTGGAAGGTTTGGCGGATGAACAGTGGAATTGATATAATTGTGATTTAGACACTTTGGTTGAAAGGGAAATATATAATGAAAACTACTATTAATGATATAAAACAGTATGATGATAGAAGTGTCGGTGTCATAGGAATACTAGCAGGAGTAAGGAATACTACCATTAGACCAGGAGCGAATTTGGTATTTAAGGAATACTATCATTTGACCAGGTTTAACTGCGATATCTAAGGAATGCTACCATACAAAAGTTTGATATCCAAGGTTTACAACCAGGAGTGAGTTTGATTTCTACAGATTAGTACCTTGATTTTTATTACATAACCAACCGCAAACAAGTTGAAGAGAGCTCTTAAGAAAGAAGCGTGAAAGTTAAGTTGAAAGCCTTCCCTTCTGTATTGTGATACTAGCATCTGTTCCACTGTGGAGCACCTACAGACATTTGATAAAGAGATTTTTAGAGTATGCAAATTAAGAAATAAGAGAACAAAAGCCTGGAGCTTGCAATTATTATATTTAAAAACAATGTGTGTTTTAACAGAGAAGTATATGGAAAATTATGAATGCAGGTTATTGTTGGCTTTGTATTTGATGTTAAGAAATGTGATCATGTTAATATATCTACTTAAAAAGTAGTTTTTGGAAAATGCAGGTTCATTACAATTCTGGTTTAAATTGATTTGACAAAAACATCTAACTAGCGTAGATTGGGTAATTTTTGTGTCATTTTTAATTCACGATTTGGTAAGACAGCCATAATTGAGCCGTGCCATGGGAAAACCAACATAGTGGCTTTGCGACCAGCATGGATCCAGACCAGCCTGCGCATCCGCGCAGTCTGGTCAGGATCCATGCTGTTCGCTAACGGTTTCTCTAATAGCAGTAGGCTTTGAAAGTGAACAGCATGGATCCTGACCAGACTGCGCGGATGCGCAAGCTGGTCTGGATCCATGCTGGTCGCAAAGCCACTGTTTGTTTTCCCATGGCATGGCTCATATTTTGCATTCTTAAGAATCTGCAATGCGTAAGTGGTTAAATTTTTGGATATGATGCTGCTATATATTTTCACAAGTGTTTCGAATTTGTGTAATAAATGCTCATTCAATGATTTTGAGTGAAAAGAAAATTGTCACGATTATTATCTAATCTACGGTAACAGTTGTGATGTCACAGGTATAATTCTCAATGCAAAAGTTGTGATGTTTCACAGTCTAGGGCAACTGTTTTACAATATCATAGGCATTTTTGAGCATTCAATGGAGAGAAAAAGAAATATGCAGATACATTTAACATTGCTGTTAAAATGTCATTATATATGTGTTCATTTCTAAATCATTACGTTTGCAAAGTATATCTGTTACCATGTGTTTGTTATCGTACCTTTAGAAAGAGCAATTCATGAAAAGAGTTACATTTTTAACCATCCATATTTAGAACTGGTTGTTGCCTGTTGACAGCATAAAATGTTGTTTTTTTGTGTTTTTTTCCTCTTTTAAGGTGTAAAGGAGGATAACTACTTAAGTTAATTACTGAACATCAGAGTGATCACAGTCACCTTACTGGCAGAAACAGAAACTTTGTAAACTGCTGAGCTGTACTCTTTAACACAGAAAGCAATTGATAATTGCCACAGTGCCGTTCATTTTTTTGCTCATTGTCTGGGTGGTCAGTCTGTCTGTAGGCAAGTAAGACCATTTGGTTTCCCATCAGTAACTAGAGAATGCTTGGTCTTGCAAAAATCAGACTTTGTAGGATTATTGTTAGAGGTCAGTATATAACCACTATTGTTTGGAAAGCTGGTCATTTGGTCAAAGGTCAAGGACACAGCATACAGAATAACATAAAAAATCTTGTCTCAGACTGGCCATCATAGAGGCAGGCCCCCACCTTCCCATGATAATGGTGAGGACAACCAGTGTTGCCCCTCTACATTTGTGTGTTTGGAAAGTTGTGTTAGGCCAAGAACTAAGTCTTTACATGGTTAGATATCAAATAATTTTATATGACCAACGTAATAAGACGGTATATTGATGACAAGAATCCTGTCGTGTGAAAAACCAATTGAGCCGCACCATGAGAAAACTAACATAGTGCATTTGCGTCCAGCATAGATCCAGACCAGTCTGCGCAGTCTGGTCAGGATCCATTATGTTCGCTTTCAAAGCCTATTGCCATTAGAGAAACCGTTGGCGAACAGCATGGATCCTGACCAGACTGTGCAGGCTGGTCTGGATCCATGCTGGTCGCAAATGCCACTATGTTGGTTTTCTCATGGCGCGGCTTAATTATTCAGAGGGCTTGCATTTCTGTTTCTTTATATCACATGCCAGGGGCATTTATACCCTAGGCACATGTTTGTAATTTGAAACATTTGTTACTTATCATCTGTTTCTATTCATTTGTAATATGTTTTGTTTTCTATAAATATCTCTAACTGCTTCTCATACTATTGATGAAAACTTACTTATCCTGGTTTATTTCAATGCATAATTGTATCTGTGAATCAGTAATGACAATGAGCTTTCTTGTCTACTATCTGTGAAAGTAAATTTAAATAACTTAGTCTTTAAATCAGTGTGCCGCCAGTGGTAGTGGTAGTTTTACCCAGGTACTCATTTCTTTACGGAAACAATGCATAGTTTTTCTTTCGAAAATTAAAAATACCAGTGGACAGTTGCCTAAATTTATAAAACTTGATCTTGGAGACCAGTCTAACAAAGCCCATTGTCATTGGTCAATTTTAAATTTAAGCTAAAAATCAATCAATAGTATAGTGAAGCAAGAGACTGGTATCTGAAATAAATTTTAATACCCTTTGACCCTGAACAGTAGATGGAAAGAAATATTAAAGTTCATCTTCCTAAAGACTGAACATGGAACTTTCGGACAGTTCCTCCAAAAAATAATAATGCAAAGGCCTAGAATTTTAGAAAATGAACTTTGGGCTCTTGTGCTATTAAACACATTCCTTTTTTAGGCTGGAATAAAAAGACCATTGTTAAGCATTACCTAACTGACCAGACCACTTGTTTTTGTCTCCTTTCTTCTGTGATAGGAAGTATGTTTTCGAGATAATTTTGGTACGATTTGTTAAAACTCATTTTTATGACACTTCTTCATGAAGTAAAACCTGGAAAACAAATTACCCTACTACCTACCTACCTTTGTTGTTTTTTTTCCTTCTTTTTTTTTTATTTGTCAGTAAATGTAAACACAACTATTTTTTCATGGCCTTAAGTATGTTTGGCATGTTATTTTTATTTTTTCCAGCAAGTTGTAGGTAGGGAAATAAAACAGTTTATACCCACAGTGAGCTATTGTTCATAAGAAATAACTTATTTTTATTCATAGGTCACGAGTAATAGAAATTATCTCTTTTAAAAGTTAATGATAGAAAGTTATATTGTTGTTTACCTATATACTAGAGCTGGAGTGTGTTATTTTAATCAGTACTACTACATTTTCAGCTTGACTATTAAATCTTTTTTAATTGAGTTTTTGTCAACACCTTTTTGTTGGTGTCAAAAAAAAAAAAAATCATGGAAGTAGGTTTCTAAACAGATTTAAGACGATTTTGGCATTGTGAGATGACCTTACAGGGCTCTAGCTTTTATTAGCTCACCAGAGCACGAAGTGCTCAAGGTGAGCTATTGTGACCGGTCATTGTCCAGCGTGCATTGTCCGTCAACATTTGCCTTGTTAACACTCTAGAGGTCACATTTGTGACCCAATCTTTATGAAATTTGGTCAGAATGTTTGTCTTGATGATCTCTAGGTCAAGTTTGAAACTGGGTCATGTGGTTTCAAAAACTAGGTCAGTAGGCCTTATCAAAGGAAAACCTTGTTAAATTAACACTCTTAGAGTCCACAGTTTAAGTTTGAAACTCATGAGAATTAGTCAGAATATTTGTCCTGATGACCTCTAGGTCAAGTTCGAATTCGGGTCATGTGGGGTCAAAAACTAGGTCACCCGGACAAATCAAAGGAAAAGCTTTTTAACACTCTAAGAGGCCAGTTGTAATCAAATCTTTATGAAACTTAGTCAGAATGTTTGTAATGATGATCTCTAGGTCAAGTTTGAAACTGGATCATGTGGGTTAAAAAAAACTAGGTCAGTAGGCCAGATCAAAGGAAAATCTTGTTAACACTTTGAGTCCACAGTTTAAGTTTGAAACTCGTGAGAATTGATCAGAATGAATGTTTGTCTTGATGACCTATAGATCAAGTTCGAATCTGGGTCATGTGGGATGGAAAACTAGGTCGCCTGGTCAAATCAAAGGAAGAACTTGTTAACACTCTAAAGGCCACACTTGTGACCCAATCTTTATGAAACTTGGTCAGAATGTTTGTCTTGATGATTTATAGGTCAAGTTTGAAACTAGGTCATGTTGGGTCAAAAACTAGGTCAGAAGGCCAGATCAACTCTGGTGAGCGATATAGGGCTATAATGGCCCTCTTGTTTTGTCAGAACTATGCCCCTTGCTTTTTATTTGAAAATTTGGGTGAAAGTTTTTCATTGGAGCAGCTTTCTCTAAAACTATTGAGCAAAACAGATCTTTCATACTCCGCATAAGATTACTGCTAGGCAAGTTACATGACTCAAATTGTCAAGATTATGCCACTGATTAACATAGATACTTCGTGAAAGTTTCGCATGTGAACAGGTTTCTCAGGAACAATTGTACTGTATACTTAAAAACTCTTCATATGTCTTTGGGATTATAACCCTTACCCTGCCAAATTTCTAAAATGAACTGGTCCATCTTTCAATTTGGACTACATTAACTGTTAAAAGGGGTGCTTACCAAAAAGATACTGACTGAATGGCAAACAGTGCAGATCATGATCTACACTGGTCGCAAAGGCAGAATCAATAGTGTCCAGCATGATAAGGGTTAAAATGAATAGTTCTGAGCCAGGTTCTGGAAATCTGAACAGTTAACAAAATTTTGCCCATTTTTCACCTTGGACAATTTTTGTATAGCTTTCGTTTGTAAGCTAGTATTTTGTAGAAGTGTTTCAAATAATCGAGCATGCTGGCATTAGGCAGCTCTTGGGTATATTATTATGCAATTTAAATGTAATCTATCAAGGCCTCCAGACCTTGAATATTTTCTCCTTTATATATGTATTTTTTTTTTCAAAAATGCAACAGCTTCTGGATTTATTTTTTAATAAAAAAAATGGCAAGTGTTTTATTGTTTCAACACTTCTGCAATTTTTGTTACTATTGACTTGATTCAGGTTATTTTGTTACAGTTGAAATGAAAAGAAATTCCAGTTTTCAATAGATCCATTCCAGTACACTCAGACACACAGAATATGCTGGTACTGGATAAACAGAAAAAAACCTTCATACCAAAACCCCTGAAAACACAAAGTCTGTCATCTAAATGTGCTGTTCAGTGTTTCGTACAAGGGAATAATACCTCTTTAAACAGGAACACCCTGTTTTCAGAACACTGAACAAGCTTTCTTGACCAATCACAAAATCTTCAAGGAAACATGACACCATTAGACCGCTGAACTTCATATTAAAGACTTTTTTGTCATGTATTTTGTCCATTTCTATTAAGGGGCCTGCTTCATTGAGTAGTTACAGTTTCTGTCTTGGATTTATGTGGGCTCAAAACATCAGTTGGGGTGTTGGATTTTTTTCTATGTAAGGAAGCCAGCTGGCTAACAGAAGGTTGATGGTTCTACCCAGGCACCTGCCCGTGGCGAGGTAACGCCCAGAGGGTCACTTGTGGTCTTCCTCTACCATAAAAAGCGGAAAGGTCTCTATATGATAAGTAATTGTGTGGGTGTGATTTCAAACCCAAGGAAAAACAAAAAAAGCATTTCTATTGAGATTGAAGTGTAATTACCAGATCTCCTGAAGAATTACCAGATTTTGTTATACTTGCCATGCAAGTACCAATACAAGTATTTTACAAAATCTGTTGCATTGCCTGTTCCTCTGCGTTTTTTATTTCCACTCCAGTAAATGGCTGTTTCAGATTTTATACTTAATTTATATTCAGGCGGCAACTATGTGTAAATTACATGTATATCATTGCTGTGTTACAGATGTATTGTTGCATCATGTTTTCATTTTGTCATTCATGAAATAGTTTAAGTGCTGTGAATAGCATGTACAGATTGTACAGTAACATTAATACATACAACATTTCATACAAAATAGAAAAAAAGTAATTTGTCTATTAAAATTTTAAATGATTACTTAAGTTTGTTTTAGTTTATAATCCCTCCACTCTTGAAAGGAAGAGAAATATCGTTTTCCTTGAAAGTCTGTCTGTTAACCACTCACTCATTACTACTGACCAGAAATGGTTTTCCATGTTCAGGTCACTGTGACCTTGACCTTAAGAAGAGTGACCCCAAAATCAATAGGGGTCATCTACTATGCATGTCCAATCATCTTATGAAGATTCAACATTCTGGGTCAAGTGGTTCTCAAGTTATTGATCGGAAATGGTTTTGCATGTTAAGGCCCCTGTGACCTAGACCTTTATCAAAGTGACCCCAAAAACTATAGGGGTCATCTCTGCATGATCAATCATCCTGTGAAGTTTCAACATTCTGGGTCAAGTTCACAAGTTACTGACGGGAAATTGTTTTCCATGTTCAGGCCCCTGAGACCTTGACCTTCAATAGTGTGACCCCAAAATCAATAGGGGTCATCTACTCTGCATGTCCAATCATCATATGAATTTTCAACAATCTGGATCAAGTGGTTCTCAAGTTATTGATGGAAATGGTTTTCCATGTTCAGGCCCCAGTGACCTTTAACAGAGTGACCCCAAATTAATAGAGGTCATCTACTCTGCATTACCAAGCAACCTATGAAGTTTAAACATTCTGGGTCAAGTGGTTCTCAAGTTATTGATCAGAAATGGATTTCCATGTTCAGGCTTCTGTGACCTTGACCTTTAACAGAAATACCCCAAAATCAATAGGGGTCATCTACTGTGCATGTCCAATCATCCTAAGATGTTTCAACAATCTGGCTCGTGGTTCTCCAGTTACTGATCGGAAATGGTTTTCCATGTTCAGGCCCCTGTAACAGAGTGACCCCAAAATCAACAGGGGTCATCTACTCTGCATGTCCAATAATCACATGAAGTTGCAACATTCTGGGTCAAGTGGTTCTCAAGTTTCTTACTGGAAATGGTTTTCCAAGATCAGGCTCCTGTAACCTTGACCTTCAAAGGAGTGACCCCAAAATCAATAGTTTACATCTACTCTGCATGTCAAATCATCATATGAGTTTTCAACAATCTGGGTCAAGTGGTTCTCAAGTTATTGATCGGAATGGTTTTCCATGTTCAGGCCCCTGTGACCTTGCCCTTTAACAGAGTGACCCCAAAATCAATAGGGGTCATCTACACTGCATGACCAATCATCCAATGAAGTTTCAACACTCTGGGTCAAGTGGTTCTCCAGTTATTGATCGAAATTGCTTTTCCATGTTCAGGCCCCTGTGACCTTGACATTAGATGGAGTGACCCAAAGTCAATAGAGTTTGTCTACTCCATAAACCCTGCCACCCTATGAAGTTTGAAGGTTCTAGGTCAAATGGTTCTTCAGTTACTGATCGGAAATGAAGTGTGATGGACGGACAGAGCAAATACAATATGTGGGGGGAGACATAATGAATCCATTAAACAATAAATAAAAGTGAAGGCGTGGACACAGAATGGAAACTGATGCTGGGTAGAGTAAGACAGCTCAAATCAGACAAGGTAGTCCTTAGTTATGCACCTGTCCACTTCATGTTTATGACATAGTGCAAGTATCATTTTAATAGATCGATACTTCAGGAAGAGTCGAGTACACAAGAAAATTGATGGATGGACAGTTCAAGTATATGCCACTATGTATCTTTGACACAGGGGGCATAAAAATAGTTTCATTTCATTTCAAAGAGTGCACTGAATAATATGGACATAAATGCTATAAATAAAAACGGTTCAAAAATTCTTTCTACATTATCTAAGTCTGTAATAAATTGTGTAACAACCTAATGAACATTAACTCTTGCAAAGCTTTGACTTGGCACAGTCATTGAGATTAGCATAAGTTTGTCTTTATGTCTTTGGAATATCAAAATCAGCAGCAACCACAAATCCAGATAGCTGGTCTCATGATGTACATCACTCCGGTATACCTCTGGTAGCACAGTTAGTGTCATGATATTTTCATTTCCATGAAGTTGCTGGTTAATGCTATGTATTCTGAAAACAAAAGAAGTATTCAAGAAGTATTATTTCCTTTCTAATAATATATTAAAGAAGATAGTGATTTTAGTCCAAATGTATACATATTAGTTAACGTTTCTAGCAAAGATTAGGAGTAAAAATGTTGACAATAAAATTTTTACACAATCACGTCCCTCATAAACTCACGGTTACTTCTAACATATCTGGGTAAACTGCTCAACCAATCAGAAACGACTGTGTTTTAGGAGCTGCTGCAGTCATCATCTAGCTGGTATTATCTCTACAGCTTATTCATGTTTCCAGCAACACCCCTTGGTAGCCTAGTGGTAGAGCGCATGCTTTCAATGCAGAAGGTCGTGGGTTCGATCCCTGGCCATGTTATACCAAAGACATAAAAATTGTTACTATAGTAGCTTCCTCGCTTAGCACTTGGCATTAAAAGGATAGTACTAGGAATGGTCAGCTCGGTGTCGGTATAATGGAGTTGAAAGTGTCATGAAACTTCTAATAGCTTTACCTATTTTACAGTCATGCTAAAAAACATAGTGCAAAGTTTTGGGTGTAGGGTTTTAAAGGCTGATTTTTTTAAACTGATATTGTCCACTTAGCCTTATATTTTAAGTTAACACAACATCGATACAATTAACTTAGCTCATTCTATGACTTAAGATAATGATAGTTGAGGAAGACCGATGGTACCTCTCCAGTGGACAGAACTGCTGACCTTCTGTAAGCCAGGTGAATGACTTCCTCTCTTGGAAGAAATTTTTAACCAAAGTTGGGGTTTGAACCCAGAGATATATTAAAGGGCAGATAACTCACAGAGGGGCCAGTGATTAACTGTCTCAGGTCATAGCCACTTGTTCACAAAGACAACCTAAACAGACATATATTAACCCAAAACTTCATTCAGAATCAGTGCTTACCATCTAGCTGATTATATAGGTCTTTATCCCCTTCTTGCCAAGACGACTCTAGACTGTCACAGATACCGGGCTGATCAGGACTAAATGTGTCAATAATAAACTTTTTACACAAATATGTCTCTCTTATAGATCTCTCAGATATCTGTACCCACTCTAACATATCTGGAAATAAAAGATATACAGTATAAAATAAATTTCAAAGCATTGAGTTTCAAATCAATCAAAGTCGGCATAGCATCCTGCTGCAATAGAATCAAAATCCATCAGATTGACTGGCAAGTGAATCAAAATCCATACAGAATATTACAGATTGACTGGCAAGTGAATCAGTCCATACAGACTGACTGGCAAGTGAATCAAAATCCATACAGACTGACTGGCAAGTGAATCAGTCCATACAGACTGACTGGCAAGTGAATCAAAATCCATACAGACTGACTGGCAAGTGAACCAAAATCATACAGATTGACTGGCAAGTGAATCAAAATCCATACAGACTGACTGGCAAGTGAATCAGTCCATACAGACTGACTGGCAAGTGAATCAAAATCCATACAGACTGACTGGCAAGTGAACAAAAATCCATACAGATCGACAGGCAAGTGAATCTAAGTCAGTGTTCACACAGGCCAATTATTTCAATGTTTTGTTTTTTTTACTCTGTGCAACGACTTTTAATTTAACCAACAAACTAACCTGTGACAGATGGATAAAGTGGAGACCTCTCTAGTAGCTGGGATATGTCTTTTGCAGCAGTATATCTACCACATTTTGACATACTCCTATCATACTGGCTCCCCATACAGTCACTGTACTCCTCATATCTGCAACTGAAGCATTGAGATCACATGAGTCAAAAATCAGGAATACAAAACTATAGCAAATTTAACTTGTAATATATTTGTGAAATCATTGATATTCATGTGGACTAATTTTCTTGTATTTCCTGGTCAAACCCTGAAAATAAATCCCAATGATCAAGTCAACTTTTCAATTTCTTAACATTCAAATGCTGAAATCTAAGACTTAATATTCGCCTATGATAGCCATTTTTTCCCAAATCAGGTAAAATTATGCATACAAAGTTAAGTGCTTTTCACAGTTATATGTTGGCAACATGATTAAGTACATCAATGGATAGTCAATCTTTTTTTTCCTCTTCAAAAATTAAGTTCACATTTTGCCATTTTTCACTGTATCCGATACAGCAATTTCATTGAATATAATCATGATTTGACAAAGACTTTATGTTTGTCCTTGCAAGATAAACACACTAAAATGTGCTTAACAAACATACAGACTTGCGCAGCCACTCAAAGTGCAAAATTCATCCTCTACCAGTGCATTTTTGGACACCACCAGCACAAAGCCAACAGAACAGAGGGACACAATTTTTATGCAGACATATCTGGCTAACTTATAGCAAGAGGTCCACCAAGCGGGGCATACAAAAAAGAGATCTGCCAAATAAAAACAAGAGCACTGCAATACAGAGCAATACACACAAAGCAAAGTCATATATGACCATTGACCCTTAAGTGTGACCTTGACGTTGAAGCACGTCGTCTCAGTGTGGTGAACATTTTTGCCAAGTTTCTTTAATATCCTTCCAGCAGTTAAAGAGTTACAGAGCGGACACGAAACAAACTGATATGACATTTGACCCCTAAGTCTGACCTTGACCTTGAAACAAGTCATCCGGAACATGCGCTCTGCACGTCGTCTTGGTGTGGTGAACATTTGTGTGAAGTTTCTTTGAAATCCTTCAAGGGGTTCAAGAGTTACAGAGCGACACGAAACAAACTGATATGACCTTTGACTCCTAAGTGTGACCTTGACTTTGAAGCGAGACATCCAAAACATGAGCTCTGCATGTCGTCTTGGTGTGGTGAACATTTGTGTCAAGTTTCCTTGAAATCCTTCAAGGGGTTCAAGAGTTACAGATCGGACACGAAATTGCTAACGGACAGATGGACGGACGGACAGACGGACACCAGCGTCATAACATAATACATCCCTTCGGGCATATAAGAAGTCTTTGTGAATAGACAACCTGATACTTTCATATGCTGGTTTACACCACTGATACAAGAATAACCCTCTTTCCTGTCAATAACCAGTACTGGACCCTCATTCTTTGAGACCGAGACTACTGTCAAATCATTTAATTTCGTGGGCATGAAATTTCGTGGTTTTGGTCAACATTGCAATTTTGTGGGGATGTGAATTCATGGATTTAAACTTATGAACATACAATGAATAGGAATTTCACTTGTTTGTTGGGATTAAATTTCGTCAATTGACTCAACCACAAAATCCATGAAAATTAGTCCCACATGAATATATATGATTTCACAGTACCTGATGCTGTTAAACAATATACAGTTACAGCTGACAAATGCAGATAGACATATTGTAGTCAGTCACAGGTATCTGACAATGAAATATAGTCAACAAACAAGAGCTGTTTGTGAAATAAATATGCCAATGATGGCCTGCTGAATGTAAATGGGTGTGGAATTTTCAGTGCTGCTGACACTGCATTCAAGCATTCTCCAGGTATTGATCAGAAACAAATTTTAGTTTTACAATCAGTGTGATCTTGACGTATATGTCACAAAGTTTTAACTGCGACAAAGTGAAAGTGTATCAAAACATCCAACTAAAATGAAATTCTGAGTGTAAAGAGGGCATAATTTATGATCCTTGCATCATGTGATGTTGGTGATGGTAAGGAACAACTATTTTACTATTTTAAGTCTAAAGTAAATCCATACAGAGATAAAGCGAAAGTGCATCAAAACTTTCAACAAACCTGGCTGTAGATGCTGACCCAAGGGTAAGTAGAAAAGCCCTTCATATTTGAGCTGCACCATGATAAAAACAACATAGTGCATTTGTGACCAGCATTGATCCAGACCAGCCTGCACGGATGCACAAGCTGGTCTGGATCTATGCTGTTCGCTAACGGTTTCTCTAATTGCAGTAGGCATTGAAAGCGAACAGCATGGATCCTGACCATCGCAAACGCACTATGTTGGTTTTCTCATGGTGCAGCTCATTTCATTGTTATACAACATACAGTCGATCAAAAGTTGATTAAAATTTGTTGCAAAATGCATAATAAGCATAAAATAAAAAGAAAGTTTGTTTGTTTTTCATGAATATGGAATATATCTCACCTCAAAGTGAGAAAATTTCAAATATTTTCATGAGCGCGTATTCACTTAAAACAAACAAATATCCTCTATATATTCTATCAATTTCTTTAACAGTCATGTTGTCTTAAAACAATATCTGAACAGTGTAGCAAGTCGTACTGTTGAAAAGATTTAATCAAGAAAATAATATACAAACCAGATAATATTATAATATTACATGTATATTACTGAGTCAAGCTGTTATTCTCTACATGACTTAACCATGATGTACCTTGATAACTATATTAGATGTGCACATGTTCACATAGACAGATCAAAGCAAAAACTCTTACATCAGTGTCTGAAGCTTGCTGATATTTTCATTTATTTCTGTTGATATTTTGTACAGCAGTTTCTGCCTCACTTCATTAAAGTCAATATTCAGTGGTAAACCAGGGGAGGTAACTGCAGTACAGCAGTGAAACTGTTCAGTAAGGTTAATTATCATCTTTATACATGGCCTAGCCTTCTCTTCTACTTCTTTAATCCCATTAAAACACTTCTTCAGTGTGTTGAATGCTTTCTGTAGTTGCCTCTGTATGTCTTCTACATCTAAACTGCCTTCTTTTTGCATACTTCGATCAACTCTAGAAAGAAAACAATTGAACAAAATTTGTGTTCTGTTGAAAACAAAATATCACCAGAGGTGAGGTTTCGAAACACTACTTGAACTTTTGAGTACATATCAAATCAAGAGACAACTGTACATTCCTTTTATAATCATTCATCCCCTCTACAGTTCTATACACTATGTCCCTTTAACCTCTAGCTTGCTGAATTTCTATAATGGACTGGTACATCTTCTATAATGGACTGGTACATCTTTCAATTTGGACAGTACCATTAACTGTAAAAAGGGGTGTTTACCAAACTGGTACTGACAGAATGGCGAAGAGTGCAGACCATGATCAGACTGCACGGATGTGCAGGCTGATCTTGGTCTGCGCTGGTCGCAAAGGCAGAATAACTTGCCACCAGCAGGCTAAGGGTTAAAGCAAACAAGTTGGTAATGTACATTTCAAAATTTGACATGCATTCTTTTTTACATGATTCAGAGAGTGTGAGTTAAAAATATTTGCTGAAACCTTAGAATGATTGCAAGTTGCTGTATACATTTATTTCAAAACTTGAATAGGCTGAATGTTAGATATAAGGGCAATGTATTTTATTTTGTACTTATATGAGAGAAAAGTATGGGTATAATACTGTATTGTTTAAGTAAGTATCATCATCTGTCTGCGGTCTATAAAGAGCCAACAATCAGTTTTCTACAACTGAACAGTGAAACTTCCACCTAAATAATTTCACAATTTAGTTTGAAGTTCATTACTCTGGTCTGATTGTCAATCATTTTTAACAGCAATAAGTAAACCACCATGACTATGACCTCTTTTATTTGGCAGCCTGTTTTTCTGTTCACAGTAAACAGGTTTGGATACAGATGATACAGAAGGATCAAGCCAGGTCTCAGTTCCAACAAGTGAATGAAGTATTACCATGCAATACAAAGTCCCCTACTGGAAGACAACTAATTTTCTCCACTGCAGTATAACATAATGAACTGATATCTGTCAATAATGTATAAACAATATTGTACTATATATACAATATATAATAACAAAACACTTGGATTAAAATTTGTATACATGTATAAAAACCTATAGTTTGGCCGATTATCAAAAAGGTATCATATAAGTTGTTTATAGTAAAAAAAAAACAACAAAAAACAAGAGTGCCAGAATGTCACAATATACGCCCGTCATAGCAAATTTCTTTACACTAGCACCTGTATTTGCAAATGGAATTTTAATTCTGTGGTTGTGTAGTAATTATTGTAATTCTTTTGTTTTTCTGAATCCACAAAAAAACTCCTTACCAGGCAGAGATACCTTAAAATACGCCTAAAATTTGAAAGTAACATCCATGTTGTACCACAGAAAGGTGGTCTTGGTTTTTCCCTACAGTCAATTATAAAATAATTACAATATAAGTTATTTATAGTAACAACTAAGGGAAGTTAATCTTTAAAAAAAAAAAAAAAAAAAAAAAAAAAAAAAAAAAAAAATCCAAAAAAAAATTTTAAGTCCACACAAAAATCCTTACCCGAGGTAGAGATAGGTCAAAATACACTTCAAAACTGGATGTGACATACATGTTGTACTACAGGAAAGTGGTCTCGATTTTTCCCTATGACTAGTAATGAAAAAGTTACAATATAAGCTATTTATAGTAACAACAAAGGAAAGTTATTCTAAAGAAGGGACCTGTGCATGACACTGTCTCATGATGGTGTACAATTGTGCTAAGTTACATCAAAATCCCTCCATGCATGAAAAAGAAATGCTCCGGACAAAGTCATTCTTGAATTTGGCATTTGACCTCTAAGTGTGACCTTGACCTTAGACCTAGGGACCTGGTTCTTGCGCACAACAATCCGTCTCATGGTAGTGAACATTTATGCCAAGTTACATCAAAATCCCTCCATGAATTAAGAAGAAATGCTCCAGATAGTCATTCTTGTATCTGACCTTTGGCCTCTGTGACCTTGACCTTCGACCTAGGGACCAGGTTCTTGCGCATGACACTCTGTCTCACAGTGGTGAACATTTGTGCCAAGTAATATTCAAATCCTATTTTGCATGACAAAGTTATACACCGGACAGGAAAAATGTCCAATTGACCTTTGATCTCCAATTGTGACCTTGACCTTTAAGCTAGGGTTCTGGGTGTTGTGCATGACACATCATCTCATCATGGGAAACATTTATGCCAAGTAATATTAAAATCCCTTCATGAATGACAGAGTTCTGGACCGGCCTGGAAAAAAAAACTTATTGACCTTTGACCTCCAATTGTGACCTTGGCCTTTGAGCTAGGGGTCCGGGTTTTGCGCATGACACGTCATCTAATCTTGGGGAACATTTGTGCCGAGTAATATTAAAATCCCTTCACGGATGGTAGAGTTATGGTCCGGACAGGAAAAAAGCCCTGTTGACCTTTGACCTCCAATTGTGACCTTGATCTTTGAGCCAGGGGTCCGGGATTTCCGCAGGACATGTCGTCTCATCATGGGGAACATTTGTGCCATGTGATATTAGAATCCCTTAATGAATGACAAAGTTATGGACCGGACACGAAACAGACCCTGTTCATGCCATGTTAACATCTGACTGCCAAGTGTGACCTTGACCTTTGAGCTAGGGGTCTGAAAGTTGAGCATGACACATCATCTTATTATGAGGTACATTGGTGCCAAATAATATCAAAATCCCTTTATGGATGGCAGAGTTATGGACCAGACAGGAAAAAAGCCCTGTTGACCTTTGACCTCCAATTGTGACCTTGACCTTTAAGCTAAGGGTCCGGGGTTTGCGCAAGATATGTTGTCGCATCATGGGGAACATTTGTGCCAAGTAATATTAAAATCCCTTCATGAATGACAGAGTTATGGACTGGACACGAAATTGCGGACGGACAGAAGTATGGAAGAACGGAATGACGGAATAATGGATGGAAAAGCGCATTCCTATAGTCCCCGAAACTGGTTTTCAACCAGTAGGGGACTAATAATGATATCTGGGCATAAAGAGTCTAAAAGTGCACCCAGCTCTGCTTTTGTTTTTGTTTTTGATGGACTGGAAATTCAGACAAATTACCTTTGACAGATGATCTACCTTCTTAAATCTTTTAGTTTTCCGATTTATTGAGCTAAGCTGGCTTGGTTTGAGAAAGATGATGCAAAAGGTTTTCCAGGACTGTCCCAATTACTGTCATTAAGAACTGAAAATGAGTTATTGGATGAAGTAGTTACTATAGGCCTACTTGAGCTGAAGATGGAAAATGAGAAATTTGGTTGACCACATTACTACAAGTGGATAACTGTCACGAAATAAACAATCCGTCGCAAAATAAACAAATGTTCATATTTTTGGATACGTCCTTTGTGCTCGACTGGTCCAGAGATTTTGGAAAAATAAAAATGATTGGCCGTTGATAGGGGTAAATATGGTGGCCGGGAGGCAAAATCGTTGACTGCGGACCGTGGATGAGCAGTGACTACTGAACCGGGTAATAAAATAGAGTAACAAGAGCTGTCACAGGAGACAGCGCGCTCGACTATTTCGATGCTGGATAGTGAAACTGGGCACATCTGAGGAAACTAGAGCTGTCACTGGAGTGTTTAATGACTCCAATTGTGGATGAAGATATTGCACAATAGCCTGAGTCTATGTCAAAAATATCAACTTAAAGTAATAAGAGAGGTAAAGATAAAATGAATCAAAACACTATATAAGTATATCCTAAGCAAAAAGGGGCATAATTCATTAAATATTGGTGCCAGAGTTATGCAGCTTGTGTCATATAGTGTGGGTGATGACCTTGAACAATTATTTTAAGTTTGAATCAAATCCATTCAGTAATAACAAGGACAGAGTGAAAGTGCATCAACACTTTAACCTAAAATTCTAAGTAAAAAGGGGGAATAATTAATGAAAAATTGGTGCCAGAGTTATGCACCTTGCATCATATGGTGTGGGTGATGATGTTGAACAACTATTTTAAGTTTGAATCAAATCCATTCAGTAATAACAGAGACAGAGTGAAAGTGCATCAAAACTTTAACCTAAAATTCTAAGTAAAAAGGGAAATAATTCATGAAAAATTGGTCCCAGAGTTATGCACCTTGTGTCATATGATAAGGGTAATGATGTTGAACAATTGTTTAAGTTTGAATCAGATCCATTCAGTAATAACAGAGATAGAGTGAAAGTGCATAAAACTTTAACCTGAAATTCTAAGTAAAAAGGGGAATAATTCATGAAAAATTGTGCCAGAGTTATGCATCTTGTGTCATATGATGTGGGTGATGATGCTGAACAACTATTTTAAGTTTGAATCAAATCCATTCAGTAATAACAGAGGTAGAGTGAAAGTGCACCAAAACTTTAACCTGAAATTCTAAGTAAAAAGGGGGAATAATTCATGAAAAAATGGTGCCAGAGTTATGCACCTTGTGTCATATGATGTGGGTGATGATGTTGAACAACTATTTTAAGTTTGAATCAAATCCATTCAGTAATAACAGAAATAGAGTGAAAGTGCATCAAAACTTTAACCTGAAAATCTAAGTGAAAAGGGGGGATAATTCATGAAATATTGGTGCCAGAATTATGGTCCTTATGTCAGATGATGTGGATGATGATGAGGAATAAATATTTCAAGTTTGAATCAAATCCATCAAGTAATTACAGAGATAAGTTGAAAAAAGAGAAAGTGCACCAAAACTTTAACCAAGGTGGGGACGCGGAAAGACGCCGACGCCGAAGCCGACGCTGGGGCGAGTAGGATAGCTCTCCTTATACTTCGTATAGTCGAGCTAAAAATCGACGGGGGCATCACAGACTGACCTTGGGAAGAGTGACCGCTTATCAGGGGTGACCATTAGTACGGGCTAGACTGTATACAGAACAAGAGCTGTCCGTAAGACAGCGCGCTCGACTTTCTCTGTGCTTGACTCTGAATTACAGCTTTGCCAGTAAAAATAATTCCAAGTTAAAAGGGACATAACTCTGTCAAAATTCAAATCAGAGTTATGGGAATTGTCTCCTGGTGTAGACTTTGATGGTAAATAAGTATTTTTAGTTTCAAGTCAAAAGCTATGATAGTAACAGAGATATTTGACTTTATCAAAAACTTTTTAAACCAAAAATTCTAAGTCAAAAAGGGGCATAATTCTGTCAAAATTAAATCAGAGTTATGGGAATTGTTTCTCCTGGTGTAGAATTTGATAGTTAATACCTATTTCGAGTTTCAAGTCAAAAGCTTTAATAGTAACATTGATATTTGACTTTATCAAACATTTTAACAAAAAATTCTAAGTTAAAAAGGGGCATGATTCTGTCAAAATTCAGATCAGAGTTATGGAGATTGCTTCTCCTGGTGTAGACTTTGATGGTAAATAAGTATTTTAAGTTTCAAGTCAATAGCTTTGATAGTAACAGAGATATTTGACTTTACCAAAAACCTTTTAAACCAAAAATTTTAAGTTAAAAAGGGGCATGATTCTGTCAAAATTCAAATCAGAGTTATGAGGATTGTTTCTCCTGGTGTAGACTTTGATAGTAAATAACTATTTTAAGTTTCAAGTCAATAGCTTTGATAGTAACACTTAACGTCCATTCTACAGATAGAGGAGCAACTTGGACAGCAAAAATGTCCCCACATCTGATGTTCCCAAATATAATGAGATTTGGTTTTATTTAGTTGTTTCATGCCTTTGGAGTACACAAATTAAATATTTTAGTTAACTATCGACAATTTTTCGTTATTTCATTGATTTTACCAAGGTAAGTGTAAATCAGAGACAGATACGTTACAGTGCGAATTTTCATTGAAAAGAATATTTTAATATAATACATAACAACATTAATTTTGTGTCCGTTATTTACATGTTCGGACTAAATACACTTTATAGTTTTATAAGAAATGAAGTTATTTATATATTATGATAGAAAAAATAAATCAAATTGTATGGAAAAACTTACGTAATTTACACAAATATCAGTTATCATAAAACGCACTTCATACTGGATTATGAAATACGATCTTTATCATCATGTAGATTAACGTACTAAAATTGATGAAGGAAACATACTATATCAACAATATTACTGTTGGTTCTTAGATATATCCGAAAATACAGTCTTTTTGGTGAAAATAGTATACCCATTTCGTATAAACGTATCTGTCGCATTTTTAATTTGCTTAATTGGCGTTACATTTGCTTTATATTTCATATATTTTGATATGATTCTATTTGAAAATAAAGAAATATAACATAAAATGTTTATGTTTTGTATAGAAAAACTTTAATTTGAACATCTAACATAAAAAGTAGAAATTGTAACGTATCTGTTTTATTCAATATTTATGATCTCTTATTAACTCCAAATATCAATAATAAAATCGTAATAAACTATTTTCTAAAACTTTAAGTTAAGGTGATGATTATTCAAACAATTAATACATTTTTACACTTTTATAGCACATTCGTATAACGTATCTGTTGTTTGTAACGTATCTGTTTTTAATATGTTTTCTCAAGTGAAAAAATATGAAATCTGGACTAAAAGATAAATACTTTAACTCGGATACAAAGTTAAACACATGTTCTACTACACTGTCCAGTAACATTTCTAGAAAAATGCAATATAAATGTATGCTGGATGAAACACTTCGTAACGTATCTGTTAAAAACAAATTGAAACACAGTGGCAGTTGAACATCATCTTATTTTATTTTCTACAATATGTTTATTTCATTAATAAATAAATGTTATTTTGATAATCATATCATTAAACATTCAAACTGTCAATAGCCGTTCTGGAACGTGCATTACGCCCCTGAGTATTTGAAGTGAATAAATGTTGTAACGTATCTGTTGTCCAAATTGTCGACACAAAAGGTATGCGATCAATATACACACGATTGACACATATTGAAAAAGCACAGACACTTGGGGGTCAGCACCCCTCCCATCCAATGCCGCCCCTGACAACCTTCAGTCAATACATTTTTGTTTTTTAAAACAAACTGGGCACATGTCTTGATCATCCAACGACTTCTGTTACCATTTCAACATGTTTGAAAAATTCCCATACTCTATCAATGCTCAAAAAAACTAAAGACAACTTACTTCGCAATGTAAACACGATTTTCTTGTCCAAGGAATAGGAGAATAGATCCCAGCTTGATGTTGCACAGTCGAATTTACTACGCAGAGCCGGGACACAGACGATATCGTTAGCGGTTAAAATAAAAATACTTGCTTAGAAAGTCAACAGCCGCGATGGTTGAGATAGTACAGACGCTGGGTTTGAAAGAACTTTTTTAGGCAGGGCCACAGGTTCGCTCCGCGCTTCGGGCATTCTTTTTTTTTTTCTTTTTCTAATATAATATTTTCATTTTCTTTTTAAACAATATATTCTCAAGATATAAAAAAAATACCTAAAAAAGAAAAAAAAAAGATCGCCCATAGTGTGGAGCGAACCCGCGGCCCTGCCCAAAACTAAGCTCACAGAACCAGCGTCTGTACTCTCTCGGCCACCGTGGCAGTTGACATTTTAGGCGAGTATTTTTATTTTAACCACTAACGATATTGTCTGTGTCCCGGCTCTATGTAGTAAATTTGACATCAAGCTGGGATCTATTCTCCTATTCCTTGGACAAGCTAGTTTGTGTTGAAAACGCTCGGAGTAAGTTGTCTTTAGTTTTTCTGAGCATTGATAGCATATGGGAGATTTTTTAAACATATTGAGATGGTAACAGAAGTTGTTGTATGATCGAGACATGTGCTCAGTTTGATTTAAAAAGCGAAAATATATTGGTTGAAGGTTGGCAGGGGCGGTTTGGGAGGGGGACAGGTTCTGACCCCCAAGTGTCTGTGTGAAAAAGGCAATATTTTGTTCAAGATATATATCATTAACTAATCATTTGAGCATAACAGTTTAGTAATTGTCCCAATATTTAAATTTCAGTACCATGCAATTTAATTTAACCCTAGATCGTCGACATAGATTTTTGACCTATTGTGCATGTGTTTAACGTCTGATTTCGAAAATTAGTTATATCTAGTGGACATTTCAGTGCGATTTTAGACAGTATAAAACATGCCTCCTTCATTTTGAAAGCAAAATAATGATAATACCAAAAAGTACAAAAAGTTTAACTGTGTCGACATGTTTAAATTAGAGTTGCTCCTCTATCTGTAGAATGGACGTTAAACAGAGACATTTGACTTTATCAAAAACTTTTTAAACCAACCGCGACGCCAACGCCGACACCGGGATGAGTGCAATAGCTCTACTTTTTCTTCGAAAAATCGAGCTAAAAAAAACTACTAAATTTCATTTCTTTGAATAGGAGAGATCGTGTTTGTATACAAATTCTATTTTTAAAACTGATAAGACAGTGATCGGGTGGGCAGAAGCCGACCGTCCATGTTTATTTGTAAACAGTGATGTTTTTCTAACGGTCTAAACTTTCTTAAAACACAAATTACATAAATAATTTTTTGGTCAATGGAAAGGTTATAAAACATGCAATTTATTGATTACTTTTAATTGTTATTTCGAAATAAAATGGATTAATTATGAACGCTTAACTTACACTGTTTTTCTAAAGGTTGTGAAAATCACTACGCCGCTTTTAAAATTATATGTCATTTAAAACGGTTATTCATTGAAAAAAGATATTTGGATACAAAAATATGAAGATTGTTAGTATTTCAAATCTTTTTGAATTTTGAAAATCCATAAATGAGCAAAAAAGTTATTAAAAATTAAAAATTCTGATTCAATACGCAAACGGTGTTAAAATCATTTGTTTTGCCAACCACCAGATAAACAGATGTTAACGCGTGACGTCACGGCGATCTCTCCTATTGGAATGCAGGAAAAATTAGTTTGCTATCCGTTATACCCTAAAGCACTGTATAATTCTCTGATGTTTGAGATTGCTCAACACCTACCATTATTAGTCGAAGTAATCCCACATATACAGTTTGTTTTATATTGTGATGGTCAAACTAACGGTGGCTACAAAAAGTCAGAAATTAAAAAGCAGCCACTCAGCGACAGTAAGCTTGTCTAGGGGAGAAACAATTTCATGCAAAAAATATGCGCCTCGGCTGTGATGTCTTCGTTCAATACTGGTGCCCCTCCTCCCATCCCAGTCAAATATTTCTGGATCTGGGCCTGTTAACTCGACACATTTTAAATTGGACGCCCCCGTTCTCATTCTAAACTTACCTAAATCATACACACATCACAGTTCCACATCTGCGGCAAATGGTGGTCTAATAAGTAAGGGACGTAACTTGGAAATTATATAAGATAATACGGTGACAAATCAAAGCACTGAAATACGCTAGTCTGTTACACTGATCTGTCTTATCGAATACAGAGTCAGTTACAAGCCGATTAAAAACGTACAGATTTCTGTACGAATACCATAATCCACCGCGCGAATGCTAATTTAAAAATAGTCAGGCTTTCCCAAAGAGAAATGTTTAGCTCGGGTTAAACCTTGGTATTGAATGCATATAGTACATGTACATTGTCTTATTAATGTTGAAAGGATTGTTCAATCACATAACACAAAAAGGTAAACCTACAACTATGAAGGTTTAAACAATACACATTGCAATAAGCGCTTCCAGTCAGCTATATTGTCCATATTGTAGAATAGGTATAGAAATCTAGATCTACTGGTAACTTACTATAAATCATTCTCTTTGTACGCAGGTATCTAGTATTGATAATAGAATTGTAATTAGGTATAACTAATTGAAATCTTCTACTGCAAAACTTCATAAATTAATGACTTTCCATATCCAGTGGTCAAATTACTAATGTATCTCCATCATTTATTTTTTCTAACACATTCAACTTTTTGGGTTTAAGGATACTGAATTGTGTGTTACTTTCTTTATTTTTATTTATTTTTTTATTTTTTAAAGAAATATCTAATGTTTTTGTAAATTCCATCTAGCAGCCGACAAAAAAAAAGAGATCTAAAATAAAAGGGAGCTCTGCGTGACGTTTACATCGATATATACACTCAGCCAATCAGCGATTGCTATCTTTCACTAATTTTATAGTTCTTGGGTTGTAACAGTCGCTAATATGTAACGCGTGGAAGAGTCTATGAAATACGCTACAAACCGGACTGTTTATGATTATGGGTCTAGTCTACTGAATACGATGGTTACAAAAATTGACGGACCCGTAATAGTGTACCTCCTTTTTGGAAGTGTATTCAGTTCCTACCATAAACCTACTTCAACTAATTTTTCAGGAGAGCGTATATGTTCAAGCCCAGCTATGACCAAACTCTTTTTCATTATATATTTCTTTTAAGATAAACTGTTTTTTCTAGACTTATTATTATTGATTTGTTGTACAAATTTTTCATTTGATTAGCCATTTCTTGCTGTTTAAAGTGAATTTAACCTCTGATACAGAAGGGTGAAGGTTTAGACATCTTTCAAAATACTGAATTACATGTGGTAAAAGTTCTTTATTTTGCATTTATTCTTTAGTTCACATATTGTGGAAGAAATTGTAGGTAGGTTTTACTTCTGCCCTATAGTTATTTTTGAATGCAGAGAGCAAGGCCATAATTTTTCAGTGTTGGAGTTTAATTTCTGTCCGATTAAATCATTTTACTTGCACAAGGCTCCCAAATCTGAAAATGCTTCCTACGGGGCCTGAAATGGGCATTATTTCACTCGTGGAATGAATTTTACACAAAATAGGACACTTTACATTCGCAAGTTTTCGAGTTGTTTTCTTAGTTGTTATTCTGCGGACCGCTTTCTGAAATGCGGCAATATGAGGGTACCTGACTTCAGTTGACTTGCATTTCACTGCATACTATTCAACACCGCTTTTTCTTTTCTTGAAGCAAATTTATGGATATCTTGTGGAAAATAGGTCTACGACGGAGTGAAAATCTAGAAACTGTAACAAAATTGTTCTGAAGTAGCTGAATTTTATATGAAACAAAGAACATTTTCTTTTATTGGCATATACCCTCTATAGAGTAAGTTGATATGTATGGTTTGTTTACCAAGAACTTGATTATATCGCTGGAGCAATGGTATAGAGCTAATTATTACAAACCTTGAGGTGCGAGTTCAAGCCCAGATTACGGCCGTATTTTTTCTCTCTAGTATACAGTATTTTATTTCATTTGGTAAAGAATCTTTGAAAACACTTTTTAAAAAACATTTTATATATTTTAATATTAATGTTTGGCTTATTTGTTTTTCATTGATTCTATATTTTGCAACTTTAATTACAATTTAATTCATGTCACACTTGCTGTGTCTGTTGACGACACTTCTGATGTGAGTCTCTGAGTCAGATGAAGTATCAGAATCTCAGTTATGCTCGATGATCACCGGTGCTGGAAGATCTTCTATAGCAATATCTAACTGCCACTATTTCTATTCAACTGACAGTACATGGTCAATACACCTAGACCAATCTGAGGATGAAGCTGTTTGCAAACCCTCGTACGTAATAAGGTCTTCATTAAAACAAACGATTGAAAAAAGTATACTTACCAAGGCTCGAACCTCGAAGAGCAAGTCTTTTAAGCCGACGCTATATTCTTTGGGCCATGCATTCGTTTACATTATCTTGATAACTTATATCGCTTTACTCAGTATTACATATATGTTCCTACCCTTATTTGGCGAGTCAACTGTTCTGCATAAATTAGTCACGGCTCAAAATACGTGGCCGATCTATAGTTTACATTATTCGGATATATCATTTGTTTTTAAAGAACTTCGAAATGACAATGCTCCGATTATAAAAGTTATTTTTCTTTAAAAAAATCCTTAATGTCAAGGATTCTTCATAAAGTATGTACCGGACGTCCCATTTCCCTTACTTGTATTTTACGTAAAGTTTTAGGGCACACTGTAGCATCTAATATTTCTTCTCATTTTACTAAACATAATATTCTATATGACTTACAGCATGGCTTCTGCTAGGGAACGTCGCAACTGTGAGACCCAGCAGATTACACTGGGAGAACCCTCACGAAATGCCACTAAACAGATCTAGTTCTTTTAGATTTGATAAAGCCAGTCCCCTAACAGTATTATATAAACTGCAAGACTTAACGAACATGGCATCAACAATACTACTTTATCTTGGATCAAATCTTTTCTGATAGGTCGCACACGACCAGATACAAATTTTATTTAGAGTCAGTGTTACATAAATAGATAACATTAGTTATTGGTCGACAAAACTGAAAGCATTTTCATTTTCTATTTTTAAGTTTAACTTTGTTAACATAGATCTACAAATAAAAAAAATGAAAAATTAAAATCATACTTTTCTTCCTAAAAAAAAAACGGTAAAAAGTTTGGTTCTGGGGTATGCATTCACAGTCTGGGACTGACATCAGACAAAGGGCTATAAAAATAAAGTAGTTTATACTTCTTTGCATCAGAACACAAGAAAAAAAACCCGAACAGCTAGATTTGTCAGCAACAAATGCAGCAGTAAAACTCTTGATGTGGCACGAAAATCACTGTGGGAACAATCTGACAGAGTACGAAACAGCGATGCTTGGAACACCCGGACCACGGGACAATCCGGACCAGACAAACGCGGGTCAGCCCAGACCACGTTCTGAACGACACGGACCATGTCTTTGAAAGTTCTATACCACTATTTTTTACTTGTAATGTTTCATAATAACTAGTACAGCCGAAGACGAATAATGCTCATTTTTAGTAAACCTTAGTTCAAGGTTGATGTTATGGACCTCCCGGACCATATCATGGACACCCCGGACTATTCTAAGGACGACCCAGACCAAGTTATAGGATATCCTGTACTGTGTTTCAATATCTACTATCTATTGACTTGAAAATTAATTATATGCTCCTGTTATCACACTGGCCATAGCTTTATCAGATCAAGTGGTTCCAACGTTGTTTGAATGGTGAATTTTATGCCGATCAGATGGAGAAATATGGCCGATACTACAAATTTCCGGTATTGTAAGTATGATTTGAAGAAATTTCTACCCATTAAATAACGAATCAAATGAAAACGATGGGTGCACCTGGAGCGCAAATGTGTCTATGTTTTAGCACATGTGTCCATTTAGCTGAGATTTGTGCCGCTTATTCAAACACTTCTGTACAGTCCGGCGCGGGAAGGAGATTTTTGACAGTTTTTGACAATATCACCTGAAATATAGTGTTTAGCGGCAGCAAGTAACTGTTTAAACACTTTTTATGTAAAGGGTTACCTCTTAAAACAAAGCGTGTGTATTTTCATAGAATTATTCAGAGTTGTTTCTGAAAAATCGGCCGAAAACCTGATGCAACGCCGTTTCGAGTGGGTCGCTATGCAACGCAATCAAGTGGATACCGTTCTGTGTCTTACTTGCGAAGTATTATCCGTCTTAAAAACAGTCATTAAAGGCTAACAATAAATAAATTTAGAGAGTTTTATATCATTATAATGATCCCGCCTTTCTAATATATTGTACTTTTACATTTTTATGCTCGCTTAACATTTAACATATTTTTGCGGACACTGTCAAAAAACATCTACACAAAAACATAAAGCAAGGATGAACATCGAACAAGATCATTTAGTAAATAATAGTTACAGTTTGTAAAAACAAGAACCAGTTCAAGGATATCTATCTCATCCACGAATGGTACTGAACAGCATGCCAAAAGCGGGTTGACTCTTTAAATCAGTATAGTAACAGTTGGTTACTTTTTAGTCCCTTAAAACCAATACAATGCGATTTCATTACTGATTTGCTGTGCATTTAAGCCGTTCATACAA
The DNA here is from genome assembly GCF_021730395.1 of Mercenaria mercenaria. NCBI lineage: Eukaryota > Metazoa > Mollusca > Bivalvia > Venerida > Veneridae > Mercenaria > Mercenaria mercenaria. The sequence continues at coordinate 24,168,687 of NC_069366.1, read as the reverse complement.
AATAAATAAAGTTTAGTCCATGATAAAAGTATTGATCAGTTGTTTGTACACATTTTCATTCATATTCCTGGTGTAGCCTTCATTTATTTTCAGAGAGATAAATCACAGAGAACGTTAAAATTGGCCAAGGAAAAAAGACAAAATTTTCTATGCCTCCATAAAACAGAAACGACGTAATAAACCTCTATGGTCGCCTTTCAAAAATGAAAATACAAATGAAATACAGACACCAGTGAAAGAAATAAACGGACTAGCAATAATACTAAGAGAGACGTGTCACAGTTGTACTATTTAACTGTTTGTAACTAAAGAAGAAAATCGATGTTTGCCAAGGGGTACTTATTCGATTTGATAAGAGTTAGAAATATTGTAAAATAATGTATCTTTTGCTTCAGAAAGTTGTCTCAGGACAGCCTTGTCGCTTGCAATGTCTATATCTAAAAAATCTGTCTCTTCCTTTGTTAATTCTTCAAACATTTCATCAGATAAAACTCTTTCTTCTAATTCCTTATTGTGAACAGGTTTTTTTTTCTTGATATTTTGGTGCTTGAAGTTGGAATTAGCAGAATTTTCGGGGTTTTTTTGTGTGTTTTTTTATTCACTTTGAGCACATAGAGAAAACGCTTTTAATCGTTTGCTTGGTGACACGTCTCTCTTAGAATTGCTGGTCCGCTTTTTTTTATTGGTGTCTGTATTTCATTTGTATTTTCATTTTTGAACGGCGACCATAGAGTTTTATTACGTCGTTTCTGTTTTATGGAGGACAAAAAGAAAATCTTGTCTTTTCCCTGGCCAATTTTAACGGTCTCTGTGATTTTATTTATTTTGTATGAACAGCTTAAATGCACAACAGTAATGAAATCGCAATGTATTGGTTTTAAAGGACTAAAATTTACCAACTGTAACTATACTGATTTTAAAGAGTCAATCCGCCTTTGGTATGCTGTTCAGTACCATTCGCGGAGGAGATAAGTGAAATGGTTCTTGTTTTAACGAACTAATACTATTATTTACTTTATGATATTGTTCGGTGTTCATCCTTGCTTTATGTTTTTTTGTGTTGATGTTTCTTGACAATGTCCACAAAAATATGTTAAATGTTAAAGCGAGCATAAAAATGTAAAAGTACAATGTATTAGAAATGGCGGGATTATTATAATGATATAAAACTCTCTAAATTTATTCATTGTTAGGCCTTAATGACTGTTTTTAAGACGGATAAGACTTCGCAAGTAAGACACAGTGACGGTATCCACTTGATTGCGTTGCATAGCGACCCACTCGAAACGGCGTTGCATCAGGTTTTCGGCCGATTTTTCAGAAACAACTCTGAATAAATCTACGAAAATACACACGCTTTGTTTTAAGATGTAGCCCTTTACATAAAAAGTGTTTTAACAGTTACTTGTTCCCGATAAACACAACATTTGAGGCGATATTGTCAAAAACTGTAAAAAATCTCCTTCCCCCGCCGGACTGTACAGAAGTGTTTGAATAAACGGCACAAATCTCAGCTAAATGGACACATGTGCTAAAACATAGACACATTTGCGCTCCAGGTGCACCCATCGTTTTTTATTTGATCCGTTATTTAACGGGTAGAAATTCCTTTAAATCATACTTATAATACCGGAAATTTGTAGTATCGGCCATATTTCTCCACCTGATTGGCGTAAATTTCACCATTCAAACAACGTTGGAACCACTTGATCTGATAAAGCTATGGCCAGTGTGGTTATGCCAAGGAAGGTAATGATATAATTAGGATTTGTAGTTTACTGAGGAGATAGATGATGTTGCTTTTTTTTGCAAATGTATGTGTTTTCTTTAAAACAGCGAGCGCATTGGCGCTGCACATGTTCAGAAGCTGTAATAAGTGCGTAAGATAATCACAAATCGTTAGTTGTCATTAACAGCACATGGGTTACCTGCATGGCATGTGTCGAATCATGGACGAATCGATCGAGAGGGCTATGACGCTTTCCTACGGGGGTGAAGGCCCAATGTTCGGTCCCTGTCTACTCCCACTGCGGTGTGTCCTTGCTTGGGCAGGCACTTTGTCACAAGTACCTCAGTCGACCCAGCTATAAATGGGTACCATCAAATTGCTAGGGGTAAGGTATAATTTGTTTTAACTGTTCCTGAAAAGCTCTGTATATACGGGGCTTCTGTTCCTTGTTTCACAAAGCGACGATAAATAAAATTTATATTTACCTTTCTAGATATGGGTTTTGCCGGAAACACTTTTCGTTGCTGCTCATTATTAGAGCTACGTGTAACCTTACTCATCTGGCTTATCGGGATGACTTATTTTATGATAATCTACTCATATCTGATCATTTCATCCAACGTCCTATTACTTGGACTAAGCTACGTGAATTAAGAAAGAAAATGACATTGCCCTGAACTTTGGACGAGCCTCCAAGCTTTATCACATGACTGATCTAGCCTTACTTATTTGGCTTATCTGGATGACATTATGATGTTGGACATCATCGCACGTACCCTACGTGACGGGACAGCGACAGTCTATTAGATGACTGATCGTACGATTATTTATAGAAGTCACATGATACCTGTATGTGAAAAAGGCTGGAAGCAGCAAGAAAGAAGATGAAACATTTAATTCTTGTAATTATTTTCGCTACGTGTTTAGAGAATATTGATGCTTTCGTGGGTATGTGTGCTATGTATTATTTTATTGAATTTTGATATTTTTTTAGTTTTTCGAGGACTTCGTAACTTCACGTTAATGATTAATGGTTTAAGTGTCAACATATTCGGATACATCATGCAGGTTTAGCCCTATTCATTTTACAGTGATTGTGCTTGCACCGTTTAGCAATAAAGGCTGATTAAAAAGCAATTTAAGCCAATTGCTGCCCATATGTGGTGATACATAGGAAGGAAACATTGCCAAAAGTATCAAAGTTAAACCTGCCCCTGATTAAACTTCTCCATTTGTTTATTTATCAATGCTTTGCAATGAATGCTTCTAATTTAATGTATGCAGAATCATTTTTTTTCTTCTGTTTATATATATGAGATGTAGAGTAAGGACATTGTTCTCCTTTTTGAGCTGTAAAATACAGATAAAGTATTGAAAGAATGGATGATAATTAAGGTGATTTCATCACTGACATACTCTTGTTTCTCCTTAGTTTGTAATATGTAGTGAAAGTTTGATTTTGAGAATTATTTCAGGACAAAGATTCTGGAAGTACAGACAACAGGTTGAGGAGGCAAGAAGGAAGAAAGTTGACTTGCAGCTAGCACAGTTATACAAACAGAAAGGTTATACACAAAGCCCTGTGCAAACATACTATCTGGAACAGCCTCTAGATCACTTTAATGCAATATCAAAGGTATATGTATAAAGTTGTAGTGAGACCTGTATGAAAAACCATCACCTAGTAAAGACCACCATATGTATATATACAGTATAATCTGTGATAAAGATCCAGTAAAAAAAAAACCAGCAGTATTTCTAAACAGATTGATACATTTATCTCTTGTTCCAACAGTATAAGACTAAAAAAATACACCTACATGCAGCTTTATAGTGAAATATTGGTCACCAGTATGATATAAGAATTTTGTTCTTTCTCTAGGAACTTGGCAAAACCTATAAACAGAGATACTATGTAAATGCAGAATACTGGTTCAGCCCCAAGAGCCCAGTGTTTCTGTACATTGGAGGAGAAGGAACCCTGAGCTCAAGAGATGTTGAGGCTGGTTAGTGTAGAATATATTTTATTCAAATGAATACAAATAGTTATTTTTTATCATTAATAATGTATCTTAATAGTGACACAACCTCAAGCTTATTCTAGCAACTCTGAGGTAGTGCTATCATATTTATGACCCCAGCATCTACTGATGCCGGAGGCATATAGTGATTGTCCTGTCCGTCCGTCCGTTTGTCCGTCCGTACGAGGTTAACCAAATGGGACCATTTCGTCTAGCATCAATACCCCTTACTAGAATGACTTGATACTAATGCAAATGTAACCTGTGACCATTCCTCATCTTCAAACATCACCCGACCTCAGTTTGACCTTGACCTTGACCTCTTTTTGGACTTAGGTTGTTTTGTATGGGCCATCTCTTGGTTAACCAAATGGGACTGTTTCATCCAGCATCAATACCCCTTTCTAGAATGACTTGATACTAATGCAAATGTAACCTGTGACCATTCCTCATCTTCAAACATCACCCGACCTCAGTTTGACCTTGACCTTGACCTCTTCTTGGACATAGGTTGTTTTGTATGGGCCATCTCTTGGTTAACCAAATGGGACCGTTTCGTCTAGCATCAATACCCCTTACTAGAATGACTTGATACTAATGCAGATGTAACCTGTGACCATTCCTCATTTTCAAACATCACCTGACCTCAGTTTGACCTTGAACTTGACCTCGTTTTGGACTTAGGTTGCTTTGTATCCACAAGGATGCCACCGGGGGCATCAAGCGTTTATTGAACGCAGCTTCTTGTTTTCTACTGTTTTACATATGAGACATATTTATAATAAATAGAAATAATGTAAAGCCGAAACTTGGTTGAATTATTTTTAAGGTATGAATATAAATTACATATTACCAACTGTTTGTAATCACATATCTATTTATTATTTACAAAGTACCAGTAGCAAGAATTATTTCCAGGGCATTAAGTGAGAATATAAATCTTTTATCTTAGGTGAAATTGTGGATCTTGCAAAGAAACACGGAGCTCTCCTTGTTGGAGCGGAGCACAGGTTTTATGGTGCCAGTCTGAATGATGATGGTCTCCAGCTGGAGGAACTTCAACATCTCTCCAGCCAACAAGCGTAAATTTCCTTGATCGATTTTCTAATTTTTATATTATTTGGTGTTGATATGCCCGCGGTGTTGAAGACCCTTCTTTGAGGCATATAGTGTTTTAGCTGTCCAGCAACAATTTTCATTGCAAAGTATAGACTTCATGACTTAAGAATTCTTTGTATGTCATTATTTTAGTATTATTGATTTTAAACTTTATCTAAAGACTCTCAAACAAAGAAACCCAACCATTGTTTTTCAATGAATATCATGGGTATGTTCTAGCATGCAGCCTTAAAACTTCCTAGGATGGTTTTCTGTGATCAGTACATGATGGCTGATGATTTGGGGTCAGTTGTTCAGAGGTCAAGGTCACAGTGGCACTTGATACTGAGAAGTCTGGTCAGTTACTGGAGAAAGGTTTGACCTACAGTTGTCAAATTTCATAGGATGGTTGCTTGTGGTCAGATCATGACACATGACTCCATGTTTGTTGAGCCTGCTTGTGGTGAGCTCAATATTGTCGACACTTTTGGCGGGTCGGTGTATATCCGTGTGTCCATCCGATTTTGTCCGGACCATAACTTTGACATGCATGGACCAACCTTGTATATATTTTGCATGAATGTTAACCTCAATGAAAGGTGTGTCTTGCGCAAACCTCATGTTCCAATCTCAAGGGTCAAGGTCACAGTTGGAGGTCAAAGGTCAAATTGAAGTTTGTCCGGAGCATTTCTTCTTCATCATGTAGGGATTTTGATGTAAGTTGGCATGAATTTTCACCATTATGAGATGGAGTGTCATGCACAAGAACCAGGTCACTAGGTCTAAGGTCAAGGTCACACTTAGAGGCCAAAGGTGCTGGTGGGCTTGACATTCTACCCATGGGTATGCAGAATGTATTTCTAGTTTTTTAATAAGAAGTCAAGGTCACAATGACTTAGAGAATGATTGATCACCTTTGTCATACTTTATAGTGTAATTTCCTGTGGTTAGTAGATACCTCTTTTTGTTATGGGGGCCAGAATATAATTGGAGGTAACAGTGACCTTGAGAGTGAAAATAGTTTTCAACAAACAAGTGGAGAACATTGAGGCCTACTGCCTTTTAAACCATTGATGATTCATATTTCATGGGGACAGTACATGTGTATGTCAAGGTTCAAGGTCACAGTAACTTTGAATCTGTCACTGGAGAGATCTTTGCACAACAAAGATCAAACTTTATGAGTTGATTATCTGTAGTCAGTAGATGATGTCTTCAAATTATTTTAGAGGTCAAATGTAAATGTAAATGTAGCTTCAGTGCTGAATCTGTTTTCCTTAAGAAGCTTGAGGTTGGCTGGAAACAAAGCATCCAAACTTTATATTATGCTCAACAATTCGTCTATTTTTTCAGCTCCAACCACTCGACGGAGGGGGCATATAGATTTGGTCTTGTCTCTGCGTCCATCCGTTGGAATAGTTTGATAAAGTATTTTATATAAATTGATGAAACCTTGCAAAAGTCTTACTCTATCATGATATGAACTTGCGCAACTTCTATTTTTCATCTGGCTCCGCCCCCTATTTCTAGAGATATGACCCCTGAAATGAAACATTTCACATAATGACATGCCTAGCTCAAAAAGTATTTGACGTAAATTCATGAAACTTTGCACGAGTTTTTATCATGATTTGACCTTGCACACTTTGCATTCTTCTTGAGATTTTAGCACAAATTACAGAGTTACGGCCCTTGAAATAGCCAGAATAATGGAATTTTTGTTTGTGATGCTCATAGCTCAAAAAATATATGACTTGGAATAATGAATCCTGTATATAAAATGTTTGTTGAGACTATACCCGCTTTAGACTGCAAACATTTGAATTATTGCCCCTTATCTGTGACAAATATACCGGTTGTGGCACATCCTGTGTCCTACAGATACATTCTAGTGATATAATTTGTTCAAAAAGGCTTACATAATTTATTACATATTTCAGTTAAATATAAATTATCTCGTATATCATACAGCATTATGTTTCACAGGCTAGCAGACCTGGCAAGTTTTGTACATCACATCAGGGCAAAGTATGACATTCCTGATTCTTCACCTTGGATCTGTTTTGGTGGCAGCTATCCTGGAGCTCTGTCAGCCTGGTTTAGGTTAAAGGTCAGTTGTGTGTTTTTAAACGAAAGATTTAACATTCATATCTAAAGAGGAAATATTTTTTACAGACATAATTTTCAAGGAAATATATAGGCAGGTGGGAAATTTAAAAGTAGTTTATTACAAAAACTTAACAAATATATTTCCTGGTGCTGTTTTATTATTACAGTCTTTTCAAGCTTGGTATCCACTTTCATTTTTTCCTGTTAAAGTATCCACATTTTTTAAAATATGCTAATTTAAGTCGTACATTTGTACTATGATGGTATCCAGACTTTGAGCATAGAACTGTTTTGCGATTCATTTTAGCGGTGTCATTTTATATGACAGTATCCAAATTTGTAAAATGATTTCATTTTACCATAACCATATTTGTGAAATGGTGCTGTTATGCTATAACTTAAATGGTGATGGTGAAATTTTACTTTTACATTAACCATTTAAATGATGCCATTGTACTGTTATAGCATCTACATTTATAACTAATTCATAGATATCCACATTTGGTACATGGCGGAGTTTCACTATTTCATTATCCACATTTGGTAAATGGTGCCATTTCATTATCCACAGTTTTTACATGGTGCCATTTCACAGTATTCACAGTTTTTACATGGTGCCATTTCACTATTTCAGTATCCACAGTTGGTACATGGTGCCCATTTCACTATTTCAGTATCCACAGTTTGTACATGATGCCATTTTACTATTTCAGTATCCACAGTTTATACATGGCACTATTTCACTATTTCAGTATCCACAGTTTGTACATGATGCCATTTCACTATTTCAGTAGCTACAGCTGGTATATGTTACCTTTTCACTATTTCAATACCCACATTTGGAACGTGTAGCAATTTCACTATTTCAGTATCAGCAGTTGGTACATGATGCCATTTCTTTATCCACAGTTTTTACATGGTGCCATTTCACTATTTCATTATCCACAGTTTGTACATGGTGCCATTTCACTTTTTCAGTATCCACAGTTTGTACATGATGCCATTTCACTATTTCAGTATCCACAGTTTGTACATGGCACCATTTCACTATTTCAGTATCCACAGTTTGTACATGATGCCATTTCACTATTTCAGTATCCACAGTTGGTACATGGTGCCATTTCACTGTTTCAGTATCCACAGTTGGTACATGATGCCATTTCACTATTTCAGTAACCACATTTGGTACACGATGCCATTTCACTATTTCAGTATCCACAGTTTGTACACGATGCCATTTCACTTTTTCAGTATCCACAGTTTGTACATGATGCCATTTCACTATTTCAGTACCCACAGTTTGTACATGGCACCATTTCACTATTTCAGTATCCACAGTTTGTACATGGTGCCATTTCCCTTTTCAGTATCCACAGTTTGTACATGATGCCATTTCACTGTTTCAGTATCCACAGTTTGTACATGACATCACTGTTTCAGTATCCATAGTTTGTACATGGTGCCATTTCACTATTTCAGTATCCATAGTTTGTACATGATGCCATTTCACTATTTCAGTATCCATAGTTTGTACACGATGCCATTTCACTATTTCAGTATCCACAGTTGGTACATGGTGCAGTAGCCTCATCAGCCCCTGTGCAGGCAGTAACAAACTTTCAGGGATACAATGAAGTAGTTGCAGCCAGTTTCCAGAGTCAGCTTGTGGGGGGCTCACAAGAGGTACAGTTTTGTTTTAACCAGAAATGTAGTGAAACCAGTTTTATGTTAGACTTAAATACCTAAGGAGTAATGGTAGTGAAGTAGTAAACAATGACATCAGCTTGAAGGTGTTGCAATTCTACCCTTTCTGTCTGCCCATTTTATTTTGCATTAATAGATTTTTAAATACTGACATTTCGAATAAAATGTGTTGTGATAGCTAGTTAAGATAGAGGCAAGGCATGGCAAGGCAAGGCAAAACAAGGTAAGGCAAGTCAAGGTCAGGCATAACAAGGTAAAAAGATATTAATAGTAGTAAGACAAAATTCATAGATATTTCTTTAAGAGCATTTGAATATGTACTACCATTTTAAAAGCATATATTTGTATTTGTTACTAATTTAAAAGTACATTATTTTTAACATTTTCATTTTTTCCAGTGTCTGGACATGATAAAGAAAGGATTTCAAATAATTGACTCTATGATATCAGCTGGACAGTTTGACAAGCTACGTTCTGACTTCAAATCTTGTAATATGTTGTCTATGAAGTAAGCAAAGTTTATCATATTTTAGTGGACCATTTGCACAATCATTTTTAATCCCCCGCCGTGGCGGAGGGATTATAGGAATGGTCTGCGTCCGTCCTTCCGTCCTTCCGTCCGTCCGTCCTTCCGTCCGTCCTTCCGTCCGTCCTTCCATCCGTAACAAAATCGTGTCCGGTCCATATCTCCTAAACCCCTTGAAGGATTTTCATGAAACTTGGGTCAAATGATCACCTCATCAAGACGATGTGCAGAACCCATGAGTCAGCCTTGTCGGTTCAAGGTCAAGGTCACATCTCAAGGTCAAAGGTTTGAGTCTGCCATTTTGTGTCCGCTCTATATCTCCTAAACCCCTTGAAGGAATTTTATAAAACTTGGGTAAAATGACCACCTCATCAAGACGATGTGCAGAACCCATGAGTCAGCCATGCCGGCTCAAGGTCAAGGTCACAACTCAAGGTCAAAGGTTTGAGCCTTCCATTTTGTGTCCGCTCTATATCTCTTAAACCCCTTGAAGGAATTTCATAAAACTTGGGTCAAATGATCATCTCATCAAGACGATGTGCAGAACCCATGAGTCAGTCATGCCGGCTCAAGGTCAAGGTCACAACTTAGGGTCAAAGTTTGAGCCTTCCATTTTGTGTCTGCTCTATATCTCCTAAACCCCTTGAAGGATTTTTATCAAACTAGGGTCAAACGATAACCTCATCAAGGCGATGTGCAGAACTTATGAGTCAGCCATGTCGGCTCAAGGTCAAGGTCACAACTGAAGGTCAAAGGTTTGAGCCTTCCATTTCGTGTCCGCTCTATATCTCTTAAACCCCTTGAAGGAATTTTATAAAACTTGGGTCAAATGATTACCTCATCAGAACGATGTGCAGAAATTATGAGTCAACCATGCCAGCTCAAGGTCAAGGTCACAACTAAGGGTCGAAGGTTTGAGCCTTCCATTTGGTGTCCACTCTGTATCTCCTTAACCCCTTGAAGGATTTTCATCAAACTTGGGTCAAATGATCACCTCATCAAGAACTCATGAGTCAGCCATGTAAACTCAAGGTCAAGGTCACAACTGAAGGTCAAAGGTTTCAGCTCTGTATCTCCTAAACCCCTTGAAGGATTTTCATGAAACTTTGGTCAAATGATCACCTCATCAAGATGTTGTGCAGAATTCATGAGTCAGCCATGTCAGTTCAAGGTCAAGGTCACAGCTAAAATCAAAGGTTTTTCCCTTTCACTATCTATAGCAGTGGCGGGGGATTTAGCTGTCTTTCAGACTGCCTTGTAAATAAGCAGTCACCACTGATTTGTAACATGAACATGCCCTCTGTGATGTAATTCAAAGCTATTTCATCTTGTAAACTGGTGTGTTTAAGTCAGTTTTGTACATTTTGAAACAAATATTGTTCTATAATGTGGAATTTGTTAAACTACAATTTTTCAAAAGCATCAATGTAACCTGATAAAAATTCAGCAAGTAAAAGAAGCTAGGGTTCTGGTTGTGTGCTTGATTTTTTATTAGACAAGGTTAAAAATATTGGTCCACCATTTAATTTCTCTGGGGAAATTGCACTTTTTTTTCACATTTTCCTGTATAGAAAAAGTTCCATGATGTAAATTTTGGTGAAATTTGTCATTGAATTAGTTGTATATGTTGTAGATTTACCTATGGTCAATTATATGACCAAATAAAATGTGTCGGTCCACAGCTGAATTTTTCACAATACACAGAATATCAGTTGGAGTCCTTAGATTACTTCTTATATTTTGGTAAATTTTGAATTATTGTACCCCCCGACAACAAAGTTGTAAGAGGGGGTATACTGGTTTCAGGTTGCCTGTCTGTCTGTCCGCCTGTCCGTAGATGCAATCCTGTGCGCACCATCTCTCCTTATCCCCTTGACAGAATTTAATGAAACTTCACACAAATGATCAGTACCAACAGCAGTTGTGCATGTGGCATGTTAGGTTCTTTTAGAAAAAAAATTTGCAGAGTTATGGGACTTTTTTTTTTACTACTATACTATATACATAGACACAATCTTGTGCGCACCATCTCTCCTCATCACCTTGACACAATTTAATGAAACTTCACACAAGTGATCAGTAACAACAATAGTTGTGCATGGGGCATGTTAGGTTCTTTCAGAAAAAAAATTTGCAGAGTTATGGGACTTTGTTTTTTTGTTACTATACTATATACATAGACACAATCTTGTGTGACCATCTCTCCTCATCACCTTGACACAATTTAATGAAACTTCACACAAGTGATCAGTAACAACAGTAGTTGTGCATGGGGCATGTTAGGTTCTTTCAGCGACAAAAAATGCAGAGTTATGGGACTTTGTTTCTTGTTAACATACTATGTACATACAGTCTGCATATGCAATCTTGTGCATGCCTAATCTACCAAACCCTTGCACACAATTTAATGAAACTTCACACAAGTGATCAGTACCAACCCTAGTTGTGCATGGTGCATGTTACATTCTTTTAGATAAATATTCTGCATAGTTATGGGACTTTGTTTTTTGTTACTATACTGTATACATACAGTCTATATACATACAGTCCACATAATTATGCAATCTTGTGTGCGTCAAATTGCAATGTACTGTGTCAGTGCATGCGGGGGGTACATTCATCACCTTTAGTGATAGCTCTAGTTTTATATCAAATCTTGTCTGTTGTCGAAATTATCCTGAAGAAATACCCAAATACTGACTATATCTTTATACATGGGATATGCCAGATTCATGATTGCTTTTAGCTACTGGACATTTATATACATGTACTAGGTTTTCGGGATAAGTGATGTTATGCTGTCACTTCTGGTTAATTAAAAAAGCGGAATTATCTTAAAAGAAGATAACTTCCTGTTTCAGAAGTAAACAGTGATGAGTGTTGAAATCTTAAAATGTTTCAAAATGTCTTTGAAGAAAGCATTGAAATCTTTTACTGCATATGAAGTGGGCATCAGATTCTTATACTGTAAGACAATGTCTGTGAATGGAGTGCTGAACACTTTTACTGAATTCTTGTACTGTTGCACAATTCAAGTTTACTTCTGTGAAGTAAACTTGAATTTTTTATACAGTTACACAATGTCTGTGAAGTAAACATTGAATTCTTATTCTATTACACAATGTCTGTGAAGTAAACTTGAAATTCTTATACAGTTACACAATGTCTGTGAAGTAAACACTGAATTCCTGCACTGTTACACATGGAAGTAAACACTGAATTCCTGCACTGTTACACATGGTCTGTGAAGTAAACACCAGATTCTTGTACAATAACACAATATCTGTGAAGTAAACACAGAATTCTTACACTGTTACACAATGTCTGTGAAAGGAGTGCTGAACACGTTTACCGAATTCTTGTACTGTTTCACAATGTCTGTGAAGTAAATTTGAATTTTTTATACAGTTACACAATGTCTGTGAAGTAAACACTGAATTCCTGCACTGTTACACATGGAAGTAAACACTGAATTCCTGCACTGTTACACATGGTCTGTGAAGTAAACACCAGATTCTTGTACAATAACACAATATCTGTGAAGTAAACACAGAATCCCTACACTGTAAGATAATGTCTGTGAAGTAAGCACGGAATTCTTATACTGTTACACAATGTCTGTGAAGGGAGTGCTGAGTACTTTTACTGAATTCTTGTACTGTTGCACAAGTCTGTGAAGTAAACTTGAAATGCTTATGCAGTTACACCTGTGAAGTAAACTTGAAATGCTTATGCAGTTACACAATGTCTGTGAAGTAAACATTGAATTCTTATTCTATTACACAATGTCTGTGAAGTAAACTTGAAATTCTTATACAGTTACACAATGTCTGTGAAGTAAACACTGAATTCCTGCACTGTTACACAATGTCTGTGAGGTAAACACCAAATTCTTGTACAATAACACGATGTCTGTAAAGTAAACACTGAGTTCATGCACTGTTACACATGGTCTGTGAAGTATACACCAAATTCTTGTACAATAACACAATGTCTGTGAAGTAAACACAGAATTCCTACACCGTAAGACAAGGTCTGTGAAGAAAACACTGACTTCTTATAATGTAGTGCATGGTCTTAGCAGCACTATTAAGGTTTTAACAAATGGCAGACAATCTCAAAAATAAATGCCATTATCTTGCCTCTTACAAGTTTCTTGCATTTCTACTGGTCAATAGACGTCACGTGGAGACAGGATATATTCCATATCCTGCTAGTACATTTCAGATATGAATTTTGATTCAAAAAATGGCTGACGCTTTGTTAATTTACAAAATATTAGATTCTAGCATGTAAGTAAAGGGTAGTCGGCAAGATAAAATCGTTACACAGCTTGTTGGTGACAGGATACGGGATATACGCTGTCGAAAATCCATATCAGACTCGAGCTCTGCTCTCGTCTGATATGGAATTCCTTGACAGCGTATATCCCGTATCCTGTCACCAACAAGCAGTGTAACTAATAGTATCAACAAGACGTTTGTCGTATTTTTACTGCCTACTTAATTCATGATTATATCCAATTTTTGTTTTGTCCCATTAATTATGTCTCCCGCCGCACAGTGGTAAGCAATAATGTCAGGTGACATTCTAATGTAAGCACAAACGTCCTGTGACATGCTGTTGTAAGCAGTGATGTCATGTGACATGCTGTTGTAAGCAGTAATATCAGATAACATGCTGTTTACATTATACCTGAGGCTTATTATTTTGCAATGTACATACTTTCTTTGAAGTAAGCAAACACTTTTTATTCTAAAAATTATTGTCAGTAAAGTGAACAGTAATTTTTGTTATAAGGGATAAAAAACTGTGGTATTATCTCATAACAAGCCATTTATATGTATGCTGTGACTTAATTTCTTTTAGCATTCTTAAATTAGGAGGTACTGAACCATTTTATGGATAGAGTACTGTATGTGTTCTAATATTTTCAGACCTGACCAAGTTTTGTTTGTGTCCAACCTGGCTGGATATTTTATGGGCGTAGCACAGTATAACAATGAGATTCCAGGACAGAACATCTCACATGTTTGTCAAGTAATGCTGGCAACCAGTGACCCTTATGCAAACCTAATGTCACTTAATCAGGTAAGTTAGGACACACCATTTGTGTGTATGATTCACAAAAAGTTACAGAATAACCTGCATTTAAAGACAGTGCTTGAGCCAATGAAAACTTTAAACTATACACTAAATATGAAATATACAGATGTCTTAATTGGAAAAAACTAGTGGCCATTAGAAGCTGTGTTGTCTGTTTACGTGGTTTGTAAGACAGGTTTTTTATGTATTTTATTTATCTCAATTTCCGTTTTCTATCACTGGGACAGCTATATTCCCTTTGTGTTTTGACATCTACATGTTGTTTTGTCACCTTAGTTTTTATTGATTTTGGGGCCTTTGTAGCCAAGAGGTTAAGTTGTTTACTTCAAATCTCTTCTTCCTCGCCACTACGGATTTAAAGTTCACTTAGGGTTTACATTTTTCATGTGAGGAAGTCGTCTAAATTATGACTTATGGAAAGTATGTGGTTCTACCCAGGTGCCCGCCTTTGCCATAAGGAGTGCACAAAAGGGCACCTCAGATCTTCCTCCACCACGGAAAGTTTGGAAAAGTCAGTTTTGAATAGTAAGATCATGCTAAAAAGCTTTTCTAACAAAATTTTACTTTTAAAAGAATTGAGAGAGTTAAGCACAATTCTGTGAATGATAGAGTTTCTTATAAAATTTCTATTATTATTTTGTTATATTCACAATTACTTGCAGGAGTCACTTGATCAGGCAAATGAAACCTGTATGGACAATTGTTTTATGAATTATACAAAGACAATGACAAACACCACAGTAGACAGGAATGCCACGGGTCCCGGAATCAGGCAGTGGACATACCAAACATGCTCCCAGTTTGGGTATTGTAAGTGCAGTTTAATTTCCCATCTTCAGAGAAGAGCTAGGGGGCTTACTGTTTTGCTCAGTGTTGATAGACCATTTTGGTTTCTGATCATCAGCTAGTGAATGCAGGGCCTGTGATGGTCTGAAATGAAATGCACAGATTCAATAACCCTGCTTTGTATTTTTACAAAATTATGAATCTTTTTTGACATGGCATTCTTTTTGTGTAAGCTGGTATATCTATACTCACTGAGGAATGGATTGAAACTTCCCACACTTGTCTACTGTGATGAGTTTACATGCATTATACAGTTTTTATAACCGTCTTTTGCATTTTTCAAAGTTACGCCCCTTTTCGACTTTATATTCATTCAATTGACAAGGCTGTTCAAAGAAGTATAAAATACACAGAATGGCAACTGGCTGTAATCTCGCGTGAGCTTGTGTCAGAGCGTGATTCGGCGTTATCTTACTAAAAACAAACATCGGCGAGCATGGAGTTACAATTTGTACCTTTAAAACTACATTTAAAATACATGTTAGCTTCTAAAACAAAATTAGTTTAATTTGAAATGGTCTTAAGACACGAAGTACACATTTTTTTTGCCATCGAAAGAAGCGTGGTCATACGGTGATAATTATTTTACCGATGAATAATTGCTTTCGCATACAAAATGGCGCGTGGAGAAAGCGCTATTTCCGGTAAATGAGATCTCGTTTTTTTGTCACGGGAGGTTGGCGAGATTTGCTCTATATGCCTTTCAAGTTGCCAATCTATTTATTTTTATAGCTCTTTGGGCTGTTGAATAGTCGAGTATTGCTGTCCTCCGACAGCTCTCGTTTTTCGTTTTTAGCTCACCTGTCACAAAGTGACAAGCTATTGTGACCGCTTGATTTCCGTCGTGCGTCGTCCTTCGTGCGTCAACAATTTCTAAAAAAATCTTCTTATTGAACACCACTGGGCAGAATTACACGAACTTCACAGGAATGATCCTTGGGTGGTCCCCTTTCAAAATTGTTCAAAGAATTTAATTCCATGCAGAACTCTGGTTGCCACGGCAACCGAAAGGAAAAACTTCAAAAATCTTCTTCTCAAAAACCAGAAGCCCTAGAGCTTAGATATTTGGTGTGAAGCATTGCCTAGTGGACCTCTACCAATTTTATTCAAATCATGACCCCGGGGTAAAAATTGACCCCGCCCCAGGGGTCACTTGATTTTACATAGGAAAATCTTAAAAAATCTTCTTCTCAAAAACCAGAAGCCCTAGAGCTTAGATATTTGACTTGTAGCATTGCCTAGTGGACCTCTACTAAAATTATTCAAATCATGACCCCGGGGTCAAAATTGACCCTGCCCCAGGGGTCACTTGATTTTACATAGGAAAATCTTCAAAATTGTTTAAAAAATAAACCAGAAGGCCTAGAGCTTAGATATTTGACATGTAGCATTGCCTAGTGGACCTCTGCAAAATTTGTTCAAATCATGACCCCCGGGGTCAAAATTGACCCTGCCACAGGGGTCACTTGATTTTACATAGGAAAATCTTCAAAAAATTTCTAAAAATAAACCAGAAGGCCTAGAGCTTAGATATTTGACATGTAGCATTGCGTAGTGGACCTCTACAAAATTTGTTCAAATCATGACCCCCGGGGTCAAAATTGACCATGCCCCAGGGGTCACTTGATTGTACATAGGGAAATCTTTATAAATTTGCTAAAAATAAACCAGTCCGTTGTCCGTCCGGCGTCCGTCCGTCCGTCCACACTTTCCTTTAAACAACATCTCCTCCTAAACCACCAAGCCAATTTTGATGAAACTTCACAGGGATGATCCTTGGATGGTCTTCTTTAAAATTTTTTCAAAGAATTGAATTCCATACAGATCTGTGGTTGCCATGGCAACCGAAAGGAAAAACTTTAAAAATCTTCTTGTCCAAAACCACAAGGCCTAGGGCTTTGATATTTGGTATGTAGCATCATCTAGTGGGTCTCTACAAAGATTTTTCAAATTATCCCCCTAGGGTCAAATATGGCCCCACCCCGGGGGGTCACATGGTTTCTATTGACTTATATAGGGAAAAACTTTGAAAATCTTCTTGTCGAAAACAAAAGGTCCTAGGGCTTTGATATTTGGTATGTAGCATCATATAGTGGGCCTCTACCTAGATTGTTCAAATAATCCCCCTAGGATGAAATATAGCCCCGCCCAGGGGGGTCATATAGTTTATATAGACTTGTATAGGAAAAGAACTTCAAAAATCTTCTTGTCTAAAACCACAAGACCTAGGCTTTTGGTATTTGGTTTATAGCATTGCCTTGTGGTCCTCTGCCAAGATTGTTCAAATTATTCCCCTGGGGTGAAAAGAGGCCCTGCCCTGGGGTCCCAAGTTTTACATAGACTTATATGGGAAAAAAACATTAAAAAACTTCTTGTCTGAAAGTTTATGGCCTATGCCTTTGATATTTTGTTGGTATCATTGCCTAGTTGATCTCTAACAAGATTGTTCGAATTATGCCCCTGGGGTGAAAAGAGGCCCCTCCCCAGTTGTATAGGAAAAAATACTTCAAATATTATCAGATCATATTGCCTAGACTGTTTAATTATATTTACCTGATGACCCCAAGTGATAAGGGGTCACCTGACTGTGACCTTGATCTACTTACCTACATTCTTGTTTTTTAAGATACAGGCTTGAAATTTGGATGACATGTACAGTTTTGCACATCGATCTTAAAACTGACTTTCAGTGACCATGAATGTGACCTACTGACCTATTTTTTTGTTTTTTAAGATACAGCCCTGAAATTTGGATGACATGTACAGTTTTGCACATCGATCTTACAACTGACTTTTAGTGACCATGAATATGATCTACTTACATACTTTTTTGTTTTTGGAGTTTTAGCAAAGAAATTTGTTCAAGCAAGCAACTTAACTCAAGTGAGCGATATAGGGCCATCATGGCCCTCTTGTTTATCCATAACAATAAGCAAAATGACCTTGAATACAAAACTGAAAGTTTTTGCTGCATTAGTATATTTATTTAAGTTATTTTGTCACAAGTTGATAATTCATATCAGCAATACATGTATGTGATTTATTCATAACAATAAGCAAAATGACCTTGAATACAAAACCGAAAGTTTTTGCTACATTAGTATATTTATTTAAGTTATTTTGTCACAAGTTGATAATTCATATCAGCAATACATGTATGTGATTTATTCATAACAATAAGCAAAATGACCTTGAATACAAAACCGAAAGTTTTTGCTGCATTAGTATATTTATTTAAGTTATTTTGTCACAAGTTGATAATTCATATCAGCAATACATGTATGTGATTTATTCATAACAATAAGCAAAATGACCTTGAATACAAAACCGAAAGTTTTTGCTGCATTAGTATATTTATTTAAGTTATTTTGTCACAAGTTGATAATTCATATCAGCAATACATGTATGTGATTTATTCATAACAATAAGCAAAATGACCTTGAATACAAAACCGAAAGTTTTTGCTGCATTAGTATATTTATTTAAGTTATTTTGTCACAAGTTGATAATTCATATCAGCAATGCATGTATGTGATTTATTCATAACAATAAGCAAAATGACCTTGAATACAAAACCGAAAGTTTTTGCTGCATTAGTATATTTATTTAAGTTATTTTGTCACAAGTTGATAATTCATATCAGCAATACATGTATGTGATTTATTCATAACAATAAGCAAAATGACCTTGAATACAAAACCGAAAGTTTTTGCTGCATTAGTATATTTATTTAAGTTATTTTGTCACAAGTTGATAATTCATATCAGCAATACATGTATGTGATTTATTCATAACAATAAGCAAAATGACCTTGAATACAAAACCGAAAGTTTTTGCTGCATTAGTATATTTATTTAAGTTATTTTGTCACAAGTTGATAATTCATATCAGCAATACATGTATGTGATTTATTCATAACAATAAGCAAAATGACCTTGAATACAAAACCGAAAGTTTTTGCTACATTAGTATATTTATTTAAGTTATTTTGTCACAAGTTGATAATTCATATCAGCAATACATGTATGTGATTTATTCATAACAATAAGCAAAATGACCTTGAATACAAAACTGAAAGTTTTTGCTGCATTAGTTTATTTATTTAAGTTATTTTGTCACAAGTTGATAATTCATATCAGCAATACATGTATGTGATTTATTCATAACAATAAGCAAAATGACCTTGAATACAAAACCGAAAGTTTTTGCTGCATTAGTATATTTATTTAAGTTATTTTGTCACAAGTTGATAATTCATATCAGCAATACATGTATGTGATTTATCCATAACAATAAGCAAAATGACCTTGAATACAAAACCAAAAGTTTTTGCTACATTAGTATATTTATTTAAGTTATTTTGTCACAAGTTGATAATTCATATCAGCAATACATGTATGTTATTTATTCATAACAATAAGCAAAATGACCTTGAATACAAAACTGAAAGTTTTTGCTGCATTAGTTTATTTATTTAAGTTATTTTGTCACAAGTTGATAATTCATATCAGCAATACATGTATGTGATTTATCCATAACAATAAGCAAAATGACCTTGAATACAAAACTGAAAGTTTTTGCTGCATTAGTATATTTATTTAAGTTATTTTGTCACAAGTTGATAATTCATATCAGCAATGCATGTACATAAGACTAGAGATGTGATATTTTCATCTGTTACATTTCTTTTCAGACCAGACCTGTGATGTTAATACAACATGTCCGTTCTCTCACTTGATGGATCTATCAGACAGTGATATACAGCAGTGTGGTTATATCTTCAAGATTAACCCCTATGATGTTGACGATAATGTTCAGTTTTCCAATGACTATTATGGAGGGAATCATACACAACAGTCAAAAATTGTGTTTGTTAATGGTGAGTAATTTACGAAAGTGCTCATTTTCCCCAGAGATTGGTACCAAAACCCAATTAGGACCACTAAAATTGTTTAAATTTAAGTGACATCTTACTGACCTGTTGTACAATTGCATTATATGAGTGATGTTAAAAAAACTGCAACTGCTTTTGATTCTGGTATTGTCATATCCAATAGCAGTAGAAGGTTGTTTTACTTGCAGCTGAGTTGGAAAAGACACTTTGGATGGTTATAAAAAATGTTGTTGAGCTCCATATAATAATTCAACAATCAAAAGTGGAGTTTTGTGATTGTTTCTCTGTAAATCTTTGCAAGTTTGTTTTTAGAATTGTCTGTATTTTTGTGAAGAAATATCTCATGTGAAGTTGACATTGATTTTAAATGTAGTTATGTGGTAGAATATAAAGGTACAAAATCCCGAACAGGAGCTTCCGTTGGAAAAAAAAAAAACCCTTTAGAATGCAAAAACAGTTGTAATTACACATTTCAAAAACAAAACTGCAAATTTATTACAATTTTTAGAAATTCTGTGCCAAGTGAAGATTGTTGGTGGTGAAAATTAATGATGTTAAATATGTAAACTGACAAGAATGAAATACAACTTAATGCAGGAAATAGTGTAATAAACACTAGAAATATCAACAATTTCAAAAAAGGATAATTTTTAAAAGAAGAAAGATGTTTTTACAGAAATTTTATTTAACCCTTACCCTGCTAAATTTCTATAATGAACTTGTCCATTTTTCAATTAGGACAGTACCATTAATGTCAAAAAGGGTGATTACCAAAAAGATACTGACTAAATAGCGAACAGTGCAGACCATGCTGATTTTGGTCTGCACTGGTCACAAAGGCAGAATCACTTGCCGCCAACAGGCTAAGGGTTAAAGAAAATTACAAAATCATACAGCACCTTAGAATTTTTAGCTCGACTATTCGAAGAATAAGTAGAGCTATCCTACTCACCATGGCGTCGGCGTCGGTGTCAGCGTCGGCGTCACACCCTGGTTAAGTTTTTCGTACCAGTCCACATTTTGACAAAGTCTTTTGAGATAAAGCTTTGAAACTTTCAACACTTGTTTACCATCACCATGTCCAGTTATAGGCAAGAGTACATAACTCTGTCAAGCATTTTGACTGAATTATGGCCCCTTTTGACTTAGAAATCTTGGTTAAGTTTTTCGTATCAGTTCATATTTTGACAAAGTCTTTTGAGATAAAGCTTTGAAACTTTCAACACTTGTTTACCATCACCATGTCCAGTTATAGGCAAGAGTACAGAACTCTGTCAAGCATTTTGACTGAATTATGGCCCCTTTTGACTTAGAAATGTTGGTTAAGTTTTTCATACCAGTTCATATTTTGACAAAGTCTTTTGAGATAAAGCTTTGAAACTTTCAACACTTGTTTACCATCACCATGTCCAGTTGTAGGCAAGAGTACATAACTCCATCAAGCATTTTGGTTGAATTATGGCCCCTTTTTGACTTAGAAATCTTGGTTAAGTTTTTCGTACCAGTCCACATTTTGACAAAGTCTTTCGAGATAAAGCTTTGAAACTTTCAACACTTGTTTACCATCACAATATCCAGTTGTAGGCAAGAGTACATTACTCCATCAAGCATTTTGACTGAATTATGGCCCCTTTTGACTTAGAAATCTTGGTTAAGTTTTTCGTACCAGTTTATATTTTGTGTAAAGTGTTTGACATATGGCTTTGAAACTTTTATATCTATTTCAGTATAATAGTCTCTATCAATAGGCAAGAGTACGTAACTCTCTCGTCTTTTTTGGCTGAATTATGGCCCTTTTTGAACTTGGAAACTGGTTCTGTTTTGTATATGTCCATGTTTTGTCAAGACTATTTGACATATGTCTTTTAAACTTTAAACACTTGTTTATCATTATGATTTCCAACTCTAGGCAAGAGTACATAACTCTGACAACTATTTTGACTGAATTATGGCCCTTTTTGGACTTTCAAATTTGTTCAGTTTTTTTTACAAGTAAGCATTTTGTCAAAACTATTTGAACTGTGGCTTTGAAACTTTTAACACTAGTTTATCAACATGATTTCCATCTGTAGGCAAGAGTACATAACTCTGTCAACTATTTTGACTGAATTATGGCCCTTTTTGGACTTGGAAATTAGTTAAATTTTTCATATAAATCCATGTTTTGCCTAACATATAACTTAACATATTTGCCATCATGGTCACACATTGCCATTTAGTGCAAGACTAATCGAAATCCACAAATAAAGGAACATTTTTTGTTTAATCCATTTTTTTGTTTAGTCTGAAAATCTATGGAAATATTTTGACCCCATTCTTCAATCAATTCTTCGAATAGTCGAGCGCGCTGTCATCCGACAGCTCTTGTTTAACAAACTCTGTTCAACTTTGTAAAATAATTAGATTGGAAAAAATTTACATCAGACCAGGTGAATTTATTTTGTTTTTGCAGGTTCAGTAGATCCCTGGCATAGACTTAGTATACTAACTAACCAAACAGAGATAGGGACATACAGTGTGTTTATACCTGGTACAGCACATTGTGCAGATCTCCGGGCACAACATGATAGTGACACTATAGAGTTACGAGAAGCTAGACAGGTGAGCTAGCTTACTTACCTCTTTAAGATAGTATATAGTTACTAATTTATTTAAACTCAATTGTGATGAAAGCTTCAAGCTTTGAGTCCATTTCCTGGAAAACCAGTACTGGTGTCATATGAGAAGTTGTTGTCGTGAACCCAGTGGGGCTTGAACCCACAACCCCAGGGTTAAGCGGCCGACATCCTTAATCACTAGACCACCACTTCCCTCTTTACTTCTGTCAGTGTTGAATTATTTAAATAGTATGAAATGATGAGACAAATAAAATTTTATAAGAGCTTCACAATTTAAATAATAATAAATGATAAAATATTTTTTTTATCATAGCTCCACTCTCCTATCTAAATAGGAACATGCAATAATATTTTTGAAATTCTACATTTACCATCTCTGTTTTATTTCAGCAAATAGCTGCCTTAGTTGGGCAGTTCCTAGAAGAGGCTTACATGAAGAAACACTGATTTCCAGAAAAGAGGGAAAATATGCCGAAAATGTGATCTCGTAAAGAAAGTGCCAGAGAAAAGTGCCAAGTCATCCACATTCCTGCTGCTGAAATTTATATATCTAAATATATGCTAGCTTTGCTTTATTGTCTTTCATTATGTTTTGATGTTAGTGTTTAAGGTATTAGACCTGTAATAGAGTACCTCCTTTTTGAAGAGTATTCAATTCCTACCATAAACCTATTTTAACTGCAATTTTCAGGGGGGCATAGGTTCAAGCCCCACTGGGACCAAAATATTTATGCCCCCGGCATCTACTGATGCGGGAAACATGATTGTCCTGTCTGTCCGTTCGTCCGTCAGTACGAGGTTAACCAAATAGGACCGTTTCGTCTAGCATCAATACCCCTTACTAGAATCACTTGATACTAATGCAGATATAACCTGTGACCATTCCTCATCTTCAGACATCACCTGACCTCAGTTTGACCTTGACCTTGAACTTGACCTTGTTTTGGACTTGGGTTGCTTTGTATCAACAAGGATGCCACCGGGGGCATCAAGCGTTTATTGAACGCAGCTTCTTGTTTTTCCTTATTTTCATTTTTGTCTATTAAGTTTTTACTTCTTTAAAGACTTATTATTGATTTAATGTACAAAAGTGGAAAAATTCAATTTTATAAGCGATTTCTTGCTGTTCAAAGGGAATTTACCTCTGAAACAGAAGGGTTAGAGTTAGACATCTTTAAAAATACTGAGTTACATGCGGTAGAAGTTCTCTGTTTTGTATTCACTCTAGATTACATATTGTGGAAGAAATACGGGCAGGTTTTACTTCTGCCCCAAGGTTATTTTTGAATGAAGTGAGCAAAATTCAAAACAGGCCCGTAGGATTCGACCTTAATTTTTCAATGTTGGAGTTAGAATTCTGTCTCATTAAATCCGTTTACTTAAGGCAACCTAGAAATAAATTATATTGACAGTTTTATTTTGTGTTTTATAATTGTTTACCAATAGTTTGATGTTTCTTTTATCAAAATTAATGGTAAAATGAATTCTCTGCGAACGTTTTGGATAGTGGCCATCACTTTGAAATACGTCTCTACTTGAGCTTGAGGAAATATCATGAATTATACAAAATTTACAAAAAATGGCATGGTAAAAGTTGTTTAAATATTGCAACACAGTGCGAAACATGGTCAACTTTAAGAATAAAGCAAGCAAATGCCATTCTTTAAACATTACTAATACCTTAATATCATTTTCCTTGTTAAATACGGGTAGAAGTTCGTATGTAGCCTATAAATATTGTATGTGACACAAATGAATCAAGTTAAGAGAGCTTTGTATGTGACAGATTTGTAATATGATTTTAGTACAGTTTGAAAAAAAAACCTAGATGCAATCGAAATTTTGATAATTTTGCATTTTTATGCTCCACATGTAGCGTTGCTGCAGTCCGTACGTTTGTACTTACGTCCCGAAATCTTGTGTCCTTCTCTTCCCACACTTTTAGCCTGATTTGCTCCATTTTTCACAGATGAACAAGCTTGATGCGCATATCACCTGACCATAAAGAAAGGAAATTTGCTATGAATATTTTGACCGCAGTCATAGCCTTTTGATAGTTTTGCTTTGTAGAATATAGAGAAAAATCTTTTGTGTCCAACTGCTCAAAAACTGTTGAAAGGATATGCTCGAAAGTTTCACAGCTGACGGACCTTCATGTGAAGATGACCAAATGCATGTAAATGAACTTTTTTCTTTGGCTATTTTCTTTTATAGAATTATGGCCCTTTCTTAATTTTACAAAATAGCCCATAGTGAAGAAATTTGGTGGGTTCAATTTCCCTGACACTTTTTGAAGGAATGGATTTAAAGTTGCTCACATGCATAACCTTATCTGAATATAATTTGCTTCAAACTTTTAGTTGAACATCCTTCATATGAAGATGGCTCTGTACTAAAAACTTTGCTATTTAGAGGATGGCGCAGTATGTCGGTGCATCCATATCCTACAGACACAATTCTAGTTTCCACTCTTCATTAATGTACCTCGACAAATTGAATGGGAAAAATACAGTTTTGTTTTTGAGGGGATACTTAAAGTTTTCATTTCTTAAAAATAATTGATTTATTATAAAAAAATCAGATGTACAGCTGTGTTCTGTAATCATTATACCCTGTAGTATTACAAAATAAATTGATGCGAATGTGTGTATCATATATTTAGATATCATTCTTCATTGAACAGTATGGCCATTCATTCATCTGCTATTCATTTGATAAACTTATAAGGGCAGTATAATAACAAATACAGTTTTGTAACAATTTGAATGTTTTCATACTTCCATTAATTATGCATAGTAATCTAACCTCTGCTGAATGTAATAATGATATTTGTTTCTCAGACAATGTATTTTTTTAGATAGTACTTGATCAATATTGAAAGTTCATAGTCAATAAATACAGAAATTGGTGTGTCGTAGTGTGTTATGTTTCCATTCAGTTTGTTCAGTTTTTAGCTCGACTATTCGAAGAATAAGTAGAGCTATCCTACTCACCACGGTGTCGGCGTCACACCCTGGTTAAGTTTTTCGTACCAGTCCACATTTTGACAAAGTCTTTTGAGATAAAGCTTTGAAACTTTCAACACTTGTTAACCATCACCTTGTCCATTTATAGGCAAGAGTACTTAACTCTGTCAAGCATTTTGACTGAATTATGGCCCCTTTTGACTTAGAAAGTCTTGGACATGTTCGTATGTGGGTCATGTGGGGTAAAAAACTAGGTCACTAGGTCAAATCAAAGTAAATGCTTGTTTACACTCAAGATGCCACGTTTTTTGGTCCAATCTTACTGAAAATTGGTCAGAATATATGTTTCCATGTAATCACTAGGTAAAACATGTTTACACTGTTATGGCTTGTTACACAGGTGAGCGACCTAGGGCCATCTTGGCCCTCTTGTTGGCTTAGGGGACGAATGTTTGATATTCTTGGGATGCGTGAGGGGGCGCAGGTAGGGAATGACAGACGTACAATATAGAATATACACTATATCTTGCTTGTTAGTTTTTTCTGATCGCTCGATGTCCGAGTCCGTCTGTCGTCTGTCAACATTTAGCTTGTGTCATTCTCATCCATCAGATGTCGTCAAAATCCCGAGACGAACCTCTGATTTATTTCTGTCGTTTATTTGGTGAGCATGCGCACTCGCAATTACTACCGGGAGAAGTTTCAGCCAATCAATGTTCACCACTATTTGGCACGCCGAATTGAAATTTCAAACAATATGTAAGCAAGGTAATTGCTAACGATGGATAAAGGCGATATTCCACGATTGCGATTAATAAAGATTTATTTCTGTTATTCAATGTTAAGAAATTTACCTGAAGAAATAATAATATTCCTCGTAAGTCGGCATCGATATGAAAGGACGTGGTCACGCTTTTCACAGACGATTTTGATTGGTTCGCTACATTTTGTCGCGAAACGATGCTGATTGGCTGAAACGTTTTACCTGTAATGTAACCAAACCACAAATATCGGCGAAATGTGCCAGAGGTTCATCCGGGGAACCACGGTAGACCTCTGGTATGCGAGAATGAGCTTGTGTATGCGATAGAGGATGTATTTTTCAACTGATCTTCATGAAATTTGGTCAGAATGATTTCCTAGATGAAGTCTAGGCCGAATTAGAAAATGGGTCATCTGGGTTCAAAAACTAGGTCACTAGGTCAAATCAAAGAAAAACCTTGTGTATGCGTTAGAGGCTGTATTTTTCAATTAATCTTCATGAATTTTGGTCAGAATGATTATCTTGATGAAATCTAGGCCGAGTTTGAAAATGGGTCATCTGGGGTCAAAAAGTAGGTCACTAGGTCAAACAAAAAAAACCCTTGTGTATGCGATAGAGGCTGTATTTTTCAATTGATCTTCATGAAATTTGGTCAGAATGATTGCATTGATGAAATCTAGGTCAAGTTTGAATATGGGTAGTCTGGGGTCAAAAAATAGGTCACTAGGTCAAATCAAAGAAAAACATTGTGTATGTGATAGAGGCTTAATTTTTCAACTGATCTTCATGAAATTTGGTCAGAATGGTTGCCTTGATGAAATCTAGGTCAAGTTTGAATATGGGTAGTCTGGGGTCAAAAAATAGGTCACTAGGTAAAATCAAAGAAAAACCTTTTTTATGCGATAGAGGCTGTATTTTTCAATTGATCTTCCTGAAATTAAGTCAGAATGATTGCCTTGATGAAATCTAGGTCAAATTCGAATATGGGTCATCTTGGGTCAAAAAGTAGGTCACTAGATTAAATCAAAGAAAAACATTGTGTATGCGATAGAGGCTGTATTTTTCAATTGATTTTCATGAAATTTGGTCAGAATGATTGCCTTGATAAAATCTACGTTAAGTTTGATTATGGGTCATCTTGGTTCAAAAAATAGGTCACTAGGTCAAACCAAAGAAAACCCTACTGTATGCAATAGAGGCTGTATTTTTCAATTGATATTCATGAAATTTGGTCAGAATGATTGCCTTGATGAAATCTAGGTCAAGTTCGTATATGGGTCATCTGGGTCAAAAAGTAGGTCACTAGGTTAAATCAACTGATCTTCATGAAATTTGGTCAGAATGGTTGCCTTGATGAAATCTAGGTCAAGTTTGAATTTGGGTAGTCTGGGGTCAAAAAGTAGGTCACTAGGTCAAATAAAAGAAAAACCTTGTTTATGCGATAGAGGCTGTATTTTTCAATTGATCTTCATGAAATTTGGTCAGATTGATAGCCTTGATGAAATCTAGGTCAGGTTCGAATATGGGTCATCTGGGGTCAAAAACTAGGTCACTAGGTCAAATAAAAAAATATACTTATTTATACTCAAAATCTTTGATCCAATTTTAATAATTGGTCAGAATATTTTTTTCCTTGAAATCACTAGGTCAAATATGTTTACACT
Source organism: Mercenaria mercenaria (assembly GCF_021730395.1). Lineage (NCBI taxonomy): Eukaryota > Metazoa > Mollusca > Bivalvia > Venerida > Veneridae > Mercenaria > Mercenaria mercenaria. The sequence continues at coordinate 24,140,643 of NC_069366.1, read as the reverse complement.
GTTATGATGTGTTATGGTGTGTTTCTCAGTTGAGCGGCCTAGGACCATCTTGGCCTGCTTGTTTATAATAAGGGTACAAGAAAATGTTCTGGCAAAAATGAAAATCTCTTTGACTTACCTGAAAAAAAAATTGGCCTTCAAGTTCTAAAAAAATCTTACTTTCATACCACTTAAAAAGTACTGGCTCCAGGAAAAATCATTGCAATAAAATATACGTGTTCTTTTTCCTGGTTATTCGCAACCTCGTACTTATCAGAGTTAAATTCCATGTACCAGTCCTGTTCCCACTGTTCAAGAGCATGCGGATCATTATCTCAGCTATTCGAAGAATAGTCTAGCTATTCTACTCACCCTGGCGTCGGCGTCACACCTTGGTTAAGTTTTTGCATGCAAGTACATACAGCTATCATTTAAAGGCATATAGCTTTGAAACTTATTTTTTTCTTTTTCTAAGTCAATTATCAACCTCACTGGGTCAAGTTCCATAACTCTGACATGTATTTTGAGCAAATTATGCCCCCTTTTGGACTTCTGGTTAAAGTTTTACATGCAAGTTACTATCTCCAAAACTAATGCAGATATTGAATTGAAACTTCACATGTGTCTTCGGGGTTATAAAACTTATTGATAGCACCAAGTCCCATAACTCTGACCTTCATTTTGGCCAGATTATGCCCCCTTAAATTGGACTTAGAAAATTCTGGTTAAAGGTTTGCGTGCAAGTACATACAGCTATTACTAAAAGGCATATAGATTTGAAACATATTTTTTCTTTTTCTAGATAAATTACCAACCTCACTGGGTCAAGTCCCATAACTCTGACATGTATTTTTGGCAAATTATGCCCCCTTTTGGACTTAGAAAATCCTGGTTAAAGTTTTACATGAAAGTTACTATCTCCAAAACTAATGCAGATATTGAATTGAAACTTAATTCCCTTCGGGTTATAAAAATAGTTGATAGCATCAAGTCCCATAACTCCGACTATGCATTTTTGTCAAATTATGTCCCCTTTTGACTTATAAATCTGGTTAAAGGTTTTCGTGCAAGTACATACAGCTTTTACCAAAAGGTTAGATCTGAAACTTAATTTTTTCTTTTAGATCAATTACCAACCTCACTGGTCAATCCCATATCTGACATGATTATGGGCAATATAATGGCCCCTTTGGACTAGAAAATCCATGGTTATAGTTTTACAGCAAGTTGTATCTCCAAAATTGCAGATATCGAATTGAACTAATAATCTGTTCGGTTTGGGTTAAAAAACTAGTTGATACGGTCAGTCCCAAACCTGACCTCATTGAGCCAGATTCCTTTGGACTTAGAAATCCTGGTTAAAGTGTTTGCTTGGCACGTAATTACTTAAAGGCATATAGATTTGAAACTTATTTTTAATTATCAGATCAATTACTTACAACCTCACTGGGGTCAAGTCCCATAACTCTGACATGTATTTTTTGCAAATTAATGCCCCCTTTTTGAGTTAAAAATTCTGGTTAAGTTATTTACAATGTACTGTTACTATCCTCCAAAACTAATCAGATATTGAATTGAAACTTCACATGTGCCTTAGAGGTTATAAAACTAGAGTGTAGCATCAAGCCAATAAATGAATGCATTTTGGTCAAATATGTCCCCTTTTGAACTTAAAACTCTTTGAATTAACATTTTGGGTAGTTATTTTCCTGCTTCTGGGACAATATTTCGAATAGTCGAGCTTGGCTGTCTTACGGACAGATCTTGTTTTGTAAGGTTTTGGAGTCTGATGAAGCCTTGACTGTTAAATATACTTGCACTATAGTATCATCTACAAACAGTATGGCTTTGCATTTTACAGAGTTAGGGAGATCATTAATATACGAGACAAGGCCAAGAATTGAGCCTAGGGTAACCCTAGTCACATGTGTCATTATGTTTTGAACCAAATTGTGATCCTCATGTGGGGAAGTTGGCAGTTACTTGCGGAGAACAGGTTTGTACTGGTACAGAATCCAGGAATACTGGTTAGGTTAACTGCCCGCCGTTACATGACTGAAATACTGTTGAAAAACGGCGTTAAACCCAAAACAACAACAACAAAAAAAATGTGATCCATGATTTTAAAAGGAATGCAGGTGAGAGAGATTTACCTGTAGTTAAATGGCCTTGGACTTTGGACATTCGTTATATAGTGTTAGCCCTGGTAGTAGTTTGTAAACACTTCTGACAGATATTGAAATCTTAGGTGTTAATGTGGAACAAGCAATTTTCTTACAAAACTGTTTTCGACTGAGTGGGATAGGTCTGTAAAAATACCGATTCAAATTGCATGTTTAGTATGTTTACTATGTCAAATTGGTCAGTATAAGTGAGACCCTTGTCTTTCAGAGGTGTCACATCACTGTTATCGCTCTTATTTATAAACATAATTATTGTTACTGACTGGCATGGAATAAATTCCACCATCCCAAAGGAGCTAAAAAGATAATAAAGCTGAACCCAGTGAGACTTCATTGACATGTTTAAGTGGGCTCTTGTTGTTACTTTTTGCTTACGAGTTAGTGTCTGCATTTTGTTGATTAAATTTCTTCAAAAAGTACAACAACCACCTGTTATCATTACAAATGTTTCTTTGACTATTTTGTGGTTTTTATTTTCTTTATTTTCATACTTATTTTAACCTGTTTGTAATTATCTCTGCATGAGGTTACTTAGTTAAATTCAATTATTTGTTATGTTTTATGTTTTATAAGTAATGTAAGTATTTAAGCATATTTTCCTCACAATAACATGAAGTATTGGTGTGAGAGTTATAGGTCTTGTGTCTTCTGATGTTGGTGATGTAGCATGAAAACATGCATGTATGTAGCAACGTCTATAAAATAAAACAAGAAGACAGCAAGTGCTTAATAGTGAAATATATGAGAAAACTAGAACTATCATCGGAGTGATTAATACCCTTGGTAAGGATGATGGTTAGGGTACAACAATTTTAGTTTGAGTCAAATTATAACAGAGATAGAGCGAAAATGCATAAAACATTAACCTGAATTTATAAATATAAAAGGGACATAATTCATGGAATGCGTCTGCTAGACTAACTTATGATGTGAATCATAGTGAATCATAAGACACAAGAATAAATAGTCCATATAATTGGACGTTTAGGGACAGCATCATTGATAACTTTTGACAGTTGCTTTCCCTGTCAGTTCTAAGTAAAAAGGGGACAGAATACATGAAATATTGGTGTGAGAGTTATAGTATAGGTCTTGTGTCTTCTGATGTTGGTGATGATGTGAAACAACTGCTCAAATCCATTTTGTAAAAACAGAGATATAGTGAAATTGCATCAAAAGTTTAACCTGAAATTTTAAGTAAATAAATGCATAATTCGTAAAATGTTGGTGCAAGGGTATTGAGCTATATATCATATGAGGTGTGTGATTGTGGTGAATTGGAAGCAAACCCATCAAGTAAAAACAAGAGTAAAACTAGAATTGTGTCCATGGGTCACAGATGCCCCCACATACTGCGTCATCCTCTAAATAGCAAAGCTTTTAGTACAGACCTTCTTCACATGAAGACTAAAAGTTTGAAGCAAATTGTATTCAGAGATAGTTTTGCATCTGAACAACTTTGAATCTGTTCCTTTAAAAGTGTTTGAGGAATTGAACACACCAAAGTTCTTCACTATGGCCTATTTTGTGAAATTATGAAAGAGCCATAATTTTAGAAAAAAAATAGCCACAGAATAAAGTCCATTATTTATGGTCGTCCTTCATTTGTGAAACTCTCAAGGGGTATATCATTTCAATAGTGTTTGAGAAGTTTGACACACAAGAGTTTTCTCTATATTCTATATAGCAAAACTACCAAAGGGCTATAATTGCGGTAAAAATAATCACAGCAAAACCTCCTTCCTTTATGGTCATCTGCACATCAAGCTTGTTCATCTGTGAAAGTTTGGAGCAAATCAGTTTAGTAGTGTGAGAGGAGTTGGACACACAAGATTTCGGGACGGGTGTACGGACAGTGGCAAAGCTTTATGCCCCCACCCCCTTCACCACCACAATGAAAGTGCTTCAATACTTTAAACAGACTGTAGACACCAACACCGGGATGAGTTGGATACCTCTCCATGACTTCCATTTTACGAGTACATCAGGTTTTTACTGCATGACTAACATAGTACAGTCCAAACTTCGCGTCATGTTTTGTTTAATAATAAATTTTCTGTAGATTTTAAATGGTCTTTATAATTGTGTTCATTTTTTATAAATTGTAGAACAGGACGTATCATGTGATCACCTGCGGCGGCGAGCAGGCGGCCTCGACTATAGTTGTCTTTTCTCTAACTTGATTAGTTCTTATTTCGTGTTCACGAAATGTTTATGGGCATAATATTTCGGCAAAGTTCGATAACCAGCTGGATTGTCCAAGTGGCTCTGGAGGTATGGTATGACCTTTGAATTGCTAAAATTGTGAAAAATGACAGTGTCTGCTCTTTAACTTGAGTGTTATTATTCAATGCTAACCAGACTGGGTCACAACGATTATAGGCATAACATCTAGACATAAGTGCCATACCCAGCTGGATCCTCTTTGCTTGCTGGAGTTACGGCCATTGAATTACTTGAAATTGAGAATTTTTACAGTGTCCGCTCGCTAGCAAAACGTTCAAGATTACACAGTGTTCACCAAACTGGGTCAAATTAAGGGTATATGCTACAGTTGCTTATATGTATATAGGCAAGAATCTTCCTGGGGACAGAATTTCTTTAAATTTTGTGTTCTGACTGAGAGTCATGTTTAAAACGGAAATATGTATTAAAAATCATAGGTACCTAGGCTTGATCTTGAATAAACTGCCCTTGAAAATCAGAAAATACTAAAAAATCCAATAATTATGGACAGATAATTCAAGATCAAGGCAAGGAAACTGTGCATTTTTAATTGCTGTGATGGATGTTTTAGCTCGATTATTCGAAGAATAGTTCTGAACGCTAGTCTACTCACCCTGGTGTCGAAGTCACATCATGGTTGAAGTTTCGCGTACAAGTACGTATAGCTATCATTTAAAGGCATATACATTGCAGAATTTGAAACTTAATGCTTTTCTAGGTCAATGACCAACCTCACAAGATCAAGTCCCATAACTCTGAGAGTGGAATAAGTATTGGATAGTTTTGCAAAAAGGCGAGAAGATTGTTGATTTTCTCCATTATTTTAAAAGGATTGCACTGGTTTACTCCCATTTGCGCAATATGTTTAGTTATACGATACCTTGAAAAATATGTCAGTTAGCTTGTTCCACTGGTCACTTTCAAAACACCCACATTTTATGGTTATTTGAGAGAAAACATTAACGTCTAAAACATGGGAACGAATTGCTGTAGAAACATCAAATCACATCAAATACATAATTTTATGATGTGTATTTTACATAAATATCTATGTATCATGATAAAAAAAGATAGCTAAAATGTGAATTTTCTATTTTTCTTCTCGTTTTATTTATCATCCATGTTTATGTTTACAAAATCTTTAAATAGATTTTGATCTCAGTTATGATCAGTTACATGGATTTATACTCGCCTGACTATCACAAATTTTGCAAATCATCCAAAGTTCATATTTTGCTTTAAGTAGGCCAGGTTAAGATAAATATAGGAAGCCGATTTACTATTGAAAGAAAACTAGGTCTAAAACTCATGCTTGAAATCAAGAACAAATATACGTATAGTGTATGTAAACATAAAATTAACATGATTATGTGCATTAACAGTACTATGCATTAGGTTAAAAAAAGTTACACTGTATATATGTATAGCGAAACACAGTATAAATTTGTCCTACCACTAAAAAGCTGGATGTTCTTTTAAACAATCGACTGTGCTTATGTTGAGGAGCTTGCATTTTCATTGTTTTACATTGAAAAATAATGTTGTTTTAAGCTGTCATTCTAAATACTCTTTTTTTAAGCTAGCATCTTCAGTGCTTGTTGTTTTAATAAGCTAGTATCTCCGCAAACGCTACTCTGTAATCTATGATCATGGGCGTAGGAGCGAGTTTAACTTTGGGGGTGGGGGGGGGGGGGAACCTTTTCGTACTGCGGGGGGGGGGGCAGTATCCCTGGTGTATTAGTCATATCAAAGCCCCAAAGCCTTGTACAGGGGCCAAATGGGCCATAGGCCCCCTCAAGCCTCTATGTTTTAGCAATCATTGAGTTATTCTAATGATACACATATGACTAGGCACTAAACTGTCTTAATCAGTCATATTATATATTGTTCTAATTAAGTGTGCCATTTTTTACATTCTTCTGTTGAAGTCCTGGACATACAATCAATTAGCGCTGCATTTGTCTAATTGTGATATAAAGTTGTGGAAATATCACTTCCCTTCAATGGACAATGAAAAACAAAAAAATACATAACGTTTACATGCGTAAACAGGTTAGGCCTACATAGATTTTGCAGACGCTCAAGCAGGAACTGTAGTGATTGCGCTCAATGATATATTATTTTTATAAAATGTGATCAAACAATCCTTGGCGTGGCGCGTACAGATTTCAGTACTCGCACTACGGAAAGAGACAAGTCAGAATACAAGGGAAGGCCAAATGCAAATCAGAAATCAGGTTGAAAAGAATTATATGATGCTAAGTAAATGTTATATTAGACTGCAAGTTATATCTCTTTTTCAAAATATTGGGGGGGGGGGGGGGGGGGGGGGGGGGGGCCTGGCCCCGCTGGCCCCCCCCCCCCTGCTCCTACGCCTATGATGATTCATTGACATATCTTTTCGTTGGGCGTTTTCCATGACGCAAATAGATTAGCAAGCTGTCATGCAGCACTATTACTGCAAATTTTTGTTGTTAATTTTATCATATTGGGGATGAGGATTTCGTACTTTTACACCCTGTTAAAGCGTGATTGTTATCTTTTTATTGGCTTTACATTTTATTTCGGGACACGGGTAGCACATCACATGTTTACCTAATCACAATATTGGACTAAACTGATGGAACAAATATACAATGAGTTTGTGTATACAAATAGAACTGTCATATGCGCGTAACAAATCACATGTTTTGTTGATAGCCTTTAATAAGCAGATCCGCATTGTTGGGAAAAACAAATGATGCAATGAGTTTGTATTTACAAATAGAACTGTTATCATTTTTAGCTCAGCTTTTCTCCTTAACTATCAAAGCTATTGCTTTAACACTTGCAGCACTTGTTCACCATCATAAGCTGACCCTGTACAGCAAGAAACATAACTCCATCCTGCTTTTTGCAAGAATTATGGCCCCTTTTGGATTTGGAAAATATCAGATTTCTTGATTAAATTTTATGTTTAGGTCAACTTTTCTCCTAAACTATCAAAGCTATTGCTTTAAAACTTGCAGCACTTGTTCACCATCAAAAGCTGACTGTGTAAAGCAAGAAACATAACTCCATTCTACTTTTTGCAAGAATTATGGCCCCTTTGGACTTAGAAAATATCAGATTTCTTGGTTAACTTTTGCGTTTAGGTCAACTTTTCTCCTTAACGATCAAAGCTATTGCTTTAAAACTTGGAGCATTTATTCGCAATTAAAAACTGACTCTGCACAGCAAGTACCGTAACTCTACATTGCCTTTTTGCAAGAATTATGGCCCGTTTTGGACTTCATGGGTATGACAGCATTTCTATTATACAGAGACAAAAGAATCAGATGAGCGTCTGCACCAGCAATGCGGTGCTCTTGTTTTTATCCAAAACCCCCCAAAACACGAGACATTCACACTGACATTCACGGTGTGAAAACATGTTAACTTTTGCTTTATTTGCTTATCTGATATATTTTATGAGTAGTTGTCTTCGGTCGTTGTTATAGCGTGAAAACCCGATTTTACTGTTGTCAGAAAGTTATGTTTCTACCAAAACCAGAAATCATTTCCGAAGGGACACCTGTTCGTGTTTTAACTTGATATTCCTAGTATGGCAAAAACTGTTCCAACCAACAATACCAAAATTAACCATATGTTTCAAGGTAGTAAAATTTTGGTAACTATAGCAGGCAAAGTATTTTTTTCTTGGTAATTCTCCGCCCCACAGGCGCGGGATATTTGTGATGGCTTTTTGCGATTGCAGTGGGCAGTGTATGTCGTAAATGAAGATTTTTCCTTTTGACTTGCAAAATGTTTGAAGATACACGTTACCAAATTGTGGAAAGGTATTTTAGGTGGAGAGTGATGGAAGCTGGTATCGAGTTTTGCGACTGAGGTTTTCTTTGTCAAATTGTCTGACAAGACAGTGTACTAAATTATATCTAGGATCATTCTATTATGACCAGGTCACAGTTACAGTTTCACTAATTAATTGATATTTAAATTAATACATACTATTTAGATAATTAGACCTTCCACAGGCAGCTTTGGTTGTCTTTGGCGTACTGTACTACTTGACATTTTCCCCATGCACATAAAAATATTTTATTATCACAACTTTCACTTTCGTAATTTAATTTGCGCATTTTTATTTTCACATAGCAAAATCTCATGTGAATGACCTCATTTTATAAAGATCGCAATATTTATTGATAAAACTTAAGTGCTTAAAGTACTACATGTCAATAATTAACATAACTTCCGCCTTTTATTTTTGCTATTATGATAATTGCGATTGTCGCTTTTGTTGAAATGTCATTTAAGGAGGTAGGTATAAGAAATTAATGAAATCCAGATTTGCCGTATAGTTTTTGTTACTATGCAGTACACACTAGTCTTATATGATCAAGATACAACAGTAGTAACTTTTTCAAGGAGCTGAATGCTAAAATATACGCAAACGCATAGTTTGTCGTGTTCACTAATGTTCAAAGGGAGTCCAGGAATCTATTAATAAGACAGACTCAAATGGATAGAAAAAAAAACAAACGCAGTTCTAAAACAAGAAAAAGGCTTCCAGGGAATTTCACAATTGATCTGTATACAAGTATATATATTTTGCGCTTGCTACGTAGAATCATAATTCAAGTTGTATCTTCGCAGAAGCTGCGAAATTAATTTTACAATATTTTATCGCAAAATGACTGAAAGCTGCACTTACTCAGTATATTGGCCTTTACTTGAGGGTACAAAAAAAAGACGGAACCAAGCGCTACTCGTACAGAGCCTCATTTGGACTCGTACCTCGAGAAGGAGAGAACATGGTCGTTTTCAAGGTTTGTGCAAAACTCAATAAAATTTTACAGGAAACGGAATGGATATTGTCTCATTTGCAACAAAACAGCCTCAAGGATAACGAACTATTGTAAAAATTGATAGCAAAAAAATTGAATTAAATTAAAATAAAATCACGCGTGTACAGATGTTTGTTCAAATAAAGTGTTAACATAAATACTTCTTAACCGATATTTTCACCGATATATGTCGTTTTATGATAAATGCGATTTAATTTCAGGGCAAGGCCTTCAGCTATCAGGATGTTTATGCGAGATCTGTTGTGGTGAAGGGTTTTAGATATTACTGTGGAAACACCCAGGACTGTAAGATGTACAAGTTATGCAGCGAACAAGGCCGGATTGTTGCGGAACGTTTTAACAAATTTCTAGATAAAACTTCATGCAAGGTAAGACTAATTTTACTTAAAGCTCATGCAATGTGTTGTTGAGTTAGCATAGTTTTCTTTATATTTTATACAGACTTTGTTCAGGAGAGACATATATAATTATATATACATTTTGTCTTTTATGACATATATTTTGACTTTCAAGGGTATGTTTCATAGAGAATTTCAAACTTCTTTTCCAAAAAGAAATTTCTAAGAACTTAGAACTTGCCAGTTAACACTGCTGTAATGATATACATCTATCATATCGAATGAATATTTTCAGATACGTTTTGTTGTGCCAGCGGTTACAGAAATTGATCAAAGAGCAACTTTAACCCACAAAAAGAAGTGGGAGAGAGATGAAGCGGTGGTGTTTGAAGAAAAACTTAAAAGGGGAATTCGCCATATTTGTTGACAAAAGGGGCAACACGTCTACACATTGTGATTTAATTTTGGAGGCCTTTTGTCATTTTTCGTTACACGCATCCAGAGGGAGTTTTGTTATCTGTGGTCTCAAAGGCGTTCAAAGAAAGGACACATCTGAATTTATTCTAACTAACCCGACAATACATTCCCGGGAGGGTAGATTTGGCCCAAAAGACAAGCGGGACGCTGGAATTCAAGACTTCAATAATAATCATAAATGTAATAAGTTCTGTAGCATATTTATTAATAAACCAGATTGTGAATTCGACCAAGCATCTGACGAGTGTTGAATTGACTTGTTGTAGGTTCACACTTTAGTAACAAGATGGCAATAAAGTTTTCCGAAAGGGAGATACTTTATCCTGCCGTCGAAGGTAGCCAGCACAAATGGTCATGGTAAAGGGACGTATTGTTCGTATGGAAGAACACGTGGTATATGGAGACACTGTATTTTTTTTACAGTGGAGCTCAAGGTACAAGGAAACTCTAATGCTCAAAAGGCACTGCCAAGATCATTGACATTTACGTGCCCTCGACCGCGTTCCAGCTGCTGCAAATACAAATCTGATGTGGCTTCCGTAAGTACGAGTTGTGTTGACAATTTGGAGGAGCGAAACTGATCGAATCATAATGGCGTCTTGACAATTGTAAAAAGCCGGTAGATATATTTGGTGTGGTGACTGATTTGAGAGTGAAAGGGCTACGATATTCTTCTTTCCAGAAGAGGAAATGTTACAAGAAGACGGATTCGAAGCTACCTGTCTCGAGTCACCCGACTGCGAGTCCTGTAGTCTCGAGATCAATTTCTGGTGGTTGTACTATTGTACAAACAACAGCACCTTACGTCTAAAAATATCTCCTGTACATAGTTTCTTAATTTAATTCAGATACTAGCAAATATGGTATTGAAAATTAAATGAACAGTGGACATTAGATCGAATTTTAAAAGAAGACTTTTGATGAAGAACGCAAAATCATAAATCAGAATGTGTTAAAAAATGGTACAACAACAATATATTTTATCCAGCATCGCTTCCATTCCACAGTATACATGCATGCGCAAATACTTTAGTTATGAAGTATGATGCTATAAAGCAAACAAAACCAAGGTAATAAAATGAAATGACAAATGTGAAGAGAGATACCTATATTTGTTATATAAACCACAATCATGTTTTAGATTATTAAATAAAATGACAATTTACTCTCGTCTTATCTAGTCCTTAATGGAGTTGACTTTGAATTTTGACATTTTTAATATTTTCAAATATATACTCTAGTATTATGAAATATATCCAATGTTGTGATGTAGGGTAGATGCGGATGCACTCTAGTTTGATTACAATTGTTGGTACAATGTACATATTTGAAATTGTAGAATAGAGATTAATATAATGAATATGCATGATCTAAAAATAGACTCCTGTCAAATAATCATGTTCTAAAAATAGACTACTGAAATGGAGCTTCAGCTTCAGATAAATTTGTGTTATTTGCAAATGCTGTAGTTCGGGTTTGCAAATGTTTCTTTTCATTTTTAAACTATCTAGATCCTTTTCTCCTGTTTCGTAAATAAATATATGAAATATTTGTGTGTATATAATATGCAGGTGCTCGCTTGTGTTAATCACATGACAAAAACATACGCACGGGGCGGGGGTACTTCTGGACAGAATTTCGAAGATTTTACGATTGAACATAAGACTATATACCAATAAAAGAAATTGTTCTTTGTTTCATATAAAATTCATCTATTTCATAACAATTTTGATACAGTTTCTAGATTTTCACTCCGTCATAGACCTATATTTTTCACAAGATATCCTTACATTTGCTTCAAGAAAACGAAAAGAAAAAGGGGTGTCGAGTATTTTGCAGTGAAATGCAAGCCAACTGATGTCAGGTACCCTCATACTGCCACATCTCAGAAAGCGGTCCGCAGAATAAAAACCCTACTTTCGTTTTCAAGTAAACAACTCGAAAATGCGAATATTAGCATGAAAAGTGTCTTATTATGTAGAATTCATCCCACGAGTGAAACAAAGCCCATTTGGCCCCCGATTGCGCGAAAAATGGAAAAATTAGGATCTATTTATTAGGGACTTCTTTCGAAAGCACATTTTTGATCGTAAACTAACAAACTTGCATCACTGTCATATCAAACAGCTGTAATATGATGCTAAATCATTTTCTTAAAAGACAAATCATTGCATATGCGCTAAAACTGCTGAAAAAATCACATAGATCTACATCGAAAACCAAGCATATTTCTAATGCAGATGATTATTCCTTCTCCGAGTTGAGAAGGAATACTTAGGGCCGGTAAGTTTCACTTGACTGAGCAAGTGACCAATGAAACTCCGTAACCTTAGAAATATTCTCTAACGTTAAATATATTATTTCCTAATTGAGGCGACTCTGACTGAAGGCGTTTCTCGGATAACATTAAGATGATTGATTGATTCTTTTATTTCATCCATTTTTTTTTTTGTATTTTGGTAAACGCACTCTTGGTGCAAAATGTAACGCCCTCGGGTGCGCTTCAAAAAGTAAGTAAAGTTTCTTCTTGACGAAAGACCTCACCTGATGGAACAATTTATTTCCAGCCGAGCTCACGGCAGGCATCATTTACATCCCCAGCACCGAGTCTAGACCGATACTGTTGGAAACTGTACAAAATTAAAGTAAATCACCCAGTACTGAACACTAGTTGGGATATCAGCCGCAACCGGGAATCGATCCGGGTGCGGTAATCGAACGCGGATCGCTGGCGTAGTCCAAACTGCTAACCACTGACTCCCTGATTAAACGGGAGGGTACAGAATGTCATATGGTAGAATAGTCTTGTCCTTCTGTCCGATTCTGGGGTTCCGCACACTGATGACCAATATTTTAAACAGACATTGCAACCCAAATTTTACAAGATGATCATTATATTTTTATATAGATGTGCCCTAGAAGGAACTTTTGCTATGCTTTAACTTGTAAGAAATTATCTATTGGCTAGAAGTTAAGGTTAAGAAAAATGTACGTGGTATTTATAGTAGTCGCAACTTGACCGTGATGGTTGACCTTAGCTGATATATCATTGTAGAAATATGGTGTGCTTAGGGTAGCTGTGTATTTGAATTTATGAATGCAATGAGATGAAGCGTTTAACGTACACTCCTTTTCAATAATAGGTTGTGCTTCATTATGTATTATAATACAAAGGTCAACCATCGGGGTCAAGTTGCGTCCACTATATCAACAGAAGATATATAAAACAATACAATTTCGACTAGCGTTACGCATCGCATGCTACATTATATTGTAAGGTACAGATAAGATTTTCTTATATTTCATTTTACTCTGACCTGGGCGATTGTTTAAGAAGATTGATTTTCTTATGCGTGACTATAGTTAAACTTTCTTAGATTTAAATATTAATAAAACCTTGGAAGCATTGAACATAATAGCATACTCGGTTTGATTGTCTGTTCATGAGAGGTAATAAAATGTGTAACATCCTCACGTCCCAACCCTCCCAAAACCTAACCTAGCGTCGGCTTCAGCAGAATTCTATTATGGTGAAAATGAATGTACTCCATGATACCAAAGGACAAGAAAATATAACAACACTAAATCCAAGAACGGGGAGACTAAATTTTCTTTAAAGATTTGTAAATATGCTTGCCTATACTCAGTGTATGGTGTTTTGAGTTACCTTACAAGTGACTACCCTATTATATAGTTTTGCAATGAACTTTATTTTGCAAAACAAACCTAATTACACACAAACTCGTCATGTTTTCATATCGAGTTTAGTACTAGTGGCTTCAGGCTGCGGGAAAATTGTCCGGCCTTTTGCCGGGCTTATCCGGCGTTCATTCATTTCTTACGATGCTCCTAGATCCCCTAGCGTATCAGTTTCATTCATAACTTCTAGTTACCTGTTGCAAATTAAGGATCTGATACGATATAGAACTAACCATTGTTATTCTTTGCTTTCAATTCAATATTTGCATAACGAGCATACATATATACATTTATGCAAGCATTCAAGAGTTTGCCTATGAGTTGTAACAATAATAGGGTATTACCCATGGAAGAAGATTGAACTGTTTGAAGATTGATAAGGGCGATTTTCTAAAACGTGATAAAGTTTGTAATTATTATCCTGGCCATATATTTTCAAATGCTTCAAAATGTGCTTTATCAATGTTACGTGCCTAAATTAGAAACCGCATAATGGCCGATATGACACATATAATAAATGAGTACACAAAAAAGAACAGTCCTTGACGTGGTTTTATTTTTGAAGGTTATTAGATTTGTATCGAGAAATATGTATGAGGTATGCAGCGGAAATATTGCGCGAATTTAGGTGCATATTTCTTGATGTAAATCTAATAATCTTTTAATTATATACGCATCTACACCTAAAGTTGTTATATACATGATATAAATTTGTTATTAAACTTGGGTGGAATTGAAAATAGCTTCGTTATAGAACTTTTAAACGCGACGACATGCATGAAACAACTGTCGCAAATGACATCACACACCTGATATGAAATTTGAACGTCAATATAGAAAATTATTAAATACCTAAACATTATTTTCCACTGAGTTTCAATGGACCACGATCGTGCAATATTTTTCCATATTGACCCGGAATGCTTTCATATCGGACGTAGAATGTTTTCTGAACGTTGTAATGGTAAGAATCGCGTGACGTCCATGGCGTCCACGTCACGTTGCGACAACATGTTGACGTCATTTTCGCGGAAAATATTAATGCGCGTAAGTTTGATTTATTTCATTTTCGTAGAAATTCTTTTCCTATTTTTCTTGTCTTTCATTACAGAGCGATAATTTAGACATAATTAAATTAATTATTTGACAGTGGAAAAAAAAATGCTTATGCATTTTGTAAATTTCATAACTAAGAACCAATTCGACAATTTGGCCTATCTATTGATAGATAAAATTGCGTGTTAATGAGGTAAGTGTAGAAAGTACATTAGAAAATACTTACGCAAGAACTTCATTCTTAATAAATTTCGTTTTATTTTTATGACTGCAACGTGTTTTCAAAATATTCTTTTGTACATTTTACTGGTTAAAATAATACCATGGTTATTTTGTCATTTTACCAATGATACAATATCGTATTAAGATGAAGCTATCTAAACCATGTATTAAAGCCAAATTTGGTCTGGTTACAAATTTGATTAAAATTTTTAATATCAGACCATTTTAGACTTATTTCTTTTCACTTAACGCTATTTACAACGTATCGTTTTACTGGTGGTATTCTTAAAACCTGATATATCCTGTTCTAGAGTTATTTTAGCATACATTGTACGTCTTACAGTTTTTGTTATATAAAAATCCGTAAAACATACTAATTTGTAAGAGATCTAAAAGCTCTAGCAAATTATTCTTTATATTCCTAAAAATGTACGAAGCGTGGAAAATGTCATTCTTTCTCTTCTTCTCGTTCGCAACTACACTGTCAGACCAGTAGCCTCGATGAAATTTGTGGTTTGCTGCAGACCCTTAATGTTTCCATACAGTTTCTGGTGCATTGAGGCAAGTCGCAGCTCGTTCCTGGTCATGCCTTTTACATCTCTGAAATATATGCCGCGCAGTCTGATCTTCCTTACCACATGGGCAAGTTGGCGATGGTGCCAGTCTGTATTTTTAGCTCGACTATTCGAAGAATAAGTAGAGCTATCCTACTCACCACGGCGTCGGCGTCGGCGTCACACCTTGGTTAAGTTTTTCGTACCAGTCCACATTTTGACAAAGTCTTTTGAGATAAAGCTTTGAAACTTTCAACACTTGTTTACCATCATCATGGCCAGTTATAGGCAAGAGCACATGACTCCATCAAGGATTTTGGCTGAATTATGGCCCCTTTTGACTTTTGACTTAGACATCATGGTTAAGTTTTTCGTACCAGTTCATATTTTGACAAAGTCTTTTAAGATAAAGCTTTGAAACTTTCAACACCTGTTTACCATCACCATGGCCAGTTATAGGCAAGAGTACATAACTCCATCAGGGATTTTGGCTGAATTATGGCCCCTTTCGACTTAGAAATCTTGGTTACGTTTTTCGTACCAGTTCATATCTGGACAAAGTCTTTTAAGATAAAGCTTTGAAACTTTCAACACTTGTTTACCATCACCATGGCCAGCTATAGGCAAGAGTACATAACTCCATCAGGGATTTTGGCTGAATTATGGCCCCTTTCGACTTAGAAATCTTGGTTAAGTTTTTCGTACCAGTTCATATTTAGACAAAGTCTTTTGAGATAAAGCTTTGAAACTTTCAACACTTGTTAACCATCACCGTGTCCAGTTATAGGCAAGAGCACATAACTCCATCAAGGATTTTGGCTGAATTATGGCCCTTTTTGACTTAGAAATCTTGGTTAATATTTCGTACCAGTTCATATTTTGACAAAGTCTTTTGAGATAAAGCTTTGAAACTTTCAACACCTGTTAACCATCACCATGTCCAGTTATAGGCAAGAGTACATAACTCCATCAAAGATTTTGGCTGAATTATGGCCCCTTTTGACTTAGAAATCTTGGTTAAGTTTTTCGTATCAGTTCATATTTTTTGTAAAGTGTTTGACATAATTATGGCTTTTAAACTTTTATCACTTGTTTAGTATAATAGTCTCTATCTGTAGGAAAGAGAACATAACTCTGTCATCTATTTTGGCTGAATTATGGCCCTTTTTTGGACTTTGATATTGGTTCCGTTTTCATACAAGTCCATGTTTTGTCAAAACTATTTGACATATGGCTTTTAAACTTTGAACACTTGTTTATCATTATTATTTCCGTCTGTAGGCAAGAGTACATAACTATTTTGGCTGAATTATGGCCCTTTTTGGACTTTGAAATTGGCTCACATATTGCCATTTAGTGCAAGACTTATCAAAATCAAAGTAATACAGGAACATTGTTTGTCTAATCTAATAATTTCTTTTGTCTGAATATCCGTGGAAATATTTTGACCCCATTCTTCAATCAATTCTTCGAATAGTCGAGCGCGCTGTCATCAGACAGCTCTTGTTTGTACATGTGAGCATTTAGCTTGCTGTGCCCCGAGCGAAGCCTGACAAGCATCACTTGTTCAGACCGATCAAGGATATGAAAAGCATCTTTCTCTATCCTTGGTCTCGTTAGTGACTTTCTCCTTGTAACTCACAGGTTTTGTTGGTTGTTCTGACTGAGCTTCAAGCTTAGCCAATTTCTCTGCCTCTTCATTGCCTGAAAGTCCACAATGGGATGGAATCCACTGAAGTGCTACCTTGCAGGTTATACTCAGGTTCTGCATTCTCCTGGCTAACTGCGGAGCTTTATTGTTGATCAGAGCTTCCATGACAGACAGTGCATCTGTGAGAAAGACGACTGAGGAGCTTTCTTCTGCCGAGTCCTCAACCATTGAGACGGCCTTCATGAGTGCCTCAGTCTCTGCCTTGTAATTGCTGCAGTGTTTTCCTGTGACTGCTCAGTTTTGAACTCTCGATTGAGTTTCTTTGCCTCATAAACGAAGTTGCTACGTTTGAGCCGATTTTTGGTGTAGCCATTTAACTTGGCTTTCATCGGATGGTCATGAAAATACCTGAACTTCTCTGCTTCTGCTTGAAGCAGGACCTTTGCATGTCTCCCGTCTTGTAACGGCTGTGTGCCTATTAGCTTCTCCATGAAGGAGATTGGTGTAGACTTTGTAGCACATGTCATGATCTGCAACGCTTGGTTTTGAACCTTGTCTAGAGCATGTTGGTTAGTTTTGGCAGTAGTGGACCAGGCAGTTGAGCTATACTCTAAATGGGGTCTCACTGTACCCCGATATACTGTCTTGAGTATTTGCTCATTTGCTCCCCACGTTGTTCCAGCAAATTTGCCCATCATGGCAAGCTTCCTGCGGGCCTTCCCTTCTGCTTGACTAATGTGGGGTTTCCAGGTTAGCCGTTTGTCAAAGGTCACTCCAAGGTATTTTGTCTCGTCTGTTTCAGTCAGCGAAGTATTATCCATCTTGATTTTACCCGCCCTCTGCTTTGACGGCAGGAAGAATAGTGTGGTGGACGATTTCTCTCTATTGGTCGAGACATATCAATCTTCAGCCTAAGCTGAAAGCTTGTTGATGGCTTCTTGCATCCTGGATATGGCTGTTGTGGCATGTTCTTCCTTACACCATAACACCAGATCGTCAGCGCAGAGTGCAGCCTTAACTTTTCGGTAGTTCAGGCACCATATCATTGGTGAAAAGCAGGAAGAGTGTAAAGGATAAGACTCCACCTTGTGGGACACCATGACGCAACAGGAACTTCCCACTGCTGGCATATTCTAAGTGACTCTTGCTCTCCTGTTGTAGAGGTATGACTTAATCCACCTCAGCATGTGACCTCCTACTCCACTTCTCATCAGTTTGACGAGGAGCCTATCAGTCCAGACTTTGTCAAACGCTCGTTGCAGATCAATCCATGCTGTCAGCACGACTTCCTGCTCTTGGAAGGCATCCTCTATCTATTGCGATAGATAAGTAGTCTGGTCCTATGTGGAGCGGAATTGTCTGAAGCCATCTGGTTGCGTTGCGAGTAGGTTGTTAGTTTCCATGTACCACTTCAGGCGTGCATTCACAATCCTCTCCATGACCTTTCCAACACAGCTGGTAAGGCTGATTGGGCGATAGCTTGCAGCCTTCGTTGGATCCTTCCCTTTTTTGTGGATGGGGATCATGACTGCTTCTTTCCATATCTTTGGAAGCAGTCCTTGTGTCAAGCTGTAGTGGTAAATTTCCAGGAGTTTACAAATTGCTGCAGTGCATAGATGGGTCAGCATTTCATTTGTGACTCCGTCTGGTCCAAGAGACTTCTTTGTCTTCAACTGCCTAAGAACTGTCTGTAGCTCATGTAGTTTAACTCATTCTGCCCTAAAGCGTTATCTCCACTTCTACTCTGCTGATATTTATCTTTCAGCCACCTAGGAGGCTGATAAGCCAATCTAACATGAACACCGAGAGATGTTTTGAGAGATAATTTTGATTTTGTAGTTTTTTGCTTGGGATATTATTGTTAATTAGTGACATATGACATCAAATATGTGCTAATAGGTATGGAATTTGCACTCTTTGTAAGAAAATTGAAGTAGCTACGCAGCAAAGTTAATTTCATGCAGCTTTGTAGTACAGACATTTCAACAGACTGTTGAATTAAAGACGCAAAGCAAATGACCGTATTCTCTCATCAGATTTTGTTTTGGCTAAACAACATTTATAAAATGCTAAATTTTATCATGCACATATTTAAACAACAAATATGAACAATTCTTAAAAATGATTTTAAATACATATTATTGTCATTTTGTAACACTGATTTTACTCAATTATACGCATCCAGGCAATCAAAACGCATCAAAATAAAGTTATTTCTCATAAAAAAATAGCGTAAGTGTTTAATATGAAGATGTAATAAAATGAATATTTTAGATATTTAGACAGAAACTATTGTGCTGAAAATGAGATTATTTTTGGGCTAATTTTCAGAAAACATGTACGTGAACTTTATGAAAATTTGAATTTTGAAACAATTTTGTGGAGTTTCTAAAGTATCACAAACAAGCTGTCGAAATAATTGAGTTATTATTAACACTTTATTCTTTAGATCAAGGGACAGTCTCGAAGTTTAACAACAAAATAAATAGATGAATAAATAAGTAAATAAATAAATAGATAGATACCAACCAAGATGTTTTTACTTTTTCATACACACATGAGCATTGTTATATCGTATAGGTAAAAATTAAAGATCTGGTGTGAATGAGTTGAGCATAGTTTAATCTTACATGTAAAAGAAAATATTTTAGTTCTTTTCTTTTCAATGATATAATCCACAATTCTACCAGTTTTGTTCAGGCAGTGTTGTGTGCTTTTTGTTTTGCATTTCGGTATGATACTTACACGTTATTTTTGTGCGGTAATTATGTACGTCTGTCTTAACTGAAGTGTATTTTTTATAACAATACCCGATCATTTATAATTCAACCTTTTTCCGCACTCAAATGTTTAGAACCGAACCGTATTTATAAAGTGTATACTCAACGCCTTTTCTAGCTCCATAGCTATGTTTTTATATTCATCTCTGTTAAGTTTTGACAGATTTAAATGAAATTCTTGCACAATGTTTAATGATAATTTTATAGTAATAAAACGTAAGAATTATAATAGAGAATAAACTCATTTAGCCGTAAAATTGTTTGATCCCGCAGATGGCATTATTTGCCGCATAGCGACGAGCGAAAAATTATATACGTTTGGGTTGCATTATTTCAACTGTCATTTCTCAATGAATATTTGTTGGTATCTATTTATTTATTTATTCATATTTTTTATGTTTCGATCATATAAAGAATCATCCGTAATTTTCAGGCTTCGAGAAATCACAAATTATAACTCGAACGACGCTCGCTTTTACAGCTTTCTTCAACCAAAGCGTTTATTTTTTCACAACATCCGGTTTTATCTATGTTTTAAAAATGTTAAACAACAAAAAAATTAATTGATCCAACTTGTTAGAAAGAACTAAAAGATTTTATTTAAGACCGATGAAATGTGACGACTGAATGCGTCATGCGGAATTCAGAGCTATTACTGTAAAGACGCATGTACGCGGCGTGCGGTTTCCAGATGTAGATAACAACACCGCCTAGAAGCGGCACGCGGTATTCAGATAAAAATTGGTCGACGCATTAATGCGTCGCGCGGGCAGAATGAGTTAAGACTCTGCTTCATGCATTGTGATGTCACTTGTCTGCCTTTCCCTTTTTTCTCTTCGGGCTTCCCTTTGCCGTTCCCTGTTGATGGGGATGTTACATCTTTGTAGTTAGAAGCAGAAGTGTTTGCCGATTGTTTACCCATCAACAGTTCACCATTCTCTTCCAAAGTTACTGAGCTTCTTTCTCTGTCTCGTCAATGTCCATAGGTTTTGGCCATCTCGCTCTAGGTTGAGCGAGGCTGTTTTGTTTCTCCAGCTCTTCCTCTGTGCTTTCTGTTTGTGCCTGAGGAATTTGGCGTTGGGTCGCTGTAGGGAAAGGTTACTTTCTTGTGAGGGATTGTTTTCTGCTTCCTCACTGTTTTCTGATAACTTTGCTTGTAGATTCTCCAACCCATCACTCTAATAGGGCTTATAGTCCTTTCTTGCTGCCCCTTGGAATGGCGCTGTAAGCAGCCTTTAGTATACTGGCGTTAAAGTTTTTGACAACCCGGTTGTCGTCTTTACCTTCCACTCTGATGTCTTTACAGAGCTCATCACTAAGACTTTGGTAAAAGGTCCATCTGGCCTTCTTGTAGTTCCATCTGGGGATTTTGGTGAAGTAGAGGCTATACGGTCTATATAGTAAGATGGACTGGGCGATGGTCGCTACCTCCTAGTTGCTTATCGACTTCCCTCTTGACATGTCCATGTATGTTATCAGTACATAGAGCAAGATCAGGTGTTGATGTTGTTTGCCAGCTTCTGGAGTAAAAAGTTGAAGGATCATCCGGCTTGTTGATATCCCCAGCTTTGTGAGTGATTATTAAAGTCTCCTTCAATGATCAAACTGTTTTCGTCAGTTGTAACTTTGTCAAGGGACAGAGCTTTTTGTCACTTGGAGAGTATATATTCACAAGTTTGAAGTTGAACTCGTTCTTTCTGAGGCTCAGAACTTGGAACTCGGAGCCATCCATATGCGTGTTGGACTGGACAGCGCTAATGTTGTTCCTGACCAATGTCATGATGCCTCCTTTTCGTCTGCCAACTTTGTCACAGCCAAAACACTGGTGTCCTCTGACTTTGAAGGGTTTCTCTGGCTGTAGGTGCAGCAGACATTGATGTCTTTCTCAAGGAGTATATGCTCAAGTTCAGCTTTCCTATTCCAATGCATCAGCCTGAAAGGATTGGTTCTTTTCCTTGGAATGTTCCTCCTTCTTCCCTTTGTATGTTGTGGATTAAAGGAGGGACCCCCAGTAGCTATAGGTGAACTCTATCGAGGCTCAGAGCCCGGCACTGAATCTTTCTGGAGGGATCTCAGAGATTAGAGATTCAGCACCACATTTTTGAATACCGGATGGCTGTATAGCGATATTGCACGGTGATGTGGTTCGTTAGGAGAGTGCAAATTGCCCAGCACCTTTGTCTTCAACTTTTTAGGTTTCTGTCGGGGTTACCTCACCCTTAGTTCCGAGTTCATACCCTACCAGGGGAACACAGGGGCCATTTGTCCCATAGCTGGGGGTTTGTTCATAGGCATCAAGGCATGTCCACACACCCGTGGGCCTGGAATGTCACATGTTTGTGAGCAGACCTCCTCCGAGTCCCCTGCCAGTCTGCCACAAGGTGCTCAGTTACCTTGTGGTGCCAACTGGGAGGCACTGCAAAAGGGCTTGTCTGCAAAAGGGCAATGTACTGGCAGGGAAGACTTACGCACTCGGCTCCTTGTTCAACAAAAGGCTAGCCAGCGGCGGAGGCTGAAAGCAGAAGGTGACAAGCACACAACAAACAGCACGCCACACTTAACCAATCAGCAGACCAATACCACACTGAAAAATGTCATGAAATAATGCTTAATGTGATCGATCTCATTTAACATTACAGAGAGCACATCGCTTAAATGTAACAAACGTATACGTTGAAAGGGATACCGAGTAGCTCTTCGTAGACAGACTCGAATGAATAAAAACGCAGAAATGACGACGTAGAAAACAGGAAAATTCCATGGTTTGTAAATGTAAACAAATATATATGTTGAAAGGGAACCCGGGTACTTATTCTTAGACAAATAACAAGGAAAATGATTACGTGGAATTTCACTGATGGTGCATATATATACTAATACAATGTATATATTTTACGTTTGCTGTACTGAGTCATACTGTATTTATATCATCGCGCAAGTAACGCAAATTCATCTTACAAAATCATTTCGCAAAATGATTGAAAATTGCACTTACTCAGTACACCGACCATACATTCCCGGGAGGGTAGATTTGGCACAAAAGACAAGCGAAACGCTAGAATTCAAGATTTCAATAATAATCATAAAAGTAATGAGTTCTGTCGCAGGTTAATGAATAAATATCAACTTTTAAATTCGACAAAGCATCTGACGAGTGTTGAATTGACTTGTTGTAGGTTCACGCTTAATAACAGGATGGCAATGATGTTTTGCAAAATGGAAATTCTTTATCCTGCCGTAGAAGTTAGCCAGCGCAAATGGTCATGGTAAAGAGACATATTGTCCGTATCGAAGAATACACGGTATAGGAAGACAATGTATTTTTACAGTAAAGCTCATGGTACAAGAAAACCCTAACAATACTCAAAAGGCACTGCCAAGAACATTGGTATTTATGTGCCCTCGACAGCGTCTCAGCTGCTGCAAACTCAAATCTGTTATCGCTTCTGAAAATAAGAGTTGTGTTGACAATTTGGAGAAGTGAAACTGATCAAATCGTAACAATTTTAAAAGGTCGGTACACAGATATTTGGTGTCGTGACTGATATAAGAATGAAAGGGCAACGATATTTCTAATGAATTAAACATCTTTCTAGAAGAGGAAATGTTACAAGAAGACGAATTCGAAGCCAACTGTCTTGAGTCGCCGGACTGCGAGTTCTGTCATCGCGAGATCAATTACTGGTTAGCGTACTAGTGTATATTTCAAACAACCACACCTTACGTGTCAAAAATATCTCATGTACACAGTGTCTCAATTTAACTCATACACTAGCAAATATGGCACTGAAAATTAAATGAACAGTGGGCATTTGGTCGAATTTTAAAAGAGGACCATTGATAAAGAACACAAAGTCATAATAGTTTTTTTAATAAATCAGGATGAGTTAAAACAACATAAAATTTACCCAAAATCGCTTCCGGTCCACAGAATATATGTATATACACAAACTTTAGTGATGAAGTGATGATGTAAGATAAACAATTCCTAGTTAATAAAAATGAGAAGTCAAATTTTAAGAGAGAAATCTATAATTATTATTTGCTTTTTTGTTTGTTTTGTTAACAACAATTATGTGTTAAGTTCTGCAATAAATTAAAATTCATTTTCGACTTATTTATTTCTTATTGGAGTTGACAATTTTGATGTTTTAAATGCATCATATAATTAATTAAATGTTATGCATGAGAGATTTTTAAAGGATGCACTTTAGTTTGATTACGAATATTGTATACACCAATTACATGTATATTTAACAAATAATCAAGGCCTTCGCGTTGTTTATCGTCTAATTTACCACGGTTCAGAGTTCAGATGCGTAGGAATTGAACCACGAGGGCGTTAGCCCGAGTGGTTAAATGCTGAAGCATCTGAACTCTGAACCGTGGTAAATAAGACGATAAACAACGCGAAGGCCTTGATTGTTTTCATTCTGACATTCACGTTGATATATTGCAATAAATATTATGCTGGAATTCATTTACGTGAGGAGTAATGTATCGGACGTCAGGCGGCTACATGACGTCAAAATTGACGTCATAATGCTCTCTTGCCGGTCCGTGCGTCAACCATTGTTTATCGCAGGGTATATTGCGTTTGATTTTCTTCTTTGTTTAACTGGAAACCAATTCGAGCCATGTTAGAATATTTGGTTTATCTAGCTGAACCAATGATTTATTGTTCTAATTATTCTTGACACGTAGCACGACGTGACAATTCTATTTTCGCAGAAACTAGTAATTATACTTAACGTTGATAAATTTTGATAGCCAAATTTGTAATACATTATTGCTTTTACAATATATGGTATCTCGAAAATAACATTAACCCGAGAAACAAAGATATCTTCGGGATCCAATGTTGAAAGTACTGCTTCTGACGAATGATATAGGGAAAAATCACATGCATGGAAAAATCGAACGCAGTTGATATGACAGTACGTATCGGCGGCAAGTTAAAAACAATCTTATTCATGTGGTATGTAAATGTAGAAATAATATGAAAATATACAATTTTGAATTGACTGCGCACATGATGATCGTATAAGTCTCGTATAATAATAATCTGTAATTAAGATGAAATATAAGTCTAATAAAAGAAGCATAAATGCATGTTTTTTGTTATGCTGCATGAGGTGTAGCACCATATTATCTATATTGTATGTTAATGACTTTGCATTTAATTATTTATAATAACATCAAAATCAGGCATTCCAATGTTCAAGGTCATAAAGATGAAAATGTTAAAAGTAAGAATAACATGTTTTACCTAAAATGGCTAAAATTCATTTGCATTAAATAGGCAACATACAGCTAATATATGTATTTTCACCTCTTCTTATAGCTAATGCAAATAACAACGGAACTAATTTTTCAGCAATGATTTGATAATTTGCTATAAACACTTACTTACTATTAAGAGAAAGTATTGGTTTAACTGTTCCTGTTAACACACAATGTACTACCAGATAACTAAATATATCCTAATATGTAATATGCCATTTAGTCAAGATGCACAGGTACAGAAAGTTCTTGAGTACTTGTCTTTTTACAAACATTTTTGAGTAAATTGTTTTTACATTTACAATATTTACAACATGAAACCCCACTTTTCCTACAAAAACACCTGTTTAACAATCTTCGCATGCGCATCTCACAGCAATGTTGTCTGGGACACACAGGTAGGTATGTGTGGGCACTTTATGTCCATCATCATCACTTGTATATCCATATGTTCAGTCATTTCGCTCATGTCCATACAGTGCATTTGTAGGAATGTTGTATACAAGCATCTTAGTATATGGCCCTTAAGTGTGCGACTTGGTGGAAAGCACTGAATGTCCACTGGCAGCTTGGCTTGATAACCTGGACCAGATACTAGTATTCTTTAGCTTTATCAAACGCATCTTCTGGAGTTGAAGCTAATGATTTGCCAAATTCAGTCAAGAATTCTTCTGGGTGGGTCTTTAGAGCTGAATGTTTAGTCCCGATTTATTTTGTCGCATCCAGTAAGAATGTGTGCTGCAGGTAACACTTGGCAAAGTGATGGATTTTTCTCGATATGACAGTAGTGGAATGTAACGAATAGAAAGTTTATCATTCCAGACCTCGTTCATGACTCGTCAAGCCCGTTTTTCGAGAAATACAGTCCTAAAACCATCACATCTGTGTTATCAGAGAGTAGAACAATTCTTTTATTGTCATGTTCTGTGCCATTGATTGCATTCTGCACGGCACGAACGTCAGCTTCTTCAAGTGGTATTTTCAGTGACTCTACAGATTTCATGACCATCTTTCACAGAGGTACATTTTGGTAGCTCTCCACCTTTTAATGATACTGCTTTAATAAAATCTGTAAAAAGATCCTTTGGAAGCAAAGAATGCAATCAAAAAAAAAAAATAATAGCAGACTCGGTTTGATTGAGTCTGTTCATGAAAGGTAATGAAATGTGCAACACCTCTCACGCCCCCTAGCACCGGCTTAAATGGAACTCTACTACACATACGTTGAATGGACTCCATGATCCCAAAGGACCAGAAAATATAACAACACTGAATCCAA
The DNA here is from genome assembly GCF_021730395.1 of Mercenaria mercenaria. NCBI lineage: Eukaryota > Metazoa > Mollusca > Bivalvia > Venerida > Veneridae > Mercenaria > Mercenaria mercenaria. The sequence goes on along the minus strand of NC_069366.1, from coordinate 24,114,069 downwards.
GTACGGGGAGACTTTTTACAGCCGTCACACGGCACTTAAAGATTGCTGTTGTGATAGTTAATAAAATCTGTAAAAAGATCCTTTGGAAGCAAAGAATGCAACCAAGAAGAATAATAGCAGACTCGGTTTGGGTCTGTTCATGAGAGGTAATGAAATGTGCAACACCTCTCACGCCCCCTAGCACCGGCTTAAGCGGAACTCTACTACACATACGTTGAATGGACTCCATGATCCCAAAGGACCAAAAATATAACAACACTGAATCCAAGTAAGGGGAGACTTTTTACAGCCGCCACATGGCACTTAAAGATTGCTGTTGTGATAATTAATAAAATCTGTAAAAAGATCCTTTGGAAGCAAAAAAGCAACCAAGAAGAATAATAGCAGGCTCGTTTTACTACATGCACTACGAATTCTGTATTGAATGGGTTCTCATACATTTGTATGTATCGTATCGTGTCTGTTATATTCTCTTCTCTTACGCTTGTTTCTGAGGCTTTAAATTCATGGTTTACGGTCAGTTCGTGACAGAAAGACTTCGATCCGCTTTTCTCTCTATGAAGACTGCCAAATGCCATCATCTCATGATATCATTATCTCCCATTTTGCCACATAGTTCTTCTTCCGTGTATTACCTATAATACCTCTGCCACTCTTTTGGAAGCGATTTATCGTTTGTTTAAGACATTGATCTGCAGCAACAGCCTTAAATTGCCCTGCGGTTCCTTTTACCACAAACTTCCCTTCAAGAAATGATTAATAAATCTCTGGAGCAGTAACTGGGAGTTTTTTCATATCTTCTATATAAACACCACCTGATATAATTGACACAATCAAAAGTTGCAAAATACGGGAGGATATCTTAAACCGTTGTGAGATGCAAAAGTCAGTTGTTTTCTCTGTCTGCTCGCACAAGATTCTGCAGGAGACTTACAAGGTAGATGAATCCATGCCAGTATTTGATTGTTTCATTTCACCTACATCTCTGTTTTGTCAAAGAGGATGTCAAGAATTTATGGGAAATGGCTTGTTTCGTCTACTTGAGGTTGTCCAAAATTGATGGGAAATTCTTCAAAGCAGTATATAAAGTTCTATGTTCTGTTACAGGATATGGAAGAACAGGAAGATAACCTTCAATCATTTCCCCAATATTTTCATCTGTTGTAAGAGAATTAAAGGCATACTAAGATGGCATGTTTTGGAAATCGTTTACTGGTGGATACAACTCCACTATCAATATTTGACATATCAAGCCCTGCAAGAGAACATGCAGCATCTTGAAGGGCAACATCGTGTTTTATGTGATCCACACCTTGTGATTCCTCACTTACACTATATTCTGTGGAAAGAGTGGGCCTTTTAGCAGGTTTTGAATATTCACGAATTTCTTGACATTCTAATTGTTCTTGTAAAACTTCCTTTTCAGGAGTTACATTTGTCTCAGAAATAATTGGGTTTTTCTTTGTTGTTAGTGGTTTGTCTTGAAATATTACAAAGATTGTATTATGGCTTCCTCCTATACCACTAAGTGTTGCTTCCTCATGGTCGAAGTTATCAAAGGCTGCGATCGTGAAACTATCAGATGCAAACATACTAGGTAAGGGTAGTTCGCCATTACCACTTGCAATAATTAAGCTTGTCATATCATGGTGGTGCATCTGGAGTTAATTGTAAAATACAGAGAGGTCATAGTGGTTTAAACTTGTGATCAGCTGCCTGCTCTTACATTTGTCATGAATAACTTGTGATTCATTACATGAAGTGGTGTTTGTCTGGCACCGTTGTGAACATTGTAGTAAAAATTGGAAAATTGCTTCCATCTCCATCTTTCTCTTTACTTTTACTGTTACTTTTATTCTTTGGAGAATCATTTTCCTCTTCGATCACATCAGCATAAAATGATTAGGGACCAAAATTAAAAAGCACACCAAGAAATGGTAGCAATGGTTGTGGTATTATTGTTTCTCCTAAAATTATTTTAAGTCAGTTATCATCAAGTTTAATATCACAGTCCATCAATGCCTTTCTTATAGTCTTAGCACATTTGTCAATAGAATCTTTATCATGGGACAAATTTGTATAGTCCGAGAACGGTTCTGTACCTTGCATGAAAAACACTTTTGACGCAGATCCCTTTGAAGTTGAGAATATAAGACATGGGTCATATTGATATAGCAAAGTCTTATGTCCTTGTTGGTGAACTGAATATCTGAATTGACTATATGTCTATTTGCTGTACCCCTCAAACACTTACAGCCAATGATTTGCATCGCATCTCTTTTTATGTACTGATAAGATTTTTCTTTTTTACAATTTTCATACTCATACAAATGCAAATATCTACTCATACAATTACTGTGATGAACGATGAAACAAATCTGCTCTAAAAACAGAATGATCATCTTACAGATCACTGACCCTAGTATACACTTGATCTTGAAAATATGCAACTGATTCTAAAATCTTCGGTGCCCTGTCACATTCAGAAGTTCTGCATTTTTAATAATTACCCTTGCATTCTTCTTTTGCACATGTAACACATGTTTTAGTTATAGAACTTTAATCAGATTTACTGACTGCTCTCTTGGTTTTGATACAGATTTACAATGTTTGGCATTTACATAAGTGTTGTTATTTTGATCAGTATAACTATTACACTACTATAGAAATGCTAACTATTTTATTTAAAGATTTTAATGCGTATATGCTTTATAACATGAGTTAGACATATGATAAACACATTGATCAGATTCAAATCTAGCTAAGCGTTCATTGACACAATCATTTCGTACATTTGCAGCTTCTTTCACTTTTTCCCTCCCATTTTGTGTGCTACATGTTGACTGGTCTGTAATGTCTTGACAAATGAAGCACTTCGTAGTGTCTGGTTCCGCCTGGAAAAGCCGCCTTGGTTTCTTCTTCGGGTTAAAGTCGTCCTACATGTCTCCTACTTCCTTCCTATAATTAAAACTATACAGTTACAGTTAATTATAGACTCCTATCATTATCGCTATATGCAAAACATATTAAAGCATTTATTGCAGGTCCAAGATATAACTTTTTTCTTATGTAACTATTTGTAAAGAGTATATTTTCATAAATTACAGTGATTTTATTCATTAGCCAATAAAATGATTTAACACGTGTAACGACAGGTTTCTTTGCAAAGCATGAATTCTGTTCCAATAAATAGAATGCCCTCCGCAAACATGAAAACTGCATTTAAATAATATGTTTAAGAATTAACTACATGTATTAGTAATATCTTGCCATTCTGAAATCTGCTAACCTTTTGTCAAAACTGACAGTTGCATCAGACACCACTTAAAACAGACACCACTAGCCAGAAACAAAGACATAGCCACCCAAAAACATCAGTACTACCAGAGACAGAAAATGAAAGAATTGTTATTGCATAATATGACGTTATCTCTGTTGGTCAACTTCAGAAAGTGAATACCTTTTAAAAGACTAAATCTGCATTTTCAGACCGTAGCTTTAACTTAAACACAGTTTCATTGTGAAAATATCAGTTATACCTTGCAAATCTGAACTCTCCAGAAAGTTGTTAAAACTGACCTCAGTTGCAACAGACACCACTTGCTTGAGACATAGACATAACACCCAAATAACATCAGAACTACCAAGACAGAAAAAATAGAAGAAATACTGTTATTGAACAGTATATATGTCTCTCTGGTCAACTTTTGAAAGTGAAAAGTTTTAATAGCACACATCTGCATTTTCAAACCATAGCTTTAACAAACTTTATATGTTCTAATTAATGAGGTACGTGAAAGTGCAATGATATAACACAAAGTGCAACTTGATTTGAAGATAATGTGTACAAAATATACTTTGCTGTTTGTGCTAACTCTAACTGAAGAAGATGATTAACGAATATGTGTTTGGCATTTTACCTTCTAAATGAAATTCAGGGAAAAGACCTCTCTGAAAAACCTTGCAACTTTGTTTTCTGTTAGTTTTGCAAAATCTGACAATAATTTCCAACACAGTCTACTAAAGTCAAATGCGTTACACACAATTTCTAAACCCAGTACTACCAGAATTAGAAATAACGGAACAAGTCTGGTTTTATTTAAGAAACATGTGCTATCAATATTAAAATTCTAACACCAGTCGTCATTTGAACAAAATTGTTTTGAATTTAAATACCATTTGCTACACTGCTTATTTTATAGCTAAAACGTGTTGAGTCTACAATTAGTTTCAAATCTTCAGTCGCGAAAGTTGAATGCCAATTGAATGGATGTAACATTCAATCATGACAGAGAATGATCATAAATTTCAATTTATTCCAGTTACTCAAGATCCGACGACTATTACACTTTAATAAAAACTGAAACGAGACTTTACATAGAATTAAACATTACTGATTTTTTGCTTGTATTAATAACATACCAGTTTTTTTTACAGTTTATTAATCAAGTCAAGGCCCATAAGGGCATCTGACAACAATTATAACAATAACAGTTATAGTAACAAAATCAGAATAGCATGTAAAACATGACAAAATTATTACAGAAATAACTGATAATATGGAGGATGAGAACTATTTATCTGAAAGTAGACATAATTTTCTTACAGAAAACAGCCAGTTTTAACAAAGTTTTCTTATTGTCATTGTTCATAAGGTTAGAAAATTTGAGAGTATTTGGATATTTATAATAATATTCATCTATATAATTTTTCTATCAACACTGAAATATTTGCAATCAAAAAGATAATGAAATTCATCTCCTAAAATGTTACTGTTACACAAATGACAAGATGACAAGTTCTTTGTTCTCTTGCAATGTTTTCAAATCTACCTTTCTCTTTTGGCAACAAATGATTCATGCATCTGAATTTACAAAGTGAAATGCTAAGGTCGAAAGGTAAAAGCTTGAACTATTTTTCAAATACAAATTCGTGTTTATACATTCTATAATTTAAACATTTGCTTGAGTTATTAAGTGAGTAGTTCAAGTTTTGTATAAACTGATCTTTAATTCTAGTGTTAACAACATTTTTGAAGGAGTTAAAAGAGTGAATCTTCTGATCAAACCAAAAATTAGATATACCAAGAGAATCTAAACTATCTTAGACATAACATAACCAGTTAAATTTCTTGTTTTGCCCCTGAGACAGTAAGAGACAAGTTCTATACAAAATATTACAAATTTTATCTTCCTTGGAGCTTATTACCTTACTCCAAAAAGTTAACACTCTACATTTAATACGACTTGAAAGTGGTAAAATACCAAGATCACCATACAACATGTTATTAAGGGTACTTTGCTTCAAATTTAAAATAAGTTTTAAATATTTCAACTGAAATTTATCAACAATATCTAAATTTTCGACCCCCATACCTCTGAGCCATACAAGATAATAGGAGTAACCATGGTTTCGGAAAGGTGCAATTGTAAATCAATAGGTAAACATAATTTCCTGGATTTACTAATAACAGCAAACATAACTTTGCGTGCTTGATCAACTAAATGAGCCTTAGTTCTACCGAACTTGCCATTGAATGAAAATTGAATACCTAAGTATGAGAAATGGCCAACAATTTCTAAAATATTACCCTCAAATTGAAATACTGGAGCATTACGCATACCTCTCTTATTTTTCCAAAATATGAAAACTTTAGTCTTTGCGGTGTTAACCTTTAACCCCCATGAGGTGCAATACTCGGACATAGCATTAAGAGCTGACTTGAGGTCATTAGGGGATTCAGCTAGGATGACTGTATCATTAGCATATAATAGAAAACCTCAACATCATTATCACTTAACATATGACTAACAATGTCAGATAATAACTGAGGACCATGAAATTTACTAGAGATAAAGCTATTTAAATCATTCAAGAATAAAGAAAATAGAACAGGAGAGAGATTTTCACCCTATCTGACTCCTGTATGATCATAAAATATTCAGATAGAGTATTGTTTGATTTTACACAAGACTTCCCTTTATCATACATGTTGAGAATAATTTTAAAACATTTACCATCAATATTGTAACTTAAAATCTTTCGCCATAGAGCAATACGATTGATCGAGTCGAAGGCTTTACAGTAATCCACAAAAGCACAGTACAGTTTTTTTTATTATTTACAAAATACATATCTATTAACATTTTTAAAGAAAATATATGATCAAAAGTGCTATAATGTTTTCTAAATCCAGCCTGTTTTTCACACAATATGTTATTGGCAACTAAAAAAGTGTTTAACCTAGTGTTTAATAAAGATGTGAACAACTTTCCAAAACAGCTTAATATAGTTATGCCCCTATAACTGTCAGGGTCATTTAATCTATGAATTGTGCTTCACATTTAATGAAATCTAATGTGTCTTGTTATAATGATACAATATAATTATATACTTTTTAAAATCAAAATCAAAGATTGAGGTGGTTTTACATATTTCCTTACTTTTTATGACTATTCAATGTTTGATCCTGAAATAGGTTTAGTTGCTTCTTTTATTGATTACAATATACAAAACACTTTTTGAAAGCATGTGGCTAAAAATGTGCAAAGAAATAAAAAGTTTTACGGGTAAAATGATGTTTTTTTTTTATAATTACTTTTAACTTTTGACCTTAGATTACCTTGACCTTGGCCTCTAGTGACCTTGATGACCAGTAAATAGAGGGAGCAATATCTTTACATAAATAAACAAAATGAGTGAGGTTGATATATATGTGACCTTAATTGCTGTAATAAGAACAGTTTTTAATTGCTGTAATAAGAACAGTTTGTCTGGTCATGGGCTGAAGAAATGGCGCCTTTATAGGGCGCCATCTTGGTTTCCATGGAAACTGACAAGACTTCAAATGGCCAACCTCACTAAAATTAAACTTGAATTACCCTTCTACAAAATTATACAAAGAAAAGCTCTAGACAAAAAATTCACACAAATTGCTCCAGGGACTAGACTAGTAAGTAACGTTCAGTAAACAGTGTACTTGAATGATAAACCGCAATCTTGAACATGAGAAATATGACAACATGATACATGGAAAGTCCTTGACGTGGTTCTATTTTCGCGCTTATCTAAATGGATAACGATATTGAAAGTGTCAAATCATTGCGCATTTTATTGTTTATCTAGTCTCTTATCTAATTGATTTCGAATCAATAGCGCGGATAGCTACGTCTAGCCATGCATAGAAACGTAGTAATCCGCGGTCAAACGTCGCTATCCACACCGTATGACTGGCTGGAAGAAAGTTCTACGCATTAATTGTACATCCACTCCCATATAAAGATATTACACATATTTATGAACATTGTGTTAATGTAAGAAATGAAATGGTATCGCACCCTGTTATTATACCATTAATACAATATCGTAAGATAAAACTAGTCCATGTAAAGCCTTTATTTAGATACAATTCATTTTAAAGGCGGTCTATCGGAGTTCAGTCTGATTACAAATTTGTTTAAACTTTTAATATCAGACCTTTTTTATTTTATGCTAACTAATGAAATACTGTATTCTATCAGTTAAATATTTTCATATTTCATCACCCACACTGTGAAAACGTGAAATCTATATTTTTACACTGCGAGAGATGTAGCTCCACCCCCTCATAACATTGTGTATTAATCTTAAATTGTTTGCTTAAAACAGGATGAAAACTGTAGTCGCACTTTGTTCTTTATAGTTTATTTCTCGATTCAAATTATTTTACTTAAAGAGAATTTTGTAACGTTATGCAGCAAAAAAAAATTAAATGGAACTTAATGTTGTATGCGTCTTTATAACGTCACAACACTTCTGACATCATGTCTGTTTATGCGCGCTGGAATTAAAACAGTTGCAAAATGCACATCTCAACGTAACTGAGCATAAAATAAAAAGAAAATTTGTTTGTTTTTCGTGAATATGGAATATATCTCACCTCGAACTGAGAAAATGTTCACATTTTCACTCGCGCTACGCGCTCATGAAAATATTTGAAATTTTCTCACTTCTCAGTGAGATATATTCCATATGCACTCAAAACAAACAAATATCCTCTATATATTTATTTGTTTTAACTTTACGCTATTTTCAAGGTACAGTTTTACTGGAGGTATTTTTAAACTTGATTTTCGTCCTAGTTGCCTATAGCATAGGTACACATTTGATAAACTTAAAATTCTATAAAATTCAGTAAAACATACTAATATGTAAGGGATCTATTCTTTATATTCCTAAAACTATACGAAATGAGAAAAATGTCACAAAATTTTGCATAATGTGATCGACCACCTTTAAAATTAATATCACAAACATTACAAAGCGCAAATCGTACGTTGAAAGGGATACCGGGTAGCTATTCATAAGTAGACTCAAATCAAGAAAAACGCAGTAATGACGACGCAAAACACAGGAAATTTCCATTACAATTTCTAAATGTAAACAGACGTATGTGTTGAAAGGAAACCCGAGTAATTATTCTTAGACAAATAACAAGGGAAATGATTCTGGGGAATTTCATTGATGATATGTATACTTGCATATATATTTTGCGTTTGCTGTACAAAGTCATACTGAATTTATATCTTCGCACAAGTAGCGCAAATTCATCTTACCAAATCATTTCGCAAAATGATTGAAAATTGCACTTACTCAGTACAGTGGATAAGAAGTCGCTGCAGAGTCTCATTTGAACTCTTTCCTGTCAAAGGAAAACGCATGGTCGTTTTCATGGTTTGTATGAAACTAAATAAAATTATACAGCCTTCAGCGATATAAGATTAATTTTATACCTAATGAAAATAATAATATTTACCATATTTTAATCGGATACACTTGAAATTGTTTGTACAGTAATCTTTTAGTATGCATTAAATTTAAATTTATTTGATCTAAATTAGAATAAAACCACAAAGCGTCAGATACGCTTCTAAACTAAGTAAATGGTATCACAAGTACTTTTTATCTGAGTTTTCAATGATAAATGGCGCTTTATGATTCAATAAATACGATTTTATTTATTTCAGGGCAAGGCCTTCAGCCGAGAGGATGTTGATTCGAGATCTGTTATGGTGAAGGCTTTTAGATATTACTGTGGAAACACACAGGACTGTAACATGTACAAGTTATGCAGCGAACAAGGCAGAATTGTTGCGGAACGCTTCAACAAAGTTCTAGATAAAACTTCATGCAAGGTAGGACTAATTTCATTAAAACCTAATGTGTTGTGTTGTGTGTTACCTGACCTGAAGTCTTCTTCATATTTCATACAGATTTTTTTTTCAAAGGAGACATATTAGTTTTGTCTTTTATGACATATACTTTGTCTTCTTACGGTTTGTTTCATAGAGAAATTCAAATTTCATTTCCAGAAAAGAAATTTCCAAGAACTGAGATAGTTCTATATTATATTGCTATAATGATAAAAATCTATCATATATCAAATTAAAATTTTCAGATTCGTTTTGTTGTGCCAGCTGTTACACAAATTGATGAAAGAGCAACTTTAACCTGCAAGAAGAAGTGGGAGAAAGATGAAGCGGTGGTGTTTGAAGAAAAGCTGAAAGGGAAATTTACTACATTTGTTGACAAAAGGGGGAAAACATCCGCACATTGTGATTTAATTTTGGAGGCCTTTTGTCATTTCTCGTTACACGAATCCGGGGGGAGTTTTGTCATTTGTGGTCTCAAAGGCGTTCAAAGGAAGGACACATCTGAATTTATTCTTACTAATCCGACCATACATTCACGGGAGGGTAGATTTGGCCCAAAAGACAAGCGAGACGCTGGAATTCAAGACTTCAGTAATAATCATACATGTAATAAGTTCTGTCGCATGTTTATAAATAAACTAGCTTGTGAATTCGACAAAGCATCTGACGAGTGTTGAATTGCACTAGTTAGCACGTTAACAGAAAGGAAACGCTATTTTCCAGCGGGGGATACTTGATTCTGCAACAGTAAGATGCCAACATAACTTCACGGTGTCGGAGAAGACATTCTGCGTTGTGGGCAAGCACACAATGTTTGTGAAGGCACTATTGTTTGTACAGCAATAATCGCAGAGGTACATGAACACATTTATAAGCGTTAATAAACTGAACTGATTAGAAAATTGTCACACAAGTGCATTCGATAGCGTTCAGGCTGCTGAAAACCCTTTGTCGGAATGTTCGCTGTTGTGACTGTTACATTAACAGGTTGGAGGAGAAAAACGGATGTATTGATTACAGTGACGTTGTAACATACACAAAACTCGTACAATATTCTTAGAGTTCCCACTGTTTTGAGAGTGAAAGGGCTATAATATATTCCTTATGGGAAAATGACCTATCTTCTTTCCAGTTGGTGTTGTGCAATAACGAAAAATATCATATATAGGTTGTTGTTAGTCACTCGACTGTGGGGATGTCAGTAGGGATCAATCCTAGAGTGATTATTCTTTAAAACGATGTTTCCTGCGTTCTTAGAAATGTCCACTTAAGTCTGTTTAGGAACCCAACAATGACTGTTAACGCAAGCGATCTGTGACGCAGTTGTTAGTTAATTTCGAAGCTTGGTTCCAGTATCCAAGCGATCTGAAGGGAGGATGAACCAACGGTGTAGAAGATAGAGTCGTCCTGATGAGATATATAATAGTATACCAACAAGAGGAAAAACAACAACAACAACATTTATCTAGCCTACAGTAATACATATGCAGTGATATTACATTATAATATATGGTAATATTTGACGATATTAAAATACTAGTTATTGAAAATTAATGTTAATAATGAAATCTATATTTGTTTTTATTGTTTTATCAACAATGCTTATGTTTTAAATTATGAAAAAAAAACATATAATTTTTTTCGTCTAATATGCATTTTGACATGCTTGATAATTTCTTTCTAATAATTTGTCGTTTTCAAATGATGAACTATCCAAAGTTGTACAAATAGATGTTTACAAACTGACGCGCTCTAGTAGTAAATGACACGACATTGCTAACATGTGAATAAAATTTCTAGTATTTAACTTGTTTGTCTTGTAGAACCCATGCCTGTATGAGATTTTCTTTTAAATATTACTCATTTTCGATGAGTGGAAAGTCTTTAAGACAAAAACTTTAAAATTGCTCTTGGACTTTCTGATTATTTTTAATTTGGCCATTTGATTCATATCGGAACATATAGTAATTACATTAAACGTATAGTGTTTAATTTTTGAAGAGAAAAAGAAATTCAAGTTGCAAAACGTGTATAATATGAAATGGAAATAACATTAGTTCGAGAAACATAACACATATTTATGTTGCTAGCAACCATACTCAAATATGTACTTCTTTATATGTGTAAATGACAGGCATGGTCAAGCCATCTAGCTGGCGACCCACGCTTAATAATGGAGCCGTGTCAATTTGAAAATCCAAACCTTTAAATAAATGATCGAATATCTGGATCCATGCTGGTCGCAAATGCACTATGTTGGTTTTCTCATGGTGCGGCTCAATTATGATTTTATTTGAAATCCGTGACTGAAATAAATTAAGTCTTGAATGATGGTAGATGTTTTGATGCGTTTAAACTATAAGTTGTCTGCATCGCGTGCAAAATTGTAACCTCTTTCATTATTATTTCTTGTTATTCATTCGTGTCCTATAATTGTGAAGTATTGATATACTTCCTGTTTTCAAGATAAATTCGGTGAGAATACATTAGTTTCATCACCTTTCTCGTATATATTGCAGGCATTTTGAATGTGTATAAAAATAAATTTCCGTCACCACATTTCAAGGACTGTCTTAAGCTGTAAGTAAATATTTTGGACATCGCCATAAAATGTTGATAAATGAATTATGTTTTGGGTTCCTGGTCCCTGTTAATATTATCGTAGATGTCTCGTACAGGCCAGAGGACACAGAGCACAAATATACCCTATTCATAATTTTAACAAGTCCGAAACATTGTGGAATGATACCATTTTCACTTGGGTAATGGTTACTTTTTACTCGGTTTTCATCTAAAATCTCAAACATCAAAAGTATTAAATCCATATATTACTTAAAGACACTGACCTCCAGATCGTATGAAAATAAAAAAGATAATATATGGAAATTATTGCTATATTTCCTAAAAAAGCTGTGATACTTAGTTACTGTCAGATTATATATTATAGAAACAAATGCGATAAAGTTGCTTTTTTACTAATTTTTCCATTCAAAATTGAAACGCGTTTGTAACGGGGTACGGAGGTAAACTGCTTTATATTTAACGATCATTAAAGGCCGCGGTGCTTTTATTTTTTCTTCTCGATTTCGCATTTTTTAAAATGTTTTAGAAACAAAATCTTAGGCCTATGTTCTAATGTTCATAAAATGACGAAACCTCAATTTTTAACAAGGGTAGTCTGGAGTCGAGTCCCCGGTTTAACTTTGATGTTAGTGTGATATGTATTTCCATGTGTTCATTGTAAAAATTCTTAGTTTAATTTAATTAGAAACTGGCAGGTTTCTCTGATTGGTCAATTTGAATTCCTGATGTTCTGTAAAATTATTACGAATTATATACTTGGCACTTGCTATGACAGAAGTGTACTTCACGTTTGTGAATCGCTTAAAAACTTTTATTACGTAACATATAATGATAATGATGATGATGATGATGATGTTGCTCTGATAATGATGGTATATTTTTTCAGGCATGGAAACACCTCCTGACACCGTCATTTGTGTTTAGTCTAAATACTTCAATTTTCACTGCCATTGCCAAATTGCATACCATGAAAATAGAAATAATGTTTACATGCTTTATTACGATAATCATGTTGATTTTCAATAACTTTCTTTTTAACAACATCACATACACTACTGATGTATGGTGACTGAGTTGTGCCAATTTGACACACGTTATGTTGCCCTGACAGACGTCGCCCTGACAAACATCGGGTATAGCGCATACAAGAGAAAAGTATCGCTACTGAGAAAATGAAAACGACAACCCCTATGCTTGATGTATAAAATTTACGAATCAATTTTTTCTTCTAAATTTTGTTAACAAGATAGTGCTGATAAAACATGGGTACACATGATTATATTGACTTTACGATAATTATTAAGTGTAGTACTATTAAACGTGTGTACCTTGTCACACATTACATCATACTGATGTGTTATCAATAGGTTAATTCCGTCATGTAAATGATCAATTACAAACATGAACTGATTCTGAAGTTGGATGTGCTCATTTATAATACTTACTTCACTGTTTACGTTTTTTCTGCTACAATTCATTATCACTGATTCTGTTGTGTGTTTTTTTTCGGTATATAAAAATATATGTGACAAACTAAAATTTTTGATTACCATATATAGCAAAACTACCTCACATCTTCGTGACAGGAAAAGGATGGTAAAAATGGTCAAGTTGAAAAAGTTTCAAGTCTTCTTTTCACTAAACATAGAAACTGTTTCCCAGAGTTAAAAATGCGTGCAGTTCACCCATTTTTTTAGTACAACCCCCAGGTAGCAGATAAAGTGTAAAACATTTTTTGTCCGGAAATTGGTCGTCGGTATAATGATGCTTATATAAAATTATCTCCTAAAGATTTCCGTTTTACAATGTCAAAGACTGAAATATAAATACGAGAGTTTACCTAAAACTAGCTTAGTAAAGAAACAAGTATTAAAATCGCCGACCTTTTGCAACGCCCTTGATCAAGTTTATCAATTCATGAGGTGTGCATGCAATAACAGACACATGCTCATGGTGAAGAAATCTTACATAATAAAACTAAATTAAACAAAAGTTTGGACGTATACTAATGCGTCTATTGGTTTTTTAAATGATCGATGTCCGAATTAAGAAAATGAATTTACTGCTTTGGAACCATTAAAACAATGAATTCATTACTATCTCCAAAACGAAAACGAATTCAGATCCTGGATTCAGTTCGAATAGTCGAGCATTGGTTGTCTTACGGACAGCTCTTGTTAATGTGACAGCTTGACGCTATCCCTTTCTGATGAAAGGATGATCTCAGTCATGAAGAGATGGATATTTGAGCCGCACCATGAGAAAACCAACATAGTGCGTTTGCGTCCATGACACTGAAAACGGATGAAGCGAGTGAAATAAGTGTCGGATATTTTTGCAAAAAGGTAAGAAGTGTGTTGGTTCTCTCCAATATTTCAAAAGAATTGCACCGGTCTACTCCTATTTTCATAGTAGTTATACATAACGATACCTTGAAATTTATGTCAATTAGCTTGTTTCATTGGTCACTTTCACAGTACCCATATTTTATTGCCATTTGAGAGAAAACATTAACGACGAGTTGCTGTAGGAACATAAATCACACCAACTACATATTCTTGCGTCGGTTGTTTCATACATTGATATAATTTTATAAGTTGTCAACATATCAAATTGTCAATAGATGTTATCAACAAAATTTCAGTAATTGACATAAGAATCTAATACTGACAGAGTATTTTACATAATAATCTATTTATCATGATAAAAAATTGATAGTTAAAGAATCTCTGTTTTTTCATTTTTGTCATCATTGTTTATGTTTACAAAATCTTGAAATAGAATGTGACCGCATTTTATAATCAGTTACCTGAATTTATACTCATGTGACTTACAAATCTTAGAAATCATCAAAAGTTCATTTTTAGCTTGCCTAAGCTAAAGGCTCAAAGTGAGCCTTTGTGACCGCTTAATGTCCATCGTACGTGGTCCGTCGCCCGTCCGTCAAAATTTTCCAAATAAATTTCCTTCTTCAAAATCACTGTGTAGATTTACAACAAACTTCACAGGAATGATCCTTGGGTAGCTCCCTTTTAAAATTATTTAAAGAATTGAATTTCACGCAGAACTCTGGTTGCCATGGCAACCGAAATGAAAACTTAAACAATCCTCTTGTCCAAAACTGCAAGGCGTAGAGTCTCGATATTTGGCACGTGACATCTAATGGTTGCCTATGAAGATTGTTCAAATAATGCCCCTAGGGTGAAAAGAGACCCGTCCCGGGGGTTCCAAGTTTTATACAGACTTAAATAGGAAACCATTTTAAAAATCTTCATATCTGAAACCACAAGACCCAGGCCTTTGATATGTGGTGTGTAGCATTGCCTTGTGCCCTTCTACCAATGTTTAAATTATTACCATGGGGTGAAAAGAAGTCCCTGACCCCGGGAGTCCCAAGTTTTACATAAACTTATACAGGAAATAAAACTTTAAAAATCTTCTTGCCTGAAACTGCAAGACCTAGGCTTTTGATATTTGGTTTGCTGCATTTCCTAGTATTTCTCTGTCAAGATTATCCAAATTATGACCCAGAGGTGAAAAGAGGCCCCGCCCAGGGGGTCCCAAGTTTCACATAGACATATAGAAAAGAAAACTTAAAATCTTCTTGCCTGAAACTGCAAGACCTAGGCTTTTGATATTTGGTATGTTGCATTGCCTAGTGATCCTCTATCAAAATTGTTCAAATTATGTCCCTGGAATGAAAAGAGGCCCTGTCTTGGGGGTCCCAAGTTTTACGTAGACTTATATAGGAAAAAACTTTAAAAATCTTCTTGTCTGAAAGTTCAAGACCTAGGCCTTTGATATTTGGTATGTAGCATTGCCTAGTGGTTCTCTAATCAGATAGGTCAAATTTTGCCCCTGGGTGAAAAAAGGCCCCGCCCTGGGGGTCACTTGTTACATGAGTTATATAGGTAAAATTGCTTCAAAACTTTTCTTTCTTGTATATTTCCTAGACTGTTTAACTATAATTACCTGATGATCCCAAGTAATTACGGGTCACTTGATTGTGACCTTGATCTACTGACCTACTTTCTTGTTTTTTAAGATACCGGTATACAGTTTTGTACACCGATCTTAGTGACCATGGATGTTACCTACTGACCTACTTTCTTAATATTTTAGCATCAGTTTGACATTTGAAACATGTTCACACAACTGGGAAAAGATTGCAGTGCTTACTTATATTTGACTTTCTTACCTGATCTCTTACACTTGTCTATGTAGCTCATATTACTAAGGACGGACGGCGGACAAAATTATGGTGGGCACGATAACTTACTCATTGTAAAAGGAGAAAGGAAGCAATGCAAAGAAGGCGTAAATGCAAGGGAAAGATATGGGATTGGGCGGTGGGGGTAAAAGGGGTAGTGAGTGGAAAGCGAAATGAAACGCAAACAACAAACAAGACAACCTACACAACACAAAGTACGAGACGGACAAAAAAAAAACGATGTCCCTTTTCTATCCCAAGAACGTTGTTTTTGAGCTGGTTTTCCGTCCGTAACCATTGAAGTGTGTTCCACCCAGCCACATTATACTGACACCGGGCTGACCAGTCCTAGCACTATCCTCTATTTGGCCATTATTCGCTCTATTTGGTATGACGCGGCCAGAGAGAAAACCCACAACCTCCCTCTCTCGAAGCCAGTGTAACATTAAATATTGACCCCGTTCAAAAATGACCCCATTGATCAAAATTTAATGTTAAAATGTTGGCGGGGGTCAATTCTCAACGTTGAAACAAGACCTTTTGATCAAACTTTAATGTTGAAATGTTGACGAGGTCAATTCTCAACGTTGAAAAAGGACCCATGGGGTCTATTTTCAAAGGGGTCAGTATTTAATGTTACACCGGCGCTCTACCACTAGGCTACCGAGGCGGTTCGTAACCATTTAAATTCACACAATTTGGCCGCGGAGAGAAATAATCTATTACCATTGAGAGAGCAAGTAAACTTCAGCGCTTACAGCATCTTCAGTGCTTACATCGAGAAAATTTTGTTTTAAGCTAGTGTCTTCAGTGCTTACATTGAGAAATTGTTGTTTTAAGTTTCTGTCTTCAGTGCTTACATTGAGAAATTGTTGTTTTTAGCTAGCATCTTCAGTGCTCACATCGAGAAATTGTTGTTTTAAGCTAGTATCTTAATGCTTATATTGAGAAATTGTTGTTTTAAGCTAGTATCTTCCATGCGTATATTGAGAACTTGTATCTTCAATGCGTATATTGAGAAATTGTTGTTTTAAGCTAGCATCTTTAATGCGTGTATTGAGAACTTGTAGTTTCAAGCTAGTCCCTCCAGTGCTTACATTGAGACATTGTAGTTTTAAGATAGTGTCTTTAGTGCATACATTGAGAAATTGTTGTTTTAAGCTAGCTACTTCAGTGCTTATATTGTGTAACTGATGTAAGTTAAATTAAACATTAAGAAATTATTGTTTTAAGCCAGCTTCCTCAGTGCTTACACTGGGAGACTCTTGTTTTAAGCTGGCATCTTCAGTGCTTATATTGAGAGACTCTGGGTTTAAGCTGGCATCGTCAGTGCTTATATTGAGAGACTTAAGCTGGCATATTCAGTGCTTACATCGAGAGACTTTTGTATTAATCCAGCATCCTCAGTGCTTACATTGTTTTAAGCTGACATCTTCAGTGATTACTCTGAGACTTACGCTGGCATATTCAGTGCTTACATTGAGAGACTTTTGTTTTACGCCAGCATCTTCAGTGCTTACATTGAGAGACTCTTGTTATAAGCCAGCATCCTCAGTGCTTACATTGAGAGACACTTGTTTTAAGCTGGCATCTTCAGTACTTACGTTAAGAAATTATAGTTTTAAACTAGCACCAGTGTTTATATTGAGATATTGTTGTTGTAAGCTAGTATCTCTGCAAAAGTTATCCCACATTCCTTTGACAATAACATTTTTTTTTGTATAAAACGCATATTTGGAAATAAATATATTTGGCATTGATCGGGCGATTTCCGTAGCACGCTTCGATCACTAAAATATCTGATATAAATAGATTAGCAAGCTGTCATGTTTTCTATCATTTTTGGAATGTGGGTTTCGTGGGTTCTTAAAACTAATCTGTTATCTTTTTATGAGCTTCACATTTATTTTGGGACACGGATAATACATCGCATGTTTTATTGATAAATAACCTTTAATGAACAGATAAACTACAATATTTGCTTCAAACTGACTGAACAAAATTACAATGAGTCAGTATTTGCAAACAGAACTGTCATACACGCGTAACAAATCACATGTTTCATTGATAAGGCGTAAAAAATTGTTTGTTTCCAGTATCCCGACCTTCCCTAAATTTTTGGCCCGACCCTAAATGTTTTTATTGCCTTGAAGAATATTTTTTTCAACTTTTTGACAAAAAGTTGCAAAACTGCACTTTTTTCTGCTTTAAACATGGTCAGTGATGTTAGAAATCAACTTACTGATGCTCTAAATGTATAACCCTCTTATTTGTATTCATTTTTTGACACAAAAATAATTTCCGAAAAGTCTCACTTAATAAAAAAAAAGTCCAAAAAAAAAACACATTCCGACCTACCTACCCTAATTTTTTTGAGCATGTTACAGGAAACAAAGACATTTTTTTCTTAGTCCTAATTAACCTTTTTGAGCAGATAAACAAAAAAAATGGGTAAAACTGATTGTACAAATAGAACTGACCTTATTGTTTATCTGAGCTCAAAATCACAAGACATTCACATGGTGATATCAAGTTTATTATTACTCATTTTATTGTTTTTCTTAGCTCAAGTCTAAATGAGCCGCGCCATGATAAAATCAACATAGTACGTTTGCGAACAGTATGGATCCATGCTGGTCGCTAAGCCACTATGTTGGTTTTCTCATGGCGCGGCTCATATATTCTTTGTTGCTAAAGCCTTTGTAGTCTCTAACTTGTGAAAACCCGTTTATTGTCAGAAAGGCATGTTTCTACCAATGCCAAGAATTATGTCCGAAGGGCCACCTGCTGTTGTCTTTCTCAACAGCCAAGAAGCAACAACACCAAAAATAATTTTTATTAGTATTTTTAGGGGCTGGTATTTGTAACTTAGGCTTTTTTTGTCAAATTGTCTGAAGGGTAGTGCTAGGATAATTGACAAATGATCGGGTTTACATTTTCACTAATTAATTGATATTTCAAATTGTACACGCTGTTTAAATAATTGAAGCCGATGCCTTGTATATTGCTTGAATATTTTGCTGCAGGCATAGTAAGCATACTAAAACATAAGCATGACATTTGGTATTCTGTACCAAGTTGCAATTTTGCTATGTACATAAATGTGCTTTCTTATCATAACTTTCACTTTTGTTATTTTGATTTGTAAGTTTTTTATGTTTTCGTAGAAACAAATTTACAGATAGCAAAATAGGTCGAGTTTATATACTCGTGTGAATGACTCATTGCGATATCCGCAGTCTCTTAATTATAATTCATATATAAATGACATTGTACATTGTATTTAATGTTTCATTATTTATGTTGTATATTGATGTACAATGAAGAGACTATAATAAAGAATATATAATGATAAGTAAAATTGTGACATCTAAAAATATACAACATAACAACAATAATTAGAACAACTTCCGCTTTTGAATTATAGTTGTCATTGTCGCTGTTAAAGGTCATTTATGTCCACCATAACAAAATAGAAAGTTTTATTTTTCTAAGGCAAATACTTATTTCATTATAATAAAAAGTACAGCAGCATTACGCAACTTCTCAATATTTGCCCTCTACTGGCATGATGGAGTTCAGCGCAAAAGCATTTGTGCTTGTTTGGAAGATATGCAATCCAGAGTTTTTTGTTAATCATAATTTAGTATAGTTATCATACCATGGATATGAAACCTTTATTTAGATACAAGTCAATTTTCACGCATAATCTGTCGTGTTCACTCATGTTTAAAGGGAGTCCAGGAATCTATTATTAAGACAGACTAAGATAGAGAGAAAACGCAGAAAACAAGAAAAACTGTTTCCGGGGAATTTCACAACTGGTCTGTATCTTAGTATATATATTTTGCGCTTGCTACGTAAAATCATAATTCAAAGTTGCATCGTCGCAGAAATTACGAAATTCATTTTACAAAATTATATCGCAAAATGACTGAAAGCAGCACTTACTCAAAATATTGGCCTTTATTTGAGGGTACAAAAATTCGCTACAGAGCTTCATTTGGACCCGTACATCGAAAAGGAGAGCACATGGTCGTTTCCAAGGTTTGTGCAAAACTCAATAAAATTTTACATGAAACGGAATGGATATTGGCTCATTTGCAACAAAACAGCCTGAAGGATTAGAGAAAAGAAGAAAAAACATCGTACCACTTTTAAATCCTATATACTTGAACTTAAAACCAATCTTTTTAATATGTACAACGAACTATTGTAAAAGCTGATAACAAACATTAAAATAAATTAAAATAAAATCATGCGTGTACAGATGTTTATCCAAATAAAGTGTTATCATAAGATTTCTTAACCGATATTTTCACTGATGATAAATGCGATTTAATTTCAGGGCAAGGCCTTCAGCTACCAGGATGTTTATGCGAGGCCTGTTGTGGTGAAGGGTTTTAGATATTACTGTGGAAACACACAGGACTGTAAGATGTATGCGTTATGCAGCGAACAAGGTCGGAATGTTGCGGAACGGTTTAACAAACTTCTAGATAAAACTTCATGCAAGGTAAGACTGATTCCCTTAAAACCTCATGTGTTGTGTATTACCTGACCTGAAGTTGTCTTCATATTAAATACAGAATTTGTTCAGAAGAGACATACAAATTTTGTCTTTTGTGACATAATTATAGTTTGACTTTTTACGGTTTGTTTCATAGAGAAATTCAAATTTCATTTCCAAAAAGAAATTTCCAAGAACTGAAATATTTCCATATTACACTGTTGTAATGATAAAAATCTATCATATCAAATTAAAATTTTCAGATACGTTTTGTTGTGCCAGCTGTTACAGAAATTGATCAAAGAGCAACTTTAACCCACAAGAAGAAGTGGGAGAAAGAAGAAGCGGTGGTGTTTGAAGAAAAGCTTAAAGGGGTATTTACTACATTTATTGACAAAAGGTGCAACACGTCCGCAAATTGTGATTTAATTTTGGAGGCTTTTTGCCATTTTTCGTTACACGCATCCGGAGGGAGTTTTGTCATTTGTGGTCTCAAAGGCGTTCAGACAAAGGACACATCTGAATTTATTCTTACTAATCCGACCATACATTCACGGGAGGGTAGATTTGGCCCAAAAGACAAACGAGACGCTGGAATTCAAGACTTCAGTAATAATCATACATGTAATGAGTTCTGTCGCATGTTTATGAATAAATCATCTTTTGAATTCGACAAAGCATCTGACGAGTGTTGAATTGACTTGCTGTAGGTTCACACTCGAGTAACAGGATGGCAATAAAGTTTTCCGAAAGGGAGATTCTTTATCCTGCCGTAGAAGGTAGCCAGCGCAAATGGTCATGGTAAAGAGACATATTGTTCGTATCGAAGAACACACGGTATATGGAGACACTGTATTTTTTACAGTAGAGCTCATAGTACAAGGAAACCCTTGGGTTCAAAAGGTACTACCAAGAACATTGACATTTACGTACCCTCGGTAGCGTTCCAGCTGCTGTAAACTCAAATATGTTGTGGCTTCCGTAAGTACGAGTTGTGTTGACAATTTGGAGGAGCGAAACTGATCGAATCATAATGGCGTCTTAACGATTGTAAAAAGACGGTACAGATATTTGGTGTAGTGACTGATTTAAGAATGAAAGGATCTTCTTTCCAGAAGATGTAATGTTACAAGAAGACGGATTCGAAGCTAACTGTCTTGAGTCGCCCTCCTGCGAGTCCTGTCGTCGCGAGATCAATTTCTGGTGGTCGTACTAGTGTATATCTCAAACAACAGTACCTTACGTCTCAAAAATATCTCCTGTACATTTTGGAAACCGACAGTGTCTCAGTTTAACTCAAATACTAGCAAATATGGCATTGAAAATTAAATGAATAGTGGACATTTGATCGAATTTTAAAAGAGGACTTTTGATAAAAAACACAAAGTCATAATAAATTTTCAGCACGCCAAAATGAGTTAAACTAAATAATACAACAGCATTATATTTATCTAGTATCGCTTCCATCCCACTGTATATATGCATATGCAAAAACTTTAGTGATGAAGCATGATGATATACAGTAAGCAATACCAAGTTAATAAAAATGAAAAGTCAAATGTGAAGATAGAAACCTATATTTGTTTTATAAATAGCAAC
This sequence comes from Mercenaria mercenaria, assembly GCF_021730395.1. Classification (NCBI taxonomy): domain Eukaryota; kingdom Metazoa; phylum Mollusca; class Bivalvia; order Venerida; family Veneridae; genus Mercenaria; species Mercenaria mercenaria. The sequence continues at coordinate 24,091,976 of NC_069366.1, read as the reverse complement.
CATATTTTAGATTATAAAATAAAATGACAATTCACTTTCGTCTTATCTATTCCTTAACGGAGTTGACTTTGAAAAATAAGAATTTTGACAATTTTGATATTTTTAAATGTATACTCTAGTATTATGACATATATCCAATGTTGTGATGCAGGGATTATAGGGATGCACTCTTAGTTTACTTACAACTGTTGGTACAATGTATATATTTGATATTAGATGTTTTCATAGGTTTATCTGTCTGAACCAATAACTCATTTTCGAAGTGTTACAAGTCTTGAAGATTAATCTTGACACTTGCCACGTGACAATTCGATTTTTACAGAAATCAGTAATTATACTTTTTTTATACGTAGAAACATTTTGAGTTCTAAATTTGTAAGACTTGAATAGTTTGTTCCAGAGATGACATTTTGAAAATTACATTAACCCGAGAAACATGGCCCAATGTTGAAGAGTACTATTATAGTAGATGATATTGAAAAAATCACATACATCGAAAACCAAGCTTATTTCTAACGCAGATGATAAGAAATTATCAATTGGCTAGAAGTTAAGAAAAATCTACAGAAGATGTATCATAAAACACAATTTCGACTCGCGTTACGCACTGCTTGCTACACTGTACTGTAAGGTACGGATAAGATTTTCTTATATTTCATTTTGACTCTGACCTTGGCGATTGTTTAAGAAGATTGATTTTCTTATGCGTGACTATAAACTTTCTTAAATTTATGTTCGTATTTTTATTAATAAAATCTTGTAAGCATTGAACATAATAGCATACTCGGTTTGATTGTCTGTTCATGAGAGGTAATAAAATGTGAAACACCTTCACGCCCCAACCCTCCCAAAACCTAGCCTAGCGTCGGCTTCAGCATTCTATTATGGTGAAAATGAATGTACTCCATGATCCTAAAGGACAAGAAAATATAACAACACTGAGTCCAAGTACGGGGAGACTAAATTTTCTTAAAAGACCTGTAAATATATTTGCCTATACTCACCGTATGGTGTTTTGAGTTACTACCCTATTATATAGTTTTGCCATGTACTTTATTTTGCAAAACAAACCTAGTTACACACAAACTCGTCAAATTTTCATATCGAGTTCAATGGCTTCAGCTTCAGGTTCATCAGAATGACCGAGGGAAAATTGTCCGGCCTTTTGCCGGGCTTATGCAGTGTTTACATTCATTCGTTACGATGCTTCTAGATCCCCTAGCGTACCAGCTTCATCCATAACTTCTAGTTCCTTACCTGCTTCAAATTAAGGAGCTGATACAATATTGCTTTCAATTCAATATTTCACGTACGTACGCACGCATGAAGAGCATACATAAATACATTTATGCAAACATTCAAAAGGGTTTATGAGTTATAACAACAGTACCGGGGGATCACCAATGGAAGAAAAGAACACACAGACTACAAGTTTTTGAAGTACAATCGATATATGATATATGTGAAATACGACTTGTCATCTTAAGAATGTAAGATATCAGAAAAAGAAAAGAAAAGAAAAACAACAGAAAAGAAAAACAACAGAAAAAAAAGAAAAAAAGTTGCTACAAGAAATTACTTGAACAAGAGCCGATAATTTTTTAAAGACGCCACAGTCCCTATCCAATGTACTTCCTGTGTGTACTATTTGGTAAAAGTTGTGCTATTTTGAAGTAAATAATTAAAGTAACGGCGCTCAAGTTGTACAAGTTATCAAAGGTTACCAAAATGTAGCTTCGTGCTGAGGGGGTCGAATTTTCAAGTGTTTATAAAAAGTTTTCTCTTGTGAGACCTGTACTTTTTTGGCACGGCGTTTTCTATCATGGCACACCACTCGCATGCAGGGTTGAAATTGGGTGATATATAAAACAAAATTAAAGTTGCCATACAGTTATTATTTTCACGGATCCTAAGATTTTCTAAAAAGAAAAAGATATTGGCAAGCCATTTAATTAAAAGTTAACTTTTAGCACTTTTTGTATTTTTTTTTCAGGTTGAACTGTATTATTATATTGATACCGAACGTGATAAAATTGTGTAATTTTTCCTTGCCATACATTTTAAAAGGGTTCAAAATGTGCTTTATCAGTATTTGCTATAGTAAGTAGACTGCTTAAATGAGAAACCGCAACATGAGTAATATGACACATATAATAAATGAGTACACAAAAAAGAACAGTCCTTGACTCGGTTTTATTTTCGCAGTTATTTCAATACGCGCTTCTAGGAATGGCGATATTGAAAGTATCATATTATTGCGCACGTTATTGTTTATCTAATCTCTTATCTAAATTGATTTCGAAGAAAGTAATGTTTCTCCGACGATAGCCTCCATTCCCTAGCGAAAACATCACACTGGTTTGGAACTCCTTACGGCTGTCAGCTTTGGAGTTGGCCTACGTTAAGTCGTCGATGCCCAGCTGCAAGCCCGTACTGGAAATAATGTCTAAAAATCCACTTTCCATTACAAGAGACCCATTTAAACCCAGTTGGCAATTATTTCATTTCGCTGCATTCTTTATTTCTAAAGGATCTTCATATAAAAGTTGTTTATGCTATATAGGTAAAGTATGTTTTGATGAACAGAAGCTGGTAAAATTTGAGTTAGAGCATTGAAACTTGATAAGTGTAGAAAGTACATGATAAAATATTTTCTAAATAAGTGTCGTTTTATTTTCTATGACTGAAACGTGTTTTCAAAATATTATTTGTACCTGTTACTGGTTATAATGGTACCAGTTATACTACCATGTGCCAAACTGGAACAAAATTGAGGGCCAGTCTACGTATTTGTTGTACACCCCTCTTATAAAGACGCAAATACAAAAATGTTACACTAGTTTATTTATATCGGCTTAATGTGGCAAGAAATGAACTTCAGAGTTATTTTGTTATTTTACCAGTTATACAGTACCGTAAGATGAAACTAGACCATGTAAAGCCTTTATTTAGATACAAGTCATTTTAAAGGCGGATTATCGGAGTTTGATCTGGTTACAAATTTGTTTGAAACTTTTAGTAGCAGACCATTTTACACTTAGCCTACTTGTGTTCACTTAGCGCTACTTCCAGGAATGTTTCTCATTGCAGAGTTGGTGCAGCCGTTCTGCGCATGCGCGGAATTATTATCAAATGGAACGCACGGCAAAAATAATCATTTTTTTGCATGTCCGCACGCATTTAGTGTATAATGTGCATAATATACTGACTAAAGGTTAGGGTTAGAATCTCCATGGTTACAAAATATATACATTTAAGGTATTTTTGTTCTAATTTAGTTAATCCGGTATATACCGGTGTCGGTAATATATCACGGGCGCACCAACTCTGTATTTAGTCACAGCCTACTTCCAGGGTACAGTTTTACTGGAGGTATTTTTAAAACTTGATTTTTCTGTCCTGGTTACCCAACTGCCTTACGAAGAGTTATTTTAGCGTAAGTGTAAATTCGATAAACTTAACATTTCAAAAAAAAAATCATTATAATATATATGCTTGTATCTGTTAAACCACGCTTACACTTAAATGACGTCAAGTTAACTTTCGATGACGTCAATGTCTTTGTTGCGAGCAAGAAAGAATGCTACAGTTCTATATTTCTACTACTGTTTTAGATAAAGGGTATATTAGAATCGAAATAATGTATAGAAAAACCGAGTTTTACTTAAATTAATACACGCAAAATCGGTTATACGTCGGCAGAATAATTCATACATAAAACATACATTTCTTTAAGGGATCTAACTCTAGCCAATCGTTCTTTTATTCCTAAAAATATACGAAACGTGAAAAATGTCACGAAATAATGCTTAATGTGATTGACCACCCTTAAAATGAATATCGAGCAAATCGCTTAAATGTAAACAAACGTATATTATGTTGAAAGGGATACCGGGTAGCTATTCATAGACAGACTCAAATGAAGAAAAACGCAGAAATGACAACGCAGAAAACAGGAAAATTCCACTACAATTTGCAAATGTAAACAAACGTATGTGTTGAAAGGGAACCCGTGTAATTATTTTTAGACAAATAAAAAGGAAAATGATTCCGGGGAATTTCACTGATGGTATACACTTGTATATATATATTTTGCGTTTGCTGTACTGAGTCATACTGAATTTATATCTTCGCACAAGTAGCGCAAATTCATCTTTCAAAATCATTTCGCAAAATGATTGAAAATTGCACTTACTCAGTACAGTGGCCTGTATTTGACAATAAGAAGAACGACAAACACAGTCACTACAGCAAGGGGCAGGACGTGAAGTGGTTGCACACTTGGTTCAAGCGAGCGAAATGGTCGCAAACTTACAAAATGGCGGATATTTTCTGAAATCATCGCGTGTTCGCTTGCTTTTTTGTCAGGTAAATGGGTTTCTACGGTACTTTGAACTCTATGAATATGTGCATGCATCAGTTCTATGTCTACGTCACACTCGGTTTTGCGTTTCAGGGTTGTAGATTTTAAATTCTCGGAGTTATTGAAGTTATAAAATGGTCATGTCCATGTTTTGAAATTTGAATTGTGTCGTTTCTTGCCGTTTTTAACACTCTAATGATTAAACTACTATGCCCCAACGATAACTTGATATTTACAAACATGACTATAAATAGATTAAAATGGAACATAGGGAATTCAACATTTTCCTTACATGTTACAATCTAAATACTTCCAGGTTTTGTATCAGTTACGAATTAGCTCAGTGGTAAAGCATACAGTCCATGTTCAACAGATCTTTTGCCGTGTGGGTTCGAAACTCCACCGACAATTAATTTTATTTCACTTTTGCATAAAAAATAAGATTCCTTCATGAGCTCTGTGACAATATGACAGAGATATTTCTAAAGGCAGATCAGAATAGTTTATTACATAACAAAGATGATATTGATTAAATGCATGCACTTAGCCATGCAAATAATGAACATACTAGTGTGTTATATAAAGACATATAAATTATACAAATACAAGTATGCCCACGGGTAGAATATCGAGCCCACCAGCATCATTGACCTCTAAGTGCGACCTTAACCTTGGACCTAGGGACCTGCTTCTTACGCATGACACTCCGTCTTATAATGATGAACATTCATGCCAAGTTACATCAAAATCGTACCATGCATGAAGGAGAAATTCTTCGGACAAACTTCAATTTGACCTTTGAGATAGGAACATGGGGTTTGCGCATGACATGCCTTCTCATTAAGTTAAACATTAATGCGAAATATAAACAAGATTGGTCCATGCATGTCAAAGTTATGGTCCGGACAAAATTGGACGGACGTACGCACGCATATACACCGAAAGTGGCGACTATATCGAGCTCACCGCAAGCGTGCTCGACAACAAACCATCAAAGAAAGAAACAAAAATACGGAAGAAAACGAATAGGAAAAACAAAAAAATCTAAAAAAAAAACAACCCTCGTGAGGATTCGAACCCACAAAACGATCCGCTTACACCCAATTATTGTCTGCATTTTACCCAACTGAGCTATGTTGCCATATACTAAGTGGATATTTGAAATGAAAGAAATACTAATAATTGCGTGTCAAGTAATGTGCAAGCATAATGAATGGTTATTTCATCAGTTATCATGAATTAGACTCGTCCTCGCGTTTCGGCGGGAATCACGTTATCATTGGGGATTAGTAGCCTGTTTTTGGACCCTTAAACGAGACAAAACAACTAATTGTGGAGAATTCTGTAAACGTTTGGCTCTGCATGTTTTTGGGATAGTGCTATACCCAAATAAATCTTGTTCAAGTTCTTTTTTGTTGCAAACTTGTACTTCAAGCAATTTCTGTTGCAAACTTTTTCTGAAAAAGTAGTGTCCAACTACATTTGTATCAGAGAATGTTTTGTTGTGCAACTCGTGTACATTTCTTTTCTGTTTAGGGTCGTACATTTTATAGCATCAAATAGCCCTTTGATGTTTTAATATAACTGTTGATAAAAAAAAACCTTATCATGTTTTCATGAAACCTGGTAGGATTAGGGTTAGTGTTCATTCATAATTTTAACATCTTCCCTGTTTATAGATTCAGCTGTCTAGATTGCAAGCAGCAAAAAAAAACTTTCGGAGACTATTGTGTATAGAAGCATTTTGTCTTTTGGATCTTGTCCATCTATACACGCTATACAGGTAACGACTTTAACATGCAGTTGTTTTCTTTCAGATCTTTTCAGGTCTAAATGCCATGATCATCAGACGCTATTATGACCCGAGAGCATGAACATGAATCTTCATTAGTTGAACAAACTACGCTAACACGTATATCAGAAATGACCGTTAGGTAAGTGTTACTGGTATCAAAGACAATTTATGAAATTTCGTAAGCCTATTCTTATTTTCTATTCCTTTTCTGAACCAACACTTTTAGCAACCTGAAGGCAGATACATTTTTGCGTAATATTATAGTACACACAAGCAATGTTGGTTACCAACCAGTAATGAAAAGTAAATTAATTGCAGTGCCATAATACAGAAGACATATAAGTATTGCTACAGAAATGAATGGCAAGGACCAACATAAATGCCGTTTACTTGCAAAATTTATCTTGTTAGAAACAAAACAAAAGCGTCAAGTGAAACAGTGTATAATGTTGAATTTTCCATTCTTTATATTGTATATTGTTAATTTTGCATTTACATTGCAATATATTACACAAATTACCAGTGATACTTTTTATTGCAGAGATCACGAGTTTAACCGAGGGAAAGGAATCATACAAAAGTATAGAACATTAAGAAAATTGAATGATATACCAAGGGGTGTTCGGCCAGTTAAGTCACTTTACAGAGTTGATGAGTCCACTAAGACTATATTTTGAGCGAACTCACAAATTAAAATACAGCGCAACAGTTACGCTGTATACAGTGGATTGAAATTGATAAACTATAACAACAAAAATGTTCGGCTGAGATTAAATCCGTCTTCTCTGAAAATAAACAAACATAATTATGATGTTATCTGTTGATTGCCACCACAAATTTAAATGCCAAATCTACTGTTTTCAATTTTGCCTTAATAAAATTGCTTGTGTCCAAGATTACATCTTTTTGGATACCGTGCAACTTGGATTTTGCCTTTTCCGAAGTTGTTTGTGGTATGTCTTTCTGTTTAAAACCATTCAATTTTCCAACCAGAAACTTTAAACGACAAAATTAAGCACGTGACAAAATGATAAGAATTACATTCATGTTTCAGCAGATGTTACACTGTAACATAGATGAGTTAAACATTTTATTTCAGTTTTACTCTCATTGTACATCGTCCATGTGTTTTAGTGTTAGTATTGAATTATTTATTGTTTTGATACACAGTAGTATGACTTATAAGATATTCAAAGACGACTATTTATGTTTCAGAAACAAAATATGAACTATGCCGCATGTCCGTAAAGGGGTATTTTACATGTATCTTATCACCAATATTGTTTCGTATTATGATCATGTTATATCGACACAAGATTGTGCAGGTGGATAAACAACTATTATAACTTCTAATGAGCTCAAAACATTTTGCATCATAATCATATCTTAAGACTGGGATATATTTTTGTACAATTAATCTAGAAATGTAACATAAAGCGTACATTTATGTCATTATGTTATTACATCACTGTTGTATATAAATGTGTTGTGTTTTTTTTTCTATCAAAACTACCTGTACTAATATTTTACGAAAAACAGTTTTTATGAACAAATCATATATCCTGGTAGTTTGTTGTTTCATGTGACGACAAATGCGTTGAATCAAAGACCGTGAACGGGGTTTCTTTTCGCAAATACCACATTCCAGAGGAGAATTCCCATCGCTGTCGCAGTCTTGCGTTTTTACCTGAAAAATAAATTGAACAAGGAAATACAATACTGTAGATTTCAGATCGATTGAAATTAAAAATAAGTTTGCTATATATTAGTTCGATTATGATATTTCTTTTATGTAAAATATCTTTAACAAATTTTCTGTCAGTTATAAATACAGGTCAATGGAGATGGGAACTTAGAATTTGGACTAAAAATTCAGACGAGAACTTGTCAGATTATCCGGTTTGCATTAAGTAATTCTTTGGCAAGTGAACACCATAGCAAAACCGGCTACATCGTATTATTTCACTGATCTTCCAAAATCACAAAAAGCTATAAATAAGTCTCTGTTTTGTGCCCAAAAGTCGTTATACGTGATTAGAAATAGAAATCTGAAATTTCGCGCTATCTGTTGCAACTTTGAGGAAATTTATGATTTGCCTCTTCAACGAGTTGCACAATAAACATTCACGGAGAGATGGACATTTTTTTAGAAAAAAGTTTGCAACAGAAATTGCTTGAAGTACAAGTTTGCAACAAAAAAGAGCTTGAACAAGATTTATTTGGGTATAGCACTATCCCGAAAACATGCAGAGCCAAACGTTTACAGAATTCTTCACAATTAGTTGTTTTGTCTCGTTTAAGGGTCCAAAACAGGCTAGTTTAATTATTAGAGTGTTAAAAACGGCAAGAAACGACACAATTCAAATTTCAAAACATGGACATGACCATTTTATAACTTCAATAACTTCGAGAATTTAAAATCTACAACCCTGAAACGCAAAACCGAGTGTGACGTAGACATAGAACTGATGCATGCACATATTCATAGAGTTCAAAGTACCGTTGAAACCCACTTACCTGATAAAAAAGCAAGCGAACACGCGATGATTTCAGAAAATATCCGCCATTTTGTAAGTTTGCGACCGTTTCGCTCGCTTGAACCAAGTGTGCAACCACTTCACGTCCTGCCCCTTGTACAGAGTCTCATTTGAACTCATTCCTCGCAAAGGAGAACACATGGTCGTTTTCAAGGTTTGTATAAAACTAAATAAAATTATACAGCCTTCAACGATGTAATTGAAAGATAAATTTCATACCATATTTTAATCTGATACACTTGAAATTGTTTGTACAGTAGTCTTTTAGTGTGCATTAAATTTGAATTTGTTTGATCTTAATTAGAATAAAACCACAAATCTTCAGATACGCTTCTAAATTAAATACTAGTAAGTGGTATCACAAGTACTTTTTATCTGTGTTTTCAATGATAATTGGCGCTTTATGATTCAATAAATACGATTTTATTTATTTCAGGGCAAGGCCTCCAGCCGCCAGGATGTTTATGCTAGATCTGTTGTGGTGAAGGGTTTTAGATATTACTGTGGAAACACTCAGGACTGTAAGATGTATGCGTTATGCAGCGAACAAGGCCGGATTGTTGCGGAACGTTTTAACAAACTTCTAGATAAAACTTCATGCAAGGTAAGACCTACTATAGTACCATACATACTGTTACCTGACCTGAAGTCTTCTTCATATTAAATACAGAATTTGTTCAGAAAAGTCTTTTATGACATATACTTTGACTTTTCAGGGTCTTTTTCAAGTTCAAACTTCAAACTCCATTTTTGAAAAGAAATTTTCGAGTTAACACTTCTGTAATGATAAAAATCTATCATATCAAATTAAAATTTTCAGATACGTTTTGTTGTGCCAGCTGTTACAGAAATTGATCAAAGAGCAACTTTAACCCACAAGAAGAAGTGGGAGAAAGATGAAGCGGTGGTGTTTGAAGAAAAGCTTAAAGGGGAATTTACTACATTTATTGACAAAAGGTGCAACACGTCCGCAAATTGTGATTTAATTTTGGAGGCTTTTTGCCATTTTTCGTTACACGCATCCGGAGGGAGTTTTGTCATTTGTGGTCTCAAAGGCGTTCAGAGAAAGGACACATCTGAAGTTATTCTTACTAATCCGACCATACATTCACGGGAGGGTAGATTTGGCACAAAAGACAAGCGAGACGCTTGAATTCAAGACTTCAGTAATAATCATACATGTAATAAGTTCTGTCGCATGTTTGTGAATAAATTAGCTTGTGAATTCGACAAAGCATCTGACGAGTGTTGAATAGGATTGAAGTTAGTTCTCACCTTAACAGAAAGGAAACACCATTTCCGAGCGGGGGATACTTGATCCTGCCACAGTAAAATGCCAACATAACGTCCCAGTGCCGTCGGAGAAGATATTCTGTGTTGTGGGCAAGCACACAAGGTTTGTGGAGGCACTGTCATTCATGGAGGTACAAGAAACTGAACTGGTGAGAGAATTGTCAAATAAGTGCCTTCGATAGCGTTCAGGCTGCTGAAAACCCAAAATTATTCCATTTGCTGGAATGTTCGCTGTTGTGACTGTTATATTAACAGGTTGGAGGAGCAAAACGGGTCAAATGATTACAGAAACGTTGTAACATATACAATATTATTAGTGTTCCCATTGTTTTGAGAGTCAAAGGGCTAAAATATATTCCTAAAGGAAAAATGTCCTATATTCTTTCTAGCGGAAATATCATATATAGGCGAAATCGATGCAAGCTATATTCGTGCATTCTTAGCAATATCCATTTAAGTCTGGTTTCCCATGACTCGTTTGTTCAGGAAACAGACAATGACTCTATTGACTCAAGCGACCTTTGACGCAGTTGTTAGTTGACTTCCAGTATACGAGCGGTCTGACCGAGTAAAAACAACAACAACATTAATCTAACCTACAAATGTAATACAAACTCAGTGATTATAAATGATAATATTAAACGATATTAAAATACCTGTTCTTGAAAATCAATGTTAAGAGAGAAATCTATATCTGCTTTTTCTTGTGTTATGTTTCAAATTATGAAATAAATACCAACGCGTATTCGTCTAATACTAGTATGCATTTTGACAGACTTGATAATTTCTTTTATACTTTATGAAATATCCAAAGTTGTATAAATAGAATGTTTACAAAATGACACGCTCTAGTTTCATTACAACGATAGTAACTGACACAGTGTACACACTGCTAACATGTGAAAACACATCAGTTTTATCGGTTTTCTCTCATTTATTACAGGCATCCCGAAATAAACATGCGATAACTTAAAAATAAACTTCCGTCACCACATTTCAAGGATTGTCTCAAAGCTTTAAGTAAATATTTTGGACATCGCTATAAAATGTTGATAAATGAATTATGGGTTCCTAGTCGCTGTTAATATTGATAAAAAGCCGCAATCCACAATTTTAACATATCCGAAACATTGCGGAATGATACCAATTTCACTTAGGCGTAAAAAAATTGTTTGTTTCCGGTATCCTGACCTACCCTAAATTTTTTGGCCCGACCCTAAATGTTTTTATGGCCTTGGAGAATTTTTTTTCAACTTTTTTTAGCAAAGAGTTGCAAAACTGCACTTTCTATACTTTAAACATTGTCAGTGATGTTAGAAATGAACTTACTGATGCTCTAAAGGCATAGCCCCCTTATTTGTATTAATTTTTTGACATAAAAATAATTTCCGAAAAGTCTGCATTAATAAAAAAAAAAGTCAAAAAAAAAAAAAAAAAAAAATCCCACCTACCTACCCTATTTTTTAGCATATTACCGAAAATAAATAATTTTTGTTTTAGGCCTCAGGTAATGGTTACTTTTTACTAATCTCTTTAAATGAAAATCACCAAGTTAGTAAATCCATATACTATTTAAAGGCACTGACCTCAAGATCGTATATGACAATAAAAAAAGAAATATTTTAGATATTAGGAATTTATTGCTATACATTGTATGGAGGCTTTGAAACTTAGTTACTGACAGATTATACGTTATGGAAACACATGAGAATCAATTGATTTTTACTAATTTTCCATTCAAAATTGAAACGCGTTTGTAACGGGGTACTGAAGATAACCTGCCTTTATATTTAACGATCATTAACGGCCGCGGCGGCTAGAGTTTCGCTTTTTAAAAGATTGTTTATAATATGACGAAACTTCAATTTTTAAGAGGTGTGCATGCAATAACAGAGACATGCTCATGGTGAAGAAATCTTACATAATAAAACTATTGGACGTATACTTGTACGTCTGTTGGTTTTCTAGATGATCGATGTCCGAATTAAAAAAATGAACTGACTAACACAAATGAAGGCTTTAGAGTATATTGTAGAGGGTATTAAAGTCTTCCTGAATTATTTCTTAAAATTCGGCAACAAAACCTTACCATATATTTAGAACGTTAATGAGTTATTGATATTGGATACGTTTTGATTTGCACCTAATTCTTACCAGTTTTTTTTTGTGAATTATAAATTATTATGAATATTCTTTTATGCTATCTACAAATGTTTGAACAACCCTTTCTGATCATAATACCCTGGACAAAACATGACTGAGCATGCGTAATGACATTGCGTTTCCCTGCCATTATCAATCCTTGTTATCTTGATAGGCATGTTGATACTTTCGTATTTTTTAAACTTCCGTATGAAAATTGAAAACACACGTTACAGTTTGTCTATACAAAATGAATTTTAGTTCCGTGGAACGATCGCATCAACAATTCTATCTAAGAGAAAACTATAAAATAAAATTCACTTGCATGTACAGAAAAAAAAGAGATTTTTTTTCAGTTATTGTGTAGCTGATCAATAACAGCAAACGGCCAATAAACGTATTTCAAACAATACTTTGCCTAAATATGACTCGACCTGTTTAATGCATGGCCCTCTACTGGGGTTTGGGCTTTTTCTTTTCTAGTATTTATCAGATATAATAGCAGTTCATTTGCACTTTAACTATCAGGATACCTTCATTTATATTCTATTCACATTATTTTAGAATACATTGTTCCGTTGAACCTAAAGTTTGATGTTATAAACTAAAAGTGCAAAATGCATACAGTCTGAAAAAAAATGACTACACTGAATAATGTCAAGACATTTTATGGTCGTATTGGTCCTGTTTTCTCGTGATTTCACTGTTGTTTTTGTGTGTCAGCGTGCGTGCGTACGTGTGTGTATGTATGTGTGTTTTATTTTTATTTTTCATATCGGCCCAGACTTTCTCATATTGGCTCAACTGAGTTTCTGTTTTACATGAAATACACAATTAATGCATCAAGTATTACATAACTGGATGATAATATGAGCCGCGCCAGGAAATAAACCAATATAGTGGCCTTGCGACCAGCCTGGATCCAGACCAGCCTTTTAAAGCCTATTGTAATTAGAGAAACCGTTAGCGAACAGCATGGATCCTGACCAGACTGCACGGATGCGTAGGTTGGTCTGGATCCATGCTGGTCGCAAAGCCACTATGGTGAGGCATATATGAAGCACTCCTCTCCCTAGCACTCCTCTCCCTTAAGTGTATGTTTCTGACACATTCATTCCAAGAGTACAGGTAATAAGTACACGCAGCTATCGCATCCGAGCGCATAGTATCTTATTTGTTCTATTTTCATTCAATGGCTGAGTAACTATCTTAAACCAGATAGGTGAATGAAAATAGAACACTATTTTAACACGGATCATTGTATATATTTTACGATTTCTCGTATTCTATTCAAGTTAAAAAGGGGTTTCCCAGATACGCAAAAATATAGCATTAAGTCATTCGAATGTTGACTGAAATGTATGTGGAAAATAACTGAAAAAGGGATGACGAGTGTATGTCCAAAGCAATTAATTGGTAAATTCTAGATACACAAATGAGACACAGCATTAACAATTTAATTTTGTATCTTTTTATCTGACAATATCTTGTTGTGTTTTAGATACAAAAAAACAAAACAACAAAAAACCAACAAAAAAACCCAAAAAAACCCCCACAAACCTTGTCGTAAAATGATTACGTTACGTATGACTCGTGAACGTACACGACTAGTGTTTGAGAAAATTTAATTTTACTAGGCAAAGTATACAAGTTAATGCCTGTTTATAGAAACAAGTACTTTATTGCAAAATGTTTTATTATATTCAACATTGTACTTTTCATAGATTATAGTTTCACTTTCTCGGAATTTTTCACTTGATAAAATTTTTCGTGGAATAAAACATTAAAATAGAACAAATACCCGTTGTAACGTTGCTTTTTTTACTCGTGTATCAAACTTCCTTGTGACCGGCGGAGCACGCACACACTTGCATAAAGTTGAAGGTATTCGATTGATTTATCAGCTTTCAGTTACAGTGCAACTTGGAGAGAGCAACGCCACATGCGAGGCTGTTGCCATGGCAATGAGAGCTTGATTTTATTACAAAAATCTGTTGCACTTGGAGCATAAATATCTGTGTTGTCGAATGTAGAGCAGAAGATGCTCCGTGGCTGGGTGGTCTATTTCGATGCCCCATCCCCCTCACATATAGGGTCTATGGGTCTGAAACCTCGGTTGATATGTAGAACTTTTCCCTGTTAGGAAGCCATCCAGCTGGCTAACACAAGATAGGTGGTTCTACCAAGATGCCAGTCATTGCCTCAGATATGATGGCTAGTTTCATCCGAGTCGTGCTGTCGTTTAGGCGCCCAGCCAGAACTACACGACAGTACGATAAACATTTTTGTCGTGTTGGCGCCCCGTCTGGATACGACACTACGAGGACATGGAAAATCATTTTGTTGTTGTTTCGTATTCTAGTTGATTGCGCAGTTAAATTATATGAAGTTCCAGTAATTGAGGTAAACGAAAGTAAGTACCCTTCTAAGGCAAGATCTATCCTTTTTTTATTCAATGCGGTATAACGAACCAAGTTATTTTCCATTGTAATCATGGTGGATGATATGAAGGCGGCCCTTCTGCGCGTGTCATATGGAAGGCAAAAACAACGACAAAATAATTTGTCGTGTCCTCGTGCCCCCGCCTGCAAGGACAGAACAAACTAGTGTGCCAGCACGACAGAAAAATATGTCGTTTCGACGCTCACGAATGTCATGTCCCGTGCTGGTGGTGCCGCCAACATGACAAAAACTACTTATTAAGCTGTCGAGTTGTCGTTCTGGCGGGGCTGCACACACGACAACATGACATGACAGAAACGAACATCATACTCAATGTCCAGAGGAACATTAAACTCCTTCATCCACAAATTGCTGTAGAGGTGTCGCTAAATTGTTTATGGCAGTTCATTGTTTGGCCGGATGTAGCATCTATACCTTTTAGAAGAGCAGATACCTTCCCAAAAGGCCAGATTTTTTTTTATCGGTACGAGAAATGTTCAATTTATAACTGAACTCTTTGAGATTTAAATCTCCATGAGGCATGCTGGAGAATTTTGGAAATTGTGCTTTGCACCGATGTCTGCATTAGATTACGTTAACAATTATGCAAAAGCCCCTAAATTCGACAGAAGTAAGTTGTATGCGCGAAAATAGGTGAAAAATTAGAGGGCTTAGATTATAGTACTTAGGTTTTTAAAGACTAAATCTTCATATAAAAGTAAGAAAATTCTTTAACCAGATTACCAAATATCCGTGACATAATTGAATTAAAATACAATATTAGTATATATATATTGACGGAATTTAGGAGTCATTTCAAAATCGACATACTGCGGGCAACACCTACAGATACTTTAAGTATATCGCTGACATAAATACTATTGTAATCTCGATTACGAGTTTCTTACGCAGCTTTTAACTATGGTATCTTCAAACACTAGGATAGAAAGTTACAAATTAATGTATGGTTCATCAGCCTAGCACTACACAGATCAACAAACAAAGCAAAAGTTTCTGAAGGCTATACTGTGCAGTCAGGAAACGCTTTCTTATTTCGGATGTGACAGAAATGTTCAGGGTGGCCAACGCACGTGACTTTTTGACACATTACACACGGGGGAAATCAATCGATACATGTAACATTTTTGTTTGTAATTTTCTTGTTATTTGATAGATTTGAATAAAACAAAAGCGCTGAAGACAGAAAAAAAAGTGAATTACTTGGCACAAAACGTCCGCCACTCTTAACCAATACTTTCTTGGAACACTTCGCCCAAATTCCAGTGTGTACGTTATCTACACATTTGGTCAGAGAAAAAAAAAGTGTTTGAGAAATGTATCAAGAATTCTGGCAGATGATTTGCAGCGAAGAAGAAAAAGCACCCATATTTCTTTCGTCGATGGTTTTTATTTTATTAAAATCTGTCAAGTAACAAGAATATTATAAGCAAAAACTGTTACCTGAATCTAGCGATTTTTCCCCTCTAAGTATTATACCGAAAGGTCACGTGGGTTGGCCGATGATGCTCTACTTAAGCTTTTCAAGGTGAAACCTACAGACATGGGCGGTTGCGCTTTGTAATAAAAGCTGTCAATGACAGTTTCAAAGCTTGAGAATGTATAACTTATGCTGGGATTTGGATTTAAGACAATACTAAAATTCATTTTTTTATTTATCAAAGAGCTAAGGTTCATAACCTTTTAGGGCAAATTACATACACTCGGTTTTCAATGGATTTTGCTACACTATTTCGTGTTCCAACACAATAACGCATCAAGCCGTATATGTAAGCGGATATTGAACTAACTAGGTCTTGAATCACAAGGAATGGATTCCAAAGTCATTGTAAGCAGCCATTAAAGCCCATGGCGTACAAGTGCAGAAGTGTTCTGTAAATTCCAGAATTGATTTTAAATTGATCTTAAGGACTGACCAATGAACTATTAATACATCTTGATTTAAACGTCGCAGAATGACATACTGCTGTAGCAGATATCCTTTCCACGCCTGTAACGTAATAAAACGTATTAGCGTCTGATGTCCCTTTCACCTCTCCGTAGAGCCAATATTTATAAAAGAAATTCATTTTGAAACTATTTCTGGAATGACTAAGTTTGCAGCTCTCAAATACGGAAATATCTAACATCCGAGGCATATACTGACATTTTTAGACAAAAAGTTTATCGAAGTTCCAAAATTCACCAATTACGGACCCCTGTGGGATTTGTGTTTATTCCGACATGTCGTGATAATATAAGCTGTTTCTATATATATTTTAGAGATAAACAGTTTTACGTGATATAAATTTACATCTATGACAGATCAAAAATAGATTTTATGTTTTAGCAAAATATAGTCATAAATTGTGAGCGGCTCATAAAATGTGAAATGGCTTGTTTCGGGATTTTTCCATTCACTAGATTCCATTTGTGGAGACCTGTAATTATGGCGACCTGTAATACATACTGCTTGTTGAAGGGAGGCAACACAGCAATATCCATTTAACTAAATGACACAATGATATGCATCTTAGTTTTATAATTTACATAAATCTGCAACATAGATTTCATTAGCTTATTTATACGTCAGTGGTAACATCTATAAAATTTATTTCTTTAGTGCTTGCGGGCTAAAACACATAGTTTAACAGCAGGAAGGCATTTGATTAAGGTTGCAAATAGTGCTGCGGTTGACCAGACTTCTTTAAATAGACTGTCTTCCCTACTGTAACACTGTCTGACAAAGTAAACAGAGATCATGTGTTTGAGCACCTGTTAACAGACTAAGACTTACTAACATTGGGGTAAGAGGCCCGTGTATGAGTGGTTTACACATAACACGCTAAAGAACCAGGGAATCATAATTGAGCCGCATCATGAGAAAACCAGCATAGTACGTTTGCGACCAGCATGGATCCAGACCACCCTGCGCATACGCGCAGTCGGATCAGGATTTATGCTGTTTGCTCATGGTTTCTTTAATTGCAATATGCTTCGAAAGCGAACAGCATGGATCCTGACCTAACTGCGTGGATGTGCAGGCTGCTCTGGATCCATGCTGGTCACACATGCACTATGTTGGTTTTCTCATGGCGCGGCTCATACGTAACTGGAGCGTCTTATGTATCTTCCAAGTTGTCCCTATGGGTTCCCGGTATGCATATCGACCGTAAAGCAATACTCGTGTGTTTAATTGGGTTGATATTATTTATCAATACAGTAAAAACTCGGAAACCTCTCCGCACCAAGTCAAAAGTCCGGTTTTCAGACGATTTTGCACTGATTTGTGAGAGGTATCATATATGAGCCGCGCCATGAGAAAATCAACATAGTGGGTTTGCGACAGCATGGATCCAGATCAGCCTGCGCATCCGCGCAGTCTGGTCAGGCTCCATGCTGTTCACTAAAGATTTCTCTAACTGCAATAGACTTTGACAGCGAACAGCATGGACCCTGACCGCAGACTGCGCGGATGCGCAGGCTGGTCTGGATCCATGCTGGTCGCTAACCCACTATGTTGGTTTTCCCATGGCACGGCTCATTTGTTCATTCTTATCTATTTCATCTGACTCTGTTAAGTTCAATGTCTTTTAGGTTTTTCTTTTTCAAAATCTGCATTGTATCTCTACTAGCTTTTATATGGTAGTATGAATGAGTTAACGTGGAGTAGACTAAGAGAGTAGGATGTTTTATTCCATGTTTTATGGAATAAAATTTAAGACACCAAGGCGTTCTCTTACGAATATTATTTCAATTACATACTGACAATAACTGCTTTTATTTTCAAAGAAACAACAATTAAAACAACCAAAATTAAATCTGCATTTTATTAATTTTATTGAATGATACACATAATTTATGTTAATGCTGCTCTGTTATGACAATAAATTATTGAATCCTCTAAAATATCTTATAAATACACAAACTATATCAGAATACAAGATGGCCAACAATTTCCCTTATCGCTCACCTGACTACTTGAAGTGTTTGACACCATGTTTATTTTAAATTATACATAATTATATTTCGTAAAGACTATCTAACCAATTTTCTTGTAGATAAGATATAAATCGTGGCTTCTGGGGTGTAGACAAAAATGTTGTTTAATTTTACCTAGTAACCTACTAGTATTTTTCTATCTTGACCTTATTACATGATGACGAACATTCTAAAAAGATTTCATAAAGATCATGTAGAAACTGGAGCCTCTAGAGCGTTTAATTTTCTTTTTTTTTTTTTAATTATTTTATTTAATGGTCAAATTTATTACCCCTAATCCCCTTATCAAATTTTACCTGGATTTAATGAAGACAAACATTCTGGCTATGTGTTATACACATCTAGTAAAATGTGGTCTCTATAGAATGTTAGCAACGTTTTTTAACGATCTGACCCTGTGACCGACTTTTTGACCGTAGATGGCTCAATTTTAAATTTACAATGGTATGTAAAGGACGTGCATTCTCATCAAATTGTATTAATATCAGGTTCAAAATTTATCCTTTTCGTTTTTTTTTTTACCTAGATCACCTCATACAAGGCGTTATTGCGGCAAACATTCTGACCAATTTCATTGATCAAGTTTACTAGGTCTAAAATTGTAACCCCTAGTATTTATATTCGAAAACTTGAGAGCAGGAAAAACGTTCTAAAGTAAGACTACTTTGGTAAATCATATAAGCCGTGTCCTGAGAAAACCAACACAGTGCGTTTCCGACCAGCATAGATCCAGACCAGACTGCGTCAGGATCCATGCTGTCCGCTAATGGTTTCTCTCATTGCAAAAGACTTTGAAAGCGAACTGCATGGATCCTGACCAGACTGCGCGGAAGCGCAGGTTGGTCTGGATCCATGCTGGTCGCAAACGCATGGTTTTCCCATGGCACGGTTCATATAGCTTTTACCTTTTTGGATAGTTGAACATGGTAATCCTATGAAATGAAAATAATTATCATGATTCTAAGATTAATGTTTTCTGTATGAAATGAAGATGAACGGTTACATGAAAGTACATGAAATTCATTTAAAGGAAGATAAATGCAGTAAAATTGGGATACAGTCTGTGCCTTAAAGTTTGACATTGGTAGTAAAATACAATTTCAAAATCTAAAAATCTCAATGTATGAAAAATGGGCACATTAGACCAAGCAACGCCTTCCACTAGGGAAATCATGTAAAATATTGTTTTCTATATTATGTTGTAAAATAAATTAGTTTAAATTATTGATCAGTTTGGTTATAAACACAACAACTAAGGTTATAATATATTTAAATAAATAATTGGAATCTAACTCTATACTAACAAACTTCATATACTATCCAAACAAAACAATGTAAAGAGCACATCTAATGAAATAACAATGCAAATAATTTATTCACAGGACTATCAATAACATATGTAAATATAAGACTTTCTGTTTATATTTCCAAATACAATTTCAAAACTAAAACGTAATGAAACAAAAAAAAAAACAACCTTTAAATGACGAGTTATCAGCATTTCAAAAATAAATATACTGAACTCCAGTGCAAAGATCTGGCTTAATAAATTAAGTTTCGGCTTAAAGAGAATTCGAATTCTGCTATTCCTTTGAGATTTTCATCTTTATATTTTTTAGTATATTTGCATTTACCACACATTTCCGTAAGTAAATATCATCTCGAACAGTACACTCAAAGAAAATAAAAAGTATTTTCCTAATAAAGAGGAATAGACAAAGCGATATAGTAGAATTGCAAACACCTGCCACATTTCAACATTTTTTTGTTCATAATCGACAAAAGTACATTTAAATAGACCAGTATAAACTAAAGCAACTAAAAAAAGCAAGGGCCGGTAACTCTTCATATAGTAGAGTTAGAGTTATTGCACATAGCTAGAAAGGAATGTATAATAAAAATATAGCAGAAAAGAACACTACAAAAAAAACCCCAATACAATAAGTGTTGAAAATATACAGTGCATCTCATACAAAAGCATGCAGCTGGAAAGAGATTCGAGCCAAGTAAAGAAAGACTTTTAACGTACAATGTGATAGGTTCAATGGAATTTAAAAGTCATCATTAACAGGCAGTTGTTAGAAATCCATAGTTTACTATATCCATAAAGGGTAGCCACCCAGCAAGAGGCAAATACCTAACTTACAGGAATAAGAAAGAAGACCATAATAAATAGATCCTAATTTTTCCATATCTGGCGCAAATTCGTGTAGAACGAGTGCTTTAATCACCATTTTTCACTACTAGAATACATTCTGCATGAAATGAGACGGTTTTCATGTTTATACACCCCACATGGCAAGTTTTGCAGATCGAAACCAGAAGTAGGTGTTTATTGCGCGGACGAGAGCAAATATGCGCCATTTTTAGGGTAGCAAACCACAACTGACTGGCATTTCACTAGGAACTACATAAACCCCTATTTTCTTTTCATTTTTTCGTTAATTTGTGATAGAACTTTCATGAAAAATAGGTGTAGGAAAAAGTGATGTTCTCTAAAGATACGTGAAGACGACATGAAGTTGTCGTTTTTATATGAAACAAAGAAGGATTTGAATTACTGACCTTTAACCTATAACTAGCCTGAAAATAAATATGTCGATTTAATACATCCGTTTGACCATTTCTATTGTTTAAGTAATCTCACATACCATGTTGGGTAAAAAGTATATTTAAAGTGCATGTAGTACGTAAAAGTAATAACTATGCTAAATATTGTATCACAAAAACTCCTTGACTATGTATATATATAACTGGTATTTTCTGGACATCTTTGGTAAAAGCTTATATAAATGGCACTGTCTGGTATACATCTATTTATAAATAAAATGAAGATTAACATTTTTTGGTTCCAAATTTGATCATTTATAAAGCGAACACACACCTGCAAAAAACCCCATACGAAACAATAAATAAATAAATTTAAATTGAAAACAAGAATAACTAGAGATAGAAGACTGATTATAGATATGTCAATCATTCTATTACAAATATATACAATGAATATATTGTGAAAAAAAATTGGAGAGCCATTATTGTGAAAAATGAAGCCTCACTTAGAACACAAAAATATACCCACTTATAGAGCTCACTATGCATTTTGAGCATCACTGGAAAAACGGCATAATTTTTTTATATTCCCTTGCGTGTAAGCACGTGAAACTTGCTGTTTTATTTATGCATAGCACTTTCGTAAAGTGACCTGGAACTGAATGTCCAGAAACACCTTTGAGAGATCAGTAACTACGTTTTTCAAACTTTTGTAAACGACCGCAAGCATCTCATTTTTACCCTATAGGTCTAATTTGTATCACTATATAGTTCATTTGTAACAAGAGAGCTCTTGTTTGTAACATTATAGATCTCATTTGAAACACTAGAGGTGTTATTCTTTACGGTATAGAGATTTCATTTGTAACTATATATATCAACGGGTAAATTCGTCATTTGCCATTTATGCACGTGTCATATGACGGCGGACCAAGAGGATCAGAAGACGTATATTCTGGTAGAAAAATCTGTCCCCGTTCATTGTTCTTTTGTTCCATAAATGGCATTCCTTCTTCTGTTTCTCTTTCTTTGCTTATGGTGTCATCGCTGGTGCAACAGTGATTTGGAGCACATGGTTCCTCGTACCATTCTTGCACGTGCAAAGTGTCTGGTTTTATGAAGCTTTCACACAATGAATTGCAGATGTGGTTACGGAAAAAGTCACTGATCCCTACATCACGCTTGTCCTTATCACCATAACAACCGTCACGTGAATGAATTGTCGGATTGGTTAGTTTGTACTCTCCCTCCTCTTCAATGCCTTTTAGGTTGCATACCACTAAATTTTCTTTGGAAACGTGATAAGTGAAATGACAAAATGCGTCTAGTACTTCTGAACCATTTCCTGTCGCTAAGCCATGGGCATCAACAAATATTTTGAAATCACCCTCTAAAATCTCTTCGAAAAGGACGACTTCATTGTTTTCGAATTTTTTGTCGTAGCGCATGAAAAAACGCGTAATTTTCATGACGTCAGAAAGGCTGTCCATTACGGCATCTATAGGTTTGATGAAAGTAAGCTGAAATGTAGAAGAAAATGTCAGTTCGGCATTATATTTACCTGGAATGACAAAAGTATTATCAAACGGTAATAAAAATTACTACATTGATCTTGTTTGTTTAATTCTGATATAGTCTGTCCCAGTGCAGACTTGCTTTTCCTCAAATAACTGAAAATTTCCCCGAGTCAGAGGAGTGTTACGGAACGAACATTATCTGCTGTTACTCCGTCACGGAAAACTTTCAACCCGCTAAGGATCGGTGACTTGCCTCTAGTTCCGTACGTTAGTTCTCAACCTACTTAGAAAACTGAATAGGCTTGCGAGTACTTTTAATTTTTCCGAACAATTTTCGGAAAGGCTGATTGCAGAACGATGGCCTTTGTGATTATTTTCACTGACCTTGAAACTGTACTGATATTTAAAGGTTGTACAGTAGTAAATAGATTTGCTATATGTTCTATATAAAATTTACAATCTTCTGAGAACTGTAACACATAGCCAGGTCCATTAAAAACAAGAGTTGTCTCCATAGGATGACACATGCCCCCGATGGCACTTTGAATGAATAGTTATGGCCGATGTTAGAGTTTAGGACCTTTGAGCTACGGACCTGGGTCTTGCGCGCGACACGTCGTCTTACTGTGGTACACATTCATGCCAAGTTATTTGAAAATCCATCCATGGATGACAAAGATATGGACCGGACACGCCCATCAATGCACTATCCTTTAACGTCTAAGTGTGACCTTGACCTTTGAGCTACGGACCTGGGTCTTGCGCGCGACACGTCGTCTTACTGTGGTACACATTCATGCCAAGTTATTTGAAAATCCATCCATGAATGACAAAGATATGGACCGGACACGCCCATCAATGCACTATCCTTTAACGTCTAAGTGTGACCTTGACCTTTGAGCTACGGACCTGGGTCTTGCGCGCGACACGTCGTCTTACTGTGGTACACATTCATGCCAAGTTATTTGAAAATCCATCCATGAATGACAAAGATATGGACCGGACACGCCCATCAATGCACTATCCTTTAACGTCTAAGTGTGACCTTGACCTTTGAGCTACGGACCTGGGTCTTGCGCGCGACACGTCGTCTTACTGTGGTACACATTCATGCCAAGTTATTTGAAAATCCATCCATCGATGACAAAGATATGGACCGGACACGAAAATTGCAGACAGACTGACAGACCGACAGACGGACAGACGGTTCAAAAACTATATGCCTCCTTTCGGGGGCATAAAAAGAATTACTAGCAAAACGTTCTTAAATGACCTATAACCCACTATAACCCACCAAAAACACCAAGAAAATTATGGGTTATGCAGCTTCTAAGAGAGATTTTATGTCTGACAGGTCAAAAATATGGAATATCATCCAAACTGACAGCTAGTTAGTGTATTGGCAAACCTCCTGATAGCATATTCCTGGAACAAAATCAGCGCCAAGCTATCTTGCTCCAATACGATAATCTTTTAATGCGGCAATAAAACATTCATGGACTGATAAAAAAAGAGGGAAGGCTAAAGAAAAAGCCTTGTGGCTGAATAAAAAAGGACAAAGAAAAAAAAACTATCATAATTTATTTTTGGCCTACGAGACATTCGGTATTTCCCCTATGCGAAATTAGTAGCAGAGCTACCGGCGCCGCGTCGCATTACGGTTAGACGTATGAACAAGAAAACGAATAGAGAGATCTAAATGTGTATACTATCGAGGTGACTTTTTGGAATCGGTGTTGTTCGGATTTTTTCATGTGCTCTATGCACATAGTAATTAATCAGTAAAGACGTCAGTAGACGCTTACTGTTTACGGTTGACAAAAGCGTCTCGCTTACTGCTTTGAATATTGAATAAAAATGTAAATGCGCGTTTGATAATAAAAATTTAGAGCATAAAACATTTTGTACGAAGAAAAAAGAAATAAAATAGAAAAAAATCTACAATATTTTCATATTGAAACGACTTTTCTAACGCTGTCATTACCGAACTTTCTAATATATGCTTATGTTTGTCATGATGACGTCATAACTCCACAGTGGCGTAGTAGTTAGCGAGTTCGCGCTGAAAACTAGAGGTCGTGAGATCGAACCTCACCTGGGCCAGACTTTTTTTTTTCTATTCCTTTTTTATTTCAGTTTTTTTTCTTTTGTATTATTATGAGTTTTGAAAATATTGTATAACTAAAGTCATTCATGTGAAATTGAACAAGTGTTTAGTTTTGATGTCAGATTCCAATGTAGTGCCTGTGCAGTAGTAAGTAGACATAACTTTATAAAAAAAAAAACAGCTTTAGGATCAAAATATACAGTCATTGAACTGTGAGAAGCAAATAATGCTCTTCTCCCCCGTTCGCATATATTTCATCCGTTAGCTTTAAAATCACTGACCAGAGTTTATCAAAAAAACTAAAACTATTCGCGATGAATTATCAATAAACATCAAAAAGGTCCTTAGCACCATCCCTATTCTATAGTGCTAAAATGTTAACCATAAAAAAACCCATAGAAATGTTAACTTAGAACTTCAGTAAATAAACAGGATTTTTCGAGAATTTCGGCAAACTGTTTTTCTCTATGTAAAATTCTGATCATTAATTTTTAAAAATTGCTAGTCTTTTGGGTTTAAAACAAGCTTTGTACATTAATGTAAATGATTGTAATTTTCCCATACCAGGCGTTTATTATAGCTGTAATTTTGACTGAAAGTTGGCCACAATCATTCTTCCTTTCAGAAAGAACCAAAATTTGACAATAATGACATTTAAAAGAATTACAATAGTCATTTCCAGTATTACGTAAATTCTATTTTTTAATAACTTTGGAATTGAAACATTAACTTGCCAAACATTCACAAGCAAAGATACAGAATTCCTTTGGCTATTGGACTAATGAGATTCTGTTAGGTTTGAAGCTTTTCAATTGGAAGGGATTATCATTTGTGACTGGTTTCCAGTATGATAATAATTTATGTAAAATTGTTGATGCAGTACGTTTTAATAAGAATAACAGAAATTATTCAAATACGAGTTTTTCTCTTTATTTTGGTGCAGATTTTAATCTATATCGAACTTTCTTTTAACTATATACAGAATATCTTTCGAGTATTTCACATGTCAAGAATTAAATTTGATGCAGTCGAAAACATGCATTCAGAAATCATGAATTATCATAATACTTATAATTTTAATAGATCTAATAGAACATAAACTTCCAAAACGAATCCATAATTCCAGACAATTCCAACACCACTCCTTTAATTTTTAAGGGGCACTCGTGATTTTTCAAGGGAGCTCTGCCTTTTAGGTAGCACCTAATTTCATATTATTTAATCCAAGCAAAGGGTCATTAAAACAATTCATTTTACAATAAAAAGTATTTCTCCTAAACAAGAAGAATTATTGTCATAAAAACTACCAATCCAGGGCTCACATCAAAACGTCACCATTGAATAGACCAAAGTAAGTGTGACACCAGCGGAAAAAGGTCAGGGACTAAAACATGTTCGAATTCTGCTGATGTCATGACAATACGCAGATTTCATTTTCGTCTGCAATTTGACAGAAAGGCTATGTTTCTACTTCATATGAACAATTAACAAGTACTACAGTTTTGATTTGCCACAATTATGTACTAAAGAAGGAAGTATACCTTGGTGTCACACGTTATGCTTGCTAAATGTTTATTGAAGTCAGCCACCAGCTTTCTTGTTACGTCACAGCGTTCTTTGTACGGCATCCAATCACTGACCGTACCTTCTAGATGTCGGAACGTCTTCACAGCCACCATAGTACCGGACCAATAATCTTTTTGGTGGTAGGCCTTTCCCTGAAATTAATATACATACCTTAAGCCAATATCTATATTTCAATTTAGCAGAAACAATAAAGGAACAGAAATTGCACACAAAAGATGTAAAATTTAATTTTTCAAAATGAAAATACTTTGAAAGGATTTGTCACGAATTTTAACTGCTTCAAGAACACGAAAAAAAAAAAAATCAGATGTTCTCAGTATCAAATGTATGCATAAATGTTAGTAAATAAGACGGCTGATATACACGTTAAACCGGGGAAATATCTCTTCAAGTACGTTTCTTATCCGACATATGAAATGCAATAAAAGACTTCGTATCGTGAATGGTTGTAGGAACTGCTTGTTTTGTTTTTTTTTCATTGAAGATGTCTTCAGTCACTTTATTCTTAATGTCAATTTGACTTTTACAGAAAACTATCTGCGTTAGTCTTTAATCGATGAAGAAGTGACAAAAATACTTTTACTTAAAAAAATGTTTATCTTAACTAGCGATTAAGAAATTTTGATCAATCAGGTCGAAACTGATGACTGTTATACCCTCTGCTGGTGAATAAAAACTTAAAAACAAATCGGCCTTTAGAATAACATATGATGTCAATATCAAAGTGTCATTCGCTCAACCTGGGGGTCGTGGGTTCGAGCCCCACTGGGGTCACGACCACCCCTTCTCATATGACACTAGTACTGTTCTTCCCAGGAAATGGAATTTAGAGTGGTTAAAGTAAGCTTGACGCTTTCATCACAATCGAGCTAAAATAAATTAGTATGAAATAGATAAACTAATACGAACAAACTTACTCTGAATATATAGAATGTTTTTCCCGTCCTTTCAGGGTATAGTTCAAACGAGCACCAGTAGTCCTGGCCGAATTTCCATGGCTGGATGGAGGGAAACGTCGAATTTTCGATGGTAAAGCCAAACATCCCCATGACAAGTGTCCTTTGTGTTTTATTCTCGTTGTTCAAAAGTAAACTAAAATAGAAAAGAAAACACACACATTAAATTGTGTATTGAGATATTTCTATTTCTGTGTATGTGTTTTCAGTTTGCGATTATGCAAAATAGTGAAATCGCAAAAAAAAATCAAATTTTAAGACACATTTACATCTGATGAAATTCTCAAGTACTTGCGGAAATATGTTGAAAGTTAAAGATAACCTGTAAAAAGGGGTGTTTAAAAAGGGGGATTGAACTCCCTTATACTTGAAAAATGTAAGCATGTAAAATATAAAAATGAAAAAATAAAACAATTAACAAAACAAATGAAAATTACCTTCATAAAGCCATGAATATAAAATAATGTACGAAAGTCATAATGGCCGGATATGTCGCAAAAGAAATTTGTTCAAACCAAATAATGACACCATTTTAAAGCGACATAAAAGGACATGGAAAATCAGTGTAATATTATAAATTTTCCTCAGATATTCACAAAGGACAGGAAAGAAAATGATTTTTTTCAGGAGCGCTTACCTGTTCTTGAATATGTACATTTAAGTGAATTTTGAATGAATTTAAGTTATTGTGCAAATTCGTTTCACTCAACCTGGGATACGCCGGTCACGTGAGCGGCAATCCAGTTTACAACGCTCTGGCGTATAAATCATTGGTCACGTAGGCTCAAGTAAAATTTAATTTTGTTATGATATTTCATTTTAAAGTGAGCGAACTTTTTTGTGATATGTTTCTACCTACACGGGTATTAACCACTAATTTTCTTTCACATGTTTATCCAAATTCTTATCGCGGAAGCAAATGATTTGCCGCTTAGACCGGTGCATAGCGGCTGTTGCAAGCGTTGAAACAGCATACGCCCCTAATGTAAATGCCTTGAAGAGCCTGAAAAATAACAGCACACCCACCACCACCAGCAACAACAACACAACAATGATAATAACAATGATAATAATGATGATGATGATGATGATGATGATGATAATAATAATAATAATAATAATAAATTAATGTTTATGCAACGTTAAAATAGGTTACTTCATATACAATACGAAAATTACGTCCAGATCTTTTCATCCTGATGAAACTGACTAACATTGTAAGCGTTATTCTTATTATCCGCAAACAGTAATGAAACTATTCCGATGATCTAGCGAATCTCCTTCTCTCTTAAAAAACTGAGCTAGAAAAAGATCCGTTTGTAAAAATTATAAATGTGAATTCACCTTCATATAACTATAAACTCTATAATACATCACATTGTTGTTGAAAACAGATACTTAAGCAGTCCAGAAAACACAAAAATCCATATACATTTAACTCCAATATTGCGAGTTTCTCAATTTCTTGCGTATTGGAAATGTTCTCACAGGGCGTGGATCAATACCGAATCCTCCATTTTGAATATTATTACTGGGAGTAATTACTACATGTATAAATATATACCTTCCAGAATCCAATACACAGTTATACAGGTATAGCAGCTGTGAACGCTTTCCTCAATAGATGTTTTTATTTATTATATAGATAGTACCATCTCTACTGCGTGCTGCGTGCGTTATGTGCGCATACAGAAGTAGATCGCAGGTATTTTGTTACTTCTCGGAAAAAAAGAAAAAAACTCGGTCATACTGACGTTTGGTTACGTATTGTTTAACAATCGATTGTGCAAAATAATCATGTTTACCATCGCTCTTCACTTTCACTGCATTTAACTAAGTTAGCTTTTTTTTAGTTTAGGCGTAAAAAATTGTTTCTTTCAGGTATCTCGACCTACCCTAAGCTTTTGGCCCGACCGTAAATGTTTTAATGGCCATAATTTTTTTTTTCAACTTTTTAACAAAAAGTTGCAAAACTGCACTTTTTTATACTTTAAGATTCCATCAGGAATGAAGTGTCGAGAGTGAATAATATAAGTTGTTGAACTAACTTCACAATCGACCTAAAATAAATTATGTATAAACTAAACTATTTAAAAACTAGTTTAAACCTTTTCATAAGAAATATTTTAATGTGACCGATTACTGTTCACAGGTTTTAGACTTTCAGACAGACAGGCAGACAGTCAAACGGACATCTACTTCACGTTCTCTTCCGACACCCTTACGCTAAGTAAAAAAAAATACAAATAAGCCCAGCTGCTAAATGCATATATAACAACACATTGTTCCGAAAAGTGCGAGTCCCCCATGCAGAAATAGAATACAACACATTTAGATTCTTCGAATTCATTTTTTAAAATAAAAAATTCAGTTTCGTAAACATGAGATAGCTACCCTAATTCTTTCATCGCCAGGTAAATGTAGCGAACAACCTGTCTTATCATGATATTATTTACATCATAAATAAAAGATATATCAAGGTCATGATGACGACTAGGATAATTTTAGACCCGAAACCTGATTAATTTATCTGGCAAAAAAAAAAAAAAAAAAAAGAAAAGAAAAAAAAAAAAGAAAAGAAAAAAAATGCACCCATCATGCATTTTCAAGTGTTTAGTGTTTTTATTAGCCAAATACGCAACAATTGCTCGTTTTTTAAAAATCCAGTTTCATGTCAAGAAACGTCCTTAAAAGTGTGCGAAAATAAGGGATAATGTGTCATATCACGACAACATGAACCCCGTGCACATTGGTAGATTCCAGCAAAAACCAGTCCCGGTTTAATCTAAAATTTTATTTCTTGCAGTGTATAGTGGAATTCATCTTACACTACCTTTTTGGACATGTATGAACTATGTTAAGATGTCGTTATCATACCACAAACATAACGTTGTCGTGTATAGTATTATGTATATTCTAGCATAAAACTGCTGTTCTTGTCACTTTTCGGGGGTGTTTTAACAGGAGAGAAAACGTGTGTTAACAGAGAGATTCTCGCGCTCGCGTGCTGTTATAACACCGTTTTATAATAGCGCGTTCCGTTGCAAAGCGTAAACGTCATTCGGCCCCAAAACGGATAATTCAAAACGAAATGACGTCAACGTAAGAAAACAACCCAGACATTCCCGCGAATTTCATGGAAATCTAATGACGTTGAGTAATATTGTATATTTTTTTTTATCAGATTTTACGCGTTTTATGCTAGAATAGCGTTAGCGCCTGTTCATTTCGTGTTATAACATGCAGAATCCCTCGGGATACGTTGGTACTCGCGCCCTAACGGGCTCGGGCACCAACCAATCTCTCGGGATTCTGCAGATGTTATAACACGAAAAAACATGCGTTATTCCTACAGTTCTGTACAATGTACAGTAACGTGATAATATAAAGAATAAAATCACGGTCACAAGTAAAACGCGATTACGGAAGCTCTGAGGTGACAAGTTTGGGTGACCACAAGATTTTATCGCGTTTCTCGAGTAAGTATCTTGCGACAACGAAATAAATAAACAGAATATCCGTATGAACAAACGTATTCTAAGAACAACTCGTCCATTTTAGAACCAAGATTTGCACCAGAAACTAATACCGCCCGGATTCTTTTTGTAAAGAAAAAGAGCGAGACAGTTAGATCTTTGTGCTACCACGAAACACAAAATGTAAAGTGGTGTCGAACGTTGTACCATGGAAACATTGTAGTTTGAAGTGTACCATACCAAAGCTTTTCTAAATTCTGTAAAAGTATGTCCTTGTGATTACCACTCATTAATTGAAGCCGAACACAGTGTTATTTCCCCTTATTGGTACAGAGGGCGCGCAACTTTGACGCTGTTTGTGTTTTTGAGAAATTAATTGACCTATCTCCGAGCTGTTGCGTACATCATATTAACATGTTAACGAAATCACCGCGTTATTTTGCGTATTTAAAATGCCATTATTTTAGTATTCAGATCAAAACTTTGCTATAATATTTACTAAACAGTAATAAATCTGGAGAAGAAAGCATGACACCATGTGGTTGCTGTCGAAAAAAACAACAATATACAACTAAGCGGGAAGATGAATTCTTAACTTGCGTTGATACAAAAATACGGCAGTGTAAGACAAATCATAAAAAATACAGTTTTGCGAAATAGAGCGAATGTATTACATAAACATATATAAGGCATTTTCAACCTGTCAATAATAATAATAATAATAATAATAACTTTATTTTCTAAAGGTGACATACTAAGTGTACAAATACAGATATTTTACAACTTATTTCCAGTATGGCCTTCAACTGATATACATTCACACTTACACACAATCATACAGTCAATTTATAATTTAACATTTATACAAAAATACACATATCAGAATTACTTAAATTTTCTCGACAAACACGTCTCAAATTAAAGAAGTCTTAAATAAAAGTAATATAACAATAACTATGTTTTAAGGAGGTAGGTTACCTTCATATTTGTATGTGCGCATGTCCAACCGGAAGCTAACGTGACGATTTACGACAACGTTTACGACAAACTAAATGTATTTGTATATTCATTCTTCTGAAAACAAATCATGAACTTGTCTTCGATCTGATGCTTTATGGTTTAATAATGCAGAAATAATGAATAAATTGCCGCAGAAACGCTTCAAAACATTGTTGCCTTAAAATGACGTCATTGACGTCATGACGTTACGTGTCAGTTACCGCGCAAAATTAATAGCTTTTTTCTTGAAAGTACGTAATTCTGTACATTTTCTTTATTTTAACTATTTTCAAATAACCATTATTTGCTGAGATATTTTTATGAGTCTTTTGCTCTGAATAATAATCAATATTTTGCTTCTTTTATGTAGTTATATTGAAATGTTATGCGGAATGTAAGAAAATGGATGATGGCAACCAATGTTATTTGGAATATAGTTGGGTAAAAGGTTACTTGTTACGGCCATTTTCAAATAAAAAGTCTAGCAG
This sequence comes from Mercenaria mercenaria, assembly GCF_021730395.1. Taxonomy (NCBI): domain Eukaryota; kingdom Metazoa; phylum Mollusca; class Bivalvia; order Venerida; family Veneridae; genus Mercenaria; species Mercenaria mercenaria. The sequence continues at coordinate 24,059,725 of NC_069366.1, read as the reverse complement.
TTTGATTTGTAATACCTATTTTTCAGGTTCCATTGATAATTTGTTACTTACATACTAAAACTAAGATCTAAAATTGTTCAAATTTCAGTAGAAAATTGTGGTTTCTTAAATTGAATTGATGTTACCATGGAAACGAAGCCCGTGACCTATGTATCTAAATGTAAAATTCAAAAGCGTTGACACTGGTCTATCTCAGAAACACAGATTCGGCTTTTTATTTTCATTTCAACAATATCCATGAGAATAATAGCAGCACGCTGAACGATTTTTCCATGGAAAATGGCAGACGAGGGGTACTGCTGTACATATTCTGAGCTATGAAATTTGTTTGAATAAATGCAAATAGCACGAAAATGTAACCTACGTTAGAAATAATATGTTTTAAAGCTACATCAACCAGAAAGATAATCTTATTCAATATTTTTTTTTAAAGAAATTACGATAAACAGCAAGATATAAGCTATTTTAAACATCTCTGTTGCCATGGTTACTTTAAAATTTAAGAAAAATAGGGTACCATATAAAGTGCTTGGTATTTTGCTAATAATATTACCCAAATATTTCATGTTGGTCATTAACAGAATGGCACTGAAGCCGTCGAAAACCCCTATTTTTATACATAGTTGTTTAAAAATGAGAGAAAATGCGTTACCATGGAAACACGAGCCCCGCGACATATACATTTTAAGCTTATATTAGAAAGATAACGTGCATACCAGTAAAATTATCAATTATGCAGACTTCTACGGATATCAATGAAACTAAAATACACTGAAAAGTGTTTAATATCCGTATTTTCCTTCTTCTTTCAATATGAAATACCTTTGGAGGGTCATGTTCTTCAAACCTGGATAAAAATTGAACTTGAAGGGACAGAGACAAACGAAATTGAGATTGTAGCAGTTAAAACTTCATATTACACGAAATACAAAAACATGCTGCGGTTCAACTAATTTGGGTTTACCCTTGTAACAAGGTATCCTACCTCCTTAAAAGAATTACCATGCGTCACAAAGATTATACATGACAATTAAGATACATACAAAAAAGAAAGTCTGTCCCATAAGATAATAAATAGTTCCAGATTTGAATAATAAGATAATATGAATATTATTATTATTGGAAACGAATACAGTAACATCAATTCAACAAAATTCTTGTAATTACAAGTAATTAATTGCTAAAAACTATTGTAACAAGAGAAAATTCTTTAAATCATGCTTGAAAGCAGTTATATTATTATTATGAAGTTTAATGTAAGAAGGAATTTGAATTCCATATTGTGCAGCTTTGTAGCTAAATGTTATTTTCAGGTAGTTCTTTTGGGTTTTAACAATAGAAAGATCCATGTTTTCGATTGAGCGCAGACTGTAAGATCATTATGAACAAAATGTTAAATCTGAAATGTAATAAGACAATCTCCTGTTTATTTTTGTACACTAATAATGAAATATGGTATTTGCACCTTTCTCAAAAGATAGAAGTTTTGAATTTCTTAATACTTCATCAAAGTTGCTACACTTTGATTTTGTAATTATTTTTATAGCGCGTCTCTGCAAAGATGAAATTTTTATCAGTGCCCGATTTGTGACAAAGTCCCCAGCCCATTGCAACAATACTCCATGGTTGACATAATATATGCATTGTAATACAATAGTTTCATCTCATCTGTTAAGAAAAATGCAATTCTTCCTAAGTAGAGCAATTTTTGATTTTAGTTTATTGGCCACGGTACTAACGTGGATTGGCCAAGACAGAGTTTTCATCGATATATACACCTGTAGAACTTTCTGACATTTTCACATTTTCAATGACCGACCCGTCAAAAATTTAACTCAAGTTTTTAGTATGTTTTTTTTGACTCTAGTGCTCAATACCATATATTTTGTTTTTGAAGGATGAAGTGACATGCTGTTAGTACTGTAAAAACCGGTTAAACATCGGTTTCAGGACATTAAATTTTAAGAGAAAAGAAAAAATGGCACAACTTGCCACAATAGACCGGTCCCGTATTGTTTGTAAATGCATGATCAAAACAACGGATATCATTTCATATATTCTGACTTCATCATCTTGGCTTTAAATTATCGAATTTTTTGAGAAGAAAAGGGACAAAATTATATAAAATTTGAATAGCCTCGGAATTATTTTCTATGAACAAAACATGGGGTCTGAACACAGACTACGACCAAAAACTAAGAGTTTTCATGAGACTTTGCCACAGTTATTCTGCTACCGACTAATATTTTTTTTCTAAATAATTCTTTTTATATATTCCTCTACGGTCTGAACACAGAATAGGTCTCTGTATACTCGAAACTTTCCAGAGCCGGGTTCGCCAGGTTCAAGAAATTTATTTATTCATGATCAATTATTGCGTTAAGTCTCGAATGAATCCATACAGTGCATTACAACCCGAGATGGAACGATAATGAACTGCACGTGCTGATAAACCGATTGCATGGAGATCTATATAATGAATACAGGTACATGTCCCATCTCCCTGGCTGAGGTATGACAGTTCCCTGAAGTTTCACTGAACGTTGCACTTAATCAAAACACTTCTACGTAAAATGTTATCGCCTGTATTAAGTGGACATAAACAACTTTAAAAGCAATAATATCGTTGATTTACTTCGCTTAGTTTCGGGTAATTTACTGTAGTATTACTTCCTTGTATTTGTCGATATAGATAACCAATAAATAAACAAGATAAGAGAAACATATGGACCGGCCATGGAAAACCGACATAGTGCTTAGCGCCAGTCGGATCCAGACCATCTGGTCATCCGCGCATTCGGGACAAGATCCATGCTGTTCGCTTTTAAAGCCAAATTGCAATCAGAGAAACCATTAGCCAACAGCATGGATCCTGACCAGACTGCGCGGATGCGCAGGCTGGTCTGGATCCATGCTGGTCGCAAACGCACTATGTTGGGTTTCTCATGACACGGCTCATATCTGATTACACTAAAATTTCTATATTTCTCTTAATATCTCTTCAAAATAAATACTGTATGAGATAGTTTTGTGTCAGGCATATTAAAAGCATTATTCAGCATAGTAAAATTATTATAATGAAAAATGGCATTCATACTTTTTTCGACTTTACATTTGAACTAATCTTTTATTAATACGGAAATATATACACGAGCACCGTAGCACCATACAAATATTTCCTTCTAGTGGGAAAAGTGTTCATTTTTAAAAGCGTTATAAGTTACATAACACCCGAACTAAAATAATATTATTTTATTACACGTTTTTTTTAGTGAAATATTGAAATATTACAGAAAAATATATCTGGTAATTTCAATGTACGTAGAAAATCAAATATATTTTTTATAATTGGATGTTTTAAAACGCGACAAAACGACACAATCTCAGGTGCCCCTCCGGGTCGTATTTCATTACAGCGGGCTCCGATAGAACCACTGATCTCACTATGTCAGATTGGAGGTTTCCTCACTGCATGAAAAACTCTGCACCCCAATACGAGGTTTTTCCCGAACCCGCAGCGAAGAGGGCTAGTGGTTCTAAGTCAGCGATCTTAACCATTCGGCCACGAAGCCTCCTACATGTATCAAATACTCATATAAAATTTGGCACAAACAGGAAATAAAAAGATTTTCTTTGTTTTATACAGTAAGATAAAAAAATACTTCACTCGTGCAGCACCGGATATTACATGTCATCCGGTGTTCACTTCAATAAAGAAAATTCGATCTTGCACTTAGTATAATAATTTATAAATATTTCGTTATGTCTTCTGTTATATAATAATCTAACAACTAGCAAACACAATCACTTCGAATAGTAATACTGTAAGAAAATAAAAGGGAAAATAACAGACTTACACTGCTATTGATAATTTGTAAATCCTTTTACGAACCGAAAAGAAAAATGATCTGAATGATAAAATCCAAAAAATACCGTAGTAAAATAGATTATGTAGGAGGGGTTTTCCCACTATTGCGTGTTCTGTTTTAAAAAATAAACGCAAATAACTCTAAATTAAGAATAGATTAAGAACAGGATGAAAATCGTTATCTGTATTTTTCAGAATTTCAATGCGGCTTTTTTCACCGACTTCACAACTGTATACATCTTTAAAACTTTACAAAAAGGGTCTGCAAATTTCCTTTTAAAATTGTCCCGTGCAGTATTTAAAAATGATTCACTACCCCAACAGTCACAATACATAGAAGTGACAACCTCATACTCAATTATTTTCAATTATTTACTTCTATTTCGGCGTATGTTACTTATTGATAATATAAAGGTTGCACCCTTCATCTTCTAAATATAAAGTTATACTGTAAATGCAAAACAATTAAGAATACGTTTAAATTACCAGATCACTCGCTAATAGTTCACTGGGTCAAGTTGATTACAAACTTAAATTTGTCTGTGTTAAATTCTAATCAAAATCTAGGAATAGTTGCAATTTTTTAGGATAATGCATTAAAATATTCATACTTGCCCGATTAAAGATAATTCCCAGTAAATGCATCCAACCATTCGAATATCCGTATCATTTGATATTGTCCATCCGGTATATAATTAGCAGACGTTACGCCACTCTGGAATATGGCCTCAATTGACGTTTGTGTATTGCACGAGATTACAATCCAGTGTACTTATTAATTGATGCCACTGGTCAGATAATCGACAATATATTATTACTATTGGCAACAACCCGCTGATCGATCAAAAGATACTGACGTAGGAACATTATTGAGAAAATAAATTTCCTTGTATTGATAAAAGCATGCATTTACCATTTTATTTGCTGCATATTAAGATACGTAGCTGATATCAAGATCGCGGAAACACTAAACTCTAATATCAAAGTGGCTGAACGCCGGAATAGGACGAGAGACATAGTTATTATACCTGTATGTGTATGTTCAAATTATGTATATTTTTTTTTCAGCCTTAAAAGTTTTATTAATGATATAGAATGTGGAACACATCAACAGTAATATGGGAACCCGTATTACTTCCTTTACAATCAATGATTTGTATCATAACTGATTCAAACAGACGATCAGATTCCGTGACGAATAGATCTCCCGATCAATATGGGAATTGTTTACTTACAATATCACCGTCAGAATTGCGCATGTTTTTATTGTATTATGCAGAGTCCCTCGATAATCGATAAGGGGTACAGAACGACCGGGTTTAAGTTAGTCTGTGTTCAGACCTTATGTTTTGTTCACAGGAGATAACTCCTGAGGCAATACAAATTTTGTATCATTATGTCCCTTTTATTCTCAAAACGTAGATAATCAGAGCCAAGACTGATGAAGTCAAAATATATAAAAGAATTATTTTTTCTAAAAAAAAAGATTATCTAGTCGGTAGCCAGACTAGGATTGAGTGTACTCAAGTCGGTTTTAAAGATTTATGACATATTCTAGACATTTCACAGAGGAAATGATATAACGCGATGCTACGGAAGCAAAGAAAGGACATAGGCGTTATACTGGTTATTTTCGGATGGTGAGATGTACTTTACATGCAACGTCTTGGTGAGCCAGTAAGAGGGTTAACGTAGAGTACAAGGGTGTTCAAGGCGCTTATAACTACACACTGAGTGTGACTCTTAAAATAAACCTGCAATCGGATTTAAAACTCATCACATTCTATGACATTGTGACTGTCATATTTTGCATAAAATACAGTTGATCTGTTCTGATAAATCATTCTATATTATCATTACTGCATTTGCTAACTCCTATTAATTTTGGATGTGTCCATAAATGACTTTGAATATGTCAGGGCTTTCTCTGTGATTGTTAAGTAATTTTGAGAAATAAACTTCTATCGCGATGCATTGAAAGAAAAGCATGCGGTAGAAATTCTGTAAGCTTACCAAAAGTTAGCCAGTTTACTAAGGTGAGTTGCGGACGAACGCTCGAAATCTTCACACGTGCAGTCAGTATGACAACAAACATCCATCTGCAAGAAAAAAAGTGCTTATACATTCATAAAACGGCTGTACAGAATTAAGACAAAGTGTATAGTTTGGATCAAACATAATTTCTTTTCTGCAGGGCGGCAGAGTGACCTCAGTTTTTAGTTGTCATCTTCAGAGGAAGGAAACGATTGACTGTACATATTGTTGAAGACAAGACAGCTGATAGCCAATGGATAGAACATGCGAAATCATTGATAATCTGGTGTTCTCTAAAATGTACTGTTCGACCGGATTTTCAGTAAAGCTTTTTTGGAACTTGCGGTTTTTTTTACATTTAAAATGCTTAAATTAGATTTCAATATACTGTCCAGGTCAGCAAACACGAAAACATATTTACAAAACATTTAAACATAGTAACAAATATCAATGTCAATTAAACGTTTCAGAGTACAGTAAATACAACGTTGAGCAAATGACGTAATATGCATATGTTCAATCACAGGAACTTGAAATTTTATCAATAATTAAGCCAACATAAGTCTATATGAAAAGAATCCCTCTCTATATATAATGTGTTTTTTTATACAGAGTGGGTCTTTCTTATATAGACTTGTGTTGGCTTAATTATTGATAGAATTTCATGTTCCTGTGGTTGTATGGTTGAGGAGCTCATTGCTCAAACCTATATAAAGTTTTCTGTATTCTGTATTCTATATATGTCGCATTTTAAATAAATACTAGCGGTCGAAAATAAGTTCCGGTGTATTGAAAACTGCCAAAATCCTTGACAATGATTATAATGATGCATCACGGTTTTAGAGTATTGATATCTCCGCTTCGAAATTTCATCAGTGTCATACCGGACATGGCCGATAGATACTTCAATCCACCAGAAACTGTATGGAGGCATTGAGGATCTTCGGCAAACCACAAGTTTCATCAAGGCTACTGGTCTGACAGTGTAGATGCGAACGACAAGAAGAAGAAGAAGATACCGGACATATTTAATCAATTATCTTCCGTGCCTTTTCTTTTTAATATATTAATACTGTTTCACTGAAATCATCCGAGATGGTCTGAAACTGTTCCGTGATTGCTCTTAACCATCTAAACTTAGTGACCAACATTTTTCTCCCACGTGAACATTGTGAAAATCATACTGATTATTCTGTGCAAATATTTCACAAAAGTCGTACGAATATGTCACAAATTTGTGACAGTTACATTTTCGCATCTGTACCACTATTATTATTTTTTTTTTTTTGGATTTAACGTCGCACCGACACATGAGTACCACTATTAAAGCAAAAGCGTATATTTCACCTGAAAACACACACACACACAAAAAAAAAACAACAACAATAAAAAAATAACAACAACAAAAACAGCAACAACAGAACAAAAATGCAATTAACGATTGTTTAAACGAATATGTCACATGTACACGAAGAGAGGCGAGACATATAGCATCATCCTTTACATACAGTATAAAACCGAAAGAAAAAGAACAGAACAGATCCGAAGAGAACAGAACAGAACAGAATAGAATAGAATAGAATAGAGCAGGATAGAATTTCCAATAATGATATTTTTCGGAAGCATGCCAGATCGCCCCAAAATCACCCCTTCCATTCTCAATAGTTAACTCTTTCGGACGCATGCAACCCCCTCACACACCCCACCCCCACCACGCACGCACGCACGCACGCACGCACGCACACACATATAATATGAAACATCCAATAATGATTTATCCTTCATATTGGAAAGCAACTTTGTATAATCAAAGGTCGAGGACTGCACTAGTACGTTGCACCCAGTTGTTCATCGTTCAGTTCCAAGACCGACACATTGTGTCGCATGGAGAATACTACGAATGCATGCTTCTCCACAAAACTTGTTTTATATTTGTCTTATATGGTGTTATGTTCTATCAGGAAAAAATCTTGAAACACGAAATAACTTTGATACTTTGAATCACGTTCTTCGCGTGTCATCATTACGTATTCGTGTTGCGTCATCACATTTATGTGCATTGACTAAAGGCCGAAGTTCCACGAGGAAACTGCGATATGATGTTTGATCGTGAAACGACGGAGAACGATATGCGGAGATACGATTGGGGATACACGATACTGTGTTGGCGGAGCGAGGTGTGATGGTGTTGCGCAAATGTGCAATAGGTGCAGTTATTACATACTCTCTTTTATTACATACTCGTTTCTATTCCCCGTTAAGTTACAATGGTACCGGAAACGTCAATATTTTTCCACACACTGACGCTTGAATTTCATATCGGGTGCGTGACGTAATTCAGTGTGTGTTGTTGCACTATTTTTTTTTGTATATAGTTCAGTATTGTCAATCCTATTCAGGCTGTTATACAAATTTATGATATTTACATTATATTCATACGTGTAGATGTGTATGTAATAAAAAGGTTATTATCTTTGCATCAGGAAATATGCACTTGTTCTTCTGCGGAAGAATATTGCGCTCCTAAAGTCGCGCAATATTTCCGCTGAAGAACTCGTGCATATTTCCCGATACAAAGCTAATAACCTATAAATATTCCCCCAGAAAAATCAATATTTTTCCATTCTCTGACGCCTGAATTTCATATCGAGTGCCTGACGTAAATTGATGTGTGTCGTTGCATTAATTATTTTATTAAGGTAAGTATTATCAGTTTTATTCAGGCTACTGAACAAATTCAAAATATTTACATTACATTTATACGTGTAAATATGTATGTATAACATGCACTCGTTCTTTAGGCGAAGAATATTGCGCTGATGAAGTCGCGCAATATTTCCACTACAGAACTCTTGCATATTTCCCGATACAAAACTAATAACCTATAACCATCGTACCTTGAATTATAACCATGATGAGACAAGGTGCACGCAGTTAGCTGAAATATCACGGTAATACTTGGAATTAATAGGGACAAAGCTTGTCCGGTATACATCGCCCTCTTCGATTAAAAAGTCAAAATAACTAAGTATAAAACATAGAGAAGAGACAAGGTTCTGCGTGCAAAACAACGAAATCACGAGATTAGCTGAAAGGTCAAGGGCACACTTATGGGGACAATACAACTTGCTTGTAGGTCTTTAACGTCATCGATTTAAATATTTTGAAACCGATTGATACAAATGATCATCTAGAGGACACGAGGAGTCACGGACAAGACTAAGGACCGTACCTGATAGGTTGAGGTCTGTTGAACCATAAATATGTGAAGAGTTCGAGCGAAGCAAAAAAAAGTGAAATTTACGTTTTGCATAGATCTGTACCCCTATTAAAACAACAACGTATATGTCACATTTCTGATCTTTTTTTTCGGCCGTATTTGTAATAAATGAGCCGCACCATGTAAAAAACCAACATAGTGCGTTTGCGACCAGCATGGATCCAGAACAGCCTGCGCATCTGCACAGTCTGGTCAGGATCTATGCTATCCGCTTACAAAGCCTACTGCAATTAGAGAAACCGTTAGCGAACAACTTGGATCCTGACCAGACTGCGCGGATGCGCAGGCTGGTCTGGATCCATGCTAGACGCAAATGAACTATTTTGATTTTCTCATGGTGCGGCTCAAATGAGTGACGAATTCGCATGAAAATGTTATGCCCTACCTGGATAAATGGGTTTTCTCACATTCATCTCATCCATTTTACTTTATTTCTTCTATTGATTAAAGAATATGTCATACAAGAAAAATAATATATTACTCGTTGAAGGTGCGGATGGAAGTATCTGGCTCGAGGATAACTGTTTTGTGGTAAGGAGGCCCTCCAGCAAGTGAAAGAATCTTATAGTCTTATAATCCGGGGTGTAAGTTGAACCCGTGCAGTAATTTCAGGCTAAGGGATGTCGGATTTCTGTGTTATTTACCGTTATAGATCATATTTCACACAATTGATATCTCTATTCAATATTTGACTTATAATTGATAATGCGGTATTATTTGGACCAGGGAGGGACAATAATTGAACAAATTATGGTAAATAGCAAAATAAGCCTAATGTCATTCTGTGTCTTAGATGTCACGGCTTTCAGGACGACCCATTTTTTCCATGTCACGGCTTTCTGTCTACAGTAAGACAGATTTATATCTTAGAAATGAGCCGTGCCATGGGAAAACCAACATAGTGGGTTTGCGACCAGCATGGATCCAGACCAGCCTGCGCATCCGCGCAGTCTGGTCAGGATACATGCTGTTCGCTTTCAAAGCCTAAAAGTTTAAATTTGAGAAACTGTTAGCGAACAGCATGGATCCTACCAGACTGCGCGGATGCGCAGGCTGGTCTGGATCCATGCTGTCGCAAACCCACTATGTTGGGGTTTTTCCCATGGCACGGCTCACAAAAATTTTCCATTACACTAAAATTTCGTCTGTAAAACATGAACCAGTAAGTTACCAAAAAGTTATTCAGTTAATGTGAGTGAAAGTTCATACCCAAATACATTCATTCTCTCAGTGATAATTTTCGGTTTTACCAAACCCTGTGGAAATCTTGATGTAGAACTGCTATGATTGGGGAATTGCCCATCGGTTGGGTGTTTGATTGAATGAACCCCGAAATTATGGCGATTTTTCTCTTTGCGCAAACTTTTACATCTGGTCAGTCAAAGTTGTCAGATTCTAGTTCTTTTGTGTTTCAAATCTGTATGACATTATCTTTTACCTTGTCGACAATTTCCAAACATCCCTTGAGCCGGATTATAAAAATAGGGAAAGTCCTACAAACCAAATTCTCTTCTGCTAGACTTAAACACACGGCATTATATAATAATTGTATTTTTTAATTTGGCTGAATTGTATAACATCCTAAAACGACAGGCTTGCTACGTGCATTTCAGAGGTCTGCTTCTGACAAGTTTTAAAAATAATTTTAAAACAAGTATCCGTTGCCTTGTCATAACCATTGCAAAGAACACTTTAATTTCAAACTCCGCAAGCAGACTAGAGAAGACGCCATATCAGCAAATGTCTACTTGCAGATCGTTAGAACCAGATAAGCTATGCCCCATAAATTGAAAGCGTTGTTTCCAGAGATTATGAAATGGATAACTGTAAATAACCGTGACAGAAATTTTCACTATGCTCATAAATCCGTCCTTAACCATTTGTTCGTTTGACCGACATCCCGAAGCGTGACTTGTTAATAAATGCACGAATTCATACACTACCGTTTAAATGCCAATGACAGAAAAAGACTCCTATCCAAGTCAACTACAAGCCCATATCACTTACATGCGTACTTTGCAAAACCCTGGATTGTTATTATTATTATCAATGCAATCATTATTTGAATGGCGATTTTGATAAATAGGTTTTCTATATGAATAGTTAACCTGAAAAATCTGCAATGATGTGAAATGGCAGAGATGAATCAGAGGAGATTTATCTATAAGCAATTCGGATGTTTCAGTATTTCGAAAATATTCGCAAAATATCTAATTCCAAAAATCGATAAAATAAAATTTCATACCAGAATAAACTGAAGCTATGTTTGATTTCAATACTTGACTTGCACCGCCTTCACTTCTTGTCCAACTTTCTCCAGCTTTTTAAAATTAGTTGACGTCAATATGTTTCTTAAGAAACGACGTCGCTACGTCACGTCTACAGACGTAACGTTGAAGTACCGCCAAATACGCTATTGGAATGCATAAAATTATTTGATACTTCTCTCATTTTAAAAAAAGAAAAAGACAAGACTGAGAAATTAAACGGGATTTAGGTAGGAAATAAATGGGCGTTAGTATGGGTTATATCTTTGTAAAATGCTACCATACAGCATGCAGTTGTAGCACGTAAGAAAATCAACATTCAGGTCTCAGAAATACAGATATAAAAATTAACAGTCGATAGATACAGGTCTTAATTTTTCATGTCTGAAACGTACATCTGTATTTTTAACATATTTTTAAATCTTTATTGGACATTTGTCTTGATTTTAGACTTAAACCCCTATTTCTGTCACTTAAAGTTATATACTATAGAAACTGACATTGTTCCATATTATTATGGAATGAATAATATTTCAGCATACCGACACAAACTTATTCAAACAATTAAAATTTTATGAAAAATACAACAAAATTGCAAAAGAGTAAAAACTTAACGTCATGAAAAGATATGTATTACCATAGTTAAATATCCACATATTAGTTTAGCTTATACACATTTATTTTAGCACGACTGTAATGAAATTTTCAAGCTTATTTGAACCACTCTCGAGTCCACTTCCTGAAAATAAAAACAGGACTGGTTTCATATGAGAATGTGGAGTCGTTATTACAGTGGGGCTCGTACTATCGACCTCCTGGTTGAGTGGCAGACACCTTAACCACTATACCACCTCTATATAGCAGCAGAATACGGATTTTCCATGTTTATTGACCGGATAGCGTGCTGTTAAAGGTATTAATGGTTCATTTACTTTAGTTAGGCCATTACAGTATACATTATATACAATGTACAATGAAAACTTATAACATACAAAACGCTATTAAGATCTCTGAGTAACCAGGATTTCATTTGCTCTGGTTACTCTGGTTGGACAGAGTAGCTAGAGTTTCTAGGACTTTAACATGTTAGGATTTCATTTGCTCTTGTTAATCTTGCTGGCCAGAGTACTACTCTGGCCAGTTCCCTTTGCAACCTCCGTCAATGATTTTTGTCAAACTGTACCGATAAGGGGAAGTAACACTGTGTTGGAGTTTAGTTCCTTTTGTAGGGCAACTTGCTATGCATAATATAGTTATTGTGTATTGATAATATATACAATATACATGAATTTATTACACTGCAAAATAAAATAGTAATTATGAATTACTTAACTTGTCCCTTTCATCCTTTTCATCTTTGATAGCACAGTCATTCACAGATGCTGTGTACTAACATTTTTTTGTTTGTGAATATGTTCTACTTAATTAATTAATATACAAGAAACGCGGCAATGCCACGAAACCAGGTTTTCAACACTTTTCATAAGAATAAAAAAGTATACTGCATCACAGTGCACCACTTTAAAGCACAATCCTAACCCTAACCCTAACCCTAAACCCTAACCCTAACCCTATTTTTAGTAACAATGACATTGACCTTGATCCCAGAAACCCCAAAATCAATCCCAAGCTACAACTTTATATAAGTTTTCTATACACCAAGTTTCATCATGATAGCTCATTCCTAAATTAAGTTATTGACCGGAAACCCTTTTTCTATTTTAAGTAACAGTGACCTTGACCTTGACCCCGGAAACCCCAAAATCAATCCCAGCCTTTGTCTTGATATAAGCTACATACATACCAAGTTTTATTCAAATATCTTTACCGAAACAAAAGTTATTGACCGGAAACACCAGTTTGACGCCGCCGCCCATCCGCCCGCCCGACCAACGACATACCCCAATCTAATAACTCAGGTTTTCGTTGAAAACCTGGTAAAAAGGTAGCCTAATCTTGTTTCTAAGACCTCGTGTAAAAAGAAATCCTACATCCGTGTGTCTATCCTCTGTCTTGTAGAGAAATGCTTTTTCTAATATACCTTTCTCTGTTAATTCTCTCTACCGCTGACGTCAAGTTAACACTATTTATTTTATGCTTATTGGTGAAATACTGGAAAATAGCAGTGAGATATAAATCGGTATCACTCACAGTGCCGAACTTCTTTTTTTGCAGATAAATAATCTCCCTTGAAATATATTCTTTAATTACCTCCCTTTGCTGCCTTTAAAATTAATGGATTATACTAATACTCAAGCCATACACGAGTCATGAACTGCTAGGCAATCCTATATAGAAAAAGCAAGCTATATAATTAAATTTGCAAAAGAAATAATGTTACCTCTGTCAGCTTGGATGCTAGACCTTGCCATTCATGTAGCTACAGATATATGTATGTTTGCTCTACTTTTTTCCATTGGTTCACTATCGTGTGGTAGATTTTACTGGCGACAGCACATTTAGTTGGTTGTTGTCTTAGTTAATTATCACAAGACATCAACTCAACCTTACGTAATATGCCAGCATTTTCGTCGAAGTATTCCCACACCAAGACCCAACTCCGAGCCCAGCCAGTTGTGTTCCAACTTGCATCCAATTTGTTTATGCTATGCAGCTCCTAAATCAATATTTCCTAGTTATTTCTATTGAATCCGTGATGATATTTAATTCTGCAGCTTGATTTTCCAAGGACTTACGCATATTCCACAGTTGTTTAGATTTTTCGTGTTGTTTTTTAATCTGACCTTCGGCGTGTGCTTTGGTAAACAAAGCAAGCTTCCGGTTATTCAACGAACTGACGGTTTGATCCGAAAAGTTTTAAATATGCTTCTACTTAACTACCGGCATTTGTCAATGTCTCTGTTGGCCGCGGACTGTGTATTTTTACACAAAATATTTAAAACAAAATGGCGTCGTGTTGATTTAATGAACCTAGTCACCAATATTCGATATCAATGTGCATAAGTTTCCATGGTAATTTAGCGGATGTATCATATGTAACACGGTAGCTTAAATAAATCCGAATTTCGTCATGAAATATTGGATTTATATGAACATTTATGCACGTAATAAATAGAAAATTCGTTGATCTTCACAAACTAGCATAAAATAAAAAGAAAATTTGTTTGTTTGCAGTGAGATATCGAAATATATCATCACCGATAAGGGAGACAATTCTGATATTTTCACTCAGGCTCCGCCTTCGTGAAAATATTCAATTGTCTCCCTTATCGGTGATGATATATTTCGATATCTCACTGCAAACAAACAAGTATCCTCTATTTATACACTCGGGCGGTAATATGTCGTACAAATAATTTCACGAGGGCGTTTTTCTCGTGAAATTATTGAGCCCGACGTATAACCGCCCATCGTGTATAAAAAGTGTTAAAGCACATTTGCTATAAATTATTTCTTAAGTATGAGGAACACAGCTAGGCAGTCAGACAAAAAGTACTTTCAGTTTTCGGTACTTATTTTATCGGTAGGACATGAATATAAGAAGCGTCAGACTCGCCCGAACTCTGAGAGACGTTGTTTTAACGATAATATCAGTAAGAGCGGCCTGTCGCTAATGACTATTGACAATAAATAACACGTAAATGGTCGTAGACTCATTTGTGTTCGTGCCTTGGCATTTGCCAGCACGTTGTCTGTTTTTTAATTCATAGTATATGTGAATAACTTATTATACTTCCGATATCGGGAGTGTAATTTTTGTTTGTTTCAACATGTTTCCGAATTTCCGGAGCAAACATTGATACATTATTTCCGATAATTCCGGAATAAATATTCATATTGCATAATATTTCCGATTTTCCGGAAGGTATACAAACTACAAACGTTTTCTATATTATTTCCGATTTTTTCGGAATTCTTACATGTCATTATTTCCTATTGTCCGGAATGACAAACTATTTGACAATTCTTTTAAGTTGTAAAAGCCATGGACAATAAATGCCAAAACATTAAGATTTACATATATCTATTAATAAATTGTTTTTAATTGATTGGAAGCTTAATGTTTTATATGATACCTCCATTTTCTAATAAGTAGCATTATAGAAATCTTCAGTATTTCTATGGTGCATATTATTCGAAAGGGAGCCAAGTCCTTCGTCCTTAATTTACCAATTAACGATTATCTATCCCCCCCCCACCCGTCACTTCTGGAACATTTCGAATTCAGGTACATTTTCGATTCTTAATTGTGGTACATCATTCATCAAAATTCATAGGAAAGAAAAAAATTATTTGTAAACCCACCCACCCTCTCCTTGTATATATACTTCCTTCTGCTTCTGTTTATATCTAATTTCAGCTTCATACTGACGATATGTACATGAGGAAAAAACTTGTTACACTCTAAATGTCATGGCTATTTGGACAACCTGTGCTGATCCTGGTTCACATTGGACACTTCGAAAGACATTCTGTGTTGTTACGGACTGGAAGTTTTTATATAATGTTGCTACAGTGATAAACTGTAGCACAGATATTAACTCTAAATAATATTATTGTGAGCATTTGCCAGCACGTTGTCTGTTTTTTTAATTCATAGTATATGTGAATAACATATTATACTTCCGATATCGGGAGTGTAATTTTTGTCTGTTTTCAACATGTTTCCGAATTTCCGGAGCAAACATTGATACATTATTTCCGATAATTCCGGAATAAATATTCATATTGCATAATATTTCCGATTTTCCGGAAGGTATACAAACTACAATATTCAGTTTAACCGAATTAAGGTTAAACTCTTTACTCGGCAAAAATGACTCCCCTTGTACACCATACCTTCACGTGACCAGGGAATTCTGGGTCAGGTATATAAACGCCCGTCTCGCCAGATTCCAGTCTTTTCGATTCTGAGTCCACTGAACGAGGTAGAGTCATTGATACTTTAAACAAAAATTTTAGTTTAAAAAATTCTTAGGACTTATATTCTCTTTCCAAACAATAATAGATTAATTTTGGATGTTGCTGTTACAAATTTGCAATTTTTTACAGATCTAAAATGAGTTTAAAACAGGTTTTATATACGACCACGTGGAAGCACATGGTGAGCACATGTGAACTATTGTAAATTAATAACCTTGTCTGTCAAACTTTAGATGATCACTTATAGATCTAGATCTAATTGAGATTAAAAAAAAAAATGTTATCAATTATTTATAAATATCTTATTGCATGCATGTATACATCTAGATCTTGATCTATAGATAAATAATAGAATTTAATTTGTTGACGTCATGACCGCGTGCAGTTGTAAAGCGTGTTAACAAGCTTATAAATTTGTAAACAAATTGAGGGGCCGTGTAAATGTCAGAGCAACCGGGTTTCGAACTCTGCCTGTGTGAATGTTCTCAAACTTAAAGCTGAATAAAGCTGAAACAGTTTTATTTGAGTAAACGCCTTTAAAATAACGCAAAACATATTCAATGGCATTTAACTTATATAATTAATTTCGCATTCATTCTTAATCATTTTACGAGAAACACTCTCATCTCACAACTTTCTTTTATTTTATGCTTGAGATAAAATCCGAAGATGATTGAGCGCAAGCAACTACAAGTTCAGAGACAGCAGAGGTCTGGTCAAGCCGCCTGGCGGAGATGAAAGGGTCCAGGAACAAGATGAGACGCCAACCGATTTTATAGTTAGAGCTACATCGTATTCACTAGGTGAAAACATTCTTAGTAATTCTGGCTGTATGCTTGTCACACACGTCTAGAAATAAATAAATAAATAAATAAATGAATAAATAAATAATGGACCAACTAGTCTAAAGTAATTGTAGAATTGCAAATCTTGTTTAAAAAAGTATCAGGGTTGGACTTTGGTGTTTTAAGTGAATCCATGTTTTGATCGGCGAATTGATCACTTTTCCATCTGATAATAGCTTTACCAAAATATTGCTGGAAAGACATACGTTTTCTTTATTTTCATTTGCATTTATATCCAGAAATGCATTGGCTGGGCAACTTATGTCTGGAAATTTAGACTGGATTTGCTTAAAAGTGTTTTGCAACGAAAGACTATGCAGGTACCGCGGCCCATAAATGTTTAAGGAGTCTTTGTGACCACCTAGCCCTAATCCGTAACTCTAGTTAGATCTACCTCCTCTGACGGTCCGTCCACAGAGTTACAAGTAACGAATATCTAAAATCGTCGTAATCGAGGCCCAGTCTTTCAGACATGATTGCAAGCATTATGATGAATTAATGGCAGAAAGAAAAATATTTCTGAATTGTTTTTGTCTTGTTAAAAACACGACATATATCGTGTGCACTCCGTACTTGAAGAAAGTCACCCACTGACCTACATTATCGATTTGTTTTTCATATTTGGTGACGTCACAGCTTTATTACGTCACTATTGGTGCATTCATTTTCATAGTCAGGTATGGGTAGTGGATGAGCACAACGTCTCGGGTTAATTCTAAATGTTTTAGTGAAATATTATTTCGTATATTTACTGCGATCTAAAGTTAAATAGCAAAATTTGAAAACAAAGCAGATATTGGGAGAGATCTATTCATATATATTCTCACGTGCTTGTTTCTTCAAGAACAATCGGAATAAAATTTGATGATCAAATCATGAGCTAGATTTAGTACGGCTTCACACGTTGCTAAATTATTGTAGGCCTAACACGTTCATGCGTATAGATCTATTTGATAGCTGTTTTTCTACAGTTTTATTTTTTTCTGCAGAACATGTCAAATCACGTTTCTGTTCACGAGATAAATGTTTAATCTACAGCAAGTTAAAATATTTAATTTGTTTTTGATACCGTGTAGCTTTTTATTTATGTTCATATTTTAATCACTAATGATTTCGCCTGTGTTCGGACGTGTGGCTGATTTGGACTTAATATCAGACTGAAATGAATTGTAAGTGATAATTATGTCGCGAGCTTGAATACTGATCACTGCTTTATAGATCTACTGTCCGCTTTACTTTCATAAAAGTCTAAGAAACAACCAAAATTCATTTGCTAGTTATCAAGGCCATAGAACTTTAGAACTTGGCCAGAACACCTAATAAAACACTTGTGTTAAAAGAAAGAATACACTTTTACCACCGAAAGAGGACGATGCAAAAATTTTTGTTGACGGGTTTTGTTCAGGATTTAAACTCCACTGTTGCGGCCGAATACCAGTAATGACTGAAAATTCGTTTTCTGCGCCACAACATAAATCTGTATATCTGTAGTTCCGGTCAAGTTGTTTGAGGGAAAATGTCTAGGTAGACTTATAGGACATTTCCTCCCCTCCCCCTCCCCCCCCACCCCCATCTCAGATTTACGTATAAATCCAGTAGGCTTGTACAAAACATTCTGGCGGTGAAAAGACTTGTTACAAGTTTTTCACGTCCTATTTGATAGCGGTGTGTACGAATTCACTATGTCCAGAATATAACAATGTCCATTATTCTCATATTCATAATGCAGTAAATATGGTTCACAGACTAGGTTTTGGCCTAAAGCAGGGTTAGTCGAGTGAATTTGAACTGAGTATCAAACCCGACGGAGGTTACTGGTTACAAATGATAAAATAAAATAAAATAAGTTAGAAATAAATAAATAATAAATGAATTAAAATCTTCTGTGCATAAATGCCTTCATTTAATTTCGAGTTTTTGATTATATATGTTGAGATCTCTGCGTTCTCGAACCATGCCAAAATCCTTGCGCGAAGATCTTCAATCCAAAATTGATACCCTAATAGCAGCATCTTTGTCGGATATATACAAAAAAGAACTACAGCCATTAATTAGATAACTCTATTGCATTTGCGAACATCTTGGGTCTCGAACATCATTTTCCACCTAAAACTTTACGTCATAGCAGAATCCATGGTCTACCTGTCCTTGAATCAGTACTCTCACTCGACTATTAATTTAATTTACGTTAACAAAAATCGATGGATTGCCAGAATACACAAAACGTGTCGTGATCAAAGATTTGCTGGTTGGTTTGCATAAGACGCGCAAGAACTGGGTTTGTAGACAGGCTCAATCCTCAGCAAGCTCATTTACATCCTTAGGACGTATGCATTCCTATCATAATACGAGGTTATGTTGTTACAACATGTTTCTCCCTTTCAGCTCTGCTTCGTATTAGTGAGTTCGCATTACCAAATTAAACTCCAAAAATATGTCCTACGTCCTCAAGATATTGTTATGGGAAGCAACATGCGTAGAATTAATTTCCTATTATCGAAAACAGGCAAAAGGGGCTGCGGTACTCAATTAAAATCTATCCCCAAAGTACCCAGTATAATGATCATAGAACCACAAACTTGGACTACAGAAATAAAGCATCCGTCCCACCTTTCTGTCAATTTCTTTTTTATGGAAGTTCAATTCAGTTCCTTGTAAATCTGGATTCCCGGTTTCAGAAATCAATTATCGTCAAATGCCTACATCACATTCCTCAGATAATCGAGCCATCTATAGATTACTACTAGTTTTCCGGTTCATGAAACATTTTCCCGCATTTTCGCACTATTCATACAAAGCTGAAATGTAGGCCTACATGTGTGCTATCCGAGCTTTACTGAAGGATATGCCATTTGAATCATGTTTTATAATACGGCTAACTGAGCTTTACTGAAGGTTATGCCATATAATAGAAAAAAAAAAGTTATATGTTTTATAATACGGCTAACTGAGCTTTACTGAAGGTTATGCCATATAATAGAAAAAAAAAGTTATATGTTTTATAATACGGCTAACTGAGCTTTACTGAAGGTTATGCCATATAGAAAAAAAGTTATATGTTTTATAATACGGCTAACTGAGCTTTACTGAAGGTTATGCCATATAGAAAAAAGTTATATGTTTTATAATACGGCTAACTGAGCTTTACTGAAGGTTATGCCATGTATAAGTTGTCTTATAATGTGATTATCAATATAATAAATAAACAAAATATTTTTGGGCTATCTTACTAATTTATATATATCCAGCCACCCAAAAGCCCAAAACTGCATTTGACGCCCCCATTTTAATTAAATTCAAATCCAAATAAATAAAAAATAAAGTGATATATACAATTTTGGCTAAAGGGCTGCTGAGCTTAAAGTGGAGGCAGGCAGTCCGTGTTTATTAAAAAAGGGGCGTCACTTTCAAAATTATAAAGTGATGTTATCAGTTGCCATATGCTGTAAGGTGAATGCCGGCAACACCTTTTGGCTTTTAAATACGTAGGTCCCCTAGAATAGTATACATGCTTTTTAACTCTGTTGTCAGGTTAAATAGCCTTGAAACATCTTTACATGTTCATTTTGATTAACAGAATAGTTTCCTCTTAAGTTCTGCACTCGAATTAACTGTCCACGATGTAATAAGCATTAATGATTTGCCTCCCTTTGCGCTGCAAACCAAATATGGTCTAGATAATTTCGTTAAGCGTCAAAGCGATGGATATTTGTTGCTTATATGATACCGTCTTTTATTCCGACATTAGAAGTTTTGAATATTCACTGTGAGGGAAATGACCTTAGGTCCAAAAATTACAACGCTAGAATTAACATGGATGATTAAAAATATGATATTTCAGTGGTTAGGGATTGTTTGTTTGGTCTAAGATTCTACCGAGAAGTCTTTGCGTTATATTCCGCACTATGCTGCAGCAAACAAAATACGAGCAAAAGTTAACAGTTTTCTGGGGGCTTAAATGAAATTCCCCGATATGAATCAAAATTTTGTATATTTTTCATCAGACGATTGACATTTTTTCCTGGGATATGACATTATGGCTGACGCTATCTCGGGTGATGTTTATATGTTCCAACTGAATAGTGAACAAATTTTCCCAACACAGATGAGACATGATACGGCTTACCCTGTCCACGGAATTTATAATTGTTTACTGATTAATAAAAAGGCTACATTAACGTGGACTACAATGTTTTTAACCGGAAACTTGAAATATCCAAACTTCTTTTAAGTTGTTGTCGTTGTGGTTGTTATTTTTATTTATTTATTTTATTTTATTTTTATTTTTTTATTCTTATTATTTTTCGATAACTTTCAATCAGTAGTATACGTATGTTGCATAAAATTGTCATGACTTTTTGAAGGCGTTTTATGATATTCCGCTTTTGGCGGAAGGTTCGTTCGTTCACTCTCTCTCACCTTTTTGGCGTTTTTAATATCATAAAACTCTTGCGATCGTGGACGGGGCAAGAAACAACGTCGATTCATATTGAATAATTTCAATTCAAGTTTTTACTCAACTGCATTTATTAAGCTATATATTTACTAGTAATCTTAATCCAGTCATGACAATTTTGTGCCAATCTTTAATTAAACAAAATATATATTAAACATTTGTATTTAGTCATTTTTTGCTGGGTATATTCAGTTTAACCGAATTAAGGTTAAACTCTTTACTCGGCAAAAATGACTCCCTTGTACACCATACCTTCACGTGACCAGGGAATTCTGGGTCAGGTATATAAACGCCGTCTCGCCAGATTCCAGTCTTTTCGATTCTGAGTCCACTGAACGAGGTAGAGTCATTGATACTTTAAACAAAAATTTTAGTTTAAAAACTTCCCTCCCAACCCTGCCCGTTTTTCTCGTGTTTGTTTTATATTTGCAGGATATCACCCATCGTCGTGACTGGAGAGAGCTGAAACATTTGGGTTTACAACCAGATGCTTTGAATCCTAATGACGAACAAAGCACAAATACAAAAAGACTGTTTTAAACATTTGTCGCCGGTGTCGGGACAAAGTTGTGTTTCAGCGTTTTTAATATCATAAAACTCTTGCGATCGTGGACGGGGCAAGAAACAACGTCGATTCATATTGAATAATTTCAATTCAAGTTTTTACTCAACTGCATTTATTAAGCTATATATTTACTAGTAATCTTAATCCAGTCATGACAATTTTGTGCCAATCTTTAATTAAACAAAATATATATTAAACATTTGTATTTAGTCATTTTTTGCTGGGTAAACGTTTTCTATATTATTTCCGATTTTTTCGGAATTCTTACGTGTCATTATTTCCGATTGTCCGGAATGACAAACTATTTGACAATTCTTTTAAGTTGTAAAAGCCATGGGCAATAAATGCCAAAACATTAAGATTTACATATATCTATTAATAAATTGTTTTTAATTGATTGGAAGCTTAATGTTTTATGTGATACCTCCATTTTCTAATAAATAACAAATACTGATTGAATGGGACAAGTATTACAATATCATTACAGAAATTAATGAAATATCATGGCATATTGTACGAGATGGAAGTATCATGAAATGAAAAGCATGAAATGATAGATTTCTAGCCAAATTGCATAGAAACAAAATAGGCAACGCTATGATGCTGAAGTTCTATTTATAATAATATTATAATAATAACTTTATTTAAAGAAGGTAACACATAAAGATATATAACAGTGTTAGAACATATTAAATATCTTAAGTTTCAATGTGGCCTTCTGTAATATTAATAAAACAGTTCAACACACACACATAGATTAAAATTGATTATCTAATTATAATATAAGACAGAATTTGAATGACAAACATCTAAATACAGCATTCACTCTTGACAAACACTCAATTTAATTAGAAAAATAATATGTATAAAAATCATAAAACAGTAAAATCACTCAGATATGCATTCACCCGTTAAAAGAAAATTAGTAATTAGCAATCGCAGAAAAAATTGTTGTAGCTTTATTCAGATCCTAATAAGTATTTTTTGTATTTGCTTTTGAAAGAAGTAAGTGAATCCACACAACGAATATTCTGTGGAATGATATTCCATACTTTAGCAATATTATAGCCAAATGATCTTTTCATATAATTCGTGCGACATTTAGGTATTAAAATATCATTATGTACAACTGATCTAAGACCATAAATTTCATTGCTGGAAAATATTAAAATATCAGATATGTAAGGTGGTACCAGATTTTTTGTAGTTTTAAATATCATTACTTATTTATGATAAGCGCACATGTACTAGACAATGGAAGGAGAATGCATTGGGCTAACAAATCCAGCTACCGAAAATCCGAGGTCAAGATGTTCAACGAATTCTCAACATCATAATAATGTATTCAAAAACAACAAAATATGAATCCAACGCAAGTGCAAGAGAATACATTATTATAGCACTATAATACATTGTACGCAACAGACACGGATGCAAAGGTGAGGATCGGGCAACTTGTGCCGTGCAATGGTTAACCCTCCCAGAAATCAACTGCACTAAGCGGCACTCAAGAACATAAACAGGGGCGTGATGTCTATTTCAACATACCCAAGCGTTAGAGGTTTGTAGCAAAGTGATCCACAAAGAACAACTGGCCGAAGAGTTGTAATTCCTGTTTAAAGTAAGATACAGTAAATGTGGGGAAGTTGGCAGTCTCTTGCGGAGAACAGGTTTGTACTAGTGCAGAATCCAGGAACACTGGTTAGGTTAACTGCCCGCCGTTATATGACTGAAATACTGTTTAAAAAACGACGTTTTCTGGTATTAAATGAAAATTGAACATTATACAGGTCGTAACATTTAGAAAAATTAAATATTCAGACAAATACTAAAATAAAGTTTAAAATAAACTGAAAAAAAAAAAACCGCTGAATTACGTCAATGAAACACTTTCATATGCATAACCAATATCTAAAACATTCCCGTAATGAAGCCTTCATATACTTGGTGGCGAACTGTTGACTTCTTGGAAGGAATGATTGTCTTTATCCATAAAAGGCACTATACACCGGCGTGGCAGTATGTGGCATGACCTGGTATACTGGCGCTGAACATACATAACACAGCAGCAGATTAAAAAAAAAAAGTTTGGGGTGACGAGGGTGGGTATTTTTGTACACGAAGTGTCGACTTGCCTGCTTAGTTATTTGTGAAGGCATAAACCGGTTTGAAATATAAAATTATCAAAATGACCACACCCATGAACTGCTCGTGCTTGAAATTGATTAATCCAGGCATGTTATATTATATGGACTGGAAAAGAGTAACAGAAACAGAAATTATAGCTCTTGCGTACCTACTGAAAAATAACATATATTTATTTCTCAAGAGAACATAAATTCCTTTATTTTTACAAATGTTGCGATTTCATGACTTCTTGGCAGTACTTGTTTATAAAAACACTCGATTAATTTGTATCTAATGCAGAGGAACTGCTAAACAATTGATGATATTGATTCCATAGACTTTTCCTGATACGTTTTTCAAAAAATTCTGAGATAAACCCGAATACCTTAAAGTCGTCCAAAAAAAGGCATAAGTTATGTTTTAGCTGTTGAGTGTCCTATACTCATCAAAGTTGCACCCAACTATTTTGGCAATAGTTTTTTCTCAAAATTCAGACCAAAAATCCACCAGAGGCAACCATTACATACATATATTTCAAACTTTTGCAAAGGGAGAACACCCTGAACACTGCTCCCGCTAGGAGCTATGCGTCTCGCTTGTGACGCCTTCGTTCTAAACTGGTGCCTCATCCCACCAAATAAAGGTTATTCTTGATCTGGATTATAAAGTTTTTTTCGAAGAATATGCTAGCACAGTCTGGGACCCCTACGAGAAGGGAGACATACACCGTCTGGACATGGTCCAACGCCGCTCTGCACGCTTCGTGAAGAACAAGTTCCACAACAGATCCAGCGTCTCAGACATGTTAGCAGACCTATAATGGAAACCTCTCCAAGAACGACGCAAAGAGGCCAGACTCATCATGCTCTATAAGGTCATAAACAACAAAGTCGCTCTAGACAACTCACAACTGATCCCACACAACTCCTCCACCATGAACCAGAAACATACACATCCGCTCCAACAAGTAAGTTCGTAAGTTCAAGCCCAACTGGGACCATTTTTTCCCTTTGTTTCCTTTTTTCTTGTAAGTTTTTACTTCTTTCAAGATTTATTATTGATTTATAGTACAAAAATGGGGGGAAATAATTTGATAAGCGATTTCTTGCTGTTCAAAGTGAATTGAGGGGGTTACACATCTTTAAAAATATTGAGTTACATGCGGGAAAAGTTCTCTATTTTGCTTTCACTCTTTAGATTACACACCGTGGAAGAAACTTAGGTAGGTTTTACGTCTGCCCCAAGGTTATTTTTGAATGAAGTAAGGAAAATTGAAAACAGAAACACAGGATTTGACCTTATTTTTTCAATGTTGAAGTTAGAATTCTGTCTCATTAAATCTGTTTACTTGAGGCACCCTAGAAAAAATGATATTGACATTTTTATTTTGTATTTAGTAATTGTTTAACAAAAGTTTGATGTTTCTTTTATTAAAATTAATGGTAAAATAAGTTCTCTGCAAACGTTTTGGATAGTTGTCATCACTTTGTCTCTACTTGAGCTTGAGGAGATACCAAAGTTATACAAACTTTATAAAAAATGACACGGTAAAAGATGTTTAAAAATTGCAAAACAGTGCGAAACACGCCACCTTTCAGAAAATAACAAGCAAAAGCCATTTTGTAAACATTACTATTAGGCATCTAATATCTTACAGGGTGGCAGGAACTAGATACATGTCTTGTTTGTCTATTAATACATTTTAAATGGACTCCACGTGTACTTTGAAGCAGCCCTTGATTCTGAAAAAAAAAAGCATGATCAATTTTGCTATCGAATTCGTCATCGTACGACTTATGAAAAAGTCGTAGTCTTAGTTTGACTGTATGGTCGTATAACTCGTTCCAAGACGAATTCATTGGTATATACTTTTTATAAATTTTGTTCAGTAACAAACTCGCAAATCTAAATTATTTAGACCCACTCTTTTCCCGATAGAATGAACTCAGGTTTA
Source organism: Mercenaria mercenaria (assembly GCF_021730395.1). Lineage (NCBI taxonomy): Eukaryota > Metazoa > Mollusca > Bivalvia > Venerida > Veneridae > Mercenaria > Mercenaria mercenaria. The sequence continues at coordinate 24,033,445 of NC_069366.1, read as the reverse complement.
TGCTAAAACAAATTTTTATTATTATTATTTATATTTAAAAAAAAAGTTCAGAAACTGTTTAAATCTAGAAGCATGATTGCGTTATATCGACATCTGTATTTACAGAATGCCGTTATAATCTAAGTAACACCGAATATCCGACTTAAAATATCTAGAGTTACTTAGATTATAACGGCATTCTGTAAAAACAGATGTCGATATAACGCAATCATGTCGCCAGGAGGCGATCCTTTTTCTCGTCAAGACCTGTTCCATTATATCTACATGTCATAAAGAACAGTTTTGTATTAAAAAAAACTTCTGGTATATTGCTTAAACATAACAACATTAAGGATCAAAATAATTGGAAAAAGCAGAAACAGTAATGCATCAAGTAGACAAATAATTTATGAGATACTGTGTTAAAGTGGACAATACTACAAACAACAAGACGATTTCAAACCACATTAACTCAACATTCGGGTGCCCAATTAACGTTTCCATATAAAACTCCCAGAATTCTGGCGCAAAAAATGGCTCATTGCAGTTTGCTGATGTTAGCTTCTAACATATTGTAATGTTGCATGTAACATTTTCAAGGACATAAAATGTAAACTATAAAATTGTTTTCAAATTATTAACTAAAACAATAATTTCTTTTCGTTAATTTAAGCCCGATCGGGCAATAAAACCTTGACTGGGCCTCTAAGCCCGATCTGACAATGTTACAAGGCTGTCAGTGAAGTGAGTCAGTCTTACAATTGTTGATCAAATCGTAGGGATTACTGACTGGCGTAAATCTGTCGGGGACTATGTATTGCCATGCAGTATTCCAATAACTTGTTTTTAGTGTCAGTGGGTCAAAGGTCAAGGTTGTTGAGGTCTGAAAATTGAAAATCATTTCCATACATGATGCAGTAACTTTTTTTTTTTTTTTTTTTTTTTTTTTTTTGAGGCCCCTTGTAGGTAACCCCGTTTATTATCTCCGTAACCGGTATAATAGGGGTCGGAGAACCATCCACCTATTAACCTTACAATATTCAATACATTCAAATATTTAGATATATAATAAACGTTACTACATGCATACACAGTACCATACATAATACCATATTTACAAACAGTTGATGATATTCACTAATTGTATCTTTTCTGGCACATAAAAACAATTTAGTGATGAATGTATGATGCTTTTGATGTAAAAAAGGAAATAAATTATAAAAACAGTTGATGATATTTCTAATTTAAGATAATAAACGGACCTCAAGAAAGACAATGGAAGAAAAAAAAAACTGACAGAAATACAAGCGAAAAAAAAAACTGGAAAAAAAGTGCTGCCCTTTTCCTACTATCACTGGATTTTAAATCTAACTTTTTGTCAATAATGGATATTATAATTTCTTTCTCTTAATCAGGGTAATGGTTAGTAATCATATATCGAGTTTTTGTAACAAAATTGACCAGTTTTCCTCAAAGTTATGAAGATCGTTGTTTATCTTGGCGATATACTTCATTGTTAAGAATTTTTGTTTTAAGTATAAAACAAACGATGGAGTATTTAGAAGTTGTATACAATTTTCTTTAAATTTCGATTTAAAGATGTAATACTTAAGCAATAAAGAAATAAAGCTTCCTTTAGAGTTATCGTTAACAAATGAGAAAAGAAATTGTTTTTCTTGTATATTCAAATCTATTTCACACTCACTTCTCATCCACTGTTTGATGCTTACTATAAAATTATAAATAATTGGACATGAAAAAAAGATATGTTCTATTGTTTCCCGCTCGTTTTTGCAGTAAGAGCATAAATTATTATCTATTTTATGTATGAGATGTAAAAATGAGTTTGTAGTAAGAATATGATGATTTATCTTAAATTGAAAATCTTTTAACTTTATTTCTTTTATTGTCTTTAAGTTTTTGCAATAATCTTTAAATTCGTCATCGGAAATCCCCATTGATTGTACCCATTTGTTTGGTACCACGACACTCTTTGTATTTGTAATTGTATAGTAAAAAATACTTCTACCTTTTTTATCTTTTATTACATTTTTTAAATACGGATTCAAAAACATGTTTGTCTTATATTTAATAACCTCATTTGCGTTTTGCCTTATTATATTTTTCCATTCAATTGGTATGTTTGAAAGAACACGATGCAAATCTATAAAAGTTCCTCTTACCGAGTAAATGGTTTAAGATCTTCTAAGTTATAAAAATTCCATTATTGTCGAGTAAATCTATAATATATATGATGTTTTTTCCGGTACCAGTTTCTGAATATTCTGTTTTTATTCTGAAACGGTGGTTATACCATAAAGGCGAGTATAAAATATCTTCTAAATCATTGATTTCGCAACATTCAACAAATCTACACCAACTATTGAGCACATCCCTCCAAAATGGATTATGTACTTCTCTTACTAGTACTTTTACATATTGCGAGCCAAAAGAGATAATTTTATCAAATGAAAACGTTAACAGAGATTTCCAAGTGTCACAGTTAAAAATAGCTAATCTCCTAATCCAACTAATTTTCAAACTTTGAATAAAAGATTTAATATTAATCATGTTCAGTCCCCGAATTCTATATTCTTTGTGACAATTACTCTTTTTATTCTGTCAGGTCCGTTGTTCCATAAAAACTTATAGGCAATAGTTTCCAATTCCTTAATAAAATAATCAGATGGGTCAGGTAGTGCAATAAATATATAGACAAACTTTGACAAAACAATAGATTTTAACACAGTTACTTTCCCAAAAAGGGTGAGCTTTCTTTTTGCCCAAATATCTAATATATTCCTGCATTTTTGTAATATTTCAAGAGCATTTAGATTCCAGATATCATATATATTGGCAGAAAACCGGACACCAAGTATCTTAATTGGTTTTTGACTCCAATCTAATGAGTAGTCTCTGCATAACTGACGTTGGGAATTTCTAAGTGAACCTATCCAATAAGCTCTAGTTTTTTCTACATTTATTTTTAAACCTGACATTTTATAAAAGTTATCAAGTGTAACCAAACAATTTCTAAGAGATTCCTCGGTTCCGTTTAAAAATATCTGTGTATCGTCAGCATATTGACTAATTTTATATTGCTGATTTCGCAGGCTAATACCTACAATACTATTGTTACGTCTAATCATTAATCCCAGTACTTCAGAACATAAAATAAATATGTAAGGTGAAATTGGGTCACCTTGTCTGCAGCCTCTTTCGAGAAGGAAAAAGTCGGATAAATGACCATTTTGCAGAATGCACGTTTCACTTCCGTTTTGGAATAGACGTATCCATTTTTTAAAAGAATTCCCGAAATTGAAGAAATCTAGGGTTTTGTGTATAAATGTCCACGAGATAGAATCAAAGGCTTGCTGGAAATCTATAGAAAGCAGTAAACCAGGCAAATTTTCTGAATTCGTTTCAAACATAATATCGTAGATAAGTCTAATATTTTCTCCAATAAATCTACCAGATATAAAACCTTTTTGATCTTGATGTATTAATTTATCCAAGAATAATTTTAAACGATTTGCTATTGCAGCTGAAGCTAACTTGTAAATAACATTTAAAAGAGAGATTGGTCTCCAATTTTTCATCAAAAATCTATGATGCAGTAACTTGAGAATCATCTGAAAAGGTTTACTGTAGAACATTCAAACTTAATAGATGCGTCAGTCTCAGTCATCCTGAAACCTCCCAGGCCTCAGCTGGACATCCCGACCAACTTCCAACGCCCCGGACACATATATTATGAAATTTGAGAAAACAGAAACATGGGCAACTTGTAACTGTATTTATTATGGCCTATGGGTAATGATTGTCACTATTTATCGTAAAAATACGGGAACCATCCGATGGTCTGAGCTTCAGTCTATAATTCCAGATTGTGAGCCATCTCGCGGCAGAAATAAACCACCATACGTAAGGGAATAAAATTCCAGAGTTCGAATATGACACGCATTGGCTAATTAAATACTGTTCCATCCAGATGAGTAAAAATGAATAAATTCATCAGTGAAAGTAAAGAATAACGGAACTAAAACACATGCATAAACAATTTTTAAAGGCATGCTTTCCCATTTTTAGTCGGTCACAGTGGTCCGACGAAAAAGCAACCTCCGTCGGGTGCGTCCGTCGGTCAGGCCGTCGGTCGGACGAGGTCTGGATTTGACTGAAGTCTTGGTCTGTAGATGATCCCTGTTCATATTAAAGTCAGTGCACCAATACTCACACAATATATACACTACAGATAATAACTGGATATACGACATTTTTTTCGAGAAAACTGTCTACATAAATTAGTGGATATATGGTTGGCAGAAATATGCCACCATAATAACAGGCAGTTTTGTCCTGTTAACATAATTATCTGGATAACACGCAATTTTGTCACTTGTCACATGATAACTGGATATGTGACATTTTCACGAATAAGTGAATATGTTGTTGGCAGAAATACGCCACCATTATTAGAATATGCCATAGGTTAACTAACAATTATAGGTATTTTCCTATTTTTGGGATTTGTTGTAACATAAATAAACAATGTTCAACCGTTCTGCGTGGTTAATCATTGATTAAGTTGAAACATTGGGAAGGTACCCGATGATTTGTCGCAATTTAGGTACAGGAAGTTTAAGTATAAAAATGTTGATGATCTGGTGTAAATATATTTGACAAATTTATGACAAATTTGTAATATATTTCGAAATTCATTAAACATCAATGTCATCTTAAAGGGACTTGGTCGTTTCTGAACCAAACACGAGTTAACCTTTCTACCATCTTGGCCGAAACGACTACGTTTTAACGTACTTAACGTTCGTTTTCATGGAGTTTTATAATTAAGGCTGTTTACTTTTAGTACCATATGTTTACAACCGCTTTCAATTTTGAATGGAAAAAAGTGAAGTAATTTCCATGTGATGCATTAGAATATATATTCTTCAGAAACTAAGGCTTCTTAAGAAATACTTATTTTTATACGCTCTTCTGAAAGATGGGAGGTACAATACATGTATTATGGGAACGCCCCTGGCAGGCGGTCAGAAGGACGGGCAGCTTCCACATACTTAGTCCTGAGCATTTTTTCTTCTCGCATGAATGGATTTTAATGTAACTTGGCACAAGTGCCCACTATGTGACAGAGTGACATGCGCAAGAACAGGGCCCTAGGTCTAAGGTCAATGGCCAGAGTTCAGATACAAGAATGACTTTGTCCGGAGCATTTCTTCTTCATGCATGGGATATTGATGTAACATGGCACAAAAGTTCAGCACCATAAGATGCTCATGCTCAAGAACCAGGTCCCTAGGTCTAAGGTCAAAGTCGCACTTGTCAAATGTCAATTCAAGAATGACTTTGTCCAGGGCATTTCTTCTTTATGCTTGGAGAGATTTTGATGTAAACTGGCACAAATGTACAACATCATAAGACATCCTGGATTTAAGAATTATTTCCCTTTGTTTTAGATAGCTTATTCTGCGGGTTTTTTTTTAAATTATTGGCCGTAGGGAAATGACGAGACCAATTTTCTTGTTGAAATCAAAGAGCTATAATATAAAATATAAATGCGTTTTATTCTTCTTTGGTACAACGTGCATGTTACATCTAATTTTTATCTGTGTTTTGACCTATCTCTTCCAGGTAAGGAATTTTATGTTGACAAATTTTACATAGCATCTTTTATCCTTTTTTTTTTTTTTTTTTTTTTTAAAAAAAATTACTTTCCTTTCTTGTTAGTCTGAATAATTTATATTTTGATTTTTTATAACTGCCCAAAAGGTGCTGGTTATTACAGGCATATATTGTGACATTCTGAAACTTTTGTTTTCTTAAATGTCATACGATCTGTCCCTTTAACTCTTGGCTTTTAAGCCTCCGACATGCTTCATGTATTTTAAAGTTGCTATTTAAATTGCAAAGGCCTGCGCATAATATTTAAAAGTTCTGGATTATCAGTTCAGTACGTTTAGAAAGACTTGTTAACTTTATAGATCATTATACGTGTGAACCAAGATGTCAGTGCCTTAAACATACGTAAAATGGACAGAAAAAGAAAGAACTACAGACAAGGTCGGCACGAAGGGGTAAATACAATTTGTTTTTCAGTCACTGTTATTCTGTTAGACTGTTACAGTATTATGCCTGTATCATTTTCGTTCCTGCTAAGGGTTTGTATGTAATTTGTTAAAGTCTGCAAAACAACAACAACAAAAAAAGAAAAAAGAAAAAGAAAAAAAAAATGTGTTTTTTATACAAGTACGTGCGCACGTATTAGTATAAAAACGTCACCGCATTACATACACGAATTATTTATTACGTGCGCACGTAAAAGCTAATACGTGCGCACATATTAGTTTAAAAAACATCTGCATACGTATTGGTATAAAAAAAACATCAGCGCAATTACAAATTTAAAAACATCCATGCATGTATTGGTATAAAAAACATCTTCGTACGTACGTATAAACTTATAAAGTAATACGTGTGCACGTATAAGTTTTTACATGTAAAGATGTTTTTTTTTATTCTAGTACGTGGGCACGTACTAGTATGTGCGCTGATGTTTTTGTACTAGTACGTGCTCACGTATTAGTTATTACGTGCGCACGTATTAGGCTAATATAAAAAACATCTATATCACCTCTTGCCACCGTAATTATGTCTATATCACTTTCGTTCCTGCTATGGGTTTGTATGTAACTTGTAAAAGTCTGCAAAAAACAAAAGCAAAAAAAAAAAATAATAATAATAAACAAAAACAAAAACAAAAAAGAAAAAAAAAGAAAAGAAAAACGAAGTGACTGTCGTGTGTGTTTCATGTACAGAAATTTCTTCACTTTGATCAGTTTGGCTCAGCTATTGCATACATGCATCATTTGAGCCATACCATGTGAAAACCAACATAGTGGCTTTGCGAACAGCATGGATCCAGACCAGCCAGTCTGGTCAGGATTCATGCTGTTCGCTTTCAAAGCCTACAGCAATTAGGGAAACCGTTATCGAACAGCATGGATCCTTACCAGACTGCGCGGATGCGCAGGCTGGTCTGGATCCATGCTGATCGCAAAGCCACTATGTTGGTTTTCCCATGGCACGGCTCATTTAATTTTTTCAGTTTTATTTAATGCTGATATGTTAACCTAATGCTGCTTCAATAATCTAATTAATTTCAGACTTTCATTTTTTGGGAAAATACAAATTACGCTACACAACAACTTAGACATTTTCAAGTTTTGAAAATAAACATTTACAGTTAAATAATTCTCCTACAGTTGATTCTTACACCAGCATATTATGTCAGATCTTGAAATATAAGCTTCACATTGTTTTTAATAATGAAAAAAAAAAAAAAAACAAAAAAACAACAACAATTTTTAAAGCCAGAACACCACTAACGTGTATCTAATTAGAAATGTCATAAACAAATATCATAGCAGATCAGATCTAGTATAAACTGATTGATACCAATCTGTTGTTAAAACATACTTGTCTACTTCAGTCTTTTTCCATATTGTACATATAGTACCATGCATAAGGTACAACAGTTCTTAACATGAGCTGTCCGTAAGACAGCGTGCTCTACTATTCGCTTATTTGACAACAACATGAAAATTAGTCCAAGTATAACAACTTGGTGACCTTGACCTTGGGTATAATAGGCCCAGCCCCTGCCGAAAAAAAAAATCAAACCAATAAAGCTCACGCCGACGCAGGGGCGAGTAAATTGCTGATACATATTTATCTATCAAATTGCGATAAACTCAACGCAGTTTGGTAGTTTACAAAAATGTAGAATAAAAAAAAAACGTTGGATATGTACATATCCAACGCAAAACGGTACTGATAATATTATTTCAAAGATGGAACTTAGTCGCTTATACGACCTTGGCCATAGTTTCAGACAAGCAGGACCATTGGAATACACAATGTAACTTGGCATACATCAAGAGATATTGACGGAACTTGGCACAACTGTTCACAACAATTTAAGGAAACAGACTGTCACAAAATACGCCCGTATAATGCAGGATGAATCACAAATACACATTAAATCTGTCCAAAAGCTAAAGGGAAGTACCTTTTGATGTTGGTCATCAAACTTGTGCGAGATATTATACCCATAAATAGTTTTACCAAGTTTGGTAAACATTGGACAAAAACTGCTCAAGTAAGAGAGTGGAAACTGTCAACATTCGTAATTTTGAGTTATTCGAGAGGTAAAACCTACTGAGATAAACTGATTGATTATCGATCTCGGTCGAGATATAATGCAAATCAGCATTCTGATCATGACTAAGTTTGGTGAATAATGGATAAGAAGTGCTGAAGTTAAAGAGCGGACGCTGTCAATACTTGCGATTTTGAGCAATTAAAGAGGCGTACCTCCAGAACTATTGGGACAATCCGGCTGCTTATCGACCTTGCTTGACATGTTAACATACCAACCAAGCCAGTTTGGTGAATGTTGGATAAGAACTGCTCAAGTTAGATAGCGAACAACTTTTAGAGGCGCCCGTCCGCCGCCCACCCCGCAGGTGTTGTCATAATATGTCTAATACAAATGAAGAAAAAGCCAAAATCCGCGATAAATATTTAGAGAAAATCATTCGCATTTTTACATGTAGATAAATGATAAGATACATGACATTGTATACCTTATTGCGGAGGACGCTTCATTTCTGAGTAAATAATATATTTCAAACCCATCCAAACACACAGAACCCACCGTTTCCATGCGTTGTCTGGGGAAGACCCCATAACACTCCCCGCACGTATACACCAAAATAAAAATCTAAATCCTACGGCGGAGTTTTTTTGAAAATTATTCGAGTTAGCCCACGACCCTAACTTATATTTCTTTTACGTTGTGTTTCAAAGATATTTGTGGTGGACTCTCGAAACCAATCACCTTTCACGAGAAAATCTTGTTTGCCGGAAATATTCATTTTAGGCACCTAAAACACGCACTAAATTCACAGGGTATGTTTATGTTGAATGTTTTAAAAATATCTAGGTGTAGGACCAACATGCCACAGAAATCAACATTTTAATGCTTTAACATATCTCGGTGGATTATCCCTCCAACATCAAAAGCACATTAAAGCAATAAACCAGTAAAATGTTATTGCATAGGAAGCGTCGTTTGAGGCCCCTTTTAACGCCCAGGAATCTACATGTTGGTTGTTTTATACGAAAACTATATCTCGGGAGGGGAACTTCAAACCCCCTCCCTCACCATTTTTATAGAAAACATTTCCTCCTTTTATTTCTCTCTTAAAATGAACAAAGCTCCTGATATAGAAAAAATACCAATATACGTTCAATTCCATGATCTTTAATACATGTTTCATATGTACCCTTACAACGCATTTTGTCGCTACCGAAACTCGGCCCAATTGTGGTAGTGACTACCAAAATGCGTTGCTACCATTTTAAAAGGCAACAAAGCTTATTAATGCAATTAGATTTAGGCAAAGGAACATCCATGTTTACAAACCCATTACAATCATACTCATTCATATGAGATGTCACTCTAAAATGCCAGTTTCTACAATATCTACTACTGTTTAAATAACTGTAAAAAAACAATTTATAATTCCCTCTATTGGCCTGCTCTATCATCAATTTTGAAGAAGACGTGGTTTTGATCACAGACTTACAAAAATAGTTCAACATAATTTGAATATATACCAATGGCGCAGTAATTTACTACGAATTAATATCGTTTTCACGTTTTTTTCGGCGACTGCCGTTATAAGAACGAATTCGTGACCTTGACCGACCCATGCCACGTGACTTCAGTTTGCAAATCAAACTACTTGATAACGCATTATAGATAATTTATCAAAATGAAAGATTTATGCAACACTCTGCCTGATTGGACGAGAGTGTCAATTTGTTTCACTCTGCTGATTGTGCTACGCTGAGTGAAATGTAGACAAAGCGTTTATCCTAAACGACGCTGTTCACAGTTTCAAAGCTAAATTTAGCTCAGTATATTTAGCAAGAATATTGATAAATCTCAAAATGATAAGTAAGTTTAATAAATATGATAAAAACCTGTTCAAATACCAACATATATCAAATTAAAGAAAGAGCTGAATACGGTCTGCGTATCATATGAATAAGGGTGTGATAAGAGTCTTCTATGTAGAGAAGTGCTTTTTAAAAGATTTTCCTTGTTACAATTGTCGTCTGTATAAGAATAGGTTTCTTGCTTTTGTGACTTATTCAGATTGCATATTAAAATGAGTACTTGTTGCGCGAGTAGATCTTTATTCAAATGCAGGACAAATCTCTTGATATACGGCGTATATATATAACGTACCGACAGCGCGCAACCGTAGATCAACCGACATAATGGCTGAGGCGAACAAATTTTTTCTTTGATTTTCCCCCCAAACAAAATATTTAAAATTGTAAGATCATAAAACATTTTCATTATTAACTTTATTAAAAACAATTAATTTTAGTAATAACCAAACTGAAGTAAATGTGGTATTTTGTCAGTAAGGACTAAATAGATCGCGTGGGGGTGGATTTTTTTCTCGCATGTAATAACAAAACACTTGAAATAAAATTTGACACTCTTGGCCTTAGACCTAGGGACATGGTTCCTGCGCATTATAATCGGTCTCATGGTGGTGAAAATTTGTGCCAAGTAACATCAAAATCCCTCCATACAAGGGCTAAAAATTGTCACTGCAAAAAATATTTGAAGACAGAAATTTAAACGTCCGTGGTACTGATGATACTGTATTAAGTATAGATAAAATGGGGAAAATGAGCTGCAAACCTTGTTCAAAATTGATCATGAGTGAAACATTTGATTGCCTTTAGTAGCCCTTATAAGCTGTTTACCTTCTAAATATGAAAATAAAAAAGATATAATCTATTAATTTTTTTAGCGAATAATAATCAATCAAGAGTCAAACACCACATGAAACACACACCGGGTACGTGAGTAGAGAAAACTAAAGAATGCAATTTCATAATTTTTCGAACAAGGAAGTAGACTTTAATTAATTCAAATTAAATGATTCGTCGACAGGTGCACGTGGAAATGGTGGGAACTAATTAAGAGTATAGCAACTGCTTAACGTACTTGTATTTAGCCATTTGAAACTACCCTAGGGTAAACTTAAGTTTTAGTTTTTTTTATGCCACATATACCTTGGTTTATCATCAAGAATATACCAAACTGTTCATAATAAGCAGAAAAAAAGTTGAAGAGAGGTTATTTTTTTTTATTGAACAACACATTTTGTCCTATACTACATGTACTTTGACTGTTTTATGTTCTATTTTGTAGAAGTTACCAAGCTTCTATTTCAAAAGTATTTTGTCATTACTTTTTATGATTACCGTGCGTCTAACATATTTCTAAAGGTACTCCGGGAGTTAAAAGTGTTACAATCAATGTACATTTTGAAAAGTGCAAATGATTGCAACATGAAAGTAGAGCTGTCAAAATGACAAAAAACAAAAAACAAAAAAAAAAACACACACACACACACACACACACACACACACAAAAATGCAATATTAAAGGATACAAAAGTTAATCAGTTGTCATTTCCCGGAGTACCTAGGTAAAAAAAGTTAGACACACAACAAAAACAAATTTAGGGAAGAGGAAGTTTGATATTTTCTACAAACTATATAGAATGTGGATAGTCGAACAACAACAACAACAATTACTTTTATTTAAGTCAGGTCACATAATGTAACAGTATGACTGAATAAAGTAAATAAAGTGTGGGTTTTGTCGTTATAGCAATAATACAATTAGATAGTTTTCTGTAATGAACATGGGAGCAGTTATTTTGTCATCGAAATACATGTGTTGTAAGACAAAATACATGTTACCGAAAAAAGGTGACCTTTACAGAATTTTTTTCTACCTTTGCTGAACAATTCTGTATACAAATATGTTATGAATATTACGAATCTGTCGGGTAAAATTTCCAACATAGAATTTACCCGATTGGTGGTCTCAGAGGATCTACATTATCATTAAAATATGACAGAAGGTTACTGTAAACTTATGTTGCCGGGTAATCAAGTCGGTAATTGCTAGATGTAACAAGGGCTTGTATTTTCTTTTATATATCTTATATATGTATGAATGCTTGTGAAAGAGACACGAATAAATAATTAGATAATTGAGCCGCGCCATGAGAAAACCTACATAGTGGCTTTGCGACCAGCATGGATCCAGATCAGCCTGCGCATCCGCACAGTCTTGTCAGGATCCATGCTGTTCGCTAACGGTTTCACTAATTGCAGTAGGCTTTGAAAGCGAACAGCATGGATCCTGATCAGACTGCACGGATGCCCAGGCTAGTCTGGACACATGCTGGTCGCTAAGCCACTATGTTGGTTTTCTCATGGCGTAGCTCATATTATCAATTCAATCTAGACCAATCTCATTTATTTTTGAAATACCCTTGATATACCTGCAGATCAAAAGTTACAGGTTTTTACAGTTTGGATAGGATGTTGTGAAATACTTAAAATTGTACATATCATGTTCAATTATTAATTCATACATTAAGGGTACATTTCAAAAGAGAAAAGTAGATGTTATCTTTACATCGTCGTAATGTTATGTGGTAATAAAAAAACGACAAAAAAAACGACTAAAAAATAACATCAACAACAACAACAACAACAAAACACTTCCCCGCTCCCCACCCCCTCTCCAAAAAAAAACAACAACAACAACAAAAAAAAAAAAAAAAAAAAAAAAAAAAAGCAGCTGAATAAATAAGCCCTTATTCATTGTAGTTACCTATATCATCTATAAGTGGCGACGAACTCATATTGATATATTGATATCAAGTGTCATGAAAACGCTTCTGACATATAAAACTAAACTCCAATATCATTACTGCAAATAAATGCATGTTTTTTTCAGATAAGTGTTTACTATTTACTTTTTTCTGAGTAGCAATAAGTTCTTTTTGTTGAAAACAACAACAAGAACAACAAAATCAACACTGAAATAAATGTACAACCAGTTCGCACAACTAACAACAAAACAACAACAACAACAACAACAAAACCCGGAGCAAAACTTACGCATGATTGATTGTTGATATTATGCCAGTTTACATTTTTCAAAGGTACAGGTGACTTGTTGTTTGATTTACTTTTCTTCTTCAAATGTAAGGCTAAGCATGTGACAGACGGTAACTTCAAGTGTCAAAGTTTATTGGCAAATTGGCATAAATATTATGCCTTTGGCCATTACTGTGAGCTTGTCTTGCCAGGTACAAAAGTCGACTTTTGCTATGTTCAGGGGACGTCCTAAAGCTTGAACTATCTTTTATATATCTTGGATATGTATGAATGCATTCGAAAGAAACTCGAATGAATAATTAAATATCAATTCAGTCAAGGCCAACATAATTCAATTTTGAAATACCCTTAAAACACATACACATCACAAGTGTTTTAAATGCCTCGTTGAATTGTTGTGAAATACTTTAAATCGTGCTGATCTCGTTTTAGTGTATTTTTTGCTAATTTGAATAATCAAGGGGGACATTATCAAAGAAAAAGTAATTTGCTTTCGCTAAGTCAAAAATTAAGTCCTAGTTTTATGAAACAAATATTATGGTCAATATAATAGTTGAAAGAAGTTGAAAAAAAAAAATACAAAAAAGACACATCGATAGATAAAAGGATTCTCTTTAATTAATCGATTTTAGTAATATTGTGTCAATGGGACGACCAAATTACAAAAAATATGTCTCTGATATGTAAAACAAAACTCCAAAATTAATATTATATCTTTTAATAAACGAAACTAAAGCAAATGCTGTACACAATTGATTCTACCATTGGGACCAGTGCAAATCATGATCAGCCTGCACAACCGAGCTGTCAGTTCAAGATCTGCACTATTAGGCAGTCGTTTTTTTTTTTTGGTATGCACCCCCTTTAAAAGTAAATGGTACTACCCAAATTGAAAAATGGACAAGTTCATTATAGAAATTTAGCAGGGTATTGGTAAAAATTGTCTTTCTGTGTCACATTAATGCCACATTTTGATATAGCATTTTTTTGAAAAACCACACCAACTATCAATTTATTTCAATTTAATATACACCTCCATAAATCATCTTAGTTTGCTAATTTATGTATTATTTTGCATATACTTTGGATGGTATTCTCTCATTAGCATATTTAATTTTCAGTGCAACCGTATGATGCGATGGCAAACTTTTATTCGCCTTGATATTATTTCATTTTCAAATAAGTCACTGAAGTAAATCAAACTACTTTCTATCATGTAGATTTCAGTTCACTTTTCCCTTGTTTACAATATCGTTTTATTAACAGTTTTACTTATATATTGAGTGTAGTACATAGTTGTTTTCACGTGATTTCTTTGACTGATATGCGAATATGGAACACCGTTTTTAGCAATATAGTTTGCATAAGTAATTTTCAGGCAACAATTTATTAATAATAGTAAAACAAATCTGGTTTGGATACTGTTTTAAATAGATATTGTTCATGAATAGCAATAAACTATTGTTTTCATTTTGAAAACTAATTTCATTTTTGTCAGTGCCCGTAATTTTCCGGAAAAATCGTGAATATTTTAATGCGCAGTACTTACCAACATCCAGAATACTTAAATCACCAACCATAACAAAAATTCTGGGCGCACTAGTTTTATCTATAGAAAGCCATGTCATATGATCTTGATTATATATGTGTATATTTTGGCATCCCTTGGTTAAAGTTTTCTGTAGAAGAAGTTTCGCATAGATACGTCTCACAAGAACCAAAATGCCCAAGCTGCAAACTTAAGTAGACACTAAAACATTCGAACAATGAAAGTAAGGCAAGTGTACTAAATGCCATGTAAAATATATGCAGGTAAACCATGAAACGTTTAGAAAGTTTAGAAGAAGACCACGGGTGCTTCCTTCGGGCATAACTTGAGCCATGCACTGGTACCTTGATAAAGCCATAAAGTCATGAATTGTTCACAAAGCCAGCTTGATGGCTTATTCTTATAAAAAAAAAATAGACACCTCGTGCAGGGTTTTGAACATACAAAGATACGAGCAGATACAAGCTACAGACCATATCTCAAAGTTATGCTTGATCCGAATTATGGACAATTACCGAACAAATCTATTGTGCGAGCAAGTTTCTACGGCAATGTCCGAGAGTTATTTTTTCTACAAACATACCAACATAACACTATGTATGTGCATTGAACATCGATGTACTCATTTTATGCATGTCGGAAAATTTATTTGCACTAAAACAGTTGTAAGAATTATTATAGACGTGGTAAGACTGATATTAATTTTGCCAATATGGTTGCTAGTAGTAAAAGTTATATGAAAGTTTTGAATAAGAAATGTAGATTGTTTAAAGATAGGGTTAATAAGGAACTTATAAATCTTTGCTCTTCTGATCCTAAAGCTTTTTGGGGTTCGCTTAATAGATATTGTAATAAACGCAAAAATACAATGTCGAAGATTTCTAAAGAGGTTTTTTTTTCAAACATTTAGTGAAGTTGAATCAATCCAGTTCCGGTGAAGATTCTGAACATTTACAAGATATTAATATTGAAAATATTACTTGTAATAATGAAGTGTTGAATAAGTATTTTAATGTTCAAGAAATACGTAGTGTAGTTAGAAAACTGAAAAACAATAAAAGCCCATCAGTTTTTGATAATATTTTAAATGAATATTTGAAGTATGCGAATAGTGAATCTTTTCTATCTTTATTGTGTCAACTATTCAATATAATATTGGCTTCTGGTATTTTTCCAGATGTGTTGAGCTGTGGTATCATTTTGCCAATTTACCAAAACAAAGGTGATACCTCTGATCCTAACAACTACAAAGGCATTACTATTCTTTGTTGTCTGCGTAAATTGTTCACCAATGTGTTAAAAACAAGATTCTAACACGATCCGATTCATTTTTCTATTAAACAAAGAAGGCTGGAAACAGTAAATTATTAAACAACAATTCACTGTTCTGACGTCACAACTATTACGTCATAGCGTCAAGCGGCATAGCGGAGCGCTGGAAAAGAACCCGATTGAAAACGGGCAAATATTTAATGCATGCCGACAAGGGTGTACTTTAAAGTCCATGATAACGTGTTAGAATCGAAATAATATATCTCATTTAGTGATTTGCTCTTGAATAAATCACTGTTTGTCGTTCAGATGCGTAGCATTATATCACTCGGGCTGCGCCCTCGTGATATAATTCCTTCGCATCTGAACTCCAAACAGTGATTTATTCAGCGACAAATCACCGATGAGATATATTATTTCTTAACTTAATAATTTTCTTGAAAGTCATAATTTACTAAATGAAGAACAGGCTAGTTTTCGTAAACAGTATAGCACAATTGATCATATTTTTTCATTAAAACTTCTGGTTGATTTTTATTTGAGTTCAAATAAGAAATTGTTTTGTGCCTTTGTTGATTATAAAAAAGCTTTTGACTCTGTAAATCGAGTCCATCTCTGGCAAAAGTTGTTAATGTATAATATTGACGGTAAATGTTTGAAAATAATTTATAATATGTATAGTAAAGCTAAATCCTATGTTAAGGTCAATAATGACTTGTCAAATTTTTCATACTGGCGTCCATTAAGGTGAAAATTTGTCACCTGTGTTATTTTCAATATTTTTGAATGATTTAAAGAGAATTCCTATAGTTTTTTTCCTTTCATAGATTTTTTTTAATTCACATATATGATAGGAAAATTTGTGCTGAAAACAATGAACAAATAAAAACAATAGGTCACCAGGCTTGTTTTTGTGAAAAATTGTTTTGAGCACACCCACTGTTGCTGAAACTGCCAGCGATTTTTCAACATTTTTATAATTTTCTGCTTTTTTATAAATACCAACCAAAATATACATCAAGACAGCACAATACGGTTTTTTCTTTTTACAGTTTTTATTATATACTTATTTGATATTATAGTCATATTTGTAATACTCTATCCTTACAATAATGGGTACAAATGACAAACAAATATTGTTTCATATTTACTTTTAGAACTTTTTTCAATTAAAAATATCCATAGTAAGAATATGTTTTTAAATTTTGAAAAAACTCTTTCATAGAATTTTTTCCTGTTTTTTTTGTGTATAGATAATTGTATTGTGAGCATAAAAATGGCTAAAATGTATAGATCACCAGGCTAAATTTAATGTTAAGACCGCTAGAATACAACACCTGTTCGGACAGAAAATGGCGCGAATCTGGCCAAATTGATTACATGTATGTCTGCTGGAAATTAAAAAAATAGTTTAAAAATTCTGAATTCCTTCTATAATTGAATACATAATAACCTGAAAGGTGATATTGTCTTATCAGTACTAAGTCAATTATCTTACATTATATGAACAACACTGTCTTTGTACTAAAATGCGATGTGAAAACACAACCACAAAAATAGCAAGATACCTGTCAGGCATGATACTTGTCAATACAACATAAACCACTATCAACATTTGATTACTGATAAAACTTATCAAAAATGTTATTTCATTCAAGATTCCTCATATTTAAGATTGTCTGTAACATGTTTCAACCAATGTTGACTTCAGCTCAGTTTTTCATAGAAAGTGTTGGCTGCGCAGAAAGATGCGCATAAAAAACTATAGGAATTCCCTTTAACTCAGTTCATGTCTGCAAAATATGAAGGTTTAGTTAAAATGTCTAAAGCAACTTTTGAAAGTCTCAGTGATGACACTGTTGATGTATATTTAAGGCTATTTTTGTTATTGTACGCAGATGACACTGTTTTATTTGCAGAAAGCTTTAGATGCTATGTTTGAATATTGTGAGTTATGAGATTTATATGTTAACGAAGCTAAATAAACTAAAATAGTTATATATCGTAAAGCTAAACGTAGCAAAAGAGCATTCAGTTTCATGTATAACGGTAAGCAGTTAGAAATTATTGATGATTTTTCGTATTTGGGCATTCTTTTTAATTACAATGGTAAATTTGATAAAAATAAGAAAAACCTAGTCGATCAGGCACGTAGAGCCATGTTTTCAGTTATCTAGAAAAGCCGCAAACTCAGCTTGAGTACTTCAATTCAGATACATTTGTTTAATTAATACTGTAGTTGTTTCAATACTGTTATACGATAGTGAGGTTTGGGGTACGGAGCGGATAAGTATAACACTTCGGTTTTGTAAATTGATTCTAAATTTGAAAACTACAACTCCTAACTGTATGATTTATGGAGAGCTGGGTTTACAGCCTTTAGCATTACAAGTTAAGGCTCGTGTATTATGTTATTGGTGTAAAGTAATTAATTCAGGTAGTGACAAGATTTGTAAATTGTTGTACAATACAATTTTCTATTTGCATATGAATGGTACACACACTTCTTCCTGGATTTCTTTTGTAAAAAATACACTAGTCTTGATGAACTTGGAATTTCTGAATATTTTCATGCTAGGTACATAGATATTAATTGTTTCAATACAACTGTAAAAAGTATGTTGAAAGATCAGTTTTTGCGAAATTGGCATGATAGTGTTGTCACTTCACCAAAATGTTTAGTCTATCGTACTTATAAAAAGAATTTGATTTGGTTTTGAGGAGTGTCTTGATATATTACCTTCTAATTTAAGTAAGTATTTGTGTAAATTTAGAACTATGAACCATTTGTTGCCAATAGGAAAAGGTAGGCACTTGCATATAGAGCGCAGTCAAAGAGTCTGTCACCTCTGTCCGAAGCAGGTACTAGGTGATGAATTTCAGTGTCTTTTGGAATGCAGTAACTTCAAATCCATTAGAAAGGAGTTTATTCCCAATAATTTTACTACTCATCAACTTGATAACCTCATGAATAGTAAAGATAACAGTTTACTTGTTAAATTAGCACTGTTTTGTAAAGTTTTAATGTCAAATTTTAAATAGCTCATTCTCCAGATTCAGTATTGTTTTTTTTAGTATTTATGATTCGAGTAACTACTTTACTTGTAAACACGTACAGATGATATCAACATGCTTCAGTTTTGGGTATAAAGTTGTATATTAAGATTATGTAGAAATTAATTATAACATATCATTGTTTTTTTTTCGATCTCTGGTGTAACATGTAAATGTTTTGGACCCCCATTATTGAGGTTTATATGCAGTATAAGGGAGAACATTAAGTATTCAAGTCAATTAATAAGCAATATTTGGGGGAGTATACTCTGCCATTATTTCTGCATTAGTAGTTTTTGAGTTGTCTCCCTTTCATCTTTGGTTATTTTAGTGTGATTGGTCCAATTCATTTTTTTTTCATAGTCAGACATTGTACCGCATTTTGTACAACATTTTGCACAATATTTTGTACAATATTGATTTGTGACTGTTTCATTATTTCACTTTGCTTTATCCACATGCATATAATATGCCATGGATTATAAATAAATCTGAAATCTGAAATCTGTTTCAGTGTAAGTATGAAAGTGTAACTATAAGCGTTTAAATATAAACAAATTTAAATCGTTTGTAACTGGAAACACTAACGGCACTATAATATATTGTGTAGCTATACATTGTCTCTGCATATGTTGAGTACGATTTATGTGTAATGTAACGATTTTTAATATTTTATATGCATATGTGGAACAAATATATAAGTTTGTGTTGATATAAATTCATACTCAGCTAGTTAAAACAATAAAAATGACACCTTCTACGCATACTGTACTTTACCAGATGATCAGTTAATGAACCCTTAATCATTTTACTTTAGTGCTACAGTTTTGGCTAGTTTAGAATATCCTATTGCTGTCTATTCTTTGTAGAAGGTCCTCTGTGCTTATACATGCTCTTTTTAAAGCCGGTTTATATCAACACAATGTTTTTATGTGCATCTGTTCACAACGAAGCACTGGCCCCGAGGGCTATTTATGAGAAAATATTAGTCTAGAGTGAACTAAGTGTTGACTAAAAAAGGGCAATATCTATTTTGCAGAACAATACCGTAACAAATATATATTTTCACATATCTGGGCGAAAAATACCGCCACAAAGGAGCTGGAAACTAGTGACCTTGGATGCCGCCCATAGTTTTTGTCACGTGACTTTCTATTGCTGTTTTGATCAATTTACATGTTCACATAGGTCTATGGCTTATTGCATCAGAAGTAGATTCTACTTCTTCTTCATCATATTTTGAACCACTGCATTATATGGTGACATATTTCTGCCTTCGAAAACTGGTTGATTTCTTGACAATTAAAATGACTTTCTCAAACAGCTTTTATAGTCAAAGATTTTCATGAAAGTTATTTGGTATTTCCATGCAGATATATGCCAGCATCTGAAACACCTATTTGTAGAATTTAATCTTAATATTTCTGGTAAATTGCAGAACAGAGACCACTATCCGTACAAAGACGGTTATCATGGAAGAGATCCGTACCAAGACGGTGACTATGACAACGGATCTTATGTTCCTGACGGCTATTGGCAGGGTGCTGGAATCAGATATCCATCTACATACAGAGCTCCGTATGTCAAGGAGCCTCCATATGGTGTATTTCGACCAAGGTAATATCAATAACAAAATGAATTTACAAGACGTTCCTTGTTTAGATAGCTTTTCAGAGCTAAAAAGTGCTTTGTTTTAGACCATGTTATCAATTTGTCCTCATTTTAATAACACTTGCCTTCTCCACCTGTCTGTGAATTCGAATTTAGCTTTTTGCCCCTCAAACGCTTAATTTCAGAATTTAATGAAACTTTACAGGTGTAACTGGAACGAAGCCTAGTTGTGCATGTCAATTACTCGTATCTATAGCTCTGACTGTTTTTGCAGATTTTTGCTCCTTCGAGGTATTTTTAGATAAATTTTGACCGGAATTCTCTTACATTATTGTTGTAATTTGAAAGAAACACCATCCCCTGTCAAGATATCAGTCAAAGTTTACAGGCGTAATTATTACAGCTAAGTTGTTCATATTGGCATATAGCGATATATTATTGGCACGTCCCGCCTGAGTTATAATCCATATTGAGCCGTGCCATGAGAAAACCAACATAGTCGCTTTGCGACCAGTCATGATCCAGACTAGCCTAGGCCAGGATCCATAGCAGTTGTAAAGTTACTCATACTCAAATAGGATTTTGATCAAGTGAACAAGCAGGTCCTGAGACCCTGACCAGCTTTGGAACCATTTCCGGTGAACACTAAGACGTTTCTCAGGCTGGGCACGAATTGATACGTTTTCATGACCACAGATGACCCTCATGATTTTGAAGGTACAGTACATCAAAGTAAGGTCGTGTACCAGGCTGAACACGTAAATGGTTTCCGCCTTAAACTCAAGAATCGCTTCCTTTGTAGTAAGAAAATTACATATGTCGTGCCATGACCGCGTCATTGTCCATGATTATTTTGAATACATAGGTCAAAAGTCAATGGGCACAGAAATATTAAGTTCTGACTTGTGTAAAATATAGTGTAAGCTCTGATAAGTTTGGTGTAGTACGAAAATCTATCGGGGTTCCTTGACCACGATTTTTTGTTTCTTTCAATAACCCCACCAGTGAGTCAAACTCGATATAAAGCATCAGATAGGAAAACTGAAACTACCGATCAATGTCCAAAACACCCCGGACTTAGGTTTTGACTATTGTTTGTACATGACATCATCTAGTGCCACTACTAAGATTATTCAGTTATCATTCTTAGGTTCACAATATGCTCACCCATGGTAAGATCACATGTTACATAACCTATATATGGAAAACTGAAACATACCCTTGTACAAACAAAGACACTGATATTTGTAACTGTAGCATCATCTAGTGTTCCTGACCACAGTTCAAATATCCCTAGTCAAATAGGACCGCCCCAGGTCACATGTCATCAAGACTAAATGAAAAACTAGAAATTCTTTTAGGTAAAATGCAACCTTGCACAGGTTGAGTTTCCTTGATCTTGATAATAACCTTAAATTTCAATAGTTTTGTAGTACAGCATTAACTTTACCACTTACAAAAAGTGAACGAAAAAAAAAATAACGAATATGTACCTAGTGACCACTTAATTTTTCAATGTAGAGCTTAAATTTGACTCATTATATTTTCTAGTACAAAATGAAACAGTTATGATTCTTTGAATGTGAACCAGTACCTACTTTCTTACATTTCTGAGCTACAGATCTCAAAGTTTGGACCAAGGTCATAGTTTGTTCTAATTGTAATTTAACATTGAAGAATTATACCGAATTACCTACGTTTACAAAAATCTCACGCAAACCTCAATTTTAGCATGCGATGTCCGTGTGAAACGGATTTACCTTGGAATTGATCTAGTAGACATATTTCACATTTCCATCAGCCATCAGCTCATTTGCGACCATCATCTGCCTGGTTTTTACCAATGAACATTGTTGATTTCATGACCTGAGCTCGCGCATTCGCTTTCGGTCATCCCGATCCATCGTGAATCGCGTTAGTTAAAGAAGGTCAAGGTCAGATTAACCAGAATGGTGAACTTTTGACAGGAGCATATAATTTTTGTACCTTTGACAAACTGAATGCATCAGGGGACATTTCTATTCGCGATTTAATTACATTTAGTAATAGCTACTCTCAACAAATGTCTAAGAAAATTGATTCTCGAAATATTTTTCAATTCCCTCGGGAGAAAACTTTTGCCATAGGCCTAATAGGCAGTAACACTGAAGGTTCTTTTACAACAAATGATCTTATTTTGAAGACGTAACCCATATTTACCCCGATTTACTGAAAAGTGTAGTGTCTCAGTTTTACCATTGTTCCAGTTACCCCATTTTACCCTAGCACAAAATTAGTTTTCTCGATTGAAAAAAATGTTACTTTTTTCGTGACTGTTTAAAGATAAAATGTGTAAAATGAATACAATTTCATCATCCATTATATCGGTTTCTATAATTGAATTGCATTTGTATATGGAAGCCCTGGATGGACAATTGATTCCCGTACTTCCGACTTCTGACTTCTAACTTTTGCACTTCTCACTTCCAACTTCTTGACTTCCTACTTCCTACTTCTAAATTCCGCACTTCTGACTTCTAACTTCCACACTTCTGACTTCCAACTTCTGATTTCCAACTTCCACACTTCTTACTTCCGACTTCTTGACTTCTTACTTCCTTCTTCTAACTTCCAATCTTCTGATTTCTAACTTCAAAGTTCCTGACTTTCAACTTCTGATTTCCAACTTCAGCACTTCTTACTTCCGACTTCTTGACTTCTTACTTCCCTCTTCTAACTTCCGCACTTCTGACTTCTAACTTCCGCACGTCTGACTTCTTACTTCCTGACTTTAGACTTCTGATTTTCAACTTCCACACTTCTTACTTCCGACTTCTTGACTTTTTACTTCCCTCTTCTAACTTCCGCACTTCTGACTTCCACACTTCCGACTTCTAACATCCTGACTTCCAACTTCCACACTTCCAATTTTCCTTCTTTGGAAGTCAGAAGTAAGAAGTGTGGAAGTTGGAAGTCGGAAGTAAGAAGTCAGGAAGATGGAAGTCAGAAGTGCGGAAGTTTGAAGTCGGAATTCAGGAAGTTAGAAGAAGGAAGTAAGAAGTCGGAAGTAAGAAGTGTGGAAGTTGGAAATCAGAAGTCGTAAGTAAGGAAGTTGGAAGTCAGAAGTGCGGAAGTTAGAAGTCAGAAGTGTGGAAGTTAGAAGTAGGAAGTAAGAAGTCAAGAAGTTGAAAGTGAGAAGTGCAAAAGTTAGAGGTCAGAAGTGGGAAGTACGGAAATCAATTGTCCCTCCAGGCTTGCTTCCATATTTGTATGATAGTGTATGTTATCTATGAAATAAAATCAAAAAAAGAAGAAGAATAAAAAAGAAGTTCAATAGCTGTTGGCTAAGATACGCGCCAAAAGATTTCCGTAAAAAGCCGGGGAATGCCGAAGTTGCTTACGGAGAAAACGTATTTTGCCGAGTATCACTACGAGTCCATTTACGAATACTGGAAAGCAGTCGTCTAGTCAATGGTTCTATCGAGACACTTGACCATTAACGAAGTAATGCCGAGAGGGGGCCTCAAGCTGTTTTCCTGGGTTTAAATATGATCTGAAATTTAGCTGCTATATATAAAACTTCTTCTATTATTGTCTTCTCTAAGGTTACTTATTAAGGCATGACTAGGTTAAGGCATTCTTGATTCTTGTTGATTCTATTTATTTCGAAGTCTATTTTGAATTCAAATCCACCAGTCTTCACTTAAATCATTTAACTTTTGTTGTAACCTTAGTCATCTTGTTACTATTTATATTTTCAGTAGTTCGATCGCGAGTACAGACAGTGATTTAAGAACACCATCAAGAAAACGTAGATCTAAATATATGATCATAGCCATCATACTTACAGTGGTACTTGTTGCCGCTATTGTTGGAGCTATACTAGCAGCAACCTTGCCCTTAGGATCAGGTTAGTGCGCATGTCCATAAGACATATAATCTTGTAAATTATACATTTTATAAAATCCCGTTCATAATGAGGGCAACACAAAGCCACGTAAACTATCTTATTATTGTGTCTTCAAATAACCTTTCACGATGTCATTCTGAAAAACAGAACCAATATTGCCGCTGCTCATACGCAGTCGTGGAGTTAAACATACAAGTTCTAACGATGTCTGTATTAAAATTGTGCCGACTTTTGGTTACAAAATCCTGGTCAAAAGTATGTTTGGTGAATATTTGATTAATTCGCATAAACTGTTATTTTTAGATGTGTGCATGTACATAGGTTCTTTGAATTACAAATATCATTAAACTGCACATTCCAAGTGACCTTAAACGATATCTTTGCTTAAAAAAGTACAATCTGCTTGTGATTTTATGTTCCTACATTTCATCCTTAGACAGGAAAACAGAATTCGTTGAAAGTTTCATGTACGATTGGTTTTTGAAATATTTACGTTTTCAAAATTGAGTATAAAGGCAGATCGAAGTTAATTGGTCAGTGAATTGGTCCTTTTCATATTTCAGAGGAAGCTGCTCAACCTAAAACTGTTGAAAGAATTGGCAAGTACACTTTTGTTTCAAGTTACTAGCGCAACACAGTTATGATAAGCATCCCGAATGTAAATGGTGATTTTGAATTGATAAAACATTATTTAGATACATTTTTAGACAAAAAAATAAAAAGTCAAAGTATGATAATGCTATTACTTTTATTCCTTTTTTAAAAACAATTTCAGTGGGAAAAGCTGTACAAGGAGAAGTGAAGATGAACTCAAAGAATTGGACTGATGCGTATAACGATAAGAATTCAGTGGAATACAATACAACCGCTACTGAGTTTATTCAGATGGTAATTTATAAACTGTTGCAATGCCGATATAATAAATTAAATAAATAATGTTTGACATGTGACGGTGTCATTCATGTACTAAAATTGAATGTAAAATCTTGGCGGCCTTTTAAAGTAGAATCTGTCTGTATATTCTTCATATGTGCATATTCAGTTTTAGGATTCCGGGGAGCCTGAAATATCAATATAAGTTCTTCCAGAAGCATCTAACACTATGCGGGCTTCGCTTAGCATTAGGCGAAATATTCAAAAAGAATTATTACATGACTGTATTCTATTGTTTCTCTGATTGGCTGAAAACGGTTCGAAAAGTAATGAGTACATATCATACCAACTTATCTTGGGTTATAAATAGTACGATAATAAAAATAGATCGAAGTAGGTGCTTGGAAAACTAATATTCACCTGATTTGGTCTAAAAATAGATGTAATAAAACAATTATCGACTTTTTTCATAGGTTGATATCAGGATTTATCAACCCTCAAAAAGTTATATTCTCCTCGCCTTCGGATTGGTGAATATAACTTTTTTCGGGTGTCAATCTATGAAAAAAAAGTCGATAATTGTATAATATTAAGAGCGCGGATTTTCTAAGATTTTAATAAAAATTGAACAAAATGGAATCCTCTTACAAAAGTAGGTGTGATCAACTTAAAAGTGGTTAATCACATAAATTGAAATAAAAAAAGGTTCATCTTTAAAATATTTATACAGAAGGGAGGTAGTTAAAAGATTTCACATAAGATTAGCAATAAAAAATACATATCCAATAGGTATATGATTCTATGTAATGGTGCTTTTTACTCCTTAAGTAAATTTCTAAGAGAATATATGAAAAGTGAAAAATTTCATAAAATGATGCTCAAATGTAATTGACTACCTTTAAGGTAGTTCTGCACGTTCGAATCAATTTTTAACGCTTGATTTTTTTTTGCAAAATTCAGGATACACAACGAAATTATACACATGAAAATAGTTTAGGTATTGTGTATTACTTTTCGTTTGACTTATTTGAAAACTGTGGATCTCACACAAGTTCTCATAATGGTTATGTATTGGAAAGTAGGAAGTTTGATAATGTTTTCGCAAAAGTGAATTTTTCTGCAATGGAAGTGAAACTAAGCAAGGCCGTAAATAAACATATATGAGATATAATATTGTGGAATACAATGTAGACTATAGGACTGTATGCTTGATTTTGAAACATTTGCCCATGATTAAAAAGATTTGCACATTTTCAGCTGAATTTAAGACCTATTTTAAGAAATCATTTGGAATTATTAAACATTCAAACGCTACAGAATCATATTTAGAAAATTGATAAAGTTGCCGTTTAAATCAGTTTATTCACTCGTTGCCATTTAAAATGAGTTATTTTCATATCCGAGACGCTTTATTCAGCGTTATTCGGATCCGAATAAATAACGTTGCTCCAGAACTTCCTCTTAAAACAAACATGCAGAACTATACCTTAAAGAATATGTCAGATTCCGGAAAACATCTGCTTTTAAGAGACCCCCTATTATGAGACAGTACTATGCCCCAACGATAACTTGATATTTACAAACATGACTATAAATAGATTAAAATGGAACATAGGGAATTCAGCATTTTTCTAGCATGTTACAATCTAAATATTTCTAGATTTTGTACCAATTACATATTAGCTCAGTGGTAAAGCATACTGTCCATAGTCAACAGATCTTTTGCCGTGTGAGTTCGAAACTCAGCATTGAGAATTAATTTTTATTTCACTTTTGCATAAAAATTAAGTTTCCTTCATGAGCTCTGTGACAATACGACAGAGAGGTATCTAAAGCCGATATGGCAGATCAGAATAGTTTATTATATATAAAAGATGATAGATTAAATGCATGCACTCAAGCCATGCAAATAATGAACATGCTATTGTGTTATATAAAGACATATATACAAATTCAAACCATCAAAGAAAGAAACAAAAGTAATGAAATAAAAATGAAAACGAATAGAAAAAAAAATCTGAAAAAAAAAACCCTCATGAAGATTTGAACCCACAAAACAATTTGCTTATATCCAATTGTTGTCTGCAGTTTACCCAACTGAGCTATGTTGCCATATACATAGTGGCTATTTAAAATGAAAGAAATACTAATATTTAATTGTCAAGTAAATGGGTAACCATTATTTCATCAGTTATCATGAAATAGACTCGTCCTCGCGTTTCGGCGGGAATCGCGTTATCATTGGGGATTAGTATTTATGTGCTTTCTTATTTTGAAGACAGTTAAAAAAGATTATGCAACAAGTTTGACATGAAAGTGAGTTTCAGCCATCACATATTCTAGTATACTGAGTTTGTGCATATAATTATTATATACAGACCAAAAAATCTAAGAGGGTTTCTATGTTTGTTGAAAATTATTATGCCCCTCCACGATGGCATGTCGTGGGTACTTCGGTTTGTAGGTTTCAATCTTAAGATTATCAGTATGTGGGTCATGTAATGACCATTACTCGCTATTAAGTATGACGTTAATTGGTCTTAGGGCTTTTGAGGAAAAGATCATAGGTTATTTAATGTTTAGAGGTCATCTGAAATAATCTCCTGACCTTCAAAAAGAATGGGTAATTAACTGACCTTAGGCAAAAGTGCCACAAGCAGTGATGGCCATGAGCCTTAGTGTCTTCCATCTACTAATCAGTGACCATGCTTAGTTTCAGTGTCATTGTTATCTTGACCTTTGACAAACTGACCAACCCTTAAATTATTAGGATTCATAAGTGACCACGAATAGTCATTCCATGAGATAAAGATTCATTTCAAAATTCGTATAGAATGTATGTTCGCTTTCACAAATGTTGAATATAATGTCACTTGACGTGAGACCATTTTTATATACATTTGCTCGTGGAAGTTATAGAAATGGTCTCAGTTCTTGAGGAGATACATTCCATTGTCATATACGCGCTCGTTAATAAATAAATGAGCCGTGCCATGAGAAAATCAACATAGTGGCTTTGCGACCAGCATGGATCCAGACCAGCCTGCGCATCCGCGCAGTCTGGTCAGGATCCATCCTGTTCGCTTTCAAAGCCTATTGGAATTAGAGAAACTGTTAGCGAACAGCATGGATTCTGACCAGACTGTCTGGATCCATGCTGGTCGCAAAGCCACAATGTTGGTTTTCTCATGGCGCGGCTCAAATATTGTCTCTTTCTGCTGTGATGCATACCAAATTAAGGAAAGGCAAAAAATCTGATACATTATCATGATATATTTGTAAAGTAGTTAAAATATTACTGGAGAGAGTAGTCTTGGATCGGAAGCAGCAACAAGTAAGGGGCCAAAATTCTTATTTTGCTAAAAATATATTTTTACAACAATTTTAGATGGATGAAAAACTTCGAAATAGTGAAATGTCTGCAACGTACAGTCGGACATTTGTAGAAAGGATACGGTACGTACGTGTATTTGAGAGTTGGTGCGAAGATTTTTGGGTTTTCGCAGGGGTAGGGGTAGAGGTTTGGGCTTTATAACGTAATCATGAGGTATATGAACGGCAACCATTGATAAAGCCCTACAGAAATAGTTCATCTATATCAGAATGTCACTTAAGATATCAATCTCGGCAACATAAACTGTCTTTCTAGCCCAGTGGTTTGTGCAATGGATTTATAAGTGGGAGGTCGTGGATGCAAACCCCACCGAAGGCTGGACTGTTCATATTAAATACTAATCTTTCAGATTTAGCTTTAGATATAGGTCATATGCAGAGTACTTTACACGTAGCATCCTTAAAAGACTATGGATAGATACAACTAAACTAACTAATATTCATCTTGAGGAGACGCACAGTAAGGCAACCGGTGGCGTCTATGGAAAGGTATTGAAGCAAACAACCTAAACTGGACAGTTCATGGAAATGCTTCATAAGAAATAAAATAAAGATAAATAAAGAAAAGAAAAGAAATAAAAAAAACTGCTTAATTAACTTCATTCATTATGCATCTGCGTTCCTTTTTTCCCAAGAATAACTCTTTATTCTGTATTTTCTATCAAAGGAAAGGGAGTGTTTTTGTCGTGTTCGTAATGAACTTCAACCAAACCCCCGAGGTTCCAGAGGACAGTGGAAGTCCTACTGATACAAAAGTGATAAATCTTGATGTTGTCAAGAAACTTATCAATGAAATTTCTGAACTGGAAGACCCAAAAGTTTCAGGTAACATCAGTATACATTTGAAAGATGGAGACAAAACTTTCATGAAAATAAATTTTTATTTAACTCAAAAGATAAAAATAATGGCTAACAAAGTCAGATTAATCTTCGTGTCTTCAAGCTATATTTTACACATTCTGTTAATTGAAACAATCATTTTCAACCTGCTATCATTAAAGTATATACCGGTAATATGGAACAGTTACAATGCGAGAAAATTGCATTCCTTAATTGAAAGTAAGAGTATATTGATTTAAAGGGAGACGTTGATCAGTTATCTCTCTTTCATACTCTCTTAAAGTAAGAAGGTCCTTTCAAGTGAAGTATTCTGTTGTTCTCCTAATTTTTTTTATTTTTTTTTAAAACAATATGATGTATATTGATCATCATGACTATTAAATTAATAATCCTTCAGCTATATATTCTATAAACACACAAGTGTCTTAATTTTGACATTTTAGACAATTAATTTAACAAATATGCAAGATATATAACACTTAGAACTGAGATATCAAATAGACAAAACAGCGATTAAGTCAGTGGATTCCAAATGACGGGACCAACTTACAATTTCAATATCTTGGACATAATCCAATAAAAGAGACACTTTAAAACTCATTAAAGTCCCTTATTGGAAAGCTTAGTGTAAGAGTTTTCGCAAATGATATTGTACTTTTAAAGTTCATTAAGATTGACATACTTTTTTCGAAGAAATTAATTTCAAGTATTCAAAACTATTTCACTCGTGTTGTTTCTGTTACCTCATTTTCTTATTTGTATTTAGATGTGAACGAATGTGAATCAGATCCATGTAACAACGGGGGCACGTGCGTAGATGGCGTCAATAGATTTACTTGTACGTGTGCGCCAGGTTTCACAGGAGTTACTTGTGAAGAATGTAAGTATATGAATGTTTTGATTTCAAATGGACCTCTGACCGTGGTGTACAAAATTTGCCTATTTTGTGGGAAGTCAAAATCTCTTTCCAACCAAAACTATAATGTATTTTGTACGATTTTCGATTGTGTAATGCATTTACAGAATTTTTGCTAACTGTTTTGAATTGGTCGATGTTCTAAACTGTTTAAGAGGTCAGGAGTCACATTTCGACTCGACTGTTTAAATGTTTTGGAATAGTAGGTATTTTTTGTCATCCTTTTTGTCGTTGACGTCGTCGGGCCGAGTCACATTTTTTTTTTCAAAATTATGCACCTTTTATATAGAAAGTGAATGTATGGTATGTATAGGCAGATTTCTAAGAAACTACTTGACTGACTGCTTTCGGGTTGTTAGAAGTCTCTCATGCAGGTTTATAAATATTGTTTACATCTATAGTTAACTGATAAATGGTATGAAAGTGTTGCATGGAAGCATGTGTCTCAGAAACTGCTTGATAAGCTGTTATTAAACTCAAGTTGCGTAACTTTGACATCATGAGGTGACCTTACATAGAAGGATTCGTAGCTCTGGCTAACACTTTGACAGAACTGTGGTCCTTTTACACATAGATATCTTGTGAAAGTTTTAATGTAAGCATGTTTCTTAGGAACTATTGATTGAATATTGTCAATCTAATATAAAATGAGCCGTGCCATGGGAAAACCAACATAGTGGGTGTGCGACCAGCATGGATCCAGACCAGCCTGCGCATCCGCGCAGTCTGGTCAGGATCCATGCTGTTCGCTAACAGTTTCTCCAATTCCAATAGGCTTTAAAAGCGAACAGCATGGAGCCTGACCAGACTGCGCGGATGCGCAGGCTGGTCTGGATCCATGCTGGTCGCACACCCACTATGTTGGTTTTCCCATGGCACGGCTCAAATGGTTTTACACTTGCTGACACTTTGTCAAAATTATGCACCTTTTAAACTTAGAAATTTTGTTAAAGTTTTGAATGTAAGCATGCTTCTCAGATACCACTTGCCCAGCTGCATCTTTGACATCATATAGATATTTTAATGAAAGTTTTACAGTAAGCCGCACCATGCCAAAACCAGCATAGTGCATTTGCGACCAGCATGGATCCAGACCGACCTGCACATCCGCGCAGTCTTGTCAGGATCCATGCTGTTTGCTTCTAAGCCTATTGCAATAGAAGAAACCGTCAGCGAACAGCATGGATCTTGACCAGACTGCGCGGATACATAGGCTAGTCTGGATCCATGGTGGTCGTAAGTGCACTATGTTGGTTTTCTCATGGTGCGGCTCAGTTAATATTGGTATTTCATAAATATATAATGCATTGAAGTCACTGATTTATCTTTATGTTGGGTTTTAGTTACAATTACTTACAAATGAAAATACTTTATATATAGAAAAATCCATCATATAATACTGTGTGTTACAGACATTGACGAATGTAAATCTAAACCATGTCAGTATAATGGAGTCTGTGAGGATAGAATAAACGGGTACGAGTGCACATGTGTTGCGGGAACAGAAGGGGCCAATTGTGAAAGAAGTAAGTACAAAATGTTTCTTCTTCAAATCTCTCTGCTGTATTGTAATTATATTTGACAGTGAATATTGTGAAAAAATAGTATGAAACCGTGATGGATAAACTAAAGTGACTGGAACTTGATATTATCTGAATGGTTTCCGGATTCAGCAAAAGGTGTTAAGATCTTTCCTTTTTTATAAGAAAGTTGCCCCTCGTAGTAGGTCTTGTTACTCCAGTCAACAGCACACAATAAGTCTTAAATTATTTAGAAATAACACAGTTTGACATTGTTAGAGCTTGATTTTAGTAGATTGGGTATACATTAATGTGATTGTGACAAATGCTCAGTTTAAAAAAAAGTATGGGCACATAGCACAGCAACATCATTTCGTGGGCTGATCCTTTTAACGTGGCAAGTCACATAAATGTGAACGAAATAAATTTCAGATATAGATGACTGTCAATCAAATCCATGCAAAAACGCCGGCACGTGCAAAGATGAAGTCAGTGACTACACGTGTGAATGTGTGCCTGGATATACTGACAAGAACTGTGAAACAAGTATTGATTAACTAATATTTTTAATGGTTTGACATTTCTTTCTTTGACTCATTACCTTTTTTTTCGAAAATGCAATTTATTTCAAAAATGTAGGAGGCCCGATTAACGAAGAAGTTTGAATAAATTGCCACTCATGACTGTTTGCTTAACTCTTTGCCTGCTGGCGGCAATAATTCTGCCTTTGCGACCAGTGCAGACCAAGATCAGCCTGCACATCCGTGCAGTCTGATCATGGTCTGCACTGTTCGCTATTCAGTCAGTAAATTTTCAGTAAACACCCCTTCGAATAATAAATGATATTGCCCAAATTGAATGATGGACCAGTCCATTATAGAAATTTAGCAGGCTAAGGGTTAAAGCCCCACTTGAAATACAGAAGGCTTCATTTTGAGGAAGCCACCAAGCTGACATTAACCATAGTCATTCAGGTTTATTCTGCTTTTGCGACCAGTGGAGATCGTGATCACTCTACGCACTCTTATCATGATCTGCCCTGTTTGCCATCCAGTCAGTATCTTTTTGGTAAGCACCCCATTTAATAGACAATGGCACTGTCCAATTTGAAGTTATAAACAAGGATCTTTTTAGAAATTAAGCAGGGTAAGATTTAAGAAGATACTTAGTTATGGACTATCCATGAATGAAATAATGTTTAGAGGGGCTCATAGCATCTTCTTTGCAATCCTTTATTAATGAGAATTAAAAACAAGAAATCAAAACAGACAGGAAAAAGACCACAAGAATTTACATATTTAGCAAAATGCATGCGCATTTTTTGAAAATTTCGCAACAAAGAGTGTAATTTCAGTTATATAAAACTTGATTGTGAACGAAAAGGGTACAAAGAAATTAAGCGGAAATTTGTTTTTATGCGTTACCTTAAAACATAGTAAAGTTTGAAGTTATATCGAAATTATAACAAGTTCGAGTGTGTAAAGACCTACTATCGTCTGGTGAACACTTTTTCTCCCTACAACAAGCTTCACGAATCATTTTAATAACACAAGTTTAATACACCAAAGATGAAAGGTAGACGATTAAGACCCTTCCTAAATTTATGTATTTTCACAACTTTTTAAGTAAGTCTGTTGTCAGTATAGTTTTTAAAACATACTTATATTATTTATGCAAACTATGTATAATTACCCAAGAATGCAGCTATTCTGTAGCAGGTTTTTCAGCCGTTCATTGTGTAAAGCGTACATGGTAAAACATCGCAAAGATGTTCGAATGCTCACTAGATGGATAGTAACCAGTTTTAAATTCAACAGCTTACAGCTAATATAGGCAATGTAACAAATTTATTTTGACATCATATATTCACAGGTATGGTATCATACTCTCTCTGTATTTTATCAATACTAGGAATAAATATATTTTAACTAATAGAGTAGTAGTCTACTGAACATGTTATACCATTTATTTGACAGATATCAATGAATGTGAATCCAACCCCTGTAAAAACGGTGGTACATGCACAGACGGCATTAACAAATACACTTGTGAATGTAAACCTGGGTACACTGGAGACAAATGTCAAATAGGTAATTCCATCCGAAATACTTTTTTTCAAGTACATTCATTATTTACAAAGTTTTGTCTACCACGTTCCTGTAACCATGTTATGTAGCACATCAATTCATCTTATGTTAATTAATTAAGACACGGTATATAACTGTACATGACACGTACGACATTTTTGAATCCGTCTGTACGCAAATTGCTCAACGTGAGCTATTCTGACAGCCGCCTGAATCCAACGTCAGTAGTTGGTTTTCAACAATTTCTCTGACCATTCTAGAGTTCATGATTTTGATGCATTTTTTAATGAAATTTTAAACGAGTTGGTTACAAATCTTTTCTATATATAAAGCAGACATACATTCTTTCCAAGTCAAATGGAGATGAATTATAAGATATGATCTTTTCAGTGTAGACAAAATCTATCTATTTTATCTTTTGACCTAGATAGTCTAGGTTTGAATTTTACTACCTAGATATTTTTTTTGAATGAACATTCTGACAAAATTTGTGAAAGAGCAGGAAGAAATGTGGCTTCTAAAGTGTTTGTAGTTTTTTTGTTGTGTGGCCTGGTAATCTAGATTAAAACCTCAGGTAATCTAGTTCTCGACCTAGATAGCATAGAGACAAAAATGCTGAAAAATTACTGTGAAGTCCTAATGGAAAATGTGACCTCAAGAAAGTTCATGAGGTATTTACGTGATTTAATTTTAATGTAGTGATATTTTTTTTTGCATTCAGTAATCCAGGTTTGAGCAAATATATCGCAAAGACTAACATTCTAACAAAGATTTATGATGCTCAAATCGAAAATGTGGCTTCTTAGGGTTAAAACGGATTTTGTCTGCCGTAACATAGTGATATATTATATTATACCAGATTTATACAGCGTCCTTTTCATGATCAATTTCACGTTCAAAGGCGCTTTACATAGTTCAAATGCAGCCACACAGGGCGCATAATTCATCCTCTACTAGTACAGACACAGAGCAATCTGACCAGAGGGACAGAGTGAGATAAAGCCCCCACGACAGAGAGATCAGAAATCAGATACAGGCTTGTCCGGCTAACTTAGCCTAGCTTGTTGCGGATAGACAGCCTGGGTCTTTAACGTTCCCGGTGTATAGCACTGATACACGCAAGGATTGCCTGGGTTCCTGACCAGTACACCTCTAGTTGGGTGGGAAACACTGAAAAGCGTTTCTGAAAATTCCCGAGTAGCTGCCGCGGATCGAACCCCACGATCTCAGGATTGGAAGGCCAGTGTGCAAACCACTGAGCTATCCGTCTACCACAATATAGTTTAAAATTTTTAAAATTGACGTATTTTAGTGAAAATAATTTTTCAAATTAGTCCAGTTTGTCGAAATCATGGATCCCAGAGGGGTTAGTAGCTTTTTATCCCCTCATTTACGCGGAGAGCATATAGCGTTGATACTGTCCGTACGTACGTACGTCTGTGCATACTTCCGTGCGTAAATACGTCCTGAAATTTTGTGTGTCCATGTCCTTCCAAACTATTAGGCTAATTTGCTTCAAACTTTCACAGATTAAACGCTGGATATACAATTGTTCCTTTTTCCATAGTTATGGAATATAGAATATGTATTGAATACAGAGAAAACTCCTTTTGTGTTCAACTCCTCCCACATTTTTAAGCCTGATTTGTAAAGTTCACAAACGAAAAAGCTTGATGTGCAAATGACCATAGAGGAGGGAATTTTATCTGTAAGTAGGTTTACTGCAGTTATGGTCCCTTGATGGTTTTTGCTATTTAGAGAATAACAAAGTATATTGTGGGCATTCTTGTCCTATAGATACAGTTCTAGTGTCATATATGTATATAGTATTTTCTTTATGCATATAGAGGAAACTATAAAAAGAATCGTTGACCCTAATATAAAATAATGTCACAGATATTTTCCGAGAGCGACACTCCATTAAAATTGTTCAAACATTCTATGAAACTCAGATGAGTGATCCAGTGCCACCATGTCCTTTTTGATTATGTTCATCATAGAGATAAATATTTACCACCTAAAAGAAATCTTAATTAATCTAATTTACAATAATTCGATTCACCGTTAATTTAAGAGAAGTATGCATCAGAAGTGACTGGCTGTATAACGAAAGTCAAGACTTTATAATGTTAAAACATCCAGTGACAACTCTGTTTCATTACGAAAGAATCCGTATTCAGTTACTAGGGACATAATTTGATTAGGCTTGAAAACTATCTTAAAGACAGTTATACCATATTACATCATTCACTAGAATCAACTCACATAAATGTAAATAAATGAGCCGTGCCATGAGAAAAACCAACATAGTGGGTTTGCGACCAGCATGGCTCCAGACCAGCCTGCGCATCCATGGAGTCTGGTCAGGATCCATGCTTGTCGCTAACGGTATCTCTAGTTGCAGTAGACTATGAAAGCAAACAGCATGGATCCTGACCAGACTGTGCGGATGCGCAGGCTGGTCTGGATCCATGCTGGTCGCAAAGCAACTATGTTGGTTTTTCTCATGGCGCGGCTCAACTACATTTCAGATATTGATGACTGTGATGCAGATCCATGCAAGAACGGTGGCACGTGCACAGATGAAGTCAATGACTACACGTGTGACTGCATGCCCGGATATACAGACAAGAACTGTGAAACAAGTATTTGTTAATCTTTTGCCATTTAGCTCATTCATTTTATTTCTATATAATAATGATAATGATAATAATAATAATGATAATAATATAACAGTAGTGATAGTAATAATGATTTTAATAACATCAATACTATGGATATTTTATTATTTTTTGAGTCATAATTCAGCAGTTTTGCAGAGCTAGCTGAAATTCCTCACTAACTCCGTATGCTACTACGCACTATTTGCATACCTCCTGTCGTTCAATTTGAAACTGTAATTTCCTGTTTTAATTTAAAAGGCCTCCACTGCAAACAAGCTTAAATTAGATACAGTCACAAAATAGATAGGGAAACTTTTCTCCTAAATCCTACATAAAACGGACGGAGGAATTGGAGATTTGTCTTGCAGCTTTCTTAGTCGTACCCTTAAAAGTTATTTTCTTGGTTTTTTGACTTCAAACAAGTTGTTGAGTACATTGGTGTAATTGACGATGGATTTACCTTATTTTATCTTTTTCGCTAATGTTACGAGGTTTTCATTGACATCATGTTGTCTAACTTGCTTAAAATAGGGTAGGTGCGAAGTTAGTATGCCACAGAACGCGTTTAAAAACCTAGTATCCTTTGTATAGGTTGCTGACCGTTCCATGGCGGTGACCCTTTTTTAAAAATTGTTTTCTGTCTTTTGTTTTGTGTTGCATATGTTGTTTTGTTTGATGTAAGCGTTTCTTTAGAAACAAAAGTAGAACAAAATAATTCCGTGACCATCGATAATTGTATAATAAGATCAAGAAGTTGCTAGTATTTTAAATGTTTACAGATGTTTTTATTTTAAAACGTGTTGACTAATTTTTTTTCTCACATATCGTAACATAATGTGGCTTATAGTAGGGAAATGTTTCAGTACAGAAAAACCTAACGATTTTTAAACTCTTGTAAAATAAAGTTAGTGCAAATTGCAAAGGAAATCAGCTACAACACTCTCCATTCCCTCGCTGGAATAAATATTACTATTATTGCTTGTTATCTCAAAGATGGATGTAAAGAATATAAAGTGTTTGCTTTTTCTATAGAAAATAAGACAGACAAAAAGTTACTATACACCTACAAAATTTGAACAACATTTTTTTAACACCACATTTTTCTGTAGTTAGCTGTACATGTTGTTATACTATTTATTTGACAGATATCAATGAATGTGAATCCAACCCCTGTGAAAACGGTGGTACATGCACAGACGGCATTAATAAATACACTTGTGAATGTAAACCTGGGTACACTGGAGTAAAATGTCAAACAGGTTATTCCATCTTAAATGTTGTGTTCAAATACATTCATGATTATGCCCCGACGAAAACGAATGGATATAGTTTTGGCGTTGTTCGTCCCTCTTTCTGTTCGTCCGTCTGTCCGGAGCCATATCTGGGAAGTTGTTTTAATAAATATATCAGTAAAACTCCGTATATATGCTCACCGATATAGGGAAATGCGCCCCATCAAGTTTCAGTCAGATTGCCTGAGTAACATAAGAGTTATAGCCCTTAGATGTAACAAGTGTTAACTTTAAAGTGTACTACAAATATGGTTATTTCTGCTTCATAACTTGCGATATATTTGTCTTAAAACTATAAAGCTTAAGTAGAATTTAGATCTCCATAACTTGTTAGTGCACACACAATTTGGTCAGAATCTCTTTAGTCACAAATTGGTAGAATTTCGTGTAACTTCTTTCATTTTTTATGCATATCTATAATCAAACAACGTGAAATTGTGTACCCACATCCGGTCACCCCCACCACCCTGGTTACTCCGCATTCGCTCGATGGAATAAACATTACTATTATTGCATGCATTTTTTGTTATCTCAAAGACAGACGTTAAGAAGACAGGGGGGTTTACTTAGTCTATGAAATTGAGATAGAATAAGGTATTTTAAACTGTAATTGAAAATTCATTTGACACCACACTTGTAGTAACAGACATATGTTATCCCAAACCATTTGAAGATACCAAGACCGCGCTTGCTAGTAGGTAAGAGCGTTTGGTCTACGGATCGCGGGGTCGCGATGTTCTCGTGACATTTGATAAACGAATTGTGCTGAAATCATTAGTCTCACCTCTGATCATTCATTGTGGGAAGTTGCAGTCTTGCGGGAACAGGTTTGTACGGTACGAATCCGGAACACTTGGTTAATGCCGTACATGATGAATATGTTGAAAAATGCGTTAACCAAAAACAACAAACAAAGATACCAATGAGCGTGAATCCAAGGCGTGTGAAAACGGTGGTACATGCACAGACTGAATTAAATATACACTTGTGGATGTAAACCTGGGTAAACTGTAGACAACTTTCAAATGGGGAATTTCGTCTGAACTGCTTTTTTTCAAATACGTTCCTTATTATGACACGCCGGAAACGGAGAGATAGTTTTGGCGTTATTCGTTCGTCCGTCCATCCGGAGTCATATCTAGGAACTGGTTTAATAATATATACATAAATCTTCATAATATAATTTGTTTACCACTATAAAGAAATCGGCCAATCAAGTTTCAGCCAGATTGCCAAAGTAACACTAGAGTCACCTTGTCAATTCCTATTCGCTCGACGGAATAAACATTACTTTTATTGCATTGCCCACTATCTCAAAGATACACGTAAAGGATACAGAGGTTTAAATTCGTCTTTTGAAAACCAGAGATAGACACCCAGTTACTTGACACATATAAAATTGAACAAATCATTTTGACACCACTTCTTCTGTAGTAAACAGCACGTGTTGTTATTCCAATTATTTGACAGATATCAATGAGTGTGATTCAAACCCCTGTGGAAACGGTGGTACATGCAAAGACGGAATTAACAAATACACCTGTGAGTGTAAACCAGGGTACGCTGGAGACAACTGTGAAATAGGTAATTCCATCTGAAAAGCTTTATTCAAATACATTCATTATTATGCCCCGCCGAAGGCAAAGCGATATCGTTTTGGCGTTGTCCATCTGTCCGTCCATCTGGAGCAATATCTAGGAAATGGTTTAATAATTTCTAAATAAAACTTCATGTATATGTTAACAACTATAGGGAAGTGTGACCTGTCAGGATGCAGTCAGGATTGCCCAAGTAAAACCAAAGTAATGACCCTTAGTAGTTACTAGTTTTAACTTTTTAGGGTACTGTGAAAATTCCAATTTCTTCTTCAAACCTTGTATTATATATGACTTATAACTATAAAACTTAAATTGATTTAGATCACCATAACTTGTGACATATGATTATATGTTAACCACTCTAGGAAAATGCGGCCCGTCAAGTTACAGTCAGAATGCCTGAGTAACAGAGTTATGGCCCTAAGAAATTACCTATGTTAAGTTTAGACGGTACTTTGAATATGGACATTTCTGCTTCATTCCTTCTTACATATTTGAACTAGAATTGTAAAACTTAAATTTGAATTAACATCACCATAACATGGCAGCGCACGCACTATTTTGTAAGGATCTTTTTAGCATTATCAGAGTTAATGCCATTTTCTTGTTTGAAATTCCGCATATTTATACACAACAAAGTAACCAAGTGGTAATATTCCATTTTTGTACCCACACCCGGTTACTAGCACCACCCTGGTCACTTCCAATTTTCTCGACTGAATAAACATTACTATTATTGCGTGCATTGTCTGCTGTCCGAGAGATAAACGTAAAGAATACAGGGGTTTAACTTAGTCTTTTGAAAATCAGAGATAGACATTTAGTTACTTTACACCTATAAAAATTTAACAACTCATTTTACATAATATCTTTGTGTAGTAAGCAGTACATTTTGTTGTACAATTCATTTGGCAGATATCAATGAGTGTGAATCCAACCCCTGTGAAAACAGTGGTACATGCACAAAAGAAATTAACAAATACCCTTGTGTCTGTAAACCTGGGTACACTGGAGACAACTGTAAAATAGGCTATTTAAGCTGAAATGCTTTTACAAATATATTTATCATTATGCCCCACCGAAGGCGGAGCGTTAAAAGTTTTTGCGTTTAAGAAATATTTAAATAAAACCTCACATATATGTTTACCACTATAGTGAAATGTTGCTCGTCAAGTTTCAGTTAGATTGCAAAGGTAACAACAAAGTAATGGCCCTAAGTAGTTACTACTGTTAACATTGGGTACTATGAGTATGGCAATTTCTGCTTCGTACTTGTGACATATTTGACCTAGAACTTAGATCATGATAACTT
Source organism: Mercenaria mercenaria (assembly GCF_021730395.1). Lineage (NCBI taxonomy): Eukaryota > Metazoa > Mollusca > Bivalvia > Venerida > Veneridae > Mercenaria > Mercenaria mercenaria. The sequence continues at coordinate 23,992,505 of NC_069366.1, read as the reverse complement.
GGTAGTGCACACACAATTTCATCAGGATCTGCTAAGTAACTTCAGATTTCATGAATGGCCTTTTATTGTTTAAAAATCCATATATTTGTACACACAAACTAACCAATTGGAAGAATTTGATAAACCTCAATGCATATTTTTTTATAAATACATGAAGCTTTGTACCCACACCCGATCATCTCCACCAACTTTGTCACTCCCCATTTGCTCGATGGAATAAATTATTATTGCGTGCATTGCTTGTGATCTCAAAGATAGTGGAAAAGAATACAGCGCTTTCAATAAGTGTTTTGAAATTCAGAGATAGACAACAATTTACTTTACACCTTGAGACTTGAAAAACTCATTTTGACATCACAACTTCTTGTAGTAAGCAGTACATGTTGTTATACCATTTATTACCCGTATAGGGAAATGTGGCCCGTCAAGTTTCAGTCAGATTACAGTAGCAACACAGTCATGGCCTTAAGTAGTTACTAGTATTAATTTTATAGTGTACTATGAATATGACAATTTCTGTGTCAAAACGTTTTGATCTAGAAATTTAAAACCTAAATTGAATTTAGATCACCATAACTTGGACGATCACACACAATTTCATCAGAAGATCTGTAGTAACTTAGAGCAAATACCCTTTTGTTGTTTAAAAAACCAAATATTTGTTCACAACAATCTAAGTAATTGGTAGAATTTCATAATTTATTTTCGTTTTTTTAGCTCACCTGAGCAATTCTCAGGTGAGTTTTTGTGATCGCTCAATGTCCGTCTGGCGTCTGTCGTCTGTTTGTCTACATTTAGCTTGTGTATGCGATAGAGGTTGTATTTTCAACTAATCTTCATGAAATTTTGACAGAATGATTACTTTTTAAAAATCTAGGCTAAGTTTGAAAATGGGTCATCTGGGGTCAAAAACTAGGTCACTAGGTAAAATCAAAGAAAAACCTTGTGTATGCGATAGAGGCTGTATTTTTCAATTGAACTTCGTGAATTTTGGTCAGAATGATAACCTTGATGAAAGCTAGGCCAGTTTTGAAAATGGGTTATCTTGGGTAAAAAACTAGGTCACTAGGTCAAATCAAAGAAAAACTTTGTGTATGCGATAGAGGCTGTATTTTTCAATTGATCTTCATGAGTTTTGGTCAGAATAATTACCTTGATGAAATCTAGGCCAGGTTTGAAAATGGGTTATTTGGGGTCAAAAACTAGGTCAAATCAAAGAAAAACCTTGTGTATGCGATAGAGGCTGTATTTTTCAATTGATCTTCGTGAATTTTGGTCAGAATGATAACCTTGATGAAAGCTAGGCCAGTTTTGAAAATGGGTTATCTTGGGTAAAAAACTAGGTCACTAGGTCAAATCAAAGAAAAACTTTGTGTATGCGATAGAGGCTGTATTTTTCAATTGATCTTCGTGAGTTTTGGTCAGAATAATTACCTTGATGAAATCTAAGCCAGGTTTGAAAATGGGTTATTTGGGGTCAAAAACTAGGTCAAATCAAAGAAAAACCTTGTGTATGCGATAGAGGCTGTATTTTTCAATTGATCTTCGTGAATTTTGGTCAGAATGATAACCTTGATGAAAGCTAGGCCAGTTTTGAAAATGGGTTATCTTGGGTAAAAAACTAGGTCACTAGGTCAAATCAAAGAAAAACCTTGTGTATGCGATAGAGGCTGTATTTTTCAATTGATCTTCGTGAATTTTGGTCAGAATGATAACCTTGATGAAAGCTAGGCCAGTTTTGAAAATGGGTTATCTTGGGTAAAAAACTAGGTCACTAGGTCAAATCAAAGAAAAACTTTGTGTATGCGATAGAGGCTGTATTTTTCAATTGATCTTCATGAAATTTGGTCAGAATAATTGCCTTGATGAAATCTAGGTCAAGTTTGAATATGGGTTATCTGGGGATCAAAAAGATGGTCACTAGGTCAAATCAAAGAAAAACCTTGTGTATGCGATAGAAACTGTATTTGTCATTTGATCTTCATGAAATGTAGTCAGAATGATTGACTTGATGAAATCTAGGTCGAGTTCGAATATGGGTAATCTGGGTCAAAAACTAGGTCACTAGGTCATATCAAAGAAAATACTTGTTTAAACTCGAGATCACAATTTTGGTCCAATCCTAATGAAAATTGGCCAGAATATTAGTTTCCATGAAATAACTAGGTCAAACATGTTCACAAATTACACTGTTATGTTGTATTTCTCAGGTGAGCGACATAGGGCCATCTTGGCCCTCTTGTTTTTCTATGCATATTTATTATCAATATCTAAAATTGTGTACCCACACTCGGTCACCCCCACCACACTGTCACTAAACATTCGCTCGATGGAAATAACATTAATATTATTGCGTGCATTTCATGTTATATCAAAGATAGACGTTAAGAAAGCAGGGGTTTAACTTAGTCTATTAAAAAATCAGAGATAGACAGTAAAGTATAATTTGCCCCTGTAAAATTTGAACAACTCATTTTGAAACCTCATATTTCTGTAGAAAGCAGTACATGTTGTTAAACAATTTATTTGACAGATATCAATGAATGTGAATCCAACCCGTGTGAAAACGGTGGTACATGCAAAAACGGAATCAACAAATACACTTGTGAATGTAAACCTGGGTATACTGGAGACAACTGTCGAAAAGGTAATTCCGTCTGACATGCTTTTATCAAATACATTAAAAATATTGTGAAGCTCTGACGAAGGCGGAGCGATATAGTTTTGACGTTGTTCGTCTGTCCGTCCATCTGGAGCCATATCTAGGAAGTGGTTTGAAAGATATTTAAATACAATTTAAAGAGAATTCCTATAGTTTTTTTTCCTTTCATATATATGATAGGAAAATTTGTGCTGAAATAAAAACAATGGGCCACCAGGCTTGTTTTTGTTAAATTGTTTTGAACACACCCACTGTTGCTGAAACTGCCAGCGATTTTTCAACATTTTCATAATTTTCTGCTTTTTAGCTCACCTGTCACATAGTGACAAGGTGAGCTTTTGTGATCACGCAGCGTCCATCGTCCGTGCGTCCGTCCGTGCGTGCGTAAACTTTTGCTTGTGACCACTCTAGAGGTCACATTTTTTGTGGGATCTTTATGAAAATTGGTCAGAGTGTTCATCTTGATGATATCTAGGTCAAGTTCGAAACTGGGTCACGTGCCATCAAAAACTAGGTCAGTAGGTCTAAAAATAGAAAAACCTTGTGACCTCTCTAGAGGCCATATATTTCACAAGATCTTCATGAAAATTGGTCAGAATGTTCATCTTGATGATATCTAGGTCAAGTTCGAAAGTGGGTTACGTGCCGTCAGAAACTAGGTCAGTAGGTCTAAAAATAGAAAAACCTTGTGACCTCTCTAGAGGCCATATATTTCACAAGATCTTCATGAAAATTAGTCAGAACGTTCATCTTGATGATATCTAGGTCAAATTAGAACCTGGGTCATGTGCCTTCAAAAACTAGGTCAGTAGGTCAAATAATATAAAAACCTTTTGACCTCTCTAGAGGCCATATATTTCATGGGATCTGTATGAAAGTTGGTCTGAATGTTCATCTTGATGATATCTAGGTCAAGTTTGAAACTGGGTCACGTGCCATTAAAAACTAGGTCAGTAGGTCTAAAAATAGAAAAACATTGTGACCTCTCTAGAGGCCATATATTTCATGAGATCTTCATGAAAATTGGTCAGAATGTTCACCTTGATGATATCTAGGTCAAGTTCGAAAGTGGGTTACGTACCATCAAAAACTAGGTCAGTAGGTCAAATAATAGAAAAATCTTGTGACCTCTCTAGAGGCCACATTTTTCAGGGATCTGTATGAAAGTTGGTCTGAATGTTCATCTTGATGATATCTAGGTCAAGTTCGAAAGTGGGTCACGTGCCATCAAAAAGTAGGTCAGTAGGTCAAATAATGAAAAAACGTTGTGACCTTTCTAGAGGTCATATTTTTCATGGGATCTGTATGAAAGTTGGTCTGAATGTTTATCTTGATGATATATAGGTCAAGTTTGAAACTGGGTCAACTGCAATCAAAAACTAGGTCCGTAGGTCTTGAAATACAAAAACCTTGTGACCTCTCTAGAGGCCATACCCTTGAATGGATCTTCATGAAAATTGGTCAGAATGTTCACGTTGATGATATCTAGGTCAAGTTTGAAACTGGGTCACGTGCCTTAAAAAACTAGGTCAGTAGGTCAAATAATAAAAAAACCTTGTGACCTCTCTAGTGGCCATACTTTTCATGGGATCTGTATGAAAGTTGTTCTGAATGTTCATCTTGATGATATCTAGGTGTGAAACTGGGTCAACTGCGGTCAAAAACTAGGTCAGTAGGTCTAAAATTATTAAAATCTTTTGACCTCTCTAGAGGCCATATTTTTCAATGGAACTTCATGAAAATTGATCTGAATGTTCACCTTGATTATATCTAGATCAATTTTGAAACTGGGTCACGTGCGGTCCAAAACTAGGCCAGTAGGTACAAAAATAGAAAAACCTTGTGACCTCTCTAGAGGCCATATTTTTCATGAGATCTTCATGAAAATTAGTGAGAATGTTCATCTTGATGATATCTAGTTAAAGTTCAAAACAGGGTCACGTATCTTCGAAAACTAGGTCAATAGGTCAAATAATAGAAAAACCTTGTGACCTCTCTAGAGACCATATTTTTCAACGGATCTTCATGAAAATTGGTCAGAATATTTATCTTGATAATATCTAGGTCAAGTTCAAAACTGGGTCACATGAGCTCAAAAACTAGGTCACTATGTCAAATAATAGAAAAAATGACGTCATACTCTAATTTGGGTCATGTGGGAAGAGGTGAGCGATTCAGGACCACCATGGTCCTCTTGTTTATAAATACCAACCAAAATATACACCAAGACAGGACAATAAGGTTGATCCTTTTTACAGATTTTATTATATACTTATTAGATATCATAGTCATATTTGTAATACTATATCCTTACAATAATGGGTACAAATGAGAAAAAAATGTTTCCTATTCACTTTTGTGAACATATTTCAATGAAAAATACCCATAGTGGAGAATATTTTTTTTAAATTTTGAAAAAATCTTTTTCATAGATTTTTTTCCTGTTTTTCTTGTGTATGAATAATTGTATTGTGAGCATAAAATGGCCGAAAATGTATGGGTCACCAGGCTAAATTTTATGTTAAGACCGCTAGAATACAGCACCTGTTCGGACGAAAAATGGCGCGAACCTGACCAAATTGATACATGTATATCTGCTAAAAGTTAATAAAAGTTAGAAAAATTCTTAATTTTTTCTCTAATTGAATACTAAATAATCTGAAAGGTGATATTGTCTTTTCAGTACTAAGTCAATTGTCTTACATTATATGAACAACACTGTCTTTGTACTAAAATGCGATGTGAAAACACAACCACAAAAATGGCAAGATACCTGGCAGGCATTATACTTGTCAATACAACATAAACCAGTATCAACATTTGATTACTGATAAAACTTATCAAAATGTCATTTTCATTCAAGATCCCTCATATTTAAGGTTGTCTGTCACATGTTTCAACAAATGTTGACTTCATTTCAGTTTTCCATAGAAAGTGTCGGCTGCGCAGAAAGATGCGCATAAAAAGCTTTAGGAATTCCCTTTAATATATAGATTTACCTGTATAGGGAAATGCGGTCCATCAAGTTTCAGTCAGATTATCTAAGCAAAAACAGAGTGATGGTCCTTAGTAGTTACTAGTTTTAACTTTATATGGTACTATGAATATGGCAATGGTGTCTTCATTACTTGTGACATATTTGAACTAAAGATATAAAACTTAAATTAAATTTAGATCAGCATAGTGTGGTGGTGCAGACACAATTTCACCAGGCTGTATTTTTGACTTCAGAGTAAATGCCCTTTGATTATTTAAAAACCCATACTTTTGTACAGAACAAACTAACCAGTTGATAAATTTTCATTACACCTCTTCATTTTCTTCCATGCATATTTATTATCCATAGGCGAAAATGTGACCCCACATTCGGTCACCCCCACCACCATGTCACTCCACATTCTCTCGATGGAATAAACATTAATATTATTGCTAGCATTGATTATTATCTCAAAGACAGACGACGTTAGAATAAAGGGGTTTTACTTAATCCTTTTAAAATCAGAGGTAAACAACAAGTACTTTACACCTGTATAATTTGAACAACTCATTTTGACACCTCATCTTTCTGTATTAAGTAGTACGTGTTATACCATTTATTTAACAGAGATCAATGAGTGTGAATCCGACCCCTGTGGAAACGGTGGTACATGTAAAGACGGAATTAACAAATACACTTGTGAATGTAAACCTGGGTACACTGGAGACAACTGTAAAATAGGTGATTCCATACGAAATGCTTTTTTCCCCAGATACATTCATCATTATGCCCCGCCGAAGGCGGACAGATAGTTTTGGGGTTGTCCGTCCATCCGTTCATCTGGAGCTATATCTAGGAAGTGGATTAAGAAATATTCAAATAAAACTTCATCAGTATGTTCACCACTTTAGGGAAATGCGGCCCGTCAAATTCCAGTCAGATTGCTCTAGTAACACCGGAGTTATGGCTCTTAGTAGTAATTAGTGTTAACTTCAGTGTTGATATATTTTCTGGTCCTTTGGGATCATTGAGTCCATTCAACATATGTGTAATAGAGTTTAAACTGGTGCTTGGGGGCGTGAGAGGTGTTTCACATTTCATAACCTCTCATGAACAGACTCAGTCAAACCGAGTCTGTTGTTATTCTTCTTGGTTGCATTCTTTGCTTTCAAAGGATCTTTTTATAGATTTTATTAAGGGATACCAATGTCCTTTGGACACGTATCTAGTTTTTCTTTTTACATAGATTCATGTTAAAAGACAGATAATCACAAGATTATCATAACTTTACCCCGATTCTCTCATAGAAATTCAAATAAACTACTATTTCTACACTCTGTCTCCCTTTTTGCAGATAGGTAGTAGGGATTATTAGTTAGAGTACGTCCAATAAAATTAGTACGTAGGTCACCCCGATTACCCTGGTAACTCCTGATTAGCTCCACGGAACAAACATTACTATTATAGCATGCACTGCTTGTTATCTCAAAGATAGACGTAAAGAATACACGTGGTTAACATGGTCTATTGAAAATCAGAGATAAACAGTAAATTTACAGCTATTAAAATTGAACAACTCATTTTACACCAAATCTTTCTGTAGTAAACAGTACATGTTGTTATATCAATTATTTGACAGATATCAATGAGTGTAAATCCGACCCCTGTGAAAATGGTGGTACATGCAATGACAGAATTAACAAATACACCTGTAAATGTAAACCTGGGTACACTGGAGACAACTGTGAATTAGGTAATTCCATCTGTAATGCGTTTTCAAATACATTCATTATTATTTCCCTCACAAGGCGGAGCGATATCGTTTTGGCGTTGTCCGTCCTTCCGTCCATCTGGAGCAATATCTAGAAGTCGTTTAAAAGATATATATGTAAAACTTCATTTTAAATGATATGTTTAACACTACAGAAAAATGCTGCCGCTCAAGTTTTAGTTTGACTGCGCAAGTAATACCAGAGTGATGGCTCTTAGTTGTTACTAGTCTTAACTTTATTAGGTACTATAAATATTGTTTTCTTAAAGATAGACGTTAATATTTTAGGAGTTTAGCTTAGTCTTTTGAATATCAGAGGGAGATAATAAGTTACTTCACACAGACATAATTTGCACAACTAATTTTTGACACTACATTTTTATGAAATAAGCTGTACATATTTGACAGATATCAATGAGTATAATTTTAATAACTCAATTTGACATCTCATCTGTCTGTAGTTACAAGTACATGTTATACCATTTATTTGACAGATATCAATGAGTGTGAATCCAACCCCTGTAAAAACGGTGGTAAATGCATAGACGGAATTAACAAATACACTTGTGAATGTAAACCTGGGTACACTGGAGACAAATGTCAAATAGGTAATTCCATCTGAAATGCTTTTCTTCAAATATATTCTTTATCATGCCCCGCTAAAGGCGGAGCGAATTTTTTAGGCGTTGTCCGTCCATCCGTGCATCTGGAGCCATATCAAGGAAATGATTTAAGAATTATTTAAATAAAACTTCATATATATCTTTAACATTATAAGGAAATACGGCCCATCAAGGCTCAGTCAGATTGCCCAAGTAACAGCAGAGTTAGCCCTTAGTAGTTACTAGTTTTAACAGTGTACTATGAATATTGCAATTTCTGCTTCATTACTTGTGACATATTTGACCTAGAACCTAAAAACTTAAATTGATCTTAATCACCTTTACTTTGCAGTACACACACAATTTCACCAGGACCTCTTTAGTAACTTTAAGAGTTAATGCCCTTTTATTGTTTAAAATTTCACATTTTTTATACACTAACCGATTGGTAGAATTTCATTATACTTCTTTCATTTTTTATGCATATCTATAATCAAAACAATGTGAAATTGTGTACCCACACCCTGGTCACTCCGCTTTCACTCGATGGAATAAACATTACTGTTATTGCATGCATTTTTTGTATCTCAAAGACAGACGTTAAGAAGACAGGGGGGTTTACTTAGTCTATTGAAATTCAGAGATAGACAATAAGGTATTTTACACATGTATAATTTGAACAACTCATTTTGACACCACATCTTGTAGTAAGCAGCACCAACCATTTGACAGATTCCAGTGAGCGTGAATCCAGTTCAATGAAAAATACCCATAGTGGAGAATATTTTTTTAAATTTGAAAAAAACTTTTTCATAGAATTTTTTCCTGTTTTTCTTGTGTATGAATAATTGTATTGTGAGCATAAAAATGGCTAAAAATATATGGGTCACCAGGCTAACTTTTATGTTAAGACCGCTTGAATACAACACCTGTTCGGGCGAAAAATGGCGCGGCCCTGACCAAATTGATACATGTATATCTGCTAAAAGTTAAAAAAAGTTTGAAAAATTCTTAATTTTTTCTATAATTGAATACTAAATAATCTGAAAGGTGATATTGTCTTATCAGTACTAAGTCAATATTCTTACATTATATGAACAAAACACTGTCTTTGTACTAAAATGCGATGTGAAAACACAACCACAAAAATGGCAAGATACCTGGCAGGCATAATACTTGTCAATACAACATAAACCAGTATCAACATTTGATTACTGATAAAACTTATCAAAAATGTCATTTCATTCAAGATTCCTCATATTTAAGGTTGTCTGTCACATGTTTCAACAAATGTTGACTTCATTTCAGTTTTCCATAGAAAGTGTCGGCTGCGCAGAAAGATGCGCATAAAAAACTATAGGAATTCCCTTTAATATATATATTTACCTGTATAGGGAAATGCGGTCCATCAAATCAGATTATCTAAGCAAAACAGAGTGATGGTCCTTAGTAGTTACTAGTTTTAACTTTATATGGTACTATGAATATGGCAATGGTGTCTTCATAACTTGTGACATATTTGAACTAAAGATACAAAACATAAATTTAATTTAGATCAGCATAGTGTGGTGGTGCAGACACAATTTCACCAGGCTGTATTTTTAACTTCAGAGTAAATGCCCTTTGATTATTTAAAAACCCATACTTTTGTACAGAACAAACTAACCAGTTGATAAATTTTCATTAAACCTCTTCATTTTCTTCCATGCATATTTATTATCCATAGGCGAAAATGTGACCCCACATTCGGCCACCCCCACCACAAATACACTTGTGAATGTAAACCTGGGTACACTGGAGAAAACTGTAAAATAGGTGATTCCATACGAAATACTTTTTTCCCCATATCGTTCATCATTATGCCCCGCCGAAGGCGGAGATATAGTTTTGTGGTTGTCCGTCCATCCGTTCATCTGGAGCTATATCTAGGAAGTGGATTAAGAAATATTCAAATAAAACTTCATCAGTATGTTCACCACTTTAGGGAAATGCGGCCTGTCAAATTCCAGTCCGATTGCTCTAGTAACACCGGAGTAATGGCTCTTAGTAGTAATTAGTGTTAACTTCAGTGTTGATATATTTTCTGGTCCTTTTGGATCTTTGAGTCCATTCAACATATGTGTAATAGAGTTTAAACTGGTGCTAGGGGCGTGAGAGGTGTTGCACATTTCATAACCTCTCATGAACAGACTCAATCAAACCGAGTCTGTTGTTATTCTTCTTGGTTGCATTCTTTGCTTTTAAAGTATCTTTTTATAGATTTTATTAAGGGATACCAGTGTCCTTTGGACACGTATCTAGTTTTTGTTTTACATAGATTCATGTTAAAAGACAGATAATCACAAGATAATCATAACTTTACCCCGATTCTCCCATAGAAATTCAAATTAACCACTATTTCTACACTCTGTCTCCCTATTTGCAGATAGGTAGTAGGGATTACTAGTTAGAGTACGTCCAATAAAATTAGTACGTCGGGCACTTCGTTATTTCGTTATGAATTCTTTTGAAAAAAGTACAAAAAAAACTGTTTGATTACAAAAAAAAGATGAAAAAAATACATGGAAAACTTTCTTTAGTTTCACTATTTCATTCTGAAAAAAATTGATTCCAAACTCCAGTTTTGTTTTCACTCCAGACATAGACGAATGTTCCTCTGATCCATGTATAAAAGGTGATTGTACGGATGCTGCTAATGAATACACATGCTCTTGTCAAGAGGGCTGGACGGGAATAAACTGTGATCGGAGTAAGTATATGAAAACTAATTATATTTGTACGGAGTAAACATATTCCCTTTAAGAGAGGATAATTAGAATTTGGACCATTTTTTTTTCTTGGAATAACAAACGTGTGTAAGTGTTTAACTTTAACACTGCACTATATATACTAGTAAACACTTAGTCTATTAATACTTTACTGAGACAATATGTTATGTAAATTTCAGTAATGGGAAACCGAAAACATGAACCTTTACATTTGGTTTTGTTTCTCATTTTCGCCGCAACGTTAAATTCTGTAAAAATGTACAACACGCAAAGCTATAGCAACAATTACAGGACATTTTAAATGATGAGATTGAGAAATGAATAGGAATGAACTGTACCAAAATTGACTCTATCTACCAATGCGTTTATTGCAGACGTAAACGATTGTCCCGGAAATCCGTGTAAGAATGGGGCGACATGCACAGATGAAGTGAATAGTTACACATGCACGTGTGTCGCTGGCTGGACAGGACCTAACTGTGATTCAAGTGAGTCTGTGTAAAAATTAGTTTGGACATGCATGTAAAGCATTATTGAACGAATTGAATTGGTGGATATGTTGTTTCTGTACTCTAGGCGCTTTGTCTTAATTGCTTTGGCGTATTGTAATGTGGATTTGTCCTGTCTGTAATGATTTATACTGTAAACTTGTATACACTGGTCTAAAGTATAGAAAAGCTAACGGCTATGAAGTTATGAGACACGTCAAAACAAAAATGGTGTATTGAATACACTCGTATATTATTCTGTATGTTACGTATATCGTGCATTTTGAACATTGATTGGGTGAGGTAACTTTTATACACACTATCCTGTATTCGCAACATGTGAGGTAATTTGGAATACTTACTTATGAAAAACCCACACACTTTACTTTAGCAATTTAGAGACCGAAGATGGTGCCCAACTGTTTTCCTTTTATGTCTTGCCCTAATTGTCGTAACTCCTGTATAATTTGAACAACTCAATTTGACATCTCATCAGCCTGTAGTTACAAGTACATGTTGTACCATTTTTTAACAGATATCAATGAGTGTGAACCCAACCCCTGTGAAAAAGGTGGTAAATGCATAGACGGAATTAACAAATACACTTGTGAATGTAAACCTGGGTACACTGGAGACAAATGTGAAATAGGTAATTCCATCTCTTTTTAAAATACATTCATCATTATGACCCGCCGAAGGGCGGAGAGACATAGTTTTGGGGTTGTCCGTCCATCCGTTCATCTGGAGCCATATCTAGGAAGTGGATTAAGTAATATTTAAATAAAACTTCATCTGTATGTTTACCACTTTAGGGAAATGCAGCCCGTCAAATTTCAGTCAGATTGCTCAAGTAACACGTTAGTAGTAACTAGTGTTAACTTTATAGGGTGCTGTGAATATGGCGATTTCTGCTCCATAATTTGGGACATACTTGACCTAGAACTATAGACCTTGCATTGAAATTAGATCATCATAACTTGCTAGTGCACACACAATTTCGTCAGGACCTCATCAGTTATATCAGATTTAACGCCCATTTTTATTGTTTGAAAAATCCACCTGTACACAACAAACTAACCTATTGGTAGAATTTCATTAAACTTCTTTATTTTTTCCCATGCATATTTATTATAAAAACATGAAGTTATGTACCCACTGTTGGGTCATCCCGATCACCCTGGTAACTCCTGATTAGCTCGACGGAATAAACATTACTATTATAGCATGCACTGCTTGTTATCTCAAAGATAGACGTAAAGAATACACGTGGTTAACATGGTCTATTGAAAATCAGAGATAAACAGTAAATTTACGCTATTAAAATCGAACAACTCATTTTACACCAAATCTTCCTGTAGTAAACAGTACATGTTGTTATACCAATTATTTGACAGATATCAATGAGTGTAAATCCGACCCCTGTGAAAATGGTGGTACATGCAATGACAGAATTAACAAATACACCTGTAAATGTAAACCTGGGTACACTGGAGACAACTGTGAATTAGGTAATTCCATCTGTAATGCTTTTTCAAATACATTCATTATCATATCCCTCACAAGGCGGAGCGAAATCGTTTTAACGTTGTCCGTCCATCTGACTGGAGCAATATCTAGAAGTCGTTTAAAAGATAAATAAGTAAAACTTCATTTTAAATGATATGCTTAACACTACAGGAAAATGCTGCCCCGCATGTTTCAGTTAGATTGCGCAAGTAATACCAGAGTTATGGCTCTTAGTTGTTACTAGTCTTAACTTTATTAGGTACTATAAATATTGTTTTCTTAAAGATAGATGTTAATATTTTAGGAGTTTAACTTAGTCTTTTGAATATCAGAGAGAGACAATAAGTTACTTCACACAGACATAATTTGCACAACTAATATCTGACACTACATTTTTATGAAGTAAGCTGTACATTTTTGACAGATATCAATGAGTATAATTTTAACAACTCAATTTGACATCTCATCTGTCTGTAGTTACAAGTACATGTTATACCATTTATATGACAGATATCAATGGGTGTGAATCCAACCCCTGTAAAAACGGTGGTAAATGCATAGACGGAATTAACAAATACACTTGTGAATGTAAACCTGGGTACACTGGAGACAAATGTCAAATAGGTAATTCCATCTGAAATGCTTTTCTTCAAATATATTCTTTATCATGCCCCGCTAAAGGCGGAGCGAATTTTTTAGGCGTTGTCCGTCCATCCGTGCATCTGGAGCCATATCAAGGAAATGATTTAAGAATTATTTAAATAAAACTTCATATATATCTTTAACATTATAAGGAAATACGGCCCATCAAGGCTCAGTCAGATTGCCAAAGTAACAGCAGAGTTAGCCCTTAGTAGTTACTAGTTTTAACATTAGAGTGTACTTTGAATATTGCAATTTCTGCTTCATTACTTGTGACATATTTGACCTAGAACCTAAAAACTTAAATTGATCTTAATCACCTTTACTTTGCAGTACACACACAATTTCATCAGGATCTCTTTAGTAACGTTAAGAGTTAATGCCCTTTTATTGTTTAAAATTTCACATTTTTTGTACACTAACCGATTAGTAGTATTTCATTATACTTCTTTCATTTTGTGCCCATGCATATGTATTATCAACACGTGAAATTGTGTACCAACACCCGGTCATACCCACCACCCTGTCATTCCACATTCGACCGATGGAATGACCCTTAATATTGTTGTGTGCTTTGCTTGTTATTTCAAAGATAGACGTAAAGACTTATTCTTGAGAAAACCAGAGATGGAAAATAAGTCTTTTTACATGTATATAAATTGAGCAACTCATTTGACGCCATATCTCTCGTTAGTAAGTAGTACATGTTTTTATACTAATTTTTTGACAGATATCAATGAGTGTAAACCCAACCCCTGTGAAAACGGTGGTACATGCAATGACAGAATTAACGAATACACTTGTGAATGTAAACCTGGGTATACTGGAGACATCTGTCAAATAGGTAATTCCATCTGAAATGCTTTTATTTCAAATACATTCATTATTTTGATCCGCCGGAGGCGGAGTTATATAGTTTTGGCGTTGTCCGTCCGTCCATCCATTCGGAGCTATAGGTAGGAAATATTTAAATAATACTTCATATAATTTTATCTTCCCCACTTTAGGGAATGTTTTAATACATTCATCATTGTGTCCCGCCGAAGGCAAAGAGATAAGAATTTAGCGTTTTTCTTTCTTCCGTCTGGAGCCATATCTAGAAAGTGGGTTAAAATATTCAAATGAAACTGCATAAAATTATGTTTACCACTCTATGGAAATGCGGCCCGTCAAGTTTCAGTCATATTGCACAAGAATAACACCAGAGTTATGATCCTTAGTAGTTACTAGTTGTGACTTTGTAGGGTACTTTAAGTTTAAATATGGCTATTTCTGCTTCAAAACTACGTAACACATCAATTTCATCAGGATCTGTGAAGTACATTCAGAGTTAATGCCCTTTTAATGTTTAAAACCCACATATTTGTACACAGCAAACTAAACAATTGGTAGATATTCATTAATTTTCTTTCATGGCTTTCCATGCATATTTATTATTAATACGTGAAATTGTGTACCCACGTCCGGTCATACCCATTGTGTACCCATACTCGGTCACACCCACCACCCTGGTCACTCCCCATTCGCTCGATGGAAAAAACATTACTATTATTGCGTACTTTGCTTGTTTTCTTTAAGATAAACGTCAAGAATACAGGGCTTTAAATAAGTGTATTAAAAATCAGAGATAGGAAATAAGTTACTGTATAGCGGGTTATATTCGCGGAGGTTTAATTTTCGCTATATTCGCGGTCAACGTTGACAGCGCGAAATCTAAACACCGTGATTATTTCTTACCGCGAACATATACATTTCACCAAGGGACGGCCAATAACAAGGTGATCTGGTGTTTATCGTCTATTCCCTTTATCACTAATTGCTTCGATCCAATAGATATAGAAATTATGCACATGAGAAATAAAGGCGTGAAAAACATTGAATTGTTTGTTATATAGCGGTTATACTTTACAAATCGATTTTTGTTAAATGTAGTTGCCTTTTCTTCATCATTTAATTTCGTTGGATTCGGCAAAATTATTAAAGGCGGCCTTTTTATACCTCACTTCCCTTTATGCAGCCATTTCCTCATAATAACCGACTTTTTCGTAGACTAGAATACATGTAACACAAAGAATACAAGAACCAGATGTAATTTTCATTGTAATTGCTGGATTTATTATAAACATGGGGTTTGTATGAGTACTTCTTAAGGAGCTATTTACAATGTGTTTCGAAACGTGATTAGATATTAATAAAACAGTCGTGAGATTATTTCAATGCATTACAGGACTTAATTTCGCACGTGTTGAATTATTACTAGTAGCTTCTATTACATACTATATGTGTCTCTATTCAGACGACAACGACAGATTTATTTGCGTGTTTGTTATTTTTTGCATGTCTAGGAAGAGTAACCTCCCTTGTTTGTTTTTGATCAAGGTTTATAATTCGCGGTAATAGTAGTTTCCGCGAAATCAAGACACCGTGATTTCAAAACTCTTAAGAAAACGCGAACATTTGGCACCGTGAATATATCCCACTATACAGTACTTCATACTTGTATAATTTGAACAATTCATTTTGACACCGCATCTTTCTGTAGTAAGGAGTATGTGTTGTTATAACATTTATTTGACATATATCAATGAGTGTGAATGTAACCCCTGTGAAAACGGTGGTACATGTACAGACGGAATTAACAAATACACTTGTGAATGTAAACCTTGGTAAACTGGAGACAACTGTAAAATAGGTAACTCCATCTGAAATGCTTTTTCCAAAATTCATTCATTATTATGTATTTTGTTTTTGCATTGTCCGTCTTTCTGTCCATCTGGAGCTATATCTAGAAAATATTCAAATAATACCTCATATCATTATATTTTCACCTCTATAGGGAAATGCGGTCAGTCGGATTGCCGAAGTAACATCAGAGTTATGGCTCTAAGAAGTAACTGGTGTAACAATTATAATGTATAATGTGAATATTGCAGTTTCTGCTTTATAAGTTGAATATTACATATTTGACATGGAGCTATAAAATTTAAATTGAATTTAAATCACAATAATTTGGTAGTGTACACACAGTTTCGACATTGATTGGTAGACTGACATTTTTTAAAACTGTGTATTCCATTTTGGGATGTTTACTTCTACTACATGATGTAATACAGGTATGTATATGTAGGTAGGTTTGATCGGTATTTACTTTCTACAGAGAACTAATTCTCGATCTTTGACCAGTACTGCCTTTAAGGTGTCATGACACCAAATCAGACAAATATTTCAGCAATAAAATTAAGTGCATTTATTTAATTGGTCTATATAAAGTAAATGGTTTAATTTGTCAGAACTGTCTATAAGTTTATACATAGTTTCATCAAAATGAGATAACTTGAACAAAAACAACAAAAAACTTCTATACACAGAGTGAGTGTCCTACATATCGATATGCCTATTCTTCCTCACAAAAACCACAGGAACACGTGTCTCCAGTAATCACACACAAGTCAACCAAAACCTGATTTTCCATGTTCAAGCAGGCATAGTGAAACTATTTGTCACATCTGTTACAACCTATTCATTCAAGTCTCTGATTTCTCTTGCAAACCACGCAGATACCATCATCGGGGTATTCCTCTAGTGGTTCAGAGATTTAATCAGGATTGACAGAAGCTGATGTAGATGGTTGCACTTCAGTTGAATTGTTGGAAGTGGACTGTTGAAATGTTTCTTACTAAGTCTCGCAACGTCGAATTTCTTCTTACCTCTCCTAGGGGACGGGGGTATTAGAATGTCTGCAAGAGCGGCTGGCACGATGCCAATGTTGACCAGATGGTTAGGGTTACCTTCATTTCCTATACCTGTCCGTTTGGAGAGAGTCTGTTTCAAAACTGTTACAATACTAGGATTGCTTGGTATGAGGTTTGTAAGTGTAAATGCTTCCATAATATCATGTTCTGACAACGTAGACAGAGCATACTTGATCAAAGCGGGCATTTGTCCCCGGGATATACGATTTACCTGGTGCCCAAACCTTAATGCTACTTTAGAAAAGTTCGTTTTCAGTAAATGAAAAATGTGAACATCAAATGGCCGGAGAAGGTGTGTTGAGTGCGGTGGAAGTCACAACATCTCCAATTGGTTCTCTCATGCCAGATCAATAGCATCATCTCCTATCCCTTCCACAGTTAGGTATGAATGACTGTCTCAACAAGTCCACAAAAGGGTGCTGTCCATATACCCTTTCTTAGAAGTGGTCACATTCCATGAATCAGGGAGAGGTTCAAAATCTCGAGGGACATTCTTGGAAAATATGACCATAGGTGGTAGATAGCGTCCTGCGCCAGATATGGCAATATTCAGACTTATGTGTCCTAACCCAGTTGTCATCTGCTCTGGTCCGGGTGCTGTTTACCAACATCTATCACTTTTTCTCGTGATTGTTCATGTCTATCAAAACCTGTCTCGTCAACATTAAATATCTGGTCTGGTGTCACTTTGAGTTGATTGAAAGTTTTTTTCAAGAAGCTGAAATTACTCATCCACCTCCTCCCAGGTAACTTAAGCCTATCATTATCAGCCCGATCTGGTTTCCTCTTTTTAAGCTCTGGATTGCGTGCAAAAAATTGTCTTATCCATTTTTAACTGGGTCCCTTCTCGAGGTTTATTCTAGTTGGTTTTCCATTTTATTGTATAATGGCTACTGCAAACTTCCTCAACTCGCTTGTAGTAAGTGGCGTTCCTCTTTCAGCCATATACTTCGTATAGCGCAATAATGATTGTTCTTCCACATGGTTAAGAAAACTGTCAACCCCAGGCTTTCTGTAATTTCCTTGAGGATGGCCTTTCGAGTGATGGTTTACGGTTGTCTTTGGCAGTCCAAATGCTTTGGCCAGTTTTCCAACTGACTTCCTCCTAAGAACCTCCCTATACAGCCGCAATCAGCTTAATTTTTTCTTCATATTTTCTGGACTTTTCTCTAGGCATTATGTCCTGTAACGGAAAAATAAAAAAGTCAGGAGATATGTCAATCAACTTATTGGGGCATGGCATGAGAAAAAAAATGTTGGATTAATTCACAGAACACATTATATTCATTGAATGAAATGCGGCTTCTATTTTCAATTTTAACACACGTGTCAATTCTGACACATAGAAACATATCACAACATAAACAATCCTATTATTTGTACATTTTATGAGGTAGGTGTAATTTTTCAGTTAGAAAAGGATGTAAATATAATATTCAATAAAACACTTACCAATTCTTTGAAAGTCGCCATATGACCTAAAATTGTGTCGGTGCGACAATAAACCCAACAACAACAATTCTTTGTTCAAAACTGGCAAAAGACCAACGAAAAAAAATACGACCCGCCCACTTAGCTCAGTAGGGAGAGCGTTGGTCTACGGATCGCAGGATCGCGAGTTCGATCCTATGTTCTCCGCGACGATTTGATAAAAGAAATTGTGTCTGGAAGTACCTTTACAGAAAGTGACAAACCGGTGATATGTTGAAATATCGATCGAGAGATAATCCGACTCAGATTGTTGCGTTTGATAGTTGTTTCAAGGAGGCTAGTTTCATATTTTTCGGGCGCGACCTTCCTCTAAAAATTCTAAAAATGAAACTCAGATGAATGATCTAGTGCCACCTTGGCCTTCTTGGTTGAGGAACATATAAAGATGTATATTTACCAGCGAAAAATTATTCTGAATTAGAATTATCAGATTAATCGTAAATCAAAGAGAAATATGAATCCATAATGATGGCTGTATGAAGTTTTTGTGTTAAAATATCCAGCGGCCGCCGCTTTTTCCAGACATATGAATCCATATTTAATTACTAGGGATATAATTTGATAAGACTTGAAACATTCTTTAAAGGCACTTTCACCATAATACATCATTTACTAGTTAAAACTCACATGAATGTAAATGAATACATTTAAGATATTGATGACTGTGATGCTGATCCATGCACCAACGGTGGCACGTGCAAAGATGAAGTCGATGACTACACGTGTGACTGTATGCCTGGATTTACAGACAAGAACTGTGCAACAAGTATTATTAATCTTTTGACTTTTAGCCCCTTGATCTTATTTCTGTATGATGATTATGATGATGATGATGATGAAGATAATAATGATAATGATTATCTGCAATTCGGGTATTTTATCAATTTGAGAGTAATCTTTCAGCAGATTTACAGAGCTAGCTGAAACTCCTCACTAACTCCCCATGCCACTACGCACTATTTGCAAGCCTCCTCTCGCTCTATTTGAAACTGAAATTCCCTTTATCAATTTAAAAGGCGAACACTACAAATAAGCTTAGATTAGCCTTTAGCCTGCTGGCGGTGAATATTTCTGCCTTTGCGACCAGTGCAGACCAAGATCAGCCTGCACATCCGTGCAGGCTGATCATGGTCTGCACTGTTCGCTATTCAGTCAGCAAATTTTCAACAAACACCCCTTCGAATAATAAATGGTATTGCCCAAATTAAATGATGGACCATTCCATTTTAGAAATTTAGCAGGCTAAGGGTTAAATACAATAACATATTAGGTAGAGGAACTTTGAATGACTTGCTTCATCGAAGTCCCATGAGGATATGGGATGTATATATATTTATATATTGAGTAAAGTACCAAGAGTTTAGTTGTTCTACCCGAGTGACCGTTTACTTATACAAAAACTTCATAGAGAATCATGAATTGAGCCGTGCCATGAGAAAACCAACATAGTGGGTTTGCGACCAGCATGGATCCAGACCGCGCAGTCTGGTCAGGATCCATGCTGTTCGCTTTTAGTTTCTCTAATTCCATTAAGCTTTGAAAGCGAACAGCATGGATCCTGACCAGACTGCGCGGATGCTGGTTTTCTCATGGCACGGCTTAATTCTTCTTTTAAAAGTCGCTATTCAGGTTGTGAAGCTACGACTTAAAATGAAACGAAAACAAGCAATTTGCAAACTGTAGTCAAATAGTCGTAAACCTTAGAAAATACAGTCACGAAAATGTAAAGAAGTAAAAGACAAATTGCTGTTATTAAGAAATATCGTATATAGTTTTCGAGAAAACCCTTGTTATTGTTAGGACAAATAATACGTGACCATCGTTAATTGTGACGTAAGATAAAAATTTATCTTTAAAAATGTATATCTTATTTTCTGAATTTAAAATTTGTTGGACAAGTGGCTTTTTTCTCATATATTATTATAAAATGAGGCTAGAGGGCGTGGACGGTAGCATGCATTTCGACTACCGTTCATGAACAGGCTCAATCAAACCGAGCCTGCAACATTTTCGTTTTTGTCGTGTTGAGCGACCTGTGAAGTTTCCACTTTTCTCTATGTTATAGTCGACGAAAATGTTTCAGGCCAGAACACCTTATTCATTTTAAAAGTTTGCAAGATATAGCTAGTGCAAATTGCCAAAATGAATCAGAAACGACAGACCCTATTCGCTCGATAGAATAAACAATTCTTTTATTGCGTGCCTTGCTTGCTATCTCAAAGGCAGACGTTAGGAGTACAGAGATTTATTATTGAAAAAAAAAAAAGAAAGACATGAAGGTACTATGTACCTATAACGTTTTAACAACTCATTTTGACAGCACTTGTTTGTGTAATATGAAATACGTGTTGATAAACCATTTATTTGACAGATATCGATGAGTGTCAAAACAACCCCTGTGAAAACGGTGGTACATGTATGGACGGCATTAATAAATACATGTGTGAATGTGAAGTTGGGTACACTGGAGACAATTGTCAAATAGGTAGTTCCATCTGAAATACTTTTTAATACATTTATTATTATCCCTCGCCAAAGACAGAGCTTTACAGTATTTTGTAGTCTGTCCATCCGTCCGTGGAACCCCAGTGACAACGGTGGTACATTGACGGATTGCATTAATAAATACATATGTGAATTTAAACCTGGTTACACTTGAGACAACTGTCAAAAAGGTTCAATTCCTATCCGAAAAAAAATCCCTAACATTTTTTTATACTTTGGTAATGGGACACTGAAATATATAAAACTATTCGCGTGTCGTCAGCGTTATGCATATCTTCGAAACAATTTGACCTTATCGAAATTCACAGCAGGACTGTTATTAAGCATGTAAATTTTGGTACCTGTGGTTTTGTTTTGGGATTTCATTCAAAATGACCAGAGGTATGGCACTTCGTAGTCAAACTAATGTAAAGAACCTAAACGTTTGTGTCGCGTGTATCTTAAAAAACTATTTTAAGTAGAATCTTGAAACTTTGCAGAATTGCTGTTGATCATATGGAGTTTTGCACATGGGATTTTATTCTGCAAGACCAGATTTACGACCCTTTGGTGTCGTCAGCGTCGTTCGCATCTCAAAACAATTGCATCTTTTCGAAATTCACAGCAGGACTGTTATTAAGCATGTAAAGTTTGGCACCCTAGGTTTTATATTTGGATTTTATTCAGTATGACCAGAGGTTTGGCACTTTGTAGTCAATAAATACGTAAAGGACCTAAACGTTTGTGTCGCGTGTATCTAAAAATAGTATTTTAAGTAGAATCTTGAAACTTTGAAGAATTGTTGTTGATGATATGGAGTTTTGCACTTGGAATTTCATTCTGCAAAACAAGAGTTATGACCCTTGACCCAGTACGAATATGTTTAGAAACCTAAGTTAACGTGTCATGTAGCTTGAAATGCATGTAACCTGAAGTCGTTAAAAGATTTAAGAATGTGTTCAGCATTTTTAGCATGTTTAGGTCTGTACCTGCACCTCCCCACTCCCATTCTACTCCTCCCCTCTCCATAAATAAAAAAGTAAAACAATTTTACTCTTGCATTTTCCTTGATCTTGCATTTTGATGATGTTAAATAGTATTCTTATCCAAACAGTTGAGGACTCACACCCACAACTCAAGGTAGTATGAAAGAACTATTTAGAAACAGTATATCAAGATGTATCATATAACCGAACAGTGGCGGGAATTAGGGATACCAGCTTTTCTTTTTACATAGATTCATGTTAAAAGCCAGATTATCAGCGGATTGTCACAATTTTACCCCGATTCTCCCATAGAAATTCAAATTAACCACATTTCTACACTCTGTCTCCCTATTTGCAGATAGGCAGTAAGGCTTGTGAGTTAGAGTGCGTCCAATAAAATCTATACGTCGGGCACAAAACGTACAGTGTAACAGAACAAAACTGTAAACCTGGTCGATACAGAAATTGCATTGCAGATATATATATTTTAAAACTAAAAGGGACCAACTTGTTCATTTCGTTATGATTTTTTTAAAAAGGTACACGAACAACGGTTTGATTACAAAAAATATATATATACATGGAAAACTTTGTTTAGTATCACGATTTGTTTTGTTTGAAAAAAAAATTGATTCAAAGCTCCAGTTTTTCAATTCCAGACATAAACGAATGTTCCTCTGATCCATGTATAAATGGCAATTGTACGGATGCTGCTAATAAATACATATGCTCTTGTCAAGTGGGCTGGACGGGAATAAACTGTGATCAAAGTAAGTATATGAAAACTAACTATATTTGTAAAATATATGAGTAAAAATATTCCCTTTGAAGAGGGGATAATTAGAATTTGGTCCAATTTTCTTTTCTTTTTTTTTCTATTTTCTTGGAATAACAAACGCGTGTAAGTGTTTAACTATAATACAGCACTATTATATACTAGTAAAAACTATTAATACTTTAGTGAGACAATATGTTTAGTAAATTTCAGTAACGTAAATCTGAAAACATGAGCCTTTAAATTTTGTTTTGTTTCTCATTTTCGCCGCAACGTTAAATTCTGTAAAAATGCAGAACACGCAATGCTATAGCAACAATCACAGGACATTTTAAAAGTTGAGATTGAGAAATGAATAGGAATGAACTGTACCAAAATTGACTCTATCTACCAATGTATTTATATTACTGCAGACGTAAACGATTGTGCCGGAAATCCATGTAAGAATGGGGCGACCTGCATAGATGAAGTGAATAGTTACACATGCGCGTGTGTCGCTGGCTGGACAGGACCTAACTGTGATTTAAGTGAGTCTGTGTAAAAATTAGCTCGGATATACATGTAAAGCATTATTGAACGAATTGAATTGGTGGATATATTTGTCTGTACTGCTATGCGCTTTGTCTTAATTGCTTTGGCGTATTGTAAAGCGAATTTGTCCTGTCTGTAATGATTTATACTGTAAACTTGTATACACTGGTCTAAAGTATAGAAAAGCTAACGGCAATGAAGTTATGAGACACGTCAAAACAAAAATGGTGCATTGAATACACTCATATATTACTCTGGAGGTTACGTATGTCGTGCATTTTGAACATTTATTGGGTGAGGTAACGTTTATACACACTAACCTCTATTTGCAACAGTTGAGGCATTTTAAGCGGTATGGAATTTGGACTACTTACTTATGAAAAATCCACACTCTTTACTTTAGAAATTTAGAGATCCAAGATGGTGCCCCACTGTGTTCCTTTAAGGACGCTCGCTACAGTTTCGTAATTTTTTTCTCAATAATAGATTTTGATGAAATGTTTTGTATTAAAAAATCAGGTTATGATGATTGAAAAATGAAATAAAAATACAAGGTCACCAGCGTTGTTTCAATTTAATTTGCCCCTAGATATGGTGCTATTTTGAACATTTTTCAAAGTTTCTATAATCGTAAAATATATTTCAGTAAAGGACAATAATCAGCATAAATTTGATACCTAAGCATTTTTATAACGGAAAACAATATATCTATTTGAATCATGCTCAGAGAAATCATAAGAAAATGATTTTGTAAAGAAAGGAATACTTGTTCAGCAGACCCAAGGGCTATTTTTGCATATTTTTGTCAACTGTAAGTTGGTACTTCTGCTATTTTATCGAGTTTCACATAATAGAATTTAATCAAACTCTGCACATACATTTGGTTATGTCTACCTAATCTAAAACAAAAAAAAAGTTGATATGTCACCATATTAGATTTCGCTTAAATCAAATTACAACGAGGTGGGATGTGGCGGGCATTTATACAACGCAGGTTTGTACGAAATACTCTTTCAGTGTTTGAGTAAATGACTTAGAGATATATCAAATTATCAAACAGCAGATTTCTTAATAAGCGGATTTTAAGGTGTTTCTGAAGCATTTTGATGTCATAGAACGATGAAAGTTTCCGCCTTTCTCCGAACAAAACCTATAGTTTCGAATACGGATGTACGGTATGGGTACGGTACGCGATTAGAAACAGCTGTGACTCAATGCAGAGTTGGAGCGCGGGTATAAATTACAGACTCCTGTATATGTCGGATTGAAGCAATTTGAATTAAAAGTACTTTATATGTATATATTTTGTAACCATGGTGATACTTACCCTAACCTCTAGTCAGTATATTATACATATTATACATTAAATGCATGCGAATATACAATAATTTACGAATTTTTGCCGTACGCGACATTTCCGGGTATTCGCAGAAGACCGCTCCAACTCTGCAGTGAGCTACATCGAATAGAAACATAACTAAATTGGCACGGTGTTGGTGTAAATATGGACCCGTCCGGAAAACTGTAGCGAGTGCCTTTAATGTTTTTGTTTTGCCCTAATTGTCGTACTTTTTTTTCCTTTTTGCGATTTTGTATTTTTATACCTTATTTACAAATCCATAGATACTCCTTCGTAGGGTTTTATTTCAAGGGTTACTTTCGTTGAACGTAGCTATTTTCTTAAATCATTTGACCCTATTTTTAGTTTAACTGAATTGAGCTGTTTGTATAGTTGGATGGTCCTGCGTCTGTCGCCCATCGTCCTTCGTCAACATTTTAATTAAACGACTTTTCCTCTAAAAGCGTTTAGTTGAAATTTTTGATTAAAATTGGTCTCGATATTTGTGGCTGGTTCTCTACTAATATAATTTCATTTTATGTAGATTTCTTGTGCTACTGCATCCAAAAGGAAATTCCGACAAACATTATTCACAAAAAAACGCAAAGCTGAAATCTTAGATGTTTAGTTTGTAGTAGTGCTTTGGTCAAATTGGCCCAGCACGTTGAATAACTTGTTTATACTTCTTAAAAGTGTCTTAAACATCAAAGTCTAAATTGTTTGGCATGTAACATTAAAAAATAGTAGCCGCTACCACTTTTGATGAAATCATGGTTTCACATATGCCCTGTCCTAGGGTCCACTTGTTTAAGGTCGATTCATCTCAGTGTTGTTATATTTTCTGGTCCTTCGGGATCATTGATTTCAACTCATTTAGATTCGAAGATTGAATACTGCTTAAGCCGGTGCTAGGGGGCGTGGGCAGTGTTGCATTTTCCCTTACTGCTCATGAACAGACTCAATCAAACTGAGTCTGCAATTTTCACTGTTTGCCTTGTTTTCGGTGCTTCCGAGGGATCTACTTCTCAGATTTTATATAGGAAAAACTTCTTGCCTAAAATCCTAATGCATTGAGCTCAGATATTTGATATGAGACACTGTGTAGTGGTGATCAACCAATGTTGTTCAAATCATTGCCATGGGGCTAAAATTGGCTCGACACTGGGGTTCACTACTTTTACATATACTTGTATATGGAAAGCTTAAAACATCTTCTGTTATGAAGCAACAAGACCCAGAGCTAAACCGTTTTCTATGTAGCTTAGTCTAGTGAACCTCTGCCAAGTTTGTTCATATAATCCCATTTTGGTCAAAAATGGCTCTGACTGCTTGTCTTACATAGACATGTATTTGAAAATAATATAATAGTCTTTTTGTCCAAAACCTCATAGCCTAGAGCTTGGATATTTGACATATAGCTTTATGTACATGTCTTCTACTAAGAAATCTTGTACATATTTGAGTCAGTAAGGTGATATAGTGCAACTTATTTTGCATCTGGTTTTGAATGCCTGATCATTTGGTGTTACTGTTTTCATATCCATCTAAAATGGCTTGTTCTTGGTGTTATGTCAATTATTTGTCATAGAACATTGTGTATGCTAGTGCAGAAGGTTTGATCTATTGAGTGCCTTCTGGCCGAGTGGTAAGTGAAGTTGACTTAAATAACTTGACATTAAACGATTAGGATTTGAGCCTCACTAGCGGCTTAGAACACACCTGTGATAAAGCCAACCATGTCAAAGGTTCTTAGGAATGCTGCTTTCCTTGTTAAACTTGTGTCATTAGACTTCTAACAATTGGTCATAGTTCTGTGCGACAAGCACCTTACAATTGTTAATTCTGTTAAGCGTTGCACGATGCCTACAGTTTACATTTAACCATACCTTGGGAGTTTTAATTTCTGAACATTGTTATGTCAATTAAGTAATCTTGCAATCTGACTTCAGATATAGACGACTGCCAACCAAATCCTTGCAAAAATAATGCTAATTGCACGGATCGCGTTGACGGTTACACGTGCTCGTGTGAAGCAGGATGGACAGGGAAAGACTGTAATGAAAGTAAGTGAATTTAAATATTGTAGGAGTATTATAAAGCAAAAGAAGAAGTGCGGTAAGTAGATGAAAAGGGAATATCGGCAAGACGTAATGAGTTCATATTCATTAGTGAAAAAATCATTGTCCACAAGTGAGGCCTGTGTGTTTCGTTTTGGGGAGGCTGCGTTTTTAGTTCACCTGTGCACAAAGTGCTCGGGTTGAGCTATTGTGATCGCTCAAAGTATGGCGGCAGTCCGTCGTCCGTCCACACTTTCCTTTAAACAATATCTCCTCTGAAACCGTTTAGTGGAAGTTTCTTTCTTATTTTTTAAGATACAGCCTTGAAATTTGGATGACATGTACGGTTGTGCACACCTTTCATAAAACTGACGTTCCATGACCATGAATGTGACCTACTGATCTACTTTTTTTAGTATCTTAGAATCAGTTAGACATTTGAAACATGTAGCTCATATTACTGAGGTGAGCGATCCAGGGTCATCATGTCCCTCTTGTTGGAACATGGCATTCCCTATTTTATGTTAATCTTTGTTTGTTTTCTGATTGAATTGTTTGAAGAAAGACGATACAGAGAATATGATAAAAAAAACTACGAATTATTACGATCATTTGGAATGAAAGAATGCAATTAAGATGAACAATAATAGACCCGGTTTGATCGAGTCTGTTTTTTATGATAATTGACGCCTCCTAGAACCGGCTTCTATAAACTCTATTGCAAAAATATTGAATGGACTACATGATCCCAACTGGCGAGAAAATAAACACTTACTTCCTCTACAGCAATGTTCTCATGATGATCACTAAATTATCATTTATTTATTTTTTGTTTCTTTTCTGTTTTAAAGGCTCCGTAATGTGATTAGTTACGAAAAATATTACATAAGACTGATTTTCACAGAATTTGTTCATTTTAAACAGTTGAAAAAAAAGAGTTTACAATTTAGGATTTTTGAGTGAAATTTGTTTTTACAAATTATAAAGATTATCATGTACTGAGTTTAGTAACCAAGACAGTATAAGAATATGGCCATGACATATATCAAATCTAAATAATGAATCGAAAAGCCAGATACTGAACCTTTGAGACAAGAAGGCTGAACTTGGCTTCTTACGAATGCTGCTTTACTTGTTAAATTTTAGTCCTTAGTTTTCTAACATGAGTCAACCTGACAATTGTTGATTTAATCGAATATTGCGTAATACATAAAGTGTGTATTTAACACAATAAGGACATTTTTAGTTTCTTTAACTTTTTTATATCCATTAATATATCTTAATGTAATTTGACTGCAGATATAGACGATTGCCAACCAAATCCTTGCAAAAATAATGCTAATTGCACGGACCTCGTTGACGGTTACACGTGCTCGTGTGAAGCAGGATGGACAGGGAAAGACTGTAATGAAAGTAAGTGAATTTAAATATTGTAGGGGTATTCTAAAGCAAAGGAAGAAGTGCAGTAAATAGATGAAAAAGGTATATCGGCAAGACGCAATGAGTTCATATATATTAGTGAAAAAATCAATGTGCACTAGTGAGTACTGTGGGTTTCGTTTTTGGGGAAGATGCGTTTTTAGCTCACTTGAGCACAAAGTGCTCTGGGTGAGCTATTGTGTTCGTTCGCCGTCTGGCGGCAGTCCGTCGTCCGTCCACACTTTCCTTTTAACAACATCTCCTCTGAAACCGTTTAGTGGAAATTGATGAAACTTGTCCAGGATGTTCCTTTGGTAGTCTCATTTCAAAGTTGTTCAAAGAAATGAATTCAACACAGAACTCTTGGTTGCCATAGGAAAAACTGTGAAAATCTTCTTATCCAAAACCGTAACTTGTAGAGCCTCAATATTTGGCATGTGACATCATTTAATGATGTTCTACGAAGATTGTTCAAATTATGCCCCTGGGGTGAAAACTGAAAAGTGGACCTGTCATGGGGGTCTCAAGTTTTACATAGATTTATATAGGAGAAAAAGTTTGAAAATCGTCTTGTCTGAAATCAGAAGACCTAGGCCTTTGATATTGGGAATGTAACATTGCCAAATGATCCTCTACCAAAACTGTTCAAATTATGCCCCAGGGGTAAAAAAGCGGTCATGCCCTGGGGGTCCCAAATTTTACATAGACTTATATAGGATTTTGTTTTGAAAATATTTTTGTCTGAAAGTTCATGACCTAGGCCTTTGATATTTGGTATTTGGCATTGCCTAGCGAATCTGTAACAAATTGTTCAAATAATGCCCCTTGGGTTAAAAGAGGCCCTGCCCAGGGGTTACTTGCTTTATGACTTTAATAGGAAAGAACACTTCAAAATTATTTGATAATATTTCTTAGACTGTTTGATTATTAACCAGGTTTTAAACGAAAACCTGAGTTATTAGATTGGGGTATGTCGTTGGTCGGGCGGGCGGATGGGCGGCGGCGTCAAACTGGTGTTTCCGGTCAATAACTTTTGTTTCTGTAAAGATATTTGAATAAAACTTGGTATGTATGTAGCTTATATCAAGACAAAGCCTGGGATTGATTTTGGGGTTTCTGGGGTCAAGGTCAAGGTCACTGTTACTTAAAATAGAAAAAGGGTTTCCAGTCAATAACTTAACTTAGGAATGAGCTATCATGATGAAAATTGGTGTATAGAAAACTTATATAAAGTTGTAGCTTGGGATTGATTTTGGGGTTTCTGGGATCAAGGTCAAGGTCATTGTTACTAAAAATAGGGTTAGGGTTAGGGTTTAGGGTTAGGGTTAGGGTTTAAAGTGGTGCACTGTGATTCAGTATACTTTTTTATTCTTATGAAAAGTGTTGAAAACCTGGTTTCGTGGCATTGCCGCGTTTCTTGTAATTATCTTATGACCCCAAGAAAAAAGGGGTCACCTGACTGAGACCTTGACATACTGACCTTTCTTGTTTTTTAAGATACAGCCTCTAAATTTGGAAGACATGAACAGTTTTGCACACCTTTCTTAAAACTGACATTCAGTAACATGAATGTGACTTACTGACCAACTTTCTTAATATCTAATTATCAGTTTGACATTTGAAACATTTAGCTTATTACTGAGGTGAGCGGTCAAGGGTAATCATGACCCTCTTTTTGGAACATGACGTTCTGTATTTAATATTTATCCTTGTTTTTTTTCTGTACGAATTGTTTGATAGGGGACGATAAAGAGTAAATGATAAAAACTACGAATTATCGTATTCATTTCCAAATGTGATTTGTAATCTTGTTTAACAAAATCTATAAGAAAATCATTTTGAATAAAAAAATGCAATTAAGAGGAATAATAGTAGACTCGGTTTGATCGAGTTTTTTTTTTAAGATAATTGACGCCTCCTAGCACCGGGTTCAATTAAACTCTATAACAAAGATATTGAATGGAGTAAATGATTCCAACTGGCGAGAAAATAAACACTTACTTCCTCTACAGCTCACTCTCATTATGAACGTTAGATAATCATTATTTTTAAAGGCTCCATAAAGTGATTATTTAAAAGTAATATTACATAAGAATGATTTTGACAGAATTTGTACATTTTATATTACCCATGTAGGAAGGACATGTATGTGTGATTAAAGAAAACATTAACATTAGGATCCAGCGATATATAACGTGTCAAATGTTTTTTTTGCCACCTGTTAGTTTGTATTTTTCAGCTTGTACCGTAAATGTACGAACATTGTATGAAAATCATGATATTTATTCACTTTAGTATGCCCTCTTCATTTTTTACATATATTTTCATGCAGAAAAGATGAAAAATTAAAGTTGAACAATTTAGGGGTTTTAAGTGAAATATGTTTTTACAAGTTACATTGTATAAAGATCATCATGTACAGGGCTGGGTTTACTAGCCAGTATAAGAATATGGCCATCATAAAGATCAAATTTAATTACTTTGCTCCGAATCGAAAAGCCAGATACTGAACCTTTGAGAGAAGAAGGCAGAACTTGGCATCTTAGAAATGCTGCTTTCCTTGTTAATTAAATTTGAGTCCTTAGTTTTCTAACATGAGTCATAGTTCTGTGAAACAAGTACCTGACAATTGTTGATTTACTTGAATATTGAATAATACATAAAGTGTGTATTTTTCCATAATTAGGAAATTTGTAGTTTCTGTAACATTGTTATGTCAATTAAGTAATCTTAATGTAATTTGACTGCAGATATTGACGATTGCCAACCAAATCCTTGCAAAAATAATGCCAATTGCACGGACCTCGTTGACGGTTACACGTGCTCGTGTGAAGCAGGATGGACAGGGAAAGACTGTAATGAAAGTAAGTGAATTTAAATATTGTAGGGGTATTCTAAAGCAAAGGAAGAAGTGCAGTAAGTAGATGAAAAAGATATATTGGCAAGACGCAATGAGTTCATATTCATTAGTGAAAAGATCAATGTGCACAAGTGCATACTGTAAGTTGCGTTTTGGGGAGGCTGCATTTTTAGCTCACCTGAGCACAAAGTGCTCTGGGTGAGCTATTGTGATCGCTCACCGCCTGGCGTCAGTCTGTCGTCCGTCCACACTCCCCGTTTAGTGGAAGTGGAGGTTGATGAAACTTGGCCAGGGTGTTCCTTGGGTAGTCCCCTTCTAAAGTTGTTCAAAGAAATGAATTCAACACAGAACTCTTGGTTGCCATAACAACCGAAAGAGAAAACTTTAAAAATCTTCTTATCCAAAACCGCAAGGTGTAGAGCCTCAATATTTGGTATGTGGCATCATTTAGTGATGTTCTACGATGATTATTCAAATTATGACCCTGGGGTGAAAAGTGGACCTGCCATGGGGGTCTCAAAATTTGCATAGATTTATATAGGAAAAAATGTTTTAAAATCTTCTTGTCTGAAATCATAAGACCTAGGCCTTTGATATTTGGTATGTAGCATTCTACCAGATGTGTACAAATTATACCCCTAGGGTAAAAAAGAGGTCATGCCCTAGGGGTCCCAAATTTTATATAGACTTATATAGAATTTTGTTTTGAAAATATTCTTGTCTGAAAGTTCATGACCTCGGCCTTTGATATTTGGTATGTGGCATTGTCTAGTTGATCAATAATAAGATTGTTCAAATTATGCCCCTGGGATGAAAAGAAGCTCTGCCCAGGGGTCACTTGTTATATGACTTTTATAGGAAAGAACACTTCAAAATTATTTGATAATATTTCCTAGACTGTTAAATTATAATTACCTTATAACCCCAAGTAATAAGGGGGTCACCTGACTGTGACCTTGACATACTGACCTTTCTTGTTTGTTAAGATACAGCCTTTAAATTTGGTGGCATATACAGTTTTTCACACCTTTGTTAAAGCTGAGTTTCAAATTATTTATCATTGGAGACATAATTTTAATACAGAGTTAAAAATAAAGAAATTTTGCCTTTTTTTTTGTTGTATATAAAAAAGCTGCTTAAAAAAACCTGTCAAGTATGTCATTTTGCGCTCTGCTGAAAATAAATGACGTTAGTGGTCATGTTTGTAGATTTACAGCTGTAAAATGGAGACTAACAGAAAACTGGAAAAATACCAGTCAATCGGAAATATCGTCAACTTTAATTTGGCAACATTTCATGGCAGTTCGTTGAAGATCGTTAGGTGGCGCATATCACCTTCAAACTTCTCTTCAAACATCATCTTTATTTTGTTGAACTTGATGAAACTATATAGGGTTTTTCTTTTGATGATCCACTACCATATTTGTTAAAAGAAGTCATCTGTATGCAGAACGCATACTGCCGGGACTGAAATATTGTAGGAGACGAACATTTTTCAAAATGGGCTTGTCAGACACAATCAGTCAGATTTCAAAATAATTTCAAAGCAGCACTATACATTCGGTGACTTTCTGCTAAGACTATTCAAAGAATTCCTAATCATCAAAGATAGGCTGCTTGGCGACGTGAACATTTTTGTTTGAGTAAATGTAGTGTAAACGTCATAAAGCATCTTATTAGAAACAAGAAAATAAATTCAAACAAATGCTTCGTTGGTGCGTCTTTACCAAAGAAGTTCAACTTTTCTCGTTTCATATAAAAAAAACCAAAGTTTACAAAAGAACTACTGCTGATATGAAACAAATATGTTTCTTCGGTGATTGTCTACAGAAATCTTTTAAGTATTTTCTTAATAATTTTTTAAGACGTCATATTCGTTTACACGCGTCTGTTTTATGTGTTAAGAATATAATTTGTTGCAAAATGCATATGTAAACAAAATTAGGCATAAAATAAAAAGAAAATCGGTTTTTGTTCGTGAATATGGAATATATCTCACCTCAAAGTGAGAAAATATTCACATTTTCAAAATTTCAAAAATATTAAAAACAATTCACTTCTCTGTAAGATGTATTCCATATTCACTCAAAACAAACAAATATCCTCTATGTAATCAAGACCTCCAATGAATTTCTTGCTTAAATACACTAACACCTTCCTTATGTCACGTAAGTTTTTGATAGTTCTGAATCTCCTGAGATGAAAGTGATGAACTTGATGGAAATGTTAATTTGCTAGATACTGTGACATATTTTGATTTCTTTGTCAGGAAGCTTCCTGTATTTGGTAAAGATTTCGTGAATAGACGCAGCCATGAAATCCATAAAAATAAACCATTTTCATATTTGTGTGATTATTTATAGATATTGACGAATGCCAGCTTAACCCATCCCCTTGTCTGAATGGTGCTACATGTATAGATGTTGAGGGAAGTTACACATGTGCTTGTTTCGAGGGATGGATGGGACCCACATGTGATACAGGTATTGTACGATATGATAACTCTGATGAAATATGATAAATTGAAAATACTTGGATTTAGGCTTTACGGCACATCATCGCAGCATAGGTTAGGACTAAATAAAAGAAATTATATCTATTCATATCGAAAAGTGTATGTAATAAAAACTTCGATACCTTCTTCTGTCATAGAGATACAACAACATCAAAGTGTTTGTCTTTTACGACTATGGTATGATGTGCTATGATGTGATATTATAGGGTATGATATTATAATATGATATGATATGATATTTGATACAACAATACCAAAGTGTTTGCCTTTACGACTATGATACCAAGTGCTATGATATGATATTATAGGGTATGATATTATGATATGATATATTTGATACAACAGTACCAAAGTGTTTGCTTTTTACGACTATGATATGATTTGCCTTGATATGATTTTATATGGTATGATATTATGACATGATATGACTAATAGTTACCTTAGTGACATTTAAAACATATTATTTGTTTTAAGTAACAATAATTTCCCAAATAAAGATAATTTCATTCAAAATGATTGGAATGTGAATAAGACTTGCAGTACTAATATGTATCAGATTTAACTATAGCTGTATATAAAAGCGGAGTTGTTAAATGACATGATGTTGTAATTGAGACATGGTGAAGAAAAATGAAAATTTTCGCATCATTTTCAGTTAAGTATCTTTGACATCAATGCATATTTTTTAACGAGATTGAAAGAAAAAGAAGTATTTTTTACTTGATATATAAGTCATAGTATGTTATTGTTTGTTTTTAAATAGTTGTCAGTAAGGGTGGTTTTATTTTCACCCTTTCTTGTGTTTTTAAACAGTTTTGTTCTGTATTCACTTGGTGTATCATTTTCAACCTATGCGCAATGCATGAGTGATTTTCTTTTTCAAATATTGTAACTTTTTGATTGACTACTGTTTATATAACTTAGCAAAAACTACATCTACAACTTCATCTACCACGTCAACCTGGATGGAGCCCCGTTCGGAACCAACAGGTGAACCCACGAGTGAGCCTCACACTGAGCGCAGCACGACAACAGAGGCACCATGTGTCACAGGTATCTATCTAAAGTATTTAAAATAAAAAGTAGCCACTGAAGGTATGTTTACGGATAGCTCAGTGAAGGTATGTTTTGTATGTTTACGGATAGCTCAGTGGTTTGCACACTGGCCTTCCAATCCTGAGGTCGGGGTTCGATCCCCGGAAGCTACTCGGGAATTTTCAGAAACGCTTTTCAGTGTTTCCCACCCAGCTAGAGGTGTACTGGTCAGGAACCCAGGCAATCCTTGCGTGTATCAGTGCTATACACTGGGCACGTTAAAGAACCAGGTTGTCTATTCGCAACGAGCTAGGCTAAGTTAGCCGGACAAGCCTGTATCTGATTTCTGATCTCCCTGTGGGGGCTTTGTCTCACTCTGTCCCTCTGGTCAGATCGCTCTGTGTCTGTACTAGTAGAGGATGATTTCGCGCCCTGTGTGGCTGCAGTTGCTGTAAAGCGCCTTTGAACGTGTTTATCATGAAAAGGGCGCTATATAAATCTGGTATAATAATAATAATAATAATGTTTAGAATACTTGAGTTAGGAACAATAACTCAGATAGTGCATTTCTTTATCGTCAGTTTTTGCAACGGTTTCCAACGATAACAAATACAGTGAGCCCTGTGTTTAAATACCATCCGTTAAAGATGGAAAAATACGTTGACATAGAATCTCTCAGTATCGGAACATTTACCCATTTACAGCTAAACCGGAAGATGACTTTTGTAGATTTGTAGTTACGTAAAACGCCGCACTAAATTTAAGGAATTTGACAACAAATGATAATTTGATACTTAATTCAATTCATCACTTTTTTAGACTTTAACATGTATTATGCAGTCCAGAAATCTTGTAAAAGGCCCTTAGCCAGCTGAATCAAATCATGTAGAACCATAACGAAGACTGTTGCGATATCATGAGAAACCATGATACTTACTCTTAATTAACAGGTGCGCAATACCAAAGTGAGATCGACGGTGTTATATTACAGCCCTATGATAACGATCTTAATTCATCCGAAACGAAGTTATTTAGAGAAACTGAGGGTGCGCTGATGAGTCTGGTAAGTGTTTCATGTGAAAAATGCAAGGACATATATCTTGAATATATAGGCAAAAGACGGGCGTCTGTAACTTTATGATGTTTATAGTTTCCATGCTTGTGTTGAATACACTAGGCGGCATACATTTGCAATAAGTAAATAGTGTATTTCTTGTGGGTTTGAATTACCGGTATGTCGGGCAGGTGGTTTCAATGCACTCGTTATAAGTGAATTGTATTTCATGCCTTTTATTATTTATGGTAATGGTTTATTTTATACATTTAGATTTAGTAACTGCCCTCGCGACTGCATCATTCATTAATTAACGTTATTTGAATAGCAGACGTGACACCAAAAACACTCGCCTCGAAAACATAAGTTAGTAAACAGTTATGTATATTCACAGCGTTGTAACCTGACCATGGAAAAAATCTGCGTATTTTAGAGAGGAGAAATTACATGTTTCATTTCTGCGCTTACTGTACAAAAATAGTTTTCCTGTTGCGACATGTGAAGGCTTAGAAGTATCATGGCAAAACAATCATTGCTGTGCTGCGGAGATAAGCTGCTCTTGCATTTGAACCGATTTTGCCTCATGGGGCTACGTTTTAAAGCGTAACCTTTACTCATGTCTGTTTAATGTTCTGGTGACATAAAAGGTTAGATAGAATTACCACTTTGATGAATTGAAACTTAATTTGACCTGAAGTTTTGCTATTATGAGACGAAGACATGGGTGAAATCCAATTTGAATTAAATAGATTGTTATTTACGTCTGCATGACGCACGGAATGTGTCTTTCAGTGTTGACGGTTGTATCTACCACGACTAATCCTGATGTATTAGGGTTATCATAATAATACATTAATCTACAAAGTTGTTTTCGGTCCGAGAGGATTTTGGATCCAACGGGGCACTTGACACTCAAGCTGGATGCATCACTGCAGATTAACATATTACTTTAATGACCGTTTTATTCTATAAATACCTTTTTTCTAGTATCATTTCGGCTAATATTGAGTATAGTTAGCTTAAAAATTCATTGAAATTGTGAGCTATGTAACGTACTGGGCTATTAGGCACCATTAAAACGTCATTATTGACTGATTTTTACTGTATTCGATGGAAGTTGAATACATATGGTTTTGTATTTGTAAGTGAATTTAAACAGAAAACTCGTAGTTATGAAATGAATTTAGATATAATGTACAATTATTTTCTTTATTTTAAAGGAAGCGTTGTAGGTAGACATGTACTTTACTGTAGCTTTTTTAGAAGCACATCAGTCTAGAAATCATTTTTTACTAAATATGGCGGAAGACTAGACACTGCAATACTGCCATGTTGCTGACAAAATGAAATAACACAGTCAGGTACATTAAAGATCTCCTACGGAGACAATTGTTTGTTTTGACAGTTTTTCTTAGCAGTATTTCTGGATTCTGTACCAGTACAAACATGTTTTCCGTAAGTAACTGTCAACTTACCCACATGAATCAGAGTTAGAGGAAGAATGATTTCAGACAGAATGTCTTTATTTGCATATCGTCATGGAAAATATACGCCTCGCCCGCGAACTCACGTGATCATTAGATCTGCGCTCTTCACTATTGAGCTAAGCGGACGGGCTGGAGAAAAAATGTTCGCATTTTTGAAATCCTTTGAATACAAATCTTCAAAAGACTGCTTGTGAAATTATTTATCTTTTTTTTTTCACGTGTGAAAAAAGGCTGCCCTGAAAACCTATTTAATAAGTCATGTCACGATTATTATCTTTATATTATTATCATATTATTTCTATTGTTTAAACAACCTGGCAGACACACAGAAAGAATTGCAAAATATTTACATCTGTTTTTCAAAATAGTGGAATGTCTTGTAACACAGTCAGGAGACTTACACTGCAAGTTAATAATAGTATTACACTGTATCATTGTCAGATACGTTGTAAAGTTGTCTGATTTATTGTCACCTTGTCTTGTATGTTGTAACGTTGTCCGGTGCATCGTTGTTTATTAAGCTATGTTGTTTTCTGATATACCATATCGTTGTCCTATACATTGTAGCTTTGTCCGGTATGCTGCATCTTCATTAATAACATTGTATTATAGTCTGATACACTGTACCGTGTTCTGTTCTGAAACATTGTTCTCTTGCCTGGACTTTTCCTTGTGATTTAGTTAAATGTTGTATTCAAATTTAAGGTTCTCAATGCGACGGATATGTTCAACATGACGGACATGATATGCAATATGTATTTGCAACGGTTGTAAGTAAATTACATTATTATATAATTTACTATAAAAAGTAACGAACATTCTGTAAGCCAGTCTGAATAACCAGAAGCGGTTATATTTACCGGAAGAGGGCATTATAACCGATTATTTGCCCGCCAATGTTGAGTGACGTCATTTTGACGTCATTTTTCTGGGTGTTAACGTTTACGTTAATATTTTATATGATTAACTGAATCAAGCTGCCGATATATAATAAGCAATTTCTTAAAAGGCAATGAGGTTTCTTACGCGGTTATTAGCGCTCCTAAATTGAAACTGTCGCTCCTAACTTGAAACTTGTTACAATGATGAGAAAAAAATTGATTAAAACGTTAGATAGATTTACTGTGCAAATTTTCAGGGGCGGAAGAGGGGGCGGGTGCCGTATGTTCAAGCCTGACCTGGGCCAAATTTTTTCTCCTTATTTTCCCTTTTTCTAGTATTTTTTTTACTTGTTTTTTCAAGACTGATTATTGATTAATTGTAAAATATTGGAAATTTGTCATTGATATAAAGAGATTTCTTGCTGTTCAAAATGAATTTACATCTTTACTTTTTACAGTATAATTGTGGAAGAAATGAAGGTAGGATGTACTTCTGCCCCAAGGTTATTTTTGAATGAAGTGAGCAAAATTTAAAACAGACCCGCAGGTCTGTCACATTAAATCCGTTTACTTGAGACACTTAAAAAGATATTGACAGTTTTATTTTTTGTTTTATAATTGTTCACCAATAGTTTGCTTAATGATAAAATGAATTGTCTGCAAACATGTTGGACAATGGACTTGAGGAAATACCTAAACTATAGAAAATTTATGAAAAAAACGGCATGGTAAAAAAAAAGAAAGTTTTTTTTAAAATTGTAACACAGTGTGAAATACGATCGGCTTTCAGAATTTACCAAGCAGATGCCATTTTTAAATATTGCTATTAAGGGTCCAATACCTTAAGTGATAACAAACTATTGGCTAAGTATATTTTTGACAATTGATCGGATAAAGTTCTTATCCCAAATGTAAGGAGTTAAAATGTACAATAGTTTGTTCTGTTGCTAAACTTGAAGAAAATATTGTTTTGAATTACCCCAAAAATATGAGCCGTGCCATGGGAAAACCAACATAGTGGCTTTGCGACCAGAATGGATCCAGACTAGCCTGCGCATCCGCGCAGTCTGGTCAGGATCCATGCTGTTCGCTAACGGTTTCTCTTATTGCTATAGGCTTTGAAAGCGAACAGCATGGATCCTGACCAGACTGCGCGGATGCGCAGGCTAGTCTGGATCCATTCTGGTCGCAAAGCCACTATGTTGGTTTTCCCATGGCAAGGCTCATATATTAAAACACAGTAGTTTTTTTTCGACTTCAGTTTTCCAATGCCAGCTTCGACTATCAGTGAAATAAACATAGGGTTTACTATTATGATCAGTACTTCGGAACCTGTTTCAAACCAAGCTGTTCAGACATTGTTCAGCTACATGGCAGATGATGCAGTTTTCTCTTCAATGAGAGGTATTGTTTTAATTTATCGTGGCTTCTTCTTTTCAAACTGATATTTTGTTACTTGTTCCGTTGTTACAGACTTAAGTTTAAATATATTCATTTCGAAAATTACATTTCAGTTATATTTCAAATTTTGGAGCATGTACGAAAGGGATAAGAACGAAAGAAATTATAGAGTTCTTCTCCTTGTAAAACAACGGTGAATTTACGTACTTGACGGTTGATACAAGTAGAACAAAATATAAAGTGAGTGCCATGGTCATAAATAATAAATGATTATGACAAACACATGTTAAAACAGAGATCTGATAATGTGTGCAATGAAATCATTCTTCGTACATTTTGTTTAAACTTGTAGTTTCTATATGTGTTTTAATCGGATACAGACTAAAGGTGGCTAATCAGAG
Organism: Mercenaria mercenaria; assembly: GCF_021730395.1. NCBI lineage: Eukaryota > Metazoa > Mollusca > Bivalvia > Venerida > Veneridae > Mercenaria > Mercenaria mercenaria. The sequence goes on along the minus strand of NC_069366.1, from coordinate 23,952,621 downwards.
TTTGATGAAGAAATGGATTTGGTGAAGATTAACAAATGATGATTTACGCTTATTTGTATTTACTATTTAACTGTTAATTCATGTGAGAATTTCACTGGAGATATATTTAAAATTTGAATTACTTGTCCTGGCTGTTCAGCAAAAACAGGGTTGTTTAAGTATATCTATAGATCAAATAAATGTTCTTTGCCCAAGAGATCATATGGATAGAAGAACTACTGTGCTACTTTTGCAAAATATGTACACTGATAAATATATTTTCAGTCAAAGTGCATTAAAAATGCAAGTTTATAAACATATTATTACCTCCCTTTACCTATACTGGTACATTTCTATCAAGGATTTAACGCTATGAAACGGGTCCTTTTATCATTTAAATGGATTCTATCACATCCGTTTAACCTGAAGAGCAAGTATTTAGCTAGTTATATGTGTGTCCCATTGGCCAAGCAGAATATCTATTTTCTAATGATTACATAATGAATGTATTTAAATTGACCGGAGACGTGTTATAATATATATATATAAAGATTAAAGGAATTATTTATTTTAAGCCATAGTCAGTACAACAAACCCATCTGCGACAACAACAACAACAACAACAACAACTACAACAACAGCCCCAACCACAAGTGAGTATCTTTCACACACATAGTCAGTGTTACATTGATGAAACACACGTATATACAAGTATTTTGAGCAAGCTTAGTGTACTTTTTGTTACAAAAACAAGATATCATTGCAAACATTGTTACGCAATTATTAAAAGTGTTATGATTATATAACCACCATGACATCTAGACTTAGTATTATGATCTGCCCTATATACAAACAATAATACGGTTGCTTGCTCATTACCTCTTACTGATTTCTAGACATACTGTACACATTAAAGTCTTTGATATCTTATTATTACTTGATATTTGATTGCTACAATCTAGTACGGCATCCTGTTCCAAATTTCATTTCTTTCTTTTGATTTTTGGTTAATATGCATAATAATATGATTATAATAATTTTACAGGAAAGTTGCAACATCTTTTTGCGTTAAATGTTGACCTTAATTTTTTGTCAGATTCTAAAATATTCGTTTTGTTTTGTGTTAAATCAAGATTTGTCAAGATTTTCTGATAGATTTATGAGGATAAGACAAAACTAAAGCCGAATTTGAGCATTTGAGTCGCACCATGAGAAAACCAACATACATGTAGTAGCTTTCCGACCAGCTAATTTCCGTTTACCAATGTACGCCCTAGCAGTATGCGTTACTAAATTCTACGAACAAATGTACCCATCAACAATATGTGTAACTAATATCTGTGCATCAATTTACGGCCTAGCAGTACATGCAGCTACGTTCAACGTACCAATAGGCCGTTTAGAGTATGTGTATCTACTCCCTGTACATCAGTTCGTGTTCTAACAAGCATGATGTGTAGGAAATTTCCATGCATCAGTTTATGCACTATACTAGTAGAATGTGCAGTACTCTCTGCGTATCAGTTTATGTACTAGTAGTATGTGCAGTTACTTTCTGCGTATCATGTTAAACACTAATAGTATGCGCAGTTTCTTTCTGCGTATCATTTTATGCTCTAGCAGTATGTGCAGTTATTTTACGTTCTAGTAGTGTGTGCAGCTACTTTCTGCGTATCAGTTTATGCTCTATCAGTATGTACATTTACTTTCTGCGTATTAGTTTATGTGTTACTTCTTGCGTATCGGTTTATGCTCTATCAGTATGTACATTTACTTTCTGCGTATTAGTTTATGTGTTACTTTCTGCGTATCAGTTTATGCTCTATCAGTATGTACATTTACTTTCTGCGTATTAGTTTATGTGTTACTTTCTGCGTATCGGTTTATGCTCTATCAGTATGTACATTTACTTTCTGCGTATTAGTTTATGTGTTACTTTCTGCGTATCAGTTTATGCTCTATCAGTATGTACATTTACTTTCTGCGTATTAGTTTATGTGTTACTTTTTGCGTATCGGTTTATGTGTGAATCTCTGCTTGTCAGTTTATGCACTAGCAGTATGTGCAGGTTCTTTCTGCGTATCAGTTTATGCCCTAGTAGTATTTGCAGTTACTTGCGCATAATGTTACGCTCTAGCAGTATGTTGAAACGATATTGTTCACTTTATTGTATTATTATTATTATTATTATACCAGATTTATATAGCGCCCTTTTCATGATCAATTTCACGTTCAAAGGCGCTTTACATAGTTCAAATGCAGCCGCAGAGGGCGCACAATTTCATCCTCTACTAGTACAGACACAGAGCGATCTGACCAGAGGGACAGAGTGAGACAAAGCCCCCACGACAGAGAGACCAGAAATAAGATACAGGCTTGTCCGGCTAACTTAGCCTAGCTCGTTGCGAATAGACAGCCTGGTTCTTTAACGTGCCCAGTGTATAGCACTGATACACGCAAGAATTGCCTGGGTTCCTGACCAGTACACCTCTATAGTAATCTTATTGTAATAGGATATGATTCTGCGGTTACCATTCAATATTGAACGTGAATTTCAAACATCATTTGATACTAGTTTATAATGTTATGCTTTGTGTCTATATATACATTTGTGCCAAGACACGTTATTATGTGGCCAAATGTAGAATAAAATTATTGGTTCCAGTACTTTGTCATAAACTAATGTTATGCTAAAAATCAGATCATAAATTATTCATCATACGTTACCACTATGCAGGCTTGACTTGTATGTGTGTATATGATGTATGCGTGTGCACACAAATAGAAATAAACATGCATTTACTTTGATATACATGTGCATAAAATACAGAAGCTATTTTTGTTTACCAAAGGAAATTATTTTCAGAGTATGTAATTCGATTAATGGATGGGAACAATGATACGACTAATGAGCTATATGGACGTGTGGAAATCAGACGCCTGGTTGGTGGAAAGCCAGTCGGCGACTTTGGCACTATTTGTGATGATAGCTGGGGAATCCAAGAGGCCACTGTTCTATGTAGATCACTGGGTGCTAGGTAAATAGTTTTATTTACAGGTAGCATTAACCGACCTAGGATACGGTATGGGCCCATTAGCCATATGCACTTAAATTTATTACAATCATAATTTGTTTTCTTGGGGAAAAAATGACAAAAAGCAATTTTGAAAAAAAAAATGCACCTGTGATAATGAGCCATGAGAAAGGTAAGTAAGAACATTAATATAAGTGCATATGACTTGTGGACCCATACTGTATCCTAGGTACGTTTCTGTCACCTGTAGTTTTAATTAGAGAGAAACACATACTTCGAGAACTTTGGTAAAAAACAACAGAAACTTCGGACTATATGAACAAACTTCGCACATGTCAGTGCAAGAGAAATCGTATATTCTTCTGAAACCTAATACAAAAATTGCCTCATCGTCGCTTGTAGATCTGAAGATACATTTTACGTTACATGAATTCGGAAAAGACTTTGGTAAATTAAACGATAAACTACAAGAAAGCGTTGATTGTTTTCATTTTTAAATACTAAATAAAATACTGTTGTAAAGCTTATGCTGGACTTCATTTGCCCGAACTGTAATGGACCAGACGTCATTCAGCAATTCGATGTCATAATTAACGTATAATGCTCTCTTTCCGGTCCGTGCGCACATCGTAATTGATACAGATCGAGCACAACTTCATTTAACATCTTAGATTTAGGGGACGATTTATTTCCTCCCAATAATTCCTTCGCATCATCTTTATATCTTTAAAATGCCAAACCTTAGTTCACATTTGTCAGTTTTGATCGTTATTTGTAACAACAGAATGATCAAAGGAAGAAATAGAAACTTTAGAAATATGGCGATTTTTGTATACCTAGACCATACACATACGACAAAGCTAATTTACCATTGTTTTTCAAGGATGATTTAATTGTATACTTTAATACGAATAGGTTTTTAACTGACATCATTTCTCCTTATAAGTCATTCGATTTTTATGCTTAAAACAAACAAATGCTAGTTCACGCACGAGAATTAGTTGTTTTCCATTCTAAATCAACCCTTAGACTGCTAAATTTCTAAAATGGACTGGTCCATCATTCAGTTTGGGCAATACAATTCATAATTCTATGGGGTGTTCACTGAAAATGTACAGACTGAATAACGAACAGTGTGGACCATGATCAGCCTGCATGGACACGCTGATATTGGTCTGCAGTGTTGACGAAGAGCAGAATGACTTGCCACTAGAAAACTAAAGGTTTATTAATTAAAAAAGCGTTTGTAAGGGATATAAACTAGAGGTAAACTGTCTTAATTATGAAACTTTATTCAACCATCAATAATTACGTGTTCTCGTGTAGTGTATAGTCAAGTGGTGTTCGATTCCCGACTTGGGCGTGATTTTCTGTTGATTTCACCTTTTTTAAAAATAATTTTAGTAAAAAAATCTCATGTTCTGATGTTCATGATATGAAGAAACTTTTATTCTAAAGAAAAACTATTTCAGCCAAAATCATAGTTCAGCCCTTTTTGACTAGGCGCTTGTTGAAACGAGTCATCTGATTGGTCAAAATGAAAATAGATTGGTGGAAATAAGAATAGCAATATTTGAAATTCAATTATACAGAAGAAGAATTTGAATATGCTGTCTTCAGATTTAACTTTTAGGAAGATCGAGAGTTTTAGTCAGATTGTTACTGAGTTCTTTTGTGATTTAAAGCAAAGCTATGTAAAGTTGATTAGCTTAATATGAATTTCTCCTCAACAATTAGATTTTGGGACCGACATCAGATTATGATATTGCTATTATCAGCGTTTATGCGTTTTTGTATTTCTATTTCCCTCGCAGTTTATAATATTTAAGACTATGAAACCTTTTTACGTAATTCATGTGTATTCATCATTGATTAATTGATTTTTATAACTCGTCATTTCTTTTCCGATGTAGTAACCCTTCAAACAGCTTTGCATATGGTGGTGCAGCATTTGGAGAAGGCAGTGGGCAAATATGGTTGAGTAATTTCCATTGCTATGGGAACGAGAGTGGATTAGAAGAGTGCATATCATCAAAATGGGGCGAGGCTCATTGTTCACATCAACAGGACGCTTCTTTATCATGCGGTATATTTCGTAAACATATCTTATATTGTTGTGAACAGCCTGTCCGCTTAGCTCAATACGGAGCACGCAGATGTACGGATTGAAGGGTCGTACGGTTCATCCTCGGGCGAGGAGCATGTCTGACGAGACCATTTGGTAAAAGACAGTATGTTCCCAACCTCACTTATGCATTTTGAGAAGTTTGCAGTTGCTGTCATGGAATTGTTAAGGACTGAAAGATTTAGTGAACAGTTTTACTGTTTTCAGTGCCTTCGGAACGGTTCAGTTTATGCATTGTAGAACCGATATTATTGAACAAGATCTGTCTGTTAATGCTTAAGGTATTAAATCACTAATAGAGAACCTCCTTTTTGAAGAGTATTCAATACCTACCATAAACCTACTTTTACTGCAATTCTTAGAGGGTTGTAGGTTCTAGCCCTACTGGGACCAATTCTTTTTCCTTTTTTTCCTTTTTTTCTAGTAAGTTATTACTTCTTTCAAGACTTATTATTGATTTCTTGTACAAAAATGGAAAAAGATGGATCTTAAAAGCGATTTCTTGATGTTCAAAGTGAATTTACTACTTAAACAGAAGGGGTAGAGTTACACATCTTTAAAAATATTGAGTTACACGCAGTGAAAGTTCTCTATTTTGCTTTCACTCTTAGATTATATATTGTGGAAGAAATTTAGGTAGGTTTTACGTCTGCCCTAAGGTTATTTTTAAATGGAGTAAGCAAAATTCAAAACAGAAACACAGCATTCAACCTTATTTTTTTCAGTGTTGACGCATGAATTCTGTCTCATTATATCCGTTTACTCGAAGCACGATAGAAAAAAAAATGATATTGATTTTCTAATTTTGTGTATTATAATTGTTAACCAATAGTTTGATGTTTCTTTTATTAAAATTAATGGTAAAATGAGTTCTCTGCAAACGTTTTGGAAAGTGGTTATCACTTTGAAATTTGTCTCTACTTGAGCTTGAGGAGATACCATAAGTTATATAAACTTTATAACAAGAGGACCATGATGGTTCTGAATCGCTCACCTGTGCCCACATGACCCAGTTTTGACTGAGTATGACGTCGTTTTTTTCTATTATTTGACATAGTGACCTAGTTTTGAGCTCATGTGACCCAGTTTTGAACTTGACCTAGTCTAAGATATCATCAAGATGAAAAATCTCACCAATTTTCATGAAGATCCATTGAAAAATATGGCCTCTATGGAGGTCACAAGGTTTTTCTATTATTTGACCTAATGACCTAGCTTTTGAAGGCATGTGACCCAATTTTAAACTTGACCGAGATATCATTAAGGTGAATATTCCAACCAATTTTCATGAAAATCTCATGAAAAATATGGCCTCTAGAGAGGTCACAAGGTTTTTCTATTTTTAAACCTACTGACCTAGTTTTGGATCGCAGTTAACTCAGTTTCAAACTTGATCTAGATATCGTTAAGGTAAACATTCTCACCAATTTTCGTGAAGATCCATTGAAAAATCTGGCCTCTAGAGAGGTCACAATGTTTTACTATTTTAAAATCTACTGACCTAGTTTTTGATCGCAGTTAACCCAGTTTCAAACTTGATCTAGGTATCATCAAGTTAAACATTCTGACCAACTTTCATACAGGTCCCTTGAAAACTTTGGCCTCTAGAGAGATCACAATGTTTTTCTATTTTTAGATCTACTGACCTAGTTTTGGAACGCACATAACCCAGTTTCAAACTTGAAATAGATATTATCAAGATAAATATTTTGACCAATTTTTATGAAGATCCATTGAGAAATATGGCCTCTAGAGGGTTCACAAGGTTTTTCTATTTTTAGACCTACTGACCTAGTTTTTGACTGTATGTAACCCACTTTCAAACCTGACCTAGGTATTATCAAGATAAACATTCTCAGGAATTTTCATGAGGATTTCGTGAAAAATATGGCCTCTAGAAAGGTCAAAAGTTTTTTTTTATTTTAGACCTTCTGACCTAGTTTTTGACCGCACATAACCCAGTTTCAAACTTGACCTAGATATCATCAAAGTAAACATTCTGATTAATTTTCATAAAGATATCGTAAAAAATGTCACCTCTAGAGTAGTCACAAGCAAAAGTTTACGCACAGGCGCACGCATGGACGACGGACGACGGACGTCGCGCGATCACAAAAGCTCACCTTGTCACTTTGCTTCAAAACTTCAAAATAGTGCAAAACATGGTTACTTTTCAGAATAAGGCCATTTTCAAGCAAAGGCCATTTTGTAAACATTACTAATAGTGATCTAATACCTTAATTATTTTGTTTATTTTACTCGCATACATGACCAGGTTTGAGGTAGCATATTGTATTATTAATTTGTAGACAGTTATATTATAACTACCTCTGTTTACGTAAAAGCCAAATGATTTGAAAGAATGAGTTTTTCCCCTTTAATCTAGGAATTGATCGTGTCACGAACCCCTCGAATGCTTCGTCAACACTAGGACCTGGAACAACACCATCTACGACGTCAATGCCAGGTAATAAGCTAAATTATTATACCTCACTTTTGTCTACAATGGTAAAATCCCATTACCCGAAAAAGAGACATTTTGACTATCAGAAACATTTTCAACCTTTTTCACACGTGACCAAGCGAAAGTGACTGTCAGGTCATGTGACCGCGCTGATATTTTGAATGTCATATAAGGGCAAATAACTGCTTCAGTTTTTTAGCCAAAATGATTGCCTCCCTTGTCACAGTGTCATATTGTAATGACGTCACTATTCAATGCGTACACAGGTAATTACCACGCTAAAGATAAAACTGTTGATTTAAATGAAGTAAAAACATATTTAAAACCTTTTATGTCCTTAATTTTGTTCGGTATAATAAAATAAATGTCATATGACAACGTGTATGACATTGATATTGTCAACCCTCGAAACAGAATGTCAACACTCGGCTTTCGCCTTGGGTGACATTCTGCCCTCGGGTTGACAATATCAATGTCACATACGCTGCCATATGATATTTATATATTGAGATCAAAGCTCTGCTAGTTATATGCATTTATATAGTTTCATTATATATGACAATGGTTTCTGTAACAGTTTAGAATTACCAATAAGTTGGTTGTAGTTAGGGTAATTATCATAAATATAACATCAAACATATATTTAGCGATGAGTATTCTGAGATTAAGATGTATTTCTGTCTGTCACACTCTGTTTTTCTATTCAATACATAACGATTTGAAGAAATATTTGAAAAAAGAAGTAAACAGAGAAATGTGTACAACAGAGTAACTTATTCTCTATGAATATCCCTCTTTTGTACATTGATTTTAATGTGGATTTGACAGTACAATTATCTCTTTGAAGACAAATGATAACTACTGTTACTTTAGTTAATGTTAGTTTTAGGGTTATTCTTCAAAATGAGGCTAGGATTCAGCTATTTTTGTCAGCTCTTGGAAAACTGTCCTATTTATAAAGAATATATAAAGAATAGTATTTAAATCAGTACAGCATTAAATATCGCGCTTTTACGACGTTGTCTTTGATTTCGAACGTCATTTTCTATTATACAAATGATGAAGACTGTATGACCAAATCGTTGTCTGTCTTAGTAAAAACAATCTATATATTAAAAACATTAGAGAAAACTTCTGGTCACCTATTTCTATTATTCTTTCTTGAGGCACTTCTTTAAAACATCATGCTCTGTAAAAGGCGCCCTTTGTTGCCCCTATGTGTGTCCAAAAGAAAATGTAAATATCGTATAATCAATATGAAAATGACTGTTACAAAGTAAACTACTTATTAACTTAACATCAAATTGACTTGACGAATGCCAAATTTGAAATTATTCGTTCAAACATGAAATCAATCGTTAACGCTTTTAAAGCAATTAGATTTGCAGAAATAGTTATGTTTTATTAATTGATTACCAGTTAAAGAAAATATTTCATTTTACAGGTGAGAACATTCGACTGGTTGATGGCGAAAACTGTTTAGAGGGTAGAATAGAAGTTTTCTACAAAGGAGAGTGGGGAACAGTGTGTGGTTATGGTTTTAGTCGTAATGTGGCACAAGTTGTTTGCAGATCACTTGGATTCCGGTAATTAAATTCCAAAATACGATGCTTTATATTTTCCTTATCATATGAAAACTGTCGGGGTTCGCAGATCACTTGGTTTAAGGTTATCTTAATATATTAAGTATACATATAAATTTATAATTATACCACCATCAAACACGGTTTGGTGGGCTTTTTAGCTCACTAGTCACAAAGTGACAAGGTGAGCTTTTTTGATCGTGTGGCGTCCGTCCGTCCGTCCGTGCGTCCGTAAACTTTTGCTTGCGACCACTCTAGAGGTCATATTTTTCATGGGATCTTTATGAAAGTTGGTCAGTAGATCTAAAAATAGAAAAACAGTGTGATCTCTCTAGAGGCCAAAGTTTTCATGGGATCTGTATGAAAGTTGGTCTGAATGTTTATCTTGATGATTTCTAGATCAAGTTTGAAACTGGGTTAACTGCGGTCAAAAACTAGGTCAGTAGGTCTAAAAATAGAAAAACCTTATGAACTCTCTAGAGGCCAGATTTTTCAATGGATCTTCACGAAAATTGGTGAGAATGTTTACCTTAATAATATCTAGGTCAAGTTTGAAACTGGGTTACGTGCGGTCCAAAACTAGGCCAGTAGGTCTAAAAATAGAAAAACATTATGACCTCCCTAGAGGCCAGATTTTTCAATGGATCTTTATAAAAACTGGTCAGAATGTTCGTCTTAATGATATCTAGATCAAGTTTGAAACTGGATTACTAGCGGTCTAAAACTAGGTCAGTAGATTTAAAAATAGAAAATCCTTGTGACCTCCCTAGAGGCCAAATTTTTCAATGGATCTTCATGAAAATTGGTCAGAATGTTTACCTTGATGATATCTAGGTCAAGATCAAAACTGGGTTACGTGTGGTTAAAAACTAGGACAGTAGGTCTAAATATAGAAAAACCTTGTGACCTCTCTAGAGGCCATATTTTTCAATGGATCTTCATAAAAGCTGGTCTGAATGTTCACCTTGATTATATCCAGGTCAAGTTCGAAAGTAGGTTACATGCGCATGGCGTCCGTCCATCCTTGCGTGTGTGCGTCCGTCCGTAAACTTCTGATTGTGACAACTCTAGAGGTCACATTTTTCATGGGATCTTTATGAAAGTTGGTCAAAATGTTTATCTTGATGATATCTAGGTCAAGTTTGCACCTGGCTTACGTGCGGATAAAAACTAGGTCAGTAGGTATAAAAATAGAAAAACATTGTGACCTCTCTAGAGGCCAGATTTTTCAATGAATCTTCATGAAAATTGGTCAGAATGTTCACCTTGATGATATCTAGGTCAGGTTTAAAACTGGGTTACGTGCGGTCTAAAACTAGGTCAGTAGATCTAAAAACAGGAAAACCTTGTGACCTCTCTAGAGGCCATATTTTTCAATGGATCTTCATGAAAGTTGGTCTGAATGTTCACTTTGATGATATCTAGACTAAATTTGAAAGTGGGTCATACGCGTTCAAAAACTAGGACATTAGGTGTAAAAATAGAAAAACATTGTGACCGCTCTATAGGCCAGATTTTTCAATGGATCTTCATGAAAATTGGTCAGAATGTTCAACTTGATGATATCTAGGATATGTTTGAAAGTGGGTCAAATGCGGTCAAAAACTAGGTCAGTAGATCTAAAAATAGAAAAACATTGTGACCTCTCTAGAGGCCAGATTTTTCAATGGATCGTCATGAAAATTGGTCAGAATATTCACCTTGATGATATCTAGATCAAGTTTGAAACTGGATTACGTGCCTTTAAAAACTAGGACATTAGGTCAAATAATAGAAAAACCTTGTGACTTCTCTATAGGCCTGATTTTTCAATGAATCTTCATGAAAATTAGTCAGAATGTTTATCTTGATGATATTTAGGTCAAGTTTAAAACTGGGTTACGTGCGGACTAAAACTAGGTCAGTAGATCTAAAAACAGAAAAACCTTGTGACCTCTCTAGATGCCATATTTTTCAATGGATCTTCATGAAATTTGGTCTGAATGTTCACTTTGATGATTTCTAGGTTAAATTTGAAAGTGGGTCATATGCGTTCAAAAACTAGGACAGTAGATCTAAAAATAGAAAAACATTGTGACCTCTCTATAGGCCAGATTTTTCAATGGATCTTCATGAAAATTGGTCAGAATGTTCACCTTGATGATATCTAGGTCAAGTTTGTAAGTGGGTCAAATGCGGTCAAAAACTAGGTCAGTAGGTCTAAAAATAGAAAACCTTGTGACGTCTCTGGAGGCCAGATTTTTAATGGATCGTCATGAAAATTGGTCAGAATATTCACCTTGATGATATCTAGGTCAAGTTTGAAACTGGATTACGTGCCTTCAAAAACTAGGTCATTAGGTCAAATAATAGAAAAACATTGTGACTTCTCTAGAGGCCATATTTTCAATGGATCTTCATGAAAATTGGTCAGAATGTTTATCTCGATGATATCTAGGTCAAGATCAAAACTGGGTCACATGAGTTAAAAAACTAGGTCACTATGTCAATTAATAGAGAAAACGACGTCATACTCAGTTCAAAACTGGGTCATGTGGGGACAGGTGAGCGATTCAGGACCATGATGGTCCTCTTGTATAGGAATCACATTGTCCCGTCAATTATTTTCCTAAAATACGGATATGTCTGGAACCGATATTCAGAAATCCTTTTTTTAAAGACTTTGGCTATAGGGATCTAAACAGAACTTCACATACTAGGTTTCATAGCTCTGACTTTTCTTTAGACAAAGTTATTTCCCTTTATTTATTTCAGAAGTGTGCCGTTACGGATTGTTTTTCTTAAATATCTCTGGAACCAATATAGATATTATTTTAACAAGGTTACATAGATAATGAGACCACTCCACATACCAGGTTTCGTGAATAGGGCTTTTGCCTCCTCTTGGTACTCGAAACAATCTCTCTTCCCATCAGTTTTGTATTGTTTTTCGATCCGGACAGTCAAACGCCTTTAAAATCTCACCATTTTCAAAGAACTGTTACATATGTTCATTTTGATGCAATTGCAATAGCGTGCGAACGGTGAAATTTCACATAACAAGGTGGAACACCTTTTAGCCATTGTTTATCTTTATTTCTTTACAAATGACATTCATTTTCAAAGGGGGACATTTTTTCCGAATATTTTAAGTAGCCGTCGTACGGAACAGTACGGCAGAACATGTAATGGTCAGAGAAAATATTGGTAAAGATGGTTTTCGTTTATCAAATATTTCTGTGTTTTGGTGATATACTCCTAAACCTTAAATGTAAAGTAGATATAGTGAACATCTGACTTCCTGAACCTTTGGTATCTGGATACAGTGTCTTCTGCTGAGCTTATTGAGCGCGTATCAATGCAATCTGACTAAAGTACGTGATCTTCTAAACGAAGATCTGAGAATGACCCATTCACATTAGTCTTCTGTATATTTTGGATTTCCAATATTGCTTTTTTATTTTAGCAAATCTGTTTTTATTTGAACCAATCAGACGACTTGTTCGAATGTCAAAGAGTAAGAAAAAATTGCAGTAAATCCAGGGTTCGAACCCGGGACCCCTCGTTTACAGAGTAACTCGCTTACAGAGTAAGTGCCCTACCAACTGAGCTGACCGGCTATCTGACATCTAATGACATAAGCATTATAGATATCAAAAACCAAGGCTTTTTTAAGCTTGCAGAACGTTGTAAATTAGCTTTAGATTGGCTAGCGGAAGGGTCGTCAGAACGAAGCTATCAATAGCTCATGTTCAGATCCTATGCATAGCGTAATAGGATATGTAGGGATGGTACGTAAAATATTCAAATTCATCTTTACAGGTTTTTTTCAGAGTGAAGTGATAGCTAAGTGCACCAATTTTCTAAATATATTTATGGTTTTCCTCTTCTCCATGTCAAAAATAGAAATATTTGATATCTAAAAAAAAAATGACTTTCTCAAAATATCTGAAGCAAAATGGACAACTCTTGTATTGATCGTTTTTCAAGGATTTTAGGACTTCCCCAATTATAGTCTATATCAAAAGCTCCCACAGCTAAATAAATTCAATAGAGTATATAATGTAAGTTTACTCTACTTTCAACATTTTGAAAGATACTATACTGAACTTCCTTTTGTCTTTTAATAAAGTCAAATTCCAAGACTAGCCAAGAGTCTAAAACGCTTGAAAAAATTCTGAGTGAAAGAGAATGACATGCTCTTTATTATAAGCTTACCAAAATCATACCAAAAACGTACCTTAAAGAAGTTATTAAAGATCTTATATTGTAAACAAACCCCTACACCATTTTACCATCAATATTTTCCACTTATGAATGCACTCAATTCAGGTGATAATTGTTGATATATTTGTAAATGAGAGGCACCAAAAAAACTTTTTTCAAGTTTTGTAAACAGTATAAGTTTTAAGTTAATGTTGATATCTGAAATTATCTGATTACTTTGTTTTCAACAATAAATAAAACACCTTTTAGTTTGTTTAGGGTAGTTGACCTGTAACGAAAATCATCAAATAGAGTAATCTCCATATGCTTTTTCAGCATTTATTCGTTTTTCAAGGAAAGCAAATGATCGTGCTAGTTCCCTCCAGAGAATGTTTAAATTAAGAATTGCTTAAAATACATTACATAGAGTCATTATCTATCAGCTACCTTAATATGTAGTAATTACAACCATTACCTTAAAACATTGTAATTATATTTGACGACAATGAATTTTTGTGTTACCAATTTAACTTTTTTTGTTATTTCTCATTGTTGGATATATACATTTTACATTTTGATATATAAATGTTGTGTAAACCAATGTATCACCATTGAGAACAATAAATAAATAACTTTGGCTAAAGGATCAAAACTTAATAACGTTTCTTAATGTCGTTAATTTTCTTCAAAGGAATGTAAAAAACTATGCATTATTCTATATAATCTTCATGCATTACTAAACTTTCTATCAGGGCCTCACTACAACTTACTAAATAACTGTCAATGTAAGTCATGAGAAAAGCGTGCATATTGTATATTGAATACAAAGGGATTTAAAAAAAATGTAGGTCATATTTTGTCTGTCTGATAAGTTGTTTGAAAAAGGACCTATCTGATTTTTCTTTCACTTTTGATCAATATTTAATGTTGGCTTCAGTTTATTGGTCAATTCAGAGTTGTCCCCCTTTGATTTATTTGGGTAGGTACCATCTCTAGGATATGTACTTTAGCCAGATTAGTATCAGTGTAACCTCAAACAGTAAGTGTTGATGTTTGAAAATAATCATGTTTGATCATTGATTTTTATCTTACAATTCTATTTATTTTACTGTTTGTTACCTAAGTGAATTAAGTACGACGATAGTGTGCAAAATACGGTATAGAGGACGCTCTTATTTCAGATTCATTAACTGAGCCGTGCCATGAGAAAACCAACATAGTGGGTTTTCGACCAGCATGGATCCAGACCAGCCTGCGCATCCGCGCAGTCTGGTCAGGATCCATGCTGTTCGCTTTCAAAGCCTATAGTAATTAGAGAAACTGTTAGCGAACAGCATGGATCCTTACCAGACTGCGCGGATGCGCAGGCTGGTCTGGTTTCATGCTGGACGCAAAGCCACTATGTTGGTTTTCCCATGGCACGGCTCAACTGGTTCTCAAGGTTTAGGAGTATATCATCAAAACACAGAAATATTTGATAAACGAACACCATCTTTACTAATATTTTATCTGTTCTGCCGTGCTGTCCCTTACGACGGCTACTTAAAACATTCGAAAAAAAGATGTCGCCCTTTGAAAATAAAGCCATTTGTAAAGAAATAAAGATAAACAATTCCTGAAAAGTGTGTTCCACCTTGTTATGTGAAATTTCACCACTCGCATTTTATTGCAAATTAATGCATCTAAACGAACATATGTAACAGCTCTTTAAAAATGGTGAGTTTTTAAAGGCGTTTGACTGTCCCGAAGTGGAACCCCTTTAGTATACTGACACTTGTTTCGTAAAGTAATATACATGTTTTACATGCTGTTCAATTTTCATGTCAAACAATTCTTTCTTTGTATGATTTGGCGTTGTTTGATTTTTGTTTCTCAAAACGTAAATCTAAGCCTTAAGGTAATAATTAAATAAATGCTGTTAGAAAATATGTAATAAACAACAATGCATAACCTTACACCACACTTACCACATACATAATAATATTATGTGACTTGAATATTTACTGCTATGAAAATATAGAATTTTTAGCTGACTTTACAAAGTTTTTGATACATCAAATATCTCTGTGAGTGTTACTAGACCTATTAAAGCTTTTGATTTGAAACTTACAATAGTTATTTACTGTCAAGGTCTACACCAGGAGAAACAATACTCTTAAGTCTGAATCTAGACAGAGTTATGCCCCTTTTTAACATAGAATATTTTTAAGGACACTTCACGGCTGAGATAGTTTAGCATATTTGCAATACACAATTGGTATTAAAAGTGTGTTTCCAATACATGTGCTCATTAGATAAATCCTCAATATCTATGTGAAAATAAGGGATGTTTTCTTTTTTTGTATGATTGCAACACTCTGAGTTGCTCTAAATAGTGACAAATGACTGAAACAATAGGAATTCGTACGTGACTTAGATAGACAAAACGACAGTGAGGTAACAATATATTCTTATATTGTTTTCATTCACGAGTTGTAAGCTACAATATAGAATACCCATTTTTAAGAAAATCAAACTGGAAGTTAGAGATAACAGAAAAAAAAACTTATTAGGTCATGAGTCATCTTATACCTGTCAAAGTTTGTCATTAGTTTTCACGAGCTGTCAGAATTTTTATCCCTCTATTCTGCAAATGCATTGTTTTTGTAGGTATCATGGTCGGATATTGTAGTGTGTAACTTACTTTACATTCCACATTAATATTTATGCTTGAAATTGCCTTGTTGAGCTCACCGAAGTCACGTATGAATTTCTATTGTTTTAGTTTATTGTCTGTTATGAAGGTACCATACCTCAATATTAAGTTATAAGAATTGTTCCTTTCTGGTAGACAAATGAAACTATTTGGTTGAATCATAACATAACGGTTTTTGGAAAGAACTGAATATTCTTTTTTTTAATCCCCCGCCACAAATGGTGGGGGGTTATAGGAATGGTCTCCGTCCGTCCTTCCGTCCTTCCGTCTGTCCGTAACACTTTCGTGTCCGCTCCATATATCCTAAACACCTTGAAGGATTTTCATGAAACTTGGGTCAAATAATCATCTTATCAAGACAATGTGCAGAACCCATGAGTCAGCCTTGTCAAGGTCAAAGGTTTGAGCCTTCCATTTTGTGTCCGCTCTGTATCTCCTAAACCCCTTGAAGGAATTTTATAAAACTTGGGTCAAATCATCACCTCATCAAGACGATGTTCAGAACCCATGAGTCAGCCATGCCAGCTCAAGGTCAAGGTTACAACTTAGGGTGAAAGATTTGAGCCTTCCATTTTGTGTCCGCTCTATATCTCCTAAACCCCTTGAAGGATGATCATGAAACTTGGGTCAAATAATCACCTCATCAAGACGATGTGCAGATCCCATGAGTCAGCCATGTCGGTTCAAGGTCAAGGTCACAACTGAAGGTCGAAGGTTTGAGCCTTCCATTTTGTGTCCGCTCTGTATCTCCTAAACCCCTTGAAGGATAATCATGAAACTTGGGTCAAATGATCACCTCATCAAGACAATGTGCAGAACTCATGAGTCAGCCATGTCGGTTCAAGGTCAAGGTCACAACTGAAGATCAAAGGTTTGAGCCTTCCATTTTGTGTCCGCTCTGTATCTCCTTAACCCCTTGAAGGATAATCATGAAACTTGGGTCAAATGATCACCTCATCAAGACAATGTGCAGAACCCATGAGTCAGCCATGCTGGCTCAAGGTCAAAATCACAACTCAAGGTCAAAGGTTTTAGCCTTCCATTTTGTGTCCGCTCTGTATCTCCTAAACCCTTTGAAGGGATTTTATAAAACATGGGTAAAATTATCACCTCATCAAAACGATGTGCAGAACTTATGAGTAAGCCATACTGGCTCATGGTCATGGTCATAACTTAGGGTCAAAGGTTTGAGCCTTCCATTTTGTGTCCACTCTGTATCTCGTAAACCCCTTGAAGGATTTTCA
Source organism: Mercenaria mercenaria (assembly GCF_021730395.1). NCBI lineage: Eukaryota > Metazoa > Mollusca > Bivalvia > Venerida > Veneridae > Mercenaria > Mercenaria mercenaria. The sequence continues at coordinate 23,935,311 of NC_069366.1, read as the reverse complement.
TCAAACTTGTGTCAAATCATCACCTCATCAAGAACTCATGAGTCAGCCATGTCAACTCAAGGTCAAGGCCACAACTCAAGGTCAAAGGTTTGAGCTCTGTATCTCCTAAACCCCTTGAAGGATTTTCATGAAACTTGGGTCAAATGATCACCTCAACAAGATATTGTGCATAGTTCATGAAACAGCCATGTCAGTTCAAGGTCAAGGCACAACTAAAGGTCAAAGGTTTACCCTTTCACTATCCATAGCAGTGGCGGGGGATTTAGCTGTCTTTCAGACTGCCTTGTTGTTATCATCAGGAATTCAAAACGTGACATCACCTTGAAATACTTTTTGGTACACAGTTTAACAATAGGAATATAACAAATTGAAGTGGAATGGGTTTCGATTTCACAAACAGAACATGAAATACTTTCCTTTTCCGTGCCGCAGCTATTCGTTTTCTTGCCTGCAATTCAGTGAATGACAATAAACGGACACCGATTACACTCCACTCACTCTCCGACAAATCGATTAAGGATATAAACGACTTAAATCATCTGTGGTGCTAGAAGTGTGACATTAATTGTTTTGTGTTTTCAGAAACTACTCTTCCTACTATAGACTGAGGTTCGGGTATACTTCTGCGCCGATTCATATGTCTTATGTGTACTGTCTTACAGGGAATGAGAGCAGTATATTTGATTGTCGATACAGTACACCATACTGTAGCCATTATGACGATCAGGGTATACGTTGCCGTAAGTTTATTCATCATTTGAGCCGTGCCATGAGAAAACCAACTTAGTGGGTTGGCGACCAGCATGGATCAAGACCAGCCTGCGCATCCGCGCAGTCTGGTCAGGATCCATGCTGTTCGCTAACAGTTTCTCAGTTCCAATAGGCTGTAAAAGCGAACAGCATGGATCCTGACCAGACTGCGCGGATGCGCAGGCTGGTCTGGATCCATGCTGGTCGCAAACCCACTATGTTGGTTTTCTCATGGCACGGCTCATTTATACTAAATCATGAACTCCGTAAAGTTACAATGGACCCTAAAACGTCAATATCGTTTCGAATTGATGTTCAGATTTTACATCGGGAGTGTGACATCATTTGTGACGTCTGTTTTCTACCCATCTCTGCGATTTCATTAACGAAGATATAATCAATTTAACTTCTGTTTAAGAAGATTTTTCAACCATATAATAACTGCTTGTAAGCGAAAGTTCTAATAGGTGTACTTGAAAACATACTGGATTTGCATCGAGAAATAAGGTCTTGTTCTTTCTTCGCACTAAAATAGCGCCATGCATGACATCACAGCCAGGTGTAAAATTTGCACATCAAACTTTATAGGTTTGTTTCGAGAAACATGCACGAGATCTACAACGATAACACAGCGCAAAAAGAAAGAATGAAACTTTCTCGATGCAAAGCTATATTTCGGATTGCTAATTTAATGTCATAGATTCTATTTATCATTTCTTTTATATAAGGCGCGTAGCTAGGACCGAATGGTGTAGTGGTTGGGGGTGATGGGATGGGGTAAGGGGGATCCTCCCTCGGATTTTTCTAAAAGTGAGATCGGCAAATGGCGCATTTTGATGTATATTTTAAGTAAATACAGAGAACTTAAACCTTGTTTTTTTCTTAATAAATTTCTGATAAGATGTATTATTTTAGATCTAGCAGACTTACACGCATGTGAAAATATATGCAGCTGATCCGCATGTAGACCTAAGAGACTTTTTTTTATTACAGATAAGTTATAGATAGCCTATGTTAACTCTAACAGAGCGAATCATCTACCCTTTTTCTATGTAAATTGAGCAATGACTTGAACAAAGTAAATTGTCTCGTCACTAGATGCTTCGGTTGTTAAAGACGTAGACTTTAGTCATAACTTCAAACCTAATCAACAAAGATATATATCCAGGAGCGACATCGAAAATGTTCTAGGTGTTTCTTTATTTATATTCACTTAGATTACGTTCGCATTGACCCCTCGAATTTTAAAAAATACCATATTTGCAATGTACTGCTGAACGAAAGCTGCCACACTGATACTTGGCATGTTTTATTTTTTATCAATGTTTAAGGGTTTTAAACATATTCCAGCCAACGACAGCGACATCTTCATGGCGTCCAACTTTTCAGCTAAAACATGATTAGTCTGCAATATTTTCTTATGACTATAAACGTTAGATTTTTTGCTCTAGAAATCGTAGAAAAAATATATTTATTGTTGTACATGTTGCATATTGCTTTATCGTGTTATCAGAGTTATCGCTGATAAATGGTTACAATGGAACGCCTAAACTGCCTTAACATGATAATTATTAGTTTGTTTTGTGCTTTTATCCAATATATTCGGTACAAATAATAATTTGTATTGGTTACGTTCAGTTTCATAATAGCTAGGTCTACAGTAACGGTCGTTGTTTACAGTAGTTCGGACATTTCTATGTATCATTCAATGGTTTACTCAGATTTCTACAGACGTCCTTATTAACACAGTATTCAAGAACGAACAGGGTTTAACTTTCCGTAAATATCACTTGGATATTCTAAAACAGATTTGCAGAGTTTTTGTGAAGTCCTGTTGCATACCTTGTGATTTGTTTTAATTTTAGACGATAGTGAGTTATGGTCACTAGGTAAATCCTAATTTTTGAACAACTCGAATTTAAGGAGGTAGGTTACCTTGTTACCAGGGTAAATTCAAATTAGTTGAACCGCAGCAATTTTTTGTAATTTGTGTAATATGATGTTTTAACAGCTACAATCTCAATTTCGTTTTTCTCTGGCCCTTCAAGTTCAATTTTTATCCAGGTTTAAAGAACATGACCCTCCAAAGGTATTTTATATTGAAAGAAGAAGGAAAATACGGATATTTAACACTTTTCAGTGTATTTTAGTTTCACTGATATCCATAGAAGTCTGCATAATTGATAATTTTACTAGTATGCGCGTTAGCTTTCTAATATAAGCTTAAAATGTATATGTCGCGGGGCTCGTGTTTCCATGGTAACGCATTTTCTCTCATTTTTAAACAGCTATGTATAAAAACGGGGTTTTCGACGGCTTCAGTGCCATTCTGTTAATGACCAACATGGAATATTTGGGTAATATTATTAGCAAAATACCAAGCACTTTACATGGTACCCTATTTTTCTTAAAGTTTAAAGTAACCATGGCAACAGAGATGTTTAAAATAGCTTATATCTTGCTTTTTGTCGCAATTTCTTATAAAAAATATTGAATAAAATTATAATTTCTTGTTAATGTAGCTTCAAAACATATTATTTCAAACGTAAGTTATATTTTCGTGTTATTTGTATTTATTCAAACAAATTTCACAGCTTAAAATACTTGCAGCAGTACCCTTCGTCTTGCATTTTTCATGGAAAAATCGTTCAGCATGTGCTATTATTCTCATGGATGTTGTTGTAATGAAAATAAAAAGCCGAAGCCGTGTTCCTTAAATAGACCAGTGTCAACGCTTTTGAATTTTACATTTAGATATATAGGTCACGGGCTTCGTTTCCATGGTAACATCAATTCAATTCAAGAAATCACAATTTTCTACTGAAATTTGAACAATTTTAGAGCTTAGTTTTAGTATATAACTAACAAATTATCAATGAAAACTGAAAAATAGGTATTACAAATCAAACTGCAAGTTTTTTATTTGAAAATGGCCGTAACAAGTAACCTTTCATCCAACTATATTCCAAATAACATCGGTTACCATCATCCATTTTCTTACATTCCGCATAACATTTCAATATAACTACATAAAAGAAGCAAAATATTGATTGTTATTCAGAGCAAAAGACTCATAAAAAATGTTTCAGCAAATAATAGCTGTTTGAAAATAGTTCAAATAAAGAAAATGCACAGAATTACGTACTTTCAAAATAAAAGCTATTAATTTTGCGCGGTAACTGACACGTAACGTCATGACGTCAATGACGTCATTTTAAGGCAACATTGTTTTGAAGCGTTTCTGCGGCAATTTCATCATTATTTCTGCATTATTAAACCATAAAGCATCAGATCGGAGACAGGTTCATGATTTGTTTTCAGAAGAATGAATATACAAACACATTTAGTTTGTCGTAAACGTCGTCGTAAATCGTCACATTAGCTTCCGGTTGGACATGCGCACATACAAATATGAAGGTAACCTACCTCCTTAATGTGCTTATCCTTCGCGTGACCACAACACCAAGTGATAGACATTACAGCCCAAATGACGTCAAATTTGACGTCACAAATCGTATAAGAAATTTGAGCGTCAGCATGTAAAATATTGACGTGTCAAGTAATATTGTAGGTACGCGAAGACAATTCTTTTATAATAATGAAACAAACTGAAATTTCGCGTTATATTGTTAGTACCCGGATGTTATTATATCTCCACCCACTTATATAAGGGAAAAATAAAAAATGCTCTTGTCTGAAAGTTCAAGGCCTAGGCCTTTGATATTTGGTATGTAGCATTGCCTAATGGATCTTTATAAAGATTGTTCAAATTATTGAAAAGTACCCCGTGAGTTATATAGGAATAAATACTTAAAAAACAACACTTTTAGACTGTTTAATTAAAATTAAATGAAGATCCCACTTGACTGTTACCTTGACCTACTCACCAAGTTCCTTGTTTTTTATGATACATTTGCAGTTGTTTTTTTTTAAATGACATTTTACAGTTTTGAACACCATTCTTAAAACTGACTGTCAGTGACCATGACTGTGGCCTACTGACCTACTTTCTGATATTTTTCATCAGATTGTCATTTTAAACATGTTGCTCGTATTACTTAAGTGAGCGATTTAGGGTCATCATCATCTTGTTTAAAATTGTTTGTAAAACTTAGTCATTTAGTCAAATCATAGAAAAATCTTGCTAACAATTAAGAAACATTTTCGGCTTGATTTTCATAAAAGTTTGTTATATTGTTTGTCTGTATGAAATCTAGGCCCAGTTACAAAACTTGTTATCTGGGTTAAAGCATCTATGTTATTGGACCAAACTTTACATTTTATGTCTGAGCTTCAGAAATATCTCTTCACTGAAATCAAGGACAAGTTTGAAACTGTGCCACCTAAGGTAAAACCTTGGTGGATATGTGAAGTAAAAAGTATTGATTTCTTACTGGAATCCACACTTTATATTGATCTTTATGAAATGATTGTAAATGTCTTTTTAAAGTCTTGATGAAGGGCATATTCGGTCTGCCAGAATCAAGAACTAGATCACTAGGCTAAATTGGATTTCTTTTTCAAGCGCGCCGTAAAGACGTATGATACTAAGACTTATTGATTCTTTATTTATTATTGTTTGGTGGGTTTAACGTCGACCCGACACAGTTCAAGGTCATATGGCGTATTTTCAGCTTTGGTGATGGAAAAAGTTACTAGGTGCCCCTCCGTGTATTTCATCACAAGATTGCACCTCGGTAGAACCACCGACCATCCGCAGCTAGCTTCCTCACATGAAGAATTTAAAGTCCCAAGTGTGGTTCAAACCCACATCGATGTTTTGCCAGCGGTTTAATTTCAGCGACCTTAACCACTCAATTGTGACGTAAAATAGTTAATAGGAAAACAAATAGCAACGTGTTAGAATGTATTATAGTATCCCTATATGGCAAGTCAAGTCAATTGTCCAATAATTGTCCAATAATTACGTGAACCCCGTTCACAGTAAAAAAACTAGGATTAACGATCGTAAAACTAGGTTGGTTTTTTTTTCGAACGTAAAACTGGGTTTTTTAAATACCAACCCATATTTTCGAGAGAAAACTTACGATACCGGGCGTAAACCATAGTTTACGCTCGTAAACCCAGGTTTACGTTCGATAAACTAGGTTACTCGATTGAACTATGAATTTCTGTCGTTATCCTAAGTTTACGAGCGTTAACCTATATTTACGAGCGTAAACCTGGGTTCACGTGCGTGAAGCATGGTTTACGAACGTGAACCTATGTTAACGACCGTAAACTTGGGTTTATGACCGTGAACATGGGTTAACAACCGTAAATATAGGTTCACGCTCGTGAACATTGGATAACGACCGAAATTCATTGTTCAATCGGAAAACCTAGTTTATCGAACGTAAACCTGGGTTCACGTTCATAAACTATGGTTTACGCTCGTAAACCCTAGTTCACGGTCGTAAACATAGGTTCTCGCTCGTAAACATAGGTTCACATCCGTAAACTATAGTTCACGGTAATCCAGTTATTCAGTAATTACGTTCTTGGTAAAAAAAACTTGGATTATCAAATATGTAGACCTAAGAAACATTTTATTATAGATAAGTTATAGATAGTCTATGTCAACTCTAAACAACAGAGCGAATCTTCTACCCTTTTTCTCTGCAAATGACCAGTGACTCGTCTCTAGATTCATCGGTTGTTAAAAACGTAGATTTTAGTCTTAACTTCAAACCTAATCAACAAAGATATATATCGAGGAGCGATATTGACAATGTTCTAAGTGTTCTTTATTTATATTCACTTAAATCACCTTCGCGTTGACCCCTCAAATTTGAAAAATACCATATCGCTATGTACTGCTGACCCAAAGCTGCCACACTGATACTTGGCATGTTTTATTTTTTTTATTACTGTTTAAGGGTTTTAAACGTATTTCAGCCAACGAAAGCGACGTCTTCATGACGTCCAACTTTTCAACTTAAACATGATTAGTCTACAATACTATCTTACGACTATAAACGTTAGACTTTTAGCTCTAGAAATCGTAGAAAAAATATATACTTGGCGTCATTGAAAAGTTACCACTTAATATATACCTCTTTACTTTTTTATAATATCGACGTCACTTTTTCATGGCTTATGCGCGGTCTATTACTCATAGACCCTGTCTGATCATGACTTCTAACCTATTTCATGACTGTCAGGTGAGAACAGCACATTCGACGTGCAATTTCACGACATAAAAGTTCTGCGGCAACCATGCAATAGCCTGATGGCGCTGATCGTGCCTTAAACGTGGCATTTTTAGCAAGGATATCAGTCTGCTTTTTTCTAACGTATTCCTTTTAGTCTGTTGACTAACTTTCAAGTGCGATGAATGATTTGCGATAAAATTTTCGTACATGTCGATATTGCTGGAAAAAATCATTTTGCACGTGCAGCCCGTGCTCAAATGGAGTTAATCAAATTTGACAAATCTTTATATCAGTGACGCCTCAGTTGCGTCAAAATGTAGCCGTATTATGCTTTTAACACAGTCCAATGCGATTTTTAAAATATAAGGTCCATTAGGTTGGTAACTTTTCAGTGACGCTGAGTATATTTATTGTTGTACATGTTGTATATTGCCTTATCGTATTAACCCTAGTTCACGGTCGTAAACATAGGTTCACGTCCGTAAACTATAGTTCATGGTAAGCCAATTATCCAGTAATTACGTTCTTGTTCACGCCCGAAATTCATTGTTGATTCTATAATCCTTATATATCGACCTTAAACCATGGTTTACGTTTGATAAACTAGGTTTCTCGATTGAATCATGAGTTTCGGTCGTTATCCTCTATTTACGATCGTTATCCTATGTTTACGCTCATAAACCCCGGTTCCCGCTCGTAAACCATAGTTTACGAACGTGAACCTATGTTTACGACCGTGAACTTGGATTTACAATCGTTAACCTATATTTACGAGCGTGAACTATGATTCGCGGCGTTATCCTATGTTTTCGCTCGAAAATATAGATTAGTATTCGAAAAACCTGGTTTATCGATCGTTAATCCTAGTTTTTCGACCGTAGACTAGGGTTCACGTAATAGTTTGACAATTGGCGTGCCGTATGCCTATACATAAGTAATAAAAAATGCTAAATATCATAACAGTATCGAATAAAAAGATATGTGAATTAACACAATTAGTGAAGTTACTGATATTATACAATGTATTAGTAATGTTTTTGGAATGAATATAGATGGTGACCCATACATAGAGTGCAACACTAGACCGGACATTCCAAGCGTTAACTGTACCTTTAATAAGGATAAATGCGCTTACAACATGACAGTGATATCTGGCAGTATAAACTGGAGATGGAATCAGGCTCGCTTAGTTGGAATGACTGATGCAACAAACCCTTCTAATTCCACCGGTACTTAAGTCACTTTTTGATTTTTCAGTTTCATCAAATAATTAGAATACATCAAATTGACAAGTGTACATAATTGGTTAAGAAAAATATTTTTTTAAGAAAAGTCAACATTATGGTTACTGTTGATATTACAGAAAAGTATCTTTGTCGATTTCATTTCGATTATTGGCTTCGTTATTTTAAAGGAAATTGAAATTATGTTTGACATTACTGAAAATATGCATTTGCATTTTCAGGTCGTTTAATGATCTATCAGAATAAATTCGGTTCTGAAACAGAAAGTGCAAGAATGGCGTCTCCAATGTTTCATACAACCTCTACAGAAATGAAAGTAGAATTTTATTACCAGCTCCGAGAATCGTCTTACAACGATCTAATTTTTAGTCTTAATGAAGAAAAGGAAGGTGGTGAAGAAGAGGAGGAGCATCTCTTATGGAACAGCGTTCATCTTCGGCGTGACCAGGAGTACCAATGGATTTACGAATGTGTACTGCTGTTTGACTTAAAAGAGACTTCAAACTGTAAGTGATTTACTTTTCAGTTTGTATTTTTCAATTTAAAAACTCGCTAGACAAAACTTCAGTACTTTGAATCACAGGATTGCCAACCCACATGACCTTTGGATATCACACACACGGCGAATATGTCCAAATAAAGGAAACCATTATTATCCGTATTAGTTGACGGGTTTTCAAGAGTGTTGAATACAGAAAAATGAGCGCTTTTTTCCGCACAATTTTCTGTAATCCTTTCTCATTACTTTCCTCAAATATTTTTCCCAGCTGCAAAAGTGTGCACGCTATCTACTGTGACAGTCTAAATAAATTTGTTGCGCGAAGTTTTTGAGAAAAGTACTGAAAACTGACAGCTGCTTTGTTCAGTTTGCTGTCTTCAATGCTATTTTTTATATAAAAAAACTGTCAAATAATAAGGAAAACAGGCAGCATATTAGATCTACCTGAATCGATATGTTTTCTGCATTTAAACACTAACTGAAACATGTTTTTCAATAGTTTATTTAAGAAATAATATAGCTATATCATCCAGTGATTTGTCGTTGAATAAAATGAGTGTATGGAGTTCAGATGCAAATAAATTATATCGCGAGGGCGCAGCTGAACAAAAAAAATAAAATAAAAAAATCACGAAATGAGATACATTATTTCGATTCTCACACGTTACCAAGGATTTTTTAAGTATTTTCTTCACGACGTCCACCAAATATTTACCTGTTTTTTTGATGGTTTGTTTTTCGACGCGCCGCTATGCCGTTTGACGCTATGCTGTAATAATTGTGACGTCAGAGCAGTGAATTGTAAAAGAACAAACAGTTTTCAGTCTTCTTTGTTCAATAGGAAAACAAATCGGGTCGTGTTAGGATGAAACATAGTTTTCTGGAAATGTTTGAGAGCATTTTCAGGTATTATATTTTGAAATTGTTATTGAATCTTGATACAGGTTTACTGTCCTATTCTTTTGGCTAACTACAGGCATTCTTGCATAAAAAATACTTTATTTACTTGATCCGCCCATTTATTAACGGGAGAAAAATCACGTGCAAGCAAGGCAATATATGATTTTTATTTTTGAAATGCTTTGTCAGGGATGTATATATGTATTTCTTTGCAGATTGACATCTGGTATCTGCGTCTTGACTCTTCCATAGTATTCTCTTCTTGTAGCATAAAAGATGCAATCTAATCCATAGTATGTTTTGCTGTGTCAGTTACCAAAACCAAACGCACTATCCCCAAAAATGTACGTACTCGCTCCAACCTTGTTTACACCCCCTTTTATAAGTCGGAGTCGATTCATTGTTTTGTTGATAAGCGTGAATATATAAGAACTGCGTGGAACTTGCGCAAATGTTTTTTTTAGGAATCATTTTAATGATTTTTGTAAGTATCAGTCTGATTGTTTTTGCCTAATTTCGAGAAGAATTCGGATAAAACATTTGAAAAATTGTCACTACGTTCGTACTCATCTGTACTCTAAATGTGTACGTACTCAAAATAATTCGAATGTAAAGTTATATGTATTCCTGTTAATCAAATGTTTTAAGTTATATGCACAGTTATGGGTAATGTAAAGCTTGTAATAACTAGAAATAAAAATGTTATGGGTATTTAATACATGTTTACCGTTTCAAGAACAAACGAATGGTAACTAAAATGTACCGGAATCGTAAAGTCATCACATATGAAAACAATGCATTCAGTCGTCAGGTAATGTTATTTTATGCAAGAATACTTTGAATAGCGACAATACACGTTTGTTTTGTGTATTCACGTCTATTAACGACCTTCGGTCTCGGACACAAACAATCCCGCGGGCTTCTACAAATGTTAAAACACACACACACACACACACACACACACACACACACACACGTGTATTATCCCTACAAAGTAACATCATTGCACGTAACTATAGCTATACAAAAAAATGTTTAACATTCCAATAGGACACGCGTTCGCACAAAGACCGATAAATATCGGCAATTACTGACATCAGAATGTGATTTATATACTGCATTGACTCACTTTCATATCACTTCTGATACTGATACTGTCTATCCTACAGGTCTAAATTAACTGCCACATTTTTATTTGATAATTTATTTGTTTTCAATTCTTAATGAGAATATATCAGCCTGAGGTATCTTTACAATAAAAATCATAGCTACTATAGATATAGCGTGTGTAAAAATTAGTTAAAACATGAACGATTAAGAAAATTTGCTTTACATTGAATATGTTAAACAGAGCATACACTTTATTTAATAAATCTTACAATGAAACAAAGATATATTCTGTATAAAATTCATATATTATATAATTTATTTGAGCCAAAATTTAAATGAATAAGGTATCTATTGCATATGTTGTAATATATTTGAACATGAAGAAAAGGTTACATCCTCGTAGAATAGTTTGCGAGAGCATAGCTATAGCTTTTCCTACGGGTTTATGGTTGTGGAGGAAGAGGCCGCTGGTAAATTGTCAATTTAGGGGTAAAATATGAAAATCAAGTAAATATTTAGTTTTTAACCTTTAATCATATTACAGTAACATATATTATTAAGTTTTATGATGGCATTCAGATGCATTACATATTAAAAGTTCCCTTGTGAAATTTCTGCATTTTTATGCCCCCGAAGGTAGGCATATTAAAATTGCTCTGCCAATCCGTCCGTGCATGCGTGCGTCTTTTTTATGTAAATTTTGTCCATATTGTAGATCTGCCATACATGAAGGGATTATAAAATAACTTGGCATTAATGTTCACCAAAATCAGACGACTTGTCATGCGCTAGTCCCAGACCCATAGCCCAAAGGTTAATGTCACACTAAGAGGTAAAATGTTAAAGTGGAAATATAATGCACTATTTATCCAACTAAAATAGACAAGTGTGTAAAAATAGTGGTGGGATTCATAGATTTAAACATACTCTACCAACCTCTTCCTGTTACCAGTACGAAACAATAATTTTCAAAATATGACTTCTTTTTTTTGACTCTGGCAGTCTGTTTAAGAAAAGTAAATCTACACATAGGAGTTGCTTCCCTATTTCTATAGGTAAGGGAGAGCACTGCGTAGAACACTAATAGAAAACAACTTTTATTATAGTAGGCCGATTTATATTATATATTATATTATTATTTCTAAAGCATCAGCTTCAAATAATTAGGTGGCATTATCATTTATTTGACATATTTAAATGCACAGAAACCGAATATTACTTTTATAGGACATTAAAACAAACTATTGCTGTTTCGTGTCGGGTCCGATGAAAGGATTTTGAAATAACTTGGCATAAATGAGAAAACGTGTCATGCACAAGGTTCAGACCCCTAACGCTAATGCAAAGTTCACACTAAGAGGTTTAAGATTAAAATCGTCCATCAATCTGCCACTGATAAAGGAATTAAGAATTACTTGGCATAAATGTTCTCTATATTGAGATGACGTGTCATGCACAAGGCATTCACCCATAGCTCCAAGGTCAAGGTCAACTTAGAAGTCAAAGGTGTTTCTTGTCTGGTTAATAACTCTGCCATTCATCAAGGGATTTGAAAATAATTTTACACAAATGTTAGCCATATTGACAAGCTGTGTCACGCTGATAACATGGGTATCTTGGGTCAAGGTCAGTGTTATCAAATGATGTGGGTTTTATTCGCGCAGACAGCTGTAACATTTTTGTCATGCTTCGGTGGCATTTGTTATCAATAAGTAACAAATGTTGATTTTTATGTTGCTGATTACATACAATAGAAAATATGGAAAACGGTAGTTCTGCACGTTTGAAAACCCGGAAGTATTGGCGTAACGTCATATATCCGGAAAACGTAGAATAAAGCTTTGATTCGGCGTGCGGAAATAAAAATAAATTTATGAATTAATCGAAACCTGTCAGTAAATTTGTTATAATGGCACTGTTGCTATATTTCTAAAGTCGAAATATGAAATTAAAACATATGGCACGTTAAAATATTCAAAATAATGTCTTAAAATTAACGTTAAATGTCCGGTTCCCTTCAATCATGGTCAAATATCTCAAAAATAAGCACACGGACCTATAGATTTTATTTCACCAAATTATAGGCAATGTGTTTATTAGCTCACCTGAGCAATGCTCAGGTGAGTTTTTCTGATCGCTCGATGTCCGGCGTCCGTCGTCTGTCGTCTGTCAACATTTAGCTTGTGTATGCGATAGAGGCTGTATTTTTCAATTAATCTTCATGAAATTTGGTCAGAATGATTACCTTGATAAAATCTAGGCCGAGTTTGAAAATGGGTCATCTGAGATCAAAAACTAGGTCACTAGGTTAAATCAAAGAAAAACCTTGTGTATGCGATAGAGGCTGTATTTTTCAATTAATCTTCATGAATTTTGGTCAGAATGATAACCTTGATAAAATCTAGGCTGAATTCGAAAATGGGTTATCTCGGATCAAAAACTAGGTCACTAGGTCAAATCAAAGAAAAACCTTGTGTATGCGATAGAGGCTGTACTTTTCAATTAATCTTCATGAATATTGGTCAGAATGATAACCTTGATGAAATCTAGGCCGAGTTCAAAAATAGGTCATCTCGGGTCAAAAACTAGGTCACTAGGTTAAATCGAAAAAAAAACCTTGTGTATGCGATAGAGGCTGTATTTTTCAATTAATCTTCATGAATATTGGTCAGAATGATAACCTTGATAAAATCTAGGCCGAATTCGAAAATGGGTCATCTCGGGTCAAAAACTAGGTCACTAGGTCAAATCAAAGAAAAACCTTGTGTATGCGATAGAGGCTGTATTTTTCAATTGATCTTCATGAATATTGGTCAGAATGATTGCCTTGATAAAATCTAGGCCGAGTTCGAAAATGGGTCATCTCGGATCAAAAACTAGGTCACTAGGTCAAATCAAAGAAAAACCTTGTGTATGCGATAGAGCCTGTATTTTTCAATTGATCTTCATGACATTTGGTCAGAACAATTGCATTGATGAAATATAGGTCAAGTTTGAATATAGGTCATTTAGGATCAAAAACTAGGTCACTAGGTCAAATCTAAGAAAAACCTTGTGTATGCGATAGAGGCTATATTTTTCAATTGATCTTCCTGAAATTATGTCAGAATGATTGCCTTGATGAAATCTAGGTTGGGTTTGAATATGGGTCATCTGAGATCAAAAACTAGGTCACTAGGTCAAATTAAAGAAAAATCTTATGTATGCGATAGAGGCTGTATTTTTCAATTGATATTCATGAAATTTCCTCAGAATGATTGCCTTGATAGAATCTACGTTGAGTTTGATTATGGGTCATTGGACTCAAAAAGTAGGTCACTAGGTCAAATGAAAGAAAACCCTTCTGTATGCGATAGAGGCTGTATTTTTCAATTAATCTTCATGAAATTTGGTCAGAATGATTGCCTTGATGTAATCTAGGTCAAGTTCAATTATGGATCATCTGGGTCAAAAAGTAGGTCACAAGGTTAAATCAAAGAAAAATATTGTGTATGCGATAGAGGCTGTATTTTTCAACTGATCTTCATGAAATTTTGTCAGAATGATTGCCTTGATGAAATCTAGGTCAAGTTCGAATATGGGTCATCTGGGTTTACAAACTAGGTCACTAAGTCAAATCAAGGAAAAACCGTGTGTATGCAGTAGGGACTGCATTTTACACTGGATTTCATAAAATTTGGTCAGAATGGTTGGCTTGATGAAATCTACGTCAAGTTCGAATATGGCTAGTCTGGGGTCAAAAACTAGGTCACTAGGTCAAATCAAAGAAAATACTTATTTATACTCAAGATTTTTTGCTCCAATTTTAATAATTGGTCAGAATATTTTTTTCCATGAAATCATTAGGTCAAACATGTTTACACTGTTATGGTGTGTTATGGTGTGTTTCTCAGGTGAGCGACCTAGGGTCATCTTGGCCCTCTGTGAGAAGTTGTATCAAAATCTACATTGTAGAAAAATTTCTATTCGCGAAAATGTTATGATAGTTATGATTTTACTATAGACTCCCATTATGAGATATTGCGTGAGGTCCAAATTTTTCAAACCAGCCTAGCAAAAAACCAAGCACACGACCCTATCTTTTGAGCGTGCTCAAACCATGCAAAAAAAGAATTACTCTTTATTTAGATTTGTCATGTTTAAACTTTGACAGTGTGTGTGTGTGTGTGTGTGTGTGTGTGCGCGCGCGTGTGTGCGTGCAAGAATGCGCGCGTGTGTGTGCGTGCGTGTTTGTTAAAAAAATCGGGTCGTTTATATATATGTTATTCGATTTCAGTTGGGCAGACCTCATCCGTCAACACATTTTGGTACTTTATTATTCAGTGTTATATATCAATAAATGTAAATGTACTTATGTGTTTCGAGAGGTTTTATTTAATTACAAGTATAAAATTTTCCGGAAAAATCATATATATTTTTTGGAGGGGGAGACAGTAATGTTACTTATACTAAAAAAGGAAAAACGTTTCTTTTTTATCAAACATTTTATGTGATTTAATTGGCAACAAAACTTACTATGCAAGAAATTTCTTTGAATAATGATTATAATGATTTCAGTTGGGTATTTTTTCTTTGGAGTGGCAGTTTTGCTTCATACAGGGAAAAATGGAGCATATTAGGCACTGGGGATTGGGCTGATATTTGGTCTCATGAGAAAGGCGGAAAAAGCCCCGATAGTTAAAGTAAATTATACCACATATAACAGCTTTAGCGATTAAATATATTAAAACACGATTCTGTTATATATGCTATGTCCTTTATTTGAAAATGAATGCAATAGGGATTTACTGATTTTGTCATGGTATGGCCCGAAATAGTAAGTCATTGTGATATCAGTTTGACCATATGAACTACGAAGAAAAAATCTTAAATGTAATAAAAATTAGTTTGTTAGACAGAAACATAGACCTCATACATTATTTTTGATCTTGTCAAGAGATCCTAGAGAAGCGCAATGCGTGTATTTGCCGATCATACTTTTCCATTTCTTTCGCACGAACTACGAAAAAATGTTTCTTAAGTGTTATAGGTATGTGAGTTGTCAGACAAACAAAGACCTCATGTACTTTTTCTTATTTGCTGTAACAAATGCATGTATTTGCCGATCATATTCTTCCATGTAGTAAAAAATTAGGTTGCCAGATATAAACATACACCTCATGTATTATTTCTATTCTCGCTATGATAACCTGTAGAAACGCAAGACATGCATTTGTCGCTCATTATTTTTCATTTTTCATTTATTTGGCATTAACTGCAAAAATATTCTTAAAAGAAGTTAGAATGTACGTTGCAAAATACAAACATAAATCTCATGTTTTATTTCTAATCTTATTATGACAACCTACTGAAGTGCTTAATCACGATGAAACTTAGATCAGACTATTTGTCTGTTGTCATGCTGGAGTTAACATATTTTATATTTTCTGCCACTGTACACATACCCGATTTTCGACGCCTAGCAATTATTTTACTAACTGATTTAAAGCTACTCTTTGATTTTTTTCTTCACCCTCTCTTATAGTATTTATTTTAAAAAATACAAATATATAAATATTTGACTTCGAAACATAATTTGTGATTTCATAATTATAACTGAATAGAGCAAAACATGATTAAAGCACTTACTACAAGATAATTTATTATTATTAGATCATAGAAAGAAATCGGAAAAGTCAGAACTCGACAGGTCGCGTTCAACAATTCAGAAATATCGGTTTAATTTAGATAGTTCAGGGACCGCATGCTACAGTCCACACCTTCAAGGGTTTGTGGTTATTTCTATTTCATAGATAAGAACGGTTTACTACTATGCAGATCTTTCTTTTATGTTTTAAAGATTCTATTTATTAGTCCCCTACTTGGTGAAAGCCAGTTACTGGTCTTAAAAGAATACTCGTTTCCCTCATTCCGACATTCCCTCCGTCCTTTCATTTGTTTGTCCGCAATTCTTTGTCCGGTCCATAACTCTGCCATGCATTAAGAGATTTTATATTACTTTGCACTAATGTTTCCCATGATATGACGACGTTTTCCTGTTTGTTCAATAACTCTCCTATGCATGAAGGGATTTGAATATTACTTGGCAGAAGTGTACCTCGTAATAAAACAATGTGTCATGCATAGCTCTCCTACCCCTAGCTGAAAGGTCAAGGTCACACTCGGCAGTCAGGCGTAACAACGCATGGACAGGGTCTGTTTCATATCCGGTCCATGACTATGAAATCATGAATCTTAGGGATTTTAATATCACTTCGCACAAATTGTTCCCATGTTAAGGCAACGTGTCATGCGCAAAACCCGAACCACTAGCTCAAATGTTAAGATCACAATTGGAGGTCAAAGGTCAACAAGTTTTTTTTCCCCTGTCCAGTCCATAACTCTGTTATCTGTGAATTTTAATATTACTTTGCACAAATAAACCTCTAAATAAGACGACGTGTCATGCACAACTTTCAGAATACAGAGGTCAAGGTCACACTTTACAGTATAATATTAACATTGCACAAACAGGGTCAGTTTTGCATCCGGTCCATAACTCTGCCATTCATTAAGGGATTTTAATTTTACTTAGCAGAAATATTCCCCATGATAAAATGAGATGACATGTGGAAAACCCCGATCCCTACTCAAAGGTCAAGGACACAATCGGATGTCAAAGGTCAACAGGTATTTTTTCCTGTCCGGTTCATAACCGCCATCATTGACGGGATTTTCATATTACTTGGCAGAAATGTACCCCATACTAAGAGGATGTTTTATGCACACTTTCAGAACTTTGGCTCAAAGGTCAGTGTCACACTTGGCTATTAAATGTTAACATGACATAAACAGGGTCTGTTTTGTATCCGGTCCAGAACTCTTACCGCCTCGATAGCCTAGTGATAGAGCGTCTTTTTCGAGTGCGGGAGGTCGCTGGTTCGATCCCCGACCGCGTCATACCATAGACGTGAAAAATGGTGCCATTAGCTCCCTTGGTTGACGCCCAGCAGTACAAAGGAAACTGGCCTCTTCTCTAAAACCCTCGTGGTGATGGATTCCACCAGGAATGAGGTGTCGAGAGTGATTAATATTAGTTGTAGAACTTCCTTCACAATCGACCTTAAATAAATTATGTATAAACTAACTCTGTCATTCATCAAGGGATTACAGTATTACGTTGCAAAAATCTTTCCCATGATAAAACAATGTGTCAGGCGCAACACCCAAAACCCTAGCTTATAGGTCAAGGACACATTACGAGATCAAATGTTAATAGGATTTTTTCCTGTCCAATCTCTTACTTTGTCATACAAAACAGGATTTAAATATCTAAATATCAGTTTGGATAAATGTTCACCACCATGAGACAATTTTCATGTGTAAGAACCAGGTCCATGGTTCTAAAGTCAAGGTCAGACTTGGACACCAAAGGTAAAATTCAAGAATTACTTTGTTCGCAGTATTTTTTCTTTATCCATTGAGGGATTTTGATGTAACTTGGCACAAATGGTCATCACCATGAGGCACCCTTCTTTGATTACTTCCCTTTGTTGATACTTCCGTTTTAAAATGATGAAATTTGCTATGACGAGCGTATATGGTGACATTCTCCCACCCTTGATTATAGTTACGAAACAGTCAACAACTGTAGTTTTTGTATATGCAAACTTTTAATCCAAGTGTTTTGTTATAACATATTGTACAAATTGTATATGTAGTATAATATTTTTATACGTCATTAACAGATTATTTTATAGTGTAGTAGTGAAATTAAAGTGCTTCCAGTTGGGGACTTTTTATGACATTGCAATACTTCATTTACTAGTAAATATAAAAGTTGTCAAAATAACCATTATTATATTTTTTCTTCATCAACATATTACTTAAACTGTTTGTACTTACCATATAATGTAAATGATTTTCTAACATGTCCTATAATTGTACTATTTCTCCAGTATTAAAAGTTCATGGCTGTATGCTGTACAGACACGAGATGTTTCAGCAATAACAAACTGAGGTCTATAATCGGCTGTATGGCCCGTGTAGTATCTAGTTCTAGTTATTTGATTTATATGCAAATCTGTAAATTTCATGTAGATTTCTCAATATCAGTGATAAACTGAAGGAAATAATGATGTAAGTTTGTCTGTTTAATTTGTAAGTTTACAACCGCACATTTCTTATTTTTTTGTTCTTCTGTAGCGTTCTGTTTTAGGTATAAACAATATACAATCTTGAATATAAAACAACATTACAATACAACGAAATCATAATGTATGCATATCTATGGGGAGAAGTGTTTTATTAATATTTATTTGACAGTAAACATTAAGAATGATTGGAAGCTCAAAAAGTTTGTAGTTGGATATGATTAAAACTGCGCTTTAAAATTCAGAACTTTGAAGAAGAGGCTCTAAACGTACATGTGGCTTAACTTGCTGTTGTTTTGCTAAATATTTACCAATTCATTTGTAGTATACTCTTACTATGACTCAGTATGTCAAAAAGGTATGTCTAAAACAGAGGTCGAGCATTTTGATTTCGACATACTTATGCTCATTAATTGTGTACAAATGCATTATATGTGCCAATGCTTTTCATATTTGACGAACGTAATGAAGAAAATACGAAACAGAAATATCATGAAGAAATATTAGTAGGACAAGCAAGAAAGATTTATGTAGCGGATTAAATACAAAGAGCAACCTCGCTCGCAACATTTCATAATTTATAAAAGAGTGAAAACTAGAATTAGTCATCATATACACTTAAGAGTCAGTTTAAAACTTCAATCCAATTTCGTCTAGGCATAATATATATTAAATTCATGATAAATATTTTGGTTTACTGATTTCTGTTCATGGTAAATCGAGGAGTCCAATCCTATGACAATTTGATAAAAAAGACTTTGTTAATCAATTTTTAGTTTTTAATCGTGTGTTGATTCGTGAAAGAGAATCAACGGTAACTGCTGCAGAATGACGTCAGTAAAAGAGTTTAACCAAGAGCTATAAATAGATTTACTCGAAGAAGAGGTGCACTCTCTATACCAATATCACACAATAACGGTGGTAAAGCGTGCTGATTGTAGGGATAATACACGTTTTTTTGTGTATTAACGTCTGCAGAAGCCCGCGGGATTGTTTGTGACCGAGACCGAAGGTCGCTATTCTTGCATAAAAATATATTTCACGACGATTTATGTATTGTTTTCATATGTGATGACTTGACGATTCCGGTACATTTTTTATTTACCATTCCAGTTGTTCTTGGAAACGGTAAACATGTTTTAAATATCCGTATCCAGGGCCCGGAAATAAACAACACTATCAAAAGCACATCCTGAAGGTTTTTAAGCGATTTCTTTTTATCTCTCATTATTACAAACATAAAATTACCAATAATTGTTCATATCAGTTCACAATTTGCTGGACTCGATCACAATTTCAAGAATAATAACTTTATGTTCGAGTTATATCGAGTACGGACACGCAGTTGGAGTACGGATGAGTACGAACGTAGTGTCAAGTTTCCAAGCTGTTTATATAAATTCTTCGGGAAATTAGATAAAAACATACTGACTGATACTTACAAAATCATAAATATGATACCTAAAAACAAAGAATCGCACAGGTAAACACGCAATTCTTTAAAATTCACGGTTGTCTACAAAATCTGAACTGACGCAGAGTTCTAAAAGGGGAGTAAACAAGGGAAGAAACGAGTACGAACAAAGTTGGGGGAAGCGCATTCGGCGTTAGTTACTGATACAGTAAAACATTCTATGGTTTAGATTGCATCTTTAATGCTTCAAGAAGAGGTTTTTAGGAAAGAAAAAAGACGCAGATACCAGATGTAAATCTGCGCAGAATTACGTAGATCTATACGTCCCTGGGAAAGCATTTTAAAAATAAAAACTGGGTATCAACAGCACGTGAATTGCCTTGTTTGCACACGATTTTTCTCCCGTTAATACATGGGCGGATCCAGTGAAAAAAGTAGTTTTATGCAAGAATATCCAACAGGTCTTCTGCAGTTCGAAAGTTGGCAATGCAGAAAGTATAGTTATAGTAAAATATGATGTTAATCAAATACAAATAATCAATATACAGATAGAAATTATAAGGCCTAAAATATAGTTTGTTTCCGGTATCTTGACCTACCATAAATTTTTAGCCCGATCCTAAATGTTTCTTTGGCTGTTGAAAGTTTTTTTATTAATTTTAAAAACAGAAAGTTGCAAAATTGCACTTTTTGCTTCAAACATGGTCGCAGATAACAGAAAGTTTAGATGAATCAGACTGGTAAAATTTTTAAAAAGTCTATAGTTACACTTTATTTAATAGATATTATATCTAGAAAAAGCATATAAATTTCATACATTTCATAAAAAACTGCATCTTAAAATACCATTTAGAAATGCAATAATGATAATAGTACAGTCGAAGGAAACTATTGGGTTACCTTATTACTTTAAAGTATTTGGCTTTTATATCTAAGATGTACCTCTGTATCTATGTTCTCACTTTTGCTGTAGACTCACTAGTGTTCACAGCTAAACGTGGGCCAAGTGCAAGCTCCGCTGTAGCTGCAGACGAAATTCTGCTCACTGATGGACCTTGTGCAGGTAGTACTTTCATTAACCCCATATTGTAACTATAACGGAACGCAACAGGCTGAGTATAGATTAAGTCACTATAAGAACTAGCATATGTATATCATATAAACCACTTAAAACATGGTTTGTTAAAACATTTTTGTTAATGTATGATCATTCCAAGATCCAAGTAAAGAATTTTCCCACATAACATTGTGAAACGACGGGATTATAGCTTAAGCTGAAAATAACTAAATCTTGTTATGTAAATGAGTCAATACTGCGACAAAATGTCATTATCACTATGTTTTTTATTGCATTAATTAAAATTGCACTAAAAGAGATGAGTCTTACCTTTTCCAGAGAGTCTTCTAGACGGTATGTGCGACTTTGACAGACCAAGATCTTGCGGAATGTCTGTTGAGTGTATTTCCTGTGACAGGACGAAACATTCGTACATATGGATGTGGCAAAGTTATAACAGAACATATAGCCGTATACAAGCTAATGGTACAAGTTCCAACAGTTATTCTCAGTACAATATCTATCACATGTTTGACGTCTAGGGAGTGTATTAAAGCCATTACATAAAAATGATAATACGCTACAGTGTGTTATAAAGCTTTGACGTCGGCGTTGTTTATAGCATGTAGACACGTTGACTTGTTTTTATAGTAAAAAAAAGTGAAGTATTTTGATGTTTCGGAAGAAAAGCACACATGTGATAGATAGAATACACAATGTATTACATTTGTGACTTATTAAACTCGTTCAATAACATTGATAGAATACTACCCCTTGCCAGAGCCTTGCAATCTATTATTTCATTCAACGAGTTAAATAAATTCATTATGTAATAACCATTGATACAGTAGAGATTATTTATACGACTAATTTCACCACCACAATTTACCAGACCAAAGCGCCTGGCAGTGCGAAAGTGCGAAAGTGCGAAAATAACTAATTCGTTTAAACGAAATAACTAATTCGTTTAAACGAAATGATTTTGTTTAAACGAAATAGTTATTTCGTTTAAACGAAATGATTTTGTTTAAACGAAATGAAAAAAAGTCTCACATTACCTAAGTGGAAAAAAAGTGCGTAACATGTAAATCATTTCGTTTAAACGAAATAACTTTCGTTTAAACGAAATAACTAATTCGTTTAAACGAAATCATTTCATTTAAACGAATTAGTTATTTCGTTTAAACAAAATGATTTCGTTTAAACGAAATAACATTTCGTTTTAACGAAATAACTAATTCGTTTTAACAAAATGATTTCGTTTAAACGAAATAACATTTCGTAAAAACGAAATCATTTCGTTAAATGAATAACTATTCGTTTAAACGAATCATTCGTAACGATTATTTCGTTTAAACGAAATATTATTTCGTTAAAACGAAATCATTTCGTTTAAACGAAATAAAAAAAGTCTCACATTACCTAAGTGGAAAAAAGTGCGTAACATGTCACTTTAGGGGCACCGTATGAAACATTAAAAAGAGGTATGAGTATATATACAAATATGGAGTGTATATAAGCAGCATATATATATATATATATATATATATATATATATATATATATAACTATATATATATATATATATAACATACTAAAACAACATTTTGTGCACAGAATTAGAAAATGTCTCCAAGATAGCCGTAATTTTGTTATTAGCGAATTCGAGACACCGGGTATAACTGAGCCGCGCCATGAGAAAACCAACATATAGTGGCTTTGCGAGCAGCATGGATTCAGACCAACCTGCGCATCCGCGCAGTCTGGTCAGGATCCATGCTGTTTGCTAATGATTTCTCAAATGATTTCGCTTTGAAAATGCGAACAGAATGGATCCTAACCAGGCTGCGCGAATGCGCAGGCTGGTCTGGATGCATGCTGGTCGCAAAGCCACTATGTTGATTTTCTCATGCCGAGGCTCAACTGTTTATGATTTATGCTCAGATGATTACTCTAGTTACAACTGCAGTGTTTGAGTTGTTTTCTTTTTGTTATATTCTACCTTAATATGCACAAGATTAAACACGAATCATCTATCGTCGACATTGCATTCAATGAAGTTTTCAAAACGTTTAGGTTCTTTTATGGCGGTCAACTCTACATTTGGCAACGAGGGTGACGAGACTGTCACGAGTTTTATGGTACCAAACCTGGCTAATATTACCGCTGTCCAATTTATATACCAAATGTATGAAGTAAATGGGGACGAACTGGAGGTAAAACGTGTCTTATATTTTGTTATGATTTATGATACACTTTTCAAACAATATTTGTACATACTTAGCCTGCTCTGAGTTGTTTGTTTGATTTAATGTCTTATCGATGCAATTATACGTCATATGGCGACTTTCCAGCTTTAATGGTGGCGGAAGAATCAAATGCCCTTCCGTACATTATTTTGTTACGGGAGGGCACCTGAGTAAAACAACAACATACCGTAAGCCGGTTTGACGGCTCCCTAACTTGATGAATTCAACGCCCCGTGTGAGGCCCGAACCCACATCCGTACGTGACAAGCGATTTTAAGTCAGCGACTTCACCACTCAGCTTTGGAGCCTTCCCTTGGCCTTCTTTGAATATATCTTTTCTAGCACTACAGTTATATTTAATTATCTATGTAATTATTACTTTTTTGAAGCAAACTCACATTAAAGGTACCGTATGCAAGCATTTTGATTACTGCAGGTGAAAGTTTCGAGTGACTTCCAGATCATTAAATGTTAAAGTTTCCTTTTATCTGTTTCATTTATTTATTTTCAGCTATTGTAGGAAAAGTTAAACGAAAGTAAAGTATGATATATACGAACATTACAGATCTTACAAACTTGTTTTTTTTTCAAAACAAGTGATTATAAGCTATTTGGCTTTTGTAAGTGTAATACTAATGCACGATTTTATTATATAGAGCTAAACTGTATACATGTCTGATGATTAACACCTTAGCATTTTCATACCGTTGTGCTTTGCTACAGGTGCTGCTTTATGAGAATGACAGTTTACACACGACACTTTTTAACCAAAACAGTAGCTATGGAAACCAATGGATTGATAAGTGCGTACAGCTTCCTGACAATATTAACCCGACAAGTACCTTTAAAATATCATTCAGAGCTACTCGTGGGAAAGGATTGAAAGGTTATATTGCGATAGACAATGTGAAACTTCTGACTGGTGAATGTCAACGTATGTATATGTATATAATATATATAATTATAGCTTTACGTTTAAAAGTTTCTGCGCAAAGAAATGTTCAGTATAAAGCATTTTTGGTAGTTTTATTGTTGTGAATATTTCATCAGCTTGTAAAATGAGATGATGATGAAACATATCCAAGCCGTGTATTTTAAAACATATTCTGATATGCTTGTCTCTGTTAAAGGTGCAAAATAAAGACAAATGAATAGACATAAATCTTAAAAAAAGACTACACATTTTGAAATATAGTATTAAACATTACGATAGCCGTGCAATATTCCCTTGAAATCAACACATGTACAGAGAAACAAATGATTGTTTCTGTATTTTCTTAGACTGACATGGGTGGTCATTTTGTCCTACTTTCGTGTTTATCGCTTTTCCGTAATCGGTCGAAATTCTTCGGGATCACGTAATTTTAAAATTGTTTCAAACGAATATCCATTTAAGACGCGCAACAAAATAACTGTATTTCCATGATGGTAATTATGCACGACTTGCACGAAAAATATGAGATGAACAAAATTTTAATTTAAAATTGACAGTGACATATATTAGGCCAAGACAATGTGTTTAATGTCTAAAATCTTATTAAATTAATGTAGCCATATGCACATAAATAAGTGTATTTAGGTAAATTTCAATCATACTTTGTTTCTGCAGTGTAAGACGGTTACTCATTTATATTCTTAAAATTATACTGAAAAGAGATTAACTGAAAACGTTTACAGACGAAGTTGTAAAAACACTTTCAATCGGGAAGGGCCTGAATTGTCCTTATGAAAGCTTGTAGTATAGCTGTATATTACCTGTATTATAAGAATGATTTTCATGAAGTTTTTATGAGTTACAAAATTATTGAATTCCATTTGCTAAGTTTGTAAAAATCACATTATCGTTTGGGCATATGATATACTTTGCATCTATTTATAAATTATAGCCTCGTTTCGGAGGATTCTTCCGAAAAAGTCCGAAGATGCTCGACGGGTTCGTAAGCAGTCGGAAAACATACTTTCGCTTTGACATAGGCAACATTTTTTGTTTATTTGTTAGTTATTCTTGAACATATTCATGACTATTTGGTCAGAACCGATGCAGTGGGCTATATTTTCAGTAAATAGGAAGTCTCAGCTACAAACTCTGGTTTTCATATAATACTCGTTCGGGTTTTAGTAGTGGACGTTTAAAACCCACGCTAGAATGACGTGACGTTATCTTGCGGTGACGTCATGTTTTTGTTGCAACCAGGAAAGAGCACTGCTATATCTTATCTACTGTTTTATATAAAGGGAATATTAGAATCAAAATAATTTATAGCAAAACTGTGTTTAAACACTATTTATACATTCGGATGGTAATACGTCGTTTAAAATAATTTTCTCCGGCTGAGCCCCCTTGAAATTATAACGCACGACGTATTACCGCCCATCGTGCATAAATAGTGTTAAAACACTCTTTTGCTATAAATAATTTCGATTCTAATATGCCCTTAATATATTAATGATTATTCCATTGATCATGCAGGTCCAGTTGTGACATGCGCGGATGGGTTATCGCAGTGTGAGTGGAAAACTAGTACAAGTGGTCCATTATTCTGGAAGTTTTTTAAAGGTATGTTAAATTCTAGTGTCTAGTAACTACCAAACTCTTTCTTAATCTAAAACAATTTTGTTACCATGACAAATGCTGAAAAATGGCATTACACACAAAGCAAGGGAATAATGCTTTTTAATGGTGTTTTTGTTTTCCTTCTCTAAAATACTTGTTTCTATTCACGCTATTTTTTGTTTTAATTACCATTCACTTAGCGTTTCAGAGATATGAAGACATTATAAAGAGGACATCATGTCTATGAGATAACTATTCATGTACTTTTAGTTGATATCAAAGTATATACGTAAAAGGCTAAGTTTCTGTTAGTTTACGTCCCGTTTTGCAAGGCGGCTTTTATACACAGTTTGAAGAAAACATGATTTGTAGAACGCATTGCCGTATGGTTCTACCAAAAATTGTTCAAACTGAAACCCTGGATTGAAAACAGGTCCCACCTCGGGGGACCCAAGTTTTACATAGACTTAAAGGGAAAAAAACTGTAAAACTCTTCTTGTCTTAAACCACAAGACTAAGTATATATGGTATGTTGCATTGCTTAATAGTCCTCTTCCATAATTGTTAATATTAAGCCCTTGGGGTGAAAAGAGGCTCCACCAAGGGGGTTCCAAGCTTTACATGGGAAAAAAATTAAAAAATCTTCTTGCCTGAAACTGCAAGGCCTAGGCTTTTTATATTTGCTACATATAAGAAAAAAACTTTAAGGTATAGGTTCATGTTTCAGAGAAAGAAGTTCGAACGTCATCAAATCATAGAAAGAAAGTATTGTTTTACATGAAAATTTAACAGCGTAAAACATTTACTAGTATATTATTCTACAAAACCATTGTCAATTTACTTATATATGTATTGAATTCCGGAAAGGGGCTGCATGAAGGGACCACACTTCTGGACAATTCAGCGGCTTTAAAAACTCACCCTTTTTAAAGCTGTTACATGTCTTCGTTTTGATGCATCTGGCAAGTGTTTAAACTTTACACAACTAGGTAAAACATCGTTTTTGACAATTGTTTACATTTATTTCTTTACAAATGGCATTCTTATTTAAAGGGGGACAACTCATTAAGAATATTTTAAGTATCCAACTCTGTGGGACAGAACAGTAAATTTGTTTGTTTTGGGTTTAACGCCATTTTTCAACAGTAACATGTTTCAGTCATGTAACGGCGGGCAGTTAACCTAACCGGTGTTCCTGGATTCTGTACCAGTACAAACCTGTTCTCTGCAAGTAACTGCCAACTTCCCCACATGAATCAGAGGTTGAGGACTAATGATTTCAGACACAATGTCGTTTATCAAATAGTCACGGAGAACATACGCCCCGCCCGAGGATCGAACTCGCGACCCCGCGATCCGTAGACCAACGCTCTTACCTACTGAGCTAAGCGGGCGGGCTAGAACAGTAAAACATGTATTGGACAGATAAGTTGTTTGTTAAGATGCTGTTCATTTACTTAAAAAATATGTTGTTTTGTGATATACTGCTAAATCTTAAAAAAGTCTTTTGTGCCTAGGCTCTTGATATTTGTTCTGTTTTATTGTTTAGTGGTCTTTTACCAAGATAATTAAAATTATGCCCCTGAGGATAAAAGAGGTCCCACCCAGGGGGTCCTAAGATTTACATAGGAAATTTTTTTAAAAATCATCTCGCTTGAAACTGCAAGGCTTATTATTTTAATATTTGGTATGTTTATTGCTTAATGTTCGTCTATATTACCGTGGGCCCAAGTTTCACATAGACTTAAATAGGAAAGAAAATCTTCTTGTGTTAAAGTTCAAGGCTTAAGCCTTTGATATTTGGTATGTAGCATTGCATAGTGGTTCTCTAACAAGATTGTTTAAATTATGCCCTTGGGGTGAAAAGAGGCCCCGCCACTGGGGTCACTTGTATATGAGTTATATAGGAAAACTACTTAAAATTTTTCTGATTATATTTCCAAGATTGTTTAATTATAATAACCTGATGACCAAAAGTAATTAGAAGTCACTTGACTGTGACCTTAACCTACTGACCTACTTTCTTGTTGTTTTTTTTTATGATACAACTTTAAAATTTGGATGACATGTACAGTTTTTGCACACCGATGATAACAGCACAGAAATTTGGACCACGTCAGTAACTTTCGATAAAGATTTCATTACTCATCTTTAATGTTCTAAGCCTTACCCTACAGACCTATTTTCTTGTTTTTGAAGCTACAGAAAAGAGATTTATATAATGTTTTAACATATTCCAGTACTTATCATGAAGAATCTTTACCATGACATTATCACCTAGTTTTTAAGCTTTAGCAAAGACATTTATTCAAGCAAGCAACTAAACTCAGGTGAGAGATATAGGGCCATCATGGCCCTCTAGTGTTTTTGTATTTCAGCTTGTATCTCAGTTACAACTGGGGGAATGGATTGAAACTTCTCACACTTATTCACTGTGATAAGCTGACTTACATTATATAGGTTCCATTACTCTGTTCTAATTTATTAACAAAATTCTGTTCCTTTTTTAACTTAAAAAATTGATGAAGGCTTGACACAGTAAGTTGGTATCTCAGTAATTGCTATTTAAGAGTGGATTGAAACTTCACACACTTATTCACTGTGATGAGCCCGCCCGCTTAGCTCAGTAGGTAAGAGCGTTGGTCTAAAGATCTCGGGGTCGCGAGTTCGATCCTCGGGCGGGGCGTATGTTCTCCGTGACTATTTGATAAACGACATTGTGTCTGAAATCATTAGTCCTCCACCTCTGATTCATGTGGGGAAGTTGGCAGTTACTTGCGGAGAACAGGTTTGTACTGGTACAGAATCCAGGAATACTGGTTAGGTTAACTGCCCGCCGTTACATGACTGAAATACTGTTGAAAAACGGCGTTAAACCCAAAACAAACAAACAAACAAACAAAATATTCACTGTGATAATCTGACTTACATTGTATAGGTTCTATTACTCTGTTTTTATTTATCAACAAAATTCTGTACCTTTTTGAACTTAAAAATGATGAAGGGTTTGTGTGTAAGTTGGTGTCTCAGTAATTGCTATTTAAGAGTGGATTGAATCTTCACACACTTGTTTATTGTCAGAAATCGACTTATCAAAAGGTTCTCTAACACTACTTTGTATTTTTAGCTCACCTGAGCACGAAGTGCTTAAGGTGAGCTTTTGTGATTGCCCTTTGTCCGTCGTCCGTCGTCATCCGTCCATCCGTCGTCTGCCGTCCGTCCGACGCCAACAATTCGACTGTTAACACTCTAGAGGTCACAATTTTGGCTCAATCTTAATGAAACTTGGTCCGAATGTTACCCTTAATAAAATCTTGGACGAGTTTGATATTGAGTTATCTGGAATCAAAAACTAGGTCACCAGGTCAAACCAAAGGAAAAGCTTTTTAACACTCTAGAGGTCACAGTTTTGGCTCAATCTTAATGAAACTTGGTCAGAATGTGTCCCCTCAATAAAATCTTGGACGAGTTTGATATTCGGTTATCTGGGATCAGAAATTAGGTCACCAGATCGAATCAAAGAAAAAGCTTTTTAACACTGTAGAGGCCACATTTGTAACTGTATCTTCATGAAACTTGGTCAGAATGTTAATCTTGATGATCTTTAAGTCCAGTTTGAATCTGGATTATGTAGGTTTAAAAACTAGGTCAAAAGGTCAAATCAAAGGAAAAGCTAGTTAACACTCTAGAGGTCACATTTATGACTGTATTTCAATGAAACTTGGTCAGAATGTTAATCTTGATGATCGATCTTTAAGTCAGGTTTAAATCTGGGTTATCTGGGTTCAAAACCTAGGTTACCAGATTAAACAAAAAGAAAAGCTTGTTAACACTGTAGAGGCCACAGTTATGGCCCAATCTCAATGAAACTTGGTCAGAATGTTACCCTCAATAAAATCTTGAAGGAATTTGATATTCGATTATCTGGGGTCAAAAACTAGGTCACCAGGTCAAATCATAGGAAAAGCTTGCTAATACTCTAGGGGCCACATTTATGACTTTATTTTCATGAACCTTAGTCAGAATGTTAATCTTCATGACCTTTAGGTCAAATTTAAGTCTGGGTTATGTAAGGTTAAAAACTAGGTCACCGGGTCAAATCAAAGGAAAAGTTATTTAGCACTTTAGAGACCACATTTATGACCATATCTTAATGAAACTTGGTCGGAATGTTTATCTTGGTAATATATAGGTCAACTTTAAATCTGGACTAAATGGGATTAAAAACTAGGTCATCGGGTCGAATCAAAGGAAAACCTAGCTAACATTGTATATGCCAAATTTTTGATCGTATCTTAATTAAACTTGGTTTGAATGCTAATGTTGATGATCTTTAGGTGAAGTATAAATCTGGGTCAGGTGGGGTCAAACACTAGGTCACCTGGTCAAATAAAAGGAAAAACATATTAACAGTCTGAGGCCACATTTATGACTTATCTTCATGAAACTTGGTCAGAATGTTAACCTTGATAATCTTTAGGTCAAGTTCGAATCTGTGCTATGTGGGGCCATAAACTAGGTCACCAGGTCAAATCAAAGGAAAAGCTAGTTAACACACTAAAGGCCACATTTATGACCATATCTTAATGAAACTTGGGTCAGAATGTTAATCTTGATGATCTTTAGTCAATAGGTCAAAAGATAAGATAATTAGTATTTGATAATCAAATTCTTAATTGTACGATTCATTATCATATGAGCCGTACTATGAGAAAACCAACGTAGTAGGTTTGCGACCAGCTTGGATCCAGACCAGCCAGGATCCATGTTGTTCGCTTTCAAAGCCTATTACAATTAGAGAAATCGTTAGCGAACAGCATGGATCCTGACCAGACTGTGCGGATGCGCAGGCTGGTCTGGATCCATGCTGGTCGCAAAGCCATTATGTTCGTTTTCACATGACGCAGCTAATATGTTTTCGCGCTTTCACATACAATTATTTACTGGCTACCACAGTTAGATTTATACTCGACAAATAGCTTATCTGTTTCGTTTAATTGATTTAGTAAACCATGAAAAAAAACCTGAATGTCCCTATAAACATACTTACGCCCCACTGTGGGTCAAAAGTGAGCATTGAGGTTTCAATATTTTCTAAGTAGAAATGGAATGAACATATCAAATGAGAGTCAGACGGGCTTATCAGCATATTGATGAAGAACGTTGATGAGCCTGTCTTGCTCTCAATGGACGATATGTAATATCTAATTTATCAGTAGCAGTTTTAGTTGACGTCTGATGTTCTTCTTCATCGAGTTGACTTGAGATATGTTGTCACTTTGCTGCTGTATATGTTGTGCACTTTAGTTGGCTGCAGACGATCTTAAACTTGTTTGTACATTTCAGCAGATGTTAGTAGTTTTGCGTTTTAGTTGGCGTCAGATGTACGTTTCATGTTTCAACTGATGTTAGATGGTTTTTCACTTCAGTTGACATAGTGTATTTTATAGCTTATAAGACCTCCTACAGTCTGGTGAAATCATACGTTCTTTTACAGTTTAATTAAAGTTAACCGTTCTCTTGCAGTTTAGATTACCTCTGACATATCTTATTTTGCAGTTTAGCTGGCTTCAGATATTCTTTTATCTTTTAGGTATCAGATAAACCTTTAACGTGTTTAGTTACTATACCCAACAAAGAAATAAGTGTATTCGTTTGTAGTCTTAGCATTTAACAATTAACGATAATTATGTTTCAGTTTATACTAAAAATATCCGGCTTGTGGACGGCCCGACAGAAAGTAGTGGTGCAGTGGAAGTTTATCACAATGGGTTGTGGGGTCGTGTTTGCGATTATTCTTTTGATATCCGAGAGGCACAAGTAGTCTGTAGACAGCTCGGTTATTCGTGAGTAATATTCATATTGATAATTGAGCCGCGCCATGAGAAAACCAACATAGTGGTTTTGCAATCAGCATGGCTCCAGATCTAGACTAGCCTGCGTATCCGCGCAGTCTGGTCAGGATCCATACTGTTCGCTAATGGTTTCTCTACTGCTGATCTGGATCCATGCTGGTCGCAAAGCCACTATGTAGATTTTCTCATGGCGCGGCTTAATTGTTTTACCCAAGGTGAAAATTGATAAAAGGCTAATATAATCATTCTGTAAGTTTTGTCTGTAACATTTTTGTTTTAAAAACTGTTAGTGATACTTATGATTGTAGCAAATTGTCTTATCTAATATGGTTTAATATGAAGAAGCCAATTGTTGCTATTTTATATCTCTAATAGGACTGACAATGTTAGTTACCGACGCGGGTCTTATTACGGCTACTCAGATACAAAAGTCTGGTTGAGTTATTTGTATTGTCGTGGCACTGAGAACAGTTTGGAGGAGTGCAGCCACAGCGGATGGGGGAATTCTTATTGCAGTTACTACAACCATGCTAGTGTACTATGCTATGGCGAAATATTGGATAAAGGCACTATTTTTATTCTTTTTCTTATATAGTGGTTATTTAAGAATATGTATTTCATAAACTGTTGGACCGATTTTAGATTGTAATTTCACAAGGCTGTTCTTTCACACTGGTTATTCGGGTACTTACTCGAATGAGCGATACCGCCCTCGTGTGATTTATATACATGTAGGTTGTATAGGGTATATAAAAACAATACCAACGTATGACACATATTTAAGCATATTGAACATTTTAAAGACAGAATCGTCCGAGGAAATGCATTAATTCGCACTGGTGAAAATATCAGTCCTCACTAATATTGATATGACTACAAAATTTGAAGAAATTTTACAAAATTCATGTAATTTGACGTTTTGAGACGTATTTTTCTTTGTTCGAAGTCGAGATAACTGAGTTTGGCACTCTCCTTGGTAAAACTATGCATGCTCAACTACAAAACAAATGGATCGTGTACCTGCAAGTTATTTTTGTTGATAAAATTTCAATTATATGCATCCTGTCGCTGTTTTTGATGGTACCTCTGACGATGGATGAAAATAAACAATGATTCCTACCCGTTTGCACATGGGTACCGTCCTCGTTATGTCAATGAACATTTATAAAACTCTCCGCAGCGGTTACTTCCGCTATACGGCACACTTAAATAATCGCTTTGAGGATCTGGAAATAAGAACTGGAAATGTGAAACCCGACCTTTAGTAGATCTATATGATTAGAATGTTAACTTTAAAAATGTAAAGATGTGAGTTAGCAGTACTTCACCAATATCAAATCTTCCCTCACACCCATCCTCTATTCTACACATTCTATCATCTTGCCTACTTGGAGTTTTTCTTGTTCTCCTTCAGTCTCATTATGAAAGCGACCAAACTTGTCGTCGCACCGTGCAGAAGTGCTTATGTTAAGACTGACCTTCTTTT
Organism: Mercenaria mercenaria; assembly: GCF_021730395.1. Lineage (NCBI taxonomy): Eukaryota > Metazoa > Mollusca > Bivalvia > Venerida > Veneridae > Mercenaria > Mercenaria mercenaria. The sequence goes on along the minus strand of NC_069366.1, from coordinate 23,901,906 downwards.
TCTTCCTTAAAGGGAAATCGGACCCTCTCTCTGGGCATGTATTCGTATAGGGAGAGGCTGCGGCTTCAAAATCTGCCTTTTATCGTATCTTGTAATTATAGGTGCACCCTCCATTAAGTTTGTGCGACTTATTTATTTTAAGAGCATACCATATACACTACTGTATAAGTGTCTTACAGGTGACTAACTGAAGAAAAAGAAGTAGATATGGAAGTCTGGTTAACAGATCCAATCTCTTTTTATGTTTGTTCACACACTCCTCATAGTGGTTGTAAACGTTAAATGTACGTCAAGGGAGGAAATCTGTGAGATTCAAGATTTCAAAATTTTATTTATAACTGGACCCATACGGGCATCAGTATCATAATAACAACAAATTTAACAAAACAAACACTTAAAAGGCCTACATAAAATAAAACAGTAGTTTTACGGTCATAATAGATCTGATACAGATATTCTGTAAGCTAAAAGATAAAGGACGGTGTACATTTAGAATTAACCAGGTTTGAAAACAGTGTTTTAACTGGCCAGCAAATAACTGCCAGTGGCAAAAACCTATTCCTCCAAACAAAAAAAATGAAGTTTTTTTTTCTGTACAAACAATGCTAACTTAAAAAGAAGAGTACTATCATTACTATGAAATAAACGTTGAAATGACATTAGACTGTTGAAAGTCATTTGGTATATTTTTACTCTGTCTAAATTTAAGTACGGACATTCTATAATGTAATGAAATTCATGTTCTAAAGATGTTTTATCACACAGATAACAAGTCCTGTTATTGAGCTCAATATTCAAAAATATGCCTCTTTCAACATGTAACAAATTGTTCCTACATCGGAAATGACACATGGATATTGCGAGGTTTGTTGGTAAAACTTTAAAATAATTTTCAAACTCAAAGGTTGTTATAAATATTCTGTAACACAAACATTTTCTGAAAATTTGCAAAGTTTGTTTTTTCATTCAATGATTGAATAAACTGGCCTTCAATCTCTGTTGTACAATATTGCGGAAATACACTGGTGAAAATACTAATTGATTCAACCAGTATTCAGCAAATCCAAGTTGCTCTAAAAGTTCTTTTACATATGAAATCCAAGAACAATAATTTACATTTTCTTATGGAGTCTCTACATGAACCTTTAAAATATAGAGAGATCAGCTGAAACAAACTATTACAGTGGTTAAATAAATGGCAACTAGAAGATGTGCTTACTTTTCACGAAATGTGTGCACTGGAAATTTGAAAAGAATCGGCTTGATCGCGAAAAATCGAGTCAGATTTATACGTGTGTGTTTTACATATGTTACCCTAGTAAAACAATTTGCAGCGATCTAGGGTCGTTAATTATGGTTCATTCATGACAGTTTTCGACAGACTTTTTTCAATCTACATTTAATATGATTGAGCCGTGCCATGAGAAAACTAAAATAGTGCATTTACGACCAGCATAGATCCAGACCAGCCTGCACGTCCGCACAGTATAGTCAGGATCCATGCTGTTCGCTTTCAAAGCCTATTGCAATTAGAGAAACCGTTAGCAAACAGCATGCATCGTGACCAGACTGCGCGGATGTCTGGATCCATGCTGGTCGCAAAGCCACTATGTTGGTTTCCTCATGGCACGGCTGCGTTTCTACCGATCAAGCTTTATATATCCATTGATATCAATTCCTATGTGAAACACTCATATATTCATTCAAATGATTGAGCATTCAAATCATCTCTATGTGTCATTAGATATGTTTGTTCACATAAATAATAGAAAAGATGCGAAGCATTCTATCGAACTAAATCTGAAGTTATAAATATAATCAGAAATATGCAAAAAGATGTTTAATAAATTAATTCGTAGAAAAATACAAGAATAATACAAGTAAGCCACATGAAAATTGTGATCCTTCTGTATTGACTGAAATGTACTTAAATAAGGCGTTACACGTCTTGTAAAATGCTTTTGTTGTGTGTGTTTGTATTTCTGTAATGAAGGTATTTTCCTTGATTGCTACAGGTTCCGGATATCACGGTTTTAATAAAAACTATTTTGCATTGATGGAAGAAGCAGCAGCCAATACAAGTAAATATCTTTTATTTGTTTGTTTGTTTGTTTTGGGTTTAATGCCGTTTTTCAACAGTATTTCAGTCATGTAACGGCGGGCAGTTAACCTAACCAGTGTTCCTGGATTCTGTACCAGTACAAACCAGTTCTCCGCAAGTAACTGCCAATTTCCCCACGTGAATCAGAGGTGGAGGACTAATGATTTCAGACACAATGTCGTTTATCAAATAGTCACGGAGAACATACGCCACACCCGAGGATCGAACTCGCGACCCCGCGATCCGTAGACCAACGCTCTTACCTACTGAGCTAAGCGGGCGGGCTAAATATCTTTTATAAATGTCTGCATACTATGATTCTGAACTTATATTCATTTCACGTTTCTTTCTTGAAAATAAGTCGACTTAATTAATCGAAATGCTTCATTATGATTATGTTTCCCACCACACAGTGGTGTGGAAGACATATTGATTTACTCCAGTGTGTGTGTTTGGGATGGGGGTGGGGGTGTCACAAAGCTTGTCTGCACTCTAAGTCAAATATTTCTCATCCGATCTTCACCAAACTTCAATAAAATGTGTCTGCCAATAAGTGCTCGACCAAGAACGATAACTAGCCAAATCGGTCAAGGTACTTCGGAATTATTGCCCCTGAATTACCAAAAACACTCAGATTTCTTGCGCAGTTTTGCCCCCAAACCGGCGCCTATACTACTAATAGTATAGGCGTCCTTTTGGTGTCAAGAAAGCGCATGCACATGTGGATTAAGTAAACAGTATATAAAGACTAACTTACTATTTGATGATTAGGCAGTTGTGGGAGACAATGAGTACAATGAGTAATGAATACAACATCATTTAGATCCTAAACCATTTAAAGCAGTTTTTTTTAAATGTTCTACAAATTTGCAATGTTCTTCAATGAAAGAAACTCAACCTTTTAAAGAACGATACTTCATTTTAGGTGGATGGGCCTCTCTTTCATCACCTGACCTTATTCATGAGGCCGGTGTGTACAGATTTACGTTTAACTATATTAAGATTGGCTATGAAGTAGTACAGGTGAGTGTATAGTTATCTTACCTATCAAATAAAACTAAAAGTTCAAAACGTGTAATGATATAGCTTTACGGTAATAACGTCACGTAGATATGATATGAACAACATCTTCAACACATAAAGCAGAGTGAAAAGGCCTATAAAAGACAAGTCTGTGTAATATGCCAAATTACAATGTACGTACTTAAACATAAGTCAAATGAGTATGTAACAACTAATAATTGCAGTGTCTGGCCATCGGGTACTTTTGTTTCAAATTTATTCTTAAACTGCAAGTGATTCTGCCTTTGCTACGTACTGTAGACTAAGACCAGTTTTCACATCCGTGCAGGCTGATCGTGGTCTGCACTATTCTCTATTGTGCAGATGCACAGGCTGATCTGAACCCATGCTCATCGCAAAGCCACTATGTTGGTTTTCTCATGGCGCGGCTCAAATGATCTTTATTATTAACGTTTGTGTCAGAATTCTATTTCCAGAAGAATGGTACATTGAGCAGGCACGCACGTATATACAATGTATTTTTGAATCAATTACAGGTATGGTACAGTAACCGTACACTTAACGTAACTGTGGTTTTGGATAAGATAATTGATCCGGTCGATTCTATTGTGCAATACTGCATAGAAATTCCCATTGAAATCCACGGAGAAATGGCGCTTGGACTGACTGCATTTAAAACAACATCCGATGAAATCATAACTGCTGTGCAGAATTTCTCCTTGGAAAATGGATCTTGTACAGGTATAAATGTCCTGTTTAAATTTATATTGTAAAAAAGTGCGTCTCTGTGAAGTTAGCAGAATAGCAAAATGGAGAACAACTCCAGCAAAATAGCAGAATAGCAGAATAACAGAATAATTTCAGCAGAATAGCAGATTGTTTCTTTTTTATTTTAAACGCAATCTGTATAACTTTTTAAGTAGCCCAAGATTATTTTTGTGGTAAATATGGTACCATTATAATTCGCTAGTAACCCATTTTTGTCTGTTAAGATCAAAAGGTGTTATAACAGCACAGGAGCGCGAGAATCTCTCTGTTAACACACGTTTTTCTCTCCTGTTAAAACACCCCCAAAAAGTGACAATAACAGCAGTTTTATGCTAGAATTATGATAATATAGAGGATATTTGTTTGTTTTAGTGTAAGATCGAAATATATTTCACCGAGTGAACACTATAATACAATATTTTCACGAGAGTCGCAGCCACGAGTAAAAATGTAAATTATGGTGTTCACGAGTGAAATATATTCCGATCTTACACTGAAACAAACAAATTTTCTATTTATATTACGCATTTTTAATGTTTTTAACCAAATTATATTAAGTTTGTCCGCGCAACGTCACGTGCATCGCATCATAAGATAATAGGTAAGGATAGATTTCTCGGAAGCACAGAGCACCAAAAACACAGCCCCACAGCCACGCATTTGCATAGTAGGCCCACAACAAAACGAAGCTGTAATGGAAACATATATCAGACGGGTTGCTTCAAACATCCAACAGGTACATATTACTTTATACTAAATATTGATGGAGGGGAAGGAAATTGTAAGGGGCGAAATGGGGTCGGTGGGTGGGGTGGGGGGGGGGGGAGAGGAATCCGAAGGGGAAAGTTGAACAAGGACGATTTACAAGGGAATGCCATGTTCTTGAAAAAACAGTCGCACTACAACGTAAACCACAATAGCGCAGACACTCATGTACCAAAGATAAACACACAACTACGATCAACTGAATAACATAGAAAAACGAACAAGCAACATATGAGAAAACAGTAGGGCACCGTTATAGACTCACAAGCATACAAACGCACCCACGCAAGTAGGAAAAAAAATCAAGTACCGTCTTAGGATTCGGCTGCCAAAACAAAGGGAAGCCACGAAGCTTACTAAAAGTAAAGGGGGGGGGGGGTATGCAAAAAGTAGCGTAAATACAAAGGAAAGGGGAGGGAAATGGGGGGAGTGAGGCGGAGGAAAAACACTTACAACAACATACGCAACAGACAATACAAGACAGACAAAACAACCAGTTGAAAATACGGGCACCGCCTTGGAACGGTCAGTTACCTATATAAAGGAAACTGGGGGTTTAAACGCGTTTAGGGCATGCCAACCTCGCATTTACCCTATTTTCAACAAGTTAAACAACACAATGCAAATAAAATCCCCGCTGAGAAAGGCTCTAACATTAGTGCAAAAGTAACAGATAATTAAAGCAAAACATAGAATTAAGGTAAATTTAAAGTACAATCAACAACTTGTCTGAAGTCAGACCAACAAGAGCTTAACTTTTAAGAGCACGACTAAGAAAACTGTAAGACAAAAATAACGCCATATAATGTCGTGACGTCAGGATTAGTGTCTTTGTAGAAAAAAAGCTATAAATAGTTCTGTTACGTTTCCTGATCTCTTTTACATTTCATTATGATAAAATATAAATATTTATGATCCTTTTATTAACTTTATACATCTTTACCTTTACTGAAGAATATTTTGCAAAGAAATTCCTATCATTTATAATTCATATTATTTCGCATTCAAATGTAGTTCCGTACCAGTGAAAAATAAAAACGATATTTTCACTGTTTGAAACAGTGAAAATGTCAATTTTATTTCACTGATAAATTTCATTATTTCACAGAAGAGCACAAAATAAAATAATGATAATAAATTCTTTATCTAAAGAGGGTAAGTCTCATTAAGTTTCATGCATAACATACATATCTTATTTTCAATGAGGCCCTCTAGCAAAAATAAAAACATTTACTCATACAAATGAAAATGTCACAGTCTAGAGCAGATTTGTAAAGAAAATCACACATATTAACTGTCACATAACATTAATTGAAACTCTAAACTGTATTTATCAAAAAAAAAAAAGAAAAGAGTTTCAAAGTAAAATCTTAAATAAATCTACTGTGCTAGAATTTTTAAGGTAAGGTATATTTTTCCAAATTTCTACAGCTATACAAGAAACGAACGAACTTTTAAGAAAATTTGTTTTAAGTCCAAAGGTGCTATACATCAAAATTCGTTTTATAAGCAAGGCTTTAGTATTTATTGTCACATATTTCAACTTTGTCACAATATAAGAAAGTTTAAGCTAATTAAATGCTTTTTTAAAACAGACTAAAATTTTGAATTTAACACTATTTGGGACAGTTAACCATGTACAGAAAAGAGAGTACTAGATGATGTCTGGAAGGGTACTTTCAATATAAGTCGAGTTGCTCTCTTTTGAATTTTAAATTTTTTTTCTGATATATTCTTCTCAATCAAAGCTAGAATGAACGCATTGAAGTGAAATATATATATATATATATATATTTATGTTTAGAGTAAAAATATGGCTTAGATTTTGTCAGCATTTGACCGTATTGATATCTAACAGTCTTCCACCGTTTTCATCAGTATGTGTAAAATGGTTTCAAATCTAAATAACGTGAGTATTTTAGCTGGATAGAGCCGCTAAATCGATGTCATTTTCAGCTTTAGCTGAACGGGTGTTAAGAATGAAATGAAGAATAGAATATGAAGACCGGTGCCGTTTTTAAACTTTTACGCAAACATTTAGAGCCCGCGGGTCCCTCGAATAATGATCGCTCAGAGTCTGTTTTAAAACGGCACTATTAAAAAATGAATAAAAAATGTAAAGTTTAATATAAATAAACGGGAGGGGGTAATGATAACAAGGAGCTTTTGCGTTTTGACAATAAATTGCTTATTTCATTTGTTTAATTTATCATATCTGATGGATCTTGGTTTCATAAAAATGCATGCATATCTTTCTAACACAAACAAAAAAGAATTAGGTCGGGCTACAAGTTATCTCAACATCGGCATATAGAGCCATTCCTACAATGTTAACTTTCATCTTCTTAAATGAACATTTTAAATCATGGTTAACTAACATGTGCAATTCAGAAATTAAAATAATTACCCCTTTCAAAACTTCAAATACAACTGACTCATAGAAAAAAGTTCCTTGTTTAATCAATCCATTCAAAAATTACCCGCCCCTCCTGTCGGACCGAATGGCAGATTTGTTGGTGCGTTCGCTGTCAACCGAGCGGTCATAGGTTTGGTGTCCGGTACAATCACTTGGCAGTTGTTAGTTATTGTGGGCAAAAGAATGTAGTGTAGTAAAAAAATAAAATGTTGGCGGTGACGTGCGTTAAACCCAAAAACAAACAATAATTATTCCCGGCTAATTCTGACTTTTAAGTTGGCCATAATATGCACAGTTATAAAGAATAGAAGTGAACGTCAGATATTAAAAGTGTACGGACATGAAATAAATAAGTTATTCTTCAGTTATTTAAACATGTTATCAAGGATGCAACTTGTTTTTGAAATTCCCTCTCATTTCGCCTTTTTGCCATAACAGAACAACTTTCAGAGTGCCTTGATACATTATACATCTTGCATATTACCTCGCTCAATAAACATGAGCAACAATTGCAGAATATCTCCAGCAGACAAGCAAAATAGTAGAATGACTTCAGCAGAATAGCAGAAGAGCACAATGACTCCAGCAGAATAGCAGAATAACTCCAGCAGAATAGCTGAATAACTCCAGTAGAATAGCAAATTAGTAGAACAACTCCAGCATAATTATATATATCACAATGGAGCACTGAGAAAAGTGGACTTAGCTATCCCACTGAAAGCTCTTTTTGTTATTAATTTATAGATTTCAATCATGCATACAAGCAATGAACATTAAACAAGCCCTTCTTTAGAACAAGTATCAAAGTAATCTTAATTTTTGTCAATTTTTTATGGATTATTTAAATAAGTATTACTTTAGTAAATATTAACAACATTCTTTTATACCAACACAGACCATTTTTAAACGCTATTCTGCTAGAGTTGTTCTGCTTATCTGTCTGCTGTTCCACTTAAGTTGTTATAACAACAGAGTTAAATGATTTATGAACAGTCAAAGCAATATGTAACATGTGTGTCACAAAAAGAGTCTTGGGCAAATGTTAATTGTGCGAGGTAATATGTGCGACTTATAATGTCTAAACTCGGTCTTAAAGTTGTTATTTTAACTGAAAATATGGTTTTTCTAGCAAATTATAATGGTAAAATGTTAACCTCAAAAATAGTCGTGGGCTAATTTCAATTGTCATAAAATGCGACGTAAAATGAAAAAAATAGTTTAGCATTATTTTTTAAATGTTGTTTTGTGATTGTGCTGTTCTGCTATTTTTATGTTGTTCTGCTGTGGTTATTCTGCTATTCAGCTGAAGTTAATCTGCTAAATTGCTATAATGCTAGAGTTAGTTCGCTATTCTGCTCGTGTTATACTGCTATTCTTCTAGCTTAGGCTAATGTTAACTGAGCGAGGTAATATGCGAGGCACATACTATATAAAGTCGGTCTTAAAGTTGTTCTTTTTAATTGAAAAAAAAAATGGTTTTCTGTTTTATGGTTACCTGTTACGCAAAAAGTCTTAGGCTAATTTCAGTTGTCGTACAGACGCGAGGTAAAATGAGAAAAAAAAATCTGCTATTATGCTGGAGTTATTCTGCTATTCTGCTGCAGTTAGTCTGCTATTTTGCTATTCTGTTATTCTGCTGGAGTTATTCTGCAAATCTGCTATTCTGCTAACTTCACACAGACAAAAATTGCTGGTCTGATTTCAATCAATTTGACAAAAGTATTCCTTTCCAAATTGTGTGTTTCAGATGTAAAACCCGTGTGAGTTATTGAGATCCATGTTACTCTTGTTAGGAGATATATTAAAAAAAGAGAAATATGTGGTTACATGTTATAATCTCTCAAACATTGTCCGCCATTTAGATACTTCTTTGCGATCCATAATTTTTCAGAATCCCTTGCCAAACGAAATTTCACTTTTGAAAGTGACCACATGTTATATGGATATGAAATCGAATCTGACGGTAAGAATGAAAGTAGTTGTAAACCAAGGTATGAATGGAAAAGAGTACAGGCCGGTACTGGAATTGGACTAGATACAGATCACACGTTCGGAAATGCATCAGGTAAGATTAATATATTCTTTATGCTGTTCAACCCGAAAAATGCAGTTAACCTGCAAAAGCACATATTAAATAATATTCTGTCAGCATGAATGGTAATTATGCACTAACTCGGATTTATAACACGTCATTAGGTTAACAGCATGCACATTTTTTTTTTTGGGGGGGGGGGGGGGGGGGGGGGGGGGGGGGAGTCAAATTATTCGGTATCATTCACGGGCAAGTGGGATAATTCTATAACATATATTTAAATCAAAACCTTGCATAATGACTATTTCATATAATCAAAGAAGTTAATTCAGTTTAGAAATCGATCTATCGGTCTATCGGCCACTTCAAAAAGCAATATCATAGATGTAAATTGTAACACTGATTATTTTAATTCTGAATCTCAGTACTAAACTCGACACCCAAAATATCGAGTATGTAAATGTCTGATCAATTTCTAATATAATGATAAATATAAATTTCTAAACTTTTGATAGTATTTTCACTCGTTATTAGTATATATTCAGATACTGCTGGTGAATTTTTATTTGAAATGCATAGTGCTTAAGGTTGTTCTACATGTTTGATAAACCGGAAGTGATGACGTAACGTTATTTATCCGGAAAACGTAGAATAAGGCCTGGCTTCGGCGTACGGAAACGAAAATCATTTTATGAATTAATGCCAACCTGTGAGTAAATTTATTACATAGGAACTGATACCATCTTTCTAAAGTTAAAACATGAAATTTAAACATCTGACACATTAAATAATTCGTTATGATGTCTTAAAATTGTGAAATGTGCGGCTCCCTTTAATCGTGGTCAAATATCTCAAACATAAGTACACAAACCTATTTATTTCGTCTTATTATAGGCCATATGATTATTTACACCTATGAGAAGTTTCGTTATTTCGAAATTTCTATTTGCAAAAATTTTATGAAAGTAATGGTTTTCCCATAGACTCCCATTATAAAAAAAAAAGTGAGGTTGAAATTTTTCAAATCAGTGAAGCAAAATTTCAAGCACAAGACCCATCTTTTTATTTGCTGAATTTTCCTAGTATAAGTTTTCAATATTCAGAGTTTAAACAAATAAATTGTTGAAAAGCTTTCGATCCGAACGTACAAAACTACCTTAACTGTCAATGTCTGAGAAAGGGAAAATATTATTCCAGATGTGTCCAAATTGTACAAAATTCAAAGCAGTATGCATATGGTTTACCTAGGTTGAATGCTAACCTGAGATTTTGTGATTGAATATTCCTTGGCCACTGTTTTTCCTTTCCATCGTTTGTCTTTCTGTGTTTATTCTTTTTTGTTCCTTTGTCCATCTCGTCAGTTACTTTGTCATTTGTCGTTCGTTCCTTTGTTCATCCATTTTCCATTTCCTGTTGACAGTCATTATACGTCTACTCGTCGTCATTTCATTGTCTAACAATCGTCCGTTCCTTTGTCTTCGTTCGTTTTTCTTTTGTCCATTCTTTTGTACACCCGTCGCCCGTTCCTTTTCATTTGTTACTCATTCCAATATAACCACGAAACCGTTGGACCATGTCATACAGAGTGTACAATTTGGATGTTTCATGATACTGTAACAAATTTTATAAAACAATTGATCCGTGTTCAATTATGGTTGCGGTGGCAGCCATGAGGAAAACATTTTAAAATTCTATGCAACAGTATGTCGGGAATTAATATGCTTTCACATAATTGATCTCCAGGTGAACTTGTAGCTAAATGTTACTCGGCCTGTCAAAATGAATGGTGTCAATTATCCCTTAATATCAGAAAACTTGAAAATCAATTTGATTTTCTCTGCACTGATGTGAAATTGTTTTCTCGAAACAATGTCACTAGCTTTCCATGTTGACATGGCGTGGGAAGTAATAATTTTGCCAAAATAGCTGTATATAAAAGAATGATAAATCTCCATACAAAGAAATATCCACAATTTGTTATGATTTTACAAGAATGATCACAGGATGAACCTCTACAAAATTTGTCTTCCTGCAGCGAGCTAGGCTCTATTTTGCCATATAGAACCGCAGTTTTTCTCGTCATTAAGATAATGTGTTATGTATCAGGTTTTCCGTACTGTTTCCCTTCACTCACATAGAAAACATAGTAACTTGTAAATACATTATGGCGTCTTTTCGGATATATTGTGTGTACTTTTCCAACAATGTATATGCGTGCGCCCCCCTCCCCCACCCCTCCCCACCTTGACAACTAAACCTGAAAATAAGGTTCACTGAAACTAAACATGAAAATACAGTCGGTAGTCCTAGGGAATTTTATGTTCAATTTATTTACAGGACACTTCATGTATGTTAATCCAGCATTTGGTGAATCTGGTAGTCTGACAAGTCTAAATTTCAAGCAAGTGACAGAGGAGGAATCAAAGGGAATCTGTAGTCTACAATTCTATTACTTTATTAGTGGTAATCTAACATTTGATTTATGTAACATGTAAACAAAAATAATCTAAACTTAATTTCCATCATTTGTCAGGAATGCCAGCAAATAAGAAATTATTTTTTTTCGATTATTTTAATAGGACACAAATTTTACAGTCTGGCTACGCTTAGTTTGTATGGCACAATTATATTCTAAGTAGAATATGTGAAAGGGCAAGGAAAGTGAAAAGTATTGTTTGTTTTTCATAGATGCATCTTTAGATGGTTATTTGTCATTGAGTGTGAATAACGAGACGAATGAACTAGCTGGTATTCCAAATTTACCTGTATGGTTGCCCGGTTGTTTGGATCTCGTAGACAGTTGCGGAGAAGACCCTGGACTTCTAGACATGCACTTTAATGCACTCAATGTGGAAGCTGGTGTCGACGATGTAACATTGTCTGTTGAACCTTGCCCAGGTAGTACGCATTGAAGTTAGAAGAACAGATGTTGTTTAAAATGAAGTAATTAATATGTGTTTAGGCTAGTTGTGCATTCTCTAAATATTGCATTTGAATGCGCGTGGTAAAGAATTTTCCTCTGACCTTGACTTCAAGTTAAATGTGACATATCAGTGACCTATCAGATATTGCAAATTGTCAGGCCAATACATTTAATATTTCACTGCAATGAGATTAAATTGGAAGCAGTTCTTAGTTCTAAATCGATCAAAATACTGATGAGTGTGATACGGATGACAGATTTAAGAAGTATATCCCTAGATAAGTTATTTGTTATCATTTTATAACTATTTTTTTTTGACAGAAATATTATTTTTAGCTTTGTACGCAATGAGAACGACAAATATCTTTATTTGTAATAAGGCTGTTTCGCCTACCTGGCGGGAAAAGATTATAAGGATTTTTCATGACTGCATGTGTAAGACTTAGTTTCCAAAACCCGAGAGACAGCATGGAATGTAAAATCAAGCACAAAGCGAAGGTTTTTATCCACACTGTTCCGAGGGTTGGGAAACATCTTCCTTAATCTGGCAGATAGGTAGGATAATTTTTTTCTTGCTTACCATTAATATTAGAAGCTATTGCAACGTTTTCTATGTTACTGTAAGTAAAAATCGGTGATACACTGTGACGTCATTATGTGCTCGCTTTGCTCATATGAAGCTTATCTATCCCTTTGGAATAATGTCATATTACACCAGGGTAACCTAGTTTGTACCCGATTATAGGTGTGCAAGAACAACGATATCCCTGTAGATCGACTTGCCTTTTCCATAGGCTTCACGCGTGCAATGTGACATCATAATAATTATTTCATAAAATGCATTTCTTGTTTTGTAATACTAGTATAAAATATGTTTTGAACTTTTGCAATTTCAAGTCAAGAGAAATAATCTTATGTGTCTGCCTGTGTCAAACAGATGTTTCTCAACCCTCGGTCAGCTTGGATAAGAAACATCTCTACGCTTAGGTTTTTCAATCACAAAGAATCAGAATGCATGTATGTGAGGCCATTTAATACTTTTCCCGTAATATTTTATTCCCAACTGTTCACGCATGCTGTGAAAGAGGCATGTTCTTGCTAAATGCGTAACTTGAGTACTTTATGTACATAACGAGGGCAACTCAGTGTAATCGACATTTTTTTTTACAGAAACAGAAGGATTCACGGTGTCGTGCGAGTTCGAGAATGGAGATGTGTGCGGATATTTAATGAACCCGTCTATCTGGTCATATGAAAGAGGTTTGTTTGGAAAGATTTTAACTCCGTGTCGTTGAAAAGCGTACATTCCTTTTCAAACATGTTTTGACTCTCTGTGTGTGTATGGGTCGTAATATCTTTAACTAACACCTTTGGAAATAATGGAGACAAGGTTATATAGCCTCTTGTTTTTGCTTCCTGTTAGTCTTTTTGTAAAACATTTTCAAAAACTTCAGATTGTTTTTGTCGCCCGATAATTTCTTAGCACCATGATGATAAACTGTTTTGTATAAACACATGCATTCGCGAGAAAACTGTTTCCGAATTTTCAACAAAGCCCAAAACTTTTTATCTTGTAGTACCCCGTGAGAAATTAAGAACTGAATAATTCAATTAAATTTCCAATCCACATATATGGACAAAGAGAGGTAATAGCTATTAATGCACAACAGTCATTGACTGCTGTTTATCGCTTGACTTCCTACACGAGAGCTTCGAGAAAGATGCATCTCTTTTTCGTTTATTGAGCGGCAACTTTTTTATTTATCAACGTCCATCTGCACATAGTTGTGTCCTTTTATTATAAGCTGAACCATATCGATGTGCCGATGAGACGCCTTGATACTAGAGATGAATTAGACTCGATTTAATTTACATAAAATGAGTCCGCACACTTAACTCCGAAGAGAGAGCGCCGATCTAGGGATCGTGGGACTGTGAGACCGATCCCCGGGCGGAGCATATGTTCTCAGTGACGATTTGATGAAAAATATTGTGTCTGAAATCATAAGACCTCCACCTCTGTTTCATGTGGGTAAGTTAGCAGTTACTTGCGGAGAACGGGAAAGTACTGGTATTGAATCCAGGAACACTGGTTCGGTTAACTGCCCACCGTTACATAATTGAAATACTGTTGATAATCGGCATTTAACCCAAAACAAATACAAACAGAAATTTACGTAAAATGGGATCGATGTATGAAAAAGCCGCGGACCAATGAAATTTTAGTACCATCGTACATCGAGATTATTTAAAAATGAGGAACATATGTAGTTTTAAAAATTATTCAATGCAGAGAGAGATGACTGCAGCACAGGAAAATTAAGGTTGTGTAACAGTTTGCTCCATATTGAATTTTTTTCTAGGGTAGGGTCTTGAACGAGGCATGAACCGAGTCCCTGTAGAATGTCGGTCATATGGATAAAAAACTAAGTACAATAACACACTGTTTTAATTCAGAGACATTAATGTACGTCCCATCAGTTCATGGAAAGCATACAACTAGACGCTTCAAACGATGTAATCTGCCTCTCTGAATATTCATTATAATATTGAAGAATGAATTTAAATTACTCATTATCAGTGATATTCGAAACACTTGATTTTTGAAATCCGCCTCTGTCCATATCTAATAACCTAAAGTGATTGGTATATGAATAAGTGTTGCAGTGTTAATATGTATAAGATTTGACTAAAGATGTATGCAAGAGTGATGTTTTAATTGAGAAATGGTGAAGAAAAATGAAAAATTTTCGTTTGGATATCTCTGACATCAGTGCATCGTTTTTCTAAAGAGATTGAACAAAGTAGATAGTTTTTAATTACTTAATTTATAAGTCATAGTATGATACTGTTTGTTTTTACATAGTTGTAAGTTAGAATGACTAAAGATACTCTCACCGTTTTTTTGCTTTTAAACATTTCTATTCTGTACTTACGTGATATTTAATGTTCAACCTATGTACAATACGTGAGTGTTTTTCTACTTTAAATATTTCAACATTTTAATTTACTGCTGTTTATCTGACTTAGCAAAAACGACACGGACAAATTCAACTACCACGTCAGCCTGGGCGGAGCCTAGTGCGGAACCAACAGGTGAGCCCGAGCCGACGGGTTACCAATACCCCGAACCTGAATATGAACCAGACCCTGAACAAACGGCTGAACCACATCCTGAACCAACTGTTAAATCTGGGCCAGAACCCACGAGTGAGTCTCAAACTGAGCCTAGTACGACAACAGAGGCACCATATGCCACAGGTATCTATCTAAAGTAATTACAAAGTCAATACTAAGGTTTTATGATTCAAAGTAATGGACACAGTTAGAAGCCAAAGGCAAAATAGCTTTATTTCTAACTATAGGAAGGATTTTAGTTCAAATGAGCACGATGTGCTCATGATGAGCTTTTGTTGGTGTCCTTCCATCCATTAGTTCGCCAACCATGAATTCTGTAAAGAAATCCTCCTCCTCATATACAAATGTACCACAGAACCAGATTAAAAGTCTGCAAATGACTCGTAGGTTGATTTTCTTCCAGTTCGTTCAAATCTAGGCCCAACATACGAAAACCTGGGTGCTTTAGTAAAGAGAAATTCACTTCAAAACACACTGGCTCGATTTCAAAATATTTAGTCCTGTTTGTTTTGTAGCAAACACGACCGCTTAGGACGGGGCTTGTTACAGCACTTTTTTATGGTTGACTCAGTCACAATTAATTTCTTATTATTATTTGGTTTGTGTTATCATTTGATTTGTTTAAAATCAAGAGCTGTCGGATGACAGCGCGCTCGACTATTCGAAGAATTGATTGAAAAATTGGGTCAAAATATTACCACAGATTTTCAGACAAAAGAAAAGAAAATAGATTAAACAAACACTGTTCCTGTATTTGTGGATTTCGATAAGTCTTGCATTAAATGGCATTGTGTGACCATGATGGTAATGAAGTGTTCAAAGTTTCAAAATCACATATCAAACAGTTTAAACAGAACATGGAATGGTAAGAGAAACTTAACTTATTTCCATGTCAAGAAAGGGCTCTGCTGAGTTAAAACAGTTGGCCTAGATACGAGGGGTGTTCCAAAAGTAATGTCACTTGCATCGGTTCTCCTATACTGCAAATGTTCTGATCATTTTAACTTGCTCTGCCCTTCAAAATACTCTCCGTCAGCCTGAATACACCTTTTGAGCCGGTCAATCCTCTTTTGGAAGCATTGTTCATACTCTTCTATGGGAACACCCATCAGATACTGATAAACTGCAGATCCAAGGGCATTTCTCGATTTGTATCTCTTTCCAGACAGATGATATTTAAGTTTGAGAAACAGAAAATAGTCGCAGGGGGGCCAGGTCTGGCGAAAACGGAGGGTGTGGAAGGACGGTAACCTCTGACTCCAAAAACTCGGTCACAATGCGTGCCTTGTGAGCGGGTGCATTATCATGCAAAAGTCGGAGGTACTTAAGTCCTGTTTTGGGGCGGCGACATTGTAGTAGTTCTTCAATTTTCTTAGAACAACTTTTTTTATAGAATTTTCCTATGACCGTACTGCCTTTTGGTACCGGAATTTGAATGATTGGACCCTTATGAGTGAAAAAAAATACATACAAAACCTTCTTCACCGTTCGTATTCGTTTGGCAATACTTGGGCGTCTCGCAATTTTGGTGACCCAAATTCGGTTGGAATACTTCCGCTTTGGTTCAAAATAATAAATCCAGGTTCCATTACCAGTAACTATATTATCAAAAACCTTTTTGCTGTATTTTAGGTACATGTTCAGAAGTTATTTTGCCATTGTTACACGGGTCCTCTTTTGTTCATCTGTTAACAAATTGGGTATCCATCTTGCATTTATTTTTGTAAGTTTTAGGTGTTTCTTCAAAATTCCATGAACTCGTGCTAACGACAAGATTGTTATTCGGGCCAATTGCCTTACGGTGAATCGGGCATCCTTTTTTTAGCAAACTGAGGATTTTTTCGATGTTACCGTTCGACGTAGTTGTTGCAGGACGATCTGTGCGAGCAGCATCTTTGAGTTGCTGCTGTCCGGTCCTAAATTTAGCTACCCACCTACAAATAGCCCTATGAGACATTTGACCTTCCCCATAAATGTCGCACACCTCACGGTGAATATCTACAAGCTTCATGCCGAGTAGCGACCTACCTTTTATGTAGGCCCTAATTTCAAGCACATTTTCAGCTCTTTTCCCAGTCATTTTGTGTAAAGTGTAATGAATACGCTATAAAGCAATGTACACTGTACCAAAGTCAGTGAACGTGTGAGCGCGATATTTACCTATGTTACGATTCAGTGATCGTTCTATCGACACGAGGTGGTTTTGTGTACACATGACACGATTTCCGCGAAATAAAACACAAATAACATTATTTTTGGAACACCCCTCGTATAAAGTCATGCGTATATAATGTAAATTGTGGTGGTAAACATTTGGTCAAAGTTTCAAAGCCATATGACAAACTGGTTAGGCAAAATATGGACTTGTATAAAACTTTTAACTGATTACCAAGTCCCAAGAGGGCCATAATTCAGCCAAAATAGTTGACAGAGTTATGTATTCTTACCTACAGACGGAAATTATGTTGATAAACAAGTGTATAAAGTTTCAAAGCCACAGTTTCCAAATAGTTTTGACAAAATGCTGACTTGTACGAAACACTGAACCAATTTCAAAGTCCAAGAAAGGGCCATAATTCAGCCAAAATAGTTGTCAGAGTTATGTCCTCTTGCCTACAGATGGAAATCATGATGATAAATAAGTGTTCAAAGTTTAAAAGCCATATGTCAAATAGTTCTGACAAAAAGTGGACTTGTAGAAAAACAGAACCAATTTACAAGTCCAAAAAGGGCCATAATTCAGCCAAATAAGATGACAGAGTTATTTACTCTTGCCTACAGGTAGAGACTATTATACTGAACAAGAGATAAAAGTTTCAAAGGCATATGTCCAAGCCTTACACAAAATATGAACTAGTACCAAAAACTTAACAAAGATTTCAAAAGGGGGCATAATTCAGCCAAAATCCTTGATGGAGTTATGTATTCTTGTCTATAACTGGACATAATGATGGTAAACAAGTGTTGAAAGTTTCAAAGCTTTATCTCAAAAGACTTTGTCAAAATATGGACTGGTACGAAAAACTTATTCAAGGTGTGACGCCGACGCCGTGGTGAGTAGGATAGCTCTACTTATTCTTCAAATAGTTGAGCTAAAATGCCTCTAAGGTAAGGGCAAACATTTTTCGAAAAACTTTAAACATCGTGTCCTGTGAAGCCACTATATCAATGTTTAAATAGTTTTACACAATTGTTTCTTAGTTGACTCTCTAACAAAGTCCTTCAAGCCCATTTATTTGTTTACGAAAAGAATAGCCCCGATTTTGATATGACTACACACAAGCGTTCGATGGTTCGCTATGTATCAAAACTGATCAAGCCAGTTGTGTGAATCATGATGCTCTTGTCTAGAAACAACTAGCGACAGATGAGCACCTAATCAGGACATCATTCAGAGTACAAGACCAAATTTCCCGCTTAGCTCAGTAGGGAGAGTGTTAGTCTACGGATCGTGGGGTCGAGAGTTCGATCCCCGGGCGGGGCGTATGTTCTCTGTGACGATTTGATAACAGACATTGTGTCTGAAATCATTCGTCCTCCACCTCTGATAATTAATGTGGGGAAATTGGCTGTTACTTGCGGAGAACAGGTTTGTACTGGTACAGAATCCAGGAACACTGGTAAGGTTAACTGCCCTCCGTTACATGACTGTAATACTGTTGAAAAACGGCGTTAACGACATCTGTTATTTTGAAGAATTGTAAGTTACCAATTTTGTTGTGTTGAGCCTGAAATCCATCCGGTCAAGATCATTAATGGCCGATGAGTTTTCAACAGTATATATATTAAACCTCACGTCTTCTGCTGCAGTAGGAACTAAGACAACTATTATGTCGTAAATGTTTTACTAGTGCATGCTTTATCCCACGTGTTAAAACTCTATATATCGTCATTTCCCCAAAGTTACTCATTGACAGAAATTATTTCATTCAGAGAAAACCAATTGTACTCAAGATGTTATATTTTTACACAACATATTTCAACCCCACATTTCTAATATCTCTTTTTTTCAGGCGGATATTTGAAAAGTAACACCACAGAACCTGGCAATTATATTGTTTCACCGTTGTTTGATGTATACACGGATTCATGTGTTACACTCGGCTTTGCCAACACAGCAACCTATACTGCACGGGTAAAAATCGTTGGCGGTAATGGACAGACTGTTACTACCACAGACTTGCTTGAAGTTCCAGTTTCTTCATACAGAACCTTTCATCTGGACATCCAAACAGGGACTCAGCTTCGGCTTTTATTCGAAGCTTACATGACCTTTGTCCCTTACCGTGTAGAGCCTGAGTTCAACTTGTTTAACATCCTGGTTGTCAACGGTTCCTGTGCGAGTCCTGGTAAATACTTATCAAGTTGCCTTCTCCAAAACGAGGATCTCTTATTAAGTTCCGTTATAAATCATTCTAATGAATCAATGATGGTAAAAGAATTTTCTTCAGTTTAAAAAATGTTTTGATTTGCTTTGGTGTTTCCTTCAAAATGATATTGAAAAGTTATTTCCAATGTAAATCCCATCCATTTTGTACTTAAATCTCAGTTTTTGTCAGCAAAAAATCAAATTTTCGCAACAAAATATTTTGATAATATTGAAGTGGAATATTGTACTGTACTGCATATTGATTACATGGGCGGTGCAGAGAATATTTTAATCTTCGGTTGGTTTTCGGTACATTCAGTATAGTTATAGGGTACAGAAAGTAACCAGCAATTAAAATGGTTTATATTTAAAGCGTGCATACGCATGTACGCAAGTCACGATAGCTCAGTGGTCATCGTCAATAGCTTGGAACATGGAGGTCTTAAGATCGGAACCGTTCAGAGTCTGTGCTTTTTTTCACAAATTTCAAGAAACACTTTGCACATGTACATTTTTATGCAATGTTCCCTTCATTGATTTTTCACAAGTAATTTTTTATTTATTTTTATCTTTTTTTTTTTTAATTTCTCATTTTTAATATATGCTTATGTTGTTTCTATTCACAGTTCATTTCACTACATTACAAGTTTCATACATATAAATTATAACTAGCTAAAGTAAATTCATCATTCAGTTTCACTCGCAGTGTCGGCACTGTATAAATCATATTAACTATTAAAAATGAAAAATAAAAGTTTTCTCCCTAATGGTCTCGAACCAGCGATTTCCAGCATTTGAGTCATGTGCTGTAACCACTGAGCCACAGATACGAACGACAAGTACCTGTTTCACTTACAATTCTAATAATGAAATTTGGTCACCTAACCAAAAAATCTTTCCGTAAAACATACGAATAGCACCAAAGTTGGGCCGAATATTATAGAAACGAATGCACAGAGCATGTAATGTATGCACATTTTACAGGTTAAAAAATAGCACAATACTTTTATATTTTTCCTTGGTTGAAATAAAAATTCCCATGTAACCCATTGAAGACATTTCGGGCCATTCGTTTTTAAAAATATTTGTAACACTTTAAAACATCCTACTTCCACCCTATAATCCCCTTTGAATGTATACAATTGTTATCTTTGAAACTTAAAGAAAAACCATGATATGGATTTTCATCAAACATTAGATTTTAAACGGTTTCAAACTAAGATGATAGTATTTGTCAAAACAAGGCCTTTTACAAAGAACATGATATTTATAATTGCATGAGTATGTTATTTTGAAACCTTTGCATGATCTCTCTCTCTCTCTTTCTCTCTCTCTCTGTCTCTCTCTCTCTCTCTCTCTCTATATATATATATATTCCGGCTATTCTGTCGTTCATTTCGCATGAACACCGAAAAAGTCATTTCATTTCTTAATTATAATGTAGGGATAACGCACGTTTTTTCGTGTTATAACATCTGCAGAGTTGCAGGGATTGGTTGGTACCCGAGCCCGTTAGGGCGAGGTTACCAACGATTCCTGAGGGATTCTGAAGATGTTATAACACGAAAAGAACATGCGCTAACGTTATTCTAGCATAAAACGCGGAAAAACCAGGTAAATGAATATATTGTCCCTCAACGTCATTAAAGACAGGAATTAAATATGGCGGACAGTGGATACGTACTTTTTATCGCTGTGAGATTTTTATTCAATAAAGTACATTTTACGGTTGGATCTAAACGTTTATCTACTTTGGATTGATACTTGATCTTATTGCAAACGAATTCTTGTGGTTTTGAAAGTGTTTGTGAAGTGTTTATGGAGTTTAATTCAGACTTTTACTCGGTACCTACACAAAATCGATTTGAAATTCTCAGGGAGCGGGAAATGGATAACCAAGAAAACGGTAACAATACAGTTAGCCCTAGGCAGAACTTTATATCAGGGTCGATAGATGATAAATTATTACAAATGTATGATGAATTGCAATATATTAGGAACGAACAATTGAACTGTAGTAGAGGTTTAGCTAACTTTCGTAATCATTTAGTGCAGATGGATTCAAAAGTGCAGCAGGTAGCCAGAGTGACAGACTTGTAAACTGAAATAATGAAAGGGCTTGCCTACAAAACTATTGACTTAGAAGCAAGGTCCAGACGTAAAAATGTGATCTTCAGAGGGGTCACAGAAAGCAGGGATGAGAATTGCTATGAATTAGTGTGTGAATTGTTACAACACAAATTAGACATTGATCTTCGGGAGGTATATATTGCGCGTGCGCACAGAATAGGTGCCCGTGTTCAAGGCAGGAACTTTAACAAGCGCCCAATAATAGCAAATTTTAGAGATTACGGCGATGTTGAGTACATTCTCGGTAGTGCGAGCAAGCTGAAAAATTTTCCCGGTTTCTCCATTGACAGTGACTATCCAAAAGAAATTCAGCAAGCGCGTTCCCGCCTTTGGCCGCTGCTCAAGAGATACCGTGAGGAGCACCCGAGAATTAAGGCTAGTTGTGTTTTTCCACCAAAGATCGTGGCAGACGGACGCGTCATACATGATGCATTCCCCAACTGGCAACGATATGTGAATTCTGACAGGCTGTTTGACGTTCACACATTAAGCAGCCCGGATATGACCGACCAGATTCGCCAAGGTAGTGAACAAATCATTTCACAACATCAGATAGTAAACCCTGTTCAGAGTTTTCCACCAATTGCTCCAAGCCAAAGTCAGGTAGCGCAAGCCGGTACACAAGCGCTGGGAACCAACCTTGTGCAACAGAACTGTCCTACTTCGGTTATTAACTGCAGGAACACTGGACCTCCCCCGCATTACCCGGTAACAAGTTTGCAAGAATCATCTTACATAAACCTCCCTCCCGCCCGGATACACCTCTATTTTTTATTCGAAAAGTCGAGCTAAAAATGTAACAGATTAAACTCTTCCATTTTAACTTTACTAAATTCGCTACGTTTGTACACGTTTCAAAATATACGTGCAAGCAGAAATATATAAGTGCATGTAATTAATTATAAATATATGTAACGCACAAATATGTAGGTGAACATATACATATATGGATACGCACGTCTGTGTATATACGACTCCTTTCAATGACGTGTGGATTTTGAAATTCATGCATTTGCAAGTGCTATTTGAGAACCTATACTATTGATTTAAATTTTCAAATGCATTCCTAATTACAAGTGCATATTACACGTGTTTTGTACAAGAAAGGTGGAACATTTAGGAACAATGAAAACAATAAGACAATGAGCAAACATAAGAGTGCTTGTAGTCTTACCTTGAAATAAATTCACCCTTTTTCCCAGCATTTTTTGTCTCTGTAATGTTAGAGAATGATCAAAATTATTAGACCTTATTTCTATTTTTTACGGAATGAATCGTATTTCAGCTTCCAAGTTAAATCAAATGCAGATAATTGAAATTTTCACGACAAATTGCAATCTGACGACGACAGGGACTGAGTCTGGGCTTATAAATCGACAGGGGGTGACCTCGGTAAACTATCCATATCTTTCTTAAAACGGATAAATTCACCCTTTTTCCCAGCATTTTTTTTTTTCATTCATTAGACGGGCACTAGTGCTTTTGTGTTTTAATGTGTCTTTGTATTTTCTATGAGAAGTAGTAAATCACCAAAGTAACACGTTTTATCTATGAAAACGTACAACGAAACGGTCCGATGACTGTATCTACATCTTCATAGTGTGTGACCAAGGCGTAGCTAATACATCGCAAAAATACCCGCCGAGTATTAGTAAAAATCCGTTAGAAAACAAGGTTGAGCGATGGCTTAACTAATACTGGTTTGAGCCTTTCTTAGTGCTAGAGTTGAAAAACTGGCCATATGTGGTACGTGAACATCTATGGTATAAATTAATTAAACTTGGGCTTAGGGGAAATATTTTAAACATTATAAAATCTGTGTATGGCTCCGTGAAATCAAGAGTTAAGTATTGTAATCAATTAGGTGACGAATATACATGTATGTTAGGTGTAAGACAGGGTGAATGCCTGTCCCCTTTCCTTTTTTCCATGCTAATCAACGATCTTGAAGATTCTTTTATCAATAACAATATGGAAGGTTTAGATATGGACACTTTTAAAGTCTTCTTGCTATTATACGCTGATGATATAGTCATATTTACAAATAATGCTGTAGAATTACAAAAAAGTATCGATTTATTATACGAATATTGTTGTATGTGGAAACTAAAAGTTAATGTTGCTAAAACAAAAATTATGCTTTTTCGAAGAGGAGGGGCCTTTCCTAGGGACACACTGTTTTATTATAATGGACAGCCTGTAGAAATAGTGAACAAATTTAGTTATCTAGGTATTGTTTTTACGCCTGGTGGTTCTGTGAGTAGTGCTTTAGATACTTTATCGGGTCAAGCCCTTAAAGCTATCTTTAAGTTAAACAAATATTTGTATAAGTTTACATATATATCACCATGTCATAAGCTAGAATTATTCGATAAACTTGTTTCCCCTATCTTAAACTATTGCTGTGAAGTATTGTGTTTTTCTAATAACTTGTCTTTAGAAAGGGTTCACATGCAATTTTGTAAAAAAATACTTGGAGTCAAGAAAACTACACAAAACGATTTCATTTATGGCGAATTAGGTCGATATTCATTCAAAACTATTCATATGTTTCGTGTCATTAAATATTGGTTGAGAATTTTAAGATTAAGTGGAAATAAGTACGTATATTTAGCATACAATATGTTAAAAAGTGATTTTGAACATAATCCAAATAAAAGTAATTGGCGCAGTTATTTAAAAGACTTGCTATGTTCTCTTGGTTTTGCAGAGGCTTGGATTTATCAAGGTGTAGGGGATGACAAAGTATTCCTTTCGTTGGTAAAGCAACGATTAAATGATCAATTTGTTCAAAAATGGCATGAAAGAATACAAAATTCTAGCAGGGCTTTATTTTATAAGACTATTTCGAGTTTTCGTTTTCAACCATACTTAGATTGTTTTAATATTAATAAGTTTTGTCAAGCTTTAACTCGTTTAAGAGTATCATCCCATAGATTGCAAATCGAAGCTGGTAGATGGAATAGACCTCAACGTACACCCATATCTGACAGAAAATGCATACTCTGTGGCAAATTAGAAGATGAATATCACTTTATTATTGAATGCACGTTATACCAAGAGTTAAGACAGCGATATATACCTCGTAGATTTTGGATAAGACCGAACATGTTTAAATTTACTGAACTTATGATGTCAGAAAACAAAGCTTTAATAAAAAATCTTGGTATTTATACACATACAGCCTTTAAGACAAGAAACACACTTTTATATAGTTAATTCTTCAAGGACTCATCATAAATATGTATAACCTATATTTTCTATTGGCACAGTAAAGTATCTTGATTGTTTCCATCTAATTTTACGTTTACTGACCAATGATACGATACTATATTACAGAACTTGTACTTTCTCTTTTAAATTTTTATTTAGGGTATAAATAATTTGACCTTATTTTTCGCTGATTTCGAATAAGGTCTTCCAAAGCTAAATGTTGTTAAATGTAAATCATATGTAGGATAGCTAGTCTTGTATTTTTATTTTCGACAAGGCTTGGCATCCATATTGTAGTACATAATATTATGTACTGTGTATTATATTTGTACTTATATAGCTAAAGTGGCATTGTGTTGTTGTTGTCTTTTTGTAGTTGTTTCTGTTCAAATGTGGTTTTCAAATGTGTTACATAATAACGAGTTAAACTGATTGTGGAACTACTTTTTGTAATCGGCTTACCAGCCTCGTTGCTATCCTGCTTCCTGGTAAATATTAAACAAAAAGGTGAAATGTCGCAGTAATGTTAATTTATTTGAATGTATTCTTCTAAGACATTATTTTGGTAACTTCTTTCTATCTTCTACCGGCCTTCTCCGGGTGAATACATGTACTTACCTCATCTAATAGGGTTTCTTTTAAACGCAATGTCAGTTTTGCTAGTCGAATGTGTTATATATGTCATTGTATATATATTTCTTTTGTACACTGTCCGCTGTTGTATTTGTGACTATGTATGTCATCATGGGCTTTTTAGCCTATTTGATTTGAAATAAAATGTCTGTCATTAAATCTCCATGAAATGCGCGGTAATGTCTACGTTGTTTTTTTTCAAGTTGACGTCATTTCCTTTTGTATTGTCCGTTTTTGGGCCGTAATACGTTTACGCTTTGCCACGGAACGCGCATGTATAAAAAGGTGTTATAACAGCACGTGAGCGCGAGAATCTCTCTGTTAACACACGTTTTCTCTCCTGAAAGTAATCCTGCAGCATACAGTACGGAAGGTACAATAAGGAATTTAAAAGGTACAATACGGATTTTTTTTTGCCTGGTCATATTTAATTGTGAAATAGAAGCCGACTTTTTTACACAATTTATAAAGGTATATAATAAAAATCTATATTGCTTTATTGCTAATTCATCTAGGGTTATCGTGTGATGAAAATGACCTCGAGTGTGACGGAGAATGTGTTGCACCCTATTTCATATGTGATGGTATACGTCAGTGTGAAGATGGGAGTGACGAAAAGTGTGGTAAGATTAATTAACACAGTAATAACTATAATCGTTATAAAAATAAACAAAACGCCGCTGTAAAATCACGAATCTAATTTCATATATTGTTGGCCAAATGAATATTTGAATTATCGTTATTTAAGAAAATCACCAAAAACAGTCCAGCCTTTGCCTGTTTCTCTTCTTCGTCCGTCTGTCACCCTTTGTCCGTCTGTCTCAGTTTGTCTGTTTATTTGCCTTTGCCCATCTATCACCCTTCGTCCATTTGTCGACCGTCTGTTTCGGCCTATCATCATATCTTTTGATTCAGGTTAATCGCCGGCCGTTTATCAACATATTTTTGTTATTGCAACCATTAATTCTTTAACAATCGCCAAAGCTTTACTAAAATTTTTAACTTTTTATTTTTTCCGACGTCAAAGATGAATTAGAGGGCAGACCAAGAACAGTAACTCTTTTCTTTTATAATGCATTATGTCATTCGCAAGTAGTATTAGAGTTCACATTTTTAAAATGTTAGGTGCATTTAATTTTGAATACACTAACAAAAGATTATATGTTGGGCAAGACTGCATCTATTGTGATAGAGATATGATCCTTGCGTTAGTCAAAGTCACCATACTGTACTTTTCACACATAAGAGACGTCGTTTATAAAGAAATTTTCAAAGAACTTATATTTCACTAACCCGTCCAAGCGTTGCTATAAAGCGTGCAATTTTAATTACATTGTATATATACTTTTACAGAATGTGGCAGGAATACTTTCAACTGTACAGTATTGGAAGAATGTGTGACGTCATCTTTACAGTGTGATGGATTCGAAGACTGTACAGACGGCAGCGACGAAGAAGACTGCGGTAAGCCTTATGAATAGATCAAACGTACCTAAGGAGGTGGTATACCTTGTTATCAGGGTAAATTCAATGCTCTTTCTATTACTTATTTAAAACGTAGCGATTTATTGTATTTCGTATAATTGAATGTTTTAGCTGCTGCAATCTCAAGTTCGTTGATCTCTGTCCTTTCTTGTACAATTTTTATCCGAGTTTGAAGTGCATGACTCCAAATGTATTTTATATTAAATGAAGATGGAAATTATAAAAAATAATTAAAATAACACCTTTTAGTGTTTTTCGGTTTCACTGTATTCCTTGGTTTTCTAATTGGTAGTGTTACTAGTAAGCGGGTTAGCTTTCTAGAATAAGCTGAAAATGTATATGCCGCGGGGTAGGGCTTGTGTTTTTTTAGTAATGCATTTTCTCTCATTTTTAAACAACTGTGTACAATAACGGGTTTTCGACGGTTTAGTGCCATTCTGGTATTGACCAACAGCGAAAATTAGGGTAATGTTATTAGCAGAACACTTTTACATGGTACCCTATTAATCATAGCGTTTAAAGTAACCATGTGCCTTGCTTTTTATCGTATTTTCGTAAAAAAGATATTAGAAAAAATATTCAGTGTTCGTTCAGTGAAGCTTCAAAACATTTTATTTCTAAGTAAATATTATAGTAGACCAGTGTCAACGCCTTTGAAGTTTACAATTAGATAAATAGGTAACGAGTTTCATTTATATGGTATATTAATTTAATCCAAGAAATCATTTTTACTACTAAAATCTGAACAATTTTAGAGCCTAGTTTAAGTGTACAAGTACCAAAGTCATACCAACAGCATTTAATGTAACTATGTAATTGATCATTATTGAGAACGACAGACTCTTAAATATTTAGGCAAATATTGGCTGTTTAGAAATTATTCAGATAAAGCAAATGCTAAGAATAACGTACTTTCAAGATAATAGGTATTAATTTTGCGCGGTAACTTACACGTAAAGTCATGATGCCAATGACGTCATTTTAAGGGAGCAATGTTTTGTAGCTTTTTTTGCGGTATTTTATAAATTATGTCAGAATTATTTAAATCCATTAAGTATCAGATCAGAGACAGGTTAATGATTCTTTTAGTTTGTCGTTAATGTTGTCGTAAATCGTCACGTTAGCGTCCGGTTGGGCATGCGCACATGCTAATTTTAAGGTAACCTACCTCCTTAAGAAACATTATATTGTCGTTGGATAAATTTATCACGAGGGTGCAGCTATGACGAAATAATTTTGACTTACAAACTGTGATTGTGTTGCATAATAGGATTCGGAGTGTCTTGAGAAACAAGTCTTGGCGTGTTTAAATACTGTTGTGCATATAGATTACGACCGGTATTCATAAAAATGATAATAGTGAATATGAAATATGTGAAAAATGAAACCCGACTCATCTACATGCCAAAATTTACAAAATACACGTAGTATACCTGAAAGAATTGCGAGAAGATATAATATGAGCCGCACCATGAGAAAACCAACATAGTGGCTTTGCGACCGGTATGGATCCGACCAGGCTGTGCATCTTTAGAATTTACTCTAGCATTATAAAAATAAAACCAAAATGTTTCATATCTACGTAAACGAAGAAAGATATTGCTGTTAATCTAATGATTAAATTCTTGAATTTGTTTTTACTTTTAATGATTTCTGTTTGACCGGATTAATACAACACCGTTTTCATAATGAAAATTTCAAATATGCTTTGTATACAAAGGCAGCCACTCCGGCAGCCAAATAATCGTCACTGGGAGTGTCCTGTCCTGTAAGAATTTCTTACAGTGTGTCCCTTTTACTTTATATTTTGTTTAAGCATTTTCAGCGCGTGTAATGTGTCATACCATGTTGACATAATTCTTGTCGCCCATTCTTCATTGGAAAGCGATAAAGAAATTCTGAAGTATTGAATTATCATGGGGCTTTGAAAACTGAAAACGCATAAGAAATCTTCCGTAGCTAGAAGCTGACACAGTAGTGTGTGTAGATGATGATCGTATCAAAAAAGAAAGTCAGACTGTCATACTTCACTATTATGTTTATGTCATATGAAAATATGTTTTAACACGCTAGGCATATGCGTAGGAGCGAGTATACCTTTGTGTTTGTATGAAAACATTGAACACATATTTCTGTTTTAAGACATTGAATAGATATATAAAGATACACAATAATTATAAAAGATATAATATTGCAACACATTACACGCCATACTCTAGCATGTATTATTGATAAAATCAGTGATAAGCATAATTGTTTTATCACTGAGGTAATAAAATTTAGCCGCATGACCGCAGAATAGGGATGTCCGCAAAATAGCAATTCACCCAGAATTCTTTCGAACAAATATTTTAAGGTAGTTCTGCACGTTTGATAAACCGGAAGTGATGGCGTAACGTCATTTATCCGGAAAACGTAGAATAATGCCTGGATTTGGCGTACGGAAACGAAAATCACTTTATGAGTTAAGGGCAACCTGAGAGACTATGTATTTAAATGGCACTGTTACTATCTTTCTAAAGCAAAAGTATATGATATTAAAACATCTTACACGTTAATTAGCTTGAAATAGGCGGTTCACTTTAATCATAGCCAGTTATCTAAAAATTCAACACACGGACCTATACATTTTATTTCACTAAATTTTATAGGCCATATGTTTATTTACGACTGTGAGAAGTTTCATTAAAATCTACGTTGTAGAAAAAATTCTATTCGCGAAAATGTTATGAAAATTGCGTTTTTCCCATAGACTCCCATTATGAAAAATTGCGCGAGGTTGAAATTTTTCAAATCAGTCTAGCAAAAAATCAAGCATACGACCCTATCTTTTTTATTTGCTGAATTTTCTTAGTATACTCGGAAGTTTTGAAAAATCAGAGTCTAATGAAATTCTACATTCAGTTGTAGAAAAAAATCGATCCTAACGTGCAGAACTACCTTAAATTTAGCGGATAGAATGAATATTTATGTTTTACATACAATTATTATAGTTGCATCGGAAAAATTATTGTAGGATTGAACAAATTTGTTTGAAAACATTGAATAAATATTTTGTCACATTGCATATTTTTTTTTTAGTTTTGCAATAAATATTTCAAAAGATAGAAAAATATATGAAACATTAAAAACAATATTTCTGTTTTACAATAAATATTTTAAGACATTAAATGAATATATAAAGATACACAATAATTATAGAAGATATAATATTGCAACACATTACACGCCGTATTACTTACATCGTTTTTGCAGACGCTCAAAGCGGAATTGTAGTGATGCGCTCGGTATTATATTCTTTTTATGAAATATATTCAAACAAACACGGTGGTTTTAATACTCATCTTACGGAAAGAGACAACTCGGAATGCAAGGAAAGGCCAAATGCAAATCAGAAATCGGGTTTAAAAGAATTATATGATACTAAATAAACGTTACATAAGTCTGCAAGTTATATCTCTTCCAAAATATTGGGGGGGGGGGGGGGGGGGACTATAGTTCGGTCCCCTATTCTAGCTTTGGTGGTAGCAGTCCCCCTTCCACCCGGCTCCTACGCCTATGTTAGGCACTGTCTTCGTTTATAAAAGAATTTCTACGACATTGATCAGTTTTGTTTTCCGTTATATTTTGTGTAGGTCCAGACGTGAGTTGCAGTTTTCGAAGAGGGTCGAACTGGGATTGTGGGTACCAGCTCTATAATGCTCGTCAGATTTATTATGCTCATGGTACAAATATTCTTATGTTATACGTGAAACACGTTCTGAGCCCATATCGAAATAAGTACTACATTTTGTTGACACATTTTGTTTCGTCTTTTATAAGTACAATACCTCCTTTTTACGATTTACAAATTCTGAAGGTATATATAATTATAACAATCTGGTCCAAATTTCACGAAAAAGTTATTGATAATTAGTTATGTCTGATATTTCAATTGCTTGTTTGTCTTCCATGTTGACTTTTCCTCTATATCAGGCCCGTTTATGACTATTTCATAGATCAAAACTGAATAGATCTGAATTTTACAAAAAATGAAGTATAGAAATAAGAAATATACTTAAACAAACACTTAAGTTCGTTATATCTTGCTTAAAATGTAATATCGTTTTGCATTACTGAAATAAGTATTGCAGACAAATACTACTAACCATGGTATAATTTAGCTATAAATACATTGTTATAGAAAAACAATAACACAAGCAAAAGCAGGATTTTAAAATCACTGACTTAACTAAGTACATTGTACTAATTAATTACTTTAATTTTTTCATAATATTGGGACCTGATTGTAGGATCTCCTTGCATTCATTTTGATAAATGACAATAATTCTTTTTCAAAACTTGCTTTTTAGTGAAAGATTAAAAAAAATCTCGAGAAACTATCTGAAAACAATGGTTCAGATGCGATATTTTCGGTTGATGTATTGCACTTGTTTCTATCTTTCAAGTTTTATCTTTTGACAGGATTGCAAATGTCGTCTCAACTAGCATACATTACGTCACCGGAAGTTAATATAACCAAGGACAGCTGTCTTACCATTGATATCGGAGACAGCAGACAATTAGAATTTAGAATATCATCTTATGATGGTGAAATGTATACAATTCTATATCAAAACACTTCATATTATGGTGACTTTGTTATACCAGTGGATATTGCACCCGGGTATTACAAAGGTGTTACAATTGAAACACAATCGAACAGAGCATTTTATTGGCATTATGCCATAATCAAAAGCATCGACCTCTATGATTTGACTTGCCAAGGTAAGAAATTTGTTTTGCGAATGGGTTTTCCTTTCCTTCTTGTTAGGGACACAATGTAATGTCGTGATGCGATGTACTAGTTTTTTACGTTGTCAGAATACGCAAGGTTCCATTTGAGGCCCTATATCAGACACAAGTGTATACCTGGGTAGAACCACCGACATGCTTAAAGTAAGCTGGATGGCCTCCTGATATGAAAGAGAATCCTACTCCACAAGCGATATTCCTTAGGTTTTTTGACGACGACCTTAACAAATCGTGCAGGATTACAATTTGTGTAATCTTTTAAAAAAAGCCGTAATGTCTTTTTCTTTAAACATTTATGAGAACGTCGCTTTACAGAAGCAGTAGTGTATTCTTTAATCAGAAAGCATTTGTGTTGAAAACATGGAAAAAAATTGCTAGGAAAGTCTTATTCCTTACGTGATTTTCAGTGTCTTCAACGTAGATAGTTATGATGATATTTATAGGTTATTAACTTTGTATGTGGATATATGCACGAGTTCTGCAGCGGTTACATTGCGCGACCTTAAGAGCGCAATATTATCCGCGAAAAAAAACGAGTGCATATATCCACATACAAAGTTGATAACCTGTTTATTACGTACCCAGTATCAAATAATTAATTTATGTCTAAATTATCGTTCTGTAACGAAAGACAGGACATATTTGAAAAGAAATTCTCCGAAGATGTAAAGAATATGTTATTGCACTATTGAAGGTACGTGTACTTACTATTGTACAAATGACATGGGTTTGAATGTTTTGTTTCTATAATATTACTACAGAACTGAGAACAACATTTTCAACGACACCATCATGGCAGGAAACAACATACCCTCCCAGGAACACTACTTACCCTCCCAGGAATACAACATACCCTCCCAGGAATACAACATACCCTCCCAGGAATACTACATACCCTCCTAGGAATATAACATACCCTCCCAGGAATACTACATATCCTCCCAGGAATACAACATACCCTCCCAGGAATATAACATACCCTCCCAGGAATACAACATACCCTCCCAGGAACACTACTTACCCTCCCAGGAATACAACATACCCTCCCAGGAATACAACATACCCTCCCAGGAATACTACATACCCTCCCAGGAATATAACATACCCTCCCAGGAATACTACATACCCTCCCAGGAATATAACATACCCTCCCAGGAATATAACATACCCTCCCAGGAATACTACATACCCTCCCAGGAATATAACATACCCTCTCAGGAATACTACATATCCTCCCAGGAATACTACATACCCTCCCAGGAATACTACTTACTCGGCACCATTTTCGACCCCTAGTGCCGATTCTAGAACGACTGGTACAACACAAGAACGCACTACCTTACCAGCATGGGCTACAACACCAACATTAGTATGGACACGTACTACCAAACGACGGGGGTATACAAATAAGACGACAAAAAAAGTCTCAACCGTACCATGGTGGAACAGAACAACAGGTGGTATCTATCTCCGCTTTTAAATTTTGTTAAACAACAAACAAACAACTCATGTGTGCAGTTGTGTTATTGAAATGGAAGGTAAATAAAGATAAAGACTTATAAACATGACAAACAGATGGGCCATATTTTAATCCAATAAATTCTCAATGAAACATTGCAAATTGTTATCAATGGTTGGTATCAAAATAAACCTAAACAACTGCTGAAAAACTGACATAATTTACATTTACATTTAGTAAGCAAACTCACACTAAGTGAGGCCCAGAAAGGGATATGTAAAACGTTGACTGTACGAACGTTGACTGATGATAAATTCTACCATTTGGCCATTTACAAAATTTTCTTCATAGTATCATATTGAAACTTTCCCAAAAATGCTGCAGTAATCATTCCGGATCAAGTAATAATGTGACCTAACGTCAGGCCTTCATATGTTGACAGTGATCATGCGAAAATCATCCTCTTCCCCAATAATATTGGACAAATATTTTTTAAACAGACAAATGCAAGTCGTTTATTTATGCAGAAAATTTACCAATTTTGTTTTTGTTTACACCAGTTGGTAACTCGACTTTATCATCTGTCCGAGTTTATCATCAGTACCAGTATTATATTTCGTTTTGCAATTAACAGTAAATCTTCATTAAGAATGATGTTTTTTTCACACACATTGTATAATGTTTTGGTAGAATATTGAGTTGATCTGTGTTGTATTATTATTATTATTTTGTTTATTTGCAAAAGCCTGGACACCATGGGGGTTTTCGTCCAACGCATCAACAACTACGCAGATTTCTCTACCAGGTACATTTCTTCCTGGATAACTCATTGAAGATTGTGGTTTTTTATTCAAATGTTGTGAAAGTTATGTTATTTCAGTATATAACCTGTAGCTCAGTAACTTCAGGGAGTTATTTTGAAAACAAATTCAGCATCAATAATTCGATCTGATATGAATAAATTGAATTCTGAGGAGGTGAATGTTACTTTCACTCAAAACAAAATACAAGGTCATTTGCTGAATATCTGACAGAAAATTTAAAATATTCGAACGAAACTTTAGCCAAAATTAGCATGTAATGAGACGAAGGTATTCGGGGATAAAGTCTCTTCAAAATACTATCACAGGAATCAGAAAGAAACGTTCCAATTATATCAAACTGTTCGTCAATTCTGTTTTAAATCGTGAAATATCCTACAGTCTGTGTATATTTGTATCTGTCCAGAATTGACAGAATATATGTTGTTTCAAAATAGTCGAATACACTACTGCTGATTTACGTTTTATCAATGCATAGAAAGCATTAAATGTATTGACCGAATTTTTTTTCTTATTTCAGACGATTTTCCACAGCTTTATATCAATAAGCCGGATCCGGTATCGTTCGGAGTCTCCTTAATCTTATCGTGTATTATTGATCATGACCCAAAATACAAGGTAAGGAAATCCTGTTACGTATGTTATATCAATAGAACTCGCAATTCGGCGAGTGCAGTATTTGTTTCAGATGATGCATGAAAGTAACAGACAATCTATATCATGCCATTTCACAGACGTTAAGCAAGTTTTTATGCACCGTTTGATGACATACAACAGAGAAAAAGAAAATCGGCAGACGGGTTCACACCGATCAGTGTTGGAGAGAAGTTTCACCAATTACCTAAAAAGACACAGTCAAAAGGACCTTCTCTATTGAAAAAAAAGTAAACACTAGTCTAATTAAAAGTAGAAAACAAAGAACAAAAAAAAATCACTTGGATTGTTTATAGAAAACACACTTGACCTTACAAAAGAAGCAAATAACAGCAGTACTTATTCTAACAAATTCTCTGCTAAAGGGCTATAAAATTTTATGAAGCAATATATTATATGGCCAATTCCAATAAATCCTTTCTCGTATATCTCCACTTTTTTCGTAAAAGCTGCCTTTGTGAAGAAATGTTGGTATAGGCCAAACCAATTATCCATAGATACTGGCCATAAACATTTAAATGTATATGGTATCCTTTTGTTTTACCTTCCAAAGTTTCTTCACATCGGAAAAGTAAACGTTACACCACTGTTAAAAAAAACGACACTTGCTATCCAGCAAACTTTAGGCTTGCTGCCTGAGCATGCCATCTTGACAAAGTTCTTGTTCAGATTTTCTACTTTAATCGAAACTTTCAAGTTTACATCACAACATACTTTTTGATCTACAACACGACCCCCCCCCCCCCCCCACCTTTTGAATACGCAGCACCATTTTTGTCACCTTGCATTACCATAAGATGGCTTCAGTGCGTTCAATATAAATGTTTCAGTGACTACTCCACTTATTTCGGTGTTTCCAATACACAGCCAAGTTTAGGTTTGAGGTGGGGAGGTTGAATAGCATAGAAACGGTACAATATATTTTCGTTTTACATGTTCCAATGTATTTCTATACTCCTTCAAGAAATACTAACCCTATAACCCTTTGCCACTTCAATGTTCATTTTGGTACGAATAATTTCAGATCGTGTTTTTTTCCCGTCATGCTACAGTACTCCTGAACGATCTGTCCCATAATGTTGATGTCAAGCCTTGCTTGTCTAGGAGTTCGGTTATTAAGTCAAGGAGGGAATTTTTACCTACGTAAACTTTCTCTCCCTTCTACCACGTTTCGCAAGTAAGATGACGTATATATTATCTATTTTCAAACTCTTGATATTTGGGATGTTACTTATAGCTCATGTTCCTACTTGCACCAGTGTAACACTTATACGGCATTATATGTTAATATGTGAGGTGTTCTTTCTGCTTGAAGACTTGTACTGCTAGACAACAGTGTTGTGCAAATTGAAATGTATAAGTATAGATAAGTAAGTAAAGTATATAAAATTCTAGAAGCATAATGATATAAGCCTCGCCACTCACGCCGTTAACCTATAGCTTCAGCTTGAGCAGAACTTTGCTTTTTCAAAAACTTTGAATGAACTTTACACCAGAGAGTAAGAAATGATAATACTTTCACGTTATTTGACAATGCTGATAACTACATGTCAAGTTATCCTTTCAGCTGATCCTGAGCTGGTTCAGTGGCGACACAGAAATTTCTAGACAAAACGACATAATGGTTGGTGAGGAAGACCAAACAAAGTTCAAAATAGTAATGAATAACGACAACGTTGGTGTAACATATTATAACTTAACGGTAAACGACGTCACTGACGTTGATGTTCGGAAATATTTTACCTGTGTTGCTGACGTCATCGGTTACTATCCTATTAACTTTCTTAAGGACAGTACAAGGATTGAGATTGAAGGTAATTTTATTCGTGTTATACTTCCATGACTAAGTATTCTCTTCATGTACATAACTTCCGAAGAAAAAACAACACAAAACAATCTATTTCGAAGTCTAAATACTCTGCAAGTTAAAAATTGTATCTTCATGCATGCATTTAAGGCAGTAGAATTATGATAGGATTCAATCATTTAGCACATGACGCATATTACTTCGTATATAAATGAATTATCGACTTACAATGAACTGCAAACTTTACATGTGCTAATGTATATTAATTTAGACTGTTGTTGTATAAACATTTAAGATGACGGCTGCCAGACCCTTGGAAACAGTGAAATCGAGATGTTTTGTAAATCAGTCGGTTATAGACGTGTAACAGTGCCAACTGCATCAGGATCGCAAACAATGGGCCGAGTCTCCGAAGTATTTTATTCTTTACAAAATTTGTTAGAAAGGGCGAAGGTGTTTGGACAGCACCATTGTTTTAATCCTCTGAAAGAACTGGCCTGTGGTCTTCATACCAGTCGGTGTCAGTCTGGAAAATTGGTCAAACCTGTATGCAGGGAACATTGTCAGGGTACATATATCTTAAGTATTAAGGTAGCTGTACATATTTGGATCAGTTTGTTTCTTGCAATGTAGACTTTGATTAAAGTTTAGCCTGCTGGCGACAAGTGATTCTGCTTTTGCGACCTGTCCACAGCAAGATTAGCCTGCACATCCATGCAGGCTGATTATGGTCTGCACTGTTCGCTATTCAATCAGTAAATTTTCAGTGAACAACTCTTCGAATAATGAATGATATGGCCCAAATTAAACGGTGGACCAGTCAGTTTTTGAAATTTAGCAGGCTAAGTGTTATCTCCTAGTTTATACAAAGACAGTTCGGCAAGTAAAAAAAAAGGGTCTTGTGCTTGATATTTCTTGTATCATCATTTTAGGTCGGCTATTCAAAGAATAGGTATAGCTATTGGACTCACCCGTGCGTCGGCGTCCGGGTCGGCGTCTGCGTTCCGATTTGGTAAAGTTTTTGTATGTCAGCTGGTATCTCTGTAACCTCTGGGGGAATGGATTGAAACTTCACACACTGATTAACTGTGATAAATTGACTTCCGCTGCACAGGTTTCATGACTCTATCTTGCTTTTTTGTTTACAAAATTATGTCCCTTTCTCGATGTAAGCCGGTATCTCAGTATCCACTAATGGGTATGGATTGAAACTTCACACACTTGTGCATCGTAAAGAGCTGATAAGCATTGTGCAGGTTCCATAACCCTGTTTTGCATTTTTATAACATTATGCCCCTTTTTAAAAGCTTCAGTATCAATTCAATTGACATATTTTGTAAGTAAGCTGGTATCTCAGTAACCACTGATAATGGATTGGAACTTCACACAATATTTACCTAAAAAAACTGACTTGCGTTTTGCATTTTTTTTTTACAAAATTATGCCCCTTTTTCGACTTAGAAACTTTGAATTAAGGTTTTATATGTAAGCTGGTATCTCAGTAGTCACCTATGTGAATGGATTGAAACTTGAAACACTTGTTCACTGTAACATGTAGTACACAGGTTCCATAACTCTGCTTTGCATTTTTACAAAAGTTTACCTTTCTTCGACTTAGCAGTGTTTGTTAAATCTTTTTGTGTAAGCTGATATCTCAGTACCCACTCATGGGAATGGATTGAAACATCACATACTTGTTCACAGTGATGATCTGACATACAGTCTATAGGTTTCATTACTTTGCTCAGCATTTTTACAGAATTATGCTCAGTTTTAAATTGGCTGTTTTTGTTAAGATTTTGTATGCAAGCTGATATCTCAGTACTTACTAATGGGAATGGATGAAAACTTCACACACTTGTCCATTGTCATGAGCTGACATGCATTTTCCAGGTACCATAATCCTGTTTTGCAGTTTTACAAATCATGCCCCATTTTCGACTTTTATATTCATTCATTTGACAACTGTTGAAAAGCCATGTTAAGCAGTGCTTTGCTGTCCTCCAACATCTTATGTTTTAAATATGTTTTATCATTTCAGCTAAGAACCGACTCAGAATTTATTCTTCTTGTCATTCGACTTTCCTACAGTGAAAAGAGACATTTTTGTTAATTTTCACAATTGTCGGTATTGTCGGTATTACTACATTCCATTTTATTACATTTCAGAAATTGCCGATGTTTGTATGGAGGTGCCGTTCGCTATAGTGAGTAATAACAACAGTGACCTTCACTATTACTGCAAATATTTACCATCGTTAACAGATTCGCCGGACTGTACAGAAATGTGGCTCGGTAAGTCTTTATATGGCATTTGGTACACGATTTCTTATAGTTTGTTTCGCTTTTGAGAGTAATTCAGGATCCTTTTTCTGTTATTTTTGTCAAGAACCAGAGCAGTGCCCATGCCTTAAGTATCTTAAGCAATGAAATGGGTCCAATTACTAAGATAACTATATCTTAGACTAGCTGACAAACTAAATAGAATATTCTTTGTTTAAATGTAGAGCTGTTGTGACCTTCATATCTCATACATATAGAATTTTTCTCGGCTACCTCGCCTAAATGATTCGTGTATCAATGATACGTAAATGATTTTAATTATGAGCTAGATAATTTCAGGGATCAGACAAATCATTCAATGATTTAAAATAACGATTTTCAGTTGATGAAAGTTAGTTCAAACTCGTATATGCTGGAGATACTATACTTGACTGGTCCCTTTGTTGAAGTTCTGTTGAGACGATGTTTTTTAGTCAACAAAAAACGAGTCCTATCGCATTGATGTTCAGACTGTGTAAATCAGTTTGTTTGTCCTGAATCCTGAATGCTTAGCGCCTATATGCTATCATACATAGCATTATACATAGCATTCAAATAACACATAGATATAAACCCGATACATTGGCTATACTTTACCTGTAACGCTGAACCTCGTCAGTAGGTGGGCACTCCCCTACTGTCTCAGTAGAGTACAAATTTATGTGTCTCGGCTTTCTTATTTATAGCTTATATTTGCTATCGTATGTAGAAGTATCTATAGTATTCGACCATCCCGTAAAGGTATAACTTCAATGCAAAGCCCTTATGCTCGAACCTGCATCTCTTCTTTAAAGGTGAAATGTCATTGCCATATATCTAACTATATACAGCTTAGCAGATGTGTGCTTTGATTTGTACTATTTATAGAAGTTGGTTCTGATTGACCCATAATATTTTAAAACGAGTACTTGCTCTGAAAAGAGTCGTCCTCTTTAATTATTACATGTAAATATTATATATTGTGTGATACCAGGTTCCAGCTATCACTGTTATAAACCCAATTCAGCCATAATTGATCCAAATCCTATTGCTATAACTATAGCAATGATTGAATGAAACGGAGTCAAGCACTATCTGTGATTAGGTCTTTGGTAAGTAAGAATTTGACATAGTCCCGTAACGAATAAGAGAGTCACGATATACTTCTTGTACTTGAGAATGAACTATTAATGAACAAATGGACCGTCACCATAGGTCAGATTTAGTCATATATGAGCCGTGCCATGAGAAAACCAACATAGTGGCTTTGCGACCAGCATGGATCCAGACCAGCCTGCGCATCCGCGCAGTCTGGTCAGGATCCATGCTGTTCACTTTCAAAGCCTATTGCAATTAAAGAAACTGTAAGCGAACAGTATGGATCCTGACAAGACTGCGCGGACGCACAGGCCGGTCTGGATCCATGCTGGTCGCAGACCCACTGTGTTGATTTTCTCATGGCACGGCTCATATATTTGATTATCAATGCCTTAGTTGCGTCTACCAGTGTGCATGAATAAAACAATGACAAACGAGAGCATGAAATAAAAGAAAGGATAATAAAAAGTAAAGCAAATCTACCATGACTCATTGCAGTTGTGGAACGCCTGTGTAAATTACAGAGTACGTTATAAACCGGATTCAAGCGATCTGAA
Organism: Mercenaria mercenaria; assembly: GCF_021730395.1. Classification (NCBI taxonomy): domain Eukaryota; kingdom Metazoa; phylum Mollusca; class Bivalvia; order Venerida; family Veneridae; genus Mercenaria; species Mercenaria mercenaria. The sequence goes on along the minus strand of NC_069366.1, from coordinate 23,861,419 downwards.
TGACAAGTATCTTTAATCTACAGATTTTGTAACCTTGGAAAAACTTGACCTTCCCTTTAATTAGTATAATTTCATATTATACACTAAATGCGAGAGGACATTCAATCTTTTTGCGTATTTTTGTAGTTCGCTTCAACTGACCATCTCTTCCGGACATGCATTGTAGAACGCTTCAGCACTGCAATGAGCAGCATTGAAACACATCACTAGATATTAAAAATATTTTCAGGATGTGAAGTAAATATGACGCTCGGGACTAATGACACGCCAGCGTCTATACGACTGCGTTCAGAGAATCATCCAAACCAGGCTCCTTCTTCTTCACCTTGTAACTATTACATAAAGGCATCACCGTTCTACATACTAAATTTAACTGTAGAAAACATAACGCTAGGCGAAGACTGCAGTATCAGCTATTTAATGGTAATGTTTCTTTCTTGTGAAATTCTGAAATCTTTAAATATTATTCTAACACTATTCGATTCATCTTCATATTAAACAAAGAAGACTGAAAACAGTGAATTAATATACATGGACAACAATTCACTGTCCTGACATCACAATTATTACGCCAAGCGTTAAACGGCATAGCGGCGCACTGGGAAAGAAACCGATTGAAATTATTTAATGAATGCCGTCAAGGCTGTACTTTAAAGTCCTTGGTAATGTGTTAGAATCGAAATGATATATCTCATTTTGTGATTTGCTCTTGGATAAAATCATTGTTTGTCATACAGATACGTATTATTATATAATTCCTTCGCATCTGAACTCCAAACAATGATTTATTCAGCGACAAATCACTAAATGAGATTTATTATTTCTTAATCATTTTATAGTGAAAAACAAACCATATCTGCATAAACTGGATCCAATCTGTCACCATATTTTGTGGTCAGACATAACAAAATGTATAGAAGACGCACAAGCCTACATAAAACACATGTGGCACACCAAATTCATGTAATAACAAAGGCCGCTTTGGAAAGTTACCTTTGATTGTGCATACATATCAGAGCTTAAAGTGGAATGCGCCTAATTAGAAGTTGTTGGGTTCCGTTTCGAAATTTTGTTTAATGTAAAATTCAGCATATCCCTCATAGGATGCGTACTTTACATTTTTGATATTTCTGTAACTTTTTTCTCTACAAACCTTCAAACAGGACCATTGACGTCCATTTTTGATGAACCATAATTTCACGTCCGTCAGATTGTTTTCGTAAATCGTTCTGTTCAGTCAACAAGTATCGATTTGCTTGTTTCTCATCATATTTTCATTTAGAAATGTCTTTGAAATGGTGTATAATTTGTGAAGATCATTTTAACGTTGAACTCAATATTAACGTTGAAGTGACGTCAGAGCGACAAATATGACGTTTAGTTTTGAATAAAAAGTTCGCGTTAATCTTGTCTCATGTAAAATCCAAACGATAGAATTTGACAAAAAACTAACATGATGATGAAAACTTTATTTTCTGTCAATTGAAGGAATAAAATTACCGACTTCATTTTCGCGGAAAAATTACCCCCAAATCGCAGGATAGCGCAATTGAGTATTTTTTCATGTATCTCCTCCTTTCAGGATAAACTCTACTATTTTATTTTTGCTAGTAAAATTAAATCAAAATAGCCTTTAAAACTCGGTTACATTAGTGAAATAATTTCTCTGTAGAACTCTAAATTTTTATGTTTAGATTATACTTAATATTTGAGAATGCGACAAAATCAACACCCCATTACCCTTTGCGCTGAAGTACATTACTCTACTACTACCCCAAATAAAAAAATATGCGTAATTCAATGGATTTTGTGATTCTCGTGATCAAGACAAACTCATTTTTAAACTATTTTAAGTAGAATTTAATTTTTTACAACTATTAATAATTTCATTCAACGTTACAAGTGAAATGATTTATCTCGCAAGTTAATAATAATACATGAAAACTCATGTATCGATGCGCATAACATTGTTAATATTTACAAAAAAAAACACAAAAAAACAAACAAACAAAAAACAAACAAACAAAAAACATAAAACACACACACAAAAAAAAACAACACACGACAGAATATAATGAAAATCCTTTCTTTGAGTTATCTCAACACGTACCTGTATAGAATTCCATCAGAGGCAGCTATTTCCGTGACGTATTATCTATGCGTAAAAATTGTTACATAAAGCAAACAAATATAGGCCTACATTATAAATATATGCCATAAATATCTTATTAGTTAATATAGGTGTCTTCTAAATGAAGCAGATTGGAACGACAGAAAATAATACTGGGGTAAACATAACCTGGCCAACCTCGGCACAGTACGAAAAAAGTAAAACGTAGGTGAAAATGAGAAATATGCATTTCAACATAACACATAACTCGGAAAAAGGTGCTATTACAACTTTTTAAAATTTAGAAAGCGTTTATTTTATTATAACATCATGTTCGAGTAAACATTATTTTATCTTGCTTTATTACAAATTTTACGTTTTGGAATTATTTCGATTGTTTGGAGAGTAGTCGAGCGCCCCGATTTCGAATAAAGTGCATCCTCCTGAATAACCGCGGGAAAACAGCATATTTGTTGTACGGAGGCTGTTGCTCTGAAAAAGTTCATTTATTTAGCAACTTGGCTAGATAGAAACACTGTCCTTTGCAAAGAGGTTTCAGCTCTCCGGAGATGTGTGTAAAAATGTTATCCTTGTATTCATAGACACATAAAAGAAACATATTCCATACATTATATTGTTTCCTAATATTAGAAACATAAGAAATAAAGAGTAAAGACGTGATCAGAGGTGGTGACCGAACTTGCGATCCATAGATCTGGGCTCCTTCTACTGAGCTAAGCGGATTGGGGCAAAAGAAAGAAAGAAAGAAAACAGCGGTTGTGCCTGTCAAATTATGTGAACGTATGCGTGGTGCGGGTAATTAACCGGGCAAGCCCATGTCAACTTATCTTATGGTCAGATGTTACTAGGGCGGTGAAGTAAGAAACGAAATAGTAAAAATGTAAGACCCTGGGAGGTGCGTGTCTGTGTGCATGCGTGAGTGTATGCGTACTTAGGGAGGGTTAGGGATAATATTAAGAAAAACAAGATACCCTTGGAGGGGCGGTTGAGTCAAGGGTCTTACGTCTGAAATCACAACCATTAGAATATTTGAATCTGTTGTATAATATTGATCAATGATATTGTACAGTAATGATGCTTTCTGTTTGTGTTTCAAGTGTGAAAACTCCGAACAATAAACACAATTGCATATGCAAATATTCTTCATGTTAGCTGTGTTTTACAACGGAAAACATGTTTATTGTCACTTTGAATAAGAAAAATATGAAAAAAATAAGCTTTATCATATAGAAAGTATATTTCAAAGCGACTTTCAAAAATAACATTATCAGCAATTTTAGCAAAGTTTTCGTATTGACGTATGTTATACATTCTGCATATTCAAACCATTTCGCAATGAAGTCGCCAATTTTACAGTTATGAAGACCTCTTTTGAAAGGAAAACCCTCTTTCTCACGTTCCGTGATTCGTTTCACGCCTGTAGTGAACACCTGATGAATGAGAATGTAAAATACTAAGATTTGAAAAGAGATATATCAGAAAAACAGCGAAACTAAAATATGTTGTGATTTGGGGGTAGGGGTAGCGTAACGTAATTTTACGCGAAAATGAATTCGGTGACCCCATAATTTTATTCCTTCAATCGACAGAAAATAAAGTTTTCATCATCATGTTAGTTTTTTGTCAAATTCTATCGTTTGGATTTTACATGAGACAAAATTAACGCGAACAATTTATTCAAAACTAAACGTCATTTTTGTCGCTCTGACGTCACTTTAACGTAAATATCGACTTCAACGTTAAAATAATCTTCACAAATTATACACCTTTTCAAAGACATTTTTAAATGAAAATATGATGAGAAACAAGCAAATCGATACTTGTTGACTGAACAGAACGATTTACGAAAACAATCTGACGGACGTGAAATTATGGTTCATCAAAAATGGACGTCAATGGTTGTGTTAGAAGGTTTGTAGAGAAAAAAAAGTTACAGAAATATCAAAAAGGTAAAATACGCATCCTATGAGGAATATGCTGATTTTTATATTAAACAAAATTTCGAAACGGAACCCAACAACTTTTAATTAGGCGCATTTCACCTTAAAAGCCTTAAAAGCCCAGTGTGGCTTAGAAGAAATAAAAATATTTTAACTAGACAATCATAATATCAAACAAACAGAGTAAATTAGCATCTTTACTTCCTTAAGAAAAGCAAACAATTAGGCAAATTGACGTACTTAAGTCAGTTAACAAGCTTAAGTATTTTATTTGAAATCGGGGTAAGTAGAGAAAAGTCAAGTCTAAAGCATCTGGGTAATTATTGGAACATTACATGATACCTAATAACAGACAGGCTCAATGAATAAATCAAGTAGTTTAGTGTTGCAGTTGCTGTTATTTTCAGCTATAGAAAGTAACTGGTCTTGGAAAATACGCTGAGTTTGAACTTGGCCTGTATGTTTTCACTTTTTATTACACTTGTAATGCATGAGCTGAAACCGTATTAATGTAATGTGAGGCAACATGAAATTTTGGTATGTTATCAGATCTCTGTTTAAAACTTTATTTATGTAGTTTGAGGCAACATAAAAATTTTGATATGTTGTCAGATCTCTTTTTAAAACATTATTTTTGTAGTGTGAGGCAACATGAAATTTTGATATGTTATCAGATCTCTGTTTAAAACTTTATTTATGTAGTGTGAGGCAACATGAAATTTTGATATGTTATCAGATCTATGTTTTAAAACTTCATTTATGTAGTGTGAGGCAACATGAAATTTTGATATGTTATCAGATCTCTGTTTAAAACTTTTTTTATGTAGTGTGAGGCAACATGAAATTTTGATATGTTATCAGATCTCTGTTTAAAACTTTATTTATGTAGTGTGAGGCAACATGAAATTTTGATATGTTATCAGATCTCTTTTTAAAACTTTATTTATGTAGTTTGAGGTAACATGAAATTTTGATATGTTAACATTATCAGATCTCTGTTTCCTCCTATTTAGTTTATTTAACTTTTAACCTTCAAAATGAGGCTAGAGCTTTTTCATAGAATGAAAATGCGATTAATCTAAACAGTTTTCATGAAGTTTCAATCCGTCTTCTGGTTTTACTTAGAAATTAATGGCATACATTATTTCTAGATAAATGCAGAGAGACTTTGTTCAAGCAATGCAAGTCACTATACGTATTTACCCGATCAGTCAAATTTGAATATTTCATTGGTTTCAAGTTCTCAGGATAACGCAGGATTCCTGTTGTTGGTCTCGCAAGGTAAGCTTTTCTCACATACATTATCGTTTTTATTTTAAACAGAATCCCGTTCAAAATCAATTTTAATAAAATGGGAAGGTAGTCACCTTGGATATCTTGATATTGTATAGTGTAAACAACACTTTTAAAATTTGTTGAAGAAGCAACAAAATGAAGATAGTGTACGATCAGGACGCCTATGCTCAGGTCGTATTAAAAGTCTAAAAGATAATAGCTTGACAGTTGGCAGTGGCAAAGGCGGGAGTTGGGGATGGTATTGCCTTTTATACTGCCTGTGTACGGGCCTGAAACAACATGGCTAAAAATGCAAATGATTGAATTTGCAAAATGTACAGAACATAGTAAATCATACAAGTCTGTATAACAGAAATATTACTGCTGTGAATGTTTTCCTCTTTTAGCCTGTGCTATTGGATGTACGGATCTTGCACATTTCATTACATATTCAACCTCGTCCTCTGTTGTTGTACTTGGTTGCTAAAATCTTGTATATTTTATCTAATTCGTGTCATATTTATCCGAACTCTTAGTAACATATATATCATTAAACTACATTTGTATATTGTAATATAGGTACCGTATAGAGTTTTTGCGTTAAAATTGAAGTGTATATTTCCTGATAACATAGTCTCCTAATTTTGATGTAACCTTGACTGAGCCGTGCCATGAGAAAACCAACATAGTGGCTTTGCAACCAGCATGGATCCAGACCAGCCTGCGCATCCGCGCAGTCTGGTCAGGATCCATGCTGTTCGCTAATGGCTTCTCTAATTAAAATAGTCTTTGAAAGCGAACAGCATGGATCCTGACCAGACTGCGCGGATGCGCAGGCTGGTCTGGATCCATGCTGGTCGCAAAGCCACAATGTTGATTTTCTCATGGCGCGGCTCATGTTATGATGAATTTTTTATAGATGAACAAGGATTCTGTAGATCTCTGTCTGTATTTTATACAAGATATTCAACTACATTGGAAGCAGCCTTAAACGAAACAAAAAAAAATGCACACTGATTAAACATAATTAAGAAAGGAGTAGATCATGTCTTGTTCGTATTCAAATAACAATAAGTCCGAGAAATTGTAAGAGCCTCTTAAAATGTGTAAATGTATTACATCGGTTTACTCAAAACTTGTTAGTAAATTTCAACATGTCAGAAGTAATAAATTACGACTTTGATATATAAATACAGGCACATTATTGGCTTTATATGGAGTTTAGGTATTTTAGGTATTTTACTTGTTAATCTCAAGGTCAAGGTCACAACTCAAGGTCAAAGTTTTGAGCTTTCCATTTTGTGTCCGCTCTATATCTCCTAAACCCCTTGAAGGAATTTTATAAAACTTGGGTCAAATGATCACCTTATCAAGACAATGTGCGGAACTCATGAGTCATCCATGCCGGCTCAAGGTCAAGGTCACAACTGAGGGTCAAAGGTTTTAGCATTCCATTTTGTGACCGCTCTGTATCTCCTAAACCCCTTGAAGAATTTTCATTAAATTTGGGTCAAATAAACCCCTCATCAAGGCGATGTGCAGAGCTTATGAGTCAGCCATGCCGGCTCAAGGTCAAGGTCACAGGTCAAGGTCACAACTCAAGGTCAAAGGTTTTAGCCTTCCATTTCGTGTCCGCTCTATATCTCCTAAACCCCTTGAAGGATTTTCATCAAACTTGGGTCAAATGAGCTCATGAGTCAGCCATGTCAACTCAAGGTCAAGGTCACAACTCAGTGTCAAAGGTTTGAGCTCTGTAACTCCTAAACCCCTTGAAAGATTTTCATGAAACTTGGGACTTATGATCATGACGTTGTGCAAAATTCATGAGTCAGCCATATCAGTTCAAGGTCAAGGTCACAGTTAAAGGTCAAGTGTTTACCCTTTCACTATCCATAACAGTGGCGGGGATTTAGCTGCCTTTCAGACTGTCTTGTTTTCATATGCATGTAAACTGTTTAAAGCAAAAGTGACTGGGAAACCCATGAGACATGAGCCATAGTCACATAAAAATAAAAAAATGTCACATTAGTTTTAAGTGCTGATGAGCCCTGTGTCACATGGTGACTGTATTGAATGCAAAAGAATGGAACTATTTAATAGTGCAAATCTTATGTAAAGGAATGTAACCAGTGTGGGGATTCAAAGTGTTTTCAGTGTTTAAAACATGTATTAACATATTATATTCTAGACTTTAATTTTTATGTCAGTTTTCAATATTTGTCCTCAAGAAAGAGGAAATTGTTGCTAGTAAAAGGGCAAAAAAGGTTACCTTTAAGTTTTACAAAAAGGATATCAACAGTAATGAGGAATTGACTTGCGATTAAAATAACAACACCCCGTTTTTAAATATATTTATTTCTGTTGAAGTTTTTATAAGAAGTAAACAAGCAGTTTGTGCTCTTAGTGTAATACATAGTCTAAAACTGAGTGGATGTCTACTGCTACACGTAAAGTTCTCTGTGCTTTTAAATAATTGTTCATAGAAGACAGATTCATGTACCAGTACTCTTAGTCTGCTTCTTCTTCCAAAGTATTAATTGTTGACAAATTTTACTTTTATCACATACATGTACATTGCTGTAAAATTCTTTTAAGAATGTTATCCAGGGTATGATTAGAGCATTGTTCGGAAGACTTACATTTATTATCAGTGGTATAAAGGAGTACTGTTCAGTTCTACCAGGAAAGTAGAGTAAACGAACTCCAAATTACCCAGTATCAAACGTAAACTGCTTTGAATATTATTGACATTAAAGCTGTTAAGCTGTTACAGTTTTAGTTGCTATACTTGTATTTAATTAAGAGCTTCTTTAATCTGAAATATATACATACTACAGTGCGAATTCCTAGCACACAAGTGGCAAATTTCCCATAGAAATTTCTGAATGTCACATAAAATTTTTAAATGTCACATAATTAATTGTGTATGATGGGCCATTGTCCCATGCACAAAAATTCTTTCCCTGTCATTGAAGCAGTTGTCTGAAACGCGAAACTAAAAGTGTAAAATTTCCTGTGTACAACGACAATTGGCACATGGGTTTCCCTAACCTGACATAGATTTTGGTAGATTTATTCTGGGAGGTCTTTTTACTTTTTATAAGGCTATATTTTTTTAGCTCGACTATTCGAAGAATAAGTAGAGCTATCCTACTCACCACGGCGTCGGCGTCGGTGTCGGCGTCGGCGTCGGCGTCGGCGTCACACTTGGGTTAAGTTTTTCGTACCAGTCCACATTTTGACAAAGTCTTTTGAGATAAAGCTTTGAAACTTTCAACACTTGTTTACCATCATCATGGCCAGTTATAGGCAAGAGCACATAACTCAGTCAAGGATTTTGGCTGAATTATGGCCCCTTTTGACTTAGAAATCATGGTTAAGTTTTTCGTACCAGTTCATATTTTGACAAAGTCTTTTGAGATAAAGCTTTGAAACTTTCAATATTTGTTTACCATCACCATGTCCAGTTATAGACAAGAGCACATAACTCCGTCAAGGATTTTGGCTTAATTATGGCTCTTTTTGACTTAGAAATCTGGGTTAATATTTCGTACCAGTTCATATTTTGACAGTCTTTTGAGATAAAGCTTTGAAACTTTCAACACCTGTTTACCATCACCATGTCCAGTTATAGGCAAGAGTCATAACTCCATCAAGGATTTTGGCTGAATTATGGCCCCTTTTGTCTTAGAAATCTTTGTTAAGTTTTTCGTACCAGTTCATATTTTGACAAAGTCTTTTGAGATAAAGCTTTGAAACTTTCAATACTTGTTTACCATCACCATGTCCAGTTATAGGCAAGAGTACATAACTCCATCAAGGATTTTGGCTGAATTATGGCCCTTTTTGACTTAGAAATCTGGGTTAATATTTCGTACCAGTTCATATTTTGACAAAGTCTTTTGAGATAAAGCTTTGAAACTTTCAACACCTGTTTACCATCACCATGTCCAGATATAGGCAAGAGTACATAACTCCATCAAGGATTTTGGCTGAATTATGGCCCATTTTGACTTAGAAATCTTTTTTAAGTTTTTTGTACCAGTTCATATTTTTTGTAAAGTGTTTGACATATGGCTTTGAAACTTTTATCACTTGTTTAGTATTATAGTCTCTATCTGTAGGAAAGAGAACAGAACTCTGTCATCTATTTTGGCTGAATTATAGTCCTTTTTGGATTTTGAAATTGGTTCTGTTTTCATACAAGTCCATGTTTTGTCAAAACTATTTGATATATGGCTTTTAAACTTTGAACACTTGTTTATCATTATGATTTCCATCTGTAGGCAAGAGTACATAACTATTTTGACTGAATTATGGCCCTTTTTGGACTTTGAAATTGGCTCATATATTGCCATTTAGTGCAAGACTTATCGAAATCAAAGTAATACAGGAACATTGTTTGTCTAATCTATTTATTCCTTTTGTCTGAATATCCGTGGAAATATTTTGACCCCGTTCTTCAATCAATTCTTCGAATAGTCGAGCGCGCTGTCATCAGACAGCTCTTGTTTTCTTTCAGTATTACAAGCTGACGTGTGTGATTTAATAGAAGTCAGGTCTTACTACGGCACTACATATGACGGTTATAAGACTAAAAGTAACACTTGCACAGAATGGATATTCTACACCAGGCCAGGTTCAATTTATACCAAGTTTCTAACTTATTTCAAGGAGTTGTTACATTTAAGGCCAGTTAGTAAGGTAATACATGGCTCATGATAAGAATGGCGTGTTGTAGAGTCAATATTCTAACTTACGGCAGGTCAACCTGACAAGATTATAACCCAAAACAACATATAGGAATACGATAAATTATAAAATTGCAAAAAAAGTTGCCGCGACCTTGCCGCGACGGCCTGCGTAGTCTAAATGTATTGTCTATTTTCGCCGTTTTCAGCTCTACATGTATTTAAGCTAAATGCTAGATTATTTTGTTGCAACTAAGTAACAACTTACACTTGTACCACATGTAGCGGAGATAGATTATATATAGCCTTCTTGGCGAGGGAATGAAACATAAAAGCCATGTTTTCTCCTAACAGTTCAACTAAGCGCTTGTATGCTATTCTATATGAATTGTCTTTATGAATCTATCATGCAAGTTTTTTATTGTTCTAGGATACAGTGTCTGGCTTCGTTTCACAGATATTGAGCAATGTTTAGAAATCTTAGACAAAAACTCAGTCTCCGTTCAGGAAATTTGTACGCTTTCAACAGAACTGAATCTCGGAGGAATGGATGTTGTTAAAGTAAAAGCTAAAACGCCTGGAACTGGTTTCAATGTTACCTATTCTCGAAACGTGTCTAGAGGTGTGTGGTGTTTTACTTTATTATTATGAGTAGTAAGAAGCACTTAGCTCTGATAATATTAACAGTCAATTATGGTCTGTTTGTAAGACCAGGGAATGTTTTCTTGTTTAATCAATTCGTATTATTATTCAAGATATGTATAAGTACTGTTCATGGATAGCGTACAGTGTAGATCAACGCTATAACTGAGACGATTTCTTTGTATTAACCCTTACCATGCTAAAGTTCTATAATGGACTGGTCCATCTTCTAATTTGGGCAGTACCATTTATCATTTGAAGGGGTGTTTACTGAAAATTTACTGACTGGATAGCGAACAGTGCAGACCATGATCAGTCTGCACTGGTCGCAAAGGCAGAATTCTTTGCCGCCAGCAGGCTAAGGGTTAATGGTAGATATTCGCAATTGATCGAAAGACCGGTCTCATAAGAGAACACTTGCATTTAGAACATTTTTCTTTCAGATGACAAAAATGTTGTATTATAATAAGATACCATTAATTTTGTATTTTCTCGTCCTTCCCCTACGTGGTTTCCAAATGAAAATTGTGCTGTATTTTCGATATGTCCAGACTGTGAAGTAAACATAGCTAAAATATTCATTGTGCATAAGATAACGTGAAATACAAACATGAGTTCTAGAGCATGATATCTGTATCAAAACCAAGGATAGCACAAAAATACAAATGAACCGTGCCATGAGAAAACCAACATAGTGGGTTTGCGACCAGCATGTATCCAGACCAGCCTGCGCATCCGCGCAGTCTGGTCAGGATCCATGCTGTTCGCTAACGGCTTCTCTAATTGCTGTAGGTTTTGAAAGCGAACAGCATAGATCCTGACCAGACTGCGCGGATGCGCAGGCTGGTCTGGATCCATGCTGGTCGCAAACCCACTATGTTGGTTTTCTCATGGCATGGCTCAAATATATTTCTTCAATTACTTCTATTGAAGTCCTTGATATCGATTTTTCTATCGCTGATTAAGAAATATGAATAGAAATTAACTGATATTGCATAAGTTGAGATAGCTTCATCACAAACTCACATATATAGCATAGCGAATATTTACTCACCCTGTGCGAACATTTTGATGAATACTTAAAAATACATTAAAAGATGCTACATTAAATTAGAGCTATTATTAAGAAATTGAGAAACTCTGATAAATCAACTGGAAATAGACAAGTATGTACGCAGAATTAACAGGTACCAAATATTACGTATTGTAGTCAAGGCCAGAACTTGCTTTACACTTTTTGAATACACGATTTTAAGAAATGTTTGTACTTTTTGCAATTGTTCAATAGGAGATCCATGTAAATACTTACAATCATCCATATGACATATGTTCCAATTTGATACCAAAATGTCAGTTCATTTTTAGAAGTTGGCAGTCTGATTTTGAAACCTGTCAAAATGAGTATGTGGAATTAAAATGACATGAAATAAGAAATATATAATTAACACCTTTTGATATAATTCAAGTGTAAATCAAAAGATGAATGGCAGTTAAATATCTGTATATCTGTATTTAGAGTATAAAAACTGCACATGGTGTCCATAACTGCATCCGTATTTTCGACGAGGTTTTATTCATTCCTATATTTGATTATTATGTCATTTTGTTGACAGATTATACGCATTGTCAACTAAAAAAGTAACAATTTTATTAACAGGTAGTATTCAAACTTGATATGATTATTTTGAAATCAGCTGAGCCCATTTATGTATTAAGACTTTGTGTGACACGCAATTACTTAGAAAATACGTTTGACGCCGCGTCTTCCATACCTCAACATAACAACCACTATCAGGTTTAAGTGAATCATGCATTTTTGTTTTGATACTTATGAAGTTTAGACAATAACACATATCATAAATAAACTCAAACCAATGAATTAAGTTAGTTTGATTAAAGTGTTATTTTTACATGTGAAACTTTAATATACAGTGTCATTTTCGTTGTATTATATTTAGGTTCCTTCGACTTTACCATAGAAAGCGTCGAATTAAGAGAAGGAGTCAGTGACAATATAGGAAAGATTTTTATCAATCGCACAGACGGTAAAAGCGGGTTTGTATGTGGATATATGAATAGAGGTGCGGCTGACGTTATCTGTAGATCAGCTGGATTTAGGTTAGATGGTCAATTATTTCGTTTTTGTTTTAATAAAGCAAAGCTCTATCATTTCTTAAAAAGCAGCCTTTTATCGAAAGGAATTTATTAAATAGAATAGCTTTATTAAACTGGCTTTTTTCGGTAAGCTTAAAGCAAGGACAAATATCAAGGAGGAATGGTCACGTTCTAAATACAAAGCGTATGTATGGAAACTTTACAAAAAATTATAAAGAATAGACACTAGACAAGTACAAAACAAACTCAGGAATATAAAGGGGATGTGGTCTAAATTTTTGAAAAGCAAGTGTTATTGCAGTATTCGAATAAGATGCACAACCATTCGTCTAGCCGTCTAATTTAAGGAAATGGCAATCGGCTAAATACGTATTCTCTATATGTGATTTCGGCATTTTCCGGGCTCTTTGAAGGAAATCCATTTCCGAGCTCTTTGAAGGAAATCCATTTCCGGGCTCTTTAAAGGAAATCCGTGTGCGCTTTGAGCTATATCTACGTTATGAAAATGCCAAATTGCTTTACGAGAATATTTTATCACACTGAAATTACCAAGTGGCATTTCGGGTCCACTACCTTAATACGGAGATTGCAAGGGCATTCCTTATAAGTAGACATGAGTGATTCAGATTAGGTTGTATATGTTCTGTGTTTTAACCTTGCCATGGTCTAATATAAACTTATTACTGTTTTATTCAGGACTCCTGCGCTTGACTACATGGTTTACATGCCGAATCCCAGTTACAGTTATGATTCTGAGACGAAGGACATCATTATGTATGGTCTAAACTGTGGTGGAAATGAGAAAAGCATACTAGAGTGTAGAACGCAAGAGTGGATTGACACTTGCACAGGCTATTATTGTAACTGTTATTATGGAAGTAGTTTTAGAGGTGTTCATTGTCGTACGTATTCGTTTTTTTCTGTATTGTTTATCTTTTGTACAGTTACACACCATTGCAGAACTATAACCTTCTTTGCGTTGACAAGTAACGCTTACAGTTTACGATATTCTGTCGTGAACAAGTTTATTATCTACATGTTACATGCCTTGCTCCAACACGCAATAAACGAGTTGCTTAAAACTATCAGCAAAAGTCCTTGGGACTCTTTAATCCCTGATGTTGACAGTAATACAAAACGTTGTAGTAGAGGATAGAAAATTATATATATATATATATTTGCTAATCATCTCATTAATTATTTATAGGAAAAGGTTGATATATCTGTATATATATTTTGCTAATCATCTCATTAATTCTTAAAGGAAAAGGTTGATGGTCTGTCGTTTATTTTGATAAAAAAAGTATTTCATAGACTAAGTTTGTATTTGTATAGACAGTAAAGTTTCTTACTAAGTATTTAAAAATGATTATGTCTAACTTTTTGTTTGATTTAGTTTTGTATCAACAAGATCATTAGACAAAAAGAGACATTTCATATTTTCATGTTGGATGAAGACCCCAGGGTGCTCTATCGAGCGTTTTATATCAGGCATTAGCGAGTTCCTTTGTTGAACTACCGGCCTTCAGCGAGCCAGTTTGAAAGCTTCCTGGCATGAACGAGTTTTTACACCCACAGCGAGGTTTCAGACTAATATTTGCGATGGTCTGGAAAGTTTCAGACTTGCACTGGCGATGGTCTTTCAGACTTACATTTGCGATAGTCCGGAAAGTTTCAGACTTACATTGGTGATGGTCTGGAAAGCTTCTGACTAACATTGGCAATGGTTTGGAAACATTGCTTGGTGTGTCGAATTCTTATGCGAGACAACTGTCAAATTATTACATGAAAGTGTAAAGGTATCATGTTTATGTCATGGAGGTATAATCACAGAAAGAAAAAGAATGTGTATGCTTAATGCTCATTTATTTGTTTGGTTGTCTCTCATACTTTGACTGCATGTAGTTTTTTTTATTCAGAAAATAATCTTTTTTTTCAAAACGGTATTTTCATCTTCTTTCTGTTTTTGTTGTTGTTTTTAAGTAGTATGCGTACATGTAACATACTTAGCTTGGTGCAGGGTAACGAAAATTTATTCAAACTTATATATGAACAAGCATTGTTTTAACTGTCATTTTCTATCTTTCTATATTTTTTGAAATGTACACATTTTATGTAACACTCATAGATGAACTACCTACCTATATATATATACAATTATTACAATTATGATGAAAGCTATCTTCAAAAACATACACCGAGAGGAAAAGGTAAGGACCAAGTTTAGCGATCCGCATTTCTCTGAAAAGATAAATAGATATATGTAAATATTTCTATTGTAAAAGTTTACTCATTGTTTCAGCGGTGACGTCAGCGTCTTGTAACTTTACTGTTCGAAATGATTGTGGCTACGAGTATGACACTACGAAAGTTTCACTTGATTATACTAACAAATATGGTTGGTTAGAGCTTTTATTCAAATGCTTACGCATTATTCTACGCCGATTTGAAATTTGTTTGAATTAAATGCATCTGATAGGACCTTAGCAAAACGAATTTGGGTCTTCGGTCAGTAATTTCTACTAAAATACTAGTATGCACGGTATTAACGATTTCGTCTTATTTCATTCAAGAATTACGTAATTATATTGATTGAATGACTTCTCGAGAAATTGATCTTGCGTGTTAAAAAACAACAACGGTATAGGTTTTTTAATAATTCCACCAACTCTTACTATTCGTAATGTTCTGGATAATTTTCTGATGGGTAATTTCTACGCTTCAAGTATAATACAGTGGGTATTTTCTACTCTTCAAGTGTAATATATTGAGTAATTACTACCCTTCAAGTATAATATGATGGGTAATTTCTACTCTTCATGTATATTATGCGGGGTATTTCTACCATTCAAGTATAATACTTACATGACAAGAAACTAATGTATTATGTCTTTGCATATTAAGGTCATGGTCTTTACATGTTGGGGTCTAAACACGAGGTCACGGAAATTGTATCTCCTGTCTTTGCATACACCAAAGGGGAAAGTGTCACTTTCGAATATTCGCTCAGAGGATACCCCGGAGAGAACATGGTGTTGTCAATAAGGGTCAGTAGATGAAATAACTGATTTAACGGTCGTATTACTGGTTGAGGTTATTTTTGTTTGGTGAAGTGAAAAAATAGATAATGTAAATATACGTTATCACTTAAAAACTTGTCGGCTGCATATTATATTTTCCATGATTATTTTTCTTTAAGGTATTGGACCCCTTATAGTAATATTTAAAAAAAAATGGCATTTGCTTGGTATATTCTTAAAGTTGACCATGTTTGGCACTGTGTTGCAAATTTTAAACAACTTTTACCGTGCCGTTTTTTTGTAAATTTTGTCTAATTTATGGTATTTCCTCAAGCTCAAGTAGAGACAAATTTCAGCGTGATGGCCACTATCTAAAACGTTTGTAAAGAATTCATTAAAACATTAATTTTGATAAAACAAACATCAAACTATTGGTAAACAATTATAAAACACAAAATAAAACTGTAAATATTATTTTTTTCTAGAGTGCCTCAAGTAAACAGATTTAATGAGACAGATTCTAACTCCAACATTGAAACATTAAGGTTGAATCCTGTGGGTCTGTTTTGAATTTTGCTCACTTCATTCAAAAATAACCTTGGGGCAGAAGTAAAACCTACCTACATTTCTTCCACAATATGTAATATAAAGAATGAAGGCAAAATAGAGAACTTTTACCGCATGTAACTCAGTATTTTTAAAGATGTCTAACTATACCCCTCCTGATTTAGAGGTAAATTCCCTTTGAACAGCAAGAAATCGCTTATAAAATGAAAGTTTTCCACTTTTGTACAATACATCCATAATAAGTCTTGAAATAAGTAAAAATTTGCTAGAAAATATGGAAAAAAATATTTGCTCCCAGTGGGGCTTGAGCCTACGCCTCCCTGAAAATTGCAGTCAATTAGGTTTATTGTAGGAACTGAATACTCTTCAAAAAGGGGGTACTCCATTACGGGTCCAATACCTTAAGGTGTATATTGCGAATGTTAAAGTGAATTGCAGTGAATGAAATCCCCTTCTTGTACCTTCTTCTGGTGTTAAAATTAGCAATAGGCAAGTCATACTGAAATCAGTTTATGCGAAAATTTCCCTTTAAAAGTTGACGTCAAAAAATTGTGTTCCTTGTATGTTGTGTGGAATATTTTAAGGTATATCTTTTACACGAATTTGATAACGAGGCTACTCCTGAGAATCCATGTATATTTAGTTTAAGTAAAAATAATCATTCAATTTTAGCCTGCGGATGGCGCTGACGATTTGTTTGTGTGGCAGAAATCAGAGTCACTGTACATTCTTGACGGCCGCTATAGCGCATGTATGAGACTTCCTAATGATTACATAGATACAGAGGTTCAGATGGTGTTCACAATGTCCGTGGCAGCATCTGTATCCGGCAGTAATTACACCATGGGATTACATAATGTGATGGTAAAGCAAGACAGTTGTCCAGGTAACACATGTTGCATTTATCATCATTCTGATATTCTTGTACAAAATTATGTTTTACCATACCAAAGGTTCTCTATCTTACATCTTTGCAACATTTTTCTGCAACACAATTGATTTGAACTTAAATGTTTAAAATTTCTATTTCCTGCTGTAAAAGATGCGACATTTCATTGCAAGATAAATATTTGTTTTGCCTACTTTTATTTTTAGAAGGTGGAAGTAATTCAATTATCAACATCTAAAACGACTTTTAGTGCTTTAAAAATAATTTTCCTACATCTGAACGCTTTTAGTCCGTTTACTATTTGATCAGATTTGTGTTTCCATAATTCAGTATTTTTCTATGTTTTAACAGGTAACTTTCCTGCAAATGGATGTTCATTTAACGACCTTGAAGTTTGCCAAACATTTTTATCAGAAACTTGTAATAATGGCAGTTATAGAACATCAGTCTGGAATGTTAAAAACAGTAAGTAAACACTTTATTATAACTGAAAGAAATTTGAACTTACTGAAACAATTAAACTAAGTAATGCTGCTAAACTGAATATCTAACATGTATGTATTTTAGTCTGCTGATCAATCAACATTAGATTATGTTTTAATATATACGAACATGTGCACTTCTAGGAAAACAAACATAAAAACCTCAATAAAAAAGGACTGAAATGCATTTTAGCTCGACTATTCGAAAAATATGTAGAGCTATCCACTCACCATGGCGTCGACGTCCCACCTTGGTTAAGCTTTTCGTACCAGTCCACATTTTGACAAAGTCTTTTGCGATAAAGCTTTGAAACTTTCAACAATTGTTTACCATCACCATGTCCAGTTATACGCAAGAGTACATAACTCCATCAAGGATTTTGGCTGAATTATGGCCCCTTTTGACTTAGAAATCTTGGTTAAGTTTTTTCGTACCAGTCCACATTTTGACAAAGTCTTTTAAAATAAGCGTTGAAACTTTCAACACTGTTTACCATCACCATGTCCAGTAAAAGGCAATAATACATAACACCGTAAAGGATTTTGGCTGAATTATGACCCCATTTGACTTAGAAATCTTGGTTAAGTTTTTCGTACCAGTTCATATTTTGTGTTAAGTGTTTTACATATGGCTTTGAAACTTTTATCACTGGTTCAGTCTAATAGTCTCTATCTGTAGGCAAGAGTACATAACTCTGTCATCTATTTTGGCTGAATTATGTCCCTTTCTGCACTTGGAAATTGGTTCTGTTTTTAGCTCACCTGAGCCAAAGGCTCATGGTGAGCTTTTGTGACCGCTCAATGTCCGGCGTCCGTTGTGCGTCGTCCGTCCGTCAACATTTCTTAAAAAAATCTTCTTGAAAACCACTGGGCAGAATTACACCAAACTTCACAGGAATGATCCTTGGGTGGCCCCCTTTCAAAATTGTTCAAAGAATTGAATTCCATGCAGAATCTCTGGTTGCCATGGCAATCGAATAGTAAAACTTTAAAAAATCTTCTTGTCCAAAACCACAGGCCTAGGGCTTTGATATTCTGGTGTGTAGCATCATCTAGTAGTCTCTACCAAATTATTCAAATTATCCCCTAGGATCAAATATGGCCCCGCCCGGGGTCACATAGTTTATATAGACTTACATAGGGAAAACTTTGAAAATCTTCTTGTACAAAACCACTTGGCCTAGGGCTTTGATATTTGGTATATAGCATCATCTAGTGGTCCTCTACCAAGGTTGTTCAAGTTATCCCCCTAGGGTCAAATATGGCCCCGCCCCGGGAGTCACAAATTTTACATAGACTTATATATGAAAAAAAGTTTAAAAATCTTCTTGTATGAAACCACAACTCTTAGACCTTTGATATTTGTTTTATAGCATTGTCTTATGGTCCTCAACCAAAATTGTTCAAATTGTACCCCTTGGGTGAAAAGAGGCCCTGCCCTGTGTGTCCCGAGTTTTATATAGACTTATATAGGAAAAAGCTTTAAAAATCTTCTTTTCAGAAACCATACGACCTAGGCTTTTGATATTTGGTATGATGCATTGTCTAGTAGTCCTCTACCAAAATTGTTCAAATTATGCCCCTGGGGTTAAAAGAGGCCCGGCCCTGGGGTCACTAAGTTATTATGTGAGTTATATAGGACAAATACTTAAAAAATCATCTGATCCTATTTTCAAGACTATTTAATTATAATTACCTGATGACCCCAAGTAATATGATGTCACTTGACTGTGACCTGGACCTACTGACCTACTTTCTTGTTTTTTAAGATACAGCCTTGAAATTTTGATGACTTACACAGTTTTGCACACAAATAGTAAAACTGGATTTCATTGACCATGAATGTGACCTACTGACTTAATATTTTATCATCAGTTTGACATTTGAAACATGTAGCTCATATTACTCAGATGAGCGATCCAGGGTCATCATGACCCTCTTGTTGTACAAGTCCACGTTTTGTCAAAACTATTTGGCATGTGGCTTTTAAACTTTGAACACTTGTTTATCATCATGATTTCCATTTGTAGACAGACGAGAGTACATAACTCTGTCAACTATTTTGGCTGAATTATAGCCCTTTCTGCACTTTGAAATTGGTTCAGTTTTTCATATACATTACCATTTAGTGCAAGACTTATCAAAATCCACAAATACAGGAACGTTGTTTGTTTAATCTATTTTTTTCTTTGGTCTGAATATCTGTGGTAATATATTTTAACCCCGTTCTTCAGTCAATTCTTCGAATAGTCGAGCGCGCTGTCATCCGACAGCTCTTGTTGCTATTTTTCTACTCACTGTTGTTACAATGTTGAGCTCTACGTTCATATTTCCCTATTCTTTTGGATCATTGAGTCCATTTAATATCTGATAGAATTCCACTGACGCCGGTTTCTTGGGGACATGAGGGCTGTACATTTTCTTTATCTCTCAAGAATAGCTTCTGCCAAAATGAGTCTACTACTTTTATATTCTTCAAAATAATTGTGTGATATATTCTATTCTATCTATTCTGTAATAAATTTGCATACCAAACAATCATTCGACACGGCAAATCGATTCAGGAAAGTAATCGGAATATCTTTCCTTTACCGGGCGAAGTAAATATTTCATAAATATAACATTTATTAACATGATTCATTGTAATGAACAAACAATTGTTTTATTTTCAGACACTTTAGAAGGATCCTCGACTTATGCCATGAAAGATACAGATTACGCTGTAACATTTTCATCATCGCCAAACGTGGGCTCGTATTTTCGATTTAGTTATTTTCAAACCGGCGTTGGGGTGAATGGGAATGATCTAGAACTCAGGGTAGAATATAAATTATACTTTTTTTAGTTTTATTATCACTGCAGCGTTGTTGGTGCCGTGTGGCGGCTGTAGGAAAACTCTCCATATATTCAATCAGAGCTGTTATATTCTGATCTCTTCAGATCTTTCAGCACGGCATTTATGTTGTGTTAGTGTACTGTTGCAGTTTTCAGCTTAAACATTTCGGCTTGTCACTGGGTCCAATTCTCCCGCTGAACAAGCTCTGGGTATTGTTTAATCGCCCGTTGGATATGATGCCTGCTTTTAATTTTTGTCTTTTGGCTTTCTGTGATATGGAGGTTCCATAACCACAGATTCCCTCTCTAAATTCGAGTTTGTTTAGTTCTGTCAACTGTTTTCTCGTTAAGGGCAAAGCCAATAATTTAATTGGGGACCATTTGCCGCTTTGCATGGAATTGCAATCTGTGCATCATTGAAGGTTCCATGTGCACCGCCGTATGACAACATCTGAGGATGTATCTAAACTATATTCTGGTACTAATAACATGTGTAAATTTTGAGTTCTGCTCCACCCGGGGCTAGAGGGCGTGGACGGTAGCTTGCATTTCCACTATTGTCTATGAACAGGCTCAAGTAAATTGAGCCCGCAATATTTTCCCTAATGTCGTGTTGGACGGCCTGAGGTGTTCCACATTTTTATTTTAAGATTTACCAAATTTTTTCATTTAGGCCACACCAAATAAAAAAGTTGTTCTTCGGATTTGCCGCTCGTATATTTTTGTTTTGCTTTTTACTTGCACTCGCCCCATTGAAAAAATTCAAGGCAAAATTTTTTGGTGCGCTACTTTGTACGGACGTAACTGTACAAATGCTTATAATGCCAGTCCGAGATTGTACTAAAATGTAATATAATCACAAATAATACATTTCGTCTATAATTTATCGGGGCACTTATTAAGTTGTGTTAAAATTATTTCTCCTTACGCAGTTCCGCCATTTTCTTCTAATGTTTACCAAATTAATTTGCTACTAAAATCGGACTTATTTCATTGAAAATTGGATGAAAATACACACTAATTTATTTGATAACATCAATCTATATTTTTTTGGTAAGGGTAAATACATATTGCTGCATTTCTGTTTTCTGTTTTTCCTGTCAAAATGATCAGTATTTTATACAAAAGTGGGTGGGGTAGGAATTTACAGTATAAATTGTGTTCAGACCAATTTAGAGCTTTAGTTTTTTTCAGTCCTCAAGTAGAATAATGTTAATGCACATTAACCACCATTTCAGACCTAAATTTAGACTTTGTTTCAACAAATTCAATCTGTTAAGAAAGTTTAAAGTTAGAAAAAGAGGGAGCTGTCGATCTGTAAGACAGCATGCTCGACTTTTTTTTCGGTGCTTGACTCCGAATTAGAGCTTTGCCAGTGAGAGGGGCATACTAGTCAATAGCTTTGAAAGTAACAGAGATATTGGACATTATATAAAACTTTAACCAAAACAATCTAAGTTAAAAAGTGGCGTAACTCTGTCAAAATTCAAATGAGAGTTGTGGGAATAGTCTGGTGTAGACTTCAGCATTGTTGTATAATACATATTTTCTAACAGCATTGACAAACACATACATTATTTGATTACGTTGAACTGTATGCCAATGTTATTGCATTTCCCTGAGTCTGAGTTTGCTTTGTTGTGCCTCTTGGGTCAAAATGTACCCAAACCGAAATGTATGTGTTTTCTCAATCCTTGGTGAATTATTTCTAATGTAAATAGGCTACACATTCTATTTTTAGGTTTTTATTAATAAATCGAGAGCCCAAACAAGACAAATATATTTCTTTGCTCTTCGCTCGCTCCTGATTTTCTCAAAAACAAAAACAAATATTTAAATCATTTTTTCGCTTGACGCCTCATTTTTTTCGGAAAAAAAATCCAATGAACAACTTTTCAATTTGGTGTGGCCTTACTATTACTTTTAAGATCATTTTAGTCTATGAAATTAGGAATTGATATTTCTTTGTCCAATAGTCTGCTCAGGGCAATTTATCATTACAACATGATGAGAGTGCCCCAGTTTCAAGGACTAAAGGATTTACGTTTTTCTGTCCTTTCGTTCGTCCGTCCAAATTTCGTTTGCAATCATTAACGCTTTCATTCATCAAGAGATTGTTATATTACTCAGCACAAATGTAACCCATAATGAGACGACATGTCATGCGTAAAACTGGGACCCCTAGCCTAAATTTCAAGATCACTATCGGAGGTTAAATATCAAAAGGACCTTTTTTCCTTTATGGTCATTATTCAGAAATCCACCAAGGGACTTTAACATAACTTGCATAAATATTTCCCATGGTAACACGGTATATTGCACACAATGTCAGAACCTATCTGAAAGGTCAAGATTACACTTGGAGGGTCAAAGGCTCGCATGACATACACCGGGCCTGTTTATTGTCCAGTTCAGAGCTCTGCCATCCCTTGAGAGATTCCGTATTACTTGGAACAAATGTTTCCCATAATCAGAAGACGTGTCAACATCCAGATTTCTGCTTCAAAGGTTAAAGTAATATTTGAAGGACAAATTTCAAATTTTTTTTTTGTCCGATCCGCCATCCATCTGAGGCAGTTTGATATTACTTGATACAAGTAATCCCCATAATGAGGCAATGTGTCGTGCTTAACACTCCGAACCCTACCTCAGTGAATAAGGTCACTCTAGGAGGTCAAAGCTCAGTATGTGCTTTTTTGTCCAGTCCATGATTCTGTTACCCATCAAGGAATTTTAGTATTTAATAAGGGATCCGGGCTTAAAAAAACATTTGAATGAAATGAATACTTTATGAAATTTTCAGGTCGACTTCGAAACCTCGAGTGATGGAGTAAAGACGATATTTTCAGACAACCATTACAAATCAGAATGGGAGAACGTATGCATGCGACTGCCTTCTACTGATGATGGACAGTTTAGTGTTAGCTTTATTATACGAAGATCTCTCTCGGAGGGGAGCATTTACCTCGATGATATAGAGTTAAACAATGAGCCATGTCCGCGTGAGTACAAAAAGTTTAACTTTCCTTAGTGATGTATAGTAGTTGAATAACGAACTATACCCGTGTGAGTATCTTACTCAGTATTTGATTTTCCTCGATGATATAGAGTTAAACAATGAGCCATGTCTGCGTGAGTATAAAATTATCTTAATCGGTTTAACGCTTCTTCATGATGTAGAGTAGTTGAATAATGAACTATGCCCGTATGAGTATCAGACTCAGTTAAACATCTGGCTTTCAGGTGACTGATTTAGCGGTAACGGCTGTATTCGGAAAAACAGAAACCTTAGAGCCGGATATTCCAGTCTGCATCTACAACTACTTGCATGTTTTATGTTACAAATTGTAGAATAAGAAAAGCAAAACAGAATGCTGAAAAAATCTTACTTTTAGTATTCGTATTTAAACAAAACGCAGGAATTTAACGTCCGTAAACAGAAATAAAGACTTGACGGTTCAACGTTTTATTTAATCATTTAAAGCCTGTCGTGATGTTCTTTTTTCTTCCTAAAAACGCATTACAGTCTCTAAATATAATATCAGAAATTATCAATATAGTTGATTTGAATCGAATTTTTGGCGAAAAACAATGTTTAATTATCGTTTGAATCGTTTAATGTCATCAATAGTACGGGAGACATCTGAAATGTGGCTGTCATATGGGTTTTATCGACAATGGTAAAACTACTGGAAAAATACAGTGTGTATAAAATAAAAAGACGTCTGATATATATCATATTGGTTATATATGTGTTTAATAAGACCGACTTAACTGTTTATAGTATCAGGTTATGCTGACGTATCTATGTACAGTTTTCATTTCTTTACAGATCCTATATCATGTGATTTTGAAAAGAACTGCAGCTATTCGTCACTACCTACCCTATTTTATTGGCAATTGGCCCGCACCTATAATGATCATACTTTCAGGGGTCAGCGTTTAGGTAAGTGTATTTACTTTCTGTCACATAACGTATTATTGTTCATATCATTTTTCACTCTATTTGATAACTGAATTGATACTTTGTTTAAAATACCTGTTCTTTCTGTGTTTCCATTTTACGAAGGTGGGCATATTAAAATCACACTGTCCATCCTGCCGTTCGTGCGTGCGAAATTATTGTCAGGGCTGTAACTCTGCCATCCATCAAGAGATTTTGAAATAACCTGTCATGAATGTTAACCATATTAAGACATTGTGTCATGCGCAAGACTCAGATCCCTAGCTTAAAGGTTAAAGGTATACTAGACCAAAATTTCATATGTGAAAACATGAAAAAAGTACTACCAGTAGTTTATGTAAACATAAAATAAAAACATTTATGTGTATTAATACTGATGAGTTTGGTTAATAATAGTACACACTGTATACATGTACAGCTGAAAGCAGTATAACTGTGTACTATCATAAAAAGACTGGAAGTTTTTTACACAATCAGCTGTTACTACATGTCATTTGATTATGAATGTAGCTCAATATTGACAATTTATTTATATATTTAGTGAAGCTGAATATATTTGATGAGGATTATTATGTCTCCCACCACACAGTGGTGTGGGAGACATATTGATTTACTCCAGTCTGTGTGTGTGTGTGTGTGTGTGTGTGTGTGTGTGTCACAAAGCTTGTCCGCACTCTAAGTCGAATATTTCTCATCCGATCTTTACCAATCTTGAGCAAACTCTGTTTGACCATAAGACCTCAGCCAAGTTCGATAACTAGCTAAATCGGCCAAGACACTTCGGAATTATGGCCCTTGACAATAATTTATGAATCACCTAGATGCATAAAAATGCTGGTCTTCATTCTCAAACATGCACCAAAAACCATTCATCATGTCCGCACTCTAAGTCGAATATTTCTCATCCGATCTTCACCAATCTTGAACAAAATGTGTTTGACCATAAGACCTCAGCCAAGTTCGATAACTAGCAAAATCGGCCAAGACACTTCGGAATTATGGCCCTTGACAATAATTTATGAATCACCTAGATGCATAAAAATGCTGAAGTCTTCATTCTCAAACATGCACCAAAAACCATTCATCTTGTCCGCACTCGAAGTGAAACATTTCGTATCCGATCTTCACCCAACTCGAACAAAATTTGTTTGCAAATAAGACCTTGGCCAGGTTCGATAACTAGCCAAATCGGTTAAGACACTTCGGAATTATGGCCCTTGACAATAACTAATGAATCACCTAGATGCATAAAAATGCTGGTCTTCATTCTCAAACATGCACCAAAAACCATTCATCTTGTCCGCACTCCAAGTCAAACATTTTTTATCCGATCTTCACCAAACTTGAACAAAATGTGTTAGCCAATAAGACCTTGGCCATGTTCTACAACTAGCCAAATCGGCCCGGGGTCTTCGGAATTATGACCCTTAAAATAATAAATGAATCACCTAGACTCATAAAAATGCTGGTCTTCATTCTCAAACATGCACCAAAAACCATTCATCTTGTCCGCAGTCAAACATTTCACATGCGATCTTCACCAAACTTGAACAAAATGTGTCTCGGCCAAGTTCGATAACTAGCCAAATCGACTCAGGCACTTAGGAATTATGGCCCTTGAATTACCAAAAATCAGCCTTTTTACACTTGTCTGCACTCTAACTCGAATATTTCTCATCCGATCTTCACGAAACTTAAACAAAATGTGTATGACCATAATTCCTCTCCCAGGTTCGATAACTAGCAAAATTGGCATAGGCACTTCAGAATTATGGCCCTTGAATTACTGAAAATCAGCCATTTTACTCTTCAAAGGTATATTTGTTGTGACTAAACAGTATAAAAACACTGACTTAGTGTTTAGATGATTAGGCAGTTGTGGGAGACATGGGCTTTTCTCAAAAGTAGCTCTAGTTTGCATTTGAAGTAAATATCTTAATATAAAATATTTTAATGAAAGATGAGCAGAATACATCTTTAAGGTCATACTTAGAAGTCAGAGGTTAACATGATCTTATTTTTGTCCGGTTCCTAACTCTGTCATTCATCGAGGGACTTTAAAATTACTTGGCATAAATGTTATGAATTTGTTCAATGGCCTTAATAAAACCTGTGGATGGAGAGGGGGCTTCGTGGCCGAGTTGTTAAGATCTTTTGCCCCTCATGGATGTGTGTTCGTGGGTTCAAGCCTAACTGGAGCGTTGAATTCTTTATATGAGGAAGCCATCTAGCTGACATACGGAAGGTCGGTGGTTCTACCCATATGCCTGCTCGTGATGAAATAATGCTTGGAGGGGCACCTGTGTTCTTCCTCCACCATCAAAGCTTGAAAGTCGTCATATGACCTATAATTGTGTCGGTGCGACGTTAAACCCAACGAAATAAATAAGTAAAATTATAAAATTGACACTAATGAGTTGAGGTACAGAAGGCGTAGTAATCGGGAATTTCAAAAAACAAGTTGCATCCTTGATAACTTTTTAGATAATAGCAAAAGCTGATCTTTAATTATGTAAAAAAATTAAATGCATACTTTTTCCGTAAATAACGTTGAAAAATCACGTTTTAGCCTAGTCTCTAAAGTTGTGATGTTGCTGTTTTAACGGCAATTAATTTAGTTTTTGGGTGTCAGTTCACCAAAGGAGCGCTTACTTTATGCAAAAGTCATGCCAAGATACGAAATAATTGTTTTCGATCTGAATGACATAATTGTGTATAAAATCTGCTTCAGGGTTTAAAAAATCTTAAGGGAAAATCAGATTAAAAGTTTACAACAAAATAAATTTCAATTTAATCGTATTCAAATTTTGTAAACCGTTTTTCGACTTCTTTCCGATTTTTATTATCACAATAAAATCCCGGAATGTATGTTACACACAAAATGGGTAATGAAAAAATGATACTTCTATTTAAACGTTTGATTGCTCGTTCTTTCCTCCGTAGATTTTTGCTTCAATTTTCTGATAATGCTCCTAAAAAAACAACAACAAATAAACGAAATTTCTTCACTACCGGGAACATTTCATCGTTTTCAATCGTTTTACAACTAAGTTTGCATTCAGCTTGTCTGTTTGTAGGATTTATTTGCAGTATTCATTTAACGGCTTCTTGTATTGTTATCCCCCGACGAAGTCGGAGGGGTATAGTTTCGCGTTGTTCGTGCGTCCGTGCGTGCGTCCGTCCGTCTGTCTAGAGCCATATCTAGGAAGTGGTTGGGAATATTTGGAAAAAAACCTTCATATACATGTTTACAACTATAAGGTTGTGGCCTATCAAGTTTCATTAGAGGTAACATTAGAGTAACATTAGAGTTATGGCCCAAAGAAGTTTCTAGCGCTATGTAGGGTACTATAAATATGGCAATTTCTGCTTCATAACTTGGGACATATTTGACATAGAACTATGAAACTTAAATGAGTTTTAATCACGATAATGTGGTTGTGCACACACAGTTTCGTCCGGATTTCATTAATAACTTCAGAGTTATTGCCCTTAAATTGTTTAAGAATCAATATATTTTTACATAACAAACTTACCATTTGGTACAATTTCATTAAATTCCCTTCATTCTTTTCTATGAACATTTATTACAAACGTGTGATGATGAGTACAGACACATGGTCAACCCCTTGCCTTGGTCATACTCCCTCCCCCTCCCACCCCAACTAAAATAATAATAATATTAATAAACAAAACAACAACAACAAAAAAAAAACATTACTTATTTTGGATTTTTTTTTCAAACTGGCCATGAATATTTTTCAATCTACAAAGTTATACCGTTCCCACACCTCGTTCCTCAACCCAGTTATTCCAGCTTCCCCGACTATGCATCCCCCTCGCAACATTTTTTTTCGTTTTTAATTTTCAAACAATATTTATAATCAACATGTGAAGTGTTGTACCTTCACTCGTTCACCCCCCCCCCCCCCCCCCCCCCCACAAAGTATATATATATATTTTTCCATTCCATTAAAATCCTTCAATCCTTCAACATGTATGTGACCACATCCATCCCGCTGCAAGCTATGTGCAAGATATCTTACTTGATTGTGCTTTCTTAAGGACATCTCTTCTTTACTTGTTAAACAACAGCTCTTCGTGCCAAACTACTCGATGGCAATATTTCGCTCTAGTTACACTGCAAGCTCACATTTCAAATAACTTCATTTAATTCTAAAAGCTAAGCTTTAAACGTATTCCATTCCAAATAATTTCTTTAGTCAGGACCAACGTAACTATCATTTTTTATATACACTTTAAACATTCGTTTTCTGTTAAATTGATTTTGACTTATGAAATTATTTGCTTAGTAACATCCTAAACTCTTTTGTCGGATATATTTTTATTGCCATTCCTCATCGCAAACCCGTTCGGCGGTGGATACAAATTAATCGAACTTGCATGTTTAACTGTGCACTTTTAACGTCTGAACTTCATGTCTTTTTAGCTCGACTATACGAAGTATGGAGAGCTATTCTTCTCGACCTGGCGTCGGCGTCCTTCTGCGTCCGCACTTTGGTTAAAGTTTTGATGCACTTTCTCTTAAACTTCGTTACAACTTGATGGATTTACTTCAAACTCAAAATAGTTGTTCCTCATCAACACCCACATTATATGGCACAAGGGTCATAACTCTGCCAACATTTCATGAATTATTCCCCCTTTTTACTTATAATTCCAGGTTAAAGTTTTGGTGCATTTCCACTTTATCTCAATTATTACTAAGTGGATTTGATTCAAATTTAAAACAGTTGTTCAACATCATCACTCACATCATATGACATAAGGGCCATAACTCTTGCGCCAGTATTTCATGAATTATCCCCCTTTTTACTTAGAATTTCAGGTTAAAATTTTGGTGCACTTCTAATCTATGTCAGTTATTACAAAATGGATTTGATTCAAACTTAAAATAGTTGTTCAACATCATCACTCACAACAAGGACACAAGGACCATAACTCTTGCATCTCCCTTTTTACTTACAATTTAGGTTAAAGTTCTGATTCACTTTCACTCTAACACAGTTATTACTGAATGGATTTGATTCAGACTTAAAATAGTTGTTCCACCTTATCACCCACATCATATGACACAAGGTCCATAAACTCTGGCATCAATTTTTCATGAATTATGCCCCTTTTACTTAGAGTTAAAGGTATTTTTAATGCATTTTCATTTTCTCAAGTTATTTTAAAATGGATTTGATTCAAAGTGACACAAGGTGCGTCACTGTTGCACCAATATTTCGTGTTTGCTAAGAATTATACTTAATATTTAATGTTTTGATACGCTTGATCCTTATCTCTTTAATTACTTAATACTTTTGACACAGACTCAAGCTATTATCCGATTTTCCTCCATGTTGGAGTCATTAAACACCCAAGTGACAGCTCCAGCTTCGTCAAATGTGCCAAGTTTCATAATCCAGCATCGAAATAGTCGAGCGCTTTGTCTCCTGTGACAGCTCTTGTTTACTTAGCGTATTTCGACCAACTTTAAAGTCAAAATAAACCTGGAATAGTTATTGTTTGTTTTGGGGTTTTACGCCCGTTTGTATTAACATTTCATTCTTTTACAAGCACTAAAACCCTTTTTCCACAGTAACTAACATCTGTCCCATTAATTACGGATAGAGTGACCGTACTGGACATCAAACATATGTTAGCTGATTGACTGATGAACGTTCAAACCAGTGTGTCATTTGGTGCGACATGAGATACAGGGAAATTTTTGACTGGGATATTTAGACAAGAGACTTTTTTCTAAGGGTCAGCTATATTTGACGTTTAATAACTGGAATTATTTTGAAATATGTATTGCAAATATTTGTTTTCTCTGGTTTAAAATGCTCTTTTAACAAAGAAGGCAGAAGTTCACCTTGTTGGAATGGCTGTATATGCCGAAGTTGAAACTTGTTGCTTGTTGTGGTGTTGTTCTGTGTTTAAAGGATATGCTGGTGTTATGTTATGTATGAAACAAAGAGATAATGCTGATTACTTGAATATCTTTCATAAACCATGCTAACTTTAACTTTGTTTTATGGTTACAGACTAAAGTTGTTGCTTTTGCGAAGACGAATGTAATGCTAAATCTGTACCCCGCGCTGGATGTCAGTTCTGCGCTAATAGCAAATCCTGAATTCAAATATATTTCACTTATAAAACATATCATTTATGTACCTTTTAAAAAAGTGACTTCCGTCATAACGAGAAAGAAATATCATATAGACTAAAATTGTAGCTAGAATGTAAAGTTACTGCGGGATGACGGTCTTGCACTAATTGCAATTCCTGAAATGACAACGATATTTCAAATATATGTCAATTTTTTACAAATCTAATTGATATTATTATGTCCTCCCCCACCCCCCCACACCCCCACGCGCGCGCTGGGGGAGACATATTGTTTTTGCCCTGTCCGTCCGTCCGTACGGCACACTTCATTCCGAGCAATAACTGGAAAACCATTTGACCAAGAACCTTCAAACTTAATAGATTGGTAGGGCTTATTGAGAAGACGACCCCTTTTGTTTTGTCACTCCGTCAAAGGCCAAGGTCACAGGGGCCTGAACATGGAAAACTATTTTCGATCAATAACTCGGGAACAACTTGACCCAGAATATTGAAACTTCATAGGATGATTGGTCATGCAGAGTAGATGACCCCTATTGATTTTGGAGTTACTCCATCGAAGGTCAAGGTCACAGGGGTCTGAACATGGAAAACCATTTCCGATCAATAACTTGAGAACAACTCAACCCAGAATGTTGAAACTTCATACGATGATTGTTCATGCAGAGTAGATGATCCCTATTGATTTTGGGGTCACTTTGTTGAAGGTCAAGGTCACAGGGGTCTGAACATGGAAAACCATTTCCGGTCAGTAACTTGAGAACCACTTGACCCAGAATGTTGAAACTTCATAGGATTATTGGTCATGCAGAGTAGATGACCCCTATTGATTTTGGGATCACTTTGTTGAAGGTCAAGGTCACAGGGGTCTGAACATTGAAAACCATTTCCGGTCAGTAACTTGAGAACCACTTGACCAAGAATGTTGAAACTTAATAGGATGATTGTTCATGCAGAGTAGATGACCCCTATTGATTATTGGGGCCATCTGTTAAAGGTCAATGTCACAGGGGCCTGAACATTGAAAACCGTTTCCTATCGATAACTTGAGAACCTCTTGACCCAGAATGTTGAAACTTCATAGGATGATTGAACATGCAGAGTAGATGACCCCTTTCGATTTTGGGGTCACTCTGTTAAAGGTCAAGGTCACAGGCGCCTGAACATGGAAAACAATTTTCGATCGATAACTTGAGAACCACTTTACCCAGAATGTTGAAACTTCATAGGATGATTGAATATGCAGAGTAAATGACCCCTTTTGATTATTTTGGTCAGTCTATTAAAGGTCAAGGTCACAGGGGCCTGGTTATGTAAAATCATTTCCGGAAAACAACTTCAGAACCACTTGACCTAGAATGTTGAAATAAGATGATTGGACATGCAGAGTAGATGACCGCTATTTATTTTGGGGTCACTTGATCAAAGGTCAAAGTCACAGGAGCCTGAACAGTGACTTGAGAACCACTAGGCCAAGAGTGTTGAAACTTAGCGGGATGACTGGACATGCCAAGTAGATGATCCCTATTGCAGCCAACCATCAGTGTCTTTTTGCTTTTCGCTCCTGAATCCTATTTACTTCTTGCCAATAGGACTTTGCATTGGGGGAGACATGCGCTTTTTTTTTACAAAAGCAATTTCTAGTTTTTTCTTGCTTTTATAATACAAAATTAGTAGCAGATTTGTAATACCTCTACATTTAATTAAGCAATCAATCTTTCTATTTTAGGTAAGTATAAAACCATGCCACAAAAGATATTAAAGTTGTATTTTACTTATTTGATATTAAATTCTATTGTACTTATATATTTTGTTATTGTTTAAAGATATGGGGGATATCGTGTGAATTAATAAATATTGAAGATAAATACCTAAAATATTAGCGTAATTTTGCTTTTAGCGCAGACCAGGTAATAATTGGAAATAACCACGTAATTAGATAAATATATACGAGATTCATGTTATTAAAAGTTTGGTGAGGATTTCTTAAGTTATTTATTGATATTGATTGCAAAATAAAGGCATATTGCAATAACAAATTATAATATCATATTCTATTTCCTTTCCACTAAAGAAGTCGATTCTGTGCTAATGTAGTCTAGTCTAATGTCAATATATATTCCTGTAATGAAGACGATATTTCTATCATCCTATTGATATTTTTTTCGCGATTTGATATTTATGCAGGCCAAACAAGCAGCGAAATCAACCCATGGTCAGTTGCAAGAATTCTCTCCCTTAATTATTGACTGAGTTAAAGCAATTCCCTTCGAACTGGATTGCCTCCCTTACATTAGCATAAGTCGTGTCATTCATTACCTAAGGCAATAATTCTTTGTCATGAATTTTGCATTGATCTAATTTTTTGTTTTAGGTAATACACGGAAATTTAGCTCGGATGTTACTTGATAGAAAGCAACAAAACATGTAGCCAGTTTTTGATATAAATTATGTTGTTTTATAGATTCATATAGAAGTATTATTCATGTAAAGATATAAAACATTTCTGTAAAAAAAACATTATGTTAGCTTACATTGCGAAATTCGTGTTGTCATGTAACAGAAAATGAAAACATTTAAATAAATTTTTTCTTTTCTTTTGAAACTTTGAATCCCGTCAAACATTGAAATTCATAAACGAGCTTTCCCACAAACACATGTATACATAATAGTTTTCCTCGAGAAAAACAAAAATTGTGTGAAGAGACATGTATTCCAATTTTGACTGATTGTTCCTGTCCACATAACGGTACTTTTGTTTAACTTTTATGCCTAGAAGTTTACTCTTTAAAACATGATAGAATAAAGTAATAAACTAAGCAATACTATATTTGACAGGCAATGGCAAAGAAAAACCCGAGCAATTTTAAATTAACAAACTTAAAAAAACACACATGTTACTAAAACACGCACACACATGTTTTATTAACTGGTCTTGATCCAAGGTTTTCCATAGAAATCAAAGAAAGAAAGAATCTATTGAATTATGAATAAAGTTTCTGATTTTTTTCTGATCAGTATTGGTGTATATGTATCATAGAGATCCTCTTTTTTTTTTTAAACAATCAGCTCTGATTCATCCTGTCTACTTATTTATAGTGTCTAAGTTACTTGATAATACATAAATCAAATATGCCATTCAGATATGTGTTTGTACATACTATACAATTCAATCATGAAATCATATTTATCGTGTAAACTAAATCCTTTAGCTGTAAAGGTGGTAGTTTTTCTTGCTTTCCACGAACAAAACCGTGACAAAAAATGTAGGTCGTACTAAAGAGATAATCCTACCGTGAAAACTCATGGAAAGCATGCCAATTTTTTTTCTAAAATAGACATGATATTGCGCGTCTGTTTATTTCACCCTTTCTTTGCACATCGTGGAAACAATGCTGTGTCTTTTGTTTAAATAAATGTACACATTCAGCGCCTCCCCACAAACGAAAAGACATATTTGAAATTAATCATTAAAAATAAATTTCCTATATAATCTATTGCTCAAAGTAATATCAATAGGGAAACCAATATTGATTATCGGATAACTTTCAAGGGGGACAACCTACTATGATAAGCCAGTCAAATATAATAAAAGCTGGGGATGTGAATGTAATAAATGATTAAACAAGTACATGATTATGAGATTTATGTATTTTTTTAAGTTGGTGCTTATTTCTAAAGGTGTTCGTTGAATTGTTTATAACAATAAAGACATATTACAATCAAAATAATATATATTGTAACTAGTTATTGTTTTTGTTATACTATGATTGTTGGAGAGAAATGAACCGCGTCATGAGAAAAACCAACATAGTGCGTTTGTGACTAGCATGGATCCAGAAGAGCCTGCACATCCGGGCAGTCTGGTCAGGTCGCTAATTTAAGGCTTTGAAAGCGAACAAAATGGATCCTGACCAGACTGCATTGATGCACAGGCTGGTCTGGATTCATGCTTGTCGCAAACGCGCTATGTTAGTTTTCTCATGACGTGGCTCAATTTAATTTAATCACTTAATCAAGAAAGAAACTAGCCTGAGAAATATCCAATCTTATCATTTCTTTTATTGCTTTTATCGGAGTATTAGCGCAGGACAAGCTTGTGCAGGTAACAAATGTAATATTTCGTTCTCGTTATCACGGAAATCATTTTTAAAACTTATTTTCTACTCTTAAAACTATGTTTAAGGTAACATGGATTGTATGTTTTAGAAATAAAATATATTTCAAATATTGGCGTCATCTTAGGATTTGCTATTAGCGCAGGACTGACATCCCGTACATGTTACAAATTTAACAAATCTTGCAAAAGCTACAATATTAGACTGTAATCATAAAACAGAGTTAAACCTAACCTAGTTTATCAGAGAAATTTAAGTTATCGGAGTTAGAGAATTACTATTAGTGCAGGACACATCTTGCGCAGATAACAAATGTAAAATTTTCGTTCTCGTTACGACGGAAACATTTTCTATTTATTTTCTACTCTTAAGAAATGAAGTTTTTCGGAAATATCCGTGTCATTTCAGGATTTGCTATAAGCGCAGGACCGACATCCCACATTATATTCAGATTTGCAAAAGCTATAATTTTAGTTTGTAATCATAAAAAAGAGTTTAAGCTAACATATTTTATGAGAAACATTCAAGTTATCGGAGTAATTTCCAGATTTACTATTAGCACAGGGAGCACATCTTGCGCATATAAAAATGTAATATTTCATTCTCGTTATAAAAGAATCACACTTTTTTTCTATTCATTTTTTACAATATTTTTTAGATAAATAGTATGTTTTATGTATGAAATGTATTTGAAATATCAGTGTCATTTCAAACTTTGCTATTAGCGCAGGACTGACCTCCCGCGCAAGGTAGAGATGTAACATTATAGATCTCAGATTTGCAAAAAAACTATAATTTTAGTCTGTAATCGTAAATCAAAGTAAAAGTGATTTGATTTATAAAAGATATTCAAGTTATCAGAGTAAATTCCAGATTATCTTTTAGCACAGGGAAACGAACACATATCTTGCGCAGCTACAAAATGTAAAATTTCGTTTACGTTTTGACGAGAGTTACCCTTTAATCTATCGATTTTGTACTATATTTAAAAAAAAAAAAAACAACATAATAATAATATCAATTAGATTTGTAAGAATTTTCTTTTGATTCTGTCACTTTTTTATCTGATCTGTTATCTTAGCCATGTTGAGATATATGCTCTCGTTGGTAAAAAGAATATTATTGTGACATTTCAAGGTATTTCAATATAATAAAAACGATATTTTGCTAAGTGTGTGCTCTGGTGAAGTAGAAAATTTAAAAAAAAGCTTAAAACATACCAGAGGACGACGTGTATGGCAAGCCAATTGTCCAATAATTACGTGAACCCTAGTTCACTGTCGAAAAACTAGGATTAACGATCGATAAACTAGGTTTTTCGAACGTAAAACTAGGTTTTTCGAACGTAAAACTAGGTTTTTCGAATACTAACCTATATTTTCGAGCGAAAACATAGGATAACGCCATAGTTCACGCTCGTTAATGTAGGTTTAAACTATGGTTTACGAGCGTGAACCGGAGTTTACGAGCGTAAACATAGGATGACGATCGTAAACATAGGATAACGGCCGAAACTCATAGTTCAATCGAGAAACCTAGTTTATCAAACGTAAACCATGGTTTACGGTCGATATATTAGGATTATAGAATCAACAATGAATTTCGGGCGTTATCCTCTGGTATGTTTTAGGCTTGTTGGTTTTCTTATGGCGCGGCTCATATACGCTTAAAGTTATCCCAAGCTTTCTATTAATTGTTTTATTTTTATATGATTTTTATACTGAAGTTATCTTTTAAATATTTTTTTCTTGAAATATAGGGCATGTAATGCAGGCCACAACCAGTTACTACCAACCAGTATTACATGGAATACCTGCTGTATTTACAACACCAGTTGCACAACTTTCTGGAGTCATTCCATACAAATGTATATCATTTTATTATAAACTTTCCTATGGATCTAATGCACACTACAAACTCGAAGTCAGTGTATTAAAACCGGAAACAAACGAAACGTCCACGACAGAGATAGAGACGTTTTTCCAGAATATTTGGCAGAGAGCAAACGTTAAGGTGAATCCAGACGTCTACCCGGCAGCACAAATCTCATTTTTGGTAACACCAGTTTATGGAAGTGTGCGCCAACCTGTAGCCATTGATGACGTTGAACTGATTACAACCGATTGTATTGGTACGTACTTATGTAAATATATAAAAGTTTCTTTCTTTATTTAGAAATTTAAAATTTCTTGAAATATATCAGTGACTGAATCGACCTCAGCGTTTCTAATATACAGTCGAAACTCGGTATCTCAAACTCGCTTACCTCGAAATTCCGCTTAAGTCGAAGAAATTTTCAAGTCCGGTCATCCTTCTCATTACATATCTCTGAGTCAGTCGAGATTTGCACAACACCAACATTTACTCTGAGGTAGTATTTTGTTACATATCGAATTAATTTCATTGTAATAGTTATTGCTTTTATTTCCAGTTCCTGTTTTCCAAAGTAATAAGCAAGCCTTTGCATAGGAGATATTTCACACATTTTATTACTTTTTAATTTATTGGTGGGTGCTAGGGTATTTATATATATATACAGTCAAACCCGGCTGCAGAACCTCCCTTGGGGACTGAAAAATGCCGGTATTTGTGAAAACATATATTTTCTCAAGACAGGTGACGTGTGACCATAGAAAGCAGGTTATATTTTTTGGAGGCTGTCTACAGTACGGGTCCGACTGCATAAGGGAGTTCATCGGTTCTAAAACAAATGTGAATGTACCAAGTAATATAGCAAAAACAAAACAAAATTATGTGGGATAAGGCCGTGACTTTATTGTAAATTTTCAAATGAAAATTATGGCATATTGTAAATATACAGCATGGTATATATGAAAATTATGAGAAAATATGAAAGACAAAGCTCCAGCTAAAATGCCTGGAAGCAACATAGCAGCGCTAAGGTGCAGAAAACTATGAAAATAAGCGCAGAACATACCAGACCTAATAGGAAATTGTAGGTTCTAGTACTTCGCACTAATGAGAAACGAGACAAAGATGCTCTCAGAGATCTCTATGACATGAGATGATATATCAACAAAAATATTCTTCCTAGATTTAGTAAATGCGAAATGAAACATAACACCAAGATCAAAATAAAATCTGATGTAAGTCAAGAAAGTCTTCAGCAAATAAACGCACAAAAAATATTAAAATATTGAAAAAATTGTTTCAATGTAATATATGAACAAACGGACCGGTGCGAGGGAATGGTTATAGCAAACTATGCTACAATAATAATATAATCCATCCAAGCGATTGACTGAGCTAACCAGCAGACTGGAAACGTAAGAAAACAGGGGGGATTTACATGTCTGTTTCAACATAACCCATGTGTTAGAGGTTTGTAGCAAAGTGATCCACAAATTATAAAAATATGTACGGACCTACACGTACATATAACAAATGCAACTTTCAACTGATCACTAATAATCGTATGGCCGATAAGTTGAGCAACCCTGTTTATATAAGACACAGTCAATCCATGGACCAGGTGAATGGCCGACCACATGGTACAAGGCCCCCTCTAACGGTTGAAGAGCGCCCGCCCAATAACACCAATAATAAGAGATGACCAACCGAGCGCGAGGTTGCAGATACGAGAAGGTCAACCTAGACAAGTAAGCTTTTATTTTGATACTGCCATAGTATACAAGAATAAAATATTTTGTGGATCACTAAATATTGCTCACAACACGGGCAAAATTAAAATGAAATTAGAATTGACTTGAGCCAAACATTTTAATAAAGAAGACTTTATTAACTGTACCCCGAATAAAGATTAGAATTTTTAAGCGCCATTTAAGTCACGACAATAAAATAATTCTAAAATGATGAAATCAGATCAATGCAAATAATGTATGTTTACTAATAAAATCAAGTTTATATACGCATACACGCCTTATTTCTTTCCTTTACTATATAACTAATACCAAACAAACAACTTAAACTGGTTTCAAAGATGGTGTATAACTACAGTTCAGATAAGAATCAATATCCCAATAACACAATGCATGAATAGAACGCCTTCGAAATATATATAGACAGAAATATCATAATGCATGTACTTAAGCAATCAATATGCCGAAAGAAACATAAAATATACCTGACTATTTATGAACATATGCAGTAAGACAGAATACAGAATGGACAATTCATATGTAATATGACAAATACTTGTCATGTTATCTTAATCTTTACGCATTATTATTATTATAATTATTATTTTTTGTTTTAATTTCATCTAAAAACTACCCAGAAAGACAGGTTAATCGTATGCTGCGAGCCGGCTGCCCCAACCCTAACTCTTTTCTATTTTTTTCTATGATATTTTTATATAAGAGGGGGGAGGTAAGGAGAATCCGAGGCTCTGACCAGCGAAAAGGCTCTCTCCACTCCCTGCTTTCCGAGTATTTACTATCATCAAAGTTTCTAGTAGATAAAATAAATGTGCCAAACAGAACAAAAACAACACGAAAAACTGTGTAATGTTCATGAGCTGTCATCGAATTATAACTCGATGTACAAAACGATGTCCTACAAAAATATTTCAATTATGTTTGTTTTCTTATTATTTTTCTTTTTACAGAATAAATGACATTAAGACCATCTCCTCATATTTCTGCAAATACAATGCCAGAATCTGGCGAACATGCATGCTATCGCTTTGTGTAGTATACCCGCACTAATTCATGATATCTTCTTGCTTAAATTCAAACCAAATTTAACAAAAAACAACAAACAAAGTACCAAAAAGAAAAAGATAGTGACATTCGAAATGTTTATAAATGGATACATGCAGTTAAAATTCAAGCTGGTTTCATTCAACCGTATTGTTCCATGATGATTAAATGTACCAACAGAAGCATACTAGCAAAATTGAGTTTATACACACACTGTAAAGAGTTTGTTCTCCAATATACCACAGATTACAGAAGCGGCGTGACATGTTTGGTTCAGCAGTACATTTTGTGGCAGGGTTCAGCAGTATGGTTCACCATTGTGACCCTGAAACAGATTAAACTTGACGGCAGAAATATGTTAAAAAACAACAAAGTTACTGTAATGGGAAGGGTGGGAGGGAATTTTTGTAAACGATCTGTCCTCTACAGATTTCCGATAAAGAATGTACTTGTCACTGCACTAAATTTGCCCATGAAAATCCC
This sequence comes from Mercenaria mercenaria, assembly GCF_021730395.1. Taxonomy (NCBI): domain Eukaryota; kingdom Metazoa; phylum Mollusca; class Bivalvia; order Venerida; family Veneridae; genus Mercenaria; species Mercenaria mercenaria. The sequence goes on along the minus strand of NC_069366.1, from coordinate 23,821,450 downwards.
GTGGGATTAAAACTTGTCAGACTAGTATTTGAACTGATACGACTATAAATACAAATACAGGTGCGGATTAGCAGTGAGGCGTTATGTTAGACAAGACGATACCCACCAAAATTAAAACAATTTATTTCATAAGAGAATATAAATTTACTTAATTTATTGGTGGGCGCTAGGGTATTTATATACAGTTGAATATCGTTACCTCGATATCGGTTAGCTCGATACTCCGGTTAGCACGATGTGTTTGAGTCGGTCCCGATTTTTCCCTATTTATCTTAATGAAATTATTCATCGTTACCTCGATATGCTTAGCTCGATATTTTGTTTAGCTCTATGAGATTTTTCAGTCCCGTCCACTAACCTGTACTGTTTTTACACCTAGTTTCGTCGATATCACAGCTTGTCAAAAATATCCGTATTATTTGTAAGGTGTGAAAATCAACCTGTTGTTGTCCGGCGATGTATTAATCATATTCAAAATAGTTTGTGTGTTTGTTTTGTTTGTTATTTAATCTTTAATCCAATTTAAATGTCTGGAAGTTTGCATTTAATTCCCAATAATTACTCTTATAAAACACCATGCAAGCAGGAAAGCTGTTTTCCGATGTAACAATTAATTTGGATGAAATATTTTCTGTTTGACGGAGTAAAAATCTGCCATTTAGGATATTGAGTAACAATATTCGTATTTAACTGGCAAATTTTCGCTATCAAAGCACTGTCAAAATGACTACTCAACTAGGAACATTACCGCTGCATTCAGGCTTGTTAAGGGAAGGAATAAAAATGGTAATGTTTAAATGCATATTTCGAAGAAATTAAAAAGTTGTATGTATGTATTTAATTAAGATGTTTTATTTGTAAATGAAATTAAAACCGTATTTACGTTTTATATTATTTTAAAAAAAGCATTGGACATAATGACAATATAGACGTCTGACACAAGTACAAAGTAGTCCCAGATAGTCGATATCGTTACGTCGAGCTTCGGATACGTCGATGCAATTTTTACAGTCCCTTGAATATCGAGGTAACGGTATTCGACTGTATATATACAGTCAAACCCGGCTGCAGAACCTCCCTTGGGGACTGAAAAATGCCGGTATTTGTGAAAACATATATTTTCTCAAGACAGGTGACGTGTGACCATAGTAAGCAGGTTATAATTTTTGGAGGCTGTCTACAGTACGGGTCCGACTGCATAAGGGAGTTCATCGGTTCTAAGACAAAGGTGAATGTACCAAGTAATATAGCAAAAACAAAACAAAATTATGTGGGATAAGGCCGTAACTTTATTGTAAATTTTCAAATGAAAATTATGGCATATTGTAAATATACAGCATGGTATATATGAAAATTATGAGAAAATATGAAAGACAAAGCTCCAGCTAAAATGCCTGGAAGCACATAGCAGCGCTAAGGTGCAGAAAACTATGAAAATAAGCGCAGAACATACCAGACCTAATAGGAAATTGTAGGTTCTAGTACTTCGCACTAATGAGAAACGAGACAAAGATGCTCTCACCGATCTCTATGATACAAGATGATAACTATAGATTTCAACGAATGTAATGCATTTTAGATTTGAGTACTAATAAGATTTACAATATGCCATACCGAAATGCACATTACGTGTATTCAGGGCCACTCAACATTTTATGAAAATAAAATTCGCCAAAACGAAGTATGCAGTGAATACACGTTTACTCAATAAGTACAGCAGGTCATTGACAAACAGTTAAAGTCTAGAGCTAGAAATTACCTTTTGCTATGTACCTTAATTTTTAAGATGTATCAAAATCTATGAAACTCGTTGCATATTTTACATATTGTATATCTTTAATTGTTACAATGTCATTCAGGTACATGTACATATTATCCAATAGTTCGATAAGCCAGGGTCATCATGAAGCCTTTTGCTGAGGTTTCAGTCAAAATGTATTATTTATTTATTTTGAACGAACATCAGACGAACGGACGGACGGGCGGACGAATAGGAAAGCAGTAGCCATAAAGACTTTCAATTAGAAGGTCCCACTGCCATGACTTGTTACGTCATAAACAGAATATGCTTGAACAGTTTCCTGTGACGTCTTCTTTGCATTCATATTATTGAAAATTATTATTCATATCATTATTGTTATTATAATTATTATTATTATTAACATTATTCTCATAAATGATTCACTTATGTTTTTACACCTATTTTCGATATTTCTTGATTATTTCGTTTTCCATATCAATGCATTTTTATAACTTATTCTTTTACATGCAGGCAGTTAAGTAATGCATGCAACGGACCTAGATAAATCGGATCTAATAAATTACCAGGTACAGCAGTTACTTTTCAACACAAGGTGCCCCAATAGCTGCCGATCCGACCATGCCACGCCGCTCCTATAGCTAAACTGTTTAAAGACATAGGAGAATAGCGGTTGACGACATTAGTTTTCTGCAGCTCCTTATACCAGAGATTGACCGTGTTAATGCTGGTGTTACAGTTGCTGACGTAATGGATTATCCGCATCAAAGCGTGCAGGCTGGAACTGCGTCAATTTTCCTATGTGCAGTCTCTACGAACACTTCAACCATCTGACTGAAATACTGCCGAAAACGGCATGGAACCAATAAATTGTATGTCGCTCCTTTCTCATCGGATCTGTTAAGCTGTAACTAGACTATGCAGCATGCCTTTTATCATTTGAAGCAAGATATTTAAAGTATGATTTTGACAATTGGTAAGAAACAACCAAATGTATATTTCTATTTGATTTAATGACATTATAGTTTGTAAATTTGTTTATTTCTTTTTTTTTTTGAAATTATATTAGGCTACAAAGCAAAATTCTTTGATTAATCCCAGCGATACTAAATCATGTTACAAAATATTTCCGCAACAATGTACGTTAGAAATGCATAAACCTCAATACACCTCGGGTGAAACCAGTACATGCATATTGTACATATTAAAGTCCATAAATAATAATGACCGAGAATAATGTACAGGAACTAACGTACTGCATTTTTGCGCATGTACATGCAAACGCTCGACCACACCCATGTTTTACCTGTGAGTGTTTGTCAGCTCACTATATCTGTTAATTTTATTTATTTATTATTTTTTTTTAAAACTAAAATTCACTTCAGACTGATTCAGTCAGTGATTGAATAAAACCAAATAACCAATATCTTGCTGATTGTACGATGAACACGTGTCTCCATTACTTTCCAGAGGACATATTCAAATGCCGTATAAACAGAAAGTTCAGCAATCAAAATTATAAGCGCAGACATCTAAAGAAAATATATAATGTATACTCATCTCAATTGTGAATTCTCAAAACGTTAGCGCTGCAGTTTTCCGTCGTAATCTTCTTTACATTTTTGTAAACGATCTGTCCTCTACAGATTTCCTAAAAAGAATGTACTTGTCACTGCACTAAATTTGCCCACGTGGGATTAAAACTTGTCAGACTAGTATTTGAACTGATACGACTATAAATACAAATACAGGTGCGGATTAGCAGTGAGGCGTTATGTTAGACAAGACGATACCCACCAAAATTAAAATAATTTATTTCATAAGAGAATATAAATTTACATATTTCAATATGCCAATTTATTTGCTATGTTGGTTTTTATAAACGCATTATCTGTATTCGTATGTACATTAACATTATTTCGTCGTCAAAAATTTAACTGTAAACACTTTAGAGGTCACAATTTTAGCCTGATCTCAATGAAACTTGGTCAGAATGTTAACCTTAATAACATCTTTGACGGGTTTGATATTGGGTAATCTTGGGCCAAAAACTAGGCCACCAGGTCAAATCAAAGGAAAAGCTTGTTAACACTTTAGATGTCACAATTTTGGTCCAGTCTTAAACTTGGTCGGAATGTTACTCTCAATAAAATCTTGGACGGGTTTGATATAGGTCATCCGGGGTCAAAAACTAAGTCACCAGGTCAATACTAAGGAAAAGCTTGATAACACTCTAGAGGCCACATTCATAACTATATTTTCATGACACTTTGAAACTTTCACAGAGTGTTAATCTTGATGATCTTTAGGCAAAATTTAAATTTGGGTTATGTGGGGTCAAAAACTAGGTCAACATGTCAAATAAATGGAAAAGAGGCCACACTTTTGACTATATCTACATGAAACTTTGTCAGAATGTTAATGTTGATTATCTTTAGATCAAGTTTGAACTCTTAATTATGTGGGGTCAAGAAATAGGTCACCAGATCCAATCAGAGGAAAAGCTTGTTTACACTGTAGTGGCCACATTTATAATTATATCTTGATGAAACTTAGCCAGAATATTAATCTTGATGATCTTGAGGACAAGTTTAAATCTAATTTAGATGGGGTTAAAAACTAGGTCACCAGGTTAAATCAAACGAAAACCTAGTTAACACAATATAAGCCACATTTGAGACCCTATCTGAATGAAATTTGGTCAGAATCTTAATCTTGATGATTCTTATGTCAGGTTTTATTTTGAGTTATGTGGGGTCAAAAACAAGGTCACCAGATCAAATCGATGGAAAAGTTGGATTACACGTTAGAGGCCACATTTATGAGCATATCTTAAAGAAGCTGATCAGAATGTTAATCTTGAAGATCTTTAGGTCAAGTTTTAAACTTGGTTAAGTGGGGTCATAAACTAGGCCACCAAGTCAAATCAAAGGTAAAGTTTGTTTACACTCTAGAGACCTAATTTTAAGATTGAAACTCATGGAAATTGACCGAAATGTTCGTCTTTATGACCTATAGGTCATGTTTGAATCTGGGTCATGTGGGGTTAAAAAACTAGGTCAAAAGATCAAATCGAAGGTTAAGCTTGCTAACAATCTAGATGTCAAACTTATGACTGTATCATATGAAACTTGGCCAGAATGTTAATCTTGATGATCTTTAGGCCTAGTTGGAATCTAGGTCATACGTGGTCAGAAACTAGGTAATCAGGTCAAATCAAAGGAAAAGCTAGTGAACACTCTAGAGACTACATTTTTGACAATATCTCTATGAAACTTGGTCACAATGTTAATCTTAATGATCATTAGGTTAAGTTTCAATCTGGGTCATGTTGGGTCAGAATTTAATCTTGATGATCTTAAGGTCAAGTTTGATTCTGGGTCATGTGGGGGTCAAAACCTAGGTCACTTGGTCAGATTAATGGAAAAGCTTGTTAACACTCTCGAGGTCATCGATGGCCATATTCTCAAAGAAACTAGGTTAGAATATAAATCTTGATGATCTTTAGGTCAGTAGGTCAGGTGAGCGATACAGGGCCTTCATTGCCCTCTTTTTTAATGAAATATTAAAATGTTTCAGTTATAAATTAATAGAAATACTTCAAATACAAATATTTTAATTTAATTTGATTTGATTGTTTCACAATTGCAAAATTTATTTTTTGTTACATTTTTGTTGGTTTCAAAACATTGTTTATACCTAGATACATCAATAGTACTTTAAAAACAGAGGCATAGAATAGGATCTTATCTATGTGTCTGATAAAAATGAACATCATTCGCACAATGAAATGTTGATTATAAAACATATAACCGTCCTCATAATAATAACTGCAACAAAATAAGATTGTTCCTATAATGATTTTGACGTTACAAAACGAAGCCGAGTACCAGTCCTCATTATTACGACAGAGGTCGCCGTATAATAATTTACTGCTCCCTCTCCAGTACAAAGATATATACAGGTATTATTATTAGTGATGGGCCGACAATCGGCGACAATCGAATAATCGTCGGCGTTGCACTCATGAGCGCGGTCGCCGACTTCACTTTTCCCTGACCGATTAATTACTTGGCACCCTAAACGGATAATTTAGTTGTTTCTGACCTTCTTCTTTCTGGTATTTACGGTTCTTTGGTGAAATTACGCTAAGGGAAACTACTCTACGTAAAAATGGCTTCCTCCAAAGTCTCGAAAGAAATTGGGGTCATCTGCGATCACCCAGATTTAGGATAATATATGGCTTTAAAAAAAATAAGCAGGGAATACCATCAACATAAACTCTTGACATAAGTATGGCAGTATGCACAACATGCCGTAAGACTTACGCAAGCATATTAGCAAAGATATTTTCAATTTTTGATTTTGTAGGATTGAAATCATTCCACTCGTTTACTCAGAATTAATAAATCGTTAACACTTTGTTTTGCTTCAAATAATTTTGATTTAATAACACAATATCACTGGATAGGTTCCTGGTGAAATTAAGACGAGTACCTGATTTGAAGTTCATTATCTTCACAAAATTAATGTTTTACTTTTATGCTGTTAACTTACTCAGTATATGAACGGATACAACAGAAGTAGGATATTTGATGTCTGTGTGGTTCACTTCTTAAGGAAAGACATCAAACATACACTGCGTGGTGAACTTACAGATATGCAACTCGAGTAACCGATTATCCGATTATATCCGATTAATCGAATCGGTTGGCTTGTCCGATTATGCCGATTAATCGGTTGGCAAATCTAACCGATTTGCCCATCACTAATTATTATACATGATCTTGTAGACAGGGCATAGCTAAAGATTGAGTCCCTGTTTGGGTACGTAGGACAGCCTGAGGTGTCAGAATAGGTCGTACAATGTCACAAGGCAGTGATCCTGTATCACCAAAACATACACCCGTAGCATACATTGATTTGTAGTTATGGATCCTTGCTATCGATTGATACCATGTTCAAGTACAGTGGATAGCCCTAGGGGTCGAAGCAGGTCGTATAAGAACACTGTTTGGTCGTATTTGACCATGTCTAAAAAGTAATCGAGCGAGCTCGAGCCCCTATGCCGAAGAAATATACATATACATGGTCATATAGATATGAGTTCTGGCTATCGAATTAGACCTTGTTTGAGTATCTAACGTACCTATAATGATCAAGGCAGGCCATTTAAGGTCCCTGGAAGTGTTCAAATTAAGGAAATATGTCAATTTTACAAAGTCTGAGAGGCTTTAAACCCGGTTCGACTATGACCATGATATATGCATGTATCATACATGGTCGTGTAGGTATGCAGTGTCAAATAAGGACACCGTTTTGTCTTCTAGCTTCGTATCTTGACCATGACTAATAGATGTTCGACCGAATTCGAGCCTTTATGCCAAAGAAATATACATACTCCTACATGGTTGTATAGGTCCTGGCTAACGATAGCACTAGTGGTCAGGGCATATCATATATTGCTACAAGATAAGCCTCCAAATTAGAAAATACCACTTCTGGAAGGCTTTGGACCCAGTTGAATCAAAACATGTACCAGTTTTATGCATCGTTGACTAGGTATAGGTCCTGGCTACAAAGTTACACGATGTTCGAATACCTGAGTTGGCCACGGGTGCCAGGAGAGGTAAAACATGGAAGTACGGAATTTCAGTTGATATTGACTCTACGTTATATTTTGACTTTTGTTCGAATATTTACATCCGAGGTACCAACCTATACCATACACGGATATGTTGTTAGATATATAAGCTTTACATTCAAACTACTTACATGTCCATTTAATGCCAACCGCCTCGGTAGCCTAGCGTCCGCTTCGAGTGCGTGAGGTCGTGGGTTCGATCCCCTGCCACGTCATACCAAAGACGTTGAAAATAGTACTAGTAGCTTCCGCGGTTTGCGCTCAGCACTAAGAGGGTAGTGTTAGGAATGGTCAGCCCGGTGTCAGTATAATGTGCTAGGTGGGGTATCATGTCACGTTTCTACGGCGTGATATTCCAGTGATGCAGCACTATAAAGTTAGGCATTGTGCTCACTGCTACAAGTAGACACCGTCGTTTATATGACTGAAAATTGTTGAAAAAGACGTTAAACCCGAACACATACACCCCATCTGATGCAATCAGGACTCAAGACAGGTCTCAGAATGTGGCCAAACTTGTTTTATGTGATAAGGTGCGGCCGAGACTTAGCTGTCGCGAACAGGAGAGCCGAGAAAAATTGCTTAAATGGACTGCCTTAACTGCTTGGAAAAATTCTTATTTGGCATTGCTCCTGTAGCTCCTGGCTTGCTCTTTGTTACAAGGTATTATTTATTAAAACCGGACATAATGTTATGAAGGTTTGACTCTTTCGACAAGGTCCATCCCTAATTTTAATATATGAAATGCGTACATTTTTTCACGAAAAAACTGTACATTTTGAGACGGTTCCATGGTAAATAAATACAAATTACATACCTTTCCAGACAATGTTTAGATTTTATTTTTAAAAGCTATTTAGTTAAAATATCATGTGTTTTGAACATTCTACAATAATTTAAAGTTGATGAAAACACATATTTTTAGGGTCCGTATAATAACACTTTGCAATATTTTCACAACAGTTCCTTTTCCAACTCCGAAATAAGAAATGACTTTCAGTGCTGTCACAACCGGACAAAGCATGTGCTGCCAGAAACTCATGTATTATATTCAAATGCTCTGATGCTGTTGCCTTAATGTCCACAGGCACACGATCTCCAATAGGTGACGCCAAAATGAGGTTCTGTTCTGTTGTACGTAGAGGTAAAGGAGTAGTGCAAATACATTGGTCTTATCGGATATTACGGACGCACCTTGCACGCTCTATTTGAGTACAGAAAATATTTGTTGTACCAAAATATTATCAGCCTCTTTGCGTGATGAATTCAAATCTTCACTTCACAGTCTAACGTTCAATTTTTTTCTGTTTGTGTTTTTTTGTCCAGTGATAACTAGCTTTCGCCTAATAATTGTACCGGCAAGTGTGTCATCTACTGTCAGCTGTATTATTTGCTTCTTGTTGCTATCAAATAATGTTCTTCTGTGGTTGGAACTGCATTGTAAGCGATATTTGGTGTAGCGGCAATGCAGAATTCCTCCCCTGTCCACACGTGAACCTTTTGTGCTGTAATCCTCGTATCGGTCAATGTCCTCCACACAAAAGTTAATGATGACATCAAACAAATTCAACTTCTACAACACCACGACAACTGAAAAACATTTTCTATCTACCCGAAAACAAGGTCCAGCAAGAAATCAACTTTCCTCGTCAGGACTATTATACAAGTTTGACTATATATAAACATTTTTTTTAATGATGTGATCCTTAGTGCAGTTAAACAAAGAATGAAAACGACTGTGGATAAACAGCTGTTCACGTGCGGACATCAAATACTGCATGAAATTCAATTTCTTACTACACAGATATAGTTTTTATAATATTTCACATTTACAAGGATGAAAATACATAAGGCTTGTGATTTGCCGCCTGATCTACCGCAGTTCCCTTTTCAGATGTTTGGATATATAACCACCAGTGCTAAAATAAGTTATTTGCATGACCTCGTTATTCACAGGTTAAAAGATATTGCTCACAATAGTAAAAGTTAATCTATAAAACCAGATTGTCTTTTCACAAATGGTTTTAGCACGCACTGGTTAAAGTAAAAAAAAAATAACCAAATGGTCTCTTTTCACAAATGGTCTTAAAGCCATGATATAATGAACATTTGGAGTGAAAATGATAAAAGCAGAAAACGCAGATTTGCTCTGTTCCTATTATATATGTAACCTTTCATAAAAGTTATTTCGGTTCAAATGTTTATCTAATTACTGTATAATTCCAGAAGGCTTACAAGATATAGATGAATGTGACTTCAGTAACCCAGGACTATGTGGGTATGAGGCAAATTGTACAGCCGGTTCAGGTTATATTTGGAGAGTAAATTCAAGAAGTTCACAACACTCAAGTCCAAGAACCGATGCAGACGGCAATTTTCCAGGTATCTAGTTATAAAGTCTATCAACTATTTGTATAGGAATATGATCCGGCCCCTATGGTTGAACTGTCGGCTTTTGCTAGATCAGTGGTTTCAGACAGGCGCCTTCCAATTCCTTAAATAATGTCGCAAAGAATATATTGGGTCTTTATCCACATTTTGTCAGGATAGTCGCCATTTTATTCAACAAAACAAACGCACCGACCATCATCCACAATTTCTTCGGAAACTGCTAGTCAAAATAACACAAGAACTGGCAAACTTTTAAGTATGTTGAAATAGTTCTGCTTGACACCTAGAAGGGCCCTATAGCTAATAGTAAGAAAGAAAACTTGTTCATCATTTTAACATCTTACTGGAATATAACTGAACTTTAAAATTGAAAATTACCTGTATTACCTCTGTACAAACCTCCCAGATTTGTGTTCGTTTTTAAACATTTCAACCTGATCCCTGGTTGGGGTCACTAGGGAATGAAATACAAGAAACAACATTCCTTGATGTATTTTACATTTGGTTATAGAGCAAAATATTGAAACAGCTTCCTCTGATGAACTGATTTATACTTATACAACTAACCTGTCTGAAATACTCGTGCATAGACTTCTAGCAAATTTTTCAATTAGTTCCACTTGACTTCCTTTAAAGGAGCAACTTATCTTAAACAGCTATTGCATAAATTATGACACGCTCGATGTGTTTTCAACAAACTATTTGTGAATGGACCTTGTATAGACCTTTCTTAAATGTTATCCGATTTTCCCTCTGACACCTTTAAAGGGCTTATGCAATCTTCGAACATTGGTTTTATTGATCTTCACGATACCTTGCCTGTAGCATACTTGTATAGACATGTATCTGGTCTTCGATATCAGAACACACAGAGGTCTAAAGCTACTCGATACTTGAACATTAGACGTTATTTGCATTCATGTGGTAGGAAGACGCTCATACTTTTTTCTTGAATATTTAATTGGTGAGAATGCATTTTACTTCAGGACATTTCATGTATTTGGACAGTTCACTTGGTGCTGCAGGGCACGAATCACATCTGTGGTTTCTGGTAAACCTGGAAAACGTGGAAGCAGCCCATTATTCGTTTTCTTATTACATGTCTAGTAACGGAACAGGGATGTTAAAGACATTTTACAGATCAGCAAGCACTAACACATACAGTACTATGTCTGTTGCACCATACAAAGGTTCTGGTGTTTGGTATCAGTCAGATTGCTATGACTTGCCACAAGCTTTCCACGGAGAAATTTACCTTCATGCTATCAGAGACGCCTCCGTATTCAGCGATATTGCAGTTGACAATGTGAAGATAACAAAGAAAAGCTGTCCGAGTAAGTTTAAGTTTTATTATTTTCAATATTTGATACCAATAGCCTCGTACATTCCTATATCGCAATTTACATAACCCTAATATATTAACCCTTTATAATGTGATTTGTAACCTTATTTTTATTCGTTAAATTATTTACCTATAAAGTTGTAAATGTCTGTATTTAGGTCTTACAAGCTTTTTATACAAATACTGCGAAGCATAAGATACTTCCATTGAATTATTTCAGCGCCATCTGTAACTTGTGACTTCACCGATAATAGTTGTGGATACACACCAGAAAATAGTAAATGGACTGTAAAAGGTATGCTTTTGAATGTAATTTTTATTCAATCACGATTTATTGATATATTAAGATATATTAAAGTTTCATTTTGACAGTAAAGAATTTTTGTATGAACATAAAATCCCAAATAGTTGGAGTATGTAAATTCTATTATCCATTGTGTTGGTGTTGTAAACTTTTCTTTGAATATAATATCAAACAAGGTTTTACTTTTTTATTTCGGTAGTGTGATGTTCTAGAATTTGACACTCGGACTTCTATTGTGATGAAGTCTTTTAAGAGTTCAGCTGTTTTATTGCTGTACAATGTTTTAAGCTCTTTTCTTTCAAATTCGTCATTTCCGGATTGATTTAAGTAGTTAGCAGGTGCAAATTTGCCAGTTTCTGCTATTGTAATATATAATGCCACAATGTTATTTGTTTATTCTTCAATTTTTGTCCTAGAAAATTTTTTCCTAGCAATCCAAATATTTATGAAAAACGTGTAGTACCTGGTGGACAGACTGTTCTGATTTCCTGGTGTTTATGATTGGTTGACTTTTTAATATGAATACTTTCGAAGGAAAGAAAGTATACAGTTTATCTAAATTAATGCCGATACGTCCGTTTGCAGATCGCTCGGTAGGAGAACGCTTGATCATATGGCTCTTAAACTTCATAACATGGTTGTACGGCTTCAGGATGACCTGTTTCGTTTTAGACATTTAAATTGTTTTCCTTTTATTAGGAAACGTTGAGTTCATTTCTTCTTTTTTATATTTTGAATGAGATTTGTACAGTTGTCAGATATCTTCATTTGTTAGATGCTGAAATCATGTCCTCTTAGGAAATAAATGAAAATTAATTGTAAAAGTTAAAGGTGTTATATGTAGATTCGTAGTAAAACATCTGAATAGCTGGACGGCTAGTATAAAGCATAGACCGGATGTCTAGAAAAATGCTTAACACATACATTTCTTATAAGACTTCTAAGGCATCCGCCTCAGAAAAAAAGTATGTATGGAAGAGTTAGTCGGGTGAAGGGATGTGAAGGGCTGAACAAGAGTAAGCTTATCGGTCGGTCTATCGGTATGTTGGTTTTTATCGTTTCCGGACAATAACATATAAAAGGCTTGACAGATTTAAATAAATGTTGGTACACGCAGGTGTAACATCATAAAATACAGGTCAAGATCGCCTTTGCATACAAACAACCGTATTTTGACGTAGTAATTGTCCCTTTTCAACTTAAAAAATTGCCAAACTCATGGTTTCCGGACAATAACTCATGAAATTCTTGACAGATTTAAATAGGTTTTGGTACACAGATTTAAATTCTAAAATATACTGGTCGAGTCTGACTTTGGTTACAGACCACCAATTTTTTGACTTAGGTATGGCCTTTTTCCGACTCTAAATTTGCCAGTTTGATGGTTTCCGGACAATAACTCATGAAAGGCTTTACAGATTTAAATAATTTTGGTACACAAATGTAGCATCATAAAATACAGAACAAATTACATGTTCGGTAAAAACCACCATTTTTGACGTAGTTACAGTCCCTTTCTCAATTAAAATTTGCCAAGCTCATGGTTTTCGGACAATAACTCATGAAAGGCTAAAAGCATCTAAAAACATTTTATGTTTAAGATAAGTCTTTCAAATTCAGCAATAATTGATAATTTACAACCTTAAATATTTTGTATGCTATTATTAGAAAATATTTACATAATTAAATGCATTGCCTAACTATAACACTAGGCCATTGCACAAACACTCGTTTCATCGTTTCAGTTTATTTTTTTCAAGTGAAACAACTTAAATTGAACCTTCTTGTGGCCATTTCTTTCTTATGGTTGTCATACTTTGTGACATTGCCGTATTGTTGGGTATTATCCGTCATTCTAATGACAATTCTAATTTCGAGTGAGGCATAAACTGATATTCTGTGCACTGTTTCTAATCCAGCTGAAGATAAACTCATATTCATTATGTGTAAACCGAGTTTCCTATAATGGTTCAGACTGCAATATTCATCAAAACACTTAAGTCAATGGTCAAATAGATTAAACGCTCAACATCTTCTAAACATGTAGGAAGATAACTGAAAACATTGCCTAACTATAACACTAGGCCATTGTACAAACACTCGTTTCATCGTTTCAGTTTATTTTTTTCAAGTGAAACAACTTAAATTGAACCTTCTTGTGGCCATTTCTTTCTTATGGTTGTCATACTTTGTGACATTGCCGTATTGTTGGGTATTATTCGTCATTCTAATGACAATTCTAATTTCGAGTTAGGCATAAACTGATATTCTGAGCACTGTTTCTAATCCAGCTGAAGATAAACTCATATTCATTATGTGTAAACCGAGGTCAAATAGATTAAACGCTCAACATCTTCTAAACATCTAGGAAGATTTTCGTAAAACTAGTATCACGTTTTTTCCCCATCAATTGGAAATTATTAATAATTATTCGTCCTCAACCTCTTATTCATGATAGTAACTTGGCAGTTACATGCAGAGAACAGATTTGTGCTGGTGTAGAATCCAGATTAGCTCCCCGCCGTCACATACCTGAAATACTGTTGGAAGCCGCGTTAAACCGTAACAAATCAAACAAAAAAACTCATCAGGACAATGTGAACGATATCTAAACCCAGGGCACTATGTTCAAGGTCAAGGTCACACTTAGAGGTTAAAGATCATATAGCTTACTTTCTTGTATTTTTTTCATCCACCTGGATGATATTGATAAAACAGCATCAGTTGTTAATTCCATGCAGACGACATGCTCAGTGTACATGAATTTCAGGAGCCTACTTGTGACAAAGTTAGAACTCTTGAGTAACGGGTTTCACGAACATCATTTCAAGCAGATTTATCCTAACTATTTGACTATTCTTAAAATCTGAGCAGAGCAAAAGTAAGGTGACTCTGTACTAAAAATGAATTAACGATGTCTTTTTAAACGGATACAAGATATAGCCAATGACATAAATGTGTTTTAGAAGTTCATACTTAGAAAAGAACTTAAAATGAACTTTATGAACATTTGTGAAACAGGCCCAATTTCACTGTCAAAAGCCAAGGTTACGTCATTTTACTTTCCATGTATCAAAACGGCGTTTAGGGGTATTAATCGCTTTAAAATGACCATAGCTCTTATTTTCTTCCCGACAGTGTTTTCGGTGAGCATATTTCTCTTTAGATGTCTTGACATTATTCTCCGTTGGGACAATTCTTGCTGCAGATTTAATATGAAACCAAAGTTTTTGCAAGTATGATATTACAATTCCATTTGAAAAGTGTAGGCATTTGAGTAACCAGTGGATATATTAAGCCATCATTCAGTTAGTCTGTATGCGATGCACTCGCATAAGGGATTAAATCTGGTAATCTGTTCACGGATTTAAACTTATTAGGTCATACATCTGAGTTCGAATAAAAGAAACAGTAAAAGGAATATATATGTTTGACTGAATTAAATTTATTATTTTCTTTTAATTGTCGGACATTTTTGTTATTATATGCTTTTTTCTTCATGTCCTACTAGTACATAAAGTACAATTTTACAAGTGAAATTAGGACTAATACTTATGTAAGTTCATAGTAACGCATCTGAATAGTCTGACGGATACTAAAAGCTACTAAACACATATATTGGACATCTAGTAATATGCTAAATATATATGGACATCTAATAAAATACTGAACACACATATTGGACATCCAGTTAAGTGGTGAACACATATATTTGACATCTAGTAAAATGCTAAACATACTTTGGACAACGAGTAAAAATACTAAAGACATATATTGGAGATCTAGTAAAATGCTCAACACATACATTTCTCCTTATCAAATATTCTAAAGCATCGACTTCAAGTGTGGGTGTACCTTACAATGTCGAAAGCGGCATAAAGCTGATAAATTTGAGCACGCTTTTCTAATTCATTTTCCGACAATCCGCTTTTAAAGGCGATCACAATCCAGCTTAAAATAAACACATGGGAATGAAGAGTTTCCAATATACTTTAAAACTACGAAATTGGTCATTTACAAAACGCTTGGAAGCCAATTTAAATGTCAAATTGCATATGTTATACAACATTTTACATTCCATGTATCAAAGCGCCATCTATGTGTAGTAATCACCTTTAGTGATAGCACTCACCGGGGTCGAGTATAAAGAAACTGTATCTAAAATGTATTAATTTGATTTGATTAAATTTGTTGTTTCTCTTTAGTGATCAGACATCTTTTGTTGTTAGATGTCCTCTTAGTACATAAACCATAAAAGATAAAGAAAGACTAATACTTCAAGTAGATTTACATTAAAGTATCTGAAAAGTCAAACTGATAGTAAAATGCTAAAAGTATATACCGGACGTCTAGTAAAAAAGCTAAACACATATAATTGACATCTAGTGAAAATTCTTAACATATACATTTCCTTTAATCAAATACTCTAAGGCATCAGGTTCACGTTATATTTGCGAGTGCGGCATGATACTGATACTTTGAGCACTATTATTAGCTTCTATGTCGATCATAGTCCAATTAAAAATAAACATACGGAAATGAATTGAGTTTCTCATGAACATTAAAACTAAGTCATTTACTAAACGCTTGGAGGACATTTGTGAATAAGCTTTTATCACACAACATTTACTTTCTAAGTATCTAAATTTATCTAGTAGTATCAATGCTCTCACTGAGTTCGAATAAAATGTAACAGGATCAGAAATTTCATTTGACCTAAATAATAAATAAATATGTTTCTAATTAAATTTCCAGATGGCTATATTACCACAACAAAAAAAGGTGCACTGCACTTACCACTGCATTCAATTAACGTCACGTGGTGGGCCTGTATACGTTTTGACTTTGAAAGTAAAGAAAACAACGCGTTGATAGTCGAAGCAGACTATGGATCATTTACCTACAGAGTCTATTCGAATGGCAGACACCGTGGACAGATTGAGTATACTCCAAATGTTGCTGGGTTTGTTTTCGAATATACGCACGATACACACTTGAAAATAACGTATAGATGTTTCACATGTCTGAATTTTATAGTTTATTTGCTCTTATGCAGGTATTTCGTCTCCATTTTCATGTTCTTAATCTATGACTTTGATGTCAAAAGTGTTTGACATAACATACCATTTTATAGAATGCTTGCATGGCGAGCTGCAATGACTTTCTTGACTGTTTTGTTATCTTTATATATTTACAAATATATTATGCAGACACAATATGTACACAATATTTGTCAAGGCAACATTAATGATATTAATACCTTTTCCATGCCCTTACCTCCTCGTCCCCTCAAAATTTTGATAATTGATTAAGTAAATGGAAGTACTTTTCTTTCTTTTTGAAGTAAGCTTTAAATGAAATTATACCAATATTGTTTGACGTGAAAAAAAATGTTTGTTTCCGGTATCCCGACTTACCCTAAATTTTTGACCCGATCCTAAATGCTTTTATGGCCTTGGAGAATATTTTTTTCAACTTTTAAAAAAAAAGTTGCAAAACTGCATATTTTTTGCTTTAAACATGGCCAGTAATTTTATAAATCAACTTACTGATGCTCGAAAGGCATAACTCCCTTATTTGTATCCATTTTTGACACAAAAATAATCTCCGAAAAGTCTCCGGTAATAATAAAAAAAATTAAGAAGCGGAGTAAAGTTTATGTTCTTCTGTACCAGAGATTCAAGTAAAGCCATTGGTATAGCTGGGTAAATCTCTGATTTTACAGAATCCGGGGCTACCACAAGGTCAGCGCATTCACATAGAGTTATATATTGAAAAGATGTTAAAATATTCTCTAAAACTCAAAGCTTAGAGGAAAGATGATTACCTCGTACAGACTTTGTATAAGCCGAGTCATTTGAGACGATTAAGCTGTAATTTGGCAAAGATTTGCATACTGAAAACTTTTTTTTGAAATGTCCTCTCTTCCAATAGTACTAGGCTAAGAGGTTAGTTATTTTACATAAAGGAGGACAGAAGACCAATAGGAAATGCCACAATCGAAGAGCGCAAACATTGATAAAATGTTTCACATGGTTAAATAAGAACATTTAAGTTGATGCACATGCGTAGGCTGCACATGCAGAAACATTAGCTTTTTGATCTCTTAACAAAATTGGTAAAGGCTGAGAGGTTAGTTATATTAAATGGGCTAGGACATTTATAAGTGGATGACTTAGAATAATTTAACTCAATAAATTTTCTTGATTTTTAAGGTAAGGTATTTAATATGAAGCATTTTCGAGAGGTCCCTTATCAAGTGTCCTCAAACAGTCCACATGTAATTGAATTTAGGCCATCACAGGAGTCACGGTTCTTTTTCACAATCCTTAAAGTGGTTATATTCATTTGACGTATAAATTTTTTTTGTCACGTGTTTCGTTTTTTTAGAATAAAATTTGTTGTTCCTGGCGACTATATGGTCAAGCTAGACAATGTAACAGTCACACCAGGCCGATGCGATGCAATGGGTAAGTTGATTAATATGCAAAAGTACATCCTTTTAGAAATACTAAGTAGTAAATTTGTCGTTTGCCGTAACAGTTACCATATATTTCTATGAATATGATCATTCTTTTCATTCATTCACAACGAAGTCCTTGCCTTTTTATAAGTGTATCTACTTATCCAAAAGAAACCCTTCATCTCACCCAAGGACTTTGTGAACATTCATCGTCCGTTGTATATCCGTTTACTCATTCTCAGGTGTCTGTTTTAGCTCACCTGAGTTTTTGTGATCGCTCGATGTCCGGCGTCCGTCGTCTGTCTGTCTGTCGTCTGTCAACATTAAGCTTGTGTATGCGATAGAGGCTGTATTTTTCAACTGATCTTCATGAAATTTGGTCAGAATGATTACCTTGATGAAGTCTAAGCCAAATTTGAAAATGGGTTATCTGGGATCAAAAACTAGGTCACTAGGTCAAATCAAAGAAACACATTGTGTATGCGATAGAGGCTGTATTTTTCAATTGATCTTCATGAATTTTGGTCAGAATGATAACTTCAATGAAACCTAGGTCAGATTTGAAAATGGGTTATCTGGGGTCAAAAACTAGGTCACTAGGACAAATAAAATAAAAACATTGTGTATGCGATAGAGGCTGTATTTTTCAACTGATCTTCATGAAATTTCGTTAGCATGATAGACTTGATGAAATTAAGGTCAAGTTTTGAAAATGGGTCATCTGGGGTCAAAAACTAGGTCACTAGGTCAAATAAAAAAACACTTGTGTATGCGATAAAGGCTGTTTTTTGCAATAGGTCTTTATAAATTTTGGTCAGAATAATTGCCTTGATAAAATATAGGTCAAATTCGAATATGGGTCATCTGGGGTCAAAAACTAGGTCACTAGGTCAAATCAAAGAAAACCCTTGTGTATGCAATAGGGGCTGCATTTTATATCGGATCTTCATGAAATTTGATCAGAATGTTTGTCTTCATAAAATCTAGATAGAGTTTGAATATGGGTTATCTGAGATCAAAATCTAGGTCACCCGGTCAACCTTGTGCACGCAATAGGGGCTGCATTTTACACTGGGTAGTCATAAAATTTAGTCAGAATGATTGCCTTAATGAAATCTAGGTCAAGTAAGAAAATGTCTCATCTGTGGTCAAAAACTAGGTGACTAGGTCAAATCAAAGGAAAACCGAGTGTATGCGATAGAGGCTGTATTTTTCAATTGATCTTCATGAATTTTGGTCAGAATGATAACTTCAATGAACTAGGTCGCTAGGACAAATCAAAGAAAAATGTTTTGTATGTGATAGAGGCTGTATTTTTCAATTGAGGTTCATGAAATTTGGTCAGAATGATTGCCTTGAACAAATCTAGGTCAGGTTTGAATGTAGGTCATCTTGGCTCATAAACTATGTCACTAGGTCAAATGGAAGAAAATACTTGTTTACACATTTTTGGTCCAATTTTAATGAAAATTGGTCTGTTTCCACTGTTTACACTGTTATGGTGTGTTTCTCAGGTGAGCGACCTAGGGCTATCTTGGCCCTCTTGTTTTCAAACAATATTGCTACCATTTAGCAAAGTTGATGAAACGTAGCATGTATGATTTACAGGTAAACTATCTTAAACTAATATGGATACAATAAGTCCATGAGAAACACACACTGTTATGTCAAATATAAAAGTATCTGATCTATTTTATATCTTACAATATATATAATTATTCTGCCTTTGTAAGCTTGTGGTTCAGACGAAATGGCATGCCAGTGGCAGTGTATTCCAAACGCAGCAAAATGCAACCGGGTCATAGACTGCAATAGTGCTTGGGACGAAAGTGATTGTGGTATGAGTTTAACAATTTTATTTCAGTATTTGGTGCTAAAATAAGTACATTTTATATGGACGATACCCTTACCCTGCTAAATTTCTATAACGAATCTTTCAGTTCGGACAGTACCATAAACTGTTAAAAGGGATACTTACCAAAATGATACTGAATGAATGGCGAACAGTGCAGATCGTGATCAGACTGCACGGATGCGCAGGCCGATCATGATCTACACAGGTCGTAAAGGCAGAATCAGTCGTGTCCAGCATAAGGGTTAAATGCATTTCATACAGTTTTGAAATTTATTTGATAATAGGGTAGAACTTATCAGTTCACAAACCAGTTTGTGTTCATATCACGCAATTTTTTACTAAATACATTTCAGTTTTTTATGTGTTAAATAGAGGCAAACCCTATTTTCCATATCTATTTCATTAAAGGCATATAGTGTTCTCACGTAATTACAGGACCCTTCACAGTTCCTCACTGCCCTGTTTATTGAAGAAAATCCTTTTAACTGTGGCATTTGTTTGATATAGACCTAAACTTGCACTACATGCATTTGAATTTTAAACCAGGCAGTGGTGTAAGAACAATTATAATTTTCTGTATCACAAGTTGATATTAGATTTTGTACATCTGAAATAATAGGAATGTGAAAATGTATGCCGAAATATAAATGTAAATTAGGTACAATGTATTTACATATTGTATAAATTATGCACAGGTTTTAGTCTTACGTGCAAGTTTGATGACGGCGCTGATTGTGGTTATGCTACAGAGAAATTGTCAGCTACAGAATGGTCAGTGAAAGAGTCGCATACATTCAATTATGATGGCAGAGAAGAAACGGGTATGTTTGCTTTTGTTAGTGGTGGAATTATGGTTATGTAAGAACTGAAAAGAAATGTTGGTTCTTTCGAGGTTATGTTTTAAATAGTTACATAAGTTTCATTACATGGGTCTTCCTCCACCTTCAAAGCTGGAAAGTCGCCATATGACCTAGCATTGTGTCGGTGCGACGTTAAACCCAACACACACACAAGTTCTTATAAAAAATGATGGGAAGAAAGAAAGTACATTTAGACATGTAGAAACAGGACATAAACAACTTTATTCATTATGTATAATCATGAAAAGTTACAGAATCTTAGCAGGATACTAACGAATCTCTTGTTACGTAATCCTCCCTATTCCAGCGATAATATGATCTATCAAGTTTGCAAACTTTCCTACAAATATACAGTTTAGTTTGACTTGCATAACAATGCTGTAATCATTTCGAACAACAGAATTCTTAAAATGCACTTTGAAATGCAATGTTCATTGCGAGTTTTCAAAGAATAGGTAAAGTGTATTGCGTTCGTCCGCGTCGGCGTGCTCTTTCCAAATTATTGAACTTTTTGTTTATCTTCTAGTATCTCAGTAACTCAGTGTGAACGGATTGAAACTTCAAACACTTTTTGATTGTGAAGATCTGGCATGCAATTCATAAGCTTCATCAATGTATTTTGCAGTTTAGCTCACTAGTCAAAGCAAAATGGCATGGAATGGAACTATTTTGATCTCTCAATGTCCGTCCGTCTCAGCATTTGTAAAACCATTTTGTAGAAAGCGATGAAATATCTCAGGCTTCCCTGGATGGTCCGCCCTTCAAAATTGTTGAAATGGACCCGCTTAGCTTTACGTAGCTGCCAGAGCTTAAAACGTAAGAAAGGAAACTCTTGAATCCCAAATTACGAAATTATTTTACAGAAGTGATAATTGGTTGACCCCTTACCAGATAAGTTATTCCGATTCGTTCAAAGACATGGTCGTTTGGTCACTTTTTCCTTTTTGCTTCTTGTGTGAAACTGTTCAGATTACTACGATTCCTCAAAAACTGTCAGTGTGATTTTATATCCAACAAAGAAATCGTCAAAAACATGGGCACTAGATGGCGTTGACATATGAATATAGTGGGAGCTGACTTTGTAGCAAAACAATATCATACTAATAAATCAGATTTCTCCAAAAAAATGTGGCCACATATGGATGTGCTCGTTTTCCCGTTATGTATGTAGTGGAAGCTTAAAAAGTGCTCGACGGATTTTTAATAATTTGGCAATATTTATTTCCTACTACCAAGATTGTTGAAAAATTTCGATTCGTCAAAAACATGTAGTCGGGTTTTCATTTCAAATACTGAATATTATGTAAACTTCTAACCGTGATGTTAGATTATTGTGAAAAACTAGTATCTCTGTAACCACTTGTGGGAATGGATTGAAACTTCACACACTTATTCACTGTGATAAACTGACTTACACTGCACAGGTTCCATAACTCTATTTTGCTTTTTTACAAAATTATGCCCCTTTTTCGACTTTGAAATGTAGATAAACATATGGTCATTAGCTCGACTATTCAAAGAATAGTAGAGCTATTGGACTCGCCCGTGTGTCGGCGTCCCGATTTGGTTAAGTTTTTGTATGTAAGCTGATATCTCAGTAACCACTTGTGGGAATGGATTGAAACTTCACACACTTATTCACTGTGATAAACTGACTAAAATTGCATAGGTTTCATAACTCTATTATGCTTTTTTACAAAATTATGCCCCTTTTTCCACTTAGAAATTTTTGGTTAATGTTTTGTATGTAAGCTGGTATCTCAGTACTCACTAATGCGAATGGATTGAAACTTCACACACTTGTTCACTGTCATGATCTGACATGCACTTATCAGGTCCGAAAACTCTACTTTGTTGTTTTTTCAAAATTATGCCCCTTTTTCCACTTAGCATTTTTTGGTTACGTTTTTGTATGTTAGCTGGTATCTCAGTATCCACTAATGGGAATGGATTGAAACTTTACATACTTGTTCACTGTCATGATCTGACATGTAATACACAGGTCACATAACACTACTTTGCATATTTACAAAATTATGCCCCTTTTTCAACTTAGAAATTTTTGTTTTGGTTAAGGTTTTATATGTAAGCTGGTAGACTAGCCACTAGATTGATAATAAATATATTTCTACATTTTTCCCTTTTTTGACGAATTCAATTTCAAACAGACAAAAGACAGTCTATTTTAGAGATTTTCACAGAGGAATGATGTTGAAATTATCAGTATGATATTGGACATAGGATATAGACTGGCTCAGTTCACTACATTTAATCATAAAATGTAAAAAATTATATCATTGTCTAGGAGCTAGTCTAGTAAGCTGGTATCTCAGTACTCACTAATGGGAATGGATTGAAACTTAACACATTTGTCCATTGTCATAAACTGATATGCATTGTGCAGGTCCATAACCCTGTTTTGCATTTTTGCAAGATTATGCCCCTTTTTCGACTTTTGTCTTCATTCAGTTGACAAGGCTGTTGAATAGTGGAGCGTTGCTGTCCTCCGACAGCTCTTGTTTTGAATTCACGAGTGAAATGTAATGCCTATTCATCATGGCATTCCATGTAATAAAAGAATCCTTACCCGACATGCGGCAAGTGATTTAATACACGAAAATGATACGAAATATGTTTCTTATTCTGCTATCAATACACTGTTACAAATAAAGCAATACCAAAGATTGGGAATGTGAGAATGACAGCTTGATATAAGCCTATTAACCTATTTCAATGAAAACGTACTGTTTAATACCAATTTAACCATTACAACTTTACAACTACCTGATAACTCAAATGAAATTAATAATGTGATCTGTGTATGAAGGTGAATGAAAAATATATGTTCTTTTTGTTAAGTTACTGGTGGAATGCTGTTTACAAGTCTGAAGGGACAGTATGCGTGGTATAATTCTTCCGTTAGTTCCACATGGAACGAAATATATGGGCCTTCTTGCGTAAGGTTCCGTTACCTCGGTACCGTTCCATCTCTCACTGTAACCATTAGCAACAAAGAAAGTGGTGCAAAAATGAACTTGACTGATTCAAACGCTGACATGACACCTTCATCATGGAGATATGGACAGGTAGATTCAATGCCCAAGGTTATCAAAGCTGAGCTTAGAATCCAGTCTTGCTTTTCTATATTTGAGCAAATGTCAAGGTTGCATTTTAGACTTTTTATAGACTGGTCACCAAACTTAGTTTTATAATCTTTAATCATAGCTTAATGTTTACGGTAATTTTATATGGTGCAAATCGAGCGTTTTGTATGAACATAAATTCTGCCAGTTATAAATTTTAACAGTTATGTCAGTAGATCAGAAAAAAATGTCTGATTATTATCTTTAGTGTCTCATTTTATTCCTTCGAGCTTTTGGAATCGTTAATAAACCATTTAGACTAAAGTGACTGCTTATATGATTAAACATTCTCCCTATTAATGTTTAATACTCTAAATATGTTATGTTATTGCTTTAAAACTGAAATGTTTCATTCATTTCTTTTTAACCTGACTACATTGTGACAAACAAGGTCACGATCAATGAAAATGTACATGTTAATCAGCAATGGTTGGTTACAATGGTTCTTATTTATATTTTTGATCGATGAAAAAAGGGGAATTCACTTTTTGTTTTGTTTTCAGATTACAGCTGAGCAGGGTACAATAATGATAACTTTTACAACGTCATTGTCAGCAACAAACTACACTCGCGTTGCTGATAAAGATGCATTTGTAGCAATAGAAGAGATCGAAGTGTTAGATGGAGCTTGTAAAGACATCGACTCACCAGGTAACTTGTTTGACTTGTTTTTAAAGAGCAGTCAGTTCTGTTCATACTTTGCCTTCAAGCGACTTATTTGCACATTTTAGGCGAAAAATAATATTTGTCGAAATTTCATAAAAGTGTGAGCACTCTGACTCTGACAATGGCTATTGGTAGAAACTTATTGACAAAAGATTTTAGCAAAATAGTCTTATAAATAAACAAATATATTGTGCAGAAGGCAGTAAATTGTTGCAACGCTTTTGAAATAATGCAGAAAGTTTACATTCTTCTTGTATTTTTTCCAATATCTAACTTTTATTTTCACCTACGTTATCATTTGTTAGTGTCATATATACATTTTATGCCAAACTTTGTGGAAATGAACATGTTGAAAGAGTTCACCCAATCTATGAATGAGTAGCTTTAAGCTTGATTGTGAAGAAACGTAAGTTGAGGTTAAACGCTCGATGGCTGCTTCGTGGATTGCTTATCATTGCTCACACCAATAGTAATGTTTATAAAATCTATAGATAAAGTCTTCTACGCACCGATCATACCCGAGCTATAAGGTATGGTTCTTGGTTCACGAGGGTTGTTACCAGAACAAAGCTAGAACATAAGCGAAAGCGTTCCGCGAAAATCAAAGACAAAGTTATTTGTAGGACGGAGACTATAATGGTTTTATCAAAGCAGTAATGTTACAACTGCTGAAAATAATAAGTTTTAAAATCTGTATTTAGGACATAGCCTGCGGGAAACTTGTGCATTATGTTTGTGAAACAAACCAAAGCAGCTTGATTAGTCTTATGTGCCATCTATCGTATGTCACTCAAGACTAGAAGAACAAAAACATTATAACAGTACTATTATTATTATTATTATTATACTAGTATTATTTTTAGGTCATCTTTGATCATGGATATGTTCAATATACATGTTTATTACATGAGTACCTATAAATAGTGACAATTTTGTGCTGAAAATGCCCCTGTTATCGTATTGCCTCATGCATATTACATGGTCATAATTGGCCCCGTGGCCGTTATCGATAATGCCCGACATAAGTGCGGGAAATTAACGTCCGTAAACAGAAATGATGTCATTACGTTTCATGGAGGTAAAACAGCGAATATTTCAGTTTAAGTTTTATCATGAAATAACTTACTTCAAACCCTTAATTATGCTATAAGCAAGATAAGCAAGAAAGTAGAACTATCAAGGTATTTGCTTTTATACAATATATAGCCTCTTATTCAATTAATATAGGCCTACAAACTGAAAAGCTGAAAGTTATTATGCCAGTAGAGGCTAGTACCTATAAATCTTACACACTAAACTTTTCTTTAATACTGTATTATAGGTAAACATGTAATAAACAGGTAAATACATGGGAGAGCGGTGCCTTTGAGTGATAATGGCCCTGGCAAGGTGATAATAGCCCGAGGGCTATTATTTTCTTCAAGGGCCATCATCACTCAAAGGCCCGCTCTCCCATATATTAACCTATACAAAACAGACAATGGCTTAAGTGGGTGCTAGGGAATTTGAAGGGTGTGTTATCCCAAAATGTCATTACTTGCATGCAACCAAATTGCATGGTTGCATTCTATATTTCAAAATTTTCATAAATGTTAACATTGTCAAATAAATGAGAATAGCATCTTTTATATAGGCTGTAGTGCTTACCTTTCCATCTATACATTCACTAGAATGTCCGCAGGCGGCACCACTGCAGTGTGATGACGGCAGTCTATGCTACATTGAGGACCGCCGCTGTGACAGAAAGATTTACTGTCCGTCTGGATCTGATGAAAGTACCGAAACCTGCGCTTCTGGTAAAACCACACACAGTTATCATAAATCGTCAGAACATTTTTTGTTATGTTTTATTCTTATCCAGAACTAAA
The DNA here is from genome assembly GCF_021730395.1 of Mercenaria mercenaria. Lineage (NCBI taxonomy): Eukaryota > Metazoa > Mollusca > Bivalvia > Venerida > Veneridae > Mercenaria > Mercenaria mercenaria. Next base: position 23,795,155 of record NC_069366.1, on the reverse strand, counting down.
GAAGGCCGGCAATTATATAGCAGTTGTCATTTTGTTTGTTCGTCTGTCTGTCAGCCACAAATTTCTGTCCTTTGATATTTTACATTTCTTAACGGAATTCAACCAACTTCATTAAAAGAATAGTTTTCGCTTATTACGACATCTTGTGGACATTTTTTATAACGTGTTCACAAGTAATGGACCTTTGTTATTCTCAGAAACTGTATAAAACATATCATCTATCTTTTCTTACCATCTTTTATAATTAACTGTAAAATTTTGTTTTCATCCGTTCTGATTTATCAGTCATCATATGAAGATACCTATAAAGAAATTAATAAATATTTTTACACAGCGTGAAAGCTCTTTTAACTTGAGTTCATAAGGTCTTTTTTGATGAATAGCTCTCTTTTTCTTTCAAGCTTATTCAGAAGCTTAGAAGCTCCTATATGTGAAATTTATATTTAAGATCCGCTATTTTATTATATTTAAAGCTCATATTTCTTGCTACTTAAGCAAAAGCTTACTCTGTGAAGTCTCACACGTTTGCTCATGGTTACAAAAGATTCCTATCAGACGATGTTAAAGCGGGATGAAATGAGCCGCGCCATGAGAAAACCAACATAATGCGTTTGCGACCAGCATGGATCCAGACCAGTCTGCGCATCTGGTCAGGATCCACGCTGTTCGCTAACGGTTTCTCTAATTGTAATAGACTTTGAAAGCGAACAGCGTGGATCCTGACCAGACTGCACGGATGCGCAGACTGGTCTGGATCCATGCTGGTCGCAAACGCACTATGTTGGTTTTCTCATGGTGCGGCTCAAATCTGTTTACATGTTTTCTTTACTGGAGTGTTGTCGCAAAACGGCAAGAAAACTTTTAAGTGGTATCTTTTACTTTGAGAGATAGCTGTAAACTGTATTCTTGAAGAGGTATTGGTATCGCTTTTGCTAGAGATGTTTCTTTTCTTGTTATACCTATAGCGTATTGATTTCGATTTAATATAAAGATATGGCTTTAACTTAAACAGATAGCTATCAAATTGAGACATCTCTCCTAGCCAAAGCTCTTTTAACCTGAGTTCATAATGTCTTCAATCTGAAAGATTAAATTAAAAAAATAGAAATCTCTTGTTGCGAGAAAATGTTGGTTCTAAAACCAAAATATCTGTCTGCTGGACACTGTTATATAGCTAAACCGTTCTCGTGGAATGGATTTTTTTTTGTCTTCAAATGTTCTGTTAGCGCTTCAGAAATTGTTTCAGTTTAATTCAGTATACAAAAAATTGTAGCCAGTGCTAGGCGAACTAATTTCTTTGGGTGTTTCTTATTACTCCAAAATTGGTTTTATTTAGGGAAATGTTATTTTATTTTGGTATCGGTATTTTTCCTGGCCTATCTTTGAAAAACATTGCACTTTACGCTCCCATGCTATCTCTGTTGTATATTTAGCCTGCGCCGACGGAACTAGCTTTTAAACAATGCTAGCGCTGAAACGTTAATTATCTCTTTCAACAAAATGACCCTTTATTATCTGTACGAGCAGCATTTCTAAACATGAAGGAATATCCCTTTCATGCAAATATATATGTTCCAAACGTCCTTATACAGATAGCTTTTAGAATTGCAGTACTATCTCTGTAATATGTTAGGCTATCTTTTTAAAGATATGTCTTTATCTTAAACCGGTTGCATTAAAACTTTAAGACATATCTCTGTATTTCAAATAGTTACTGTATTTACTAAATAAATAGGAAAACGGCTTTCTTTAAGCGTTGGTGTTTTCAAAATAAATGAATTAAGGATAAGTACACGGAACCTAGAATGTCAAACTTCTCTTTAGCTATAGAAAGAGGATTTGTTTTGTACTTGGACTTAGTGTTGTTGTATTTTCTGGTCCTTTGAAATCATAAGAGTCCAGCTAGGTAATTTTATTAGTATTCCGCTTAAGGCAGTATTATATGAGGTGCTACATTGTGGAACTACTTATTTTCTGTTAAGAAGATATCTGCCATAATTTACTTCAAAATGGCATATGTATTTCCACGTGCATTATGGTTTTACGGTTTGTATCGCAATAAATGTATCTTCATACGTTGTTCCGATTAACAGCAAACGATTAGAAACGCCTGTGTCTAATTGATTCATGCACTTTTCTTCAGATTTTACTCTAGCTTGTGATTTTGAAGAAGTCTCATTGTGTAGATATACCATCATCTCCAATACATACGGACAGATGTGGAGACGGGTAGGAGGGTATCATTACCAGATACCACCATATGATCATACTAAACAAAATGAGAACGGTAAATATCTTATATTAGCTTTTTTAAATTGCATATCTTACTTTTTTCCTGTGTTTTTAGTATACTCTAACAGATCATATTCTCGAAACATAGATAATGTGTTCAATGAACGCAAAATGATAAATAAATAAAAAATACCTCATTTTACCACAATTAATCAATATAAAGGCATTCTGTAGTAAATCGATATCCGCCTATTAATTGTACAACAGAAACGTCTACATAGATTATTATTGAATGATTTACTGTACAGCAACATATTTTAAAACGCTGCTTTTATTGATATTGACTGGAATGCGTAGCTTTAACGTTTAGGATAAGTTAAAATACTTCTGACTAGTCTATTATTTATATTTTTGAGGCTTTTTAGTTTGACATCAGTTATGGTATGTCCCTTAAATAGTGGTAAAATGAGGCATTTTTCGACATGTTGTTCTTTAAAATTTCATCTATTCATCATTGGACGTTCATTGAACACGTCTATGTTTCAAGAATATAATCTGCTCGGTATAGGGTATGCCCCTTTAACAAAAAGTGTTTAAGGCTAAGATAGATTGCTATTCTTTCCATGTTAAAATTTTAAACGGGTCGTTCATAGTTCCAGTCAGATAATTTGCTCCATTGCTAAAAGTGACTGCCTAGGGTATCATCAATATTATTCATTAACGAACGATGCCATAAGCTACCTGTTGAGCGTTTACGTTAAACTAAGAACAAAGTGCTTAAATTATGAGCTTTTTGTGAACGCTTTGTCCGTTGTCACAAGCTGCATTTTTTGTTACATTTTACCAGTTGTAAATCTTATTTCTTGAGAAATGTTCGATAACTACAGAAATATATGGTCACAAATTCTCAGAAGAAAGAAGATATTGTGCGTTATCATTTCTTTAAATCCAGTGTCACGATGCTACAGATTGTCAAAACTTTCATGTTTTACAGTGTTGGTACATCAGCACAACACACTCAGAATTTGCTCACATATCATTAGAGTTATGACCCTTTACTACGTCAATAATGCATATGGATAATGAAAGATATTGTTCTAAACTCATTAGAATATTGGCCCTTGTTTTTTTTTTTCAAAATTACTACTTTTCTTCACGTTGATTGATTCATTATTGCTTAAAGTTTTGCCATTGAATAAATGAAACTTGACATTGCTAAAGTGGTATACTCGTATACCACAGGTTTTGGTCAATCATCATTGAAATCACACAATATGTATTGATAGACAGTTATTGCAAAAATAAGATAAGAAAATGAAATAATAATACTTTTACAAACTAACCTTCCGCAAATTAAACAAAAAGTGTGCTTATATTCATATCATTCCTTAAGTTGTTTATTTTTACCTACGCTAAAATATCCCTTATTTTGGTTAGACAGCCAGGAAAAAAATTTGAAGATTTAATGTACCTCCTCTGACAGTTTGACAGTCATTAATCCCACAGTGTACATGGGTAGCTTTAAACGATTAGATGTTAATGTTTCGAGCAAAGCCATTTAATGACCAAATACTGACAAACTACCGTTAAATAGAATATCATTTTCAGATAATGTTACCTTTTCAGGAAGCTTTCTTCTATTTGTTAACTGGGATAATGATCAATCACGGTATGAGAGTACAACTGCTACATCACCAAGTGTAACATTTCCTGAAGACGGTTGTATATCATTCTGGTACATTCTAAATAGTACAGCTGTGCAGCCAACAGCTTTTTCTGCGCAGATATTGGTCTCTCTTAACTACATTGACACATCAGAAACCGAGTTTGTATTGTAAGTAATCTGGCCATGATATCATATGTGCTTTATAAGACATATTTAAATTAGTTGGACACCAACAACTGATCCGTTTGATATTCTCAATTCCTTGGGGATACAGGGAGAAGACAAATATGGTGCCTGACCATAAATTAAGCTTGAAATGACGACATTGAGATAATAGTTTATTTCCATTGTCGGTCTTACAGAACTGAGACAAAATACAATATGCTGTGTCAGAAAATTTATTGTTCTCTACTCTTGGTTTATACACATAATTGACTAATAAATGCATGAATTGCGTCATATAAATTGGGTAAAACCTATTTTTTCGAGAGACTGTACTGTTTAAATGACTGCTGCAGGCTGGTCATAGTCTATTCCGTTATGATGAGAAAGTTAACAGTACTCAAAATTTAAGCTGAACCATGTTTTAATATATCGAAACATTAAGCAGAGGTTACATGCTTTGGAATAATTTCTGAAGATGGTAAGCTCGGCGAGTTATTACACTTAGCGTGTAACCGATTCTGAGTGTTTAAAGGGTTTAGGTATATTATACAAGGTCCTTCTGTATTTTTTCGGTTCTAATATGCGTTTTATGTAAACATATAAGTGATATAGGAAAGCATTGTTAACGGCACAGGTGTTGCACCAAATGTAGTTGGTCACCATTACATAACGTTAATACTTAACCGTGTTTTAATTGTTTTAAAATACGACATTTTACACTTCCCGCGGAATAAGGTCAGAAAAATTAACTTAAGTGAATTAAGTTTAAGATCGTTCGAATATTATGTCGACGTGATGTCGGAATAACATTATTTTAATGAAAATGTACATGCTTGTTTTTATATTAGATTTTATAATAATTTGATTATGCAATAACAAATAGCAAATAGCTTCATTTGTTTATCGATTTTTTTCACAACAATTTATGATTGGTCATAGAAATATTAGTTTTAAGGTATCCGGTCCATAAATAAGCAAGTTCTATATAACAGTGCTATCAAAATATATCAAATATTGATGCCTGGTAAGCTTATATAATTTTGGTATCATTTGAAAATGTATTGTCCACTGAAAAAGAAAAGAAAATTACACGACAAAAGTACGTTACAGAATGTTTACTTTTTTACTTTATAGTTCTCAATGATACTTAAACCGAAATATTAAATTCTCTTTTTATCTAACTATTTCTAGATTGTTGTAATTCTTACATATGTATCGATAAAACTTTCGAAAAAGATGAAACAAAGAAGAATCTCCTTGAAGCAAAATTACTCTCGTTTATTTTTGAAAGTGTCAACTTAAATGCTCCATTCTAGTTACGACTTTGTGGACCGACCATTCACTGACTGGACAGAGGCTCGTGTTCCGGTGCGCGGGAACCAGACGGTGTCGGCAAACTTTACCGCAATAATATCTGAAAATTTCCTGGCTTGGCCAGGGGTAGTTGCGCTAGATGACATAGCTTATATTCCTGGGGAGTGTAGTCCTTCTCAAGGTAAAGGGTTTGAGAGTTAAATTATTTGTCCGCCTCTCATACAGAGTTGTCGTTCTTCCACCTCCGCTTCAGCTTCAGAACCAAACAACTCTGTTAAAGAGGAAATATTAAACTATCTAAATTTAATGTAAGCATCCTTACAAAGGTATGCAGAAACGTTTAATTTGATGATTTTATGTCTCCCCTCCCCCCACCCCCCTCTGGGGGAGACATATTGTTTTTGCCCTGTCCGTCCGTCCGTACGTACGTCACACTTCATTTCCGATCAATAACTGCAGAACCATTTGACCTAGAACCATCAAACTTCATGGGGTGGCAGGGCTTGTGGAGGAGACGACTCCTATTATTTTGGGGTCACTCAGTTGAAGGGTCAAGGTCACAGGGGCCTGAAAATGGAAAACCATTTCCGATCAATAACTTGAGAACGACTTGACCCAGAATGTTGAAACTTCATAGGATGATTGGTCATGCAGAGTAGATGACCCCTATTGATTTTGGGATCACTCCATTAAAGGTCAAGGTCACAGGGGCCTGAACATGGAAAACCATTTCCGATCAATAACTTGAGAACCACTTGACCCAGAATGTTGAAAATTCATAAGATGATTGGTCATGCAGAGTAAATGACCCCTATTGATTTTGGGATCACTCCGTTAAATGTCAAGGTCACAGGGGCCTGAACATGGAAAACCATTTCTGATCAATAACTTGAGAACAACTTGACCCAGAATATTGAAACTTCATAGGATGATTGATCATGCAAAGTAGATGATTCCTATTGATTTTGGGGTCACTCCGTTAAAGGTCAAGGTCACAGGGGCCTGATCATGGAAAACCATTGCCGATCAGTAACTTGAGAACCACTTGATTCAGAATGTCGAAACTTCATAGGATGATTGGATATGCATAGTAGATGACTCCTACTGATTTTGGGATCACTCTAATAAAGGTCAAGGTCACAGGGGCCTGAACATGGAAAAATGTTTCCGGTCAGTAACTTGAGAACCACTTGACCCAGAATTTTGAAACTTCATAGCATGATTTGACATGCAGAGTAGATGACCTCTACTGATTTTGGGGTCACCCGATCAAAGGTCAAGGTCACAGGGGCTTGAACATGGAAAACAGATTCCAGTTCATAACTTGAGAACCACTTAGCCAAGAATGCTGAAACTTTGTGGAATGATTGGACATGCCAAATAGATGATTCCTATTGCATCCAGCCACCAGTGTTGCTTAGACTTTTGCTCCTGTCCCCTATTGACTTCCTGCCTATATGACTATGCATTGGGGGAGACATGCGCTTTTCTATAAAAGCATCTTCTAGTTTTTATTTTATTTGAATTACTCCAGAGTCTGTAATCTTTCTGTAGATATTTCTATTTACTATGAAATATTAACAACAATTATGCGGAATGCCAAAATCTTTTTTACAATAAGATAGTGTCACATTTGCTTTATGATTTTTTTTCTGATCAATTACACATTACTGCACTGCTTTCAATATAAATGTTTGTAAACTAAAAGTATGTATCAGTTGAAAGTGTTATTAGTACTCTCTTCATGTAGTGCTTTCAGATTATAGAAAATACAACTCGGCAATAAATGAATTTTGTTAGCTAAAAAAGTGCAGTTTTCAAAAATCCGTCATTTTGATTTTTAATACATTTCAGTATGTGATTCACGAACGTTTGAATGCAAGGATACTGGTGTGTGTATCCCACAGGAGTTCGTGTGCGATGGAAAGAAAAACTGCGGTGATAATTCTGATGAGCAGAATTGTGAAAGTAAATAAAATTTAACAGCGTTAATAAGAATATGTTTATTTTTGTGAGCTGTAAGTGCATTTTTTTGGAAATTTCAGATCAACATCAGTATACATTGTATATACAAAAATGATATAAACATTTTCAATGGAAAATCTGGTGTTCTACAGCCGATGTATATGATACCATAATCACCAGTTCGCATTTAATCACCAGTTTGCATTTAATCATCAGTTGGCACTTTAATCGGCTGATCCTGTATAAATGCTACATGTTTATGTCCTAGATTCAGTAGAGTTCAGTATATGTTTCTGTGCCTGTGTTTAACAACGATTTCTGTTAATAGCATGCTAAAAGAAAATATTCCTTCGGAATCGGTAATAGAGAACTTAAGAAATTAATTGACATTTCTAAAGACATTTCGTACATGTACAATAAAACTTGATTTTAAATAACAAAAGATATCAGTTATGTGACCCTGATGTCTGAGAGAAATAGGTTTTGATCGGAAATGATAAATTCCTTTTGGTTTTTAAAATGTTTTTGGAATATCCTGCAGGTGCGCCATATTAAATACCGAAGCTCTGAAGTAATATGATATAAGTAGACCAAGTTCTGTTCAGTAAGCAGAATGTGATTCGGTGGTTGTTCCAACAGTAATGCTTATGCAGGTGCTAGAGGGCGTGAGGACGGTTGCACAATTCATTACCCCTCATGAAAAGACTCATTCAATCGAGTCCGCTATTATTTTGCTTTGCTTTGTTCTTCCTGTATGAAATTTTACAGCTGTAAAAGACCTGTATTTTTGTTCAAAATTACAGTCATGGTTATTTCAATTTTACACCTGTAGATTTCATTATCAACATTGATTTTACAGCTGTAGATTTCAATTTACAGCTGTCAAACGACTGTAAAACAGTTTGAATTATGCAAATGAGATACAGCTGTAAAATATCTTACAGCTGTAAAAATGAAAAAGTTACAGCTGTAAAAATGCCTCAAAGTTACAGCTGTAGAAATATTTCAGGTGTTGAAAAAAAGGACATTATTTTAAGGGACGAAAGCAGAGGTACAAAAAGTTTTAGGATGAATTGTAATTTTCTAGAAAAGGTAGCAATTACTACAAAGACGGCAAAATAAATGATCTTGTAAGTAAAAAAGACAGTAATGAAAAATGTTTACAGTATAGCATTTGCAAAATTCAAGAGTAGGATTGTCAAAGTAGATACTGTGCATCAGATCTTGTTTTCTTTCTTTGTCATGAAAACATATGAAAATTTTGTAATTTTTTCACTTAAACTTATCAGCTTCAAATATAGTGTCAATAGTTAATGCATGTACATATATTTGTCCTTTTATAACTATATTACATAATGAAACAGTTGCACTTACTCTATAATGGTTAAAATTTCAATAGTTTAGAAAATGTGGTTCCTTTGTGAACTTCAGTAATATCCCGCCAAATTTAATTAAAGATGGCTGACAGTACTCATGTTTCTCTCCAAAAAAGTTACAGCTGTAATTTTGAGACATGAACATTTTACAGCTGTAACTTTCAACTGTAATTTTTTACAGCTGTATTTTTTGAGAACTGCATGTTTTAAACCTGTAAATTTCAATTGTATTTCTGGTCATTTTCCACTTACAGGTCTTTTACAGCTGTAATTTCAAAATACAGTTCATTTACAGACGTTTTACAGCTGTAAAACAGTTCATTTTTTCGTACAGGTTTGCTTCCGAAAGGTTTTCCTACAGATTTTTATAATGATGTTTTACAGGTCGACCAAATGGAAAATTTATGCTAGGCGGTGGTGATGGAAAATACGGACAAGTACTTTACTATCTGGATGGTTCCTGGCGACATGTGTGTTTCCCTACCAGTTATTCTGCTATAAGGGACTTCAATAGCACAGTCACAAAACGTATTTGCGAACAGTTAGGATTTATGTAAGTTTCTGGTAAATTGAGCGGCGTTGTATTCTAATTGTTAGATTTTATATTTTTGTAAAGTTAGGTAGATATAATACACGTAAGTGTACACATTTCTATCGAATATTCTTTCATTCATGGTATATATCTCTACCGAAGGAGAATTATTACAGCCAATAAAGATATAACGATGGGTGGTTAAACTAATGCTACTGTTGAAAATAACCAACTGGCAGTTGAAAATAACCAAATGGCGGAGGAAAGTAACCAGTCTGCATAATATTATAAGTTGTATCTGTCTTCTGTCAACGCTTTTAAATACATACATCTCAAAATTTAGTTCTTTTCTATAAATAAAATATCAGGCCTAGCGTCCTTTGCCGCCGCGGCAGCTTAAAAGTTGAATCTTTAAAAAGACTTCTTCTAATGAACCATTTATATAAATAAACAATACAAATACATGGCATTCACATAGCGCTAAAAATTATGATTATTTTTCTATTGCGCTCTAAAATTACATAACACACATTTAAAACATATACATTCAAAATATGAACAGGATTCTAGAACTTCGATTTAGAAATATATATTTATATCACTACAGATATTTTGCATTTAACAAGAACACTCATTGTTCATGATACTGATTATACAAAAGTGCCTTCAGTTTTGATCTAAAGCTGGCTTCAGACTGATTGTCTTTCAGATAGCTAGGTAAATCTTTCAACCATTTGGGACCATCGACGGCCATAGATATGTCGCCGTCTAGTGAAATTAAAGTTAGTGTCACTTTACGATCTCAGTCTGTACCGTTGTCGAGGAAGTGCAAACATTCCCTTAGATATACTGGAGCTGTACCATTGATCACACGAAATACTCCAATTGAACTTCACTCTTACCTTTGTCTGAAAGTCAGTATTATTCTTTAACCCTTAGCCTGCTGCAGGCGAATTTAACAGCCTTTGCAAACAGCTTGGAACCAGATCAGACGCCGATTAAATCGGCGTCTGATCAGGTTCCAAGCTGTTTGCTATTCTGACAATATTTCTTCCAATTTTGGAGCAAATTGAATGAACTTTATAATTTTAGCAGACGACATTTCCAGCAGACGACAATTTATCTAGCATGCTAAAGGTTAAGAAGAGATAAAGACTACTCTTAGCGGCATGATTTTGGTTTTGTAGTTTGTTAATTTGGAAGGCAAATAAACCGTTGCAGAAGTCAATGTGGAAATGAACCAATCCATGCACTAAAGATTCCACTGACTTTTGTGTGAGATGTTTACGTATAGCTCTAAGGTTTCTTAACTAAGCTATCTGACACTTATTCTGGATGCGTTCAAAAGCTTCTGTTTATTTTTACTACAAATTAATACTCGTTTTATTTGTTTGTAACTAGAAAAGCAGAGAAAGTTCGGTACATGAACCAAAATAACTGTGTACTTCTCTTAATTAGAGTTATTCTGTTAGAATAACAACCAACAGTTCATTGTTGTTGTTTTTTCGTGTTTTTTTTTTGTGAAAACAAATATGACACAATAACTGAATACATTGGTCTTGAATAGAACCATTGTTATATTTCAGACGCGTATTATTATGCCACTAGGGTTGTGCCCTCTTGATATGATTCCATCGCATCTAACCTCAAAACAATAATTTTATTCCACGACAAATCATAAAATGAGATATATTTTAAATAAAACAATGTATTGATGTTTACAGCTACGACTGGTAAAGTAATCAGTAAAGTTTACAATCATGTGTTGCCAGTTCCTATGATATAATATGGGTAATTTTCACTCTTTTGATATAAAAATTGTTTGAATCCTTAAGCATACATGGCCGCCATATTGACCATAATGACGCTATTTACCCTTGACCCTTTGACCATAGATATATGTCGTTCAACAATTGGTATGTTTGTTTGCTTGTTTGTTTGTTTTGGGTTTAACGCCGTTTTTCAACAGTATTTCAGTCATGTAACGGCGGGCAGTTAACCTAACCAGTTTTCCTTGATTCTGTACCAGTACAAACCTGTTCTCCGCAAGTAACTGCCAACTTTCCCACATGAATCAGAGGTGGAGGACTAATGATTTCAGACACAATGTCGTTTATCAAATAGTCACGGAGAACATACGCCCCGCCCGAGGAACGAACTCACGACCCCGCGATCCATAGACCAACGCTCTTACCTACTGAGCTAAGTGGGCGGGCTACAATTGGTATGATTGATACAATAATACCATGTGCACGACAAACGGTGATTTTATTCAATAGCAAATCACTAAATGAGATAATCTTTCAAATTTTACATGATACCAAGGACTTTAAAGTACATCCTTGATGTAATCCATCAAATATTTGTCTGTTTTCTGTCAGTTTCTTTTTCAGCGCACCGCTATGCCTTTTAGCGCTTTGACGTAATAATTCTGACGTAAGAAAAATCAATTGTTCTAAAATGGCACAAAATTTTCAGCCTGCCTTTTTAACAGGAAAAGTAATCTGGTCGTGTTAGAATGCACAACCTATATCAGTTACTTATTGTTTATAGACAGAATCGCAGGACAGGTTGTTGACTGGGGTCCAATTGATACATAATTTGAAGAACATGACTTTATATTCAGGCAGAAGATTAAATTCTTTTGATTTAACTGATATTTATTCCATGCAGTTCCATAAATCAATGATAAAGGTTATTACGTGTCATTTAAAATTTCAGCTCTTCACGAATGAACACTCACTATGTAACTTGCATATACATATTGTATTTTTATTTATGCTCTGCAGAGGATTGATACATCACAGACAAATGTGATTGGCTATAAGGGGGTTTGTCTTACACAATACATTAAATTAAAAAATGATTAAATCAATCAAATGGCAGTGCACTATTGTTAAAACAAAAATTATACACTAAAGGATGGCAGAGAAACTAGTTACATGTAATGGATGTTACGAAACAAAATATGATACAAAAATGTATGTAATTGTTATTGTTTTCTTTTAATCACAATGGGCAGCTTTCATCTTATATGATATAAAAACCTTTACTGCGTTGCAAAGGGTAATATATCAAAGAGTACTAACTAAATGAGCCGTGCCATGAGAAAATCAACATAGTGGGTTTGCGACCAGCATGGATCCAGACCAGCCTGCGCATTCGCGCAGTCTGGTCAGGATCCATGCTGTTCGCTAACGGTTTCTCTAATTGCTATAGGCTTTGAAAGCGAACAGCATGGATCCTGACCAGACTGCGCGGATGCGCAGGCTGGTCTGGATCCATGCTGGTCGCAAACCCACATGTTGGTTTTCTCATAGCACGGCTCAAATATTTTTCAGTGGTAGATCGGAATCGTACGAGTATAAGCTTCGGTATACCACAACAGATCCGGTCAGTCTTAACTGTGACAACACCTCCTGTACTGACACCTATTGTAGTTCCTATTATTATTATGGACGTTCTTATGCTGGTGTAAGATGCTCAGATACAGGTAAATATTTTGTAGTGTTGTAACTCTATTCTCATGGTTGAAAAATACAACATAAAGAAAGTTCATTTAGTGTGTTCTGTCTATGAAAACTGAATGAAGTGTGATACAAACTGTTACTCTGCGCTGTTCACATGTTGTAGAATAAAATACTTTGGGTAAAATACTTTGGATGAAAACAGTTTGCATGACAATAATTCCGGTTAATCAACTTCATCTGAAGTATTTTGCTCGAGCGAACTCCAGTTAACACAAATGTATCGGTGTTTTCGGTATCGATTCTTCAAACTTTGGATCCCCAAAACTTTAAATTGTGGGACTGGTCGGTGTAATCCAGTGTTCGACAAAATATTGGCAGATCTGTACAATCCTTATTATCTTTAAGTGTTATCAAATTATTGAATTTACAGTAATTTCAAATAAAGAATACATCGATAGTAAGATATATAACATCATAATTAAAGAAACTGATGTGTTGTGAGGCTGCAAAAATGGATTTTATTGGTCATTTTCAACAAGTCAAACATATTGCCGTTACTAAAAATGTAACAGTACAATAAAATGATAAAAAGATAAATGTTTAGTAATGTGGTTCTACCATAAATACAATAATTAAAACATGGTTTTAGGAAAACATTGCAGGCTAACACGTAACTGCTGTGTATGTAAAAACCACCTCGAGTCAATTTATTGTACTTAAGTAGCATGTATGCCCATATGTTAACCGAAACACATTAACTTTAATGTCGGTCTTAATACACACTTTTTTTCTTTTTTGAAAGGAACTGCTCTTATTCCAAAATTCTTTTTTTTTCTAAGCATGTGCCTCTGGAACCGTACTCTGTCCAGGTACTACTGACGTCTGCGTCCAAGCAGGAAGCTTGTGTGATGGAAATCCGCAATGCCCGAAAAACTCTGATGAAACTGAATGTTGTATGTATGCTTTTCTTGATTTAATGAGAAAATTGTGACAAGCAGTTTTAATGTTAAGAAAAAAAAACAGGTTTATTTCTTTGCGTAGTCATAAAGTGATTATGGTGTTCTGTAGTAAATTGAACAAGTTACCTTGAAATAAGTAGCCTCGAACTGGTTTCTTATACATTTTCGTTTAGCAAAGATCTATCTAACAGACAGGATTTGAAACTTGTATCATACACTTGCATCCATTAGATTTATCGTTCATCATTGTGTTAATAACTTTTGTTTAGAAGACGTCTGTATGAAATTAAATACGAAAAAACTAATGGTTGGATTTAACGTCGCACCGACACATGATAGGTCATATGGCGACAATCCAGCTTTAATGGAGGAGGAAGATCCCAGGTGCACCTCCGTGCATTATTTCATCAAGAGCGGGCACCTGGGTAGAAACACCGACCTTCCGTAAGCCAGCTGGATGGCTTCCTCACATGAAGAATTCAACGCCCCGAGTGAGGCTCGAACCCACATCGATGAGGGGCAAGTGATTTGAAGTCAGCGACCTTAACCACTCGGCCACGGAGGCCCCAAATTAAATACGAAAGTTGTTGAAAGGCACGTATGGCAGTTATAAAAGTAGACTATAACCATAAGTAAAATCTATACCCGCTTGTATTACGAGGTCTGTGGTTCCATCCTGGGACGTTCGCCTATTCTTGAAACAAAGCACGGGTGGCATAATCATTGATAGCTAGAAATGCTACCTTATGATCTAAATTATGCTGGTATGACCTGAACCTAACCAAAGAAGAAGCCTTGCCATCCAGCTGGCATACGGAAGATCGGAGGTTCTAATCTTGTTCAAACCCATGATGAAATGATGTGCATTTGGGGTCTTCCTCCGCCGTCGAAGCTAGAAAGCTGCCATACGACTTATAATTCTGTCGGTGTGACGTTTTATCCAACAAAAATAAAACCATGATGCCTTTTTTGCCATGCACAGTCACGCAGTTGTGATATCTGTTACCTACGTTGGTGATTGTTGTAGTATGTGTCTGACTGAATGAGATAACTTTACATTTTAGGCTGCCTGGAGGGAGACAGCTATTGTACTAGACCTTTAGACGACTATAAAGATGAGCAATGTGGTATGTTCTTTTGTTCTGTTATTTGTACTTTCCTGTTCCCTTTTTGTTCTTAATTATTTGTATATACATTTGTACTTTATTGATTGTGTTGGCCCTTACATTTTGAATAAAGTTATAGAATAAAATGTGTAAGGAAATAATCTGATAATTCTATTTTTCAAATATTATTGAGAAAAAAAAAGTGCTATTTGCCAAACATAAAAAGCCTTAAGGTTTATTTTTTTCTGCAAATAGCTGAATGATGAGAAAAAACTTAGTTATGAGCCTAAGAACATTTTTTCGCAATGATGATTGTACAAAATTTTACAGCGTGGCAATGATTACTCTTGAGCTTTAATCAAATGAGCCGTGCCATGAGAAAACCAACATAGTGGGTTTGCGACCAGCATGGATCCAGACCAGCCTGCGCATCCGCGCAGTCTGGTCAGGATCCATGCTGTTCGCTTTCAAAGCCTATTGTAATTAGAGAAACCGTTAGCGAACAGCATAGATCCTGACCAGACTGCGCGGATGCGCAGGCTGGTCTGGATCCATGCTGGTCGCAAACCCACTATGTTGGTTTTCCCATGGCACGGCTCAAATTAGTTTACATTCAAATGTCATGAATTGCCTTTAGTCTTATATTTGAAGTTCCTTTTTTAACTTTCTTAGTTAAATGCACCGCAAAGGATATGTTCGAATGCCAAGACCATCAGTGTATAAGTACGGATTTGATATGTGACGGGACAAACGACTGCGCAGATGGAACAGACGAATACGGCTGTGGTACGTTGAAACTAATTGGTTCATTAATTCTCTTAGGAAAATATCTCATTTTCTCAAATAATTTCTGGTAAAAAAAGTAAGAAATTAAAATGATTCGATAAAAGAAATTAACAGTTAATTAAAAAGTTAGCGACAATGCCTAAAATGAATTCGTTTATTTCAAGAAAAGATCTTTCACTTTTTAATAGATTTACTATTATTGAAACTAAACCAATACCACAAGAAAAACTGTACATGCATAATGGTTACATTACTTAAGTTGGGTGGAAAAACATAGATGTAAATATAAATCCAGCTAAATAGAAAATATTGTGAGAGATATATTAACTTTCTAAATGTCAATACAAAAACTGTTGTAGTGCAAATCAATGACGACCAAGTCACTGTATATTACCAATCGGAGAGACTCCCGGTTTGTCACGACAATATTGGTCGAAAGGAGGCAGAATCATTATGCTCTGCATCCGGAAGGGGGTAAGTGGTCATTATGTTATATGCATGCTCTGCATTCGGAGGCGAGTAAGCGGTCAGTATGTTATATGGATGCATTCGGAGGCGGGTAAGTAGTCAATAGGTTATATGAGTGCTCTGCATCCGGACGCAGGTAAGCAGTCGATTTGTTTTATGAACGATTCGCATCAGGAGGCAGGTAAGCGCACGTGGTCGATATATTATATGAATGCTCTGTATCCGGAGACGGGTAAGTAGTTAATAGATTATCTGGATGCACGCAACGGGATGCAAGTAAGCAGTTAATATGTTGTAATGGAGGCAGGTAAATGGTCAATTTGTCATATGAATGTTCTGCATACGAAGGTTGATTAGCAATCGAAAGTGGGTAAGATGTCGGAAGGTTGTTTGAATGTTCCGTATCAGGAGGCGGGCAAATGGTTTATTGGCTATGTAAGCCCTCTGCATCCGAAGGCGGGTAAGTAGTTGATATATTACATAAATGTTCAGCATCCGCATGTAGGTAAGCAGTCAAGAGTATGCGATATGTACTGGTAAGTTTTAATCATACTCTTATAATTTAATCTCGGCCATACAAAGTATATTGGAAGCTATCCTACTCAGCCTGGCGCCGGTGTTGGCGTCGGCGTCTTTCCGCGTCCCCACCTTGGTTAATTTGTTTACACTTTCTCTTTTTTTCTCCCTATATCTGTAATAACTTTATGAATTTGCATTTAAATCAAAATATTTATTCCTTATCATTACCCACATTCATGATTTTACACAAGGGCCATAACCCTTACACCAATATTCCATGTATTATGCCCCCTTTTTACTTAGAATTTCAGGTTAATGTTTTGATGTACTTTTATTGTATTATTTCTGAATGGATTTGATTGAAACTGAAAGTAGTTGTTCCACATCATCTCTCACACAAATGACACAAGGGTCATAACTTTGGTGCCAATATTTAATGAACTATTCCCTCTATTACTTAGAATTTCAGGATAAAGTTTAAATGCACTTTCACTATATCTTAGTTATTACTAAATGGATTTGATAAAAACTTGATAGAATTGTTCTACATCATCACTCGCATCATATGACACAAGGTCCATGACTCTTGCACCAATATTTTATGAATTATGCTCTCTTTAATTAAGAATTATACTTGTATAATGTTTTGATACACTTTGTCATTACATTACATAATATCTTTAAGGTGGCATGTCTCCAGATAGTTCGACAAAAAAATGTTTTTTTAGATATCTTGAAATAAATGCTATATTTCATTAGAAGGCTTTAAAACTTAATTACTGACAAACTTTGTGTTACGTAAACACATGAGAGTTTGCTGTTTTTACTACTTTTTACGATGAAAATCGAGAAACATTTGTCACGCTTTTACTCCAAGTAAACTGCCTCGATTATAAATATCTATATTTTGAAGTCATTAATCACTACTTCAGCTATAGCGCTATTGGTTACGACGACGGGAAAATGTCTTTATTGCTGCGGCAGTCCGGGATTCGATTCCAGACGCGGTCATTTTTTTCTTGATTTGGAACTTTTGAAATATTTTAGAAACAAAAATTCATATTCTAATGTTCATAATATGATCAAACTTCAATTTGAAAGAAAGATTATTTTTAGCTAAGTCTGGAGGCATACTGCTTTGACACAGACTGTTTAATTTCTTTTCGTTTCAGTTTCCTTGGGAACCGTGGGATACAACGAGGTTACACAAAAGTTGACAACGGCTTAATGCTAACTAAGAGTAATTCAACCGAAGGCTATCTGCCTGGCATAGAATTTGACCAAGACCAAACGTATGTGCTCTCTAATTACCGCAATTACAGATTCATGGTAACAACTACAAATGTATATCGTCTTTTAAGACGTCGACAAGTTTTTATCAATAGTACCTTATTATCAGTAATCAGTTATATTTATCTTAACCTATGTACGTAAAACACTAAATACTCAAAATTAGAATACTTGTAAATGTATCTGAAACAATATACATGAAACTTAGAATGTCATAACTAAGTTCAAGAGACTGAATGATTAATGTTTACACAGGCATGTATTATGTTTTAACTTTTAGATATCTATATGAGCCGTGTCATGAGAAAACCAACATGGTGGCTTTGCGACCAGCATGGATCCAGACAAGCCTGCGCATCCGCGCAGTCTGGTCAGGATCCATACTGTTCGCTTTTGGAGCCTACTGCAAATAGAGAAACTGTTAGCGAACAGCATGGGTCCTGACCAGACTGCGCTGATGCGCAGGCTGGTCTGGAACCATGCTGGTCGCAAAGCCACTATGTTGGTTTTCTCATGGTGCGGCTCATATGTTTATGGTACCAACAAACCTTAAAGAACTATCGTTATTTGTATTAGCTTTTTTAAGAGAACAAGATTAAACTACAAAAATGTAATTCTTGTTGCTATCAACATTTTAACTACAAAATCATATTAGCATTTTACTACAAAATCTCTGAGAAAAAAATGCTACATGCGACGAATACAGTGGTGAATTGGTCTCTAGTTGAAAAAAAAACTTAAAAAAGTAAACAGTAATAAGTGAAGAATGCGAATTATGTCAAGAGACTTTGTTACATTTTTCTTGCATTTTTTGTCTCTTGGTGTCTCAAATTGCTGCTTTTGTCCTACCTCGTTAAAAATCCTTTATCTTCCATGTCAGACATTTATTTTTCCTCAGTTATACAGCTAGTATTTGTTTCATGTTAGGAGTCATTATATGACTGTAACATCAGTTTTGCCAAATAAAAAGTTTTGTAACATTCTGTAACATACAGTAATTCGATATAGACAGTAAAGTTTTAAACCAAATTGCTTTTCTCAGATAAAAAAAAAGTTAATAAGTTAATCAAAAGTGATTTTTTTCTAACAGGTCCTGTTACCCGTTGATATTAAATTGCTCGTTGCCAGGTAAGGCCGGATTTTTTTATATCTTATCTTATAAGCATGTGTAAAAGGAAATAGGGATACACTTCTTTAAATCATTAAAGACGAAAACCAAACTATAAAAAAATGCAAACAATTATTAGAGTTCGTATTTGTGAATTTTGACATTACTTTTTCGGCACAAAACAACATATAAACAGAAGCTAATTCAGCCACAACTGTCATTGTCTTTTACAAATGACTATATTTTGGACGGCATTTAGAAACGCTGAGTTATCAATCGATTGCATTGAGATAAAATGAACATCGCATAGTCTTAGTCCGAAGTTAAAGCAATTCATAATGATGGATTACACCAGTATCTGGCGTCCGTTATTTATTGTAAAGAACGGCTGCTTTACAAACAGGAAATATCAAAGCTTTGTTAACAAGCTTTTTCTGTTGATGAACCTAAAAGTAAGGAGCGACATAGTGCCAAATTTTTACCCTGTTTTGCAGCCCACATGAATTAACGAAGAGTTTCGTTTTGTAGAATGCGGTACTACTTCATACATAGACGATAAGATACTGCCATTCATTTACATGGCCGATGTAGCTGTTCTTGGAGAATGGCCGTGGCATTGCAGTCTGCGTAAATATAACAGGTTAACCTGTGGATGTACCTTACTTTTTGGGCAATGGGCTTTAACTGCTGCACATTGCGTTAAGTCTAGGTAAATGATTTTAGAAGTTTTAAAGTGTGCTTGTAAGTATTAATAGTATAAGTTAGTATTTTTATGTAAACAAGAACAAATATAAAAATGATCAAAGAGGTAAATAGAACAGACCAGTGAAGTTATTATCACAAACTGTTACGATGTTGTTTTACTTGAATTGGACATAAATACTCATATTCACTATCAAAGTCTGAAAGTCACCATATGGACAACAATTATGTCGGTGCGACGTCAAAACCCAGCAAACGCTTAAACATAATAAAAAGGGGTCAAATCCCCGAAAAAAGTGGTAAAGTGAACCATAAAAGTAGGGATGCATTTTATACATACAGTTGCATTAACTAATTCCCATACTCAGTAATTATTCGAAATAAATTGCACACAATGCATGGTCGTTTCCAAACCAGTGTTAGCTCAATATCGAGAAATGATAAGTATTGAATATGAAATATTTATTTAATAGTGATATAAATTCATGACAAATTTTCGTTTAACAAAGTACCATTATCTTATGGAACAACATTCCTTCGATTATTCGTCTCTTGCCCAAACTTGAATCTCAAACAGACTATGTGCTATTTTTAAGTTCATTCTGTCTCCCTGGCTTATTTTGCTTCAGAAACTTCGTTTTGTATTGTCGGTTCATTGTTATATCAACTGAATGTGATTGTATTAAATTGACTCTTTAAACAAAGTTGAACATGATATGAATTGGAGCCACATGGAAATTTAAATGAATGGCGAAGGGAATTAATATTTACATGCTCTTACTCAAACGTAGTCTGTGTGATGTAAGTGCATTTTTATTTTCGCTTTCCCTGTTATATTTCTATAACGAACATGTTCATCTTTCAATTTGGACAGTACCATTAACTGTAAAAGGGGTGCATACCAAATAGATCTACAGGCTTATAATGATCTGCACTGGTCTCAAAGACAGAAGCAATTGTATCCAGCACGATAAGGGTTAAGGACGTAATCATTCGGACTGTTTCACAGAGCTTGCAGATCGTTTCCAAAATTCCAGTATATATTATGTTAAGATGTTTGAGTCCAAGGCGCACATTCATTTCAAACACAAATAAATATGAACAGCTGAACACTGTTTCCAAAGGATAAAGCAATGATATTACACGCAAAGTAGGAATTGATTCGGGTTATAAACCGTGCATTGTTATTTGATAATTGATAACAAGGACTGCATTATTTCTAACAGACACGTGACAGTTTGGAAATTAGAACGAAGATGTGAAACAAGATATTGAACGGGAATTAAGATTATATTATTGTTTCTTTTAATTTCAAATGAATTAATCTTTGGAAACTCTGTAACGAAACACAGATGTAGAGACCGTACCATAGCTCTTCGCATACTTTGATTTTTTAAACTAAAGTGCACCGGTTACGATAAAAATGTAAACAACGGACTCTGTCTATGAAACTTTGAAATGAATGAATGACAGTCGATCTTAGTCATAATACTGATTGACAGTGAATGCTAATGACTCCATGTGTTGCAGAAAGGTATTTAGTTTGTAACTGTAATTTCCCATTAATTGAAATTCTCTCAAAACTGGTAAGATAATTACTTATATTTGGACAAATCTTATCGTCTTTGCCGTTCGGCAGCTGCAAAAAGGGAAAATATAAAATATTCAGTGTAAGTAATATTTCAGTGGTACTGCCAGTTAGTAAGTTCATACTCTGAACAACACGTCAGAGAAATTTGGGCAGATTTGACCAATTATGACGTTGGCAGCATTAGATTATATTTTTTCTTTACACAAAAAATGCCGTTAGGTAACAAAGCGAATACGCCGATAATCCGGAGTTCACCGATTATTGTTCCAGTTCACGCAATGTAATCCAGCAATTAAACTGCATAGCTATTAGCTACTGCTGTTATAGGGAAGTGGTAGAGTGTCTGCCTTAGGTGTGAGGGTCCTGGGTTCGAGTCCCAGTTAGAGCTTAACTATTAGATTCTGCTAAAGCATAGTTTCTTCTGTTAAGTAACTGTTCCAGATGTTCTAAATTTTTAGCACACAGTATCATGGATCAGTATTTAGCAATCCAGATCAAAGTTGAATGTTAAATCAAATGCACCCAATTAGAAAATATTGACTATATTATGTCCCTTTGATGTTTATGCTCTCCATGTTCAAGAAGAGTTACATGTCCTTGATCACAAAATTTTCGTTATCGTGAAAATATTAAATGCTCATAACTCCGCACTTCTGGTTAAAATATTGTCTATATTTCTGTTTTTGAGAAATATATGGACATTTGTCTTCATTTCAAAGCTTTTTAACTTCAAACCTATGATTTGAAAACTTAGGTACTATCTCTAACAGATGGATGCTTCTGGTAAAGAGTAATCTGGTGAATTTGCTGAACAGTCTGTATTTTATTGACAACAAACGCTAAACATTCTACATTTTCATGTAAAATCTATGACAGATGAAATACCGAATAGCGTATCATTTCAAAATCAAAACCTTTGATTTGTGTCATAATAATATATAATTCACTTGAATTCTTTCCCTTTAAGAAATCCGTATCAGTATACAGCAACGTTTGGATCAGTTCGTTCTGACAGCATTGGTGCACATGGACAACGATTAAACGTTATAGATATTCAAATTCATCATCAATATAACGACTATAATGTCAGTTTTGGGTATGACGTCGCTCTACTTAAGCTTGCATTTGCCCCTAAAATTGACAACTACACAAGACCTATTTGTCTTGGAACGGAAGACAGCTGGCAGTATATACTTGAACAAGGGAACAAGGCGGAATGTTACATCACTGGTTATGGAGCAAACGAACTCTATTTTGCAAACGGTAACCTGTTATCTTTTATTATTATTTTGCTGAATGTTGCATTAGACCTACTTGTAAAACACAATACACAGTAAATTTAATTACAAATCCAACAAAATGTGTGTTATTAAAAAAGAAGATAAACATGTTTACGAATAGAAAGCAATATGTTGATATTCCTTTCCATTTGTAAACAATAATATGAAATAAGGCACTGCCTCAATCGGGAATCGATCAGACTTCAACTCATCCCTTTAACATTTAAAAAAACTGTCTACTAGGGTGTTTAATAACAGGCAAATTGTTGAGAAGCACAATGACAGACTTGAGGTGATCACAACAGCTCACACTGTGCTCAGGTGAGCTAAAAATCATACAAACTGAAAAGTTACTAGATTGCAACTCACTGTTAACAAGACTTAACAGACAGACACACATTAACAATCTATTTGCACCACGGCAGGTTAAGAGCTCAGTCTAGGGAGACATATTAGCCTTCTTGTGCAGGCTTGGTTTTTTCTATCTGTGTTAATTGTAATTCTGAAATTACTCGTAAAACAAATCCTAATTTTGTTTTTATATACACATCACAAAGACTTGCATTACACTTTATTTATTGAATAAACTGTTCACATGTGTATCTGTATACACATTTATAATGATCACAGATCACATAACTTGTTTTATCCATACATGAAATATAGCTGAACTGTGAATAACAACTTTTAATAACAGTACTGGATGCTTTTGTCAGGCTTTGAAATAAGTATTGTCAAAATAAAGAAAATGTGACTTGCTGTAATCTGTATTCTAAAATGTACAATTTCTCTTACAACAAGAACAAATAAACAAGAGGGGCCATGATGGCCCTGTATCGCTCATCTGACATACTGACATAAAGATCATCAAGATCAACATTCTGACCAAGTTACATTAAGATATGATCATAAATGTAGCCTCTAAAGAGTTAACTAGCTTTTCCTTTGATTTGACTTGGTGACCTAGTTTTTGACCCCACATGACCCAGATTCAAACTTGACTGAAAGATCATCAAGATTAACATTCTGATTAAGTTTCATGAAGATGCAGTCATAAATGTGGCCCCTGGAGTGTTAACAAGCTGTTCATTTGATTTGACCTAGTGACCTAATTTTTAATCCCACTTGAACTAGATTTAACTTGGCCTATAGATCATCAAGATTAAAATTCTGACAAAGTTTCATTAAGATATGGTCATAAATGTGACCACTACAGTGTTAACAAGCTTTTTCTTTGATTTGACCTGGTGACCTAGTTTTTGACCCTAGACGACCCAATATCAAACTTGTCCAATATTTTATTGAGGGTAACATTTTGATTAAGTTTCATTAGGATTGGGCCAAAATTGTGACCTCTAGAGTGTTAACAAGCTTTTCCCTTGAGTTAACCTGGTGACCTAGTTTTTGACCCCACTTGACCCAGATTTGAATCTGATCTATGGATCATTAAGATTAACATTTTGACAGTTTCATTAAGATATGGTCATAAATTTGGCTTCTAGAGTGTAAACTAGCTTTTCCTTTGATTTGACCTAGTTTTTGACCCAACATAACCCAGATTCAGACTGGACCTTGAGATCATCAAGATTAACGTTCTGACCAAGTTTCATGAAGATATAGTCTTAAATGTGACCTCTACGGTGTTAACAAGCTTTTCCTTTGATCTGACTTGGTGACATAGTTTTTGATCCAAGATAACCCAACATCAAATGTGTCCAAGATTTTATTGAGGGTAACATTCTGACCAAGTTTCATAAAGATTAGGTCAAAATTGTGACCTCTAGAGTGTTAACAGTCAAATTGTTGACGACGGACGGACACAGGGCGATCACAAAAACTCACCTTGAGCACTTTGTGCTCAGGTGAGCTAAACACTAGAGTTGTCACAGGAGTGACGAATTATACCCCTACAATATGGCCTTATCACAGAACTAAGCCAATATCAAAGCAGCATTTTCTTGAGCTATGACCTAATGACCTCAAATTCAATCTCCCTAGTTTCATGATCCTCCGCCCAAGTGTTCTCAAGTTGTTGTATGGAAAGGTTTAAATGTTCCGGGTCATCCTGACCTTTGGAACTCTAAATCAATACATGTACAGGTAATCTGATGGTCAAGACCAACCTTGTACTAAATTTTGTGTTTCTCATCCCAAGCATCCTGAAGTTATTGCACAAAAACCGTTTTAAAGAACCGTTATTTATTTGTTGAACTTAACATCACACCGACACAGGATTGGTCATATGGCGACTTTCCAGTTTTAATGGTGGAGGAAGACCCCAGGTGCCCCTCCGTGCATCATTTTAAAGAACCGGGTCAGTGTGACCTTGACCTGTGACCTAAACATCATTAGGGGTCACCTGCTGTTCATAATCAACCTCCCTAACAATTTTCATGATCCTAGACTCAAGCATTCTCAAGTTATATTCTGAAAAAACATTTCACTGTTTTGCCTTATTGTGACCTTGACCTACTGACCTCAAAGTAAAACTTGACCTGTATTTCATGATGTGATACCTGTGTACCAAACTTTATCATCCTAGGCTCAAGGTCTCAAGTTATCATTCGAAACGGTTCAACTGTTCAAGGTCACTGTGACCTTGACCTTTGATCTATTGACCTCAAATTCAGACAACCTGTATTTTATCATGTTACACCTGTGTTACAAAAGCTATGATCCCAGGCCAAAGCGTTTGCAAGTTATCTTGACCTTTGACCTACTGACCCCAAAGTCGAACTTGACCTGTAACTATGTACCAAAAAATATTCAAATCGGTCAAGCTTTTCATGAGTAATCATCTGGAAGCCATGAAAACCTACTGACTGAAAGACAGACAAGCTTACTACATGGGGGTATAACAGAACATACTCTTTAAAATCTCATGAAAAATATGAGAACTAGATGCCCACGGGCAATATGTCAAGCCCACCAGCTGTCAAAAGGACTGGGAGTTGTGCATGACACTCCTTGTCTCATTGAGGCAAACATTTATGCCAAATAAAATAGACTGCAAAAAGTTACAATATAAGTTATTTACAGTAACAACAAAGGAACGTAAAATTAAAAAAAAATAAAAATAAAAAAAAAATATTAAAAAAATTCTAAGTCCACACAAAAATCCGCAACAGCAGAGATAGGTCAAAACACCTGAAAATTGGATGTAACATGCATGTTGTACTACAGAAAAGTGGTCTTGATTTTTCTCTACGACCAGTAATAAAAAAGTTACAAATGTAAGCTATTTATAGTAACAACAAAGGGAAGTAATTCTAGGATCTTATGCATGACACTCCGTCGCATGATGATGAACAATTGTGCCAAGTTACATCAAAATCCCTCTATGCATCAAAAAGAAATGCTCCAGACAAAGTCATTCTTGTATCTGACTTTTGACCTCTAAGTGTCACCTTGACCTTAGACCTTGGGACCTGGTTCTTCCGCATGACACTCCGTCTCATGGTGGTGAACATTTGTGCCAAGTTACATCAAAGTCCCTCCATGCATGAAGAAGAAATGCTCCAGACAAAGTTGTCATTCTTGTATCCTTTGACCTCTAAGTGTGACCTTGACCTTAGACCTAGGGACCTTGTTCTTGCGCATGACACTCCATCTCATGATGTTGAACAATTGTGCCAAGTTACATCAAAATCCCTCAATGCATGAAGAAGAAATGCTCCGGACAAAGTCATTTTTGAATTTGACCTTTGACCTGTAAGTGTGATCTTGACCTTTGAGATAGGAACCTGGGGCTTGCGCATGACCGTCTCACTGAGGTTAACATTCATACCATATATAAACAAGAGTGCCAGAATGTCACAATATACGCCCGTCACAGCAAATTGCTTTACACTAGCACCTGTATTTGCAAATGGAATTATAATTTTCTAGTTGTTTACAATGTTTTTTTTTAGAAATTATTGTAATTCTTTTATTTTTCCAAGTCCACAAAAAAAATCATTACCAGGTTAAGATACCTTAAAATACACCCAAAATTTGAAAGTAACATCAATGATGTACCACAGAAAAGTGGTCTTGGTTTTTCCCTACAGTCAATTATAAAAAAGTTACAATGTAAGTTATTTATAGTAACAACTAAGGGAAGTTAATAAGGAAAAAAAAAAAAAAAAAGAAACCCTTCCAAAAAATTACAAGTCCACACAAAAATCCTGACCAGGTAGAGATAGCTCAAAATACACCTCAGAATTGGATGTAACATGCATGTTGTACTACAGAAAAGTGGTCTCGATTTTTCCCTACGACTTGTAATGAAAAAGTTACAATATAAGCTATTTATAGTAACAGCAAAGGGAAGTAATTCAAAAGAAGGGACCAGTGCATGACACTCCGTCTCAAGATGGTGTACAATTGTGCCAAGTTACATCAAAATCCCTCCATGCATGAAGTAGAAATGCTCCGGACAAAGTCATTCTTGTATCTGACATTTGGCCTCTAAGTGTGACCTTGACCTTAGACCTAGGGACCTGGTTCCTGCGCATGACACTCCGTCTCATGATGGTGAACAACTATGCCAAGTTGTATCAAAATTCCTCAATGCATGAAGAAGAAATGCTCCAGACAAAGTTTTCATTCTTTTATCCTTGACCTCTAAGTGTGACCTTGACCTTACCCCTAGGGACCTGGTTCTTGCGCATGAAACTCCGCCTCATGATGGTGAACAATTGTGTCAAGCTACATCAAAGTTCTTTCATGCATGAAGAAGATATGCTCCGGACAAAGTTTTCATTCTTGTATCCTTTGACCTCTAAGTGTGACCTTGACCTTAGACCTAGGGACCTGGTTCTTGCGCATGACACTCCCTCTCATTATGGTGAACAACTGTGCCAAACTACATCAAAATCTTTCCATGCATGAAGAAGATATACTCCGGACAAAGTCATTCTTGAATTTTTCAGTCTTGTATCCTTTGGCCTCTAAGTGTGACCTTGACCTTAGACCTAGTGACCTGGTTTTTGCGCATGACACTCCGTCTCATGATGATGAACAATTGTGCCAACTTTAATCAAAATCCCTCCATGCATGAAGAAGATATGCTCCAGACAGTCATTCTTGAATTTGACCTTTAACCTCTAAGTGTCACCTTGACCTTAGACCTAGGGACCTGGTTCTTGCGCATGACACTTCGTCTCATGATGGTGAACAACTGTGCCAAGTTTCATTAAAATTCCTCCATGCATGTAGAAGATATGCTCCGGACAAGGTCTGTGGACGCCGCCCGCTCTCACGCCTGCCAGGGGCGTTCCAGTAATACGTCCCATAGACATTTGGACAACTATGTCTTCGCTTCCGCAAGCGGGCTCGACAATAACAAAACCAATGTGATAATACATTATCTTTTAAAGTAACAGAGCTTAGTCAAACACTGCTGTTCTCAAAATAAATTTAGTTTCTAAGTAAATCCTGAATTCCTATCCTTAAAAGTTTTTTTTTTATTAAAGTTCCCTTGTTCTTCTGTCTTTTTATATTTTCTGGTGTTTCTTTCTGGCTTTTCAAGTATACTGTATTTGTTGACCTTCCATTTTGTAGCTGCCTGCTCTAAAGAAGTGAACCTGTAAAACAGAAATCAAATATTGTAAATTGATAAAAAGAGACCCCAACCAACTTTCATAAAGATCCCATGAAAAATGTGACCTATAGAGTGGTCACAAGCAAAAGTTTACCGACGCACGGACGGACGACGGACGCCGCTCTATCACAAAAGCTCACCTTGTCACTTTGTGACAGGTGAGCTAAAAAATCAATATCTGAGAACCGCTTCCTCCGGTAACACTAAAATGTAAATAAAATTAAACCATTATTTTGTTGATGTGATTTTTTGGGAAATGTTACCTTGCATTTTGGGATGTTGGGAAAAAAATGCAATATTTTTGGATTGGGAAGTGGCCGAATATAGGCCTCTGTCATATAAGGATGAAAAGCCCTGCCGGCTAACAATTTCTGACAAGAAATCATTTTCAAAGTTTTTCTTTTCGTTGAGTTCTATATGGAATTAAATTCTTTGGGTAATTTTGAAAGAGGACCATCCCATGATCATTCTGTGAAGTTTGGTGTAAATCTGCCCAGTGGTTCTGAAGAAGATTTTTTACAAATTGTTGGCACATGACGGACATCAACTCATGTTGTCACCCTGTGACAGGTGATCGAGCTAATAATTGTTTAAATTTGCATACATGTGTTAAATTTTATGGTTTTGTCCAGAAATGCTTTATCATCAAGAAATTGAAATGGAGTCTTAAATAAGGTCTAAAAAAATTTGTTTCCGGTAACATGCTAAAAAAAATTAGGGTAGGTAGGTCAGAAAAACTTTCTTTGGATTTTTTAAAATTATTTTTAGGGAGACTTTTGGGAAATTATTTTTGTGTCAAAACATGAATACAAATAGGGGGGTTATGCCCCTACAGCATCAGTAAGTTGATTTATAACATCACTGTCCATGTTTAAAGCATAAAAAGTGCAGTTTTGCAACTTTTTGTCAAAAAGTTGAAAAAAATGTTCTCAAAGACAAAGGCGGACGGACCATCCATTTAGGGTCGGGCCAAAAATTTATGGAAGGTCAGGATACAGGAAACAGACATTTTTTTTTAAGCCTAATGTTCCTTGGTATTTGATTCTATGCACTGACTCAATCGCAAAAATCTATTCACACAAATACTAATTTGTATACAGTATATCATGCATTTTGAATGATTGAAACTGCTTCCCACAGCTGAAACTATATAATAAAGAAACAGAAAGATAGAAATACCTTATGAGCCGCAAACAAGTGGTTTCAGTCTGTCAACAAGCACTTTGGAGCAGTACAACAATACTCTGTATAATATACCAAGATGCCTGAAAAAAGTGAAAAGTGAGCAAATTAAGAAAACATGGACAACCAGCTGTTTTTAAATTTCAAAGGTCTAAGGGCTATGATACCTTTTCGCAGTTTTTCAATTTTCATGCCAATAAGATGACCCCAATTATATCATTGCCAATGGCATGGCGGGAGAAATTTGTTAAATAGAACTTTTTTTAATGAAAATAAAACAGTAGCAAATTTTGTCAAAATGTATAATGAAATGAAGTAAATGCGGTTAAAAATTTCAGTTTTGAAAAAAGAAAAGTCACTGTATGAGTAGGTTTGTTTACACGACTGACCAGCCAGAACAGCCAAACATTACTTTAACCCAGTGAATTCCAGGTACCTTTTTGACTTGGTGGTCTATGACCTTCACTTTGCTCGGTATCATTAAAAGGCAAAAACAGACTGGTAAAGCAGCTAGAAGAATCTGTTATGCCTTCCTCAGTTTAGTATGAACACAGGAGCCGACAAAATGCTACAATTCACGTAACAATTGTTTATTGGTATCTGACGGTCATTATTCATAAACGTATAACTTTAAACGTATTTGAGTATGTTTGCAGTGTACAAAATTCAGATTTCAACTAACCCATGCTGGCTACCAGATAGAAAATTTTCCAAGCCTGACACCAATTTCACATGCCTGAACTTAAAGCTGAATTTTGAACCATAAAACAACTGGTCTAGCTCATACCCTCAAAATACTTCATCATATTGTTTGGGACATGCTCGACTGGGGATTCCTAGAAGAACAGGAACTGAATGCATCGGATTAAAAAGTAATGTGAGCGGCTTCAGTTTGCATTTTGCCGAGCTCAAATTTAACTTTTTTGACCAACGTACTGCAAATTTTAGCATGTAGCTTTTTTTTTCTTGTTGCTAAATCTGAAATCTACTTGCAAATTTAGACTTTCAATTAAGAATGTTAGAATATCCTAAAAAATCATGCTAGAACATCAATATCATTTGCACAGTTTTCTTTGGCATACAATTTTGTGCGTTATAACTCAAAATGACCTTCAAAGTAATTCGGAACGCATCATTGATGGCGTAACTTAACTACTGGCTGAAACTACGGCAAGGCAAATTTTCGTACCTAATATTATAAACAGCGATTCAACTGTATACATGTACAAATTAGTAAGATAGCCTGCGTTCTAGATTTAATTATAAGATAGACCTCTACATTTCTTTATAATCAGTAATCCATTCAACAAAAAATGGCTTTAGAACCAAAACAGATGTTGTGTTTTCTGTTATCCTCAAATGAAAGCGAATCTATACAAACATTAACAAAAACCGCAACAATTTTGACTATTATTTGTATTTGCAAAATAAATTGTGTGAAATTTTTATCTTAACTTGCATTCCATGAAATTGACTTGCATTTAGCGAGTCCAAAATTTGAGCCCTGTGATTTGTGAAAGTAATTACATCTTCTGCATGATTATGGTTGACTAACTCTTAAACTCTTGCATTTATGGAACAGTTTGAATTCAATTCCTTCATAATTCTGACCAACTAATTGAGCATGCTTCAGAACTCCAGATAAGGGCTGTATTTTTGTAATTACTAACTTGTTAGGGATCAGATATGACTTTATTTTAAAATGTGGACGTATCAATACGAATTTATTTTAAAATGTGGTTGTATCAGTACGACATGTAAACAGTATTACATATATTCCAAAGATCAAGCCGAATTGCATGTCTGCACCAAGTTGCGCTTATCAACGCTATCCCGACTGTTGACAATTTGCATTGTGTCAAATGAGTGCGGAATATACGAAACAAACGCCAATAGCATAATGTAATGCATTAACACATAATTTTTTGGACTTCAAAAATTATGCGTCATAAAAATCTGAAAAGGGGAAATAATTCTACCAAAACTGAAGGCAACCAAGTTATTTTTATTTTAATTTGTGTCATATGAACAGATGAACCAAGTTTGAAAGAAATATCTTTACTATTTTTCAAAAAATGTTAGTTTTTATGTCGAAAGCCCGATCGGGCAATGTTACCAGTCTGTTTAAAACCTATATTTTTTCTATAAGCCAATCCGATTCCCTGTATTTAGGCCGAGCACAGCTTATCGGCAGAATCATAAGCTCAACTTAATTACTGTGTATACATGCAGTGAGCCTTAAGAAATAATAATCTGAAAGGCCCATTTCAAATTGATGAATAAATAAAAATGTAAAAAATAAGGAATTTCTATGCTTTTTATGGGGTGTTTGTTTACATTCTTACAATACAATGGAAAGTTAGTTACTCACGTTTCTAAAAATGTCAACAGGTCCAACCATGCACATGCTGTACT
Source organism: Mercenaria mercenaria (assembly GCF_021730395.1). Lineage (NCBI taxonomy): Eukaryota > Metazoa > Mollusca > Bivalvia > Venerida > Veneridae > Mercenaria > Mercenaria mercenaria. Next base: position 23,763,445 of record NC_069366.1, on the reverse strand, counting down.
GGAGTGCCGTCCATATTCTATATAAAAGTAAAATAATTCCATTAATCAGTCATGCCTGCAAGTAAAATCACGGATTTCTTAATTTTAAAAATTCAGGATACTGGCTTAGTAAAAGAGAAGTTCAAAGAAACTAAAGTACCGGAAAGGAATTAAAATACGATCTGAAAAGCGACACAAAGGTGAATCTATTCTCTCATTCCCCGAGCTGAAGAACTCCTTGGAGAATGTTTTTGTTTCCTCAAATTTTCAAAATGTCGGCGCCAGTGTAACGTGTATCCACTCTCACTCTAAATATAAAAATGTTCAAAATGTCGCCGTTTAAAAATGCTACTCAGTATTGAATAAAGCATGTTTGTATCACAAATTATATCAGTGTAGTCACGTTACCGGCTGATTAGCTTCTGACGCAACAAAATTAACAGCTTACTTTGAATATTCTTTCGGGTCGCAGACATCTTATTGTGCGGATATTGCGTTTCGCCTACTGATCTGACGGACGCTTATTAGCATTAACGAAGACCGTGATATCCCGAATTCATCGGGGTCGTCGCACGCCCATGGTCTAAACCGGAACTCCATATTTTTTTATTTGGATAGTATGTGTTGTTTGGATACCCTCGTATGTTACCGTAGTGGGATTCGATCCCGATTTTCGTCGCTTCGCGACGAAAATCGGTAAGATCGATTCCCTATTATGAAATGCACACTGAACATTTATCATTCAAATCAGCGTTCCCGTCATTCTACTTACCAGACGGAATAACTGTGACGTCATCTAAGAAACATACTCTTTGACTATAGGTTAGAGACCACCATTTTTCCCAGTTAGACTTCCATTCTAACATTATGACCTGTACGGCCTTCCATATATCGAAACATACATGTCTAATTTGTTTTCAAACACTATCTTAGTTCCATCAAAATATCGATGAAAACATATGAATAGAGATTCTTTATTTAAGTAATTTTCATATGAATAAGATGATTCCCTCTTTACATAGTTGACAGCGCTCGATCAAACCTTTTTCAGTACACATAATATGTTTTATCAAAATGTACTATAAAGTTCTGTAAATGTAGTATAATATTTCAATTTTTATGCCCCCGAAGGGAGGCATATAGTTTTTGAACCGTCTGTCTGTCGGTCTGTCGGTCTGTCCGCAATTTTCATGTCCGGTCAATATCTTTGTCATCCATGGATGGATTTTCAAATAACTTGGCATGAATATGTACCACAGTAAGACGATGTGTCGCGCGCAAGACCCAGGTCCGTAGCTCAAAGGTCAAGGTCACACTTAGACGTTAAAGGATAGTGCATTGATGGGCGTGTCCGGTCCATATCTTTGTCATCCATGGATGGATTTTCAAATAACTTTGCATGGCACAGTAAGACGACGTGTCGCGCGCAAGACCCAGCTCCGTAAGTCAAAGGTCCTAAACTCTAACATCGGCCATAACTATTCATTCAAAGTGCCATCGGGGGCATGTGTCATCCTATGGAGACAGCTCTTGTTCAATAACCACATCTCGGATTTGTTTACATGACTAACCAATCAGAACGAACACACATTACCTTATTCCCAGATATACACTTGCCTTACTCCTAGTGAGTTCCCTGTAATTTTCATGCCGGCCGCTCTAATTTATGTAGTTCGTTCACACTTAAGATCAGTTAAACGGTTTGTTCTTCGTCAATTTTCACCCAGAGTGCCCTTCTTCAATCGTTAGTGTTTCTGGAGCGAAAGTGCAACACTGTTCTATGTAGGACTTTTTTTTTTGGTTGGTGTTCCTTTGTGGACTTTCTATCAAAATTGTTACCTATTAATAGTGGAGCAGTTTTCACTTGAGGCATCAAATATCAAGCGTATGTCGATCGGAATTTAGATATTTTCTGCACAGTTCACAACTCACAAAATATTTTATACTTCTTAAAACTTTCTTTGAATTTTTTGTGTATTAGATTTAAACTGCTTCTTTATATTCCTTTATCAGGAGAGAACCCGGAGAAGGACTTGGGTGAGTCAAGAGTTGATATTGTCGAGAAGAAAACCTGTCGAGAAAGATACAGATTAGCAGGTCTAACAGAAGATACTGTATCCCATGACGGCGTATGTGTACAGAATGCTAAACCTTACCAGGCTGCTTGCTATGTATGTAATTAATGTCATTACTTTGAACTTTTAAATGCAGTTGTACAAAATCATTATCCACAAGAAGATTAATTTGAGAGTTTCAGTATGCAGAAATTCTCTCCCTGCACACTAAATGGTAGATTTTAGTAGGAGAAGGAGGAGAAGGGGGTGGGGGTACAGGGTTAGAAATTCTAAAAGTACTGAAAGATATGTAAAAAAAATAAAATAGTTGGAAAGTAGTAATTTTCAGTAAATATAAATTATTAGGTGCACTGACAATGCGGATATGGAACGTTATAGGAAATGGATATCTAATCAGGTTCCTTCTTATTAATCAGTATGTTTTGAGTTTACAATGTAATTGTCTGTCCAAAAATAAGCAGTTGATTACATATTAAGGCATGGTATTTAGAAATATTAATTTTACCATGTGTCGGTTTATACAAGTGCATCTTGAGGACATGATAATCGTGAAGGCCATTAATCGTCCTCAATGTTAAAAATTACACGATTGTCCAAAAGTTAGCCCCTTTTTTACTATTATATATTCATCCAGTAAAGGAGAAAAAGGTTTAGATTTTATAGAACAGTAATAAAATTATGTTTCAAGACAACAGTAACAGTATTGGTATTATATATGTGTGCAATATTCTATAACTGGTGACTACTAAACTATTTTTTTCTGTGTTTACAGGGCGATAGTGGTGGACCTTTAGTTTGCAGAAATGAAATAGGTAAGAGGCTACATTGTTGGTGTAGACATTTTATCACATATAATTAACATATATTTGAGCCGCGCCATTAGAAAACCAACATAAAGGCTTTGCGAACAGCATGGATCCAGACCAGCCATCGCATCCGAGCAGTCTGGTCAGGATCCATTCTGTTCGCTAACGGTTTCTCTAACTGCAATAGGCTTTGAAAGCGAGCAGCATGGATCCTGACCAGACTGTGCAGATGCGATGGCTGGTCTGGATCCATGCTGTTCGCAATCTATACCTTGACCTTTTACCAACATAGGACATGTATGTGCATAATCTACATATTGCCATCTATTCAAATACCAAGTTTTATAAACATATCTTGGATGCTTTTATGTTCCCCATAACTAGACTATCGTCGCGCATATGACCCATAGCTGTCTGCCCAAGGTCAAGATAACTTGATAAGATACATGTCAAGTAAAATTGGTTTTGCACCCGTAGGGGACTTTGTATTCCCACCCCACTGCAATCCTTGGTCACTTGTTTTTGAGATTTTGTCCAGGTTTAATATGAGATCTGCACATTTTAAAGCTGACTTGAAGATATTATTTGGAATTATTCAACATGTCAAACGTTTTGATATCGTATTTTATCTTTAAAAAAAGATTGTAACGCCGCTATTTACTCAGTGGTCACCATTAAGTTAAGACATTATTATACGTTATCCGGATTATATACTGCTTGAATGAATAAATCTTTATGCTTTTTAAATTTGACATTTCCCTTTCGTTACATGGCCATACACATATATGGCATTTAAACGGTAATGATATAGCATAAATGATGTGTCATTTAAAAGAAATGAAAAGCTTTACTTTCATATAGAGCTGTATTTTTACAATTTAATAATAGATTAACTGAATAGAATAATATTCAAATACGATCACTAGTTTGGAATAAATTGATCTTGAACATTGTCTTGTCTGGTCCTCATAATTTCTTTATTTCTGCTGATTGTCTGATAATTTCAAGCATGAGATTTTTCCGGCTGATAATAAAAGATTAAAGCAAGAGTCTGTTTCTTAAAAGGTGTATAAAATGTCATGTTTATTTCAGGACGATGGGAACAGTTTGGTATTACGAGTTATGGAGCTTCTTATTGTAAAAGATTTGTCCCAGCCATTTACTTCAATGTGACAACACAGAGAGAATGGATTGAATCTAAAACAGGTACCTAAACGTTGAATGTCTAGATGTCGTGTATTTACTGATCACGTACTAAATTCTATGGTCTTCTTTTGCTACGTCACGTCGTCATAGTTAGAGACGTGCGTTATGCTATTTGTGTAAAGTGTTGTGTTACGATGCGAACTTTAGAAATTTTAATCTGTTATAGATTTCAGAAATTATTTACAAGATTTTCATTCTGGTTTTGGAAAAGTACTTAAACTTTGTATAAAGGATGGCAAAGAGTTTTTTATGTATACGCACTTACTTAAACTTACCTGTATATACCGACATTAGAGTTGCGCTCTTTTTAATTTTAGGTATCAAACTTCAAGATGTGTATCCACCGCTATACGACGATTCATCAGAGTAAGTCATACAACAGACTACAAGAGATGATTTCCTAATGATTCAGCCAGATTATATTTGTACATAGAACTTATTTCTACATATTACTTTATTTTGCTATTATACTGAATCATGACGATCATTATTTTTTTGTTCGACGGTATATATTTTGTTAAAATGTGACATTTGTATACGGTTTTATATACGCTTATTGCGTAATTGAAAACACTACCACTGCTTGACGATTTAAGATATTTTGTTATGATTTTATTTGTTTCATGCCATCAACATCCAAAATCACTGCTTCCTAGAATAGTTGGAAAAAAACACCAGTCTCATGCACATGCTTCTTTTCTTTTATACCTCTGTAGATACCTGTTGTATACGGCAACTTTACAGTTTTCGTTATTTTATAGTATACTCTTATAAATTAAGCTTCTTTCCCACCTCTGGAAAAAACTGTAATATACGGCAACTTAATAGGTATATTTGTTACATAGTATATTTATATTCATATGTAGTAGTTAAAGCATCTGGTGACAGGTCTAACAAGAAACAAATATCAACACTTTTATAAGTTTGCATGTTCTGTTGCTTTTAATAATGTATCGCCACCTTGAAAAGTAGTCTAGGGATCTTTTCTGTTGACTTTATATTGTTTCTCTTACCGTAATTAACGACAAATTGACCTTGTTTACGATGTTAGACACAAAGTTAACGCAAATCATCGCTAATAAGCGGTATTTTAATATTTCCATGATCTGTATGTACTGCGCATAAATATAAACGTCGATTTCCCGAGTAACTTGCAACAAAATGGGAAAGTTTTTGGTCAGACAGCTAAAGTTTTTTGTATATATCCTCAGATTCAAAGTAGTTAGAAGGCTATATTGGAGTAACAGCGCTTGACCATCCATTGGTCCGTCCGACCGTGTGTCCATCGTGTCCGCCCCATATCTTCATAACCGATGTTACGTTTTCAAAAAACTTCAAGCATCATTTTCTTATCTCATCCAAACAACGTTCAACTCGCGAAAACAGGTCACTAGGTTCATAGTCAATATCTCACTTCGAGGTAAACTATCTTAACTTCATGTCTTCTCCATATCTTCTTGTTTCATATAAGGAGCATCAGGTTTGCACGCAGAGTGGACAACTCGGTTCTCTCGATACAAAGTCAATGTCAGACATGCAGATGAGTGATCAAATAGCTTAAATTCGCGTCCGTTCATTATCTTCTAAATCGCTGGGAATGTTTTCATTAAAATTAGCTCAAATTATTCATATTATCAAGACGTCATGCAGAGCGCACAACCCTGGTTTCCAGGTCCAACATGCACAACAAATGTCAAATAGCAGAACTTCGTTTCTATTCCATAGAATCCCGCTTTATAGATTTTATAGATTTTCATAAAACTGGACGCCATGTAAAGCATATGTCCTGGGTCACTATGTCTTGGGTCAGGTTCAGACATAGTGTGAGAAGAAATATCTTTAAGTCATGTTCGGTACATGTCAAGTATTTTCATGTCAAGTATTGAGTGTTAACCTCATCCAGATAGTATGCAGTGTACACAAACCAGGACAAAACGTTCTAGGCCAATGTCATATTTAGAGGTCAGAGATGAAATTTGTGTCTGCTCCCAATTATTTTACACAAACGGAAGGCCTTTCATAAAACTAGTTCATCAAGCTGACTTGCTGAATGTAGTACCCATGTCAACAGGTCAGAGGTCAGGTCACCCTTGAAGGTAAAAGATCATGATAACAAGATTTTATTTTACCTGTAGCGTCGTTTCTAGCTTTTTATTACTTTCTACATTACCTGAAATAACTCCTAAAATGTGTGCATGCCTGAATTATAAGAAGACTTTGTTTTACTATTAACAGTTATGGTAAAAATAAAGCATATGAAGGAAGTCGTGCAAGAATGAAAAGTAGCAAACTAATTAATGCAAACCGAATGCCATCAGGTTCTCTTGTTGTTGCATAATGAAACTGTTCTATTATATTCTGCTCTATTCTATGTTGTTATATGTGAAAACCTTCTTTGTTTCAGTTTAATCAGTGTATATTCTTAACCAATAAACAGCTATACAATTCTTCGTTTGTTGTTATTTGATTCAAGAACTACTCTGAGTTTATTTTTACTTCTCTTTAGAAGGAACACTTGGAGTTTGTAAGTCACACTTGACTGAGTAACTGAACTCGCAAACTGTTGAAATAACAAGCTAGCCAATCAAACTCCGTGATATAAGAAAAACCTGTTACATTAAAATTATTCTTTCCTAACTGAGGTGACTCTCTGGCTCGAGTACGTATAAATTGATACGAGGATGGAAAAGTGGCGTTTCTGAAACAATTCAATCCTCGTATTATCACAAAGCTTAACATACGACGTTAACTTCGAATGCATGGACAATATGTGAAAACAAACCCATATTGCGACCGTCTCATTGCGTGCAACAAATTCGTGCTTCCGATGACCGGATGTCACATTCACCAGATTTAGGAAAGATACTACTAAATTATAGCCATGAATTACTTGATCAAGTAAGTTTGTTGTGTGCGAGGACGAAGACTGTTTAGCACATCAAATTAGGATGTTAAACAGAGAAAAAATACTGCCTCCATAGCCTAATGATAGAGCGTCCGCATCGATTGCGGGACGTCGTTGGTTCGATTCCCGGCCGCGTCATACCAAAGACGTGAAAAATGGTACCATAGCTCTCTTGCTTGGCGCTCATCATTAACAGGGAAACTGGTCTCTTCTCTCATGTCCTCATGGCGATGGATTCCATCAGGAATGAGATGTCGAGAGTGATTAATATAAGTTGTAGAACTTCATAGACAATCGACAAACATAAATTATGTATAAATTAAACAGAAAAAAATAAAGCGAATATATGTCAAAAAGTAAAATGGTCTTGTTCTTACGTCAAATTCCGAGATTCACACACTGTTGATCAATATTTAAAACAGACATTGCAACCAAAATGTTCCAAGATGACCATCAATTATTCATATAGATGTGGCCAAGATGGAACTTTTGTTATGCTTTAAATTGTTACTATATGCAGTCACATGCTTCAAGTAGACAAATCCCCCTTTCTAGTAATAAGCCTGTTACAATTAAAGCTTGATATCAAATTTGAAATATGAATTCTAAATTAAGACTTAATTACGCACAAATTCCGCTGTCAACCAGTTTTATAACAATAGGGGAAACATACAATACCAGTCCTGTAAGATGGACGAAATAACAAACGAAACATGCAATACTTTTCAGACGGACAATATAACAGGTGAAACATACAATACCATTCAGATGAGAGAAAGAACAATCTAAACATGCAGTACCCTTCACACATACAAAATAACAGGCAAACCATACAATAACCTTGATAAGGACAGATGGAATAATAGGCGAAACAGGCAATACCTTTCAGATGGACAAAATGACAGGGAAAGCATGTAATATTTTTCAGACAAACGGAATAAGTGATGAAACGTACAATACCTTTAAGACGGACGAAATATCAGGCGAAACATACATTTATCCTTCAGACGGACGAAATAAGTAATAAAAATACAAAACTGAATAACAGGCGGAACATATAATGATTTTTATATGGACGAAATAAATGGTATAACAAAAAATACCTTTCAGACGGCCGAAATAGCAGGTGAAACATACAATGCGCTTCAGACTGACGAAATTACAGGCGAAACATACAATACCCTTCAGGCAGACAAATTAATTGGTGAAACATACGATATTTTTCAGACTGACGAAATATCAGATGAAATACAATACCTTCCAGACGGACAAAATAACACGCGAAACATACAATAGCCTTCAGACTGACGAACAACCAGGCTAAATATGCCATGACTTTCAGACATACATAATAACAGGAGAAATACACAAAGACCTTCAAACAAACTAAATAACAGGCAAAACATACAATAACCTTCAGAGAGACAAATCAACAGGCAAATTTTTCAATAATTTTCATACGGACGATTAACAGGCAAAACATACAATTCCCTTCCGATGACGTAATATCTGGTGAAATATACAATACCCTTCATACGCACGATATAACAGGTGTAACATATAATACCCCGCAGACGGAAGAAGTAACAGGCTTAAACTGCCATGACTTTCAGACATACGAAATAACAGGACAAAGACACAAAAAACTTTCAGACGGATAAAATAACAGGCTAAAAATACAATACACAGACTAATCGCGCAATATCTTTCTTACGGACGATAAAAAGGCGAAACACACAATACCCTTCAGACGGACAAAATAACTGGTAAAACAGACGGACGAAGTAACAGGGGCAGAACAAACCAAACCTTCCAGACGAACGAAATAACAAAAGGAACATACATTACCAACCAGACGGGCGAATTAAGTGATGAAACATAAAATGCCTTACGGACGGATGAAATAACTGGTGAAATATGCAATACCTTTCAGACGGCCGAAATAGCAAGCGAAACATACAATACCTCCCAGAAGTCCGAAATAGCAAGCGAAACATAAATACCTCCCAGAAGTCCGAAATAGCAAGCGAAACATACAATACCTCCCAGAAGTCCGGAATAGCAGGCGAAACATACAATATTTTCCAGACGGACGCAATGACAGGCAAAACATGCAACGTCTTTCATTTGAACGAAAATAGAAAACAACAACAACAGGCGTAACATACAATACCGTTCAGACGGATGAAGGCTTTTAAAAGTTGACAACATTTCAGCATCTCTGATCTTGACGGGAAGAGAGTTCCAAAGCCTAGGAGCATTGAAATAATATAAGAATCTGCCACTGGTTGAAGGTGCAAATTGAATTGGTAATTGTTAAGGCGGAAACGAGAATCTGAGAATCAGTTACAGGATCTTTTCTTTTTTCTTTTGCAAACCGTATTATTAAAATAATAGTGGAAATGAAATTAAACAAATGTTTTTTTTTTCTCTTATGCACTATTTTTATGGTACCGCACGAGAGTAATTTTACACCCCTGCTGCAAGACGAAGTTTTTCCAGCACCTGTCGTGAATGTCACGAGTTATCATATCATTTTCTGTTGCAGCTCATAGGTTGTGTTATTAAAGCTCCTATTGCCATGCTACCTCCTTCTTTCTCTTTCTTGTGTAACTGTACATAGCTTTATGCGGTAATTTGTTAACCTTTGATATGCTCAAAAAAAATATATATAATTTACAGACGTGTTATTTTGGTGGTCAACTCTCGTATATATAAGAATGTTTATAAAACTATGATAGAAAAATGTAATATTGTGAAAACCGCTAAAAAGGAAATTATTAGATATTATGTGAAGTAAAAGTGTGGAACTACGGTAGTATATTTAGAACATGCATTTTTTTAAAGATTAAATTATATCGTGCGCACCACATCTTATCTCGAGCGCACGACATATTACTTCGAGCTCTCGATATCTTATCTAAAGCCGTTGACATCTTATCTCGAGCTCTCGACATCTTATCTCGTGCGCATGACATCTTATGTCTTGCGTAGGACATCTTATTTCATTTGAACGGCATCTTATTTCGAGCGCCTGACATCTTATCTCGTGCGCATGACATCTTATGTCTTGCGTAGGACATCTTATCTCATTTGAACAGCATCTTATTTCGAGCGCCTGACATCTTATCTCGTGCGCACAGCATCTTATCTCGAGCTCTCGACATCTTATCTCGATCGCTCGACATGTTATCTTGATTGCTCGACATTGTATCTCGATCGCACGACATCTTATCTCGATCGCTTGACATCTTATCTCGATCGCTTGACATCTTATCTCATTCGCAAGACACCTTCTCTCGAGTGCTCGACATCTTATCTTTAGCGATCGACATCATATCTCGTGCGCACGACATCTTATATAGAGCGCTCGATATTATATCTTGTGCCCACGACATCTTATCTCGCGAGAACGAGATCTTAGCTCAAGCGTACGACATCTTATCTATAAATAGTAAGGCCCTTTTGCGATTTAAAACCATAAGTAAAAACATACGACTTCCACCGTTTTTGCTTTTGTTTCGATTACACTTTTCACCGTTTCATGTGTTTGCAGGGTTGTTATTTAAATACACAAACTGATTAAAAAAGGCGAAGACGCATACATTTATGTCCTTCAAAAAAAAAAAAAAAAAAAAAAAAAAAAAAAAATAGTATGTAGGCTTCGCCCATATATATGCGATTTTATACTATCATTCGAACAGCATTTTGTTTCTATTTATTCTAACATGCAGCAAGCATCACTGATTATGTTCTTTTATTATTAAAGATAGGATTACCAATTATGTCCACTGTTCTCTCAAATGATGTGATAAACTTGTACTTGTGGGAAGTGTTAATGACATCTGAATTTGTGGGACCCTGATTATCTACTTGTCCGTATGTTTTACTGATGACCTAAATACACACAAATGGTCTTAATATATATAGATATGATGTCGAGCGCTCAAGATAAGATGTCGTGCACACGAGATACGATGCAGTGCGATCGAGATAAGATGTCAAGCAATCGAGATAAGATGTCGAACGATCGGGATAAGATGTTGTGTGCTCGAGATAAGATGTCGTAGGCACGAGATAGGTGTCAAACACTTGATATAAGATGTTAAACGCTCAATATAAGATGTCGAGCAATCGAGATAAGATGTTGTGCGCATGAGATAAGATGTCGTTTACACGAGAAAAGATTTCGTGCGATCGAGATACGATGTCGAGATATCGAGATTAGATGTCGCTCGCACGAGATAAGATGTGGAGCGATCGAGATAAGATTCGTGCGCTCGTGATAAGATGTCGTGCGCACGAGATAAGATGTCGGCCGCACGAGATAAGAAGTCGAGTGCTCGAGATAAGATGTCGTGCACTCGAGATAAGATGTTGAGTGCTCGAGATAAGATATCGTGCGCATGAGATAATTTCATGTTAAAAGATAAATGCGTGTCCTTAACATACCACCGTATGGAACTTGAAACGAACTAACATGTTATTTCGTTGTGGTAAAAATGGCCATGTAAAATAATCAAAGGAAAAAAGTAAATCTTTGCCACAGCACTAGCAAAAACATGGGCCAATCCTGTTAAGCATGCAAGGAAGCTCCGATTTCCATACAGCATGGCTCTAATACATGTATTAGGCATAACTTGCGACACAGTTTTTTTGTGCTTACACGTGAAATAACATATCCCATAAGTCGGATAGGAACTTATCACATACTCGTTCATAAGTTTTTAGTGATATTACGAAAAGTATTGCCCTCGTGTTGCAATTTGCCAAAAATGATGTTTGCATGTTTGCAATATTATTTAAAAAGGCGTTACTAAGGTCTAGTCATTGGGCAACTAGACAACTGATATAACTGGTAAGATACCGTCTGATGAGTCGTAATACTTCCCTAAAAACTCCTGAAACAGGGTCACAAAAATGTATATGGAGTTGTTCTTTAATGTGAACAACAATAGAGCTACTTCTGTTCGGTTTTATTATCACTAAGTCTAATTCTTTTGTGATACATCCACAAGGCAATATCATTTAGGCAATCCTCGTCCGTCCTATTAATTATAAACATTTTATACTATGTAATATAGTAATGTATAATTTTCCTTCTTAATGTCAGAACTTTGAATATATTTGTAATCTTACCATTTTTAGCTCGGCTGTACGAAGTATATGGACAGCTGTCCTACTCGCCCTGGCGTCCGTCGGCTTTGGCGTCCTTCCGCGTGCACACCTTGGTTAAAGTTTCGATGCAGATTCTCTTTTTTTTCTCTTTATCTCTGTAATTGATGGATTTGCTTCGAACTTAGAATAGTTATTCCTCATCATCACCCACATCATCTGGCATAAGGGTTATAACTCTTGCACCAATATTTCATGAATTATTCCCCCTTTTATATAGAATTTCAGGTTAATTTTGGCGCACTTTCACCTGATTTCTGTTATTACTTTATGATAACAGATCTCCTTTTCTCAATCAAATGTTACTTCACCTAACTCCATCGACGTCATTTGCAAAATAAAGGGGAGGTCATTCTAACAGATCTCAATTCTGGTCAAATAGATCAGCCTTCTTTCCTGGGAAGAACCAGTACAGCCCTCAAGTTAGGTGGGAGACACTCAAGAGCATCTCCGAAATTTCCAGTTCCTTCCCTTTCTTCCTTCGACGCTATTGGCAAAATAATGGTGGGGTCATTCTAGGGGAGGTCACTAAACAACCTCTTTTTGTTGCAATCAAATGTTACTTCCCCTACCTCCCATGTCGCCTTTTGCAAAATAAAGGCTATGTCACTCTATCCGACTTCTATGTCCATTGCCTTCCATCATTATAGTTGAATTGATGTAAGTGATAAGATTTGGGTATTTCATAGTTGATTTGGATTAGATGAGCATAAAAGAGTCAAGGCCAACATATTGAATTGCAACCTAATTGGAAAAGACAGAGGCTGAATATCCATACAACAGGATTTCAAAGATATCTACTAAAGGAAAATCAACTAATAGGCCAGTAAAGTATGGTAGTTCCAGTCTATAGGTGGTAAGGTTTAACATTGTTAATTATATTCTGCTAATATAAAACATAAAGTGATTTGCCTAATCCCTAAGATTAATGAACTCAAATTTTTATTATAGGTACACGAATCACCAGCTTTACGTGTTATCTGAGGACAGTGACTGTCAATGTAATTAATTTGTAAGCTCTCTAAGACAGTGATTTGATCAGTTTCATTGGCGCAAGACTTCCCTTGGTATATATAACCATATCGTAATACAGGTTCTTTTCAAATGCGGATGTCAGAAATGTCTGTAAAATTTAGATCTAGCTGATGCCCTTACATTTTTTTTTCCTTTTACAAACTGCCAAACTTATAGACTCATCTATAACTACAACTGTACAAAACCTAGACGTTTATCGTCACCAAACGTGACAGCACTTTCCGCCATGTAAACATTCCTCTTGTTGCCTGGTACAGACCTAAACATGTTTTCCAGTATACAGTAGAACCCCTCTAAACCGGTCCCCCTCAAAATCGGATCCCTTATCAAAGCAAACGTTTCGTCTGGTCACGAATATTCTCTTATATATTTGATCCCGGGAAACCGGACTTTCATGTACAACTTGAACAAAACCGGACTTTCATGTACAACTTGAAGAAACTACTGACATGCCGTGCATTTACATTGTTGGTATAAAACTACTTGTAATAAATTGATATTTGAGCCGCGCCATGATAAAACCAACATAATGGGTTTAAGACCAGCATGGATCCAGACCAGCCTGCGCATCCGCGCAGTCTGGTCAGGATCCATGCTGTTCGCTTTTAAAGCCTACTGCAATTAGAGAAACCGTTAGCGAAAAGCATGGATCCTGACCAGACTGCGCGGATGTGCAGGCTGGTCTGGATCCATGCTGGTCGCAAAGCCACTATGCTCATTTTTTTTACAGATTATGCCCCCAGTAAAGCAAATTCAGTGAATTTGTAATCCCCTTCGTATAGTTTGTTATGCGTATAAGGGGACTACATTTTAAAAGATATTAAATTTCCAGATATACAGAAGTTATGTACAGAAGGACCTTGCAAAGGTTTGTAGGTTCCTGATTTTTGTTTACAAAAATATCGCCCAATAATAACTTACATTTGTATTAAGTTTCATGAAGGTCAATCAATGGGTTACTTTGTTTTGTGGAAATTTATGGGTTAAAACAATCAAAGGGCAATAAATCTGCATTTACTGAAGTGATCCTAAGGCCACACCAAACTGAAAAGTTGTTCATTGGATTTTTTTCTGAAAAAAATTGAAGCGGCGAGCGAAAAAATAGTTCAAATATTTGTTTTTGGTTTTGAGAAAATCAGGAGCGAGCGAAGAGCGAAGAAATATATTTGTGTTGTTTTGGCTCTCGATTAACTAATAAAAACCTAAAAATAGAATGTGTAGTCCTTTTACATTAGAAATAATTCACCAAGGATTGAGAAAACACATACATTTTGGTTTGGGAACATTTTGACCCACAGAGGCACAACAAAGCAAACTCATGCAGGGAAATGTAATAACATTGGCATACAGTTAAGTGTAATCAAATAATGTATGTGTTTGTGTATAGAAAATATGTATTATACAACAATGCAGAAGTCTACACCAGAAGAAACAATTCCCACAACTCTCATTTGAATTTTGACAGAGTTATGCCACTTTTCAACTTAGATTGTTTTGGTTAAAGTTTTATATTGTCCAATATCTCTGTTACTTTCAAAGCTATTGACTAGTATGCCCCTCTCACTGGCAAAGCTCTAATTCAGAGTCAAGCACTGAGAAAAGTCGAGCATGCTGTCTTACAGATCGACAGCTCCCTTTTTTTCTAACTTTAAACTTTCTTAACAGATTGAATTTGTTGAAACAAAGTCTAAATTTAGGTCTGAAATGGTGGTTAACGTGCATTAATATAATTCTACTCGAGGACTGAAAAAAGGTAAAGCTTTAAATTGGTGTGAACACAATTCATAGTGTAAATTCTTTACCCCATCCACTTTTGTATAAAAATACTGATCATTTTGACAGGAAAAACAGAAAACAGAAATGCATCAATATGTATTTACCCTTACCAGTAGTATAAGAAATGGCGCTTCTGGGACACTTTTTTTCAATTTTTAAATTAACCACCTCTTTATAAACCCAAAGTGGGCCCCAATTTTAAAAAAAAAAAAAGTTTTTAATTTAAATTTTTTTATTAAATTTTTTTTTAACCCAAAATGAAAAAAACATATTTTTAAAAAATAAACCCCAAAGGAAAATTTAAGAATTTATATTAAAATCCCATTTGAAAATTTTAAAAAATTTTTAAAATTTGTTTCTTATTCTTTTGATTGTTAACTTTTGTTTCTTACAATAAATCATACAACGGTACTTTTCTTGAATTTTTTAAATGAAAAAATAAAAAATAAACCAAAAGTGTATTTTTTTGTCTTGATATTGTTGTTTTTTACTTAATCGGGGTATATATTCAATCCCCTCTTCGGCGGGGAAGTAAAAAGGGATCAAAGTAAAAAAAGTTTTTTCGAAACCTCGGGTTTTTATCTTTTTTTTTTTTTTATGAAGTACAATTTTTTAAGTAAAAAAACCAAATGTTTTCCGGGTCCAAGAGTGCCAAATTTTTAATTCCATTCTTTTAATTTTGTTTTTGGTAATTTTTTCTATAAAAAACCCCCCAAAATTTTTTAATTTTTTTTTTTTAACATTGTTCAATTTCAAGTTAAAAATTGGTTTGTTATAAATTTATTTTTTTTTTTTATAGGAATTTGTCTGTACGACCCGTTGGGGAATAATCTGAAACCTTTCCCCCTTTAAACAAAGATGAAAATCAGGGGGATCCTGGGACAACAGCAGCATACCCAAAAAGTCCCAATTGTCTCTGTTTTTGTGTTAATTTAATCACTCCAGTTACTTTTTGTTTTTTTTTTTTGGTGTAGATATGGCGTATCATTTTCTTTATCTTAGCTAAAAATCTTTACCTTCCCAAGTAATTACAACACAGTACTGGCCGCCAGAGGGGCCCCCGTCCCCAGAGGAGTAATATTTTGGAGTTTTTGCTCCCAGGGGAAGAATTGTTTTCCAAAAAACAGTAAAGTCAAAAAATCCCCCTTTTTGACTTGATGGACATTTGTTTTTTTTTGAAATTGAAATTTTTAACCCTTATATTTCTAATAGATTTTTTAAATTGATTAATTTTGTTTTTGAAAAAAGTCAAGGAAAGTTTCCACGTATTGTTCATGTTTTAATTTAAAAAGATATGGAATTTTATTTAAAAACCCTTGTGCTAAATTTTCTTTTCCCCATTTTGGGTTTTCCCTTATATTCAATAAAATTTTGTGACATCTTCTTTATATTTATTTTATTTTATTTTTTTTTGTTTTAATTTCTTTTTTTTTAAACAAAACAAGTTCTTTCCAATGTATTTTTTTAAACTGTTTCTTCATTAATAAATTTGCAAAGCACGGAAGGTGCCCCGGGCCCAAAACTTTTAATTTAACTTTTTAATGTAATGTTTTAAGGATCTTTGTATTTATTTCCCTTTTTAAATTTTCCAAGTTAATTGAAAAATCCAAAAAAATTATTAAAGTTTGATTTTTTACCCCGATTTCCCGTATCTTATTATTTTGTTTTTTAAAAAATTTAAATTACATTCTTTAATTTTGTATATGGTGTTTTCGTTTTGGATAAAAAAATTCCCAAACTTCAAGGGGAAAATTCCAAAGTAAATCATCATCTGCTGCATTAGCTTTAAAGTATCTAATAAAGCGGATTCGTCTTTGTGATTATTTTTATAGGTCGTTTAAATAAATAAATACATTTCGGGTTTTATTCCCCCAGCTTTTATTCAAAAAGTTTTTTCGTCTGTCGTGTATCATTTGATTGTTTTTTCTTTTCCAAAGGTTGCCCATTTTTTTTGTAAATCTTTAAAAAATTAGTTAAACCCAAAATTAAAAAAATTAACGGGAAACCCAAAAGAATTAATTTTGTTCTTTTTCTTACCAGACGCCTTAGCTCAAAAAATTAAATTCTATCATCTGTCAGTGCAGTGTTTTTTAAATTGACTTGGAGGTAAAATATTTTTTTAAACCTGAAAAATGAAAAATTTATTTAGTGGTTTTTAGATTTCCCTCTTCCCCTTTGGGTTTTGAAATTTCTGAAGCAAAACCTTTATTATATCCGCTTGGCTTCCTACTTTCGCAACGAGTAGTATCAAAAGATAAATTCATTTTTCCCATTTTGATTTGCATAATCATTAGATAATTCAATAAATTTTTTTACATTATTACTTTGTAAAATTTTATTAAAACATATACAATTTTTCCCCTTTTTTTTTTTTTTACTAATGATCAATTAATGAAGTGATTATTAATTTAAAGCAATTGATTTCCTCGGGATAATTAGCCATCAGCAGGGTTTTAATTTAAAACTTATTCAAAAAAGCCCTTAAACCAATCAAAATATGGTTCATATTAATTGTAAAGTAATTTTGTTTTTTTTTGCTTACATTATTCCCCAAGACAGATATTAAATTTTATCTAATTGAAAGGAGTAGTTTGTATCTTTACAATTTTTTTGTTCAAAAATTTTATATATTATATTTATTTTTTTTTTTTAAATTAATTGTTAATACGTTTACGCGTCCCCATCCCGACAATATTTTTATTTTTTTTCCAAATTAACATCCCCTTTTTTTATTTTTATGTTATTTTTCTTGAATTCCTTTGGAATTAAATTTCCAACTGCCGGAGAGGTTTCTTTTTTAATTTTTCAAAAATTTATTTGAGAAATTTCCAACTTCCATTCCCAAATTTTTTGTTTCCCCTTTCTAGCGCGGTTTTCCGTGTTTCCCGAGCTTTTTTTTTAGTGTGTATGAAGAGCAATCACTTGAAAAAAAAATTTGTTAAAAGGGCAAAGATACCTTGCCAAGGACAGCGTCCCCGGAGACCCCCGTCTGCCAGTTATTTTTTTTTCCCCTGTGAGTAACATAAATAAATATTCCTTATTTTTTCAAAACTTTTTGACATTATAAAAACTAAAATTTAAATTTTTCTTTTTTAAATTAAAAAAACGTTTCAAAACCCCATTAAAATTTAAATTTTTCTACCAAAAAAGTCGGTTAAAAATATTTCTTTTTGAATTTATGATATTTTTTTTAATTTAAATATCCATCTTTTTGGGTTTTTTTGTAAACGGTAAGTCTTGTTAAATTGCAGTATTAAAGCTAGTAATATCACTAAAATTACATAACAAGCGAAATTTCAATAAGTCACAATGAATATAAATTTTATCCCGGTTGTTTATTTGGGGTTGTGTTCCCCATTCAGTATTTCCAATGCTTTTTTCCAAAAACCAAGCAAGTTGAAATTTGACTTTTTAAACAAAATAAAAAAATTTTTTAATTTTAAAACAAATATAAAAACTACTTAAAACAAATTCCAAACTTATTGGGCAAGTTGATTTATCAACTTATAATATCATACTTATTAAGTTTCCCTTAGTAATTTTAATATCAGTGTAAATGTAAGAACCTTTTTTAAATATTTCTTTCCAATCCTTACCTTATTTTAACGAATTCTTTTGTTATATATTACACATATTATGCCAAAAATAAGTATGTGTTAATACTATCCAAAACCCACCAAAGTTTTTTTTTATCTAAATTAAAGAACGACCAAAACTGATTTAAAATCCCCGGGTATTTTTTTATATCTTTAACGTTTTAGAATTAATACTATTTTTTTCCTTTATATATTTTAAGAAAATATTTTTATATAACATTTCATGTTGTTCTGGTAAGAGTGAATATTTTTAAATTTTAAATTTATTACTACCCTAATACCTTATTTTTTTTTTCTTCATTATTATTTCCGCCAATCGAACCCCCAAAAAACTCCATCATAACCAAAAACTTTGGTTGCACGGACAGTACCCTAACTTTTCCCCCCAAATTCTTTTTTAAAATTTATAGATTTTTATTGGGTAGGTAATCCTGATTTTTTGTTAATTCTTTTAAAATTTTTCGAAGATTGAATGTTTTTTTTTTTTGTTAACCCTTTTTTTAACAAAACAATTTAAAAAATTATTCTTTTGTTAATTATTTTTCCGTTTTCTTCCTTAAAAAATTAATTGTTTTGACCATAAAATTTATTTAAAATTAAAATTAAGTTACATAATGTCCATTTGGTGAACTTTATACGGTTATGATATTATTCCCTTTTCCCCATGTAGAAGAATCCCCAAAATATGATTAAAAGGTTTTGTACTTTTTTGTTCTTTTTGTTCATGTTTTTAAATTTTTTTACTTTTTTTTGCTTATTTGGGTCTTTTTAATTTTTTTGCAGTTACTAAACCCTTTAGCTTTTTAATATTTTTAGTAACGTCATCTATTGTACTTTAAGTTTTTTTTATTTTTTTATCAGGGTTAGATTCCTGCAGTAAAAAGTTAAAAATTTTTAGACGGGGTTTTTAAAATCTTTTTCTTCTAAAACTATTTTCAAGGGAAAAATTTTAAAACTACTGTAGGTATTTTCTTTGTTTTTTGGGTTTTCCTAAATTCTTTTTTAGGCATGAGTCTAACAGACCTCCGCCCAATACTGGTGAATATAGTATTTTTTAATTTTTTTAATTTTTTTTGGTAATTTTTATACTTTTTTGCCCTCAAAATATCTGCTGGGGGGCGGCTGCAGCCCTTTCCATCTTTTTTCTTTAAAAAATTTCCAGCATTTTATCAATCTCTTTGTGTCTAGTTTTTGTGGTAATGGTGGTAATAATGGTTGTTCTTTCCTCGGGGGTGGTTTTAAATAACTCTGCCCAAATTTTTTTTTGCATTTTTTCAACAAACCTTTTTTGGAAATAAAAGCTAAATTTCTCTTAATTGGTAATGCTTTTAAAATGACTGATAATTTTTTTTTTTGACTTTCTATTCCTTTGTAATTTGGGTTATAAATTTAGTGTAATATCTCGATTGTAGCTTTTAAATTTTTTTTTTCATTATTTCTTCTCTAAGAGCCCTCATCTTTTGCCCGACTAAGTTTTTTCTTATTCTTATTTCACTAAGTTTTGATTGCATTTATATAATAATGTAAAATAATGTAAAATAATGTAAGATAATGTAATATTATTATATAATGGAAATTCCAAATTATGATACAAAAAGTAATACCAAGCACAATAACTTTAAACAACATTATCCTTTTATTCCGGATTCATGCTTTAGAATGTTAATATGTGGATCTTCTGGATCTGGAAAAACAAATACATTAATGCATATGATACGAAAACCTCTTATATATTATGATAAATTATACCTATATGCTAAAAACCTAGAACAATATAAATATCAGGATTTTATTAACCACTTAAGCCAAATTGCAAAAAAAAAAATAAAGTAGATCCAAATGAAATACTTAAATATTCGGCCGATTCCAACCAAATTGAACCTTGTGAGAATCTTGAATCAGAAAAACAAAAAGTAGTGATATCTGATGATTTTGTATGTGAAGATAAAAAGGTTCAGAATGAAATAACAAAATACTTCATTCAAGGACGTCATAAAAACTGTTGTGTTATTTATTTAAGTCAGTCTTATTATAAAATACCAAAAGATATTCGGATTAATTGTTCACATTATATTTTATTTGAAAGTCCAAGTAAACGGGAAAATGATATGATTTGTAATGAACAAAATATTAACCCTAACTCTTTTGCTAATGCAACAAATCAAAAATATGATTTATTATATATTGACAAACCAAGGAAGTTTTTAAGAAAAAACTTTACTGGTAATTTATAGATGGGAGTTTTTAATGATGTAAAACAAATAAGTGAACCTGACAGTATAAGTAAAGTTAAATTTGATATTGATTTAAGTGATTATGCTACTAAAAAACAATTAAAAAAAACTTAAAAAGGAATCGGAATCATATCTTCACAGAAATAAGGAACTTGATAACACAATGAACAGAGCATTGGATTTGGAAGGTAATAAACTTATTAACCTAGGAAATCCGGATAAACCCAACGATGCAGTTTCAAGACGGTTTATGTTTAAAAAAGTTCAAGGTGTAATAGATGACCATAACCTTGAAGATATCAAAAGTATAAAACAGACACTAGAAACAAAAGTAAAGAATATTGAAGAATTAACAAAAGATTTTAAAAATAATTCGTTATTAATAGTTCAATTACAAGATAAAATTGAAAAAGAAATGAAAGCTATGGTTGATTCTATTAAAGAACTTGTGGAGAAATCTGATTTGACAGATGAAAACATAAAAGAAGTATTTAAAACAAATTTTGAAAAGTTATACACTCAAGTTCAAGAATTAAAAGATAGAATGATTAAACATGAAGAATAAAAGACAAGATTATTGAAGCTGAGAAAAGTTACAAAATATTATCAGTTAGAAATCAGAACGAAATAAATAAACTAAATACTGGCTTTAAAAAACCCCCAAGATTTACTGATACTTTTTCAAAAAATTTGCAGAATATAAATCTGAATTGGAAAAGGCAGTTGCAAGAGGCGACGACCATGCCACAATTAAAAACCCTTAAAAAAGAGTTAAATTTAAAATAGATGACTTTGAAAAAAATTCGAATTTGGATTAGTACTGTTGATAACCGTCATCATTTAAAGTATGCAGACTTAAGTAAACTTACAAAAATATTAAAAGAAGATATAACGCGTTAAATACAAAAGTTGAAAAACCATAAAAATGAACTGGGACCTTGTATTTGAAAATCAGTTAACAAGGAGAAGCAATTTCTGCTAATGCTAAAGCAATTAATATAGTTAATGTCAGCTAAGAAAATTTTAAAAAACAACTCCGGATCTTGATTAGTACTGTTGACGCACGTCACATTTAAAGTATGCGGACTTAGTAAACTTAAGGTTTTTTTACAAGAAGATATCAAACGGTTTAAAGATAAAATTAAAAAAATGATAAATGATCTGGACTTTGTAGTTGAAATATCAGCAAATAAGGAGAATCAAATTTTGCTAATACCAAGTAATTTACTAATGTTTAAGAATTACAAAAATAAAATGTTTTTTAAAACAAGAAACCAATTGCTAGAACAAAAGGTGTTGTGACAATTTGTCTGCTTCTGAAGTTGCTCAACAAAACGACTTGATGATTTTGTGAAATAATTCTTGAACTAAATGAAAATATAAAACAACAGAAGATGAAATAGAAAAAATAAGACGCGAAGTGTTTCTTTTTGAACATTACAAACAACAGACAACTACTATAACGGTTTTTGGTAATTTATCATATATAATTGAAGATAAACTGTTGCAACAAACAGTGATAACGAAAGATTTTTTTTGCATTATTTGGAATACGAGCTAATAAGATTACAGATTATAAAAGTTTTATTAAAAAAGGAAAAAAAATAATTTCTAATCGAACAGATGGGATTATTTAATTTAAGTTAAATTATCGTAGGTATCGTGACTTCTTTAATAAAAGTTTTGATTTTATTTTTAGCTGGTTGGGGTTGGATGGCCAAAAAATGGAATGAGTAAAAAATAGGTTAAAAATACAAACCCGTTTTTTAAAAAAATTAATTAGCCCAAAAAAATGGGTTTTCAATTTTTTCCAAAGAAAGGGAAAAAAATTCCAGAGGACTGCTAGGCAATGCAACTACCAAATATCAAAAACCTAGTTCTTGCAATTTCTGGCAAGAAGATTTTAAGTTCTTTTCTATAATGTCTAAACTTGAACCCCCTGGGCGGGGCCTCTTTTCACCTCAGGGTCAAAATTTGGATAATTTTGGTAGAGGAATACTAGGAAATGCAACAAACCAAATATTAAAAGCCTAGGCCTTGCAGTTTCAGGCAAGAAGATTTTTAAAGTTTTTTTCCTGTATAAGTTTATGTAAAACTTGGGACCCCCGGGGTAGGGACTTCTTTTCACCCCGGGGTAATAATTTAGGCAATCTTGGTAGAAGGGCAGGAGGCAATGCTACACACCACATATCAACGGCCTGGGTATTGTAGTTAAATATATGAAGATTTTTAAAATGTTTCCTATATAAGTCTGTATAAAACTTGAAACCCCAGGTCGGGGTCTCTTTTCACCCTTGGGGCATTATTTGAACAATCTTTATAGGCAACCATTAGATGTCACATGCCAACTATCGAGTCTCTACGCCTTGCGGTTTTGGACAAGAGGATTGTTTAAGTTGTTTTCATTTCTGTTGCTACGACAACCAGATTTCTGTGTGAAATTCAATTCTTTAAACAACTTTAAAAGGGGGCTACCCAATGATCATTCCTGTGAAGTTTGTTGTAAATCTACACAGTGGTTTTGAAGAAGGAAATTTATTTGGAAAATATTCACGGACGGACGGCGGACCACGTACGATGGACATTGAGCGTTCACAAAAGCTCACATTGAACCTTTGGCTCAGGCAAGCCAAAAATGAACTTTTGATGATTTGTAAGTCACATGTGTATAAATCCTCGTAATTGATTAAAAAATGAGGTCACATTCTATTTAAAGATTTTGTAAACGTAAACAAAAGTAGAAAAAAATGTAGATTATTATGTAAAATACGCTGTCAATATTAGATTCTTATGTCAATTACTGATTTGTTGATAATATCTATTGACAATTTGATATGTTGACAACTTATAAAATTATATCAATGTATGAAACAACCGACGCAAGAATATGTAGTTGGTGTGATTTGATGTTTCTACAGCAACTCGTCGTTAGTGTTTTCTCTCAAATAACGATAAAATGTGGGTACTGTTAAAGTGACCAACGGAACAAGCTAACTGACATATTTTAAAGTATCTTATGTTATGCAGTTGGGAGTAAACCAGTAAACCGGTGCAATTCTGCAATTCGGGTGAAATAATGGATAAGACCAACACACTTCTTGCCCTTTTTGCAAAAATATCCAACACTTACTTCACTCTCTTCATCTATTTTCAGTGTCATAATATTATACATTCTATGTCAAACTTGCTGGAAATAAACAGGCTGACAAATTTCACTCCAACTGTGGGCGAGTAGCTTTAAATGCAAAATAATTCTTGATTCTGAGAAAGTGCAAATCCATACCTAGTAAAAGGTCCGGGAAATGAGCCGCACCATGAGAAAACCAGCATAGTGCGTTTGCGACCAGCATGGATCCAGACTAGCCTGACTAGCCTGCGTTTCCGCGCAGTCTGGTCAGGATCAATGCTGTTCGCTAATGGCTTCTCTAATTGAAATAGGATTTGAAAGCGAACAACATGGATCCTGATCAGACTGCGCGGATGCGCAGACTGGTCCGAATCTATGCTGGTCGCAAATGCACCATGTTGGTTTTCTCATGGAGCAGCTCAAATTTAAATTTCTTCGTGATTCAGATCGTCCTTCCATTAGAAATAGATAGCGTCAAGCTGTTACAATAACAAGAGTTGTCCGTAAGGCAACTAATGCTTGACTATTCGAATTGCTGTCCTTACACTAAATGTTAAAACATCTATAGAGTTTCAATCCAGGATCTGCATTTGTTTTAGTTTCGGAGATGGTAATGAATTCATTGTTTTAATGGTTCCAAAGCAGTAAGTTCTTTTTTTTATAAATTCGGACATCGATCATTTAAAAGACCAATAGACATATTAATATACGCCGGAACATTTGTTTAGTTTAGTTGTATTATGTAAAATTTCTTCACCATGTGCAATGTGCTTGTTATTGCATGCACCCCTCATCAATTGATACACTTAATCAAGGGCGTTGCAAAAGGTTGGCGACATTGATCATTTTTCTTTACTAAGCTAGTTTTAGGAAAAGTCTCGTATGTATATTTCAGTCTGCCATTGTAAAACAGTAATCTTTAGGAGATGATTTCATATAAGCATCATTATACCCCGACGACCAATTTCCGGACAAAAAAAATGTTTTGTCACTTATTATCTGCTATCTGGGTGGTTATACTAAAGAAATGGGTGTACTGCACGCATTTTTTCCTCTTGGAAACAGTTTCTACGTTTAGCGAAAAGAAGACTTGAAACTTTTTCAACTTGACCATTTTTACCATTCTTTTCCTGTCTCAAAAATGTGAGGTAGTTTTTCCATGTATGGTAATCAAAAATTTTAGTTTGTCACATGTATTTGTAGATCTATATACCGGGAAAAAAAACACAACAGAATCAGTGATAATGAATTGTAGCTAAAAACATAAACAGTGAAGTACGTATCATAAATGAGCACATCCAACTTCGGAATCAGTTCATGTTTGTAATTGATCATTTACATGACGGAATTAACCTATTGATAACACATCAGTATCATGTAATGTGTGACAAGGTACACACGTTTATTAGTACTACACTTAGTAATTATCGTAAAGTCAATATAATCATATGTATAACACATGTATTATCAGCACTATCTTGTTTATAAAATTTAGAAGAAAAAATTGATTCGTCAATTTTATACATTAAGCATAGGAGTTGTCGTTTTCATTTTCTCAGTAGCGATACTTTTCTCTTGTATGCGCTATACCCAATGTTTGTCAGGGCGATGTCCGTCATGGCACCATAACGTGCGTCGAATTGGCACAACTCAGTCAGCATACATCAGTAGTGTATCGATCTTTGTTTGACGTGTAAATTTATGCAAAAGAAAATTACTGAAAATTATTACATGGTTACCACAAATCAGTCTTATAACGACGTTTCCGGCATGTAAACATTATTTCAATTTTCATGGTATGCAATTTGGTAATGGCAGTGAAAAGTGAAATATTTAGACTAAACACCAATGACGGTGTCAGGAGGTGTTTACATACCATCATCATCAGCATCATCATCATCATCATCATCATCATTATCATTATAGGTTACGCAATAAAAGTTCTTAAGCGATTAACAAACGTGAAGTACACTTCTGTCATAGCAAGTGCCAAGTATATCATTCGTAATCATTTTACAGAACATCAGGAATTCAAACTGACCAATCAGAGAGCTGCATTTTCAAGTACCTGCCAGTTTCTATTTGGATTAAACTAAGAATTTTTACAATGAACACATTACTGGAAATAAACATCACACTATTTCAGAAATTACATTCAGTTTTTTATCACCGCATATGTCCTAGGGAATGCAACAAACTATATAACTTCAAAGTTAACTTGAAACCGGGGACTGGAGTCCAGACTACCCTTGTTAAAAATTGAGATTTCGTCATATTATGAACATTAGAACATAAGATTTTGTTTCTAAAACATCTTAAAAAATGCGAAATCGAAAAGAAGAAAAAAAACTCGGGACACCGCGGCCTTTAATGATCGTTAAATGTAAAGCAGTTTATCTCCGGTACCCCGTTACAAACGCGTTTCAATTTTGAATGGAAAATTAGCAAAAAGCAACATTCTCGCATTTGTTTCCATACAGTAACTCAGCATCACAGCTTTCTTAGGGAATATAGCAATAATTTCCTGATATTTTTTTTTATATTTTCATACGATCTGGAGGTCAGTGTCTTTACTGAAATAGTATATGGATTTAATACTTTCGATGTTTGAGATTTTAAGATGAAAACAGAGTAAAAAACGTTTCGGACATGTTAAAATTATGAATAGGGTGTATTTGCGCTCTGTGTCCTCTGACCTGTACGAGACACCTACGATAATATTAACAGGGACCAGGAACCCAAAACATAATTCATTTATCAACATTTTATTGCGATGTCCAAAATATTTCCTTACAGCTTAAGACAGTCCTTGAAATGTGGTGACGGAAATTTATTTTTAACTTCACATTCAAAATGCCTGTAATATATACGAGAAAGGTGACGAAACTAATGTATTCTCACCGAATTTATCTTGAAAACAGGAAGTATATCAATACTTACACAAATATAGGACACGAATGAATAACAAGAAATAATAATGAAAGAGGTTACAATTTTGCACGCGATGCAGACAACTTATAGTTTAAACGCATCAAAACATCTACCATCGTTCAAGACTTAATTCATTTCAGTCACGGATTTCAAATAAAATCATAATTGAGCCGCACCATGAGAAAACCAACATAGTGCATTTGCGACTAGCATGGATCCAGACCAGCCTGCGCATCCGCGCAGTCGGATGCGCGGTCAGGTCAGGATCCATGCTGTTCGCTTTCAAAGCCTAATGCAATTAGAGAAACCATTAGCGAACGGCATGGATCCTGCGCAGTCTGGTCTGGATCCATGCTGGTCGCAAATGCACTATGTTGGTTTTTTCATGGTGCCGCTCATTTTTCCTTCATGGAATTATTTATCGGCAACATATCGTTACTTGTCCGCGCAAAAGGATTTTAGCGCATGTGAATTTTCCATGACACTAGTGCCCTCCAATGCCGAACCTCTTACGATATCTATGTGTTACTGGAGAGGCAGACAGACAGGGAAACAGACACAGTACGACCAACCAGGAGTGTTGCTATATTTTCATACGCTATGCAACACTTACGGACAGTGACCTTGACCCATAACCATGACGACATAAGTACACACGTACTTTTTTCAAACCAATAACCCAACATATATTCGTGATTACAGCACATTTATTATCATTCTTATTAATTATATTCGATCATTTATTTAAAGGTTTGGATTTTCAAATTGACACGGCTCCATTATTAAGCGTGGGTCGCCAGCTAGATGGCTTGACCCTGCCTGTCATTTACACATATAAAGAAGTACATATTTTGGTATGGTTGCTAGCAACATAAATATGTGTTATGTTTCTCGAACTAATGTTATTTCCGTTTCATATTATACATGTTTTGCAACTTCAATTTCTTTTTCTCTTCAAAAATTAAACAAATAATCAGAAAGTCCAAGAGCAATTTTAAAGATTTTGTCTTAAAGAATTTCCACTCTTCGAAAATGAGTAATATTTAGAAGAAAATCTCATATAGGCATGGGTTCTACAAGACAAACAAGTTAAATACTAGAAATTTTATTCACATGTTAGCAATGTCGTGTCATTTACTACTAGAGCGTGTCAGATTGTAAACATCTATTTGTGCAACTTTGGATATTTCATCATTTGAAAACGACAAATTATTAGAAAGAAATTATTAAGCATGTCAAAATGCATATTAGACGAAAAAATTATATGTTTTTTATTTCATAACTTAAAACATAAGCATTGTTGATAAAACAATAAAAACAAATATAGATTTCATTATTAACATTAATTTTCAATAACTAGTATTTTTATATCGTCAAATATTACCATATATTATAATGTAATATCACTGCATGTTATTGAAAATTAATGTTAATAATGAAATCTATATTTGTTTTTATTGTTTTATCAACAATGCTTATGTTTTAAGTTATGAAATAAAAAACATATAATTTTTTCGTCTAATATGCATTTTGACATGATTAATAATTTCTTTCTAATAATTTGTCGTTTTCAAATGATGAAATATCCAAAGTTGTACAAATAGATGTTTACAATCTGACACGCTCTAGTAGTAAATGACACGACATTGCTAACATGTGAATAAAATTTCTAGTATTTAACTTGTTTGTCTTGTAGAACCCATGCCTATATGAGATTTTCTTCTAAATATTACTCATTTTCGAAGAGTGGAAAGTCTTTAAGACAAAATCTTTAAAATTGCTCTTGGACTTTCTGATTATTTGTTTAATTTTTGAAGAGAAAAAGAAATTGAAGTTGCAAAACATGTATAATATGAAACGGAAATAACATTAGTTCGAGAAACATAACACATATTTATGTTGCTAGCAACCATACCAAAATATGTACTTCTTTATATGTGTAAATGACAGGCAGGGTCAAGCCATCTAGCTGGCGACCCACGCTTAATAATGGAGCCGTGTCAATTTGAAAATCCAAACCTTTAAATAAATGATCGAATATAATTAATAAGAATGATAATAAATGTGCTGTAATCACGAATATATGTTGGGTTATTGGTTTGAAAAAAAGTACGTGTGTACTTATGTCGTCATGGTTATGGGTCAAGGTCACTGTCCGTAAGTGTTGCATAGCGTATGAAAATATAGCAACACTCCTGGTTGGTCGTACTGTGTCTGTTTCCCTGTCTGTCTGCCTCTCCAGTAACACATAGATATCGTAAGAGGTTCGGCATTGGAGGGCACTAGTGTCATGGAAAATTCACATGCGCTAAAATCCTTTTGCGCGGACAAGTAACGATATGTTGCCGATAAATAATTCCATGAAGGAAAAATGAGCGGCACCATGAAAAAACCAACATAGTGCATTTGCGACCAGCATGGATCCAGACCAGACTGCGCAGGATCCATGCCGTTCGCTAATGGTTTCTCTAATTGCATTAGGCTTTGAAAGCGAACAGCATGGATCCTGACCTGACCGCGCATCCGACTGCGCGGATGCGCAGGCTGGTCTGGATCCATGCTAGTCGCAAATGCACTATGTTGGTTTTCTCATGGTGCGGCTCAATTATGATTTTATTTGAAATCCGTGACTGAAATAAATTAAGTCTTGAACGATGGTAGATGTTTTGATGCGTTTAAACTATAAGTTGTCTGCATCGCGTGCAAAATTGTAACCTCTTTCATTATTATTTCTTGTTATTCATTCGTGTCCTATATTTGTGTAAGTATTGATATACTTCCTGTTTTCAAGATAAATTCGGTGAGAATACATTAGTTTCGTCACCTTTCTCGTATATATTACAGGCATTTTGAATGTGAAGTTAAAAATAAATTTCCGTCACCACATTTCAAGGACTGTCTTAAGCTGTAAGGAAATATTTTGGACATCGCAATAAAATGTTGATAAATGAATTATGTTTTGGGTTCCTGGTCCCTGTTAATATTATCGTAGGTGTCTCGTATAGGTCAGAGGACACAGAGCGCAAATACACCCTATTCATAATTTTAACATGTCCGAAACGTTTTTTACTCTGTTTTCATCTTAAAATCTCAAACATCGAAAGTATTAAATCCATATACTATTTCAGTAAAGACACTGACCTCCAGATCGTATGAAAATATAAAAAAAAATATCAGGAAATTATTGCTATATTCCCTAAGAAAGCTGTGATGCTGAGTTACTGTATGGAAACAAATGCGAGAATGTTGCTTTTTGCTAATTTTCCATTCAAAATTGAAACGCGTTTGTAACGGGGTACCGGAGATAAACTGCTTTACATTTAACGATCATTAAAGGCCGCGGTGTCCCGAGTTTTTTTTCTTCTTTTCGATTTCGCATTTTTTAAGATGTTTTAGAAACAAAATCTTATGTTCTAATGTTCATAATATGACGAAATCTCAATTTTTAACAAGGGTAGTCTGGACTCCAGTCCCCGGTTTCAAGTTAACTTTGAAGTTATATAGTTTGTTGCATTCCCTAGGACATATGCGGTGATAAAAAACTGAATGTAATTTCTGAAATAGTGTGATGTTTATTTCCAGTAATGTGTTCATTGTAAAAATTCTTAGTTTAATCCAAATAGAAACTGGCAGGTACTTGAAAATGCAGCTCTCTGATTGGTCAGTTTGAATTCCTGATGTTCTGTAAAATGATTACGAATGATATACTTGGCACTTGCTATGACAGAAGTGTACTTCACGTTTGTTAATCGCTTAAGAACTTTTATTGCGTAACCTATAATGATAATGATGATGATGATGATGATGATGCTGATGATGATGGTATGTAAACACCTCCTGACACCGTCATTGGTGTTTAGTCTAAATATTTCGCTTTTCACTGCCATTACCAAATTGCATACCATGAAAATTGAAATAATGTTTACATGCCGGAAACGTCGTTATAGGACTGATTTGTGGTAACCATGTAATAATTTTCAGTAATTTTCTTTTGCATAAATTTACACGTCAAACAAAGATCGATACACTACTGATGTATGCTGACTGAGTTGTGCCAATTCGACGCACGTTATGGTGCCATGACGGACATCGCCCTGACAAACATTGGGTATAGCGCATACAAGAGAAAAGTATCGCTACTGAGAAAATGAAAACGACAACTCCTATGCTTAATGTATAAAATTGACGAATCAATTTTTTCTTCTAAATTTTATAAACAAGATAGTGCTGATAATACATGTGTTATACATATGATTATATTGACTTTACGATAATTACTAAGTGTAGTACTAATAAACGTGTGTACCTTGTCACACATTACATGATACTGATGTGTTATCAATAGGTTAATTCCGTCATGTAAATGATCAATTACAAACATGAACTGATTCCGAAGTTGGATGTGCTCATTTATGATACGTACTTCACTGTTTATTTTTTTAGCTACAATTCATTATCACTGATTCTGTTGTGTTTTTTTCCCGGTATATAGATCTACAAATACATGTGACAAACTAAAATTTTTGATTACCATATATGGAAAAACTACCTCACATTTTCGAGACAGGAAAAGAATGGTAAAAATGGTCAAGTTGAAAAAGTTTCAAGTCTTCTTTTCGCTAAACGTAGAAACTGTTTCCAAGAGGAAAAAATGCGTGCAGCACACCCATTTCTTTAGTATAACCACCCAGATAGCAGATAATAAGTGACAAAACATTTTTTTTGTCCGGAAATTGGTCGTCGGGGTATAATGATGCTTATATGAAATCATCTCCTAAAGATTACTGTTTTACAATGGCAGACTGAAATATACATACGAGACTTTTCCTAAAACTAGCTTAGTAAAGAAAAATGATCAATGTCGCCAACCTTTTGCAACGCCCTTGATTAAGTGTATCAATTGATGAGGGGTGCATGCAATAACAAGCACATTGCACATGGTGAAGAAATCTTACATAATACAACTAAACTAAACAAATGTTCCGGCGTATATTAATATGTCTATTGGTCTTTTAAATGATCGATGTCCGAATTTATAAAAAAAAGAACTTACTGCTTTGGAACCATTAAAACAATGAATTCATTACCATCTCCGAAACTAAAACAAATGCAGATCCTGGATTGAAACTCTATAGATGTTTTAACATTTAGTGTAAGGACAGCAATTCGAATAGTCAAGCATTAGTTGCCTTACGGACAACTCTTGTTATTGTAACAGCTTGACGCTATCTATTTCTAATGGAAGGACGATCTGAATCACGAAGAAATTTAAATTTGAGCTGCTCCATGAGAAAACCAACATGGTGCATTTGCGACCAGCATAGATTCGGACCAGTCTGCGCATCCGCGCAGTCTGATCAGGATCCATGTTGTTCGCTTTCAAAGCCTATTTCAATTAGAGAAGCCATTAGCGAACAGCATTGATCCTGACCAGACTGCGCGGAAACGCAGGCTAGTCAGGCTAGTCTGGATCCATGCTGGTCGCAAACGCACTATGCTGGTTTTCTCATGGTGCGGCTCATTTCCCGGACCTTTTACTAGGTATGGATTTGCACTTTCTCAGAATCAAGAATTATTTTGCATTTAAAGCTACTCGCCCACAGTTGGAGTGAAATTTGTCAGCCTGTTTATTTCCAGCAAGTTTGACATAGAATGTATAATATTATGACACTGAAAATAGATGAAGAGAGTGAAGTAAATGTTGGATATTTTTGCAAAAAGGGCAAGAAGTGTGTTGGTCTTATCCATTATTTCACCCGAATTGCAGAATTGCACCGGTTTACTGGTTTACTCCCAATTGCATAACATAAGATACTTTAAAATATGTCAGTTAGCTTGTTCCGTTGGTCACTTTAACAGTACCCACATTTTATCGTTATTTGAGAGAAAACACTAACGACGAGTTGCTGTAGAAACATCAAATCACACCAACTACATATTCTTGCGTCGGTTGTTTCATACATTGATATAATTTTATAAGTTGTCAACATATCAAATTGTCAATAGATATTATCAACAAATCAGTAATTGACATAAGAATCTAATATTGACAGCGTATTTTACATAATAATCTACATTTTTTTCTACTTTTGTTTATGTTTACAAAATCTTTAAATAGAATGTGACCACATTTTATAATCAATTACGAGGATTTATACGCATGTGACTTACAAATCATCAAAAGTTCATTTTTGGCTTGCCTGAGCCAAAGGTTCAATGTGAGCTTTTGTGAACGCTCAATGTCCATCGTACGTGGTCCGCCGTCCGTCCGTGAATATTTTCCAAATAAATTTCCTTCTTCAAAACCACTGTGTAGATTTACAACAAACTTCACAGGAATGATCATTGGGTAGCCCCCTTTTAAAGTTGTTTAAAGAATTGAATTTCACACAGAAATCTGGTTGTCGTAGCAACAGAAATGAAAACAACTTAAACAATCCTCTTGTCCAAAACCGCAAGGCGTAGAGACTCGATAGTTGGCATGTGACATCTAATGGTTGCCTATAAAGATTGTTCAAATAATGCCCCAAGGGTGAAAAGAGACCCCGACCTGGGGGTTTCAAGTTTTATACAGACTTATATAGGAAACATTTTAAAAATCTTCATATATTTAACTACAATACCCAGGCCGTTGATATGTGGTGTGTAGCATTGCCTCCTGCCCTTCTACCAAGATTGCCTAAATTATTACCCCGGGGTGAAAAGAAGTCCCTACCCCGGGGGTCCCAAGTTTTACATAAACTTATACAGGAAAAAAACTTTAAAAATCTTCTTGCCTGAAACTGCAAGGCCTAGGCTTTTAATATTTGGTTTGTTGCATTTCCTAGTATTCCTCTACCAAAATTATCCAAATTTTGACCCTGAGGTGAAAAGAGGCCCCGCCCAGGGGGTTCAAGTTTAGACATTATAGAAAAGAACTTAAAATCTTCTTGCCAGAAATTGCAAGAACTAGGTTTTTGATATTTGGTATGTTGCATTGCCTAGCAGTCCTCTACCAAAATTGTTCAAATTATGTCCCTAGGGCGAAAAGAGGCCCTGTCCTGGGGGTCCCAAGTTTTACGTAGACTTATATAGGAAAAAATCTTCTTGTCTGAAAGTTCAAGACCTAAGCCTTTGATATTTGGTATGTAGCATTGCCTAGTAGTTCTCTAATAAGATGGATCAAATTTTTTCCCTTGGACGAAAAAAGGCCCGCCCCGGGGTCAATTGTTACATAAGTTATATATGTAAAATTGCTTCAAAACTTTTCTTTCTGATATATTTCCTAGACTGTTTAATTATAATTACCTAATGACTCCAAGTAATTAATTTTGTCACTTGACTGTGACATTGATCTACTGACCCACTTTCTTGTATTTTAAGATATACAGTTTTGTACACCGATCTTAAAACTGACTTTCAGTGACCATGAATGTTACCTACTGACCTACTTTCTAATATTTTAGCATCAGTTTGACATCTGAAACATGTTCACACAGCTGGGAAAAGATTTCAATGCTTACTTATATTTGACTTTCTAACCTGATCTAAAGATTACACCTTATCTATATAACTCATATTACTAAGGACGGACGGCTGACAAAGTTATGGTGGGCACGATAATTTACTCATTGTAAAAGGAGAGAGGAAGCAAAGGCGAAAATGCAAGGGAAAGGTATAAGGTTTGCGCTGTGGGGGTAAAAGAGGAAAGCGAAAAGAAACAAGCAGCAAACCAAGACAGCCTACACAACACAGAGCACGAGACGGACAGAAAAAAAAATCCCTTTCATATCCCAAGAACGTTGTGTTTTGTGTGTCTAGCGTCTTTCTCAACAATTCTTCAGTCATATTAACCGTGACGCCACTACTTGTAGCGCTATGCCCAGCTCTGTAGTGTTGTCTGTAGTGTTGTCTGACTGCAACATCACGCTATAGACTCGTGACATGATAATCCTACCCAGCCACATTATACTGACACCGGGCTGACCAGTCTGGCAGTATACCAAATAGACCATTATTCACTCCCTTTTGGTATGGCGCGGGTCCATAACCTCCGCTCTCGAAGCGGGCGCTCTACCGCTAGACTACCGAGATGTTTCTTAACCATTGAAATGCACACAGTTGTATTATAGTTGTTTAAAGCTAGTGTCCTTGCAAAAGTTATCCCTCATTCCTGTGACAATAATCCTTTTTATATAAAATGCCTATCTAGAAATAAATATGTTTGGCATTGATCAGGCGATGATTAACGTAGCAATCTGTTACGTTTTCTATCATTTTTTGAAAATGTGGGTTTCGTGGATTCTTAAAATTTGCCTTTTATCTTTTTTATGAGCTTCACTTTTATTTTGGGGCACGGATAATACATCACATGTTTTATTGAAAAATGGCCTTTAATGGATAGGAAAACTACAATATTTGGTTCAATCTGATTGAACAAAATAACAATGACTCAATATTTGCAAACAGAACTGTCATAGACGCGTAACAAATCACATGTTTCATTGATAAAGAACCTTTTTGAGCAGAGAAACCAAAAAATTTGGTAAAACTGGTTGTACAAATAGAACTGACCTTATTGTTTATCTGAGCTCAAAATCACAAGATCTTCACAGGGTGATATCAAGTTTATTATTACTCATTTTATTACTAGTATTCAAATAATGGTAATCTAAAAAAGAGAGCAAAAAATAGGTAAAGCAAACCGATGACTAAATTGAACACTACATTGGTTACATTGTAAAGTAGATGACCACTGAATAAGAAATCAGGTTGCCGAATATACTACACATATGCACAATAATGCAATGTACCGTTGCGAAGCCATGCCCCGCCCCACCAGGTCGATTAAAATGCACTATAGCTCAAGTCTAAATATATTCTTCGTTGCTTCAGCCTTTGTAGTCTCTTGTGAAAATCCGTTTATTTTCAGAAAATCTTATTTCTACCAATGCCAAGAATTATGTCCGAAGGGCCACCTACTTTTGTCTTTCTCAACAGTTAAGAAGAAACAGCACCAAAAATAATTTTCAGTAGTATTTTTAGGGGCTGGTATTTTCTAACTTAGGCTTTCTTTATCAAATTGTCTGAAGGGTAGTGCTAGGTTAATTGACAGGTGATCGGGTTTACATTTTCACTAATTCATTGATATCTAAAATTATACACGTTGTTTAAATAATTGGAGCCGATGCCTTGTATATTGCTGGAATATTTTGCTGCAGACATAGTAAGCATATGTACTAAAACATATATTCTGTACCAACTTGCAGTTTTGCAATGTACATAAAAGGCGATTTCTTATCATAACTTTTACTTTTGTTATTTTGATTTGTGCGTTTTTATGTTTTCGTAGAAACAAATTTACTTATAGCAAAATAGGTCGAGTTTGTATATCGCGTGAATGACTCATTGTGATATCCGCAGTCTCTAAATGAGCCTCATCATGAGAAAACCAACATAGTGGGTTTGCGACCAGCATGGATCCAGACCAGCCTGCGCATCCGCACAGTCTGGTCAGGATCCATGCTGTTCGCTTTTAAAGCCTACTGCAATTAGAGAAACCGTTAGCGAACAGCATGGATCCTGACCAGACTGCGCGGATGCGCAGGCTGGTCTGGATCCATGCTGGTCGCAACCCCACTATGTTGGTTTTCCCATGGCACGGCTCAAATTATAATTCATATTTGAATAACATTGTGCATTGTGTTTATAAATGTTTTATTATTTATATTGTATATTGATGTAAAGTGAAGAGACTATAATAAAGAATATATAATGACGAATAAAAGTGTGACATCTAAAAATATACAACAGAACAACAATAATTAGAACAACTTCCGCCTTTGAATTATAGTTGTTATTATTTAAAGGTCATTTATGTCCACTATAACAAAAGAGAAAGTTTTGTTTTCTAAGGCAAATACTAGAACATATGGCAAATAAACAATTTCATTAGGCCTATGATAAGGAGTACAGCAGCATTATGAATGCCCTCTACTGACATGATGAAGTTCAGCGCAAAAACATTTGTACCCGTTTATATATTGGTTGATGTAAAAAGCTATTTGTTAATTCATAATTCAGTATAAACGTTGTTATCATACCATGGATATAAAACCTTTATATAGATACAAGTCAGTTCAAAGAGCGAATGCAAACGCATAATCTGTCGCGTTCACTCATGTTTAAAGGGAGTCCAGGAATCTATTAATAAGACAGACTTAAATGGATGAAAAACGCAGAAAATAAGAAAAATGTTTCCGGGGAATTTTACAACTGGTCTGTATACTAGTATATATATTTTGCACTTGCTACGTAGAATCATTCATTCATAGTTGTATCTTCGCAGAAGTTTCAAAATTAGTTTTACAAAATTATATCGCAAAATGACTGAAAACTGCACTTACTCAGTATATTGGCATTCATTTGCGGGTACAAAAAAAGACCGAACCAGGCGCTACAGAGCCTCATTTGGACTCGTACCTCGAAAAGGAATGAACATGCTCGTTTTTAAGGTTTGTGCAAAACTCAATAAAATTTTACATGAAACAACATGAATATTGGCTGATTTGCAGCAAAACAGCTTCCGACAATATAGTTCAAGGATTTGAGCAAAGAAGAAATAAACATCGTACCACATTTCAATCCTATATACTTTAAATTAAATTGTGTGTAAACCAATCTTTTTAATATGTACAACGAACTATTGTAAAAATTGATAGCAATCATTAGAGTAAATTAAAATAAAATCATGTGTGTACAGATGTTTATCCAAATAAAGTGTTATCATAAGACTTATTAACCGATATTTTTACTGATATATGCCTTTTATGATAAATGCGATTTAATTTCAGGGCATGACTTTCAGCTATGGGGATATTTGCGCGATACCTGTTGTGGTGAAGGCTTTTAGACATTACTGTGGAAACACACAGGACTGTAAGATGTATGCGTTATGCAGCAAACAAGGTCGGATTGTTGCGGAACGTTTTAACCAACTACTAGATAAAACTTCATGCAAGGTATAACTAATATTACTTAAAGCTCATGCAATGTGTTGTTGAGTTAGCGTAATTGTGTATATTATACAGACTTTGTACAGGAGAGACATATGTATTTTGTCTGTTAGGACATTAGAAATTCAAACTTCATTTCGAAGAACTTAGATACTTACATATTACACTGCAATCTATCATATCAAATGAAAATTTTCAGATACGTTTTGTTGTGCCAGCGGTAACAGAAATTGATCAAAGAGCAACTTTAACCCACAAGAAGAAGTGGGAGAAAGATGAAGCGGTGGTGTTTGAAGAAAAGCTTAAAGGGGAATTTACAACATTTGTTGACAAAAGGGGGGA
The DNA here is from genome assembly GCF_021730395.1 of Mercenaria mercenaria. Taxonomy (NCBI): domain Eukaryota; kingdom Metazoa; phylum Mollusca; class Bivalvia; order Venerida; family Veneridae; genus Mercenaria; species Mercenaria mercenaria. The sequence continues at coordinate 23,725,264 of NC_069366.1, read as the reverse complement.
AACATCCGCACATTGTGATTTAATTTTGGAGGCCTTTTGTCATTTTTCGTTACACGTATCCGGAGGTTGTTTTGTCATTTGTGGCCTGAAAGGCGTTCAAAGAAAGGACGCGTATGAATTTACTCTTACTAATCCGACCATACATTCCCGAGAGGGTAAATTTGGCCCAAAAGACAAACGAGACGCTGGAATTCAAGACTTCAGTAGTAATCATACATGTAATAAGTTCTGTCACATGTTTATGAATAAATCAGCTTGTGAATTAGACAAAGCATCTGACGAGTGTTGAATTGGACTGAAGTTAGTTCGCACCTTAACAGAAAGAAAACACCATTTCCGAGCGGGGGATACTTGATCCTGCCACAGTGAAAATGCCAACATAACGTCACGGTGCCGTTGGAGAAGTTAATCTGTGTTGTGGGCAAGCACAAAAGGTTTGTGGAGGCACTGTCATTCATGGAGGTACAAGAACACATAGGGGCATAGATACTGAACTGGTGTGAGAATTGTCAAACAAGTGCCTTCGATAGTGTTCAGGCTGTTGAAAACCCAAATTTATTCTATTTGCTGGAATGTTCGCCCTCGTGACAGTTATACTGACATGTCAGAGGAGCAAAACGGGTCAACTGATTATAGAAACGTTGTAACATACACAGTGTTATTAGTTCTCCCATTATTTTGAGAGTCAAAAGGCTAAATATACATTCCTAATGGAAAAATGTTCTATATTCTTTCTAGCGGAAATATCATTTATAGGCGAAATCGACGCAAGCTATATTCCTGCATTCTTCCCATGACTCGTTCCTTTAGGAAACCGACAATGACTCTATTGACTCAAGCGACCTCAGTCGACGCAGTTGTTAGATGACTTATAGTATATAAGCGGCCTGAAGCAGGTCGCGAGGCTGGATCAACGGTGTAGAATATAGGGTCGTCCTTATGAGATATACAATAGAATACCAACAAGAGTTAAAACAACAACAAAATTATTCTAACCTACAAATGTAATACAAATGCATTTATAAATTATCATAATATTTGACTATATAAAAATACTAGTTCTTGAAAATCAATTTTAAGAGAGAAATCTATATCTGCTTTTTCATGTGTTATGTTTCAAATTATGAAATAAATATCAATTCGTATTCGTCTAATACTAGTATGCATTTTGACAGACATGATAATTTCTTTTATACTTTATGAATTATCCAAAGTTGTACAAGTAGAACGTTACAAAATGACACGCTCTACTTTCATTACAACGATAGTAACTGACACAGTGTACACACTGCTAACATGTGAATAAAAATCATATTATTTAACTTGTTTGTCTTGTAGCACCCATATATTTTAGTTGACAGAATACGAAATGAAAATAACATTCACCCGAGAAACATACTCAACACTGTGGATGAGTTACGGTCTGTTGGCGACAAATACTTCCATTATCACATTTATGAGAAATAAGTTTGATTTTCTTGGAAACCCATGACTGGAAATTTATTAAGACCTGAATGATGGTAGATGTTTTAATACATTTAAAACTACGTGCAAAATTGTATCCTCATCTTAATATTAATTCATGTCCTATAAAATTATGTATTTACTGATATACTTCCTGTGTTCAAGATATATTCGGCGGGAACACATCAGTTTTATCGGTTTTCTCGCATTTATTACAGGCATCCCGAAATAAACATGCGATAACTTAAAAATAAACTTCCGTCACCACATTTCAAGGACTGTCTCAAAGCTTTAAGTAAATATTTTGGACATCGCTATAAATGTTGATAAATGAATTATGGGTCCCTAGTCGCTGTTAATATTGATAAAAAGCCGCAATCAACAATTTTAACATATCCGAAACATTGCGGAATGATACCAATTTCACTTAGGCGTAAAAAAATTGTTTGTTTCCGGTATCCCGACCTACCCTAAATTTTTTGGCCCGACCCTAAATGTTTTTATGGCCTTGGAGAATTTTTTTTTTCAATTTTTTAACAGAGAGTTGCAAAACTGCACTTTCTATGCTTTAAACATGACCAGTGATGTTAGAAATCAATTTACTGATGCTCTAAAGGCATAGCTCCCTTATTTGTATTAATTTTTTGACTCAAAAATAATTTCCGAAAAATCTGCATTAATAAAAAAAGCAAGTCAAAAAGAAAATCCAACCTACCTACCCTATCTTTTTTTAGCATATTGCCTTACCGGAAATAGATAATTTTTGTTTTAGGCCTTAGGTAATGGTTACTTTTTACTAATATCTTTAAATGAAAACACCAAAGTAGTATATCCATATACTATTTAAAGGCACTGACCTCCAGATCGTATGACAATAAAAAAGGAAATGTTTTAGATATCAGGAATTTATTGCTATACACTGTATGGAGGCTTTGAAACTTAGTTACTGACAGATTATACGTTATGGAAACACATGAGAATTAGTTGATTTTTACTAATTTTCCATTCAAAATTGAAACGCGTTTGTAACGGGGTACTGGAGATAACCTGCCTTTATATTTAACGATCATTAACGGTCGCGGCGGCTAGAGTTTGTTTTCTTGATTTCGCTTTTTTTAAAGATTGTTTATAATATGACGAAACTTCAATTTTTAAGAAGGTTAAATATAACTTTGAAGTCACTTTTATAGTTTGTTGCATCTTCTAGGAAATATGCGGTGAAAAAAAACTGAAATAGTTTGATATTCATTTCTAAAGTAACTATGTGTTTATTGTAAAAATTCTTAGTTCAATCCAAGTAGAAACTGGCAGGCACTTGAAAATGAAGTTCTCTGATTGGGGAATTTGAATGCATGATGTCCTGTAAAAAGTGCCAAGACAGAAGAGTACTTCACGTTTATGAATCGCTTTAAAACTTTTATTGCGTAATATATAATGATGATGGTGATGATGGTATATTTTTTCTTGTATGGAAACACCTGCTGACATTGTCATTGGTGTTCAGTCTAAATACTTCTACTGTCATTACCAAATTGCATACCATGAAAATTAAAATAATGTTTACACGCCGGAAACGTCGTACTGACAAAAATATCAAGTATAGCGCATAGAAGAGAAAATTATAACTACTGAGAAAATGAAAACGACAACCCCTATACTTAATGTTTAGTTTTTAGTTTTATTTATTTCCATCCAGAAGGTCTGAGACCCATGAGGCAATACAACAAATACATATAAATATGGCGACATGTAAAAGACGTATATATCCTAATGACATATGTAAATTTCTCATAATAATAATATTATTTAACAAGCTTATCTACCAACAACATTCTATCCAATAAGACATTATGAATATACATGCAAAATACCAATTCACACACAATCTGAATTATAACGCTCTGTATATCACACGTACAAAACTAATATTTTCTATTAAAATGTTTTCATAAATGTTTCTGTCATTTCTTAATATTCCAAAGTTCCAGATCGACTCACAACTTGCTCGAAAACGAAAATGTATGCGATTATAAATCAGTTTTTTTTTCTTTTAAATTTTGTAAACAAACTGTATTGATAAAAATGATTTTATTGACTTTACGATAATTACAAATTCAACGTAGTACGTGATAAACGTGTGTACCTTATCACAAACATCATCAATAGGTTAATTCCGTCATGTTAATGAACAACTACAAACTTTAAGTGATTCTGAAGGACAGATTGTTTCAATTTGATGTGTTCATTTATAATATTTACTTCACTGTTTACATTTTTTTTGCTAAAATTTATTATCACTGATTCTGTTTGTACGGTAAATACAAATACATGTGACACACAAACATTTTTGATAATCATATAGCATTTTCGTGACAGGAAAAGAAGGGCAAAAATGTTCAAGGTGATAAAGTGTTTTTCTTTTTTAAAATGCGCGTTGTACGCCCAGCTTTTTATTACAATCTCTCAGGTAGCATATAAAGTACCTGTAAGACATTTTTTGGGGGAATTGGTCGTCGGTTTAAAGATGCTCATATAAAACTATCTCCTAAAGATTATTGTTTAACAATTTCAAAGACTGAAATATAAATACAACTAGCTTAGTAAAGAAAATAAATATTAAAATCGCCAACTTTTTTTTTGCCACGCCCTTGATTTTTTTTATCAATTCATGAGGTGTGCATGCAATAACAGACACATGCTCATGGTGAAGAAATCTTACATAATAAAACTATGGGACGTATACTTGTACGTCTGCTGGTTTTCTAGATGATCGATGTCCGAATTAAAAAAATGAACTGACTAACACAAATGAAGGATTTAGAGTATATTGTAGAGGGTATTAAAGTCTTCCTGAATTATTTCTTAAAATTCGGCAACAAAACCTTACCATATATTTAGAACGTTAATGAGTTATTGATTTTAGATACGTTTTGATTTGCACCTAATTCTTACCAGTTTTTTGTGAATTATAAATTATTATGAATATTCTTTTATGCTATCTACAAATGTTTGAACAACCCTTTCTGATCATAATACCCTGGACAAAACATGACTGAGCATGCGTAATGACATTGCGTTTCCCTGTCATTATCAATCCTTGTTATCTTGATAGGCATGTTGATACTTTCGTATTTTTTTTTAATTTCCGTATGAAAATTGAAAACACACGTTACAGTTTGTCCATACAAAAAGAATTTTAGTTCCGTGGAACGATCTCATCAACAATTCTATCTAAGAGAAAACTATAAAATAAAATTCAATTGCATGTACAGCAAAAAAAAAAAGAGATTTTTTTTTCAGTTATTGTGTAGCTGATCAATAACAGCAAACGGCCAATAAACGTATTTCAAACAATACTTTGCCTAAATATGACTCGACCTGTTTAAGGCATGGCCCTCTACCGGGGTTTGGGCTTTTTCTTTTCTAGTATTTATCAGATATAATAGCAGTTTTTTGCACTTTAACTATCAGGATACCTTCTTTTATATTCTATTCACATTATTTTAGAATACATTGTTCCGTTGAACCTAAAGTTTGATGTTATAAACTAAAAGTGCAAAATGCATACAGCCTCTGAAAAAAAATGACTACACTGAATAATATCAAGACATTTTATGGTCCTGTTTTCTCGTGATTTCATTGTTGTTTTCGTGTGTCAGCGTGCGTGCGTGCGTACGTGTGTGTGTGTATGTGTGTTTTATTTTTATTTTTCATATCGGCCCAGACTTTCTAATATTGGCTCAAATGAGTTTCTATTTTACATACACAATTAATGCATCAAGTATTACATAACTGGATGATAATATGAGCCGCGCCAGGAAATAAACCAATATAGTGGCTTTGCGACCAGCCTGGATCCAGACCAGCCTTTTAAAGCCTATTGTAATTAGAGAAACCGTTAGCGAACAGCATGGATCCTGACCAGACTGCACGGATGCGTAGGTTGGTCTGGATCCATGCTGGTCGCAAAGCCACTATGGTGAGGCATATATGAAGCACTCCTCTCCCTAGCACTCCTCTCCCTTAAGTGTATGTTTCTGACACATTCATTCCAAGAGTACGGTAATAAGTACACGCAGGTATCGCATCCGAGCGCATAGTATCTTGGTATAGTGTTCTATTTTCATTCAATGGCTGAGTAACTATCTTAAACCAGATAGTTACTCAGCCATTGAATGAAAATAGAACACTATTCTAATACAGATCATTGTATGTATTTTACGATTTCTCGTATTCTATTCAAGTTAAAAAGAGGTTTCCCAGATACGCAAAATTAAAGCATTAGGTCATTCGAAGGTTGACTAAAATGTATGTGGAAAATAACTGAAAAAGGGATGACGAGTGTATGTCCAAAGCAATTAATTGGTAAATTCTAGATACACAAATGAGACACAGCATTAACAATTTAATTTGTATCTTTTTAACTGACAATATCTTGTTGTGTTTTAGATACAAAAAAACAACAACAACAAAAAAACCAACAAAAATACCCCACAAACCTTGTCGTAAAATGATTACGTTACGTATGACTCGTGAACGTACACGACTAGTGTTTGAGAAAATTTAATTTTACTAGGCAAAGTATACAAGTTAATGCCTGTTTACAGAAACAAGTACTTTATTGCAAAATGTTTTATTATATTCAACATTGTATTTTTCATAGATTATAGTTTCACTTTCTCGGAATTTTTCACTTGATAAAATTTTTCGTAGAATAAAACATTAAAATAGAACAAATAAAATACCTGTTGTAACGTTGTTTTTTTTTTACTCGTGTATCAAACTTCCTTGTGACCGGCGGAGCACGCACACACTTGCATAAAGTTGAAGGTATTCGATTGATATATCAACTTTCAGTTACAGTGCAACTTGGAGAGAGCAACGCCACACGTGAAGTCTGAATTTTCTTTTTTTACACAGATCAAGGCTGTTGCCATGGCAATGAGAGCTTGATTTTAGTACAAATATCTGTTGCACTTAGAGCATAAATATCTGTGTTGTCGAATGTAGAGCAGAAGATGCACCGTGGCTGGGTGGTCTATTTTGATGCCCCCTCCCCCTCACATATAGGGTCTATTGGTCTGAAACCTCGGTTGATATGTAGAACTTTTCCCTGTTAGGAAGCCATCCAGCTGGCTAACACAAGATAGGTGGTTCTACCAAGATGCCAGTCATTGCCTCAGATATGATGGCTAGTTTCATCCGAGTCGTGCTGTCGTTTAGGCGCCCAGCCAGAACTACACGATAAACATTTTTGTCGTGTTGGCGCCCCGTCTGGATACGACACTACGAGGACATGGAAAATCATTTTGTTGTTGTTTCGTATTCTAGTTGATTGCGCAGTTAAATTATAATATATAATAATATGAAGTTCCAGTAATTGAGGTAAACGAAAGTAAGTATCCTAGTTATTAAGGCAAGATTTATCCCTTTTTTTTATTCGATGCGGTATAACGAACCAAGTTATTTTCCATTGTAATCATGGTGGATGATATGAAGGCGGCCCTTCTGCGCGTGTCATTTGGAAGGCAAAAACAACGACAAAATAATTTGTCGTGTCCTCGTCAGCAAGGACAGAGCAAACTAGTGTTCCAGCACGATAGAAAAATATGTCGTTTCGACGCTCTACGAATGTCATATCCCGTGCTGGTGGTGCCGCCAACATGACAAAACTACGTATTAAGCTGTCGAGTTGTCGTTCTGGCGGGGCTGCACACACGACAACATGACATGACAGAAACGAACATCATACTCAAACAATGTCCAGAGGAACATTAAACCTTTTCATCCACAAATTGCTGCAGAGGTGTCGCTAAATTATTTATGGCAGTTCATTGTTTGGCCGGATGTAGCATCTATACTTACCAGAAGAGCAAATACCTTCCCAAAAGGCCAGATTTTTTTATCGGTACGAGAAATGTTGAATTTATAACTGAACTGTTTGAGATTTAAATCTCCATAAGGCATGCTCGAAAATTTTGGAAATTGTGCTTTGAACTGTCGTCTGCATCAGATTACGTTAACGATTATGCAAAAGCGCGTTGATTCGACAGAAGTAAGTTGTATGCGCGAAAATAGTTGGAAAATTAGAGGGCTTAGATTATAGTACTTAGGTTTTTAAAGACTAAATCCTCATATAAAAGTAAGAAAATTCTTTAACCAGATTACCAAATATCCGTGACATAACTGAATTAAAATACAGTATTAATATATATATATTGACGGAATTTAGGAGTCATTTCAAAATCGACATACTGCGGGCAACACCTATGCACCCGTCAATATTTTGCCCGCCCGTGGGGGCGGCGGGCTGACCCAGGGGAATTTGACATTTCAAAAATTTTGTTGTCTAAATCCCCACCCTAGAGACAACCTTTTTTGTCTAAATCCCACCCTAGAGCCTAGTTGGTACATCAAATGTTTGTCAAATTCCCGCCTGTCGGGAATGGTCTTCTGTCTAAAGTCCCGTGTATGCCCGCCGCTCCCCCGGGCGGGCAAAATATTGACAGGTGCACTACAGATACTTTAAGTATATCGCTGACATACATACTATTCTAATATCAATTATGAGTTTCTTACGCAGCTTTTAACTATGGAATCTTGAAACACTAGGATAGAAAGTTACAAATTAACGTATGGTTCATCAGCCTAGCACTACACAGATCAACAAACAAAGCAAAAGTTTCTGAAGGCTGTACTGTGTAGTCAGGAAACGCTTTCTTATTTCGGATGTGACAGAAATGTTCACGTGACTTTTTGACACCTTACACACGGGGGAAATCAATCGATACGTACCTTTAATATTCATAGTTTGTTTGTAAATTTCTGTTATTTGATGGATTTTAATAAAACAAAAGCGTTGAAGACAGAAAAAAAGTGAATTCCTTGGCACAAAACGTCCGCCACTCTTAACCAATACATTCTTGGAACACTTCGCCCAAATTCCAGTGTGTACGTTATCTACACATTTGGTCAGAGAAAAAAAAGTGTTTGAGAAAAGTTTTAAGAATTCTGGCAGATGATTTGCAGCGAAGAAGAAAAAGCACCCATATTTCTGTCTTCGATGGTTTTTATTTTATTAAAATCTGTCAAGTAACAAGAATATTATAAGCAAAAACTGTTACCTGACTCTAGCGATTTTCCCCCGTAAGTATTATACCAAAAGGTCACGTGGGTTGGCCGATGATGCTCTACTTAAGCTTTTCAAGGTGAAACCTACAGACATGGGCGGTTGCGCTTTGTAAAAAAAAGCTGTCAATGACAGTTTCAAAGCTTGGGAATGTATAACTTGTGCTGGGAATTGGATTTAAGACAATACTAAAATTCATTTTTTTTATCAAAGAGCTAAGGTTCATCACCTTTTAGTGCAAGTTACATACACTCGGTTTTCAATGGATCGTGTTCCAACAAGCAGATCTGTAGCAGATATCATTTCCACGCCTGTAACGTAATAAAACGTATTAGCGTCTGATGTCCCTTTCACGCTTCCGTAGAATCAATATTTATAAAAGAAATTCATTTTGAAACTATTTCTGGAATGTCTAGGTCTGCAGCTCTCAAATACGGAAATATCTAACATCCGAGGCATATACTGACAATTTTAGACAAAAAGTTTATCGAAGTTCCAAAATTCACCAATTACGGACCCCTGTGGGATTTTGTTTATTCCGACATGTCGTGATAAATCACAGGTATTCAAATCGTTAGAAAGAGTTGAAAATTGACTCCTTATCAGCAAAAAAAAAGTTCACGCGCATACATTTAGATAATTTTATAGTTGTCTCTGCGCGTGACCCCTGAGTACAGACCAATGCAAATGCGACTTTCGATTTTCAAGTTTAGCCTGTGTTTCATTTTCTTTACTTCCGGATAAAGCTGAAGGTCGTCCGGCGTCACTTTCTGTGTTGTCAAAAATATATGTATGTCTGGCAAGATTGTATAAAAATGTGACCATAGTCCTAAGGATATTAAACCAAACATTTATTACCACAACATGATACCGTTGAATATATACTTATGTTTTATTGTGTTCAAGTATAAGCTGTTTCTATATATATATATATATATATATATATATATATATATATATATATATATATATTAGAGATAAACAGTTTTACTTACATCTATGACACTATAATCAAAAATAGATTTCATGTTTTAGCAAAATATAGTCATAAATTGAGAGCGGCTCATAAAATGTGAAATGGCTTGTTTCGGAATTTTTCCATTCACTAGATTCCATTTGTGGAGACCTGTAACTAGAGGTTTTCAACTTTAAATACTTCGACGCGGACTGCGTATTTACAGTAGGGGGTTTCTCAAAATATTTAAAGGTTCGCAAAAAATACCTATGGTATATATGTTTCTTTTACCTATATGTGTAGTTACTTTTGCCTTCTCAATTAGTGTATTGTGATATAATTATCTGATAATATAATACATACGTTTGAAAATATATGGATAGTAAACAGGCTACATTTAATACTCGTAATCGCAATTTTCAGATGTCATACTCTATTATTTTTAGTTCATGTCACATTTAAACGAGTCGGCTATATAAATGTCTACATGTAGGATGCCTCTAGATTCAGCTTAATACCGGTACTCTGTCGCATTATACTGGCCTTTAGCATGTTCTTCAAATATCCGTATGCTTTAACATTTTGTTTTGATATGGAGACATTTCTTCTGTGCGACGCTAACGACTTTGAACCCCCAGTGCAACGATAACACTTCATCTTAATATGTTCATGCATTAAAAAAGTCAACTTGAAACGTGGACTTGAAGACAACGGCGATTCCTATAAAAAAAAACCCAACAGTTTGGGTTTAATTTGTGTCCGTCCATACGGTTCCTAGACTTGTATTTCCTAGCAACAACATAAGAAAAAAGCAGTACAAAATATTATTGTGAAAAAAAAGAAGATACATTTTGAATAAAACAAACGTCCGTTTAATTTTTGTTGCATAGTATAAATACCGTGTTCTCGTAGACTTCTGTACTAAAAAAGTCATTGTTCAAATTATTTTGATAACTGAAGAAGGTAACATAAAATCATGAGAAGTTTAATGAAATATCTTAAATGGTTTATTCAACACTGTCAAAACATTCGGGAAGTTCTCATACATGCATCTTTCATCCCTGTCGAAACGAGATCCGATTATTACCATAACTTAGCGGCAACATCCTGAATTAGTTATGTATCAACATGTTTGAAAATTAAAAAGAAAGAATATCCACTTCGTATTAACATGCTCTGATATCAGATTTTGAAAAATGATCAAGACAGGCTCGATCTTGATTACTGAGATCACGCCAAGACTGAATTCCTGGGCTTCTGTTTTCAAAACATTTTGGGTCTCAGTTGAGTTTGATAATGAAACATTGTCATTGATATCAATATTGCATGTTAAAATTTAAGATTTAAATTCATGACTATTTTCAAGTGGCTATTCAGTATGGATTGTCAGTCTCAACAGGAATCTAATCTTTAAGTACCATGAAAACTAGCTGTCATCTTTTCAATCTAAAACCCAGCTGAGACCGAAAATTGTTTTGTGAAGAAAGGGCCTGAGAAGCGTCCAAGGTCAAAATTCCGATGTTTTATGGCCAGTAAATGCATAGAATACCGGAAAAACATCATATATATTATAGAATTACTCGACAATAATGGGAATTTTTATAACTTAGAAGATCTTAAAACCATTTACTCGGTAAGAGGAACCTTTATAGATTTGCACCGTGTTCTTTCAAACATACCAATTGAATGGAAAAATATAGTAAGGCAAAATGCAAATGAGGTTATTAAATATAAGACAAACATGTTTTTGAATCCGTATTTAAAAAATGTAATAAAAGATAAAAAAAAGGTAGTGGTATTTTTACGATACAATTACAAATACAAAGAGTGTCGTGGTACCAAACAAATGGGTACAATCAATGGTGATTTCCGATGACGAATTTAAAGATTATTGTAAAAACTTAAAAACAATAAAAGAAATAAAGTTAAAAGATTTTCAATTTAAGATAAATCATCATATTCTTACTACAAACTCATTTTTACATCTCATACATAAAATAGATAATAATTTATGCTCTTACTGCAAAAACGAGCGGGAAACAATAGAACATATCTTTTTTTCATGTCCAATTATTTATAATTTTATAGTAAGCATCAAACAGTGGATGAGAAGTGGGTGTGAAATAGATTTGAATATACAAGAAAAACAATTTCTTTTCTCATTTGTTAACGATAACTCTAAAGGAAGCTTTATTTCTTTATTGCTTAAGTATTACATCTTTAAATCAAAATTTAAAGAAAATTGTATACAACTTCTAAATACTCCATCGTTTGTTTTATACTTAAAACAAAAATTCATAACAATGAAGTATATCGCCAAGATAAACAACGATCTTCATAACTTTGAGGAAAACTGGTCAATTTTGTTACAAAAACTTGATATATGATTACTAACCATTACCCTGATTAAGAGAAAGAAAATATAATATCCATTATTGACAAAAAGTTAGATTTAAAATCCAGTGATAGTAGGAAAAGGGCAGCACTATTTTTCAGTTGTTTTTTTTTTTTTTTTTTTTTTTTTTTTCACTTGTATTTTTGTCAGTTTTTTTTTTCCATTGTCTTTCTTGAGGTCCGTTTATTATCTTAAATTAGAAATATCATCAACTGTTTTTATAATTTATTTCCCTTTTTAAATCAAAAGCATCATACATTCATCACAAAATTGTTTTTATGTGCCAGAAAAGATACAATTAGTGAATATCATCAACTGTTTGTAAATATGGTATTATGTATCGTACTGTGCCCATGTAGTAACTTTTATTATATATCTAAATATTTAAATGTATTGGATATTGTAAGGTCAATAGGCGGATGGTTCTCCGACCCCTATTATACCAGTTACGGAGATAATAAACGGGGTTACCCACAAGGGGCCTCAAAAAAAAAAAATGCATAGAATTGTCAACGAGATTATTTTTTTGAATTAGTAAACTCCTATGACGCCATTTGAGCAATTCTGTGTGGTCATTTGATACAACAAGCTTTGAAGTCGAGACTAGCCTTTTATCATTATTTACAAAGCCTTTTTAGTCGAACACATGCAAAAAAGGGGTATGTGTAGATACTTGTCTTCAGGGAACTTTAACAAAGATTTAAACTCATGAAAACTCAAGGTCTATATTGGTTTAAAAAATCATTATGTAGCCATCAAGTATATCATGGTAGGGTGACCGGGAATACTGAATGAATTCAGTATTGTATAAAACTGAATTTGTAGGGTTTGAAATGGTTAAGAATATAATAATACCACGCGCGGCATATTTTTACCGCAATGCATTACAATGTCACGCATCGTACCGTGCATATTCAAAATTGTGCGTCGTACAATAGCATTTCAGCGTCGCGCGTGCTATAATACGAAAGCTCATGCTCCATATACACTATATACATTTTTGATACCAAAAATGTTGTTGTGATCCCCTTTCGTAAGGGTCGGTTAACCTCTTGCGGCGCAGGGGGAGAGTGTCTTTCTCCTTACCAGAAGGTCATTGGTTCAAATTCTGGTTTATAGGGTATGTTGATCGTTGAATCAACAGCAGTTTTCACTGCCAGCGAATACTAGCTAGAACCTCACGAAATTGACATAGTGCATATAAATAAGTTGCAGCACTTCAAATAAAAAAGAAGTTTGCGATACAGATCCTCTATCTTCTTGTTCATAAATACGGTAGTCGAAAGATTTGAATATACATTAATCAAAAAGCGATATAAAAGGTAAAAGGGTGAAAATTTTTAAAAATGCTCCCACACTGTTAAGAAAATATATTGGTAATTCATATACAATAAAACTGATATTGATAAATCTTATAGCTCTCTTTTCTCAGATATTTTAAATTAAAACAGTATTACGGCATAAGAACCGGATGCTTAATATGCAACTTTCTCATATACAGTTTGAGAAAACCCATATAGTAAGTCCGTAGTCCGTGGTCCGCAGTACGCGTCGAAGTAAGCTGAAAATCTCTAATATTATGGAGACCTGTAATAAATACTGCCTGCTGAAGGGAGGCAACACAGCAATATCAATTTAAGGTTACGAAGTAGGCCTTGAGAAACAAAAATCAAACAACACCAAATCATAGAAAGAAAGATTTGTTTGACATGAAAATTGAACAGCATTTAAAACATGTATATTACTTTACGAAACAAGTGTCAGTATACTGATATAAACATTGAATTCCAGAAAATGACTGCCTATAGGGGTCCCACTTCCGGACAGTCAAACGCCTTTAAAAATTCACCATTTTCAAAGAACTGTTACACATATTCGTTTTGATGCATTTACAATAGCGTGCGAGCGGTGAAATTTCACATAACACGGTGGAACACAGTTTTCAGCAATTATCTATAATCATTTCTTTACAAATGACATTCATTTTCAAAGGGAAACAAGTTTTTCTCGACGATTACCTAAAATAATCGGAAAAAGTTGTCTCCCTTTGAAAATGAATGCCATTTTACTTAAAATAATCGGAAAAAGTTGTCTCCTTTTGAAAATGAATACCAATTGTAAAGAAATAAAGATAAACGATTGCTGAAAAATGTGTTCCACCTTGTTATGCGAAATTTAACAGCAGAAAGACACTTGATGAAGGTTGCAAATAGTGCTGCGGTTGACCAGACTTCTTTAAATAGACTGTCTTCCCTACTGTAACACTGTCTGACAAAGAAAACAGAGATCATGTGTTCGAGCACCTGTTAACAGACTAAGACTTACTAACATTGGGGTAACAGGCCCGTGTATGAGTGGTTTACACATAACAAGCTAAAGAACCAGGGAATCATAATTGAGCCGCATCATGAGAAAACCAGCATAGTACGTTTGCGACCAGCATGGATCCAGACCAGCCTGCGCATCCGCGCAGTCTGATCAGAATTCATGCTGTTTGCTAATAGTTTCTCTAGTTGCAATAGGCTTCGAAAGCGAACAGCATGGATCCTGACCTAACTGCGTGGATGTGCAGGCTGCTCTGGATCCATGCTGGTCGCAAATGCACTATGTTGGTTTTCTCATGGCGCGGCTCATATGTAACTGAAGCGTCTTATGTATTTTTCAAGTTGTCCCTATGGGTTACCGGTGTGCATATCGACCGTAAAGCAATACTCGTGTGTTTAATTGGGTTGATATTAATTATCAATATAGTAAAAACTCGGAAACCTCTCCGCACCATGTCAAAAGTTCGGTTTTCAGACGTTTCCGGTTTTCAGACGATTTTGCACTGATTTGTGAGAGGGTCAGATGAAATAGATAAGAATGAACATATATGAGCCGTGCCATGGGAAAACCAACATAGTGGGTTTGCGACCAGCATGGATCCAACCCAACCTGGGCATTCGCGCGGACTGGTCAGGATCCATGCTGTTCGGTTTCAAAGCCTATAGCAATTAGAGAAACCGTTAGCGAACAGCATGGATCCTGACCAGACTGCGCGGATGCGCAGGCTGGTCTGGATCCATGCTGGTCGCAAACCCAATATGTTGGTTTTCTCATGGCACGGCCCAGTTATGTTCATTCTTATCTATTTCATCTGACCCTGTTATGTTCAATGTCTTTTAGGTTTTTCTTTTTCAAAATCTGCATTGTATCTCTAGTAGCTTTTATATGGTAGTACGAATGGGTTAACGTGGAGTAGACTAAGAGAGTAGGATATTTTATTACATATTTCCTGGAATAAAATTTAAGAAACCAAGGCGTTCTATTACGAATATTATTTCAATTACATACTGGCAATAACTGCTTTTATTTTCAAAGAAACAACAATTAAAACAACCAAAATTAAATCTGCATTTTATTAATTTTATTTAAAGATACACATAATTTATGTTAATGCTGCTCTGTTATGACAATAAATTATTGAATCCTCTAAAATATCTTATAAATACACAAACCATATCAGAATACAAGATGCCCAAAAATTTTCCGTATCGCTCACCTGACTAAGTGTTTGACACCATGTTTATTTCAAATTTGACATATATTTCGTAAAGACTATCTAACCAATTTTCTTGTAGATAAGATATAAATCGTGGCTTCTGGAGTGTAGACAAAAATGTTGTTTAATTTTACCTAGTAACCTACTAGTATTTTTCTATCTTGACCTTATTACATGATGACGAACATTCTAATAGATTTCATAAAGATAATGTAGAAACTGGAACCTCTAGAGCATTTAATTTTCTTTTTTTTAATTCAAATTATTTTATTTAATGGTCAAGTTTCTTACTCCTAATCCCCTTATCAAATTTTACCTGGATTTAACGAAGACAAACATTCTGGCTATGTGTTATACACATCTAGTAAAATGTGGTCTCTATAGAATGTTAGCAACGTTTTTTAACGATCTGACCCTGTGACCTACTTTTTGACCGTAGATGGCTCAATTTTAAATTTACACAGGTATGTACAGGACGTGCATTCTCATCAAATTGTATGTATATCAGGTTGAAAATTTATCCTTTTCGTTTTTTTGACCTAGATCATTTCATACAAGGCGTTATTGCGGCAAACATTCTGACCAATTTCATTGATCAAGTTTATAGTGGACGCAACTTGACCCCGATGGTTGACCTTTGCATTATAATACATAATGAGGCACAACCTATTATTGAAAAGGAGTGTACGTAAAACACGAGCTGCACGAAAAGAAGGAAATATAAATTTATGTAAATATAAATTAGTGTATTTGAAAGTTTTAACTGATCAAATGTAAGTATATATACTTTGATACTGCAATGTATACACACTTATTCAATATAAATATACATGGCTACCCTAAGCACCCTTGATTACCATAACGAAATAATCGATATGAATAATCAGCCTAAGGTCAACCATCGCGGTCAAGTTGCGTCTACTATACTAGGTCTAAAATTGTAACCTCTAGTATTTATATTCGAAAACATGAGAGCAGGAAAAACGTTCTAAAGAAAGACTACTTTGGTAAATCATATAAGCCGTGTCCTGAGAAAACCAACACAGTGCGTTTCCGACCAGCATAGATCCAGACCAGACTGCGTCAGGATCCATGCCGTTCGCTAATGATTTCTCTCATTGCAAAAGACTTTGAAAGCGAACTGCATGGATCCTGACCAGACTGCGCGGATGCGCAGGCTGGTCTGGATCCATGCTGATCGCAAACGCATGGTTTTCTCATGGCACGGCTCATATAGCTTTTACCTTTTTGGATGGTTGAACATGGTAATCCTATGAAATGAAAATAAGTATCATGATTCTAAGATTAATGTTTTCTGTATGAAATGAAGATGAACGGTCACATGAAATTACATGAAATTCATTTAAAGGAAACGTTTTACAAGATAAATGCAGTAAAATAGGGATACAGTCTGTGCCTTAAAGTTTGACATTGATAGTAAAATACAATTTCAAAATCTAAAAATCTTCACTGTATGAAAAACGGGCACATTAGACCAAGCAACGCCTTCCACTAGGGAAATCATGTAAAATATTGTTTTTTTTTCTATCCTATGTTATAAAATAAATTAGTTTAAATTATTGATCAGTTTGGTTATAAACACAACAACTAAGGTTATAATATATTTAAATAAATAATTGGAATCTAACTCTATACTAACAAACTTCATATACTATCCAAACAAAACAATGTAAAGAGCACATCTAATGAAATAACAATGCAAATAATTTATACACAGGACTATGAATAACACATGTAAATATAAGACTTTCTGTTTATATTTCCAAATACAATTTCAAAACTAAAACGTAATTAAACAAAAAAAACCTTTAAATGACGAGTTATCAGTATTTCAAAAAATAAATATAGTGAACTCCAGTGCAAAGATCTGGCTTAACAAATAAAGTTTCGGCTTAAAAAGAATTCGAATTCTGCTGCTCCTTTGAGATTTTCTTCTTTATCCGTATTTGGTAGTATATTTGCATTTACCACACATTTCCGTAAGTAAATATCATCTCAAAAAGTAAACTCAAAGAAAATAAAAAAAAAGTATTTTCCTAAAAAGGAATAGACTATGCGATATATATTAGAATTGCAAACACCTGCCACATTTCAACAATGTTTTGTTCATAATCGACAAAAGTACATGTAAATAGACCAGTATAAACTAAAGTAACTAAAAAGCAAGGACCGGTAACTCTTCATGTAATAGAGTTAGAGTTATTGCACATAGCTAGAAAGGAATGTATAATAAAAATATAGCAGGAAATTAAAGAACACTACAAAAAACAAAAACAAAACCCAATACAATAAGTGTTAAAAATACACAGTGCATCTGATACAAAAGCATGCAATAGGAAAGAGATTCGAACCAAGTAAAGAAAGACTTAAAACGTACAAATGCGGAAGGTTTAATGGAACTTAAAAGTCATGGAACTTAAAAGTCATCTGTTAGAAATCCATAGTTTACTATATCCATATAGGGCATTCATCCAGCAAGAGACAAATACCTAACTAGCCTGAAAATAAATATGTCGATTCAATACATCCGTTTGACCATTTCTATTGTTTAAGTAATCTTACATACATTGTTAGGTAAAAATATATATATTTAAAGTGCATAAAATAATACATGTAGTACGTAAAAAAAATTACTATGCTAAATATTGCATCACAAAAACTCCTTGACTATGTATATAATTGGTATTTTCTGAACATCTTTGGTTAAAACTTATACAAATGGCACAGCCTGGTATACATAAAGATGAACATTTTTTGTTCCAAACTTGATTATTTATAAAGCGAACACACACCTGCAAAAAAACTCATATGAAACAATAAATAAATGAATTTAAATTGAAAACAAGAATAACTAGAGACAAAAGACTGAATATAGATATGTCAATCATTCTATTACAAATATATACAATGAATATCTTGTAAAAATGATATTGAGAGCCATTATTGTGAAAAATGTTAGGAACACCTATAGCCTAATTGAGAACACAAAAATATACCCTTTTATAGAGCTCACTATGCACTTTGAACATCGCTGGAAAAAAATAGCATACATTTTTTTTATATTCCCTTGCGTGTGAGCACGTGAAACTTGCTCTTTATGCATAGCACGTTCGTAAAGTGACCTTGGATTGAATGTCCAGTAACACTACAGAGAGATCAGAAACTACACTTTTCAAACTTTAGTAAACGACCGCAAGCATCTCATTTGTAACCCTATAGGTCTAATTTGTATCACTATATAGTTCATTTGTAACACTACATAGCTCATTTGTAACAAGAGAGATCTTATTTGTAACATTATAGATCTCATTTGAAACACTTGAGGGGTTATTCTTTACAGTATAGAGATTTCATTTGTAACTATATATATCAACGGGTAAATACGTCATTTGCCATTTATGCACGTGTCATATGACGGCGGACCAAGAGGATCTGAAGACGTATATTCCGGTAGTAAAATCTGTCCCCGTTCATTGTTCTTTTGTTCCATAAATGACATTCCTTCTTCTGTTTCTCTTTCTTTGCTTATGGTGTCATCGCTGGTGCAACAGTGATTTGGAGCACATGGTTCCTCGTAACATTCTTGCACGTGCAAAGTGTCTGGTTTTATGAAGTTTTCACACAGTGAATTGCAGATGTGGTTACAGAAAAAGTCACTGATCCCTACATCACGCTTGTCCTTATCACCATAGCAACCCTCACGTGAATGAACTGTGGGATTGGTTAGTTTGTACTCTCCCTCCTCTTCAATGCCTTTTAGGTTGCATACCACTAAATTTTCTTTGGAAACGTGATATGTGAAATGACAAAATGCGTCTAGTACTTCTGAACCATTTTCTGTCGCTGAGCCATGGGCATCAACAAATATTTTGAAATCACCCTCTAAGAACTCTTCGAAAAGGACGACTTCATTGTTTTCGAATTTTTTGTCGTAGCGCATGAAAAAACGTGTGATTTTCATGACGTCAGAAATGCTGTCCATTACGGCATCTATGGGTTTGATGAAAGTAAGCTGAAATGTAGAAGAAAATGTCAGTTCGTCATTATATATACCTGGAATAACAATGGTATTATCAAACGGTAATAAAAATCACTACAAAGCCCAATACAGACTTGTTTTCCTCAAATATTAGACTTATAATTTCCCCAAACGGAACGCATTATCTGCTGTTACACTATGACGTAAAACATTCGATCCGCTAAAGATTAGTGGCTGGCTTCTTGGTTCATAAGTCAGGTCTCAACCTACTACGAAAACTGCCTTGCTTCTAAGAAAGATTATAATCGCAAAAATAAGGGGCTGTTTAGGGATTTTCGCAACGTCGTCGACATATTTGTCATAAAAAGTAAGAATAACTTTAAACGATATAATGCTTCTTTCCACGATTACAACCTTCGGCAGATATTTACTAGACTAAGTAAACTGTTAGTGTATTGACCAAATGTCCTGATAGCATATTCCTGGAACAAAATCAGTGCAAAGCTATCTTGCTCCAATACGATAATCTTTTAATGCGGCCATAAAACATTCATGGATTGATAAAAAAAGAGGGAAGAGTAGTATGGAAAATGTAGGGGGTACTGGTTTTGAAAGAGCTGGAGCATGAGGAGGGAGTTGGAGCCGGAGCCGGAGCTGTGTAGCCTTACGTAATCGTAAACATTGCGTAACTCTAATCCCCAAATATTGCGTAATTTATAAACATCTTTAATTTTAATCCGTAAACATTGCGTATTCTTAATCGTCATCTGTAAACATGAAACAATGCATATTTATTTATCTTTATTCATTTAGAAGTACAATAAGATTGCGCACATTCAGTCCAGTACACAGTCTCGTTTTATCAAGGAACAAAAGAACGAATAATCTATTCATTTCATTAAACAATCACCGCCAGGTGTACAAAATTATTGCTGTTCTCACAAAACAAGACATACTATGTATCTTTCAAATTCTTGTTTACGTTCATCTGTTTTTAAAAGGCTCCCTTTAAACCCTTTCCCATGGGTTTCTTTAGGGACATTTTCAATGTGCGCTGGGGGTTAAAATGATTTTAATTGAAAACTAAAAAAAGAAATTTAATGAAAAAAATCCCTTAAAAAATAATGAACGTTTCAAAATTTCGACACGCCCAAAGGCCCATATTTCCAAAATTTTTGATGATGAAACAAACAAAGGAGGGGAAGAACCGGCCCCCGGGGGGCGCCTGGTGGGGGGGAAAATAACGAGAAAAGGGTTATCAACTTCACGACTACGGCCGTGTCAGCCCCAGGATGGAACGCGACTCTCAGCTCCCTTTTTTCCACCACCCCGTACAAGAATACGGGTTTTTCCCCAATTTGCAACAATTTTAAAATGGTTTGAGACGGAGTCGCCCTTTTAAAAATTTTTTTCCCGCCGTTCAGTATGTTTTTAATAAAAAAAGTTTTTTTAAGGGTTTTCGTCTTTAATAAAATATTTTTTTTTTGGCGGGGGCGCAAAAAAGACCCTTTAAAACGGAACACTTTTACCCCTTAAGAAATAAATCAACCTTTTTTTCAGGAATGAATTCGGCGGTAAAACAACATACATAAAAAAACTTCGGAACAGTCAAAGGGGGGCTTTTTCTAGCCTCCGTGGGGAAGTATTCTTTTACAATTTTAACCATTAAACTTTCACAAAAAATGGACAAACTGTACCAAACAAAGTTTTTATAAAGGGAATCCGGGTTTTCTTTTCCCAAAAATGAGCAAGGGGCCCGAGGCAAAACCCCAAACTTTTTATAGTGTTGATATTTATATTACGAGTTTACTACAGTCAAAGAAAAATTTGATCTCGAAAAAATGAAACCCATCATCTAAAAATTTTAATTTCAAATAATAAAAGTAAAATTTAAAAATGGGGGGCAAAAAAAGGGCAAACCAATTTCAACAAACCCTCATTACATAATTTTTTTACATTGCAAAAACGGGATGCATTTTGCCCATTTTGGAGGTCAGTTATTCTGCCATAAAGGAAAAAAAAACCTTTTTAAAATTTACGACAGGGTTGGCAGGAAAACAAAAAATTTTTGGAAAACCCACAATTTTTGGGGAAAATTTTCACCAAGGCCCATCAAAAAAAACTGAATAAGCTCCTTTAAAAATTTTTTTTGGCCGGGGGAATTTCCTATGTATACAGATAAGCTAAATAAAAAATTAATCCATTTTAAAACTTTTTCAATTTTTAATTTTTCATTGTCATGGATCGGTAAGGAAACACATACATTTCTGCAGTATTTAAGGACTTTAGAAAATTGGGTTCAGCGTAGAAAAGGTTTTTAAGAAACGGCTAAATCCGATAAAAAATAATTTTATCAGAAATAGGGGTTTAATATTTTAAAGGGGTTTTTTAAATTTTCCGAGTGAATACTAACATTTAAACCAATAAAAACATATACTGAGGAAGTTGGGTTTTTCCCAAAAAAGGTTTTCCTAATTCGGACAAAAAGGGTGCGTTTTTAAAAAACAGTGTATCCTTTAAAAAACTTGATACAATTTTTTTTAATCATTTTTCATTGTAGGGACACAAATGGACAAAGGAGGGGGGAAAGGGAAAAATTTTTACAAACCCCCAAACTCATCCCAGCATTTTAATTTCGAAAAGGAAAAAAAAAACGGACAACATTCAACAACGACCCCGCAAGGCCGCCGCCGCCGAGACGGCGACGAATACCCCCCGAAAAACAACTACGACTAAGATCAGTAAAAAAGGGAGGGTTAAAACCCACAAATAGAGCCCGGGGACGTGAAGACTTCCTTGCGACAGTTACTCAGAAAATAAAGACAAAATTCAAAAATTTTACAAACAATAGAGTGTATTATCCGCAGGTCAAAAAAGGGGGGAAGCGTAACTTTTAATGTAAAATTTTTTAATTTGGAAATAATTCAAACCGGGATTTGCCCCAAGGAAAATATTTTGATCAACGGAAAAATTGCAGACCCCAAAAAAAAAAAACAAAATTTGGAGCTTCAAAGGGAATGGGGGGCCATTTTAATCAATTCAGAGAAAGCCCCCGGAAATATGACCCCCTTTATTTGGGCTTTAAAAGAGTATAAATGTTCCGAAATCATTTGTAGATATCGCCCGAAGAGCAACAAAATTTGACAAAAAGCGATGTAGGGGGGAAATTTGAATACGAAAAAAAACAATTTTTCGGGGGAAAAAGCCTTATTGACAAAGTGTTCTTTCCAAAAAAAATTATAAAAAAAAAACCAGATTTCCCGTTAAAACCCCAATAAATATGGAAACGGACAGTGATTTTAAACGCCATTGTAAAAAAAATTTCCCGACCCCTAATTTTTTTTCCCGGGGGAAAAACTGAAAACCAATTTTCCGCGTAAAAAAATTTGAAAAGGGACTAAATTTTGGGGGGAATTTGGGCCCCTTTCATTAAACCTGAAACCATTACCCCGCCTTTTTGATGACCTTTGCTGGACGGAAAAAAATGTCTACATGGGTTGACATAAAAAACCCTTTCCGTTTTTTGGTAGTGTTTTTAAAAAACCTATAAAACCACAAAATCAATCTTGGTAAGGGGATATAAAAAAAAATTTGGACTGTGAAATTTACACTCAACCCCCTAAAACCGATGCGGGCTGTGGGGCTTTTTCTGGTAAAACATTTAACCGAGATTTTCTGTCCCTTGTTGTTTTTACTTTTTCACACTTAAAAACGAATTTGCAAAACTCTACCAGTCAGTGAAAAAACAATTTTAACTCTTTCCTGCTTTTAAAAACGTATAAAAAATTAAAGCTGCCCGCCCCAGTTTTTATGCATTTCCTTTAAATAGTAGAAAATGCTAAAAAATACCTTTTTTTCAATATAAAAATAAAGCACCTCAGAAGGGTTAATTACGCTTTTAAATTTTTTGTTTACAAAAAGGGAAGGGAAATTTATCTCATACCGTAAAAAACTTTTCTTTTAAAAACAATACGGGGAAACATTTGGAACAAATTTATTATTTGCTACCCTTTTTTTTTTTCCCAAAACAAATTTTAAATGTTCATCTTTTAACACAAGAAAAAAAGACGGGAAAAAAAAAAACCCCACACACAAAAAGCCTTTGTCTTTTAAAAATTTGGTCCCCAAAAATTGCATTACGACCCGTTTTAAATTTTTTAATTTTATTTTTATCCTTCAATACAAAAATACACAGAACAAACACAAATTTTTAAATTTTGAAAACTTTTTTTTTTCAATATACATTTTTTTTAAACACTATGTTAAAAAGTATAATAACTCTTGTGTGCATGGAAATCAAATACTTTTTAACTATTTTTCCCTGTCTATGTTCAACCTGTCTTCTTAATATTTTTTTAAAAAGTTCCAAATTTTGTAATTTCCCTCTGAAACTATTTAAAAGTCTATATAACCATCTTTTGGGGAAAACACTTGTGTGTTTTAAAATTTACTCTTTAACTATTTTTCCCTGCCCCTCGATTTTAAACGGGTTTCTTGATATTTCTTTTAAAAATTCACAATTTGTAATTTCCTCAAAAAATAGAAAAAAGTTTATATCCATTTTTAGGAAAAAACATTGTGAAATTTTAATGAAATTTAAAAGGAATAATCAGTATTGTGAACATATATTTTAAATTGTTTTATTCAACTTTTGTTCAGTCTTTAAAATAAATAAACTTTTTAAAATTATCCATTTTTTTTTTTTTTTACTTTTAAAATTTTTCTTTATCCATTCTTTAATTTTTATTTTTAAAAATTTTCTCAATTGAAAAATTTAAATTTTTTCCACTAAAAAATTTAAATTTTGTCGGGGGCCCCGGGAAACAACCCAAAAAATTTCCAAAGGAGGGGGTTTCCCCCGTTTTTTAAGTTTTGGAAACGGTTGTTTCCCAGTCGCCTGGCGCGGCCAAGGGTAGGTTTTTATTTTGCGAATTTTTTGGGAAAATTAAAAATTCCCGGGGGTTTCCGTTTTAAATTCCCCCCGAAAAAGGGCCCAAAGGGCCGGGCCCCATTCATCCCGGGAAAAAATGAGTTTTGGTTTTAATGAAAATAAAATAAAAACACCCTATAAAAAAGAAAAATTACAAACTTTTAAAATTAAAATATGAGCCGTGCCAGGAAAAAACCCCAACCCATGGGTTGGCTTTGCGACCAGAAAGGTTTTTTTCCAGACCCCCCCCCCCCTGTGAAACCGCACAGTCTGGTCAGGATCCATGCTTTTTCCTTCAAAGCTTTTGAAATTAGAGAAACTTTTTGCGAACAGCATGGCCCTAAACCGGGCCCTGCGGGGAAATGCGCGGCTGGTCGGGGTTTTTTTTTTCCCCCATGCTGGCGAAAAAAGGGGCCTTTATGTTGGTTTTCTCATGGCACGGTTCATATATTTTTGTATTATAACGGTAAAAGGGTAAAAGTTACATAATTAATTGCTTTACATTTTATGTTTTAAAAAAAAATGGGTTTTCCAACCCTTTTTTTTGGTCTGCGAAATACTTATAAGACGGGCAAATTTTTTTCCCATACTCAAGACGCAGAAAAATTAAATAAATAAGAAAATTTAAAAAATTAATCACTCCCCTTTATAAAAAAATTACCCGAAAAAAGTCAATTTTTTGCCTA
This sequence comes from Mercenaria mercenaria, assembly GCF_021730395.1. Classification (NCBI taxonomy): domain Eukaryota; kingdom Metazoa; phylum Mollusca; class Bivalvia; order Venerida; family Veneridae; genus Mercenaria; species Mercenaria mercenaria. The sequence continues at coordinate 23,700,164 of NC_069366.1, read as the reverse complement.
TTACCTATAAACCTTTATTTAAAAGTTGGGGGCCCGTTATGGAAGACCCCGTTGTTGTTTGTTTTTTTGTTGTGGTTTTGAAGTGGGGGGACGAATCCGTTTCCCCAGAAAAATCTCATCCCCTTACTGTCATAAACATCTTTTAAAAACCATCTTCACCCAGTATGTCAACCACATTCCCATTATCATAAACATAATCATCACGTTATCTTTCATCATCCCCATTCCGTAATCCGTAGTCTCCCGGGAAACCCGGGAACTGGATAGTGGGCGGTTTTTTACGTTCGGTCAAAAAATTGTTTTTAAATTGGTAAGGTAAGATAAAAAAACTTTATTAAAGTCTCCCCTTTGCATAAATTTACAAAAAAATTCAAGATAAAATAAACCAAAATTACCTTTTTCTCAGAAAATGAGGGGCCTAAAACAATAGGTATCTCACTAAACACTGAAAAAAAAAAAATTCTTGGGCCATTTTTTTTTGAAATGGGGTAGCGGTTTAACCCCCCAAGGAATGTACACCTCCCTGAGCTTTAAAAAAGTAAAAAAAATTACAGCAAATCAAAAAAGGGTTTTTTTAAAATTTATTTGAATCTAAAATTTTGAAGTAGTTAAAAAAAAGATTCCCGGGAAAAATTTTGGATTTTGTATTTGTAGGGGGACACAAAACATTCCTTTTAGCGTCGATGTGCTTGCGCGGTTGTAAATAGTCCCTACAGCTCAAAGTTTTTTTGGTAGAAAAATTAAACCATCCTTCCTTCGGGTTGATTTTTCCACCCTTTAAATCCGACAACAAACCCAAACACCCGCCGCAGAACCCGTCTTTTCGCATCCTTGCTTTTTTTGTCACTTTTTTGCTCAAAAAAAAGAAACCCGCGGCCAAATTCACCTGACACAAAAAAAAAAAGTCACTACACTGAACTAAAATGTGCAACAGGGCTTTAAAAGCCCAAAAAAAATAAGTAAAAACAAATGCTTTTTTACTTTCAACTAATTAGCACTTAAAACAGGTAACCCAACTATCAGCCCCTTAAAAAAGAAATGAAGCAATTAAAACAAATCACTTACTTAAAAGCCCCCGGGGGCCCCCATTGCCACGTGATCACGCTAATCAAGAACGCGTGTCCCGTTTAAATTCAAAAGTAATCTCGACACTTTTGATGTGACCGCAATACCCCGCGGGACCATCTTTCACGTGACACATAAAACGGACTGTGCCCCTTTTAAATTTGAGGAGTTTTAATTATTTTTAAGAAAACCGCATTACACAACAGGGGCAGATGGGGGCAAACAAAAAAACCCTTTTGAAAAATTTAATAAGGGGGCTTTTTGGGAATTTAATTAGTTTGTAAATTTTTAAAGGTTTGAAAATTATATGTTTTCATTAATTATATAAGGTAGTTTCAAAAAAAAATAAAAATTTTTTAATTTTAGGGGAAAAAACCCTTTTTTATCACGGAACGGTTTACACCCCACAACCACCTTCACCCGTTTTTTACAAGAGGTCCACATTGATCAAAACCCGGGGGAAAAATTATTTTTTCAGAATAATTTTCCCTTTCCCTTGAATAAAGGGTATTTTTTTGTCCCGTGGACGTCCCCTTTTAAAGCTGGGAAAATAAAGTCTGCTACCCAAAATTTTTGCGCTCTTTAAACTTAGAAATCTGCTTTTTCCCCCTGCCCCCAGTTTTTACATGGTTTTCCTAAATATGTTTTCTGGAAAAAAAACAAAAGCAAAAATAGGACGTTTCAAATTTTGAAAAAAATGAATACTGATCAATTTCTTTTTTGGTTGAATTTATTTTACATAAATCATTGAAAAAAAAAAAAATATCTTGTTTTTTTTAATTCCTTTTTTTGTCCAATACCTGCCAGCAGGGTGAATTTGACTTCCACGGGACGGGATTTGTGATATTTTTAAATAGTTGAAGTGTTTTTAAAAATAATAGAATCAAAATAAATACTTAGTGATAACTCGTAAAAAATTCATCCTTATTTTTTTTCACTTTTAAAAAAACACTTCTCTTCTTCGATTTCGATCAAATAATAAAGTTTTCCCCTTCTCCCCAATACATAATGGGTTTTTCATTCCATGGAGGGCCCTGAAAAAATAGTGTAAGATGACCAAACATTTTTTACGGAACTTTTTGGGACAAAAGTAAAAAATAAAAAAAAAACTAGATGAAAATTATTTTTTTAATTCATATTGAAAAGGGTTTGAATTGTGGGGAAAATAATACAACCCATCAAAAAAACACAAGTTTAAATAACCCTTTTGCTTTTAATTTAAAACTTTTCCTGATACCCCTTTTTAAAAGTCTAATTTTTGGGTGTAGTATTTTGGAAACCCCATAAAAAAGGGTGATTTGAAAAGTCCTGCAGAAAAACGACTTTCCCAAACCAGATATTAAATTAAAAAAAAAACAAAACGACATTTTTTGGGAAAGTCTTAAGGGCGCTCGTATGTACCCATAAACACTATTTTTGGCAAACAGGGACTTTGGTAGCCAAGAAAAATATTCGAACACCTTTACATTACCCCGTATCTCATTTGGGTTCACTTACAGGGGTCGGGCAATTTCTAAAGCCTGGACTTGGGGTTAAAATAAAGATTTGGGGGTAATAGATCTTTCCGATAACCTAAAATTTATTATTTTTAATTTTTATTATAAAAGCAAAATTTTTGAAAAAACCAGACACAGGATGACATTATTATTATTTGTTTAATTTTACAACAGTTTTTTAAAACGGCAGTTTTTTTACGTCATCTGCAAGGGTAAAAAAAGACAAAAACCAAAATAAACACCCCCCATACCGGTTTTTTTCCTTCCCATGGTATAACCCAAAAATTTTGCCCTTTTAAGCCCTAACCCAAACCTTTTCCCTTTGGGTTACCCGGAAAAAGCAGCAGTTTTCCATGTCGGCATACTTTTTCTATAGGTCTTTTTTTGGGGAAAGGGCCCCACCCCAGTAAATAAAGCCCCCTTTTTGTTTTTGGGCGGCAACCCATCTGAAATTTTAATTAATTATTTCATGGAATATAATATGTATTATGAAAAATGATTATTTTTTAAAATAATGAAAAAGTAGACCCCAGTAAAATTTTAATCGAATGGTTTGATAAATATTTAATTTTTAAAAAAAAACAAATTAACGCATTGTTTTCAATTAAAACGGGATCCCTTTTAAAAAAAAAAAAAATTTAAACGATTTACCTCTAAAAAAAAAAAAATTTTTTCCTTTTTTGTATTTTAGCCACAATGCCATTGTCTAGTTTTAAATATAGTTTTTTAAATCCCTATATAGTTTTAAATGCTATAAGTTTTCCCAAATATTTGGAAAAAAATTTGATACTTTTTTAAATATACCAAAGCCATCCAAGCGGTTTATTTACCAAACAAAAGAAACCCTACAAACATAGTACTCTTAAGACATTTTTTTTGGAAAAAATTTAAGTTTTTTTTAAAAAAACAAAAAAAATTTTACTTCTTTATCCCGAAAGGAAGCTGCCCCAACTTGAAAATTTATTTTTAAATATCCTAAAAAAGAAAACAAAACAGAGGAAAAAAAATAAATTTTGCATAAACATTTTAAGATAAAATGTACTGAAAAAAAAAAAGGGTTTTAAAAAAAGGGGCCCGAACTATTTAAAAGGGGACGGGGAAAAAAAAAGCTAAAAAACATATGTTAGAAAAAGAAAAAAAAAATTTGAAAAAGGAAAGGAAAAAATTTTAAAACATAAAAAAAACTGCTCAATATATACACATTGAATTTGTCCTTTAACAAATTCCTTAAGTATGTATGTAGGCGGTCAACTGAGAAAATTCCCAATTTCTTTATAACTTGTTTTTTTTTTTTAAAGCCACGTGGAAAATTTTATTGGGGCAATGTAAGCAAAGAACCGAAATTATGAAGTTTTTTTCGCACTTTATAATGGGACATAAAAAGCCCAAAAGTTTTTTCTAGTTTCATTTGTTTAAAATTTCCCCATTTTGAAATTACATTTATAGAAAATTTTTTCGTCTGTAATCTGAAAAAAATAAAATACGTCCGATTTGATTTAGAGTGGGGTCAAATAGCACAAATTTAAATAATTTTTTCAAGTATTTTTGTAGGGGCCCGTAACTGTACGATTTTTTTGCAGCAAATAAAAACTTTTTTTGGTGTCAAACGGCCTTTTGAGCATGCGCCTTTGTGTATTGAGTGATACAACGATTGCCCCGAAGTTTTTAAAACATTTTTTGGGCCACTAAATTTGGGGTTCGCTCAACAGGCTTTCCCCTTGGCGTTCAGGGTTTAACATTGAAATGTCCCCCTTTGGGGGCAGTTTGGTCCCCATTCCCCAGTTAAGAAAGAAAGCATTTACTAGCCCAAACATACTTTCAGTGCATGTCTTTTTTCCAAATTCAAACTTGAATTTCCCCGGGTTTTTTTTCTGTTCAGCCTCTTTCGGGAGGCCATCGGGAAGAGATAAAAAAATCGAACCTGTTTCTTTTTTGCCCAAAAATTGAGCCCATTCAGGATTGCCTTGACATTTATCAACGGGCAAATCAGGCCGAGAAAGAACATCACGGTCCCCTCGGGAAAGGCTTTTTAACAAAAGTCGGAAAAAAGGGAACATCCGAAAGCAAAAGATACTTAAAAGGATGGTGAACCCAAAAAATTTAACGGTTTTTTCAGAAAAAATTTTTCCGATTGAAAAGGACAGCTGCAAGATTTTTGAAAACACGCGACAGCTGCCAAACTTTGGGTTTCCTGACCAGGCGTTCCAGCTGTTTGGCATCCGTAATAAGCAAAAGTTAATTTTTTTTTCGGGGTTTTTCAATTTTTTCCCTAAATACAGGGAAAAAAAGGGTTAAAAAAAATCGGGTGTAAGAATTAAGTATAGGATATTCTACTTAAATGACATATTTTTAAAAATTTATAAATTGGGTTAACATATTCTGGGATAAATTTTATTTCTAAAAACGCTGCCTCAGTAAGTAGCGGTATAAAAAGCAATGATATCACAAAAAAATGTTTTTTTAAAAAAAAACTGGCCCCGCTTATAATGTATTCAAAAAATAACAAAGGGAAGGGTTATGAATAGTTATGGGATATTTTAAAAAAACTAAATTACCCAAAACCCTTGATTGGGAAATTTCCTTTTTAAAATAGCCCTCGAACTCGTTGGGGGTTCCCCTTTTTTTAGTACATTTTACGTCAGGAATTTTTCAAGGGGGAACGTGATTTTGTGAATTCAATAAAAGCGGTATTTTTTTCAGCCCCATGCCCTGACTCAAAGGGAGGCTGAAGCGTTAGAATGGGGGGGAAACTTTTTTTATCATGAAAAAGGGTTTTAACAGCTTTTGGTGTCCTTCACTTTAAATTTCCCCACTTTCTGCCAATTGATGAGTATATGGAGACAAAAGGGCTTTTGTAATTACCCGCAATTTTTTGGGGACATTGGGGTAACCGTCATCTCTAACGTTTTTAAATTTCCTGAAATTAAAGTCAACATAAAAATTATTTAGTTGTACTATTGTGGATTTTAAAATTTATTTTCCAATATTATAAAATATATAATACTGTAGCTTTTTTAATGAAACCAGTACATGTCTAAAGTAGGCCTTTTTTTTCTTAAAAATTTTTTTAAAAGAACCGGCCCCTCATTTTTTTGGGGGAAAATCTTTTTTCTCGCAAAATCCCTTTAAAGGAAACAAAGAAAGTGGAAATACTGGTTAAACTTGTAGACACATGAAATTTTTCAAGATATCTTTAAATGACCTTGCAGAAGGTTTGTAAACCTTTTCAACGCTGTGCTTTATTAAGTGTAAAATTTTGGCAAAAAAACAATAAAAAGTTGCCTTGTTGAAACAATGTATCTCTGTTTACCCCTTGGGGAAACCCAAATCTACGAAAGAAGGTAACCCTTTTCGGAATCTTTTTGGGTATCCATGATATTTAATCCGGGGTATGTCAAAATCGGGTTTAGATACCGGAAAAACCCTATAAATTTGGGAAAGGGGGGGAGTCGATCATGCAGCTCGGGTACAACGAATTTAAAAAATTAAAAAAATATTCTGCCCGACAGGGGAATCTGGATCGAAATTGGGAGATCCCCCGGTTTTTTGAACATATTCTTGGAGAACCAAAGGGCGTTAAACCCCCAACCCCGGAACCCTTTTAGTACGGAATTTTGGGATGGGCCTCGTCAGTATAAGGGTTTAAATGTAACTTCGGATCTGTTAAAACAACAATCAAAGCTGTAACCCGGGAAACTGTAATAATGGGAGGGGTTCCCAAAAGAAGTCGTGCAAACAAAACCTGCCCCGAAATTTTTCAAAGACGTCTGCGAAGGGGAAGACAATTTTTGTTTTTAAATCTGTGTTATATAGCGGTTTTTATCACTCTCTGAAATACGGGCCATAAAAGCTCCACCCTTTCCGGTATTCTTCATCAGGAGGGGTGTATTTCCCTTTATTTCGGTCGGTGAAAGGGGGGGAAAGCGGCGGTGGGAAAAAGGTTTCAGGGCAGACAAATGAAGAATCCCAAAATTTCCCGAAACATGTAATGTTTCCAAAGCTTATATCTAGGTATTTGGGTGGGATGTTTCTTTTTTAAAAAAGTGGAAAGCATCAAAAAACCCCGATTTCGCTCTAAAAACTGCCACTAAATCATCTAAAGGCGTTTTCAGAAAAAAAGGGTGAATTTTAAAAAATTTTCAGCGCTTTTTGGGAAAAAGACAAAAGTATCCGAGTTGTGGAAAAACGGCCAAAAGCACCCGCCCTCCGAACTTTTTCCCATTGCTTGCATATCAATCTGCCCTTTGTGTTTACTCAAGTTCTGTGTTAAAGTAAGCACTTTTTTAAAGCTAACCCAAAACAGGCAACATTTTTTGTCTATATTAGGGTTAGGGGTCTTTTTTTTAAAAATTTAAATATAAAATATATAACTATGCTAAATGTATTTTATTTTAAAAAAGGAAAAAAGAATATTTGTTTTGATTCGTTATATTCATGATTGCATTCCCCGCTGAAGAGGCTGAAAAAACGTTTCAGCGATTTTTCAAACCCTTTAATATATTTTCCCCTTTCAAAACAAGCATCAAGGGGGAGCTATTAAAAGGAGTTGAGCTGCTTAAAACCAGGGTGACATCTTAATAGCGGGGGTTTCAGTTTTCTTTTTTAAAAATTTTCTTTAAAAAAATTTCTTAATTAAGGGTACTTTTTTTATTAAAAACCTATTTTAAGGGGGCATTTACATTTCCTGTTAAAAGGTTTTTTGTTTTTTTTTTTTTTCCTTAATACATTTTTACTTTATATGTCAAAATAGAGTTTTTAAACCCCCCATGAAACTTAACTGTTTTCAGTCAAGAGTAAGGTTTTTATTTAAAAAAAAGGGGGGAAAAATTAAACGTAAAATTTAAAAAAATTTTTTTGAACAATCAAGGTAAAGTTAAACCAACCCCAAACCCCGGGAAAAAATGGGAAAAAAAATTGGGCCCCTTTCAACCGCAAATTACAAACATTTGACGCGCCCCTTTTTTTTCCTGTAAAAAAAAAACAAAAAAAAGAAACTAAATAGATTTTAATGTTTAAAATTTTTCAGGGTTTTGTACACGTGAATTCTTTTTTTTTCAAATTTTTTTTTTTCCCTTCAAAGTTTGGGGAAATGTAAAAACACAAGGGAAAATCACTTTATTTTTTTTTATACGAGGCATTTTAAAAAACCATACCGAACTAAAAGGGTTTTTTTTTTCCCCATTCTACATTGAAGGAGGGGGCCCACAGGGTTTATATACCTGGGCCTTGGGAAATCACAATTTAAAACTTAAAGGGTCTTTTGATTTGGGGGGTAAAGATTACTTTTAAAAAGTGAATTGTATAAAAGGTGGAACTTACCCCCTTACGGTGAAGGGCTACAAAATTTTTCGTTCTCCCAAAAAGGGAAAGGATTTTTTCATTTCGAAACCCCGTGTCATTGGAAAGGGCGTAGATTTCTTTTAAAACCCTCGTCCCAAAAAAATGGGGAGGGGCTGTTCTCTCTGTAATCTGGGAAATAATTTCCCCCTCCCAGCAAACCCTATCTGCCCAAAAAGTTTCCATGGGGTCCCCTGCGGCCCACCCCACGACACAACCGGGTTTTTTGGAGGGGACCCATCAATGGTAAAACTTTGGGAAGAATAAAGGGACACGGATCCAATCTTTTTCTTAGTTTTCTAGCCTTCCGTAGGTTCATCATGAGAATACAAAGGTTAAAGTAAAAGCCCGACAAAATTTCTTTCTATGACGAAAAAAAACCTTTAGAAGGCCCAAAAAATTTCGAAATTTTTAAAACCATTTTTTTTTTGAGGTACCCGGCCCTAGGGAAAAGAGAACATGATCTTCGTCCCTTGGGAAAATTTTTAATCCCTTTTCAGGCCCTACTTTCATTTGTATATCAAGGGGGGAGGCAACGCCCACAAATAAACGGTTTAAAAAACGGGCCCCAAACCGGAGGAGACAGCCGTTGAGGCTTTTAAAAACACAGAAAGTGATTTTATTGGGCCAATATACTAAAAAAGAACATCTACCCGTATCACCATCATCATCACCCTCACTTTTTCCCCGAAGAATTTGTAAGTCCACATGTTTTTTTCTTGTTTGTTTTGAAAATATGTGAATCGGGAAAAACATATCTTCATAGCCGTACAAAAAGATCGAAATGTTATTTTTAATTTTTTAAAGGGCCCCAAGTCCAAATGGCATGGTTTACCAGAACCCCCCAAAACCCTCAAAAGAAAATCGTGGGCTCTGTAATGGTGGGGGGATTGCCCCCAAAGGGGGTTTCCTACCAAAACCCCCTTTAGAAGGGGGGCCCGCATATAAAAAACAGCCCCCCCGGGCTAAAGCAGGGGGCCCCCGGCCCTTAAAAGGGGGCCAAATTTTTTTTTTAAAAAAATTTGCGGGGAATTTACAAATTGTAGCAAAGTCCGGGGGGGGGGATGGGAGGTAACAAGGGTTTTTTTCCAAGTTCCCCCCCCGGGTTTTTAGGCGCCCTCCCGATCCCGAAACGCGGAAAAAAATGCGAAGTGTTTTTATTCCCTTTCAGATAAAGCATCGTTATTTTTGTTTCCCCTTTGGGTTCCCCTGACAAAATGGCTTGTGGGCCCCGACCTAAAAACTGGGGTGGCTTCTCCCAAAAAACCGCACCCTCAAAATTTAACCCTTTTTCCCTTTTTACCCTTTAAAAGCCACCCTTTTCCAAATTTAATGTAAAGAAAAGACTCATTCCCCTGTGATATTACCTTTAAATTGTTCCCTCCGGTTTTTCCCAAAAAAAATAGAGCCCTAAACAAATTTTTTCTCCCCTACCGTTTTAAAACGTACCGAACATGGTTTACCAAAGAAAAAATACAAAAGATACCTTTAATGGGACCGTCTTTTTTTTGGGACATAGTGTCTTTTGGGAAAGGATGTCATCGTATTGCATTTTTGTTGGGCCCGATGTTTTTAATTCCCCCACTGCCATGGTCCGGGTTCGTCTTTATTTTGCGGTGTGCTCTATTGTAAAGGATTAGGTACGCAGGGGGAAAAAAAAACATTTTTACTTTATTGCACTGAACCCCTTTTTAAATTTTTTTTGGCAAAATTCCGTTTCTTTTGTCCATTTAAAGGGCGCTTTGTGGCAAAGTTTTTGTTGCAAAAGCTAAGGCCATACAGGTTTTTCCCAGCAAAAAACTAAATACCCTGGCCCATGTTTTTCCCGAATTCAATTTACGGCCCCCTGGGCGAAAGAACAAAATTTTTCCGATTTTTTTTGAGGGCAACCCCCTTTTTGAAAGTTTTCCCCCAGTCATCACCAAATTTTAAAAAATTTTTTTTTCAAAAAAGTCTGTTTTCCCTTTTGCCTTTTTAATAAATGGGTTTTTTGGAAAAATTTTTTTTTGACCTATTACAAATTTTAAAAAAGTCGAGTTTTCTTTGCAACAGTATGCAGGGCTTTTTTTGCCCGTTTCCCATCCCAAATTGAATTTTGTTTTGCAAATGTTGTACGCATAATGGAAATGCATAGTAGGGCGTTGCAGAGTTGGGCGTTTTCGGCGTTTAGTACACCCGGTTTCCCCTCAACGGCCGTTTTAATTCGAAAAATTGCCCAAATTTTGTGTTTCAGAAAATTTAACCCCACAACTTTTTCGTTTGGACCGGCGGGAAAATGAACACATTGTTTAAAAAACCCTTTTAAACTCATTCGGGAAAAGCCCGTTCAACCAAGAATTTCTGTCAAATGTTTCCCAAAAAAACGCACTTTTTTGGGGAAATAGACAAGTTTACATGAACTGTTTTAAAGTTACCTATAAAGTTTTTTTCTTTATTGGAACACTTTGGTAAAAAAAATCCAATAAAGTTTTTATTTTTATCAAATGGAAACGAAAACACAAATCATAAAGTCAAAATAAATTTTTTAAAAAATCTAAGAGGTCAGGTAAACAATTTTAATTTTAAAATCCAATTAATTTCCCAATCCATTTAACTTGTTTAAAAACTAAAATAATTTTTAAAATTTTTAAATGATTCCCTGTTTTCTTTTGTAATTTAATTTAACGTTTTTCACTTAGAAATATCCCACTTTGTGAAAAAAGAAAAAAAAATTTTGGCCAGTGTCGGAATAACTTGGAGCAAAAATTAAAGGGAAAGACATTTTGGGGTTTTGTTTTTACTATCAATTTTGTGGGTACTACCCGCCCCCAAAAAAACAACATTTTTTAAAACATTGTTCTCAGGGGAAAATACAAAAAAGGGGGAGAAAAAAAGTTTTCTTAAAAATTTTTTTTTTCCCCAAACATAATACTAACTAACATTTTTTTTACAAAATCGCATTAAATTAGAAAAAAGTTGGGCCCCCCTTTGTTCCCAAAAAAATAAATAAAATTATGGGAAAATAAATACATAAAAATAAATGTAGGGGAAAAAAAGTATAAATTTTCCCCAAATTTTAAACATTTAAATTTAAAAAAATCCCCTGAAAATCTTATAAATTTTTTTTTTTTTCCCTTTTTTAAATTTCCAATGATAATAACAAAAAAGGGGTTCAATGCGTCCCGGGATTTACATTGTTTTTTTGTTTAAAAATTTCAAAAATTTTTTTATTTATAAAAAAATAAAAGGTTTTATTACCCGGAATAATTAAAGTAAACAAAAAGGTAAGTATTCGCTGCAAATTTTAAATTTTTGGTATGTTGTTTTATTTTGAAATAACTTACTTCACACAACACCAAAAAACAAAATTATATTTTAAAAAAATACGCAGGGAAAACACACGCACGTTTCTACATACGGAACCAATTTTAATCTTTTCTTTCTGTTTCATCAATCTGAAGGAAGAGTAACGGGCCCCGTATACAAAAAAGTCGCCCCTTGTCTACCCCCGGCCGAACCTTGACTTTAAAAATAATTTTCCCTTCTTTTTGCAGTGGGAAAAATGAATTTTTTCACTGAAATTTCCGGGGCAAGGGTTTTTTAGGTTTAAAAGGAAAAGCCCCCCCCCGATCTCTGAACGACAAAGGGGAAAATTTGAACCCCCTTTTTAAATTTTTAGAATTCTATCAAAAAAACCCGTAAAAATTGTTCGCCATGGTTTTGATTCATTTTAGTTCAACCCGGATTTTTGGGGCAAGGGGGAAACTTTCCCCTTTTTACAGATAAAAAATTTGGTTTTTAATCACAGTCAATAAAGTTTCCCTGGGTTCTGTTAAACTTTTCCGGGCCCCCAAGGCGCGTTTGCAGAAAACCCCACAATAACAAATCTTTGGAAAACGGTTTTGTTTTAATTTTTATCCCCAAAGAAAAAAAAAGGTTGGTTTTTGGGGGTACATTACAACACCTTATTTTTCGTCTTTTAAGGGGGATATTTTGCTGTAACTGTTTTTTAGAAGTTTTTTTATGAGTACAAGAATTGCAGGGTTTACCCTAATTTTACATAATCTGAGAAAGGCGTCTTCACACAATTTGAAAGTTAAACAGAGGTGGTACTAGGTTTTTGGCTCAAAAAAGCAAAATTTAGGGATGATCGTTTCTGCTTATGCCCAACCTTTATTCCGGGGTTTTAAAAAATACCTTAAACCATCAGAAAACAGTCGCTAAGGGAAAAGGCCTGGGCATTTTTAAAAAAAATCTAGATGCCTCGGGGAATCTGTGTCTGCTAAAAAAAACCAATTTTTGCGCCCGGGGGTTTTACCCCATCGAAAAAATTCCCCAGTGGCCCCGATACCATAAACTCGAGGTCAATGACTTTCTTCATATCAGGTGTTTTTAATTTTAAAAACCCTTTTGGAAAATAAGAAGGGATGGAATAAAATTTTCCCCCATGTTTCCACCATAGTCCCATTCAAAATTTTCATTTTATTTTCCCAAAACATTGCTTGAAACATTGTTAACGGACAAAAAAACAGGGAACGTCAGTCTGTTTTAGGGAAAACGGCACCATCGCCTTTTAGCAGACGGGCATTTAAGGTATAGGGGCCCCACTCTGTGAAAGAGGGGTAAAATAGCCCCTTTCAAGTTTCTTCAAACACAAAGGATTTTTCCCTTTTTAAATGGCTTTTAAAAGGGTAAGTTTTGTTTAAAATGTTTTAAGCAAGCCAAATTGGTTTGGCGGGGGACGAAAAAATTCCAATCCCAAAAGTGCTTTCGTCAAACCCTCCCTCAGGCGGAATTTCAGACATTCTGGGGGAGGACGAATACTTAAAAACTTTACTTCTGGGACCCGAAGATATCACCCTTTAAATTTCGGGTATGTGAAAAGTCCTTTTTTACTTTTATTTAATACGGATTTTTCTTTTTATTCGTTTTTTTTTAAAGGGCGGCGGGTGTGGGAATTTTTATCCGCCCTAAATTTTTTTTTTCCCTTTAATCGTAGTTTTACTTTTTTTTCATTTCACTCTCTGCCTGCGAAAAGTTTGTTAGTCGGGGAAATTTTCGTTTAAAAATTTTGGGGGGGCCCCGGATTTTCTGGTTTTTTTTAACGATTGGTTTTTATTTGGGGGAAAAATTTTAAAAGCTGTTGTTTTCTTTCTCTCTGTTTTTTTAAGGGCCCGGTTTTTCAAATTTTAAAACCCCAATCCGACTTTATTTCTCCGCCCCGAAGTTTTTTTCCATTTAAAATCACTCCAAGTTTTTTTTTAAAGGGGACAAAAAGATCGAAAAAATTGTCCCGGGGAAAATTTTTTAACATTCAAAATTTTAAACCAACCAAATATTTTTAAGCAATGATTATTGAATAATGAGGGAGAGGTTTTCCTCCCTTTCCCCAAAAACATCTTAAAGGGGGGTGAAAAGGGTCCCCCTTATGTATATGGTTTAAAAAGAAAAGTAAACAGAGTCATTGTTTTAAAGAAAAATATGGAAAATAGATTTAGACGTCTGTAAATGAAGAAAATGGATATCGAGTCAAACTTGGGGTTGGGTAGCCCCCATCCATCTCACTAAAAACCCCAAAGATACTTCCCCTTTTTGCGCCCTTTTAATATCTTTTCAATTTTTAACAAAACTATCCCCAATTTAAAAAAAGGGTTTTTCAGTTTGATGTGGGGAAAAACCCCAAAAATGGGGTTAAATTGGGGGTCTTTGGGGGGTAGTACAAAGGGTTATTACTTCTCATCCCGCGGTTTTTTGATTTTAAAAAATTTTTTCCCGAAAAATTTCGGGTCAAAAACTTTTTTTCAAAAATACGCCCCCCATTTTTAAAACCTCACACGAAAAGAAATTTATTAAAAAATTTAATCTAAAAAAAAAGCAGGTTTAAAAATTTTTAGTTTTTCTTCGTTTGGTTTTGCAAATATATTTTTTTGGGTTTTTAAGGACGGTTAAAAATTTCATTTCATTTCCCCCAAAGCAGATTGTGGGGCTTATTTTTCCCCCGGACTTACAAAAGGGGGTGACCCCATGAACCCTGTAGTTGTAGTTTCGTACTAGGTTAACCAAAATTTTTTCGACCCCTATACAAAAGGGTTAGGAAAAAGTTTAAAAAACAAATTTTCAAAATGCTTTTTTAAACCCCAAAATTAACTCTCCGCAAACCCTGGGTTTTATTGGAGATTTTCCCAAAAACATGCTTAATTTTTTTTTTTTTGCTAGAAAGGGCGCCATTTGTTTTTTTTTTTAAATCAGCCCAAAATTTAACGGGAAAAAAAATCGTGGGTTTCCCCTTCTAAAAAACAATTTTTTTAAAAGTGTTTTTAAAAAATTTTGGCCCCCTTTTTTCATGCAAAGGTTTTAAAAATGGGGGAAAGTGAAAAAACATCTATGACTAAACCAAAAAGAACTTCACCCCCCTGTTTCCCTTTTTCTAATTAGTAATTTTCCGCGAGATTCCCATTTCCCCCCCATGGCGCCCTTTTACCTCTGGGGTTTTTGACTGCAATTTTTTTGTAAATTTTTGTTTTTAAGGTCTATTTAAAAGTGTAAATATCGGGCCCTTTTAAGGAAAAAATTTTATTTTCCCCCCGACTGATGTGCGGGTTGCCTTGTGATCAATCACTTTTTCAGTTTTCCCCGGGCCCGAAAAAAACCCGGATGATTCGGAAACCCCTGAAACCTTTTTAATACTGATCAAACCGTTTTTCCCTTGATAAAAAACACAGTTTTTAAAATACTGATTCTTTTTTTTATTATAAAAAAAAATCTTGCCCTTTTTTTGCTGGGGTTGATAAGCCCATGGGAAGGGAAAAATCTTTCCCCCTGTCCCGGAACTAGAATGTGAAGGGAAAAAACTACCCCCCCCGAAAACCCGGAAGGGGGTTTTTTTCCCCTTACCGTTTAGCAGAAACAACTTTTTCGCCCGACGACAATTGTGCCAGCGATTCCCGCCCGGGAGGTTTTTTAAGTTTCGGTTTACGGCAAAAAAAAGCCAACGCACGTGCTTAACCAAAAATTAAACCCCAAATCTTTGTCTTTTGCGCTTTTCAAAATTTTTTGACAATGATACAGCCACGATTTCCCTAGATTAAAATAACCTGCCCCAACAAAAGTTTTAGATTTCGGGGGCAAACCTTCCCAGTAAAATGGCGCTTTGATTAAATTCGTTACTCCCAGCTTTCACGGCTCTTTCCCGGTGGGAGAAACTCAACCCGGGGTCACTTGCAAAAAGTGGTCCGTGGTTTTGGGGCCCCCCTTCTTTAAATCCATATTTTAAAAATATTTTAAATTAAACTATAATTAATTTTTCCTTTTAAAGAAGAAAACCAAATAACAATTTTGGCTTTAAAATTTTTTTTGGGGCTTTTTTGTTTTAAAAATTTAAATAATAAAAAAATGATTCTTTTTAAATATATAAACGGGAAATAAAAATTTTTTTGTACACCTGGCGGGGGGGATGTTTTAATTTAAAAGAATAGATTTTTTCGTTCTTTTGTTTCCCTTTATTAAAAAAGAGGGCTGTTTTACGGCCGAATGGCGCAAATTTTTTTTTTTTTACTTCTAAATGAAAAAAGATAAAAAAAATCCATTGTTTATGGTTTCAGATACGATTAAGAATACGCAAAGTTTCCCGGGTTAAAAATTTAAAAATGTTTATAAATTAAAGCCAAAATTTGGGGGGTTAGAGGTTTTCGCAAAGTTTAGTTTTCTAAAGGCCAAAACCCGCCCGGTCCGGGTCCAACTCCCTTTCCCCATTCCCACTTTTTTCAAAAACCAGTACCCCCCCACATTTTAAAACTACTGGGAAGGCTAAAGAAAAAGGCCCTTGGGGGTGAAAAAAAGAAAAGGGCTTACAAAGAAAAAAAAAAAAAAAACAGAATTTTATTTTTGGGCCCATGGGGGAAAAATTTGGTATTTCCCCTTGCAAAATTTTTAATTAAAACCAGCAAAGGGGCAATTTAAAAAAAAATTTATATTACAATTTTAAAAAATATTTTTTCCCAAAACAAGAAGAATTATTGTCATAAAAAAAATCCAATCCGGGTCACAACAAAACGTCCCCCTTGAATAGACCCCAAATAAGTGGACACCAGGGGGGAAAAAAGGTCAGGGACCCCAAAAAGTTTGAAATTCTGCTGATTTTCAAAGACAAAAGCTAAAACAACTCCTTTCTTTCCCCAATTTGACCCGGAAAAGTATTTCTACTTCTATGAAAAAATTAAAATAAAAGTAATACAGTTCTGACTAGTAACAATTATGTAACAAAGAAGGGAAGTATACCTTGGTGTCACATGTAACGCTTGCTAAATGTTTGTTAAAGTCAGCCACCAGTTTTCTTGTTACGTCACAGCGTTCTTTGTACGACATCCAATCACTGACCGTACCTTCCAGATGTCGGAACGTCTTCACAGCCACCATAGTACCGGACCAATAATCTTTGTTGTGGTAGGCCATTCCCTGAAATTAATATACGTACCTTGAAGCCAATATCTATATTTCAATTTAGCAGAAACAAAAAGGAACAGAAAATGTGGTATCTTAATCTTTGAAAGGATTTGCCACGACTTTTAACTGCTTCAAGAACACGAAAAAAATCAGACGTTCTCAATATCAAATGTATGCATAAATGTTATTAAATAAGGCGGGTTGATGTACACGTTAAACCGGGGAATTATCTCTTTAAGTACGTTTCTTCTCCGACATGAAATGCAATAAAAGACTTCGTATCTTGAATGGTTGTAGGAACTGCTTGTTTTTTTTTTTCAAGATGTCTTCAGTAACTTTATTCTCAATGTCAATTTGACTTATACAGAAAACTATCTGCGTTAGTCTTTAATCGAAGAAGTGACAAAAATACTTTTACTTTAATATGTTTATGCTAACCAGCGATTAAGAAATTTTGACCAATCAGGTCAAAATAGATGACTGTTACACCTTCTGCTGGTGAATAAAAACTTAAAAACAAACCGGCCTTTAGAATAACATATGATATCAATATCAAAGTGTCAGCCGCTCAACACGGGGGTCGTGTGTTCGAGCCCCACTGGGTCACGACCACCCCTTATCATATGACACTAGTACCGTTTTCCCCAGGAAATGGAATTTAGAGTGGTTGAAATAAGCTTGACGCTTTCATCAAAATCGAGCTAAAATAAATTAGTATGAAATAGATAAACTAACATGAACAAACTTACTCTGAATATATAGAATGTTTTTCCCGTCCTTTCAGGGTATAGTTCAAACGAGCACCAGTAGTCCTGGCCGAACTTCCATGGTAGGATGGAGGGGAGCGTGGAATTTTCGATGGTAAAGTCAAACATCCCCATGGCAAGTTTCCTTTGTGTTTTATTCTCGTTGTTCAAAAGTAAACTTAAATAGAAAATAAAATACACACATTAAATTGTGTATTGAGATATTTCTATTTCTGTGTATGTGTTTTCAGTATGCGATTATGCAAAATAGTGAAATCGCAAAAAAAAATCATCAAATTTTAAGACACATTTACATCTGATGAAATTCTCAAGTACTTGCGGAAATATGTTGAAAGTTAAAGATACCCTGTAAAAAGGGGTGTTTAAAAGGGGGGACTGAACTCCCTTATACCTGAAAAATGTA
Organism: Mercenaria mercenaria; assembly: GCF_021730395.1. Lineage (NCBI taxonomy): Eukaryota > Metazoa > Mollusca > Bivalvia > Venerida > Veneridae > Mercenaria > Mercenaria mercenaria. The sequence goes on along the minus strand of NC_069366.1, from coordinate 23,682,675 downwards.
AGCATGTAAAATATAAAAATGAAAAAATAAAACAATTAACAAAACAAAGGAAAATTACCTTCATAAAGCCATGAATATAAAATAATGTACGAAAGTCATAATGGCCGGATATGTCACAAAAGAAATTTGTTCAAACCAAATAATGACAACACCATTTTAAAGCGACATAAAATGACAGGGAAAATCAGTGTAATATTATAAATTTTCCTCATATATTCACAAAGGACAGGGAAGAAAATGATTTTTTCAGGAGCGTTTAACTGTTCTTGAATATGTACATTTAAGTGAATTTTGAATGAATTTAAGTTATTGTGCAAATTCGTTTCACTCAACCTAGGATACGCCGGTCACGTGAGCGGCAATCCAGTTTTACAACGCTCTGACGTATAATACATCGGTCACGTAGGCTGCAAGTAAAAATTAATTTTGTTATGATATTTCATTTTAAAGTGAGCGAACTTTTTTGTTATATGTTTCTACCTACACGGGTATTAACCACTAATTTTCTTTCACATGTTTATCCAAATTCTTATCGCGGAAGCAAATGATTTGCCTTTTAGACCGGTACATAGCGCTGTTGCCAGCGTTTAAACGGCGTACGCCCCAAATGTGAAACGAAAATGCCTTGAAGAGCCTGACAATAACAACACTCCCATCACCACCACCAGCAACAACAACACAACAATGATAATAACAATGATAATGATGATGATTATGATGATGATAATAATAATAATGATAATAATAATTATAATAATAATAACAATAAATTAATGTTTATGCAACGTTAAAATAGGTTACTTCACATACAATACGAAAATTACGTCCAGATCGTTTCATTCTGATAAAACTGACTAACATTGTCAGCGTTATTCTTATTATCCGCAAACAGTAATGAAACTATTCCGACGATCTAGCGAATCGCCTTCTCTCGAAAAACTGAGCTAGAAAAAGATTCGTTTGTAAAAATATAAATGTGAATTCACCTTCATATAACTATAAGCTCTATAATACATCACATTGTTGTAGAAAACAGATACTTAAGCAGTCCAGAAAACACAAAATCCATATACATTTAACTCCAATATTGCGAGTTTCTCAATTTCTTGCGTATTGGAAATGTTCTCACAGGGCGTGGATCAATACCGAATCCTCCATTTTGAATATTATTACTGGGAGTAATTACTACATGTATAAATATATACCTTCCAGAATCCAATACACAGTTATACAGGTATAGCAGCTGTGAACGCTTTCCTCAATAGATGTTTTTATTTATTATATAGATAATACCATCTCTACTGCGTGCTACGTGCGTTATGTGCGCATACAGAAGTAGATCGCAGGTATTTTGTTACAACTTCTCGGAAAAAAGAAAAAAAAACTCGGTCATACTGACGTTTGGTTACGTATTGTTTAACAATCGATTGTGCAAAATAATCATGTTTACCATCGCTCTTCACTTTTACTGCATATAACTAAGTTAGCCTTTTTTTAGTTTAGGCGTAAAAAATTGTTTGTTTCATGTATCTCGACCTACCCTAAATTTTTGGCCCGACCGTAAATGTTTTAATGACCATAAATATTTTTTCAACTTTTTAACAAAAAGTTGCAAAACTGCACTTTTTTATACTTTAAACATGCCCGTGCTGTTAGAAATCAACTTATTGGTGCTCTAAAGGCTATCCCCGCCCCCCCCCCCCTCCCCGCACCCCTACCCCTCCTTCTTTGTATTCATTTTTTGACAAAAAAAGTAATTTCAGAAAAGTCTCCTTAGATACCCTCGTGGCGGTGGATTCCATCAGGAATGAAGTGTCGAGAGTGAATAATATAAGTTGTTGAACTAACTTCACAATCGACCTAAAATAAATTATGTATAAACTAAACTAATTACAACTGGTTCAAACCTTTTCATAAGAAATATTTTAATGTGACCGATTACTGTTCACAGGTTTTAGACTTTCAGACAGACAGGCAGACAGTCAAACGGACATCTACTTCACGTTCTCTTCCAACACCTTTACGCTAAGTAAAAAAAAAAACCGACTGAAATAGGGCATATTAGAATACAAATAAGCCCAGCTGCTAAATGCATATATAACAACACATTGTTCCGAAAAGTGCGAGTTCCCCATGCAGAAATAGAATACAACACATTTAGATTCTTTGAACTCATTATTTAAATCAAAAATTCAGTTTCGTAAAACATGAGATAGCTACCCTAATTCTTCGTCACCCAGGTAAATGTAGCGAGCAACCTGTCTTATCATGATATTATTATCTTTTGGTTTACATCATAAACAAAAGATATATCAAGGCCATGATGACGACTAGGATAATTTTAGACCCGAAACCTGATTCATTTATCTGGCCAAAAAAAAAAAATGCACCCATCATGCATTTTCAAGTGTTCAGTGTTTTTATTAGCCAAATACGCAACTATTGCTCGTTTTTTAAAAATGCAGTTTCATCTTTAAAAGTGTGTGAAAATAAGGGATAATGTGCCATATCACGACAAAATGAACCCCGTGCACACTGGTAGGTTCTAGTAAAACCAGTTCCGGTTTAATCTAAAATTTTATTTCTTGCAGTGTATAGTGGAAATCATCTTACACTACCTTTTTGGACATGTACGAACTATGTTAAGTTGTCTTTATCATACCAAAAACATAACGTTGTCGTGTATAGTATTATGTATAGTTCTGTACAATGTAAAGCAACACGACCATAATATGAGCCGCGCCATGAGAAAACCAACACAGTGGGTTTGCGACCAGCAAGGATCCAGACCAGCCTGCGCATCCGCGCAGTCTGGTCAGGATCCATGCTGTTCGCTTTTAAAGCCGATTGGAATTGGAGAAACAGTTAGCGAACAGCATGGATCCTGAGAAAACCAACATAGTGGGTTTGCGACCAGCATGGATCCAGACCAGCCTGCGCATCCGCTGTTCGCTTTTAAAGCCTATTGGAATTGGAGAAACTGTTAGCGAACAGCATGGATCCTGACCAGACTGCAGTCTGGTTTTCTCATGGCGCGGCTTATATAAAGAATACGATCAAGGCCACGGGTAAAACGCAATTATGGAAGCTCTGAGGTGGCAAGTTTGGGTGACCACAAGATATTATCTCGTTTCTCGAGTAAGTATCTTGCGGCAACGAAATAAATAAACAGAACATCCGTATGAACAAACGTATTATAAGAACAACTCGTCCATTTTAGAACCAAGATTGGCACCTGAAACCAATATCGCCCGGGTTCTTTTTGTAAAGAAAAAGAGCGAGACAGTTAGATCTTTGTGCTACCACGAAACACAAAATGCAAAGTGGTGTCGAACGTTGTACCATGGAAACATTGCAGTTTGAAGTGTACCATACCAAAGCTTTTCTAAATTCTGTAAAAGTATGTCCTTGTGATTACCACTCATTAATTGTATAAATACAGATATTTTACAACTTATTTCCAGTATGGCCTTCAACTGATATACATTCACACTTACACACAATCATTCAGTCAATTTATAATTTAACATTTATACAAAAATACACATATCAGAATTACTTAAATTTTCTCGACAAACACGTTTCAAATTAAAGAAGTCTTAAATAAACGTAATATAACAATAACTATGTTTTAAAAGAATTACCATGCGTCACAAAGATTATACATGACAATTAAGATACATACAAAAAAGAAAGTCTGTCCCATAAGATAATGAATAGTTCCAGATTTGAATAATAAGATAATATGAATATTATTATTATTGTAAACGAATACAGTAACATCAATTCAACAAAATTCTTGTAATTACAAGTAATTAATTGCTAAAAACTATTGTAACAAGAGAAAATTCTTTAAATCATGCTTGAAAGCAGTTATTTTTATTATTATGAAGTTTAATGTAAGAAGGAAGTGAATTCCATTTTGTGTGCAGCTTTGTAGCTAAATGTTTGTTTTCAGGTAGTTCGTTTTGGGTTTAACAATAAAAGATCCATGTTTTCGTTTGAGCGCAGACTGTAATGATCATTTATGAACAAAATGCAGTAAATCTGAAATATAAATTGGACACTCTCCTGTTTTACATTTGTACACTAATAATGAAATATGGTATTTGCACCTGTTCTCAAAAGATAGAAGTTTTGAATTTCTGCAAAGATGTAATTTTTTCAGTGTCCTATTTGTGACAAAGTCCCCAGACATTGCAACAATACTCCATGGCTGACATAATATATGCATTGTAATACAATAGTTTCATCTCATCTGTTAAGAAAAATGCAAGTAGAGAAATTTTTGAGTTTTAGTTTATTGGCCACGGTCTAACGTGGGATTGCCAAGCCCAGAGTTTCATCGAATATACACCTAGAACTTTCTGACACTTCACATTTTCAATGACCGATCCGTCTAAAATTAACTCAAGTTTTTAAGTATGTTTTATTTTGACTCTAGGTCTCAATACCATACATTTTGTTTTTGAAGGATGAAGTGACATGCTGTTAGTACTGTAAAAACCGGTTAAACATCGGTTTCAGGACACTAAATTTTAAGAGAAAAGAAAAAATGGCACAACTTGCCACAATAGACCGGTCCCGTATAGTTTGTAAATGCATGATCTAAAAATAACGGATATCATTTTCATATATTCTGGCTTCATCAGTATTGGCTTTGATTATCGTATGTTTTGAGAAGAAAAGGGACATAATTATATAAAATTTGAATAGTCTCGGGAATTATTTTCTATGAACAAAACATAGGGTCTGAACACAGACTACGGACCAAAATACTAGAGAGTTTTCATGATTACTCTGCCACTGTTAGTCTGGCTACCGACTAGATATTTTTTTTTCTAAATAATTCTTTTATATATTCTCTACGGTCTGAACACAGAATAGGTCTCTGTATACTCGAAACTTTCCAGAGCCGGGTTCGCCAGGTTCAAGAAATTTATTTATTCATGATCAATTATTGCGATAAGTCTCGAACGAATCCATACAGTGCATTACAACCCGAGATGGAACGATAATGAACTGCACGTGCTGATAAACCGACTGCATGGAGATCTATATAATGAATACAGGTACATGTCCCATCTCCCTGGCTGAGGTATGACAGTTCCCTGAAGTTTCACTGAACGTTGCACTTAATCAAAACACTTCTACGTAAAATGTTATCGCCTGTATTAAGTGGACATAAACAACTTTAAAAGCAATAATATCGTTGATTTACTTCGCTTAGTTTCGGGAAATTTACTGTAGTATTACTTCCTTGTATTTGTCGATATAGATAACCAGATAAATAAACAAGATAAGAGAATACATATGAGCCGTGCCATGGGAAAACCGACATAGTGGCTTAGCGACCAGTCTGGATCCAGACCAGTCTGTGCATCCGCGCATTCTGGACAAGATCCATGCTGTTCGCTTTTAAAGCCTATTGCAATCAGAGAAACCATTAGCCAACAGCATGGATCCTGACCAGACTGCGCGGATGCGCAGGCTGGTCTGGATCCATGCTGGTCGCAAACGCACTATGTTGGGTTTCTCATGACACGGCTCATATCTGATTACACTAAAATTTCTATATTTCTCTTAATATCTCTTCAAAATAAATACTGTATGAGATAGTTTTGTGTCAGGCATATTAAAAGCATTATTCAGCATAGTAAAATTATTATAATGAAAAATGGCATTCATACTTTTTTCGACTTTACATTTGAACTAATCTTTTATTAATACGGAAATATATACACTGAGTCACCGTAGCACCAGTACAATATTTTCCTTCTAGTGGGAGAGTGGTTCATTTTTAAGCGTTATAAGTTACATAACACCCGAACTGAAATAATATTAGTTTATTACACGTTTTTTTTTAGTGAAATATTGAAATATTACAGAATATATATCTGGTAATTTCAATGTACGTAGAAATATCAAATATATATTTTATATTGGATGGATTTAACGCGACAACGACACAATCTCAGGTGCCCCTCCGGGTCGTATTTCATTACAGCGGGCTCCTGATAGAACCACTGATCTCACGTATGTCAGATTGGAGGTTTCCTCACTGCATGAAAAACTCTGCACCCCAATACGAGGTTTCGAACCCGCAGCGAAGAGGGGCTAGTGGTTCTAAGTCAGCGATCTTAACCATTCGGCCACTGAAGCCTCCTACATGTATCAAATACTCATATAAAAATTTGGCTACAAACAGGAAATAAAAAGATTTTCTTTTGTTTTATACAGGTAAGATAAAATATACTTCACTCGTGCAGCACCGGATATTACATTGTCATCCGGTGTTCACTCAATAAAGAAAATTCGATCTTGCACTTAGTATAATAATTTATAAATATTTCTGTTATGTTCTTCTGTTATATAATAATCTAATAACTAGCAAACACAATCACTTCGAATAGTAATACTGTAAGAAAATAGAAAGGTAAATAACAGACTTACACTGCTATTGATAATTGTGTAGAATCCATTTACGAACCGAAATGAAAAATGATCTGAATTGATAAAATCATAAAATACCGTAGTACATAGATTATGTAGGATGGGATTCCACTATTGCGTGTTCTGTTTTAAAAAATAAACGCAAATAACTCTAAATTAAGAATAGATTAAGAACAGGATGAAAATCGTTATCTGTATTTTTCAGAATTTCAATGCGGCTTTTTTCACCGACTTCACAACTGTATACATCTTTAAAACTTTACAAAAATGTCTGCAAAGTTCCTTACAATTGTCCGTGCAGTATTTCAAATGATTCACTACCCCAACAGTCACAATACATAGAAGTGACAACCTCATACTCAATTATTTTCAATTATTTACTTCTATTTCGGCGTATGTTACTTATATAATACCGTGTTCACACTAGCAAAACGGTTTTATTTTTATCAGGCACTAATTGGCTATAATTGGTATTTGACATTCAAAACCATCAAAATATAATCTAGTTTGCGTCCACACTAGAGAAAGAAATGTGGTTTAAATATATACAAAGCAATATTGGAAGTTAACAATATCTTGCAATAAGCAAAAAAGGTTACAAAGAATTGAGGCTAACAGAAACAAGAAGGGGTCATCAATATTTAAACTTCTGTGTTCATCTAAGAATTTCTGTTCATTCCATCTATTATCCATTTGAGCGTCAGCATGACCCAAATCGCAACTTAATGATTTTGTTTCATCAAAGTCCAATTACTTTTGCCAGCCACAGCATCAATTGTTTGATACAAAAGAGAAACACATGGTATTCTTCCTCCAAAAGGTAAGGATCTGTGGATTTGGATTGGGAAAACCAGTTAAACCCACCCTTTGGCGTTCACATTTGTAAATAATGTGAGCATTACTTTTTAATTTTAGTATTAAAACCACCTTCCCCAGGTAGTTTTTAATGCTACATTACAGAAACCACTTGACCTTTACAAAATTCACGTTTTACACCACATATAGTGTGGACGCAAACGAGTTTAAAAAATAAACCCAAGTTAATGTAGGATTAAAAACGTAGTCTGAACACGGTATTATTGATAATATAAAGGTTGCACCCTTCATCTTCTAAATATAAAGTTATACTGTAAATGCAAAACAATTAAGAATACGTTTAAATTACCAGATCACTCGCTAATAGTTCACTGGGTCAAGTTGATTACAAACTTAAATTTGTCTGTGTTAAATTCTAATCAAAATCTAGGAATAGTTGCAATTTTTTAGGATAATGCATTAAAATATTCATACTTGCCCGATTAAAGATAATTCCCAGTAAATGCATCCAACCATTCGAATATCCGTATCATTTGATATTGTCCATCCGGTATATAATTAGCAGACGTTACGCCACTCTGGGAATATGGCCTCAATTGACGTTTGTGTATTGCACGAGATTACAATCCAGTGTACTTATTAATTGATGCCACTGGTCAGATAATCGACAATATATTATTACTATTGGCCACAACCCGCTGATCGATCAAAAGATACTGACGTAGGAACATTATTGAGAAAATAAATTTCCTTGTATTGATAAAAGCATGCATTTACCATTTTATTTGCTGCATATTAAGATACGTAGCTGATATCAAGATCGCGGAAACACTAAACTCTAATATCAAAGTGGCTGAACGCCGGAATAGGACGAGAGACATATACCGTGTTCAGACTACGTTTTTAATCCTACATTAACTTGGGTTTATTTTTTAAACTCGTTTGCGTCCACACTATATGTGGTGTAAACGTGAATTTTGTAAAAAGGTCAAGTGGTTTCTGTAATGTAGCATTAAAACTACCTCGGAAGGTGGTTTTAATACTACATTAAAAGTAATGCTACATTATTTTACAAATGTGAACGCAAATGTGGGTTATAACTGGTTTTACAATCCCAAATCCACAGATCTTACCTTTTGGAGGAAGAATACCATGTGTTTCTCTTTTGTATCAAACAATTGATGCTGTGGCTGGCAAAAGTAATTGGACTGTTGATGAAACAAAATCATTAAGTTGCGATTTGGAGTCATGCTGACGCTCAAAATGGATAATAGATGGAATGAACAGAAATTCTTAGATGAACACAGAAGTTTAAATATTGATGACCCCTTCTTGTTTCTGTTAGCCTCAATTCTTTGTAACCTTTTTTGCTTATTGCAAGATATTTGTTAACTTCCCAAAATTGCATGTTTTATATTTAAACCAAATTTCTTTCCTAGTGTGGACGCAAACTAGATTATATTTTGATGGGTTTTGAATGTCAAATACCAATTATAGCCAATTAGTGCCTGATAAAAATAAAACCGTTTTGCTAGTGTGAACACGGTATTAGTTATTATACCTGTATGTGTATGTTCAAATTATGTATATTTTTTTTTCAGCCTTAAAAGTTTTATTAATGATATAGAATGTGGAACACATCAACAGTAATATGGGAACCCGTATTACTTCCTTTACAATCAATGATTTGTATCATAACTGATTCAAACAGACGATCAGATTCCGTGACGAATAGATCTCCCGATCAATATGGGAATTGTTTACTTACAATATCACCGTCAGAATTGCGCATGTTTTTATTGTATTATGCAGAGTCCCTCGATAATCGATAAGGGGTACAGAACGACCGGGTTTAAGTTAGTCTGTGTTCAGACCTTATGTTTTGTTCACAGGAGATAACTCCTGAGGCAATACAAATTTTGTATCATTATGTCCCTTTTATTCTCAAAACGTGATAATCGAGCCCAAAACTGATGAAGTCAAAATATATAAAAGAATATTTTTTCTAAAAAAAAAGATTATCTAGTCGGGAGCCAGACTGGAGAGTGTACTAATTTTTAAAAAAATTTTGACTATTTACAATATACCATTGGTTAACTACCCATATTGGGTTAACTACCACTACCAGTTATCGTTAAAGAAAACGATCCGTGGCAATTTAGAAACAGGAAGTTTTAAAAATAAAAATGCGATGATGTCATTAATCTAGATCTGTTGATGGTATGTAGGTATTTGATAATATTGTAATGCCTGGTGACCCATGTTTTTTGTTTTTGTTTTGTTGTTGTTTGGAGTCATTTAAAAGAGTTGTGTCTGCTGAACATGAATTCTAGCATAAAACTGCTGTTATTGTCACTATTCGGGGGTGTTTTCAGAAAACGTGCGTTAACAGAGAAATTCTCGCGCTAACGTGTTGTTATAACACCTTTTCATATATGCGCGTTCAATGGCAAAGCGTAAACGTATCAGGGGAGAACGGGATTGAATGTGCCGCGGGTTGGTTGTGCCACACGTGACTTTCCATCTTTATTGAAGAGCTGTGATGGCATTTGCAAATATGTTAAACGCGCCATTTTTCAAATATACTTCTTGGAAAGCACAAGCATTGTAAACAAAAGAAAAACGAAACTGTGTTTTAAAAACCAATTTGCCCCGCTATAAGTAAATTTTTGATGTTATTACACATCTGTGTTCTGGCAGTACGTTATTATGTATATTTATTGACATAAGATATATTATGAAAATCAGCATTTTAAGATGTGTGATTACAGAAATATTAAAAGGTTAAATGCCATGTAGTTTTAAAATGTTATACCATACCGTATTATAAGGGTGAACCCCAAAAATTGTACCCCGAATACTGTCACAACCTACCCTAGACGCGGGGCAGGTTGTGACATTTGACAGGCCACGTTTACACAAGTACACAAGCAGTATTCTTAAACTAAAGACTATATATCCGCTGTTGTTACATCTCATGTTTAAACGGAAATGTTATTTCATGTAAACATGGTCTTGATGTACTGATAAACTGAAACAGCGCCCGAGAAGAAGGCAAAATATGAAAAATGGCACATTCAACACGGGTGGTAAACGCGCAATCCAATTCCCGCCGGAAATACGCTTAAAATGGATTGCGCAACGTCCGGTGCTGGTGTTGCGCGTAAAAAAGACGAAATTGAGGTATGTGAAGTTATGATTTTGCTAAGTATGAGACAAGAATAAATTTTCTCGAAAAAAGCAAAATGCTATTCGACACAAATATGATAATACATCATATGTGTAAAATATCTGGTTTGTAATTTATGATTCGGCTCCATTATCACAAAAACTCAGGCGACACGAAGCGTGAAAAAAGTATGAAATCAACAAAAATGGGAGTTTCTGACCTCATATGCCTAATCTGAGGACATCTGATGCTTTTTATGAAAACTCAACTGTTATAAAGTAACGAATATCAAAATTATTTGCTTCAAATCCTGCTTACGGGGACATTATTGACAAAAAAATAATCGGGAATGGGGTTGCGCACCGGGAATGGAGTTGCTCGTATACATCATAATGTATATAATGTATACGCGCATCTCCATTCCCGGGGCGCAACCCCATTCCCGATTATTTTTGCCAATCTTTCCCCCAAAAGCAACATTTCATTCAAGTGTATGTAATATTCATGACTGTTTTACACGCGTTTGATCATTAGAAGCGTCACATTTCCAGAAAGAAGGCACAAGAGTTAGAAAATTTGCATTTTTCATGATTCCATGCTTTTTTGACAGCTCGAGCCAGTAAAGTTTTCGTGATAACAGGGCCGATTCTTAAATTATTAAGTTGGTATTTCACACGTATGATCTTTATTCATTTTTGTGTCGAATAGCATTTTGCTTTTTTCGAAAGCACTCGTAAATATGTCATTATTTACAAAAACAAAAACCCACCTACCTCGATTTTGTATATATTGATGCGCAACACCAGCACCGGAAGTCGCGCAACCCATTTTTAGCGCATTCCCAGTGGGAATTGGATTGCGCGTTTACCACCCGTATTCAACCCCGTTCTCCCCAAAAACGTATAATTCAAATGAAAATGACGTAGGCTAAACGTGAAAAACAACTTAAATTCTAGCATAAAACTGCTGTTATTGTCACTTTTCGGGGGTGTTTTAAGAAGACAGAAAACGTGCGTTAACAGAGAAACTCTCGCGCTCACGTGCTGTTATAACACCTTTTATATATGCGCGTTCAATGGCGAAGCGTAAACGTATTACGGCCCCAAAACGGATAATGCAAATTGAAATGACGTAAACGTGAAAAACAACTTAGATATTCCCGCGCATTCCAGGGAAATTTAATGACGTTGAGGTAGTGTATCCATTTATTAGTTTCTTTTCACGTTTTATGCTAGAATAGCGTTAGCGCATGTTCATTTCGTGTTATAACGTATTCGGATTCCCTCGGGATACGTTGGTACCCTCGCCCTACGGACTCGGGCACCAACCAATCCCTCGAGATTCTGCAGACGTTGTAACACGAATCCCTACTTAAGTAAATAAGATGACTTGATTCCTGTTGAAGTATCATTGACGACTATAAAGTAAAAAAAAAAAAAGAAAAAAAAAGAGCAATTCTATAACATATTTTTGTCATGTAATTTATATTTTTCTGTTTCAGTAGACTTCCTTATTAGTGGATCGGACACATTAATGTAATATATCTAATAAATTTACATCAAATCTGTAATAAATAAGATATTCTTCAATCACCCGTGTCATTTAAAAGGTACTGGGCACCAGATTTTGGCTAAAATGTTTTTTCTTTGAAGTTGAGGTTTGGTCATACAATGAACATTATAACATAAATATTTGTTTCTAAACTTTTGTTGAAAACGCTAAACCAAGAAAAAAAAGGGCTGAGTCGGGAATTGAACACAGGTTGCTTCAAAAAAAAAAATCTTCCATTTTTACCAAAACGAACACGTTCTTACGTACTTAAGAATCGCTTTATAATTTCGGTATTGTACATTCGGTACCCCATGACAGACGCTTTTCATTTCTGAATGGAAAAAATTGTAAAATAACTAATTTCCATGTGTTTCCATAAAATATATTCTCTACTTAAGAAATATAGCAATTTTATTTAATGTAATACGACCTGAAGGTCAGTCCCATTCAAGCGTCTAATATGCTTCATGTGTTTCAAAGTTTAACGGGTAGTTTTGCTATTTATAAAAAGCCTACACGCTTGGATTATCAATGCAGTACGTTTAAGTACACTTGTTAACTTTATAGATCATTAATCGTGAGCACCAAGATGTCAGTGCCTTAAAAAACATAAAATGGACAGAAAAAGGAAGGACTATAGACAAGGTCGTCACGAAGGGGTAAATATTTTTATTCTCTTAACTTTTATTTTTCTTTCACTGTTATTCTGTTACAGTATTACGCTTATATTAGTTTAGGGTTTTTGTATTTGAAAATCCTTTAAACAATTACAATATGACAAAACATTCACAGTTTAAATACCTTTCATAGACTTGTGTGTTTCATTGATTTGTGTGTTTCATTGATTTGTAACCAATGCAGCCGCTCTCAGCGTAGCGTGAACATTTATTGAACACAAAATAACGATGATAATAGCACTGCTTTCACAATACGAAGATTTAAAAAAAAAAAAAAAGACATTGAAAATTAGACAAGAACAGAAGTACAGTTTCTCAGTTCTTATTAAATGCTGATGTGTTAATGTAATACTGCTACAAAAATTGATTTATTTCAGACTTTCACGTTTGAGAAAATAAATCTATTCTACGTAACAAGTTCAGACAATTTTAACTTAGAAAATAAACATTTAAAGTCAAGTACTTCGTCTGTAACTGATTCTAACATCAACATAATTATATCCTATCTTGAATATTTGTTGCACATTGCACTATAATGAAAAACGAAACGAAACAAAATGCATTTAAACCTATGTGTAATAAAATGTGGTGAGAAGACCATTTCTCATAAATAAATGAATAAATAAATTCATAGAAAGTGAAACACAAAACATGATTAAATGTAGTCTTACAATGGATAGTTCGGACATTTTATTGTCTTTTACATCCCTGTACATTTGATTGTGTTCTCGTAAATAGAGTTCTCTAATGTTTAACGCGGCTTTTGTTTAATATTTTGTTTTATATATCTCTTTTGTAAAGTGTCAAAATATTATACATATAACGCATTAAATAGCTAAACTGAGGAATATCGAAACATCCGGCGAAACATCCGGATAGAGACAGACGGTGTGACGAAATTTCTTTTTATGCCCCCGGCATCTACTGATGCGGGAGGCTTATAGTGATTGTCCAGTCCGTTCTTCCGTTCGTTCGTTCGTCCGTCCGTCCGTACGAGGTTAACCAAATGGGACCGTTTCGTGTAGCATCAATACCCCTTACTAGAATGACTTGATATTAATGCAGATGTAACCTGTGACCATTCCTCATCTTCAGACATCACATGACCTGAGTTTGACCTTGAACTTGACCTCGTTTTGGACTTAGGTTGCTTTGTATCGTCAAGGATGCCACTGGGGGCATCACTCGTTTATTGAACGCAGCTCCTGGTTGTTTTTCGATTCTTAAAAGTTTACGAGAAAAGTGTTATAATTCGGTTCAACTTATTCGTCCAAAATGGCATCAAAATGTTTGAGATAAAATTGAAAAGTTCTTCATTGAATTTAAGATATAAGTAATAATGTATATTTAACCTTTATCACCCTGAACATGACTGATTCTTCCTTTGCGACCAGTGTATATCATAATCAGCCTGCACATCCATGCAGTCTTATCAAGATCTGCACTGTTCGCTATTTAGTCAGAAATACGTACTAGGTCGATACCTTCTGCAAATACCTCAGAGAATGTCTGATCACAGTCTGGGGAAGCCAGAATTACTGGCTAGGATTACTGCCTAGGTCATATAGATACAGCATGCCAGCTTCGCAAAACCAGTTCGTCTTTTTGTCAGCAGCTACTGGAGAGACCGTACTGGAGAAACTAATAACTGAATTATTTGAGCCGCACCATGAGAAAACCAACATAGTGCGTTTGCGACCAGCATGGATCCAGACCAGCCTGCGCATCCGCGCAGTCTGGTCAGGGTCCATGCTGTTCGCTTTCAAAGCCTATTGCAATTAGAGAAACCGTTAGCGGACAGAATGGATCCTGACCAGACTGCGCGGGTGCGCAGGCTGGTCTGGATCCATTCTGGTCGCAAAGCCACTATGTTGGTTTTCTCATGGTGCGGCTCATTCAAGGGCACACTAAGAAGTGAATGGCATTCTTTGGACATGTTTGTATTTGTTTTTTATTTTAAATAAATACATCATACTATCCTCTGTCAGATGGCAGAAAATGAATTAAAGAGTTCAAACATAAAACCGCCATTTGATGAATTTGCAGATATGTTTACCATAACACATTTTTGAAAAGAATATCGACATTATAAATCGAGTCGCGGTATTTCTTGACCATCAGCTTAGCATTTGATTGCAAGTCAAGTTTAGCCTTTGAAGGAAATTGCATATAAATGGCAGCCTGTTTCTTGAAGAATGGTCTATAAAAAGGGTATCACAGTTTTATAATTAACTAACCCATTCTTGTATTATATTATGTCACTTTTAAGCTAATAAGGAAGGGATCGGATGGTTGCTGTGTAACTCCGACAATCTTTTCTAAAATTTGTTAAATAATTTAGTATTTTACGGGACTCCCGCACTGCACACAGAATTTTAGCTCAGTTGAACTGCTGATGAGATGGTGAAATCTGCTCAAAGATAACAATAGAATTTTATCTTGTTATCTCCACCGAATCGTGATGCATAAATTTAGGGTAAGAAATTCCTAAGCGGCGGCGTATGCTCTAAGTTGAGATTTTCTGAAACTGAAGTGTCATTCGGGTCCTAATTCCATACATGCCATGATGCCAGGCAATACTAAATAAGTCTCAGAGTGAGCTGAGATTCACAGCGGCAATTTACTCCTAACGTAACTTGGAGGTATACACTTGACGGCACAGAGCGGTATGAGGATAAATGTTATGATAATGTAGGGTTAACGCTGGTGTTTGTTTTTCGTGTAACAACATCTGCCGAATCCCGAGACAGATTTTAAGATTATTTCACTAGTGGTAGGTGCAGATGGGGATATCCGGCTCGAGGGTAACTGTTTATGGCTGTTACCTGTTGAAATTACCAGAAATCCCAGTTTGGCGTGAAAGAAAACATACAGACATTCGTTTGAGACTGGTTTTAATTAAACTTAAAAATGCTCGAAACAGGCAGTAATTTGAAACCATATTTTTATTTCAAAAACTTGTGTTTATGTATGATTCTTTTCAACACTAAGCCGATATGTCTGTGTATTTTAACACTCATCACAATAGACAGATAGACAGATAGAAAATAGGGAGATAAGTAGGTATGAAAACAAATATACAAACTTAATCCACGTATATGCTATTTAGTGTAAATATTTCAAGTGAAAATATATAGTCACAAAATGTAGGTAAATTGCAATGACATAAAGGAACACTTATTGTCCGTAAGTATTGACCTGGCACTCATGAATATACCGTATATTTCCGTAAATTAATTTTCGGTGTCCGAACATAAATAACGATATAACTAAATATTACATATATAATTCCTAACTGGTATATTGTCACATGTGCAGGTAGTTGTGCGGACAAAGCGTTTACCTGCCAATATCTGGATTGTGGGTTCGAGTCCTACGTCTGACCATATCTTTTTTTCCCTCAAAGTTTATATGCAGACTGAATACTACTCATTTGATCAAATGTATCGTGATATTTATGGTTCATTTATTAAAAGTAATCATATTTACTCGTTGCAAAATTTGGAATAAAATTATTTTAAAACTATCTTAGATAAAAAGACAAATTACCTGTCACCAGCGTTCCAGAAAAAAAAATACAAGAGAAAAGAATTGAAATTCATGAAATATGATAAATTAAATAATATAAACGATAACATCACAATACATTAAATTGAAGGAAAAAAAACTCTACGTATGTGATTTCGAACCCGAGGTTACGAACGTGGAAGTCAGACACGTTACGTCTACACCACCGTGTCATCGATAAACGTTACATATTACTTTAGTAATGTAGATACTTTCGGGATACTAATATTCCGTAAATAAACGAAAACGCCCGAAATATTGGCGAAGATTAATGAGTGCCAGGTCAATACCTTCCTTTTGTGTTGAGGTGACCAGTGACCATATAGACAATATTTGCTAAAACCTAAAGGGCAAGTTTTCCAATAAATATGTCAATGTAAACTTTGACAAAAAGAAAACTTTGTGAAAGTAACACTATTGCGACGGTCTAAATTATCATGATATTCGTAAAGTATCTTGATGCTTTTTTATTAGGTTGAATTCTATAAATTTACAAACAGAAAGGAAATGCATTTTGATATTCTGCATTAAACTTGTATGTCTGTGCAGTATTTAGTCACGACCTGTGCTTACAGGTTATTCCTGTATATGGGCTGGTTTTGTTATAATAGTAAAATGCAATATACGCATTTGATGCAATGTATGAATGACGCTGCGTATTTTAATGGAGTGAAAATTTATGATATTTTGGGCTGTTTTTTTTTTTTTATTTGTTAAAAGATACCGTTTCACTAAAAACTTACTTTTGGCTCATTATTTCGTAAAATCTTAACATGCTGGACACGATTGATTCTGCCTTTGCGGCCAGTATAGATCATTGCCTAAACTAACTTGGCATTATGCGATTACAAGATACTTTCGCTAAATTCATATAATGAATTTGCCAGTTCGGTCAGCTGTCGTGTTTACGAGTTGGCGACATAGCGGAACGACAATGATGTTGACCGACAACAACACAAAACGAATGCGTTTGCTTGAAAATTCTATTACCCCAAAATTTCGATTTGATACCCACGCATGGGTGCCAGAAATGACTCATGATTGGAAAATGTGTCTCGGGTTTCCACTTTTTTCGTTGAAATGTAAATTTTAAGAATTTTAAACATAAAAACATAGTAAAACAAATCGCCTCTCAGATTCCTGCTTGATTCGACAAGCTGAAAAGCCTAAAGTCGGCTGATAATAATTGGAATGTTTTCTTAGATAGATCTACATGATTGTTGACTTTACAAATATAAAGAATTGGAAAAAAAAACTTGTCT
This sequence comes from Mercenaria mercenaria, assembly GCF_021730395.1. Taxonomy (NCBI): domain Eukaryota; kingdom Metazoa; phylum Mollusca; class Bivalvia; order Venerida; family Veneridae; genus Mercenaria; species Mercenaria mercenaria. The sequence goes on along the minus strand of NC_069366.1, from coordinate 23,665,180 downwards.
ATATTGTGTCAGTATAAATATAATTCTAATATGCTTGTCTCTGTTAAAACATAGTTACGCTAGAATGACGTCATGTTAACGTGCGGTGACGTCATGTTTTTGTTGCGGCCAAGAAAGAGCGCTAATATTTTACCTACTGATTTAGATTAACGGCATATTAGAATCAAAATAATTTATAGCAAAACCGTGTTTTAACACTAATTATACACTCGCACGGTGATACGTCGTACAAATAATTTCACTCGGGCTGCGCCCTCGTGATATTATTACGCCCGACATATAACCGCCTATCGTGCATAAATAGTGATAAAACACTCTTTTGCTATAAATTATTTCTAAAGTAACGTTAATCATTTTCTCAAAGAGGAAAAAAGCATTTAATAACTACCTGGCCTATTCAGCATCTTAAAAGTACCCGAGTCTCGAGTTACGTTTGTTTGTGTGTTCTGATTGTGTCGTTTTACCCTCGCTTACATTCTGTGTATTTTAGGGTGCGGCGTGATAAAGATGTGGTAATAAGTGCGTATAAAAATGCGGAGATATCGCTGTCTGGTAATATATACCTAACGTTTATATCCGCGGAATAAACATCAAAACCTCTATCAAGGGATATTGTCCAAAATAAATTTAAGTGCTTGATTTGGCATGCATTTTCTATAACTAAAACAATACAGTATGTTTTTCCCTGTAAACTATTTTATATTTCCTTAGATTAAAGTTTAAAGGAGATCCTTTGGTTACTTTTTCGAACTAAGAGAGTTTGTTTGATGGTTAAAGGGGTAAATTCTGAAGATAAAAAAAAACAAGGTCAGAAGTCAGGCAGGAAAATGCAAAGAATTGAAAATACTATTAATAACTATTGAAAGAGAATAACATACTTTTTTCACAAAACTAGCCAAGAAGATCACATTTCCTCATTTTGTATGTCCTCAACATCAAAAACGGAGTGAGGATGGGGGAAAAACAATGTCCCCTGTCTGAGCAGGCGTGCTAAAACAGAATTCCATCACGTGATCAAGACATTCATCCAGTTATTTGAAGACAGAGTGGTATCAAAACAATGATACTGTATTCAATATAAATAAAATGGCACACCATACAGAATTGATCAGGACCTTTTGGTGACCTTTATAAGCTGCATAATCTTCTAAATATAATAAAGAAGATATATACTACCGATTATTTCAGCGAATGCGTTAAATACCATATTTGATATTACTCATAACGGGTACGTGCGTAGAGAAGACTAAAGAATGCAATGCCTTTTTTTTCGAACGAGGAAGAAGACTGTAACCATTTAGGATTATTTGATTCGCCGACAGAGACAGATGTACGTCGAAATGGCGAGAATACGTTAAGAATATAGCAACTCCTTAAAACTGAACATACGACAGGTTACTGTAAATTAACAAGTTGACAATAGCTAAGTATGTCACGGTACTTAGGGCCTGTATTATCTTTATATATTTTATATATGTATGAATGAAATGCATGAGAAAGAGACTCGAATTAATTAAAATATCAATTCGATCTAAACCAATCCCAATCATTTTTGAAGTACCCGTAAACTACCTGCACGTCTCAAGTTACAGCTTTTTGTGTGGCTTTTATGGTTCTATAAATAGCATATTGTGAAATACCTAAAAATATACTGTTGTGAACTACTTAAAATGGTACAAGTCACGTTTTTAATGTATACATTTTGTCAGTTTTCTAGGGTACATTACAAAAGAGAAAAGGAGCGGTTATCGCTATCATGCTATTTGGTGATATTACCTCTTACTTTTATGGAGAAAAAAGACCCATCATGGTCAGAAACATAATTTTGTGGTCAAAAGAAGTTCGAATAAAAAAAAGACGTTTATTTTATGTTTATTTTGTGTTTTGGTTCGCCCAACAAACAAAAAACAATGGTGCAGAATTTGCGTGCGAATTATTGTAATTTCGTAACAGTAAGACCTGATTCCAGGACAGTTGTAACGAATACAAAATGTTATGATAGAACAAATCATATTTTTTTTCTTTTTGCTATGATAACAAGACCGTTACAGAATGTCCAAAATGGCGTTAAATGTGTACACATTTTTTGTTTGTTTAACAGCTGTATGTATGAAATTGCATCAGTTTTACCACAGACATTTATTTCTTTAATATATAGAGAAATATACATTGTGTGGGGGAGTGGGGACTAAAGTTATGCAGTAAAATGCTTCTTAGCTGTTATTTCTGACTCGCACAGGACAGCACCTTTGGCTACCTTCATTTTCTATTTTTACAGTCAAATTCAGTGAAGCCTTTCAACCTTAAAACGGGTAACATGCAAATAAATGTACAAGAAAACCGGGAAAATAAGGATGTTACTCTGTATGCACAGAATTAAAAAGAGGTCGTTTGACCCTTCTCGTGAGCAACAAGCAGAGATGCTCTCGGAAACTGACACATCTTTAAAAGTATAGAGATACTTAAAAAATATATAAATCAGTTATTAACCCTTATCAAGTTTGGCTGATTCTGCTCTTGCAACCTGCTATGATTACATCCGTGCAGTCTGATCAGAACCTGCGCTATCCGCCATTCAGTCAGTATAATCGTACACCAGATTTATACTGTCATTCAATTTCAACTTAATATACAGTCACAAATATTTTCAAAACTTGAAGTTTGCCAATATATGTAAATCTGTCAAATTTTAACAATTATCATTTTGCATGCGTTTTTGAACAGTGTGCTCTTAATAACATATTAAATTTTCAGTGCAACTGCAATATGTGATCATATATCTTTATTCATATGAACGCCTTTTCAAATAAGTCACTGAAGTAAATCAAAATGCATATCATCATGTAGATTTCAGTTCATTTTCCCCTGTGGCCTAAACAAATTCTTTTGTTTCCGGTAACATGCTCAAAAAATTAGGGTAGGTAAGTCGGATTTTTTTTTTTTTTTTTTTTTTTGACTTTTTTTTTTATTATGGGAGACTTTTCGGAAGTTATTTTTGTTTCAAAAAATGAATACAAATAAGGGGGTTATGCCTTTAGAGCATCAGTAAGTTGATTTCTAACATCACTGGCCATGTTTAAAGCATAAAAGGTGCAGTTTTGCAACTTTTTGGTAAAACGTTGAAAAAAAAATTCTCCAAGGCCATAAAAACATTTAGGGTCCGGCCAAACATTTAGGGTAGGTCGTGATACCAGAAACAAACATTTTTTACGCCTAATAATTCAGTTTCAATATCATATTATAAACAGATTTACTTTTAAAGAATAATTAGCTACCATACCGGGGTATTTTTTTCAGCACCTATTTTACAACCATTTCACGATCTTATTCTACCCGGCTTCTAAATTGACAGTAACGAATTCTTATGGTATACTAAATCAAAATACTATTATTCTCTCTTTCTGTGTTGAGATCTTTAAAAGTACTTCCGATTTATGTTATGAATCAGGTGAAAAAAGAAACGCTATAAAATTCAATCCATACAAACATGTTGTGTTTAGGCTTAGGGGTATTGTTATACTCTTTATTAACTACGTTACAAGGCGTAATTCGTTTATAACCACTATTAGAATAGTTTTTCGTTTGTTCAGGGTATTTTATTTCAAGTTCTTATATTACGTTTACAAATATTTGACAAGTGACGACCGTACCATTAGTGTTTTGATGACTGCACGAGCGTATAGAAAATACCGTCTAGCTTTACATTCGTCACTAAAATGATACTTGATCTATTTAGTTAATAAGTCCAATATTTTTTAATGGAATATGTGTTGTTTGTGTGTGTGTGCGTGCGTGCGTGCGTGCGTGCGTGCGCGCGCGTGTGTGTATAGAAAATGTAGTTTTTATGAAAGTTATTTGGTAGTGTTATGCAGATTTATGCCACCATCCAAAACATTGTTAATCTCAGTATTTCTGGTAAATTGCAGTACGGGGACCATGATCCATACCAAGGTGGTTACTATGGAAGAGATCCATACCAAGGTAGTTACTATGACAACGGATCCTATGCCCCTGACGTCTTCTGGCAAGGTGCTGGAATCAGATATCCATCTACGTACAGAGCTCCGTATGTCAAAGAGCCTCCATTTGGTGTATTTCAACCAAGGTAATATCCATAACAAAATAAATTGAATGAATTTGTTTTTATACGCCCGAAGGGACGTATTTTGTTATGACGCTGTTGTCCGTCCGTCCGTCCGTCCGTCTGTCCGTTAGCAATTTCGTGTCCGCACTGTAACTCTTGAACCTCTTGAAGGATTTCAAGGAAACTTGACACAAATGTTCACCACACCGAGACGACGTGCAGAGCGCATGTTTTGGATGTCTCGCTTCAAGGTCAAGGTCACACTTAGGGGTCAAAAGTCATATCAGTTTGTTTCGTGTCCGCTCTGTAACTCTTGAACTGCTGGAAGGATTTCAAAGAAACTTGGCAGAAATGTTCACCACACCGAGACGACGTGCAGAGCGCATGTTCCGGATGACTCGCTTCAAGATCAAGGTCACACTTAAGGGTCAAAGGTCATATATGACTTTGCTTTGTGTATATTGCTCTACATTGCAATGCTCTTGTTTTTATTTGATATAACTTTTTTTTGTTCACTTACAATATTTTTTTTAAATTACTTCCCTTTTATGTTACTATAAATAGCTTATTTTAAAACTTTTTTATCATTGGCCATAGGGAAAAACTGAGACCACTTTTCTGTGGTAAAACATGGATGGTACCTCCAGTTTTTAGGTGTATTATTACATATCTGTACCTGATAAGGGTTTTTTTGTTGACTTTGAATATTTTTTGTGTGGCCTTAGATTTGTTATTTGAAGTTTTCCTTTTGTTGTTCCAGTCCTTTGGGCTACAACAGTCAAGTTCTTTAAATTTTGCTCCCATCCTATGATGTAACCCTTCGGGCGTATATTGCCCCGCTTGGCGGAGCTCTTGTTAACCATATTATTACTATGTCCCCGTTTTGACAGGCCTTGCCTTACCACACCTGTCTGTAAATTCGCATTTAGATTTTGTGTGTGTGTGTGTGTCTGTGTGTCTGTTTGTCGCAAATCTTGTCCGCACTCAGACTTTTGAAAATACGTATTCCGTTTGGACAATCGGAATCCCATACGCCGAAAGTCGAGATCTCAAAACTACGATGAATAAAGTCAAAATTACAATGATAAAAACGCGAACCACGATGGCGAAAACTTACAGTACAGTGTGTGTTTTTATTTTTATTTTATTTTATTTTTTTTACAAAATTTTGCCCCTTCACGATTTAGAAATGTTTGGTAAAGATTTTGTATGTATGCTTGTATCTCAGTATCCATTAATGGGAATAGGTTGAAACTTCACACGCTTGTTCACTGTCATGATCTGATATGCTCTGTGCATAACACTACTTTGCAATTTTTCAAAATTATGCCCCTTTTATGACTTAGCAGTTTTTGGTTAAGTTTTTGTATGTAAGCTGGTATCTCAGTTTCCACTAATGGAAAAGTATTGAAACTTCACACACTTGTTCACTGTCATAGTATGACATGCAAGGAAAAGATTCAATAACTCTACTTTGCATTTTTACAAAAGTATGCCCCTTTTTCAACAGAGCAGTTTTTGGCTAAATTCTTATATGTAAGCTTGTATCTCAATACCCACTTATGGGAATGGGTTATGGGTTGAAACTTCACATTCTTGTCCACTGTCATGAGCTGATAAGCACTGTGCATGTTCCATAACCATGTTTCCCATTTCTACAAAATTATGCCCTTTTTTCGACTTTTGCATTCATTCAATTGACAATGCTGTTGAATAGTCGAGCGTTGCTGTCCTCCAACAGCTCTTGTTATGTCTGTACGAGTCCGTGTATGTGTTACATGTATTCTTTATTCAGTGAAGCATCTGAGATATCAAATTCAGAACATTACAAAGTATTGTTGTAAATTTAGCAGCTAGTCTTATTAAAGTTGATTTATTAATTGATTCTACTGATGTGAAACTTTGGCCTCTTCTACTAGAGATGTCATTCACCAGTTACCCTCATAAATTGCTTGGGACTGGAGTGTGTTTCATTTTGTATCATTTTATCAAGGTATGTTGTCATCATGTACCATCGTAAACATGTCTGGTTTGTTAGAGTTAGAGGTGGCTCCGTATTTGGGATGGTACCATCAGTCAACGGTTATCCTCATAAATATTAGGGGTAATCTTTGTCTTTCATCACTATGATACACTCCAAATATGGGAGGGTACCTGCTTTTGTATATAAGCCTAGGTCAGAACTTGGGAGGGGAATTCTTTACTTTTGGCTCGGACTTTGAAAATGACAGATCATAGAAACAAGAAATGAAATATTTTACAGTTATAATTATAAGTGACTTTAGACCAGAGGAATGAGAGAATTATAATTTTGACGACTTTATTTCCATCTTAGACAAAATCTCATAATAAACTAACATTGAAAATTGGATTAAAAGTTATTTTATCAATGGAGTATAAACCCCCTCACCCGAACATACGTTTTTCAACACTGGTGGCAGCGACGGAAATGGACTTATACACGTGCTTATAAGAAATTTGGACATATATTTCTATTCAATATATTTGTGGTGACAATTAAGTGACAAGCATGGGACCTAAAAAGCAACAAGAAAAAGATTCTGTCACAACTGAAGTCATGAACAATTGTTAGCTGAAGTTGAACTTTTGAGACAAAAACTTAAATCGGCAGAAGTTGATAACTTGACCTTAAGTGAGAGACTACGCAAAAATGAACAGGAAAGTACTCTACAAAGAGATGAATTAGTGCGCAGTTACCAACAACGAATCAATGACATTTCTATGGAAAAAGACAATCAGATAAGAAATTTAGTCAATGAAAGGGACACAGCTTCAAATGAAAACAGCAATACATCAAGGCAGCAAAATCAACAGATGAGAGGCCGTGATAAATACGAGGTTCCTCTACCTAGGCAAATTATCTTTGATGGCAGATCGTCCTGGGAGAGTTTCATTCACCCATTTGAAGCTATGGTTGATGCGTGCAAGTGGGACAATAGTGAACGTTTGTTCCGCCTTAAGAACAGTTTACGCTGTGATGCTGCGGAATACGCTTTCAAGCAGCTGGGAGCTGACGAATTGTCAAATTATGCGAAGATGAAATCATCTATGGCGATGCGATTTCAGGAAAAGCGCTCCACTTCCTCCTATCTGGCTGAATTAGAAAACCGGAAATACAACAGGGAAAAAGAATCATTGGCTGAATATGTGGCAGAGGTTAAGAGGTTGGTAATAAAAGGTTACCCCACAGCAAACAACGAGACGAGGGAAACGATAAACCTTCGGCACTTTCTTAAGGGACTTCAGGATTCTCAGGCGGCTTTGTTCATTGGGATGCAGGACCCAAAATATATCGATCAGGCAAGAGAATTGCTCGACAACTATTCCAGCATCAGAGATGATGTGAGAGGGGCGAGAATTAGGAACATTGACACGGGCAGGGAACCTTACGTAACAGAAGCAAGACTGCAAGAATTTGGTAGAGATCTGAAATCCAACATAGGCAAAAAGATTGATCATCTTGCGAACCAGTTGAATGTTAAAAGTAGTAGATCAGCCTCGGATCGTAAAGTAAATCAGCGCCCAAGAAAAGATGTACAGTGTTTTAGATGCCAGCAGTTTGGTCACTATGCGGATGAGTGTAAGGCAAACCTTCAGGAAGGTAACAAGTCGGAAAACTAGCTTCGACCAAGCCTAACGGCCCAGACTTGGTCAATAACAGTGAAGTTGAATTTAAGACTATTAAGTGTAGGAGTGCTAATACAGATGGTGTTTCCATTATATTGCCTGTAAATATTTTTCAAACTGTGCGCGCGAACTTAGTCATAGATACTGGTGCCTGTACTACGATTTTTTCTACTGCATTATATCATAGAATACCAGAGGATGTGCGACCTGAGTTGTGTAAAGTTGACCCTTCAATACGTCTTGAAGTTGCGGATGACGGTTTATTAGCCATAGATGGACAATGTGAATTTTCATTTAGTGCATCGGGTCAAACTTTTAATTACACTGTATTAATTGCACCTATTCATGAAGATAGACTAATTGGATTAGACTTCTTGTATGAAAATGATTACCAACTTAGTGCTAAAAAGGGATTAAAATTGAATGGGAAAATATGTAGAACTCTAGTTGAAAAAGTTCCCTTGAGGGCAGTCAGAGTGACCACAAGGTCAAGAGTAACAATTCCAGCGAATTCAGAAACAGTAATACCTGGGGAGGCTATAAATTTCGGTGCAATTAATTCATCATTGGGCATCATTTACCCTTCAGAGAATAAACAACCGGCTAACAATGTTTTGATGGGAAGTGTGCTCATTGCTCCAAAGAGAATTCAGGGTGATTCAATTCCCATTAGACTAGTTAACACCTCTGACAGAAAAGTGAAATTATCAAAAGGGTCATTATTGGGATATTTGCATGAAACTAAACAGGAGGATTTATTGAGAGAAAATGTAGATTTAAATGACTGTGAAATATTGGACAATAATATCAAAACAAGTGAAAATAACATTAAACATGACATGACTAAATGGAGTAGTGGGTTAAAGGACCTGTACCATAGATCCTCTGCAAATCTCAATGAGTCACAAAAAGAAGCATTGAAGTGTCTATTGGAGAAACATAAAAATGCTTTTTCCAGTTCCTCCACAGATTAAGGGCGTACTTCATTAGTGCGACATACAGTTGAGGTGGCAGAAAATGTTCGACCTGTAAAAATACCACCTAGACGGGTGCCAAAAGCGTTCGAAGGCCAAGAAGAAAAAATTATTCAACAACAACTTGAAATGGGAATAATTGAAGAAAGTAAGAGTCCATGGTCTGCACCTTTATGCTTTGTAAGGAAAAAGGACCCACAGGCAGGAGTGCGTGTCGTTGTGGATTATAGGGGTTTAAATGATCTAAGCAAAAAATGTGCCTATCCATTGCCGAGAATTGACAGTTGTTTAGAAAGTTTGGGAGGAAATAATTATTACAGTTCATTAGATCTTTTGTCAGGATTTTACCAAATAGAACTTGATGAGAGAGATCGTGAAAAGACTGCATTTGGCACCAGCAGGGGCGGCCTGTATCAATACGTTACTATGCCGCAGGGCCTTACTGGGGCTCCACATACATTTCAGCGGTGTATGGAATTAGTGTTTAAGAACTTACAGTGGAGGACAATGATTATTTACATGGATGATATTTGTACTTTTGCTGAAACTTTTGATCAGGCATTGTTTAGGTTAGATGAAATTTTAACCAGATTGGAGAAAAATAACTTGAAATTAAAACCAAGCAAGTGCAATCTACTCCAAAGGCGTATAAATATATTAGGTCACACAATTGACAGTTCTGGAATACGTCCTTCAGAAGAGAAAGTTAAAGCTGTGAAAGAGTGGCCTGTGCCACGGAATTTAACCGAACTCAGAAGTTTTTTAGGTTTTTGTAGTTATTACAGACGTTTTATCAAGGGATTTAGTGCTAGGGCGTCACCACTTAATCGCTTAACAGAGGCCGGTCGAGCGTTTATCTGGGGACCAGAACAGGATAGTGCTTTTATGGACTTAAAAACTGCATTGACAGGCGAAGAAGTGTTAGCATATCCAAAAGAGGAAGGCTTATTCATAGTGGATACTGACAGTAGCAATTTCTCGTGCGGGGGTTGCTTGTCGCAAATGCAATGGTCAGATACAGCTCAGGATTATGTTGAAAAACCAATTATGTTTGCGAGTAAATCATTTGACAAAACACAGCGACGTTATTGTGCCACAAGAAGGGAGCTGTTGGGTGTAGTGACATTTATAACTCAGTTTAGACACTTTCTGTTAGGTAGAGAATTTTTATTAAGGACTGACTGTTCCAGTTTAAGGTGGTTAATGTCGTTTAAGTCACCTACTGATCAAATGGCGCGCTGGCTAGAGGTTTTGTCACAGTATAACTTTAAAATCGAACATCGTAGTGGGAAAAAGCATATCAATGCTGATAGCCTGTCCAGAATTCCATGTGAACCAGAGGAGTGTCAGTGCTATGATGGGAATACAATACTTGAAAGTTTACCATGTAAGGGGTGTCAGACTTGTTTGAAGAAACACGATTCCTGGTCAGATTTTGCACAATTCAATGACGTTGTTCCGTTATTCGATAAAAACTTGAATATTGGGAATCAGAGTAGGCCAGTCATATTACGAGTGAAGGCTCAAAATAGTGGATTTTGGAGCCGTATTTTTGTGCTCATGCAGCTGCAAATCATGAAGTTGATAGGTTGTTTCAACACACTTTTCCATGGATTAAAACAGACAGGGAAGTACTTCCGAAATCGCGTTCAACGACTTCGATTCCATAATAGTCTGGATTTAAATGGTGTACAAAGTGGAAATAGCTTCAACTTTGGTGACAATAACGAGGAGGTGTTGAACAAGGACGTAAATGCTATACTGGATGAACATGTTGCATTATCCGAGGATGCATCGCAAACATCTAACTTAGGTTGTCTCAAACAGTTTAACACAGTTAATTGTTCACCTGTCAAAATGGCCAAATTACAGAGAGCGGACCCAGATTTAGGAATTGTGATACAGTGGCTTGAAGAAAACAGACGACCCCTGAGAGATAAGGTAGCTGGGAATTCACCAAGTGTGCGGAATTATTGGCTAAATTATGACGTGTTAATTCTGATTGATGGAGTGTTATTTAAAAAGTACATTGTCAGTGCAAAGGACCATCGGCTTTTGTTGATAGTGCCTAGAGTACTATATAAGGAACTTTTGATATCTTGTCATGATTCAATTACTGGAGCACATTTAGGAATTTCAAAGACATATTCCAAATTACATCTCAAATATCACTGGTATAAAATGAAGGAATACGTCCAGTTGCATATCAAAAGTTGTGAAAAGTGTGCATTCCGAAAAAGGCCGAAAAACATGCCGAGGGCACCATTAACAGAGTACACAGTTGGCCATCCTATGGATCGTATACAAACGGACATAATGGGGCCACTTAATGAGACAGAATCTGGAAATCGGTATATTATCGTGGTCATTGATGGATTTACCAAGTGGGCTGAGTGTTACGCAACCAGAGATCAGCTAGCAAGTACCGTTGCTCATAAGATCGTATATGAATTTTTGTCCAGATATGGTATGTGTTTGGACATACATTCTGATCAAGGGACAAATTACCAATCCAAGTTGTTCAGTGAAATCTGTCGGATTTTGGAAATTAATCAAACGAGGACTAGTGGATATAGGCCAATGGCAAATGGTGGACCAGAGAGATTCAATCAAGTTTTGCAAAATATGATATCTACTTATGTAAACTCCAGTCAAACAAACTGGGACGAAAATCTTAATTTAATCACCTCCGCATACAGAGGATGTGTCCACCAGGCGACCGGATTCACGCCAAATTATTTAATGATGGGACGTGAAGCTATTATCCCGGTTGACATTTCACTTGGCTGCATTACAGAGAACAAGATAAGTTCAGTGGACTATGCCATTCAACTACAAGAGAAGTTAACAGAGGCGCATCAGATAGCACGAACTAATTTGCAAAAGAATGCTGTCAGACAGAAGCGTGATTATGACACCCGGATTTCAAAAACACATTTTAGTAAAGGACAGTTAGTTTTGTGCTTAGAGAAATCTAGACATAAAGGAATCAGCAAGAAAATTGACCCTAATATTTGGAAGGGGCCTTATGTTATTACAAGGAAGATCACAGACCTTTTGTATGAGATAAGACTTTCCCCAAATGGCAAATCAAGAACAGTGCATCATGACAGATTGAAACCGTTTCATGGAAATAAAACGACCCATTGGCAATCAAACATGGTGAAGTCTAAGGAAAATAACCATAAATCAAAAATGAAAGGGTTCCAGCAAACTTCCAAATCCTGCCTGGACAGTACCAGTCAACAAGTGAGGAGAAGTTCAAGGAACAGGACTCAATACAGACCATACCAACATGGTACACAATAGTAATAAATATTAAAAGTGTTAATTGTCCTTCATCGTGAGAGTACTTCAAAGGCTAAGTGTTGGGTATATATAAGGGACTTGCACATTTGGGCAATCAGTTCTAGACATTTAGCATTTCTGAAAACACCAAAATATTGAAAAATTAAACCTGGATTTTTAAATTTTAATGAACACGTGCACAAGCTGCAATAGGAATTTTTCTTTTCGTTCGGGATTAACCAGGCATAAAAGGCAGTGTTCATACGTCATGAATGACAATATTTTTGAGAATCTCACAGGGGGGACAGAAAAGAAGTTGCATCGTCCAGGATTCGTGCCAATTTCTCCAACACCCACCGGAGCAGTACCACAACCACCATACATGATGTACCTACCACCTCCAGGACATACAACATTAAAATCCGCTAGCATGCACTTCCAGCAACCATCAATTGGAAATGTGGACATATCAAGTGCGCCTCTTGAAACAATGCCAGCAAATGCCAAGCGGCCAAGGTCAATGCCAGAAAATGAGGACATTTCTTCTATGTTACACCGACTAAACGAACACCTAGTAAGCATAGACAGGAAGCTTGACACTATGTCAAGAGACATACACGTCATAGCCCAGAATGTACAGGGGAAGGATATACCCTCAGATCAACTTTCTGAGCTGGATTGTCTCCGGCAGAAAATTCTGGATTTTAAGAAATGAATTTGTATCAAGGTCACTTTTAGACTTACTTCAAATTCCTTCTGGATTTTAAGTGCTAACTAATATTCATCCTGGATTATAAGTGTGTAATTATTAATTTCATTCTTTGTATGGATTTAATTAGTGGCTGCATTGGTAATAATAATCCCATTCAGCCTAAGTGTATACAGATGGATTTATTATTCTTTATATGGATTTAATTAGTGGCTGCATTGGTAATAATAATCCCATTCGGCCTTGGTGTATTCAAATGGATTTATTTGTGGGTTTCATTTTCAGATATGAAAATTTGTGCCATTTATTAAAATCATATGTTGTATTATTAGATGCTCTTGGCACACAGGACTTAAAACTTTGGTAGAGACGACTACCATAGCCATATAAATTAGACATTGTGCCTATTCCTTTTTTTTCAAATTAATTTAAATAAATAAAAGGCACCAGGACTTACATTAGTAAATGGTAATGACGACTACCATATCAATGAAATTTATCAAAATTGTGCCTATTTCTATCATCTTACTGTGTAAATGTTAAAATAAATAAAGGCACCAGGACTTAGTGTGAGAGAAATAAACATTGCGTGAAAGTGCTTCCAAATGTATATTCACCTTATTAGATGAACTGAATTCAACACTGGATTTTATTTTGCATGTGTTTTACTAGGACAGTTGGTGATTTTTTTAACACTTTTAATGTTTCATACACACATCAGTATAATAGTCATTTTACATGTATACTACTACGAGAAGTATGTAGTAACGTAGTTCTTCCGAACTATAATCTTGAGTTTTATTAAAACATAGAGTAGAGCATGTTCACTACTATTCATGACACTTAATCATTTATATTGAGGAGCAGTTTCAATATGCTATTAATAGTTAGGTATTCGCATTCTTATGTATCTTCTTCATAATATGTGAGAGCAAGAGTCTGGCTCAGTAGTCACTTGTATTTTAAGTTTAAACTTAATTGGGGACAATTAAGAAGCTAAGGGTGGGGGAGTGTTGTAAATTTAGCAGCTAGTCTTATTAAAGTTGATTTATAAATTGATTCTACTGATGTGAAACTTTGGCCTCTGCTACTAGAGATGTCATTCACCAGTTACCCTCATAAATTGCTTGGGACTGGAGTGTGTTTCATTTTGTATCATTTTATCAAGGTATGTTGTCATCATGTACCATCTTAAACATGTCTGGTTTGTTAGAGTTAGAGGTGGCTCCGTATTTGGGATGGTACCATCAGTCAACGGTTATCCTCATAAATATTAGGGGTAATCTTTGTCTTTCATCACTATGATACACTCCAAATATGGGAGGGTACCTGCTTTTGTATATAAGCCTAGGTCAGAACTTGGGAGGGGAATTCTTTACTTTTGGCTCGGACTTTGAAAATGACAGATCATAGAAACAAGAAATGAAATATTTTACAGTTATAATTATAAGTGACTTTAGACCAGAGGAATGAGAGAATTATAATTTTGACGACTTTATTTCCATCTTAGACAAAATCTCATAATAAACTAACATTGAAAATTGGATTAAAAGTTATTTTATCAATGGAGTATAAACCCCCTCACCCGAACATACGTTTTTCAACAGTATTCACACAATTTAGCTCAGCACGTCCAAATTGTACTTGTTTATTTACTGTAAAATTTCAGACGTGAGCTAGAAAGTCAGGGTTTTTTTTTTTTTTAAATATATAGATGAGTAATTGTTTGTTAACAGAGAAATTCACGCGCTCGCGTGCTGTTATCTTTTCATAAATACTAGTTCCTGTACATCTTATTAAGGTTCGCAGTATTACCGCGTGTTAGCAGCTGCAATGTGTACACTTATCATATTTCTTAAAATGTGGTAATTATCAGTTATCTATGGAGCATATAAAGTGATAATTATTTGTTGCCTGCAATTATAGAGCATCTTATTTCAATTTTACCTAACGGAAATGAAAATAATACAGTTTCAATTTCACACAAAAAGTAACTGCAGTATACTGATATTAAAGATATATAACACCCAAATTCGTATTTGGAAATATAAACAATTATTTCATAGATTCAGCGTAACCATAAAATAACATGTGTATGTATGACGGGTACTATTAAAATAGTACACTCCTAATAGGCATTTTTAGTCTATCCCGATGACGAGTTGTATATATTTACCTGTTTACCTGTGTAAGGGGACATCTCAAAATATTCAAGTGATATAACGTAGTGTAAGAGTAGTATTTAATAATGCAACGACTTTATTCATTTATTTCATACCAGTCTGGTGGTTCATATTTTAGTCTTGATATGTCATCGCTTAGTTTTTAAACGTTTTAGAGGGAAGTTGCACACGAATATGAATTTCACGAGCATTTTTAATAATATTAGATATTAACAGGTGATCGTTCTGAATTCAAACTTTTGTAACCATGTTTTCAACAAAGATAAAAGTAAGAAAACCAAACATTAATGTAAAATAATGGAGAAACGTAGAATAAATAGATGAACTACAGAATCTCAGGTGTATTGAAAAGGCTGCATTATACGAAAGGGCATTAATATCAGCTACGTGTTATTTAATATAGTATGTAACTCTTAATTAATTTCGAGTTGCGTACCTTTCTTACCCTATATTTTGAAGACTTTGATATACCCTACTCGAAATTTCGTCTTACTACTTCGGCATTTCGAATTAAATAACCCGAAAATTACTGGATTTTCTAATATCTAATACATAAAAATTCGACTTAGTATCTCGAGATTTCATCCGAATAATAATTCTATGACAAAACTGGAATGCGATAACAGGCATTGCTACTTCCATCTCCAGATTTCACACTGTCCACGCATAATGCCACTTAGCCGTATGGTGACCGCCAGATACTTTGATCGTAGTTTGTATTTGAAAGCCATATGGCTGATCGACCTTCAGTCTGTATTTTCTTTTTTGGAAGTGACATGACAGGTCGATCGATTAACATTCGCAAGTCATATAGCTCAAATGCATGCTAAATATTTCGTATCTTGCACCGACCATATGTCATTTCCGTATTCGAACATAAGGAATGTAGTCACTGTATCACTGTATATCACTGTATTTTCTGCTACCATTCTTTTTGTATTGTGTTTACTCTGTCGCAGCGACATAACAAACGTCGCCCCACAGAACATCGTTATGGCGCCCACTCAAATGTCGCCTCTCCAAACCTGTCATCCCGCCAGATGTGCCCCGCTGAATGTTTCCCCACCAAAGGCGGCCCTGCTTAACGTCGCTTTAGCCCTAATCGACTGTCACCTCGCCGAATGTCTCACTGCCAGGGCTTTTCTGATATTTTTAGAATATAAGAATTGTACTAGTGTACTTTATGTATTACATATTAGTCATCACTTTGCAGAATTTAAAAAAACAAACGCAAACAACTTCACAACAAACAAGAATTCTTACTGAATTTCATGGGTTCTGAATTCTAAATGATTTTTGAGTGCGCGATTTCATTTCAAACAGTTCTAAACGTAAAACACTACTGAA
This sequence comes from Mercenaria mercenaria, assembly GCF_021730395.1. Lineage (NCBI taxonomy): Eukaryota > Metazoa > Mollusca > Bivalvia > Venerida > Veneridae > Mercenaria > Mercenaria mercenaria. Next base: position 23,648,947 of record NC_069366.1, on the reverse strand, counting down.
TAATTAATGTCACAGGTATGCCTTGGTATAATGTTTTCGCTTGATAAATGCTACATCAGGTTAGTGTGTTGGACTAGATTCTGATTTTTCTTTTGGAATATCACTTTGAAGATGAAGTAGTGCAAGACTATGACGGCTATGGTTTAATGTTGAGTGCCAGTGAAATAATATAGTACACATTACGGCTTTTATAATTTTTAAGGCACAGCTACATAAGTATGACTGGAAACAGAATAAGGTAAATTTATTGTAATTTTAAAAACATATCATTTGATAATGTGGCTTGAAGATATCAGAACGTAAGTAGTAAGTAATAATTTTTTAAGGTAATGACCCATTACGACATTCGGCAATTGTGAGATTATGGTTATATATAACACACTAAATAGTTGTTGTTCTTTATTCTATATAAAACTGACCTATTTCCACTGGCCGCAGCACACATCAGGACCCATTTGAAATGTCTGTAACCTACATTTTCTTGAAGAATATTGTTAGCGCTAAATCAAAATCAAAAGAAAAGTGGGGTTCATGTTTGTTGCAAGAAAAATAATTTCAGTCAAACACACAGCATAGATCTGTCATGTGATTTTAGCAAAAAAGTTGCAAAGAAAATAAGGAAAATAGCTCTACAGAGCAAAACAAAAACAAAAAAAACTGAGGACTATTTGTATCCGCCATTATGCGACTTCTATTCATTTCGCGCCATTTTTCTATTTAGTGTCTGTAATTCGGTCAAAAATGTGCTTCCGTCGAAAGAAGTCCATATTTTTGCATTTTCCGCGCATTTGCGCGTAAACCGGGGGCCAAATGGGCATTATACACGCGTGGCATGAATTTTACATAAATGGTTGGGGTTCTTAGAATGGGCTCCGTCCGTCCTTCCGTCCTTCCGTAACATTTTGTGTCCGTTCTGTATCTCCTAAATCCCTTGAAGGATTTTCATGAAACTTTGGTCAAATGATCACCTCATCAAGGCGATGTGCAGAACCTATGAGTCAGCCATGTCGGTTCAAGGTCAATGTCACAACTCAAGGTCAAAGGTTTTAGCCTTCCATTTCGTGTCCGCTCTGTATCTCCTATACCCCTTGAAGGATAATCTTGAAGCATGGATCAAATGATCACCTTATCAAGAGGATGTGCAGAACTCATGAGTCAGCCATGTCGGCTCAAGGTCAAGGTCACAACTCAAGGTTAAAGGTTTGAGTCTTTTATTTCGTGTCCGCTCTGTATCGCCTAAACCCATTGAAGGATTTTCATGAAACTTGGACCAAATGGTCTTCTCATCAAGACAATGTGCAGAATCTATGAGTCAGCCATGTCGACTCAAGGTCAAGGTCACAACTCAAGGTCAAAGCTTTGAGCCTTCCATTTTGTGTCCGCTCTGTATCTCCTAAATCCCTTGAAGGATTTTCATGAAACTTGCATCAAATGATCACCTCATCAAGGCGATTTGCAGAATTTAGGAGTCAGCCATGTTGGCTCAAGGTCAAGGTCACAACTCTGGGTCAAAAGTTTGAGCCTTCCATTTTGTGTCCGCTCTGTATCTCCTAATCCCCTTGAAGGATTCATATAAAACCTTGGTCAAATGATCACCTATCCAAGACGATGTGCAGAACTCATGAGTCAGCCATGCCAGCTCAAGGTCAAGTTCACAACTTGGGGTCAAGGTTTGAGCCTTCCATTTGTGTCCACTGTATTTCCTAAATCCCTTGAAGGATTTTTTTCATTAAACTTGGATCAAATGATCACCTCATCAAGAACTCATGAGTTAGCCATGTCAACTCAAGGTCAAGGTCAAAACTCAAGGTCAAAGGTTTCAGCTCTGTATCTCCTAAACCCCTTAAAGGGTTTTCATGAAACTTTGGTCAAATGATCACCGCATCAAGACGATGTGCAGAATTCATGGGTCAGACATGTCAGTTCAAGGTCAAGGACACAGCTCAAGGTCAAAGGTTTACCCTTTCACTATCCATAACAGTGGCGGAGGATTTAGCTGTCTTTCAGACTGCCTTGTTATGCTAATATTCGTATGTTTTCGAGTTGTTTACTTGAAAACGAAAGTAGGGTGTTTATTCTGCGGACCGCTTTCTGAAATGCGGCAGTATGAGGGTACCTGACTTCAGTTGACTTGCATTTCACTGCATTCTATTCAACACCCCTTTTTCTTTTCGTTTTCTTGAAGCAAATGTATGGATATCTTGTGGAAAATAAGTGTACGACGGAGCGAAAATCTGGAAACTGTATCAAAATTGTTCTGAAGTAGATGAATTTTATATGAAACAAAGAACAATTTCTTTTATTGGTTTGTAGCCATAAACGCGCCAAAAGATTTTCGTGAAAAACGGAGAATGCCGAATTGTTTAACGGAGAATACGGAATTTGCCGAGTGTCATTACGAGTCCATTTACGATTGTTACTTCTCGCATACTGGAAAAGCAGTCGTTCAGTCAATGGTTCTGTCAAGGCACTTGGCCAGAAATGAAATAATGCTGAGAAGGGCTTCAAGCTGTTTTCCTGGGTTTAAATATGACATAAGATCCAGCTATTATATCTAATACTTCTTTTAAAGTTGCTGACTATGTTTAAGGTATTTTTACATCTTGTTATATCTATTTGTTTTTAAGTCTACTTTATGTAAATCCATGCGTCTTTACTTAAATTGTATAACTTATGTTGTAAAATAAATGATCTTGTAAGTACGTAATTGCTTATTTTATTTTCAGTAGTTCGAACGCGAGTACAGACAGTGATTTAAGAACACCATCAAGAAAGCGAAAATATATGCTTATAGCCATAATTGTTACAGCAGTACTAGTTATTGCTGCTATTGTTGGAGCTATACTGGCAGCAACCTTGACCTCAGGATCAGGTTAGTGCGCATGTTCATACAACATAATATAATCTTTTAAATTATAGAGTTAATAGCTGAATCACTTGCGTAATGTGGGCAACACACAGCCATGTGAACCTTGTCATTTTTTTTCTCACACGAAGCCTATGGCCGATAACCTTTTATGGTGTCTTTTTAAAAGATAGATCCATTATTTCTGCTGCATATGCATAGAATTACCAAATGTGTCTTCATTAGGAAGGTGTCAAATTTTGGTAACAATTTTCTTTTCAAAATATTCTTTAAACAAAAGTATGTTTGGGGAATATTTTATGAATTCATATATAGATTCTCTAATGTTTATTCAGATATACATAGGTTGTTTAAATTGTATATATTATTAAATTACACCATCCGAGTGCCCTTAAACGGTATCATTTGCTAAGAAAGGTACAAACTGGATGTGATTTTAGTTCTTATATTTCACTTAACCCTTATCATGCTAGGCACGATTGATTCTGCCTTTGCGACCATAGTAGATCATGATCAGCCTGCAAATTCCTGCATTTAGTTTTGTTTTTTTTTTGGTATGCACCCCTTCTAATAATTAATGGTATTGTCCAAATTGAAAGATGGACAAATTCAATATAAGAACTTAGTAGGGAAAGGGTTAACCAGAAAAGTAGAATTCGTTTAAAGGTTCAGTCACATTTTTTCCCCAAATATTTATGTTTACAGCTCCAGCAGTCATCATGTGCTGTTAGAATAAACTTTTTAAATTGGCTATTGCATTGTTAAACATATCAAATTGGTATTTTTCATATTTCAGAGAATGCTGCTCAACCTAAAACTGTTGAAAGGATTGGTAAGTACACTTTTGTTTCAAATTACTAGCACAAAACAGTATTTAATTGTATTCTGAGTTTGAATGGTGAGTTTAAATTGACAAACATTATTAATTAAGATAAATTCAACAACAAAAAAGATTAATCACCAGTCAAAGTACGCTATAGGTATAAAATCTTTTCCTTTTTTTTTTATTTCAGTGGAAAAAGCTGTTCAAGGAGAAGTGAAGATGAACTCCAAGAACTGGACTGATGCTTATAACGACAAGAATTCAGTGGAATATAATACTACCGCTAACGAGTTTATTCAAATGGTAATTTATTTATAGATTGTTTTTGTTGGGTTTAAAGCAGCATGCCTTTGTCTATCTCGGCTGCGCAACCAATATAGATTGAAAAAAGAGATAAATTCTCATACAGGTAGTTGAAATATTCCAGTATTTATCAACTGCAAATATAAAACAGGAAATTATACTGAAATAAAAAAAAGTCATCATAAAAAGGATGGTAATTACAAAAGTTCACATAAAGTAATAAAATATACATATCCAATAGGGATCTAGCTCTGTGTAATGGCTCATTTTGGACTCATTAGTGCGCATATCAGATTAAGACTGATTTGGCGTGAGACCATTTTTATATAGAGTTTATTAATTTATGCATTAAAAATTTACAATCGAGTTACCAGTTATCAAAGCCCTATGGGAATTAGGGAAATTACGTATAATTATTGACATTTACAGGACATAGTAAAATTGTTATCAAATCAAGCGATGACTCTGGCTTACACATTTAAAACCATCTTATCTATTAATAAAGTAACTTATCTTTTGATATTATAGCAATTTTCAAGCACATGTACGTCCAACTTGACACTAGATTCAATAACCTGTTTTCAAACCACCTACTAAAATGCATACAATAATTGTTAGAATGATGTTAGAACCTTTAAAGTTACTGAACTTTTCATGATAATGTAGTTCTTGATATTCATAACTTTTTATAGTTAATTAAATGTCTGTGATTTTTTTCAAAGCAAAAGTATCAAATGACAGGAAAATTAAGAATAAAGTCCGTAAATTATTATCCTTTAGTCGTACTTGAACAGTTTACAGTTTCTTATCGTAATTGTTTAAGAATAGTAAAATTGATAAAACTGAAATTATTAAATTTTTTATAAGTCACCTTGATCACATTTTTTATACAAATGTCAGGTTTTAATTCAATTACACAAATATAATTTTGATTATGTCACATACCTTAATATGCCTTTGAAGAGTAGATAGTGAGCAATTTTCTCCATGAAAGATATTGCTTTACGTAAAACAGAAATTATGTGTAATGGATATATGTTAAACATGCAAAAAGTAATAGTGAAAAACGCCATTTTTTTGCACATCCTGTCGAAATCAATATACAGTATATACATACGCTTGTGAAAGTTACAGAAAATGGTCTCATGCATTCCATTGTCATATACGCGCTCATGAAAATATAAATGAGCCGTGCCATGAGAAAACCAACAAAGTGGCTTTGCAACCAGCATGGATCCAGACCAGCCTGCACATCCGCGCAGTCTGGTCAGGATCCATGCTGTTCGCTTTCAAAGCCTATTGCAATTAGAGAACCTGCTAGCGAACAGCCTGTGCGCAGGCATGTCTGGATTCAAGCTGGTCGCACACGCGCAGTCTGGTCTGGATCCAAGCTGGTCGCAAACCCACTATGTTGGTTTTCTCATGGCACGGCTCAAATATTGTCTTACTTTCTGAGATGCCTACCATATTAACCCTTACCCTCCTAAATTTTTAAAATAGACTGGTCTATTATTCATTTTGGGCATCTTATTATTCAAAGGGTTGTTCACTGAAAATTTACTGACTGAATAGCGAACAGTGTAGACCATAATCAGCGTGGTATGCACTAGTTGCAAAGGCAAAATCACTTGCCGCCAGCAGACTAAAGGTTAAGAAAAGGCAAGCAAATCTTATATAATATCATCATAATATATAAGTAAATTATATAAAAATATTACTGGGGACAATAGTCTTTGACCAGAATCAGCAACTATTTCCCTATATCAAGTATTTTTGTCAGGGGCCACTGGTACAATACTGTGATATAATGTCTTTGACTTGTAAAATCACGCCTTTGAAAAGGCGGAAAGGATTTTTATAGCAAACCGATGAGTACATACGGGTGAGAAAATGTATCTAAAATTCTTATTTTATTAAAAATACATTTTAAAAATAATTTCAGATGGATGAAAAACTCCGAAATAGTGAAAATAGTGAAATGTCTGCAACGTACAGTCGAACAGTTGTGGAAGAGATGCGGTACGTACACATATGCGAGAGTTGCGGCGAGTGTTAGGGAGTTTTTTTTTGTGAGTGTGGGTGGATGGGTTTGGTGGGGGGATTCATAGCGTTATCATGAGGCATATAATTGGCAATCATTGATAAGCCCCAACAGAAATAGTTAATCTAAATCAGAATGTCATTTAAAACATCAACCAGGGCAACTTAAACTGTATTTCTAGCTCAGTGGTTAGTGCAAGTGGATGGTTGTGGATTCAAACCCCACTGAAGGCTGGATTTTTATATAAAATACTAGTCTTTGAGAAATGACTTTAAATCTAGGTCATATGCAGAGTGCTTTACACCTTGCATTCTTAAAAGACCTAGTTACAGTTCACGTAAATATTTCATAAAAAAATAATTAAAAAAGCGTTGAATTAACTTCAGTCATTATGCATCTGCTTTCCTTTTTCACAAGAATAAATCTTTATTTTGTATTTTCTATCAAAGCAAAGGGAGTGTAATTTTTGTGTTCGTATTGTTCTACGAAACAACTATAATGGTCCCGGAGGACAATGGGAGCCCTACCACGACAACAGGGACTCCAGGTGGTGGTGAAGCGGTTGACCCTGGACCAAGCTTTGACATTGATATAGACCTGGATTTTATCATGGAACGTATCAAGGAAATTCCTGATCTGGAAACTCCCAAAGTTTCAGGTAACGTCACTGAGTTTTCATAACGATGGAGACATAGCATTGATGAAGAAATCAAGTTTTTTTTTTTGAAAGTTTTAAATAATTCTGAAACATACAGGTAAAGGTAGATAAAATCGAATTCATAATAGAATTTATGCATTCATTTGATTGAAATATTATTTTCAACCTGTTATCATTATATAGTTGGTTCCTGTAAAGAAAATTGTTAGCTCACCTCTAAGGCTCATTTTGTCGATGAATGTCCATCCGTTCGCATTTAGTTTGTTTACACTCAAGCATTCACAATTTTAAGGCAATCTTGATCAAACCTGGTCACAATGTTTTTGGTCACAAGACCTCGGTTGAGTATTATTATGGGCTAGATCGGATCAGTATGTCTAGAGTTATGTGCCCTTCATTAACAAAATTTTTGCTATATTTCACTTTGTTCACATTCTAACATTTCATTTCTTCACCCATTCTTATTAGCTGACCTGAGTCAAAGGCTCATGGTGAGATTTTTTGACCGCTCAATGTCCGTCGTCGGTCGTCCGTCATGCGTGGTCCGTGGTCAGTCGTCCGTCGTCCGTCGTCCGTCGTCCGTCCGTAAACATTTTCTAAAAAAAATCTTCTTGAAACCCACTGGGCAGAATTACACCAAATTTCACAGGAATGTTCCTTGGGTGGCCCCCTTTCAAAATTATTAAAAAAATTGAATTCTATGCAGAACTCAGATTGCCATGGTAACCGGAAGGAAAAATCTTCTTGTCCAAAACCGCACGGCGTAGAGCCTTGATATTTGGCATGTGACATCATCTAATGGTCCTCGATGAAGTTTGTTCAAATTGTGTCCCTGGAGTGAAAAAGGCCCCTCCCCAGGGGTCACAAGTTTTACATAGACTTATATAGGAAAACAATTTAAAAATATTCTTGTCTAAAACCAAAAGACCTAAATCCTTTGATATTTCGTATGTAGCATTGTTAAAAATTGTTATAACCCTGGGGTGAAAAGAGGCCCTGCCCCGGAAGGTCTCAAGCTTTACATAGAGACTTATATAGGAAAAAACTTTAAAAATCTTCTTGCCTGAAACTGCAAGGCCTATTGCCTTGTGGTCCTAAAATTGTCCAAATTATGCCCCTTTGGTGAAAAGAGGCCCTGCCCTGGGGGTCCCAAATTTAACATAACTTATATAGGGAAAACATCTTTTTGTCTCAAAGTTCAAGGCCTAGGTCTTTGATATTGCCTAACGGATCTCTGACAGTATTGTTCAGATTATGCCCCTGGGGTTAAAAGCGGCCCGCCCTGGGAGTCACTTGTTATACGAGTAATATAGGAATAAATACTTGAAAAATTATCAGATCATATTTCCTAGAGTGTTTAATTATGATTACCTGATGACCCCAAGCGATTAGGGGTCACCTGACTGTGACCTTGACCTACTGACCTACTTCTTTGTTTAAGATACAGCCTTGAAATTTGGATGACATATACAGTTTTGCACACCGATCTTAAAACTGACTTTCAGTGACCATGAATGTGACCTACTGACCTACTTTCTAATGTTTTAGCATCAGTTTGCCATTTTAAATATGTGGCTCATATTACTCAGGTGAGCAATTCAGGGTTATCATGACCCCCTTGTCATATTTACAAAGAATGTGTATGACCTTAAGGTCTTTGATAAGTTTGATTATGAGCAAAATCGAACTGGTAGGACCAGAGTTATGTGCCCTTAATTCACAAAAAAATACTATATTTTACGTTGTTTACACTCTAGCACCTTCATGTCTTCACCAATCCAAAACATATTTACATAGTATATGTATTGCCATAAGATCTTGGATGAGATTAATTTTGAACAAAATCAGATCAGTAGGACCAGAGTTATGGGCTCCTGATTTTGCAAAAATCCCTATATTTTACTTTGTTTACACTATAACACCTTCATTCCTTGAGCATCTCAGATGAGTTCGATTATGAGTGAAATCTGGCCATTAGGACTAGAGTTACTCGCCCTTGATTTTACAGAAATTGCTGTATTTTTCCGTGTTTACACTCAAGCAACTTCATTTCTCCACCAATCCAAATGATATTTACATAGAATGTGTATGATTTGAAGATCTTCGATGAGTTCCAAGAGCTAAATCAGTTTAATAGGACCAGAGTTATGTGCCCTTGAATTACAAAAATTGTTATATTTCACATTGTTTTGCATTTTTCTTTCTTCACCAGTCCTAGTCATGTGTATGTGATTGATTGGAAAGGTTCAAGTATATGGTCTCAGATTATCAGGGAAGATAACTCTGGGCTGATTTTATTTCAAATTACCTCCCTTTGTCTTATTTAAAATGAACATATTTTGGTAACTACTTGCATTATTGGTTCCAAATTTCATTTATGTGATCAAATGGACCCAGACAATTAGGTTAGAGAACTCCGGAGTGAAATTTTGACAAAAGACCTCCCTATATTTTAATTTGAATGCATATTTCTCAGTAACTTCTGACAAGACTGATTTGAAATTTCAACAGTGTCATCAGGGTACTCAGATAATCAAATTAGAAACCTCGTAAAACCTTGATAACAATATACTCGCCATAGGTCACACATTACAAAATCTGCTATGTAGATTGCATGTAACCTGTACATGGTTTGTATAGAACTTGAGCAATGCTGTTTGAAAACAGTCCATGCTAAAGCAAGTTACATTAATTCCTTGATGACAGGTCATATGTTTAAAAAAGTTGCACAATACATTTAAAACAGTTCAACATTCACTATAACTCTGTTTCGATTTTTGATAGTTTTATGCCCCTTTTTTACTTAAAAAGTTTGGTTGAAAATTTATTTAAAGTTCAATATATCGGATACTATCAAAGGTATTGACTTGAAACTTCATTACTATCAACACCTACACCAAGGACGTCAATCCTCATAACTATGTTTTCATTTATGACAGACTTATACCCCTTTTTTAACTTAGAAATTTTGTTTTCGAGTTAAAAGCTCCAATATTATTTTAAATATCACTTGTGCTGTACACTTTTTATATAAAATTACAAGTGGCACTCACTTGTTCCAGTTCTTTGTTTCCCTACTTGAAGAATGCATGTGCACGTCTTTACTCCAACAAGTGTAACTCTTAACAAAAATTATAGACTTGGAAACCAGTATGCTATATTAAAGATAGCTAATAGTCATGTATTTTCAGACATTCCTGAAATTCACTGTATTTAGGCATAATATGGTAAATCAAAAGAATCTTTGACAATTCGGATAGGTCTTTGACATTAGCAATTACCTCAATACATATAAAAGATCTTTGACATTGGCACCAAACTCTTTATTGTGACTGTGCTGTACAGTCCAGAAAAATACTTAAAATTCAAACTGTGACACATACTTTTTATCACGCCAAAATTTATCACACAGTTCTAATGAACAACATAGACACCAAAGGTCGAAAGTAGAAGATAAGTTTTAACTCCACACCACTGCCTTCATATTGAATGATAACTGGTATTTCCCCACACTCTGCAAATGGTAAAACATGCAGTATACAAGCATGTCTATTCCCAGTCCGTTTGTTTATATGTATGTCATATGATATACCACTGACACAAATATCACTCAGGTGTGAGGTATAGGGCCATCTTGGCCCTCTTGTTGTATGTAATCAATAGATTTATATTTAATATTAAAAAAAAAATTATACTGAGTAACTCGGTAGTCTTCTAAATTAGAGTTATTCTGCTTTTTATTGTTTAAGGTGCGTTTTGTGTAGAATAATTGGTGTTAGTATTTCTTGGCGTATGACACCAATATTTACTAGCTGTTCATAAATGTTTGCATTGAATTTAATTGTGATCAAACCAATCGTAAGTTATTTATATATAAGTCATTTTCGTTTTTGTTTAAAAGCATTATTTTACAAATTTTTAAATTGTTTTGACGTTCTGAACTTCAACTATATGAAGTTAGAATACCAGGATATTTGCATTCCTTAATTGAAAGTAAGATGGCCTATGGCTTACTAAAAGATTTTTCGTTAAAAAAGAAACAATACTTTTAAAAGTTCAGTAAGTAATAAAGTTGAACATACTTTTTCCGCAATGAGTTTTTCCTGTTACATCTTTTTTCTACTTTGTATTTAGATGTGAACGAATGTGAATCAAATCCATGTAACAACGGTGGCACGTGCGTAGATGGTGTCAATAAATTTATTTGCACGTGTGCGCCAGGTTTTACAGGAGATACTTGTGACGAAGGTAAGTATATGCATGTGTGTTTTGATTTTAAATGGACCTCTGACAATGATGAATGAAATCTGTTTATCTTTAAGAGCGCATAAAATATCTTCTAAACAGAAAATGTAATAATTATATTTGGTACAACTTTCAATTGTGTAATGCATTAATGGAATTTATGTTTTGTATTGGTCGCTGTTCTAAACTGTATAAGAGGTCAGGAGTCACTTTTCGACTCGACTATTTTATTTTATTTAAATAATAGAGCTTTTGTTGTCAACCTTTCTTCCTTGACGTCATTGACGTCTGCGTCGGTGTCCAAGTCACATTTTTCAAAATTATGCCCTTTTTTACTTAGAATGTTTGGCATATAGGCAGATTTCTCAGAAACGACTTGACTGACTGCTTTCAAAATCTTGCAAGTCTGTCGTGCAGGTTTATAACTACTGCTTCCATTGCATTACACAGAATGTTTCATAACTCTGACTTACACTTGGACAGAACTATATATGGTCCTTTTCCACATAGAGATTTTAGTGTAAGTTTAGATGTAAGCAGGTTTCTTAGGAACTATTGTTATATAAGTCTCATATGAAAGGTTTATAACTTTTGTTTACACTTTTTATACGCCCGTCTCTGAAAGAGCAGGGGCGTATTATGTGAACAGCCGTGACGGGCGGGCGGCGGGTGGGTGGTCGGCTTCCAAAAGCATGTCCGCTCTCTAAGTCAATAGTTTTCATCCGATCTTCACCACATTTGGTGACAATGTTTGTGGGCATACATTCGATAACCAGCAAAATCGCGCTAGGCACTCTTGAGTTATGGCCCTTGAATTACTCAAAATCTGCAAATTTAGCGTTGTCCGCCATCTAAGTCAAACAGTTTTCATCCGATCTTCACCAAACTTAGTGACAATATTTGTGGGCATAATATCTCGACCAAGTTCGATAACCAGCCAAATCGCCTTATGCACTCTTGGGTTACGGCCCTTGAATTACTCGAAATCTGCAAATGTAGCCTTGTCCGCCCTCTAAGTCAAATAGTTTTCATCCGATCTTCACTAAACTTGGTGACAATGTTTATGGGCATAATATCTTGACCAAGTTAGATAACCAGCCAACCTACCACAGGCAGCTTTGGATTATGGCCCTTGAATTACTTGAAGAAAAAACAACTGCAAATTTATACTTGTCCGCTCTCTAAGTCGAGCAGTTTTCATCCGATCTTCGACAGATTTGCAGATAATGTTTGTTGGCATAATATTTCAGCCAAGTTCGATAAGCAGCCAAATCGCCTCTGACACTCTTGGATTATTATTATTATTATATTATTATTATACCAGACACATATCAGACACAGGCTTGTCCGGCTAACTTAGCCTAGCTCGTTGCGAATAGACAGCCTGGTTCTTTAACGTGCCCAGTGTATAGCACTGATACACGCAAGGATTGCCTGGGTTCCTGACCAGTACACCTCTATTTGAGTGGGAAACACTGAAAAGTGTTTCTGAAAATTCCCGAGTAGCTGCCGGGGATCGAACCCCCGACCTCGGGATTGGAAGGCCAGTGTGCAAACCACTGTGCAAACACTGACACTTGAATAACTTAAAATCTGCGAATTTTGCCTTGTCCGCTCTTTAAGTCGAACAGTTTTCATCCGATCTTCACCAAACTTGCTGACAATGTTTGTGGGCATAATATCTCAGCCAAGTTCGATAACCAGCCAACTCGCCCCAGGCACTCTTGGATTATGGCCCTTGAATTAGGCCAAGTTCGATGACGGGCGTATTTTGTGACAGTCTACCACTCTTGTTCTAAAGTATGCCCCATTTTGAAATAGAAAATTTACTAAAGATTTGCATGTAAGCATGCTTTTTAGAACCTACTTGACCAGCTGTTTTGAAACACTGCACGAATCTTTGACATCACTTAGAAATGTTGATGAGCATTTTATACATGTAAGCAGGTTCTTAGGAACTATTTCTTGAATGTTTTCAAACTATTTCTAACCGAGTTTTCAGTTTTCATTTTATTTGGCTGTTTTTCATATTTTTCATCCTGCTAAATAGATCTTAAAATCATGTTGAATGTTTGACCGGGTGAAACTTTTGTCCAGATTGAAATATGCCTAGTTGTTACGAATCAAAATTTTTTCTTAAAAAAAAATGACAACAACAGTTTCTATTTAGCTGATGTCATTCGAAAGTTATTTTCTGTTGCTTTTCTATAACTTTTATTGAAAGAAAATTCTTTAAATTTAGAAATCACCACTTTTGTTCTTACATGTTTAAAATGGTCGAATTCCCCCAAGGTTGTCTTATCATGAAAATAAAACTCTTTTTCCGCCCTTGCGATTATGCAATCAACACTTTTGTTCTCATGTGTTTTAAGTGGTCGAATTCCCCCAAGGTTGTCTTATCATGAAAATAAAAATCTTTTTCCGCCCTTGCGATTATGCAATCAACACTTTTGTTCTCATGTGTTTTAAGTGGTCGAATTCCCCCAAGGTTGTCTTATAATGAAAATAAAAATCTTTTTCCGCCCTTGCGATTATGCAATCAACACTTTCGTTCTCATGTGTTTTAAGTGGTCGAATTCCCCCAAGGTTGTCTTATCATGAAAATAAAACTCCTTTTCCGCCCTTGCGATTATGTAAGCTGTCAAACAAAGGTTTTACCATGTCCACCAGAATCCAAAAATAAGCTGACTAATTTTGTTACAGCAGAACTGCCCATTTATCAACATTTTTGTCTTCAATGAAGTATGTAAACATCTAATGGTAATTAAATTAACACACATTTCAGTATTTAGAGTAACATACATTTAGTAAGATTATTCATTATCACTGATATTCATATATAATGGTTTAATTTTTGTATCTAATTTAATAATATCGCCTCTTTGTTCTGTAAGTGTGTGCGTCCGTGCGTGCGTGCGTGTGAGAGGGGGTGGGGTGTCGGGGTCGGGGAGGGTAGTATTTATTGTCGCTTTCAAAGAGTGTTATTGTTAAGATGTAAATAACCATATAAAAATGGATAAAACAGAAAACAGAAGCAATGGAATATATAAAAGTCTTCAATAAATATTATCCTAGTTGGCATTCTATATTTATTTCATAAAGTGCTTTACTTCGACGTTATGTTATATATTAACTGCGTGACTGACGTTTCTTGCATATATCAGATTACATTTGTATTTTCATAAATAGATAATGATAATGCGTATTAGTCAGGAGTTTAGTTATGTTTGCTTAAAAAGGAAAACATGTCTGGAGGTGTGGCTATCAATATAAAACTAATTGTTTGTTACAGGCATTGACGAGTGTAATTCTAACCCATGTCAATATAATGGAGTCTGTGAAGATAAAATAAACGGTTATACGTGCACATGTGTGGCGGGAATAGCAGGGGACAATTGTGAAATAAGTGAGTACAAAACGTTTCTGCTATACTGTAATTATACTCCAGTCGTGCTAAAGGATTTCATATTTGTATGCAAGAATTCAGCTGAAGGTTTTAAGATCGTTCCATTTGTACACGAAAGTTGCCCTTCTAGGGTCTTTTTACTCCTGTCAGTATCAGACAATCTGTCTTAAACTATTAAATATTTAAAAATAACACCATTTGACATTGTTAGAGCTTGATTTAGCAGATTTCATATGAGCCGCACCATGAGAAAAACAACGTAGTGGCTTTGCGACCAGCATGGATCCAGACCAGCCTGCGCATCCGCGCAGTCTGGTCAGGATCCATACTGTTCGCTAACAGTTTCTCTAATTGCGATAGGGTTTGAAAGCGAACAGCATGGATCCTTGCCAGACTGCGCGGATGCGCAGGCTGTTCTGGATCCATGCTGATTGCAAAGCCACTATGTTGGTTTTCTCATGGAGCGGCTCATATACTTATGTGATTGCGACATGCGCTCAGTTTCAAAAAAGTGTAAGAGTTGGCACAGTGACATCATTTCGTGCGCTGATTCTTTAAACATGGCAAGTTACACACGAAACTTTTTTCAGATATAGATGACTGTGAATCAGATCCATGCAAGAACGGCGGCACGTGCACAGATGAAGTCAGTGACTACACGTGTGGATGTATGCCTGGATATACGGACAAGAACTGTGAAACAAGTATGGATAAACTAATACTTTTTCATGTTCTGCCATTTCTTTCTTTGATTTACACATTTTATATATCATAAAACCATAACGTTCTTTTTATAAAACAGTAATTTCAAATTCCATATAGTAAATCGTTTCTGTATGTTATACTGGAATATAAAAGTTAAGAATTATATTCAAATTGCACCGAGGCTGAGATTTATAGAGCCATTACAAACTAGTGACTACGTTTTCCCCCCTAAAAAACTTTATGAAAATCATTCTGATATTACAGGTATAATACAGCTTTACTTCCAAATATATATGATTGGTTTAGTATGTTTTCATGACTTCATCTGCTAACTTATTCAGTCAACCTGCAACCTAAATTCAAAATAATGTTGTGAAAAAACATATATTCAGGTATAGTAGTCGCAAATTGACCGCGATGGTTGACCTTAGGCTGATTATTCATATCGATTATTTCATTGTAGAAATCAAGGGTGGTTAGGGTGGCCGTTTATATTTATATGGAATTCGTTTGTAATCAGTGCAGTATCAAAGTATATATACTTACATTTGATCAGTTAAAACTTTCCAATACACTAATTTATATTTACACAAACTTATTTTTCCTCTTTCTCGTGCAGCTCGTGTTTAACGTACACTCCTTTTCAATAATAGGTTGTGCCTTATTATGTATTATAATGCAAAGGTCAACCATCGGGGTCAAGTTGCGTCCACTATAGAGCCTAAATTGTCCACCTGAAAAGTTGTATATTACCGGTATTATAAGAATGATTTTCATGAAGTTTTTGTGTGCGAATCTAGTATCTAGTTTCAAATTGACAGTGACATATATTAGGACAAGACAATATGTGTTATGTCTTAACATTTTATTAAATTACTGAAGCAATATGTACCGAAATAAGTGTATTTATTTAAATTTCAATCACATTTTTTTTCAACAGTGTAAGATAGTTATTCACCTATATTTTTGAAACTATGTTGAAAAGAGATTGACTGAATACGTTTGCAGACGAAGTTGTCAAACACACATTTATTCAGGAAAGGCCTAAATTGTCCAACCGAAAACTTGTATTACAGCTGTATATTACCTGTATTTTAAAAATGATTTTCATGAAGTTTTCATGGGTGAAAAAAGTAGGTCACTAGGTCGTGGTGGGCCTTTAAGAGGCGTCATTGCACATAGTAAATAGGTTAAACAAGCAAAAGATGTTCGATTGCTCATTAGATGGTTATTTATCACTTTTAAATATAATATGTAAATTCTGAAAGTGTGCAGCAACATGTAAATTGTATGAACATTGCAATGTAAAAAAATATTTTGACACCATAATTGAGCCATGCCATGGGAAAACCAACATAGTGGCTTTGCGACCAGCATGGATCCAGACCAGCCTGCACATCCTGGTCAGGATCCATGCTGTTCGCTAACAGTTTCTCTAATTGCAATAGGCTTTGAAAGCGAACAGCATGGATCCTGACCAGACTGCGCGAATGCGCAGGCTGGTCTGGATCCATGCTGGTCGCAAAGCCACTATGTTGGTTTTCTCATGGCACGGCTCATTATATTCACAGGTATGAAATCTGAAACTCTTAGTATCATGAATACTGGGAATAGATAATTCTGGAACTAATAGAGTGGTAGTAAGCAGTACATGTTGTTATACCATTTATTTGACAGATATCAATGAGTGCGAATCCAACCCCTGTAAAAACGCAGGTACATGCACAGACGGAATTAATAAATACACTTGTGAATGTAAACCTGGTTACACTGGAGACAACTGTCAAATAGGTAATTCCATCTGAAATGTTTGTTTTAAGATACATTCATTATTTACAAAGTTTTATCTATCACACTTCTGTAACCCTGTTATGCAGCACAGCAATTCAGCTGACACAGTAGTCAACTGTACATGACACATGTGATATATCAGTTGTGAACTCATCTGAACACGAGGTGCTCAAGGTGAGCTATTCTCAAGCCCTGTATCCGACGTCAGTATTCGGTTGTCAACAATTTCACTTAACGGTCTAGAGGACGGTCATGATTTTGGTGCATTTTTTTCGGAATGTTAGCCTCAATGAAATCTCAAACGGGTTGGTTAAAAATTTATCCTAGATATTAAGCATACAAACATTCTGTCCAAGTCTAATGTCAAATGAAGATGAATTAGAAAATGTCGCATTTTGAGTGTAAACAAGGTCTGTCTTTTTTATCTAGTGACCTAGCTTTTGACCTAGGCAGTCCAGTTTCAAATTTTACCACCTAGATTTCTTGGAGACAAACATTCTGACAAAATTAAATAAAGATCAAGTAGAAATGTGGCTTCTAAAGTGTTTCTAGTTTTGTTGTTGTTGTTTGGTCTTGTAATCTAGGTTAAAAGATAACATAGAGAAAAACATTCTGAAAATTTCTGTGAAGACCTAATGGAAATTATTTTCTCAAGAAAGTTCGTAAGGTATTTCCATGATTTAAATTTTATCTGATGGCAGGTGTTTACCTTTAGTAATCCAGGTTTGAGCAAATATATCACAAAAACTAACACTCTAACGTACAAAGATTTATGATGATCAAATCGAAAATGGGGTCTCTACAGGTGAACAAGGTTTTTGTCTGGTGTGACTTTGTGATCTAATTTAAGACCTTTAAACTTGACCAACGTTTTAATAACACAAAGAAAGAAATGTTCCTTTAATGATTCTATACCAAAATTTGTTCAAATTATTCCAGTTTGTCGAAAGCATGACTCCCAGAGGGGTTAGTAACATTTTACGCCCCCAACCATTTATGTGGGGTCATATAGCATTGCTGATGACCGAACGTATGTCGTACGTCGCACGCTATTTTACACATAGGCAATTTCGAGATACATGTTGATGTGCATGCAGCTATTTAAATTATGAGTAACTGACGTCCATGTATGTTTTTACTACAGTGATTAAAAGATTTAAATTACATTTTTCCCCGTTTAATTTTTAGAGAATTTATAATCGTAAAATACATAAAAAATCGAATTATCATCAACAAAAATGACGAAAAATGTAACGTTACGCGTAACAAGATGTTAGTATGGCAGTCGGTTTTTTGACGATAAATCTGTCAATTTTAAAGATATCTGGACAAAATAACTAGCAGACGACATTGAATTTTGCCGCGCATCATTCAATGCGTTTATTTTACGTCATTTCCGTATTTACTCGCTTAAACAAAACCTTGACGGCTTTTTCTACAAGCGTTACGCTCGTCATCCTGGTGCGTATTTATTCAATTATACTGTAATAATTTATCGGAAAAAATACCAAAACTTATACTATCATAAAATGCATACATTAACAATTATGTACATGTTTAAATCAATAATCATTAACAAGTATTAAACTACTACGGTATATTTTAAAAAATTACATACTGAAAATGTTACGTCAAAAAGTCCATTTCAAAAGTGAGTTTCCCCATTTTATGCGAGTTATTATTGAAAGTTGGCATTGATCTTTATAGATGGCTAAAAGTGCATTGTATGAACTTTCTAAAGATATCTGACTTATCTTGTTAGTATAAAACTTTCATGAACTATCATTCTGTGAAAATATTACATCGTTTACAGTAAAGCTGCAAATATTAGATTGCATAACGTTACGTCGTATAATTTCACTTTGCTGTACATAAAAATGCAACGTCTTTGATGATTTTATTAGCTCGATTTCCATTAAATAACTTTAAAGTATTTGGTTCATTTTACAAATTTGTGACGCATATTATAGATCTTTATTATCTTTCTTCTATATTTTCAGTATCTTCGAAATAATTTATTCTGAACATTGTGCCTAGAAGTAAACTTAAAGTATGAACGTCTCATCTATGATAATTTGAACAAATCAATTTTACATTTAAATCTAAGGTCCAGTCAAAAAAATAATGTTCTGTAAGAAAATTGTACTGGACCTATAAAGAAAGAGAAAATTGCATGGCAAGCGTCAGTTTATTTGATGTGCCACGAAAATGGAAGTATTTTTAAATTACTTTCTCAACGAATTTATATTACATATTCCTACAGACCTACCATATATGAACTAATCAAATGTTCTGTTTCCCGTTTAGTTTTTCATAAAAACCAGTGTTTTTAGTGGTAATTTACAGGTCTATATGAATGCATTACATTCGAGGCATTGTAATACCGTGATAACATTAAGGCGATCAGTTAGCGTACGAAGTTGAAATAAATAAAAGTAATACTTTTTATCTACACTTAAGTTAGGACAATTTCATTTTGCATTTTCGCTCGGAGTCGATTTTACATGATTTTATCATATCATATACGCATATGCATTTATGTATCATAATTATACAGCTTTCAAAGTAGAACAGTCACTCTTGGATACTTTTCTAATATAATAAATCAAAGAGGGGAAAATTATACTTTATGTTCTAATGAGCACACAAAAAGAATAAAAATCATTAGGCACAGTCATGGTGTCTTAATTGATAAATTTCAAATGAAAAGAAGTCTGCTTCGTCCGCAGTCCCTCACTCACATGGTCACACAATAACTGCTCCCTCGCTCCCTCACGTAGGTCATTTTGCTGGTTTTTGATGTTATACAGCAGTAATTCGGTCAAAAATATGCTTCCGCAGTGTAGCGTAGTCGTTAAGATCCCTAATAAATGGAGTTTTTTTTTTCATTTTAGCGCATTTGCGCGTAATCCCGGAAAAAAAAGATACCTTTCATTATTGTTTTTTTTTTCTTTTTAACTTTTTATTACTCTAAAAACGAAAGTACGGTGTTTATTCTGCGGATCGCTTTCTGGAATGCGGCAATATGAGGGTACTTATCTTCAGCTGACTTGTATTCAACTGCAAACTTATCAACACCCTTTTTTCTTTTTCGTTTTCTTAAAACATATTCATAAATGTCTTTTTGGAAATAGGTCTATAACGGAGTAAAAAACTAGAAACTGTATCAAAAAGGACCTGAAGCAGCTGAATTGTATATTAAATTTCTTTCATAAGTATATAACCTAGATTAATGTATGCTTTGACATACTTATCTTTATATATCATTCCATTGTGGTATATTTCGTTTGCTAATATAAAATTCGAAAAAGTTCGTACACAGCTTAGTGTCCGAATTTTAACTATAGCTGTCCAATTTTTAGTGTTTCGTTTATTTTCGCTCTATTTTTTCCGAATAAATATGCAAGTTGTGTATTATTTACTGCGGTAATAATAATAGGTATAAATGAATATACATAACAAATAATGAAACGCAACATTCAATCGACCATTCAATCCATCCGCGTGTCTTTTTGCAGTCGAATAGCCGATGAGTATGCAAGAATTCATGACCAGTTGGTAATTATTTACTCGATCATTCATTTAGTCAGCCTGAAAGATTTGTTTCTTCAGTATGTTCGTTTATCTGTCTGTCTTACTAGAGATTATGTCGGTCAGTATCTATACGTAGTTGATATACAAATGTTATGAATTTTGTCAATGATTACTCTATCTTATTGATATTTACACAAATGAAGTGTGATACCCTCTTCCCACATCCCCCACCCCACCCTTGTCTGAGCATTGCGGAGAGGCGAGAGTGGTACCGCCAAAAGAAAAAAAAGCCGGAAACAAACGGCCACTTGAACAGAAACGTGAACGCTAGATGCAGAACTGTGACTAGTATCGGATGTGAAGTTTCAAGGCTTTCCGCACAAATATAAAATATAAAAAGCTGATTTGACATTTTGATGCTTTACATGTGTTTTGAATAGATATAAAGAAATCATCAAACTTTGATACCGAACTATGTTTTTTTCCTGCTTATAATACGCGGTCTTTAATAAAGACAATAAACATAATTTAATCGATAACGCAGTTATTATTAATTTATTATGATAGTGCACACAATGTCTATAGATCTAGGTAAGTTTGTCGAAAGCACTGAGATTATTAAACTTTTTTTAACATTTTATTTCATTTTGAGCACGAAACATTTTTCATTTGTAGTGTCGCACATGATGTGAATAAAAAAGCTGTTATTTAAACGGTACTTAAGCTGGTTGAGAACTGGTTATAGGGCCTAAATAATTTCTTTATGAAATAATAACTTTCCAATCGTTTTTTAACGTAGGATAACACGTCTTTTGATTTCGTATGCATAAGAATATATGAGCCGCGCCACGAGAAAAACAAACATAGTGCGGTTGCAATCAGCATGGATCCAGACCAGCCTGCGCATCAGGATCCATTCTGTTCGCTAACAGTTTCTCTAATTTCAATAGGCCTTGAAAGCAAAGCGTATGGATCCCGACCAGACTGAGCGGAGGTGCAGGCTGGTCTGGATCCATGCTGGTCGCAAACGCACTATGCTGGTTTTCTCATGGCACAGTTCATACTGATTGATATATTGTTTCGCATAAGAAAGAAAAATTAGGGTTATTCTATGATAAATCACACTTGCGAATTTGTTATTTCGATTCTAATAAGACATACTAGTATTAACAGTGTTAGAAAAAAATGGTAACTACGTTTTACGACCGTGCTACGCACCAGGATCGGATGACATCACTGCACGCGCAGGATTATCGCAAAATAACCGTTGTCTGATTTTCTTCTATTTGTAGGGTTATTTGTTGGTCGTGTTAGAATTAAATTTTTGGTGTTTTTTTTAAACAAAAGTCAGAGTACAAAACTGAATTTAGCATGAAAAAAGTTTTAAATCCACAGGACCTGTTATATTCTTAAATGCATAAATTTTTTCTAAAATTAACTGCTTTACGGTTTAATGAAAATAGTTTTTTTCAAATATTTTCGTGCGACAGCACTGCCTCTTTGTGGGTTATAATCATCCTGATCACTGTTGATGCTAGGTTTGTTAACGTCCGGAGGTTGATATAAATGTTTGCGATCAACACGGTACAACATGATAAAATTAATTGCAGATTAAAATGCATATATATTATTTAATTTGAAGAAACGGGCGGTAATAATTAATGATAAAAAACAATAACAATGTGTTCAAAGCAATAACTGTAAATTACGATACCATTAAAGAATATGCAGATTTATCTCAACGCATTTTTGCTATTTATTTTCTCAATTAGTAATTTGTACGTCGAACTGACGTCAAAATGACGTTACGCATTTGTGCAAAATAGCGTGCGACGTACGATATATGTCCGTACGTGCCGATTTTTTTTGTGTCCAATTCCACCCACACCATTTATCTGATATGCTTTCACACATGAGCAAGCTAGATGTGCAGAGTTTTTCTGTGACTATTTTTACCACAGTTATGGCCCGTTGATAGTTTTGCTGACAAATCTTGCGTGTCCAACTCCTCCCACACTATCAGCCTGATTTGTTTCAAACGTTCATAGAAGAGCAAGTTTGATATATTAATGACAGTAGAGTAAGGAATCATATCTGTGAATAGATTTACAGCAGTTATGGCACTTAGGTTTTGCTATATAGAGAATGGCGCAATATGTGGGGGCATCAATGTCATATGGACACAATTCTAGTTTCATATATGTATATAGTATTTTCTTTATGCATTTTGAGGAAACTATAAATGTCTTCTTGCAAGAAAACGCTGACCCAATTACAAAATAATTCTACAGATATTTTTTGAGCTCGACCCTCTTCCAAAATTGTTTAAGCAATCTATGACACTCATATGAGCTATCTCATGCCACCAAGGCTTTCTTGATTGAGGTGCACACAGAGATGAATATTTACCACCATAAAATTAATAACAGATATTTAATCCATGCAACATGATCCATGTTGAATTTCTACGGTTATAATTTGATTAGGCTTGATAGATATCTTTGAGACAGTCTCACCATATTACACCATTTTACGAACTAGTGACAACTCGCATAAATGTGAATAAATTCTTTCAGATATTAATGACTGCGAAACAGATCCATGCAAGAACGGTGGCACGTGCACAGATGAAGTCAATGACTACACATGTGACTGTATGCCAGGCTATACGGACAAGAACTGTTCAACAAGTACTGTTATTCTTTTGACATTTAGTCCCTTGGTTTTATTTCTATATAATAATGATAATAATAATAATTATTATTATTATTATCATCATCATTATCATTATATCTTACAAATCTGTAATTTGGGTATTTAATTATTTTGAGAGTCAAATTTCAGCAGATTTACACAGCCAGCTGAAATTCCTCACTCCGTATGCCACTATGCACATTTGTATACATCCGCTCGCTCTTTTGAAGCTGCAGTTTCCTTTTTTTTATTTAAAAGGCCTCGAGTATATAAGTAACCTTTAATTAAGTTAAATTTGATAGAAAAACTTAAAATTACTTGCTTCTTCCTGCTAAGGATATAGATAGAGAATATTAGGTTACTGTCTGATAAATTTAAATTTATTAGGCGAGTTGAAGAAAATATATTAGGCGAGGCTGTGCCGAGCCTTATATTTTTTCGTAGACGAGCCTAATAAATTAAAAATTTTCAGACAGTAATCTAATATTCTATTTATCCTACCTGTTCAGAAAATAGGGAAAAGTCGTTGGAAAGAGCAACAGCGTGCAGACTTGACGTCATATACGACGTTTGCAAGTGCAATTCTATTTGTGGATAAAATTGAAAAATTGCAATAACTTTTTTGTTTCTGGATAAAAACCTTTGATATTACCACTTATTTTCTTAGTTGGAACATTACCAATACAATGATAACGGTTTCTATGAAAAATTCGGAAAAAAGGTGTTTTCAAAATTTCCGGCTGAAGTGCTGTAAAAGTGAAAAATAGCAATAACATTTTTGTTTCTGGATAAAAACCTATAATTTGACCACTCATTTTCTAAGTTCAAGCATTTCCAATACAATGGTGACGGTTTCAATGCAAAATTTTGATAAAATATGTGATTTCAAAAATTCCCGCAAAAGTGATATCTTGACACTGACTAGATAAAGCAAAGTTTATTAGGCAAGCCGATTTTATGCTATATCTTGTATGAGGGTAGGATAAAATTCTTTCTTATCACATGCTTGACGTTGCGGGAGTGTTATAAAGCCATTACATAAAATGATAATAAAACTTTGACGTCGACGTCGTTTATGGTATAGGAGGTATCGAAAGTTTAAATAAGTTGTTCTGCCCAAGTGACCCTTTGTGTCTGAAAAAAAGAGGGGAGCATGTATTTTTCCTTTAAATGCCGCCATTATGTTGTGAAGTTGCGACTTAAATTCAAACGAAAAGAAGCATTTTACAAATTGTAGTCAAATGGCCTTGTAACTTAGAAAATTCAGTCACAAAAATGTTGTTTTAGACATATATGTGAACACATATTGTAGGATTCTTTTGTAGGGATAATACACGTTTTTTTGTGTATTAACGTCTGCAGAAGCCCGCGGGATTGTTTGTGACCGAGACCGAAGGTCGAGGTCACAAACATTTCCCAAGGGCTTCTGTCGCTATTCTTGCATAAAAAAAACATTACACGACGACTAAATGCATTGTTTTCATATGTGATGACTTGACGATTCCGGTACATTTTTTATTTACCATTCTTGTTGTTCTTGGAAACGGTAAACATGTTTTAAATATCCATAACCGGGGCACACATAACAACAACACTACTAAAAGCGTGATTTGAAGGTTTTTGAGCATCTTATTTTTATTTTGAGTTATTACAAACGTTACATTACACATAATTTTGCATATAACTTAAAAATTTAATAAACAGGAACACAATTATTTGAAGAATAACAACTTTACATTCGAATTATTTTGAGTACGAACAAACAGAGTACGGATGAGTACGAAGCTAGTGACTAGCTTTCGAGGTTTATTATATGAATTCTGCGAACAATCAGGTAAAAACAAACCGATTGATACTAACAAAAGTCATTAATATAATACCTAAAAACGGGCAATAGCACAAGTTACACGCGATACTTATTTATTCACAGTTATTTACAATAACTGAACAGACGCTTTGTAAAGGGAGTAAACTCTAAGAGAAGCTAGTGCGTACATTGATGGGGGCAGTACGTTTGGGATTGGAAACTGATACAGCTAAACATACTATGGATTACATTGTGTCTATAATGCTACAAGAAGAGGTTATTATGGAAGAAACAAGATGCAGATGCCAAATATCAGTCTGCGTAGAAATACATACATACGTCCCTGGCAAAGCATTTCAAAAGTAAAAATCATGTATTAACAGCACGTGAATTGCCTTGTTTGCACACGATTTTTCTCCCGTTTATACATGGGCGGATCCAGTGAAAAAAGTAGTTTTTATGCAAGAATATATGTAAATGCATTAAAAATGAAAAATGTTTCAGCAATTTGCAAAGAAGTAAAAAAAACAACAAATAATACTAATTATCATTAGTTTTTGAGAAACCATTGAAAAGAACAAAAGAATTTCATGTAAGATCAATTAGTTATCTTTAGAAATGTAATTTTAAAACGTGTTGACAATTGGCTTCTTTCTCACATATCGTAACAAAATGAGGCATATAGTGGGTAAAAATGTTTCAGTTTAGAACACCTTATGATATTCAAACGCCTGTAAAATATAGCTAGTGCAAATTGCCACAACGGTCCACATTCGATAGAATAAACATGCATTATTATCATTGCGTGCATTGCTTGCTATCTCAAAGACAGAGAAATCAGAGAATGACAATTAGTTACTGTACGCCTAAAAACTTTTAACAACTCCTTTAGACACCACATCTTTCTGTAGTAACAGTACGTATTATTGCAAAATCTATTTGACAGATATCAATGAGTGTGAATCCAACCCCTGTGAAAACGGTGGTACATGCACAGATGACATTAATAAATACACGTGTGAATGTGAAGCTGGGTACACTGGAGACAACTGTCAAACAGGTACAATTCCTATCTGAAATATTTTTTGCCCTAATTATTTTTTAACTTTGGGTAGTGGGACATTTAAATATACAATTGATCATATGTGGTCTGTGACGTGCATATCTAAAAATCTACTTGACCTTACAAAATTAATAGGACTGTAAATAAACATATAGAGTTTGGCACCTAAGGTTTTCTTTTGGACTTTCATTCAGTATGACCAGAGTTACGACCCTTGGCAGTCAAAATATGCGTTAGAAGGGCCTAAACGACTGTGTCGCGTGTATCCCAAAAAGTATTTGAAGTAGAATCATGAAACTGTAGGATTGTTGTTCATCATATGAAGTTGTGAGCTTAGGATTTCATCCTGCAATACCAGAGTTATGACCCTTGACCCATTAAGAATATGTATTAGAAATCTAAACGTTAACCTCGCATTTAGCTTGAAATGTATGTTACCTGAAGTCGTTAAACGTTTTAAGAATGTTGTTTAGTATGATCAGCATGTAAAGGTCTGTACCTGCCTCGCCCCTATTCCTACTCTATTTCCCTCTCTATAAATAAAACAGTTTTACTCTTTTGTTTTCTTTTATCTTGTATTTTGATGATGTTAGATTGTATCCATACCCCAACCCCTGAGGATTCACACCCACAATCTAAGGTAATATGAAAGTCTATTTAGCCTTGCATTGCCAAGAAGTATCATATAACCTTACAGTGACGGGAAGTGGGGGTACCATTGTCCTTTGGACACATCTAGTTTTTCTGTTGACAAATATTCATTTTAAAAATCCGTTAAGTTAGAGTACGTCCAATAAAATCTGTAGGTGGGGCACAAAAACTATAGTGTTAAAATTAAATTTGCACACCAGTGTTGTAATTTCGCCTTAGATTTTTTGTTGTGTGTGTGGGGGGTGGGGGTGGGGGGTGGGGGGGACAGAACCGATTTGGTCATTGTGCTGTGAAAACTAAAAACCACACACACACACACGAATAGCTGTTTGATTACAAAAAAATACATGGACACCTTTGTTTAGCTTCATGACATTTTTTGTTTGCATATTTTTTGTTTAATGACTCACATGTCACCTCTATGCCACCTTAGCTTTCACTTTTATGATACAAGCAAACATTTGCATGATCCCAACCCCAGTTGTTTCACTCCAGACATAGACGAATGTTCCTCTGATCCATGTGTAAATGGTGACTGCACGGATGGGGTGAATGAGTACACGTGTTCATGTCAGGTGGGCTGGACGGGAATAAACTGTGATCAAAGTAAGTATATGAAAGCTAACTATAATTTTATATTTCCTAAAAAACTGTTTTTCCATAACACAACACGATATAAACTCGGCTACGGACCAGTAAATACTATTAATGCTGTAGTGAGACAAATATGTTTTGTAAATTTTAGTAATGTTAAACTGAATACACGAATCTTTCGAGTTGGTTTTGTTCCCCATTTTCGCCTAAATGTTAAATTCTGTAAAATGCAAATCACACGCAAAGCTATAGCAACAATCATATGACATTTAAGCTTGAGAAATGAATAGACTCTATCTTCCAATGCGTTTATTGCAGACGTAAATGATTGTGCCGGAAATCCATGTAAGAATGGGGCGACATGCATAGATGAAGTGAATAGTTATAGATGCACGTGTGTCGCTGGCTGGACAGGACCTAACTGTGATTCAAGTGAGTCTGTGTACTAGTCAGTCCGGACGTATTTGTAAAGTATGATTGAACTGAGTTGGTGGGTTTGTTGTGGAATGTGCTGCTTGGCGCTTTGCCTTAATTGATCTGGTGTATAGTAATAAAGATTTGTCCGTATAAATTCCTCGTGTGTGTAATAAATTATTCTATGAACTTGTATACTCATTGATCTCCGGTATAGAAAAATTAAGTGCTACAAAGTTATGGGTCATAACAAAGCAATAATGGTGCATTGAGCACACATATGATTCGGTAGGTTACGTTTACCGTGCATTTTGTAAGCATTACTTGGGTAGGATAATTATATATACAGTATCCTATTTTTGCAAAATGTGAGGAATTAAGAGCGAGGGATTCTGCACAATTAACTAGTCAAAACTCCAAAGTGTTGACTTTTGCCATCATGACAAATCCAAGATGGTTCCCCATTGTGTTCCTTTTATGTGTTTGTTTTGTCCTCATATTTCGTACTTTTTTACTCTTTATATACTAGTATATATGTCCGTTATTTAACTAGCTATACATACTCCTTCGTAAGGTTTTGTTTTAAGGTGCTACGTTCTATTTCCATGAATCCATTTATCCCTGTCAAGCTCACCTCAACTTTGTCCACAGTGAGATGTTTGTATAGTTGGATGGCCGTGCGTCTGTCGTCCATCGTCCGCGGTCCTGTGTCAACATTTTAAATTAAACGTCTTTTCCTCTAAAACCGTTTAGCAGAAGTTGATACAACTTGGTCTTGTCGTTTCTTTGATAGTTCTCTTCTCTACCAAATTGTGCAAAAAATCCATCGCATGCAGAATTCTTGTAGTTATTGCACCCAAAAGGAAATTTTGAAAAACATCTTCTTCATCTAAATCGCAAGGCCTAAATCTTAGATATTTAGTGTGAAGCATTGTCTAGAAGTGTTCTGCCAAAGATTGACCTGGGGTAAAAAATGACCCCTTACGTTGATTTACCATTTGTCGTTATATAAAACAATCTTCTTGGCCTAAATCTTAGATATTTGGCAGTGGTCCTCTACCGATCTGGTTGAAATCATTATTAGACCTTTAAAATCCTTCTTGCCTAAAACCAAATTGCGTTGAATTTAACGTCTTTTTCAACAATTTTTCAGTCATATAAACGACGGTATATTGCGTTGAGCTTATTTGGCACGAGGCATTGTATAGTAATTTTCTACCAATAGTACTCAAAGCACGGCCATGTGGCTAAAATTGGCTCGACCCGTTGGTTCACTACTTTTACAGAGACTTGTATAAGAAAAACTTTAAAAAATACTTTTGTATGAAGTTGCAAGATCCAGAGCTTAACCATTTGTCATGTAGCTTAGTCTATTTGTCCGCTTCCAAATTCGTTCCGGTCAAAAGGCCCCGCCTATGTGGGTCACTTATCTTACATAGACTTGTACTGGAAACATTTAAAGCTCTTCTTGTCTGAAACCTAAGGGCATGGAACAAAGACATTTTACATATTGCATTGGGTAGAAGTCGTCTACAAAGAAATCATGTACTCATTTGTGTCAGTTAAGCGACATAGTGTCACAGTAGTCCTCTTGTCATGCGTCTGTCTTTGAATGCTTATTCATTTGGTATTATTGTATTCATTTCCGCCAAGAATAGCTAGTCTTTAAACTTTTCTAGAACGTCTTCTCGGTGTATGTTATTGCAGACGGCTTGATCTATTGAGTGCCTGCTTCCGTGGCCACTGGTAAATGTCGCTGACTTCTACTAACTTGTCCCTCACCGATGTGGATTCGAGTCTCACTCAGGGCGTTGAATCCTTCATGAGGGAGGCCTCAAGCTGGCTTACGAAAGTCGGTATCTCTACTCAGGTGCCCACCCGTGATGAAATTTAGCACGGTGGGTTCTTCTACAATTGAAAGCTGGAACGTCGCCATACGACCTATAATTATATCGGATTTACTTTAAACCCAACAAAAACAAAACCAACAAAAATGTATTTCTCCTAACTTCAGATATAAATGAATGTGCCTCTAATCCATGTGAAAATGGCGCATGTAGAGATGCTGTGAACAGTTACACTTGCGATTGCGAGGCGGGATGGACAGGAAAACACTGTGATGAAAGTATGTGTGATTAAAATATACACTGACATAAGGATCCATAGATATATATCTTCTCAGATATTTTTTGTTATTCGTTAATTCATCACTTTAAAAATACTTCTGTATGAAGGTGCAAGACCTAGAGTTATTCGTTAATTCATCACTAAAAATACTTTTGTATGAAGGTGCAAGACCTAGAGTTTAACCATTTGTTTTGTAGCTTAGTCTAGTGGTCTGCTTCCAAGTTGTCCCGGTCAAAAAAGGCTCCGCCAATGGGTGTCTCTTATCTGACATAGACTAATACTGGAAAAAATTAATGGTCTTCTTGTCTAAAACTTCAAGGCATGGAGCTTACATATTTGACATATTGCATTGTGTAGAAGTCGTCTACAAAGAAATCATGTACTCATTTGTGTTAGTTAAAAGATATAGTATCACAGTGGTCCTTTTGTCATGCGTCTGTTTTTGATTGCTTGATCATTTGGTGTTATTGTATTCATTTTCTCCAAGAGGATAATTGCAGACGGCCTGATCTATTGAGTGCCTCCTTGGCCGAGTGGTAAACGTCGCTGACTTTGAATGACTTGTCCCTGACCGATGTGGGTTCAGGGGGTTGAATTCTTCATGTGAGGAAGACAATCAATCTGCTTACGGAAAATCGGTGTCTCTACCCAGGTTCCCGCCCGTAATGAAATGATAATACACGTTAGATTTTTCTACTATCATTAAAAGATGGGACGTCGCAATATGACCTATATTTGTGTCGGATTAACTTTAAACCCAACATAAACAAAACAAAAATGTATTTTTCCTAACCAGATATCAATGAATGTGCCTCTAATCCATGTGAAAATGGCGCATGTAGAGATGCTGTGAACAGTTACACATGCGATTGCGAGGCGGGTTGGACAGGAACACACTGTGATGAAAGTATGTGTGATTAAAGGATACATTGACATTAGAATCAAGAGATATATATAGCGTGTGATGTGTATTTTTATTTCTTCACTTTTAAGCGTGTCCGTAAATTAACGACCATTATATGAAAAAACATGCCAAGAAATTTGTAAATCTACGCACTTCAAGTATGTCGTTTTATTTTCTGTTTTATATTCCTACGGTATAAGAACATAGCCATCATATAAATCAGTTTCAAGACTCAAGCTCTGAAAAAAAGCTAGATACTGAAATTTTGATACATGGCGTTTTACGAATGTTGCTGTCCTAGTTAAACTTTTGTCCTTGTTTTTCTAACATTGGACATAGTTCAGTGGAACAAGTACCTTACCGTCGTTGATTTTGTTTAATGTTGCATGATGCATAAGGCGTGCATTTAACCATACCTTGGGAGTTTCAATTCCTTTATCATTTCAATTTGACTGCAGATATAGACGATTGCCAACCAAATCCTTGCAAGAATAATGCTGATTGCACGGATCGCGTTGACGATTACACGTGCTCGTGCGAAGCAGGATGGACGGGGAAAGATTGTGATGAAAGTAAGTGAATTTATATATTATAGGAGTACAAAGGAAGAGGTAGATCTATAGAAAGTAAATAAAAAAGGCAGATTGGCAAGACGGAGATCATATTTATTAGAGAAAAAATTCTGTATGCTTATATGTATATCTGTAATAATTGCATAAGAAACGAGACGATAAGGAGAAAAATAGTTTTAAAAAACAACAACATAGAATTGTCGTATCATTTTCAAATTTGATGTAGATCATTGTCTAATAAAATCTATGCAAAGATTCTTTTGAAGCATACAATGCAACCAAGTAAAATAATAGTCTGTTTATGAAAGAGGTAATGGAAAGTGCAGCCCCCTTACCCCACCTCCCACAGCACTGGCTCAAGCGAAGATCTCTACAAAGATATTGAATGGACTCAAAGATCCTAAATTACTAGAAAAAAAAACAACACTATCCGTACAGTAATGCATGCTCTCCTCATTACAGCAATTAAAGTTATCATTAATTTGCTTTTAAAAAAGGCCTTGTAAAGTGATCATTTAAGAAAAAATTTACATAAGAATGATTTTTTTCACATTTTTATTTCATTTTATATTATGATGTAGAACCGACAATACTTGGTTCATGAAAATTTGGAACTGATGTCATCTATCACTAGTTGACCTCAGAAAGTTCATTTACATGTATTTAAAGAATACAATTAGCTTTATTAGTAGAAACTAATTAAACACTTTGCAGATATTGACGATTGTGCACCTAATCCATGTAAAAACGGCGCCTGCAAGGATGCTGTGAATGGATACACATGCGATTGTGTTGCAGGCTGGACAGGAAAAGACTGCGATGAAAGTAAGTTAAATAATTTGATTCGTTTTCGCAAGTTAAAGTTTATATCAAGATTTTGTCATATGTATAATGCCTAAATTTGTCGAAATACAAACATTGGGTAAAATTTACATACTAAATTGCTACAAATATAATGTGAACAATATCGATATTCACATAAACCTACAAAAATGTCACAAATTTTAATGTGAGCAGCATCGATACCCAAATTATCATACAAAAATGCCACAAACTGAAATGTGAATAGTGTCGATACTCACATGCTAAAAACTAAAATGTAAATAATATCGATACAAAAATGCCACAACATAAAATGCGAATTGTATCGATACTCACATTAATATACAAAAAATGCTACAAACTACAAACTGAACAATACAAAAATCCCTCTAACTAAAATGCGAATAGTATAGATACTCAGATTAAATATACAAAAAAGCCACAAACTAGAATGTGAACAGTATTGATATAAGACCGGGTCATAATTTTTGTTTTCTCTACAATGTAAACAATATAGATTAATTACATTTATTTCAACTCAACAAAAATGCAGTATCGATAAGTGTACATTACGGGCACCAGTGATGTGATATTTAACGAAATACTTTGCCAGCACAAACGTAAAATGTTTTTAAAAAATCTAGCCACACACACGCACGCACACACGCACGCTTTACCAATAAATATGTTCCAGTATGTTCTCTCAGGATATGCGTAATTTTGACTTGGAGTGAATTATGGACTTTAAACTAAGTGTACGTTTTTGTTGTTGTTGTTGAAATTAGGACTCTGAAGGAGGATATATTGAACATCATCCCGTCCATGTATGCATTTTTAGTCCTTACAGCTTGTATTCAAATATGTTGAAATGTACTTACTTTATATTTTTCATTAAATCTAAACTAATAGGGTTGTAGTTGAAGCGTGACCGTTGGCACATGTGTATGTGTACAAATGTTATACATAGTTCACAGCGCGTATCTGAAAAATAAAATGTCATTACATGTTGAAGTTGAATACTAACGCATCAACAACTATTTTTTTTTGTCAAAATCTGCCATATTTTGTTAAATTAAAGATTGACGATTTGCCATGTAAAATCAACTTGAACATTTATCACTGTAAGTACAATATAACGACTTAGTCGGATATACGTTATTGTTTTCTTAACACGAGAATGAATCTATGTATGTTCGAATAAAACTAATCTAAATATAAGGTTCAAGTGCGGTAATAACGCTTCTTTTAACACAGGAAAGTCACTGTCCTCGTACCATTACAATATATATTCCGCATATTTCATTATTACATGCATCAAGATAATTTTCTTTGATCAAATTTTCAAATCTTAATGTCTGTGTATAAATAATCAAATCTGTGAAAAGTTCATTTTAAAGTACAGAACTCGTTCAAGTAATATAATATGATATAAGACTGATATCAAAGTATATTCTGATTGTAATTTAGATATGACATGAAGATTCAAATTTTGTGAAAAATTCCTGTTACACACTAAGAAATAAATGATTAAAATTTACTGTCGTAATTCAGTTTTGGTTTGAAAACTTGACTGTGATTAAAAGTCACTTCTATGGCAATGTTTATCAAAACCTGATTATAACGGAGATGCTGCTTACAAATTTCGAAAAATTCTTGGTCATGTTAGTTTTTCAATTGTATATTGTTTATCAAAGTATAACAGAGCAAAGTCTAGACAATAATTTTGCATTATTAGATCTTAGTTATGTGGAGAAGGAATCAGCTCTATTTAAGAATCATGCACAAATTGTAAAAACTGTGGTTACATTGTTATCATGTCTAAATATTCGTTACATTTCAGATGTAGACGAGTGTGGGTCTAATCCATGTAAGCACGGAGGCACGTGCACGGATGGCGTTAGTGGTTACAGTTGCAACTGTGAAGATGGTTTCAAAGGGGACAACTGTGAAATAAGTAACGTTGCATTTTCTGCGATATATATTAATTGAAATTTCTGTTTCACGCAGTGACAGATAAACTTTTCACACGTTTTTATTTGCTAAGAAAAAGTGTTGCATGCGAGTTACTGTACATGTCACAGAGCAAATTAAGAGTATTTGAAAACTGTGCTTATATGAATAGTTAGAAAAATTACTGCTTGAAAACAAATTTGTAACAAGATTTTATAAGAAAGGAAATGTTATATTTAGAATTTCCTCAAAAATGTCAATTTTATGACAACAAGTTTTTTCCCTGTGTAAAATTCTCAACTGCTGCAAAATATGAAAAAGAGATATTTTCTCCCAAAAACCTTTACAGTTGTTTTACATGAAAATGTTGGTGTTATGCTAACTACATATGCACGATGTCTTGAAAGTTTAAAATCCACCTAGAAAGTTAAAATTGAAATTAAAAACAAAATTTTGTTCAAGATGACTGAAATTAACAATCGGAAATACCCTATCAAACGATAAATTCAGAAGAAATCAAGATATTCTGAACATAAAAAAAATCTTTTACACACGGTGGAGTTGATAAGAAGCGTGTATATTGCGAAATCACT
The DNA here is from genome assembly GCF_021730395.1 of Mercenaria mercenaria. Taxonomy (NCBI): domain Eukaryota; kingdom Metazoa; phylum Mollusca; class Bivalvia; order Venerida; family Veneridae; genus Mercenaria; species Mercenaria mercenaria. The sequence goes on along the minus strand of NC_069366.1, from coordinate 23,614,384 downwards.
TAATGTCATGGGCATGATATTGTGAGTTTTTTTACCGAAACAGCTGTTTAAGGGTGTAACAGAGTATCTTCTTATAGATACAGTAGAACAAAATTAATAGAGAGTCTTCCTTTAAAAGCATGTTGGCCTGGTTACGAAGTAAAATGACAAGAATGTGCTGTGTGTTAGTGGCAAATAGTAAAAGAGCAGCTACCTTTTGATCACGTCTTAACCATTATCATGCTGGATACACTAATTCTGTCTTTGCGACCAGTTTAGATCTTTATCAGCCTGCACATCCTCAAGCCATTCAGTCATTATCTTTTTGGAAAGCACCCATTTTAACAATTAAAGGTACTGCCTAAATTGAAATATGGACAAGTTCATTATACAAATTTAGCAGGGTAAAGGTTAATATTTGTTTCATTTCAGACATAGACGAGTGTGAGTCTAATCCATGCGAACACGGAGGTACTTGCATAAATGGCATTAATGGTTACACGTGTAACTGCGATGATGGTTGGATTGGAGACAATTGTGAAACAAGTAAATCTACCTTTTTTCTGCGATAGAAGTTAATCGAAATATTGTACAAATACGCTAGAATGATCTTTTCTCGCAGTATATATGTTTTTTTAAAAAATACAGGTTCATGTGAATTTATGTCATATAGAGAGTAAGTGTATTGTCTAAAAATATATTCTTGTGCCAGTTCCTCTTTATGTAATACTCATCTAAGCCTACATAAAATGTCTTAACTACAGTGATATTCTAATATTAGAACCTTTTATCTTACTATGCCGCAAAAATTGAATGTTTTCTTTTTCTATCAGTCGGCGTCTCTGGCATTTCAAATCTCAGCCAGCTTATCGCAGTTATAGACTGCATCCTGCTTTAGATATTTATGCTAAAAATAGCGGCTGTTTCCACTCAGATATTATGCTTAAATGAGAATTTTGAATTATTCTTTAAATATCAATTTAAATAATGAGTTTAAGCGTCTTATAAAAATGAATTTTTTTTTCAGATGTTAACGACTGTGACCCTAATCCGTGTTTCAATGGTGGCACGTGCCTTGATGACGTGAATGGGTATAAATGTGTATGTGATTTGGGATGGGAAGGTCTTCTATGCAAAGAAAGTAATACTTTTTGTCTTCATATTCTGTTAGAGAGATAAAGCAAACAATATTTCAACATACTGTCATATATTTTGACTTTACTAGGGTATCAACCTATAACTGATAGAGTTTAGGACTTCTTGGCTCACATTAGCACACATTGCTTAGAGTGAACAATTTTGACCTCTCCCCGCCTGTCCGTTCGTCCGCCCATCGAACGTCCGTTTAAGCTTCTCTTCAAGCAACAACTTCTATAAAATTAGGTTGTTGAACTTGAAAGCTAAGTTGGGTTGTTCCTTTGATGATCCACTACCATATGTTTACAAAAAAAGTCTATTTCATGCATAACTCTGACTGACATGACTGTAATGTTTTAGTGGGGAAATCATTTAAAAATCTGCTTGTCTGACACAATTGGTCAGATTTCAAAATACATTCTGTTATCTCAAAGCAAGCAAGATATATTAAATGACTCTGCCAAGACTGTTAAAAGTATTCTTTATCATCAAAAGCAGGCCGCTAGGGGACACGAGCATTTTTGCCTAAATATAGTGTGAACGTCATAAACCTTTTTGTGAGGAACAAGAAAATAAGGTCAGACAAATTTTTTTAAAACATTACACGGAAATGATTATGTAACAAATTTTCAAAAAGGGCTTCGGAGCTAAAGAAAGAAAATTCGTCAGACACCACTTCCGCCTTTACTATTAGTTGGAATTAATTGCAAAGAAATGTTCTGCTGGTGACTCTATACTACATTTATTAAAGTCAACCTAACTTATTTCTTAAACAGCTGCTTGCGGCTCTGTGTAATGTATAGAGGATATTTGTTTGTTTTGAGTGGATATGGAATATATCTCACAATTTTCATTCTGTTTTAAGCAAATTATTAAAAATTTATACACAATGTACAGGTAGATCGACAAAGCTGTATCATTTACAGTGAGTGATACGCAGTGAGTGATATGTTTTATGTCTCACTGATAAAACACAGTATTTCATCAGTTAGCATAAAATAAAAAAACAATAACATCTATATGAACATTCTTTGGGCGCTCAAATGCAACCAAGCACAATATCGGTAGAATATGTTTGATTAAAGCTGTTCATGAAAGGCAATGAAATATGCAACACCTCTCGCGTCCCCTAGCAACGGTTAATGCGGGTTATACAAATGAATTGAATGAACTCCATGATCGCAAGGACAACGTTCAGTTCAAGTACTGGGGACCTCATTTCGGCTGCCAGATGGCATGTTAAGAGCAGATAATATAATATATGTAAAAAGATACTTTGGAAGTATAAAACGCAACCAAACAAAATAGCAGAATAAGGTTAACTGAGTCTGTTCACGTTAGATAATGAAATGAGCAACATCTCTCACGTCCCTCAGGACCGGTTAAAGCGGAACTCTGTTATATAGATACTACATTGATTGCACTCCATGATCTCAAGAACGGGAATTAGTTTTAGTATTGGGAGATTCTTTTACGGTTGCCACATGGCACATAAAGAGCTATCAAATATGTAAGAAAATACGTCGGAAGCATGGAACACAACAAAATGAATTATTGAAGAATCAGATTAACTGTGTCTGTCCATGAGAGGTAATGAAATATGCTGATAAGTTTTCAAAGTAGTTCGGCAGATTTATTGTAGATGACTTTCTACAAAAATTGTTACCGCTTTGATCTATAAAACTCAGTAGAGTGATCATGAGTCATGACGGCCCGCGTTTTTCATTCTAGTCGTTTTTCAAGTAGCTACAGTTTTACACCTCCATGATGAAGAGTTTGATAATACACAAGAGGTGATCAAGCAAGCATGATGCCCTTCTGTGTTTGATATAACTACGTATTTTATCTGTATGATGCCAAGAAAAGACACGACCATTTATTCTTTCAACAAATAACTCTGCGGTTTTAGTTATTTCAGCCTTGGGATCTTGAAACAAGTACTGTTTGTGTCCATGACGTACCTCAAACACTTAGTTTTAGTTCTGTTTCTAACCAATAGTATGTTAAAATTAGTTCTGCCTCTACTTGTTTGTGTTTTAGTCTTGCCACTGACCATTTGTATCTTGGTCATGCCACCATTGTGTCTAAGTCCTGTTCTAACCCGTAGTGTTTTAGCACTACCTCTAACTCATACTCTTTCCTGAAGGATTTTATGTCCCGCCTCTTACTATTTGTGTCATGGTCCTTTTTCTACCCTTGGTGTCTAGTTCCTGTTTTTATCATTTGTCTGTCTTGTAATCCTGCCTCTTACCCCTGATGTCTTAGTACTGTCTCTAACCATATATGTTAAAATCCCGATTAAAAGGTTGTGTCTTAGTCCTGCCTCTAACCATTTGTGTCTTAGTACTGCCTCTAACCGTTTGTGTCTTAGTCGTGCCTCTACGCATTTGTGTCTTAGTACTGCCTCAAACCGTTTGTGTCTTAGTCCTGCCTCTACGTATTTGTGTCCTAGTCCTACCTCTTATCATAGGATTTAATGTCCCGACTCTTACTATTTGCGCCTTATTGCGTCTTAGTCCTTTTTAGTTCGACTATTCGAAGAATAAGTAGAGCTATCCTACTCACCACGGCGTTGGCGTCGGCGTCGGCGTCACACCCTGGTTAAGTTTTTCGTACCAGTCCACATTTTGACAAAGTCTTTTGAGATAAAGCTTTGAAACTTTCAACACTAGTTTACCATCACCATGTCCAGTTATAGGCAAGAGTATATAACTCTGTCAAGCATTTTGACTGAATTATGGCCCCTTTTGACTTAGAAATCTTGGTTAAGTTTTTCGTACCAGTTCATATTTTGGCAAAGTCTTTTGAGATAAAGCTTTGAAACTTTCAACACTTGTTTGCCATCACCATGTTCAGTTGTAGGCAAGAGTACATAACTCCATCAAGCATTTTGGTTGAATTATTGCCCCTTTTTTACTTAGAAATCTTGGTTAAGTTTTTCGTACCAGTCTACATTTTGACAAAGTCTTTTGAGATAAAGCTTTGAAACTTTCAACACTTGTTTACCATCACCATATCCAGTTGTAGGCAAGAGAACATAACTCCATCAAGCATTTTGGCTGAATTATGGCCCCTTCTGACTTAGAAGTCTTGGTTAAGTTTTTCGTACCAGTTTATATTTTGTGTAAAGTGTTTGACATAATTATGGCTTTGAAACTTTTATATCTTGTTCAGTATTATAGTCTCTATCAATAGGCAAGAGTACATAACTTTGTCATCTTTTTTGGCTGAATTATGGCCCTTTTTGAACTTGGAAATTGGTTCTGTTTTCGTATATGTCCATGTTTTGTCAAGACTATTTGACATATGGCTTTTAAACTTTAAATACTTGTTTATCATTATGATTTCCATCTGCAGGCAAGAGTACATAACTCTTGACAACTATTTTGGCTGAATTATGGCCCTTTTTGGACTTTGAAATTTTTGTCAAAATATTTGAACTGTGGCTTTGAAACTGTTAACACTAGTATATCAACATGATTTCCATCTGTAGGCAAGTGTACATAACTCTGTCAACTATTTTGACTGAATTATGACCCTTTTTGGACTTGGAAATTAGTTAAACTTTTTATACAAGTCTGTGTTTGCCTAACATATAACTTAACATATTTGCCATCATGGTCACACATTGCCACTTAGTGCAAGACTAATTGAAATCCACAATTACAGGAAAATTTTTTGTTTAATCCATTTTTTTCTTTTGTCTGAAACTCTATGGAAATATTTTGACCCCTTTCTTCAATAAATTCTTCGAAAAGTCGAGCGCGCTGTCATCCGACAGCTCTTGTTTTAACCCTTTGTGTCCGGTTCCTGCCTTTAATTATTTGCTTTACCTGTTTCTTACTTACCCGTTGTCATCCCTGTGCTAAACTTTGCCCTTGTCTGATTTTTCAATTTATTTTTTTTGGTGTTCTTTTTCCTTGAACAAAATCTTTTGTAAAGTTACCCGGCAATCATAATTTGAAATTGGGCATTAGCTTTTTTGGGAGGGGCGTTTAATGTCCATTTGTCGGAAAAATGTTTTTTTTGTTTAATATTTTTACTGCGGAAAACCCCTCTTAAAACATTTCGTTTGTTGGACGAAGTCAATTATTTGGCCGTGTGAGGGTTGGAAAACATTTTAAAATTGGGGGAAATTATAACTCAAATATTTAAAAAGTCATTTTTTAAATTAGTAATTAAAAGAGTTTTCAACATTTTTAAATTACTGTATCTTTGGAATTTGTCCAAAATTAGTTTGAACTTTTCTTTTTTTGATTTTGATTTTTAAAATTTTAAAAAATTTTAAAAAAAATTGGTTTTTTTGTTTTCATCTTATTTTGGCGGTTATTTATTTTCAAAATTTTACTATTTGTTTTATTTTTTTTAAGGTTTTTTTTAGTACCTGAACATAATGTCGGTGAGTTTTTTGTGATCGCCTTGTTTTAAAAAATTTTTTTCAGATAGGGACTTTAAAAAACCCTGGCCAGGTTTGAAAAAGGGGTTATCTTGGTTTAAAAAAAATCATGGTAAATAAAGAAAAAAAATGTGTATGTTTGGGGAGGCTTTTTTTTAATTGATCTTCATGAAATTGGTGAATTGATACCTTGATAAAATTACCAAATTTAAAATGGGTTTTTTAAAAAATTTTTTCGGTACTTGGGGGTCATTTTTGGCCCTCTTTTTTTAATGAAAGTAGAATTTTTTAATTAATAAAGTAATGTGTTCACAATTTCCCCAAGGGAAAACATGAAAATCTATATTGTTTTTTTTGATTTTTGAAGGTTTTAAAGGGGAAATAATTTTTGATTTTAAATTTTAAAAAAATTAACCTTAAAAAACCATAGGGTAAAATTATAAAAAATTATTTACCTTTTTAAAAATATTAAGGGATGAAGGCAAAAAAATAAATAAGGGGTTTAAAAAAAAGGGAGATAATTACAAAATGCGAGAAAAATACCCTAATAGAAACTTCACTTTTTACCCTTTTGTTGTAAATTAACGTATTTTATAAAAATGCTTTTTTTTAAAATAAATTTAAAAGAAATAAGGATATTAGTGAAATAATTTTAAAAATTAGTTTTGCTTTTTTCCAAATTTTATTATGCATTTGCATGCTTACGGTATTCAAGGGCCCAAAAGAAACCACAGAATCATTACTAATGGTCGAAACGTTTTTTTTTTCAAATTTTCTTCAGTACCTCTGGCTATTGAAAAATTCAATGACTGAATGTTTTCGATTCCCAGGTGGCAATTTTTCCCCGGCTTGGATTTTAAAAAGGGGGGTTTATTGGGGCCCCCTCTCCAGGGGGGGGCCCCCTTTGGGGGCCCCCTGTTTAATAAAATCTTTTTTAAAAGGGTGGGGGCCCAAAAATTGGTTTCTAAATGGAAAAAAACCAAATTTAAAAAAAAAAGGGGAAAATTTTGGTTTTTTTTCCTTTTAAAGGGGTTTGATTTTTTTTTTGGGAACCAAAAAGAATCAAAAAAAACAGAACAACATAACCCGCTTCTTAAAGATTACATACTTGAAACTCGTATCTCAACTTCAAAGGTATATAAAATTTCGGGTTTCCTGAAAGGCTTTAAAAAGTTCCGCCCTGAAAACCGTGCAAAAAAGTTAATTTATTCAAAAGTTTGGTTATCTTGAAGTATATTGGTTGGTCCCTTTGGGATTGGAGATGCCGAATTTCAGCTGTATAATGTTTAAAGTTTAACGTCCCCCAACAATTTAAGGGCAACTTTCAAGCTTTAATTACAGAAAAAACCCCAGGTGTCCTTCGACATTATTTCTGACATGTTGGCAAAGGGTAAACCTTACTGGAAGCCCGGGGAGGCTTACTGAACCCCAAACCCCAAAAAAAAAAAACCAAAAAAAAACTAACCCCCCCCAAATAAAGTTGTCTTCAATCTCGGGTTTTCCACACAAAACTGAAGGGTCTTTAAGAGGAGTTACTTACCTTTTTTTTGTAATGAAGCAAAGTTTTTAAAAAGTAGTTTTTATCCCCCAAAATATTATTTTTTAAACTTTTCATCCGTTCTTTTTTTTTCGTTTCGTTCGTCACAACGTTAACTTTTGCATGAAGGCACTTTATCGCAAACACTGCCCCAGGCCTTAAAACTTAAGGCTAAGTACTTTTTTATCACGACCCTAGAACTTTGGGTACCAGGTAAAAGGTAAAGGTCACGGGGCCCAATGTTAATTTTTTGCATAAAGGCCTTTACTCGCAAACCCCTCCCTGCCCCACTGCAAACCCACCCCCCCTTTTTTTTTCCAAAACTTTTAAAACAGGGCGGGGGATAGTACTTATAAAGTCAACCTCCTTTTTTTTTTCCTATTGACCCTTTTGGTTTTTTTAAAAACCCAAAGGTTTTCAACGGTTTCCAATTTTTTTTCACCCCATTTTTTCAAAGAAAAAAATATTTTTTCCGTTTTACATGTTAAGAGCAACTCAGACAACAAAAAACGATTAGCGATAATGTGAGATTTTAAATTGTGGGTTTTTCCCGAAACTTCCTGTATTTTTTTGTTTGTAATAAAAATGTGCCAGGGCCGAAAGCCTGTGAACATTTGTCAGCTTGCCAAAACACACCGGGTTCATTTATCTGTGTTTGTAACTCTGGCTGGGCTGGACAATTCTGTGATATTAGTAAGTAAAACTTCAAACCACATTTGTTGATTTTGTCAGTTTTCAATAGGGATTTAGCTTGATAATACCAAACAAATGTTCCAGATTTTGAACCAGCAATTTTCGTTTCCAACCCAATATTGGAACTTTCAAATTGACGACAGATGACTTTTAAAATTTTTTTGGGGTTTGTCAAATCACTTGGATTGGTATTGTTTTTTGAAACAGCAATCTTTTTTAACTTTGAAAACATCTTTTTTGATAAGGAGTTTTTAACTAGTCAAAACTTCATTTGTTTTTGTTTGGGGTTTATGCTACCAAATTAATATTTTTGAAATTTTGAGCTTTTTTTGTTTTTAAAATAATCCCAAAGGATTTAATGCTACCAAAGTTCCCTTCAGAACATAGAATTTTTTATATTTGAATTTTTCTTCATTTGAATAAAAATCATCAAAAGTTTTTTAAAGATCCGATGAACCCTTGCTATACTTTAAAGATATGTCTTTCTTTTTAAATTTTTTATGTAAGAATCTTTCTGCGCTGAAATGCCTTAGTTTACCGGCTTGACAGAATAATTATAATTTGCTAAATAAAATTTTATTTCCTTTTCACGAATTTCGGGATTTGGTAAAAACATCTATTTGAGTGGTTTTTGAAATTGAAATAGTCTCGTAATGGGATTTTTTTTTTTGGATGGTGCAGCTACGAAAACACAAAAATAAACCCGTTTCTTATTTATGTGAATATTTTTAGATATTGACGAGTGTCAGCTTAATCCATCCCCGTGCTTGAACGGTGCCACATGTACAGATAATGCGGGAATTTTTCCATTGCCTTTCCCACGGTTGGAGGGACCAAAAAAGGTACAGGTATGATAATGTGTGTGGTTTTATGAAATTAAATTTATTTGGACTTTACAGCGCTCATCGCGTATGTTTTTTTTGGACCCAAAAAGGGTTAATAAAAATTTAAAATTTTTATATGAAAAATGCATGTAATAAAACTGCTGATAAAACGGATACAAAAATACCAAAATGGTTTGCTTTTTTCACCATGTATGATGTATGTAATCAATTAATTGTTACCTTAAAAGTATCTTATCTTTTTAAAAAAATTATTTATTTTGTTATAATAATTTTCCAATTAAAAGTCTTTATTAAAATGTTGGTATAAACGATTTTTACAGGGTTTAAAAGTGTAGCTTTGCTAACCCCTAGTAAGAGGGGGGTTTTTTTAATGACATAAATTTTTAAAAAGAAAGTAGGAAAATTTTTAAAAAATTTCGCTCATTTTTGTTTACGTAAATTGATACAAATTTTAAATTTTTTTAGAAAGATTTATCAAAATGTTTTTTTTATTTTAATTTTAACATACTTTTTACTGGGTTTTTATTATTTTCGTTATTGACTGATGCTGTTACAGGCCGTAAAAAACATATTTCCTCAAAAACAGTCTATAATTTTTTAAAATTTTATGCCCCTCTCAAATGCATTCGTTTGACTTCCCCAAATTTCATACAATAAGAAAAAAAGGGATCACAAGGTATTATCTCTTTTGCAGCAAAATCGTTTTTGCGGACCCCCGGGGTTTCACTCCTTTGACTAATCAAATGAGCGCATTTTTGAAAGGGGATTAAATTTTTTAAATTGTATATAAACTCCTTCATTGTTTTTTTAAAAATTTTTTTTTTTTTGTTTTAAAGGTTTTATTTACATTCAACCTATGCGCAATACTTAAGAGGTTTTCCCCAAAAATTTTAACTATTGTTTATTGTGTTTATGCTTGCAAAACCTTCATCCACAAATTCCTTACAAAATCAATCTGGACGGAGCCCCCGTGCGGAACCAAAGCTGGCCCGGCCGACAGATGAACCCAAACCCCAACCCCCAGGAAACCCGGGCCAGAAACGGGGAGCCACACACTACGACAACAGGCGCACCATGTGCCACAGGTATCTATCTAAAGTAATTACAATAACAGCAGCCATTAACTGGAAATTTCATGCGTACGTTTAGATTACTAGAGTCGGTAACATCATCACAGATTGTACATTTCTCCATCGTTAGTTTTCACAACAGTTTCCATCTATAAACACAGATACAACGAACCCTGTTTTAAACAATACTCTTGGGAAAAAAAGTAAAAAAAGTTTTTTATTTTTTTTAAAATGGTTTTTTCTTGTGTATTTAAATTTTTTTTTTGTTTTTAAATATCCTTTTAGGTTAAAAAATTTCTTTGTAAATTTGGCTTCAGGTTTGTCTTGTCCTCATAAACCTCTCAGAACATCTTGACAAATATTGACTAAGCATAAAATAAAACGAATATTTAAGAATTTAACAAAACTTTCGGTCCATTTTTAACGCAAAAAAGTGCCAACAAACCAGTAAAATGATCCTTATTATAATGCGTATCAAAAAAAAAAGCAACAACAAAAAACAACAAACACATGTGGACAAAATTCTCACCAAAACGCCGTACTTAATTTAAGGGAAAAATAAAAAAATAATTATTTGAAGTTTCAAATTCAAGTTACTTTTTTTCTTTGGTGTATTTTGCCCAAAAATTTTAAAGGGCCCAGCAAAGTGATAAATAGAAAAATTACCCCGTTTAGTTATTTTTGGAAACCAAAAAATTTTTTTTTAATTAACGTCCCTGGTTTGGTCCTTTTATTACGGCCCTTTGACGTCATTTATCTAACATTTTTAAGAAAAAATGAGGGTACTGAGGTTGGTAATGTTTTAGATAAAAAAAGAAGACCTTTTCTTAAAAAATAAACCAAGCCCGTATTTAATGAGTTTTAAAAATTTCCATGTGGGATTTGAAAATGACCGGGCGGGCGTATTTCCAATTTCCAAAAGAAAAATTTTTTTTATTTATGAAATTTCCTACAATTAATTTTTTACTTTTCCCCCTTTCACAAAATTTGACGAAATTTTTAAGTTTTTTTTTTCCGCTTTGGGATAAATGCGTATATGTTTTTAAACGATTTTTTCAGGGTTTGGGTTACTGTTTTTAGGTTTGAGTTAGCCTGAAGAAAATCGAAATTAAAAAATACTGGGAAAATATGGAAAAATGGCAAAAGTAAAATACCACTTAATTTAAATTTGCGTGTTATGGGTCCAAATGTGTTTCCGAATTTTCCCGGGTCAAAAATTTAATTTCTACATTTTGCGGGACACTTTCGCGAAATTAATTTCTTTAAATTCAATTTTTGGTTGATTTTAGACGAGAATTAGTTTGACGAAATTTTTAAAAATTCAATTTTCATTTTTTCCTTTTTTTACCCGGGAAAAAGGGGGTTAGAGCTTAATTTTTTAATTTTTCCCCTATCTGTTATCGAAAAATTGAGGGGAAACAATTCCGTTAGTTTAATTTTTAATTATTTTTCCATTGGTTTTTCAAAATTTATATTTTTTGTCCGTTTTAAAAAATCGCTTCTGCATCTGGTGGAAAAGAGGGGGTTCGACGGATTAAAAATGCTGGACAAGTGGAAATACAGGTTTATTTCCGCTTTTTTGCCAATATTTTTCCCGGGGGGCGTAAGGGTTTTTAAATCAAAAAAACAGAAGTTTCTGCAAAACGACCTTAGGCCCAAAATTGGGGGAAAAAATATGTTTAACCTTGTTTGCCTTTTATTACGTTGGAACGAAAAGCCATTTGGGGTTTTGTTTGGTGAACAAAAGGGCCCATTGAAATACCAATTTTGGCTAGAGGAAAATTACACTATCCCAAAGGCCCCAATAAATTAACGCAGTTTTATTTTATACCCCATGGATTTAAAATGGGTTTTGTATTTGGTTTGGGAAAATAAAAGCATTTAAAAAGGAAAAAATTCGTTTTTTTCATTTGGATTATATTTGAGAATTTTTTTGATACCGGGTTCCTAATGGGGAATTTCACGTTTTTTACCTTTACCGTTAAAATTTTTTAAAAATGGGTGCTCGTTTTTTTTTCAAAAAACACTTTTATTAAAGGGCGTTATGAAAATGTAAGACCTAAAGGCGTTCAGGCGGGGAAGGGTTTCCTTTTGTGCCGTGCCAAGGTTTTTTAAAATTTTCCCGGGTAAAATTTTAAATTTTTTTGGGTTAAACTCAGGCGGACAAGTTATTTTTAATACCTATTTTATTGAAATTTTTTACTAAAAGGGTTTTTATCGTACATCGTATCTTATTATACCCCGTTTTAGAAACCGTTCGTTTTTGAAATTGTATCGTTATCTGGTACACCATTTCGTTATCTGAAACACCGTATCGTTATCTGGTACACCGTTTCGTTATCTGATACATCGTATCGTTATCTGATACACCGTATCGTTCTCTGGTACACCGTTTCGTTATCTGATACACCGTATCGTTCTCTGGTACACCGTTTCGTTATCTGATAATTGTATCGTTATCTGATACACCGTTTCGTTATCTGATACACCGTATCGTTATCTGGTACACCGTTTCGTTATCTGATACATTGTATCTTTATCGTTATCTGATAATTGTATCGTTATCTGGTACACCGTTTCGTTATCTGATAATTGTATCGTTATCTGGTACACAGTTTCGTTATCTGATAACTGTATCGTTATCTGGTACACCGTTTAATTATCTGATACACCGTATCGTTATCTGATACATTGTACCGTTATCTGATACATGGTATCGTTATCTGTTTCACCGTATCGTTATCTGGTAGATTGTACCGTTATCTGATACACCGTATCGTTATCTGAACTTTTGTTTGTGACTTAGTTAAATGTTGTATTTCAATTTTAGTTTCACAATGTGACGGATATGATCGGAATGACAGACATGATATGTGATATGCATTTGCAACAGTTGTAAGTAAATTACGTCATTATACACCTTACCATAAATAGTAACAAACCTGAGTAGGGTAAACTCCTCTTACAAAGGTCAAATAATTGGAAGCGGACATTATAACCGGTTTTTGGCCCGCCATGGATTAATGACGTCATTTTATGTTTTTACCGTGTGTCATAGGGATAGAAACTTCGTTAAGGCTATTATTTTATATGGTTAAGACGTAGTTTAGTAATGGTTATTGTGTTTAGATATTATAATCAACTCAATTAACGCCAAAGACGTCCCGTACGCATCTCTAATCATATATTGACACCTGGGCTACGCCCTCATGCATGTATAGGTTTAGATGTGTTGTAACCACTTCGGTCTCTCCATTGCCATTTAATAAAGTTTTTTTCAAAGTTTTCAAAGTTTATTTCATATATCCATTAGGTCATAGACCCATGTGGCAATTTTAGTACATTGTACATACAAATAATACGAATATGACGGACATGTACATATAATGTTATTTCATATTTGCACTGAATTTTACAATTTATACATATTATGTTGCAACAACAGAACTATTGAGGCACTTTATAAAAATCTATAAATGTGATCTATACTATACCACTGCATAATAAACCTTATAAGTAAGATTCACAAGTGGTTTTTGATAAACATATTTAATAGTATTTGATTACTATAACATATGTTACGCTATTATAAATACACGTACTAATCAAACGGTCATTTTTATATAAAGTCATTAAAAAGCATATTCCACTCTGATGTCTATCTTGTCCGAAACGAAAAAGACAAGAAAAAACGGTGGAAAATAACGCTTGTTTGTTGCAGAAATAAATGTGCAGGTAGTAATAACTAGTTTACATAACATTAAAGTTACATATAACTAGTTTCATATATATTTCTAAATTATGTGTTTTTATAATAAAAGTCTGATCTCATAGTAAATGCTTTGTTAACAAAACTTCCAAGACTTTTTAATGTTCGGCTATTTTCCGAATTCAAAGTTCTATGAATTTAAACATATTTGGACGTTTCCAGTAATATAGAGGTAACAATTGTTTTCTAAGTTCAGAATATATAACACATTCTAGCACAAAATGATATTCGTCTTCTAATTTATCACATATATACATTTACGTTCATTTAAAGGTGTACTGACTGGTTTATTCCATCTGCCGGTTTCAATGCAAAGTCTATGAGATGATAATCGTAGCCTAGCTACACTTATTCTTAATTTTGATATATTTATTACATCGAGATATGGTTGAAATTTAAAATCGGCAATATTTTTATGAAAAAGTGCTCCACTAGAGTCATTTAGTCTACTTCTCCAATTTTGCATAAATTGATCATTTATTCGTTGTTCAATCAAAAAAGAAACATATTCATATCACCAACTGTTTGATAATACCAAACATCAGGGAATCCAAGTGAAAATAACAAATCTCTTAACAACGAGCACCAGTTTTTCGTCCTTGGCTTATCTATAATATCTTGATACAACATATTATATATGATTTTGATATATTTTCTAGAATCTGATTGTAAAATTTTTAACCAAAATTTAACTATTGCATAATATCTATAATTTTGCAACGGTACCCTACCTAATTCACCATACACAAAATCGTTTTGGGTTGTTTTTTTTGACACCTAACAGACGCTTACAATACTGAAGATGTGCTCTTTCTACTGCGTTTCCATTATGGAACCCCCACACTTCACACCCGTAATTTAATATAGGTACAATTAATTTATCAAAAAGATCTAATTTGTGTTTAACAGAAATATTTGTAAACTTGTGTATGTACTTATTCATTTTAAATATTGCCTTTAGCGATTGACCAGCGAGAGTCTTCTGGGCTTCAAAATGAACCCCAGTGGAAAACACTATCCCAAGATAAACAAATCTGTTGACAATTTCAAGTATTTGATTACCATACGTAAAATTAATGTTATTTGGTAATCTTCCACCTTTACGAAAGATCATAACTTTCGTTTTTACTGAGTTTACAGACAATTTCCATCTATTACAATATTGATATAACAAATCTAAATTTACTTGTAACTCTTCACTACTATTTGCAAAAATGACAATATCATCAGCATACAATATAATAAACATTTTAAACATATATTTATCAATTCCTTCAACACCATTTTCTATATACATGCTTTCTAGATCATTAATAAACATGGAAAAAAGAAAGGGAGACAAAGATTCGCCTTGTCTAACCCCAAGGTGACACTGAAAACTATCGCTTATTTGGTTCATATATTTCACTCTTGACTTGACATTATTATACATAGACTTTATTATGTTAAGAATATTACCTCTTATACCTAATCTGATTAATTTCATCCATAAATTTTCTTATTTTTAATAAGTGTACATGTATATTATTTCAGACTAAACATCTGTTTTATTTACCTGCAGTTTAAATGAAACTATCGCAAAAATGTTGGGGTTTTTTTTTTTGCCTTTTTGGATCAGCGTAATTTTGAAGTTTTAAACTTGTTACAATTATAAGAAAATATGTTATATGATAGAAACGTTAGGTAGGTAGGTTTTTAAACGATAAAAACCGTTGCCTAAATATTTTTTGACAAGGGATTGGACGAAGTTTATAGATCCAAAATGTGTGTGGTAAAATGTACAATAGTTTGCTCTGTTACCAAACTTTGCTTTATGATCAAGATATTGTTTAATGTTACTCCAAAAAAAATATTGAAATACAGTATTTCTGTTTCAATTTCAGTTATCCAATGCCGGCTTTGGCTATTAATGAACTATACATAGGGTTTGCAATTATGATTGAAACTTTGGAGCCTGTTACAAACCAAACAGTGCAGGCCATATTCTACTTCATGCCAAATAATACAGTTTTCTCTTCAATGAGAGGTAAATTTCTTATCTTATCATGAATTTATTTTTTTACTGTAAAATCCAAATTGGATACTAGGTTCTCAATTAATCTATTGAGTGTAATTTCTAAATAAAATAATCGCCTTTAAACAATGGAAGTAGAAATCAAAGCATTTCGAATGTCAATTCGTCGGTACGAGATTGAGAACTTTATTAAAAACCATAATTTCCCTTTTGTTACTTGTTTGTCATGGACTTAAAAGGTGGTTAATCAGATTTTGACCAAGAAATGGACTTTGGCAAGATAACAAATGATCATTCACACTTATTTATGTTTGCTGACTGCTTAATACATGTTAGAATTTTACTGGATGTATTTTTAAATTTTTATTTTCATGTCCTGATAGAATTATTTTAGCATACTTATAAATTCAATAAACATACTTTGCCTAAAGATCATATGAATAGAAAAACTATCATATCATATTTGCCAAATATTTACATTGACAAATATATGAATAGCCGAAATTCATTAGAAACGCTAGTTTTTATACGCCCGTTTGAAAAACGGGACGTATTATGGGAACGCCCCTGGCGGGCGGGCGGCGTCCACAGACCTTGTCCGGAGCATATCTTCTACATGCATGAAGGGATTTTGATGAAACTTGGCACAGTTGTTCACCATCATGAGACGGAGTGTCATGCGCAAGAACCAGGTCCCTAGGTCTAAGGTCAAGGTCACACTTGGAGGTCAAAGGTCAAATTCAAGAATGACTTTGTCCGGAGCATATCTTCTTCATGCATAGAGGGATTTTGATTAAAGTTGGCACAATTGTTCATCATCATGAGAAGGAGTGTCATGCGCAAGAACCAGGTCCCTAGGTCTAAGGTCAAGGTCACACTTAGAGGTCAAAGGATACAAGAATGAAAACTTTGTCCGGAGCATTTCTTCTTCATGCATAGAGGGATTTTGATATAACTTGGCACAAATGTTCACCACCATGAGGCGGAGTGTCATGCGCAAGAACCAGGTCTCTAGGTCTAAGGTCAAGGTCACACTTAGAGGTCAAAGGATACAAGAATGAAAACTTTGTCCGGAGCATTTCTTCTTCATGCATAGAGGGATTTTGATATAACTTGGCACAAATGTTCACCACCATGAGGCGGAGTGTCATGCGCAAGAACAGGTCTCTAGGTCTAAGGTCAAGGTCACACTTAGAGGTCAAAGGATACAAGAATGAAAACCTTGTCCGGAGCATTTCTTCTTCATGCATAGAGGGATTTTGATATAACTTGGCACAAATGTTCACCACCACAAGACGTAGTGTCATGCGCAAGAACCCGGTCCCTAGGTCTAAGGTCAAGGTCACACTTAGAGGCCAAAGGTCAGATACAAGAATGACTTTGTCCGAAGCATTTCTTCTTCATGCATAGAGGGATTTTGATGTAACTTGACACAACTATACACCATCATGAGACGAAGTGTCATGCGCAGTTCCCTTCTTTAGAATTACTTCCCTTTGTTGTTACTATAAATAGCTTATATTGTAACTTTTTCATTACTAGTCGTAGGGAAAAATCGAGACCACTTTTCTGTAGTACAACATGCATGCTACATCCAATTTTGAGGTGTATTTTGACCAGTCTCTACCCGGTAAAGATTTTTGTGTGGACTTACAATTTTTTTTTTGATTTTTTTTTTTTTTTTTTTTTTTTTTTTTTTTTTTTTAAGATTAACTTCCCTTAGTTGTTACTATAAATAACTTATATTGTAACTTTTTTATAATTGACCGTAGGGAAAAACCAAGACCACTTTTCTGTGGTACAACATAGATGTTACTTTCCAATTTTAGGTGTATTTTAAGGTATCTCTACCTGGTAAGGAGTTTTTTTGTGGACTTAGAAAAACAAAACACTTAGTTATTACTAAACAACTACAAAATTAAAATTCCATTTGCAAATACAGGTGCTAGAGTAAAGAAATTTGCTGTGACGGGCGTATATTGTGACATTCTTGCACTCTTGTTAAACATATTATTACCTCCCTTTACCTAAATTGGTTGTGCAACCAGAATGGATTGAAAAATATGAATATTGAAGCTACAGTCTGTTTACTGTTTGGTTCGCATTGTTGAAATATCCCAATATATGTCAAATACACATGTAAAATTAGAAATTATATTGAAATCGAAATCGATAGCCCACATTTTTGATACTTGTAAATGTACTAAAGGGGAATAATTACCGACATTCATATTAAATAATAAAGCATACATTTCTATAAGGGTTCTTACTCTATGAAACGGATCCTTTGGTTTCTTAAATAAAACTCTAACAGAATATACTAAAAATGAAAAATGTCGTACAATGTTGCTCAAATTGTTGCTGTGATTGTCCACCTTTAATCTTGGTGGTATCTCTCACGTCCTGGTAATATTGTACTATTTATATTTGTGTCTATTTCATAATGATTACACTATGCATGTATTTAAATAAACTGACCTCTAACCATGAGAAAACTGTTATAGGGCCTATATAGATAAAAAAGAAAGAATTTATTTATTTTAAGCCATGTACAGTACAACAAATCTACCTCCGACAACAACAAAAACAACAATAAAAACAACAACTACAAGTGAGTATCTTTCACATAAGAAGTCAATGTTACTATGTTACAACCTCCGCCCGATAGAGTATCTGCATGGAGTTTTTTTAATCACTGTTTTGTACAGTATGCATTTAATTTAGCAGTCATTTCATTTTCTTAAATCTGATTTTTCGAGCCCGTCTTAACAGGTTGTTTTGTCCATTTCAGAAAAAAAAGCTTATTTAACATCATTTATCGTTCAGTAGGCTACGATAGACTTGTGCAAGCAGAAAAATCATATTTGCCTCGACTAATACATTTTATCATATCAGATTTATTGGGTTGTCTAGTGTCACTAAAAACGTAGTGCACCCATAAAAATTTTATTGTGCGAAAGAAAATTGTGTTTGCCTATCAGTCTTTGATTACTGCATATTCTAACACGACCAGCGAATAACCTACATACGCGTAGAGCAAAATCTATATCTCGGGTTATTCTGCAATAAACCACTCGCGTGCAATGACGTCATCCGTTCCAGGTGCGTAGCACGGTTAAAAAGTAGTTACCATTTTTTCTAACACTGTCTATATCGTGTTAGAATCGAAATAACAAGCTACCAAGTGTGATTTATCGTAGAATATCCCGAGTTTTTCGTTTTTATGCGAAACAATAGCCTGCGCCCTTCGTGATATATTTTTACGCATAAGAACTCAAAACACGGGTTGTTCTAAGATAAACCACGTTTGGGAACTTATTATTTCTTAAGGATGACTACCCGTAATAGGCCTCAATTTCACCAAAAGCGTACATACAACTTGATAATGTAAGCTTTGTCAAACGATAGAAATAAGGTGCATATTGACAAGTTATATAGTGACAGAATTTCTCAAAAATTTCCTTTAGATTACCTCCTGTTTCTTTATTCGGATATGTCCACAGTTCGTGGGAGAGGGATCAGAACACAACTACACACTACTCTATACTATTTACTGTAACGACTGACTAGCGCGGGAAGCGCTCTCAGAATATGTAGGGGCATTCACGCATGCGCATTTAACATAAACAAATGTAAAACCTCCCCTGATAATTTTGGTTTTTCATGAGTTATCTCCCCTGAAAACTAGAAAAATATAATTTTCTCCTTTTCCCTACGGGGAATTTTAGATTTCTTTTTGATATTTGTATCAGATTCATATAATGCAGCTTTCTACCGCAAAATTTTCTCGGAACTAGAGCTCAGATTCTCATAATCAAAGAAATTATATATTTCCCATAGGCAACAATGTTAACTTCAATACCGATTATCTCCCCCAAAAATGATAAAATTCGAAAAATCTCTCGATGAAACGTTTTTAATTTTGAATTTCTTTGAAGTGGCCAAATTTCATTTAAATACTACCATCCAGTTACAAGATATGAAATATGGCTATTACACCATGTTATCCTTAAATAATCTACATAGTTGTCAATAAGGTAATGTAACGTGTTTTCTGTGGACAGTTTTATACAACATAATATTTTGCGATTATTTCAGCTCCCCCGACAAATCAAACATGTAGCAGAGAGACAAGTAAGTTCATGAATAAAAGTACAAGTATATAATATTTAAAAGTACTGTGTTATTGTTATTTCGCCGAAGTCGTAATATTATCCATTCACCTGTTACATCATTAGACTTTCTTTCTCCTTGACTATTTGATAAACGACAATGTGTCTGAAATCATTCGTCCTCCACCTCTGATTCATGTGGGGAAGTTGGCAGTTATTTACCGAGAACAGGTTTGTACTGGTACAGAATCCAGGAACACTGGTTAGATTAACTGCCAGCCGTTATATGACTGAAATACTGTTGAAAAACGGCGTTAAACCCAAAACAAACAAACAAATAGACTGATTTCTAGATTGATTTATATGACTGTTATATTCAAATATATGTTAATATAATATTTTGCAATTTTGACATTATATAATACTGTTAAATATGTTTGTATAGAATAAGAGCCAGTGTGGCTCTTTTTTTAAATGAATAACTTATGTTTTCTCTTTTGATAAACCATTCAATAAGTGTTTTATCAATGACCTCGGATATAGATTTCAAAATATTTTCCCTCATTTTTTTTACCTTTACCAAGCAAACCTGTGTTGAACTAAACATCGGCCAATAGCATAAACAGATTGATTTAATATAAGCCTTTGGTATTTTTTTCTTACATGATTTAAATGAATCTTCACTAAATAGGCTGATACTTTTATTCGTCTGATAATACGCTTATATATATTTTACTTTTATTTTCAGTGAAATCGATTTATTTATTCAATATAACCTATCTGCAAAACTTCACGAATAGCTTATATGATACCTCGTCACAGGATTTCAGAGATCTCAACCAAACTTTGTCTGGTATTGTAAGTATCAATGCATTCTGTGGTATAAGAGGAATATCTAGTGCGTTTAGAGTTCTACAAGGTCTGTCAATATAATAGACGTAGACAGGATTGCAAACTCAGAGCTTTTTTAAATAAAGTAGATCGAAAATTCTTTAAATATCATAGGAAATTCTCGAAAAAAAACGTCATGGAAAGTTCTCAGAATGTCACATGGAAGTCTCAGAAACATGTCACTTGGTAGTCGGGATATTTTCAAAATGTCACGTTGAATTTTCAAAATTATGTAGTGGGATAGTCTCAAAAAGGCCACGTGAAATTTTTAAAAATATGTCAAGAGGGTTATCTCAAAATGCCACAGAAAATTCTCAAAGTGTCGCGGGGAATTCTGAAAAATGTCACAGGAAATTCTCTAAAACGTCACAAGAAGTTCTTATATATGCCATGAACAGGAAATTCTCAAAAAACGTTGCGCAATGCAAAACAATGGTATGCTTAAAGGGTAAAATTGTTCGCAATATCCTTGTTAAATGAATGTTTTCTCCTTTTTTGCTAGGTGTGCTATTACGACAAAAAGACACATATCGTTTCAACCTATTCTAATGAAATGTACTGTTGTGTTTTTATTTGCAGTTTATGCAGTCTGCACGAAACTTCAGTGTCGGTCATCTGATTTGCAACGTCAGTGTAGTGCGCTGGTAAGATTCCTTCGATTTATATGTTGTATTTATTAAAAAAAACTGTTCTGATGATATTTTGCAATGTAAGTGCAGGACTGACTGCTCAACGATGCTGTGACTAGCAATTGAAAATTAGCTCTGGAAAATATTGACCAACCGACCAAAGTGTATAGAAATTGGTATTCTCAACTATTGTTTTAAATAAAAGTGGTTTGCTTGCCAACACCGTTTAAGTAGTGATGTTTCAATTTTTGGTATGTTTTTGATTAATTGGTAAACTTCATTTTATATTCATGATTTGCGTCCACAGACACTTGGGCATCTGACAGCCTGAGTTACCTTACATGTACAACTTGAGTCCATTCAGATTATTTGACAATAGCACAGAAATTACTATTTTTTTTAAATTACTGGTGTGTGATGTTTTGATGATAGGTTTAGACATTTATCAAATATTATCGTACACCATTTGGCAAGATGCCTCATAGGATTTAGAGCCGCTCACCTGGCCTGTCTGAACACCCTCTGTTTGTGCGTCATGTTTTGATCTGCAATACGATTTACCTCGCGTGCATAGGTCAGTCTGATTTCGAACTTCATGTTATATGCCATAAAATGTTATGCTAATTTCACTCTACAAATATCAGCAATAAGTATTGTCGCGTACGGTACTAGAGCTCGCGTTTCTAACATCAGGTTGAACGTTGTAAAATTGTTCGCGTTTGAAATCAAATTTAACGTTGTAAAGTTGTTCGCTTTTGAAACATCAGATTTAACGTTGTAAAATTGTTCGCTTTTGAAACATCAGATTTAACGTTGTAAAATTGTTCGCTTTTGAAACATCAGATTTAACGTTGTAAATTTGTTCGCTTTTGAAACATCAGATTTAACATGTTTAACGTTGTGAAATTTCTCGCGTTTGTAACACCAGTAACCTTTTGACGGGCTGTTGTATATTATATGTTTCTTTAGTAAATATTTTCTGTTGCGGTGGTACATAGTATTATTTACAGACATTGTGTGTACTAGCTGTACTAGCGATAGCTTCCGAGGAATGT
Source organism: Mercenaria mercenaria (assembly GCF_021730395.1). Lineage (NCBI taxonomy): Eukaryota > Metazoa > Mollusca > Bivalvia > Venerida > Veneridae > Mercenaria > Mercenaria mercenaria. The sequence continues at coordinate 23,592,257 of NC_069366.1, read as the reverse complement.
GTGACGGGCAGGTATTTATGTAGACGGACCGGCCGTGTTCGAACCTTCGGTCGTGCTGACGTCCTTTTGAAACATTTGAAAGTGTTACTCAATGAAAATTGCCAATCGATTAACAACATTTATTTAGTGTATAAATATTTACGAAATGAAAAGTACTAAATAATTAAGTAATTAATTTGATCCATTCCTAAGAATCACAAATATCAAATGGGTGAATCACCCTTATGGAGTACCCGAGCTTCCCCGAGATACGTGGAATCAAGCCTATGTAAAAAACAATCCCGTGATGGAAGAACTAATGTAACACCACATCATTGGTCGCAACACTTGGCTAATCTTGGATGTCGGGCGCGAGCGACACTGGCACCAGACCAAAAGGAAAATGCCATATTGTATGATATGCCCTACCCTAAAGTATACTTAAGAACCTTGACACCCAGCGGGAAAATATACTAGCACATTGCAATCGCGTATTTCTCATTAAAAACTACAATTCGGCAAATGGGTACTATGAATATTGAAAATGTGTTTAATTGTCTCGTTATATTTTTCAGCTCGTGTGTAACTATATTTTTTGTTTGATTACGTTTCGCCTATAAGTGCTCGTGGCCGTGTCGTCTGGGCCGGACATGGACTAGGGACATTTATGCAGTAAACTGTTCATCATGCATAGTACCGCCTCGGTAGCCTAGTGGTAGAACGTCCGCTTCGAGTGCGGGAGGTCGTGGGTTCGATCCCCGGCCGCGTCATACCAAAGACGTAAAAAATGGTACTATAGCTTCCTCGCTTGGCGCTCAGCATTAAGAGGATAGTGCTAGGACTAGTCAGCCCAAAGTCAGTATAATGTGACTGGGTGGGGTAACATACCACGTGTCTACGGCATGATATTCCAGTGAGGCAGCACTATAAAGTTGGGCATTGTGCTCACTGCTACAAGTAGACACCGTCGTTTATATGACTGAAAAATTGTTGAAAAAGACGTTAAACCAAAACACACACACACGCACGCACGCATGCACATCAAGCATAGTGCCCATTTGCCATAATGCGCGTTTTATGTGAGAAATGCGCGATTGAAATGAGCTTGTTTATTATCTGCCATTGCATGTGTAAAAAGGCATTGATGGTGTATGATAATATATTATGATTGTCTTATACATGAACTTTCCTCGGATAACCACTTCGTCTTTACCGTATTTTCTCTGCCTGTGTAACTGCAATTTGAGAAGTAGCTCTTGCCAGATTTAGATGCGGAGTAGCACCAATAAGATTTGTGAAGTTAATTCCCGCTAATCTCGCGACAACTGATATAAAACTGACGGTTTTGTCTTACTTTTGATAACACCAGTGTATTGGATGCGTCGACCAGAAACATTGTCTTATTGTTGCAATTAATTGAAATAATTCTAAGACAGTCTTTATCTCTCTAACATTGCATAACGCTTTAAAGTCAAGAAACAAATGTTTTAAAAGCAGCAGTCACGTTAGCACCAATATTGTGCGCGGCTTTTAAATAAAAAAAAATATATCGAGAAAATGTGTTTTATTTTTAAAGAGATGAGTTCAATATTTTTATATCAAAAATGTTTTATTTTATATTTCATTCTTTACTCATTTTTAATTCAAACCTTTTTACATATATGAAAAGAACATGCGCATCTTTCCTAAAACTGAATGATTGTAATGAAATAAGTCATTGAAACATACACACCTAAACGCCGATATCTTGATAATTCTTCCACAGAAACTATTTTATATTGATATTTTAAGCAGCTGTCATTTTATCTGCAGACATGTAAACCCCTGCTTGGCATCTCGTCAGCTTAATTTTATAATTTAACTTTTCTTTTTACCCCACTCCTTCTCAATCGGCAAGCGCAAAAATAAAATGCTAACGCAGAGTGGCGACTATCGACGGTTATCTGCCGCAACATATGTTTTAAGAGAAGGTTTAGACAGTGAAGGTAATAAATCCAACATAGTTTAGAACATTTGAAACACTGACACGATCTATTAAAGCAAATATCGTTTGTATTTATGTCTTCCACCACACAGTGGTGTGGGAGACATATTGATTTACTTCTCTGCGTGTGTGTGTGTGTGTGTGTGTGTGTGTGTGTCAGTATGTCTGTCTGTTACAAATCTTGTCCGCACGTTGAGTCGAATATTTCTCATCCGATCTTCACCAAACTTGAACAAAATGTGTTTGCCAATTAGTCTTCGGCCAAGTTCGATAACTAGCCAAATCGGCCCAGGCTCTTCGGAATTATGGCCCTTGAAACTTGTTTTTGATAATCAAAGCACTGAAAGTCTGATAAGGCAGTTGAGGTATTGGTGCGTGGTTGACTTATATACTACTATTCAGATGATTAGGCAGTTGTGGGAGACATGTGCTTTTCTCAAAAGCAGCTCTAGTTTATTTATGTTTTCATTTTAGTGCCCCTGTCGTTGGCAACATTTCTCTGAAAGTAAACCATGAAGCGACTTACATCAGTGCACAAATGCTCATTTATGTTCCTCCATATACGCTACCAATTGAAGACGTTGCATATTTATTTTACTTTGCTGAAGGCAACTCGAACATGATTTTGAATTACTATCATGGTATGAATTTCATCTACATCTAAGCCAATTAAGGCATTTGTGAAATCATTGTAGATATCATTAACAAAAATTGTTAAGTCTATCAAATCTCTATGGTTTACTTCTTAACCATATTCGCTGCGAGTGAGAAGACTCCGGCTAACATGTGTGATATATTGTATCTTAAAACTGCTATGTCTTTAAAATTTGAGCAATAACTTAAAGTTACTTATCGCTGCATTTCTTGCAAAGTTTACATACTTTTAATATTGTAACAGTGCTTAACAATGATTTTAAAGTATAATCTAAGTATATTTTTTATTTTTTGGGTTTCAGTTGTTTTTACTCCACAAACAACAACAACAACAGTAGTTCCGACAACGCACTCATGTAAGTGTTTCATTTTTGAGTCATAACGAACTTTCATAAAAAACTCATCTTTTTTAAAATTGTGCAGCGCAAAGTTACAAAGTAACAATCTAGGAGAAATGCAAAAGATTCTATGAACATAGGGTGTAAGAATTGTCTTGTATAATACACGATACTTCTAATGCTCTCCGCGATATATATTTTACATTTTGTAAAGAGTACATAGCTGAAATCTGGTCAGACATTTATATATAGCAGGAAAATGTATATCGTACATGATATTCTAGAATTTCATCAAAACTGAGTGATATAATTGTTATCATTTTTTTTATATTAAGGCTGCTACCCATTTTTTAAAAGGTAAAAAATACATGTATGTTTTGCTTTTAATCAACGTGCAAAAATCATTTATATGAATGTTGAGTGGCAGATATTTAATTTATTTCTGATGTATGAAATATAAAGCCACAGATTGTTTCTCAGACATTACAGCAAGAAGAAGTCCTGTTACTTTTGTCGTGCTTTTTTGCAGTATTACTAAATATTTGTTAATTATAGACATTGTGTGTGTACTTTTTTGACGTTTTTATGCCACGTGCATATAGCGATTGAACCGTACTTTTGTCCGCGAGTCCGTTTGTCCGTCCGTTTGTACGAAACAGATTGCCTATAGCCCACATTATTGACCTGATTTAGTTCATACTCACACTCAACAATCCCTGTGGCAAGACCTACAAACTGATCTATATGTAGATGACCTTGACCCTCATATGATCTTCATCTCAAACTTTTAATAAACAACATGTTTTGTCCCACAGCCCACATAAATGACACAATTTAGTTCATATTCACACTCGACAAACCTTGTGGCAAGACCTACAAACAGACCTATATATAAATGACCCTGACCCTCATATGACCTTCACTTTCAAACTTAAAACCCTTACTAAATGACATATTCTGTTTGAATAGGCAGTTACAATCAGTTCCAGTGCTTCAACGGCACTTGCATTCCTTATTCTTTGCGCTGTAATGGTAAGATTAACTGCGCGGATGGTTCGGACGAGCTGTTTTGTTCAAGCTCAACAACTTCTCTACCAATGACCACTACTCCCCGTAAGTATTGTTTTAAAAATCGAGGATTAATTCGAAATCTGTTTTGTGTACATATAAGTACAGAATTGGACCGCCTTTATGTGACTAGCACTAGTTATTTTTAAAAAAGGCTTGTACCATTTTTCAGTCAGTTAAAAGTAATAATTAATAAATTGCCCTGAAGTCATTCATTAAAGTTTACATCAGATTTTGCTACTTATTGCAGGGACAACGTTTTTTATGATATCTAAAAATTAATTTTATAATGAGTAGACAGAATTATTTACACTTGATATTGATATAATCGCTGGTTGTCTAAGGTCATTGTGTCCGTTCAATGCCAACTCAAAATAGCATTCTCTCGTAAGCGTACGCTGGGAGCTGAGGCAATGGGTCTCTTAGTTACTTAATGCTTTTAATTACCTCTCAAGAACCTGTTAAAGTGTGTTCATATCTTCATGGGTACTCAAGAATCATCTAATAGAGATATTGATAAAATGAGTGAAGATCAACAAAATCTGTAATTTTTCAAAGTAAATTATGCTTTTTTTAATATGTGCAAGCGCACGCTTAAGTTGCATGATTACTTACATGACTGATTTATAATTACATGTCATCCTACGTGCATACACTTGCAAATTAACGCAAATGTAATATCTTATTAAAATGCTACGTGACCTTGTCAAGAAATGCACTGCATGATAATAATATGAATATTGTATGTATTGTTTAATTTCATATTCATATTTTTTTCAGACACTGGGGTCAACGGAACATGCAACCGTCATACATGTAAGACTTGATTTTTGTAGAATTACTTGTATCCGCTGCTTTGTACTATACCGACGACATTTTGGTCTTTGATCTATATCTTTAAGATAAAAAAAAATCGTTCGAGGCAACCTCTTGAAGACATTGTCACAAAATCCCCAAATGTACAATTATTGTATACTCGTTCCTTAATACTCTCTGTATTTATCAAAGTGTATAAAGTTTTAATAACATCACATGACATTAAACATGCATAAAGGTGCGATGAGAGATAAAATAGATCTTCAAAAGAACGTTTTTCTCATGAACCACTACCAAACTCTGTAACATCCTTAGCCCCATGTGGTTCTGGGACGATCTGTGTATGAAAAGAATTGGAACCACTGCCTTACCCTTGCATGATCGTAAGAGGCGACTGATAGGGTCTTAACACTTGGTTTTGCAGTAACTCTGTGATTCCAGCAGGTATGCAAATTTTGATTCCACACCTCATGTTTTTATTTCGATGTAAATGAGATGTGAAACAAAAATTTGTAGTCCTGTTTGGCGCCATATAACCTATACTGTGTTGGTGCGCCGTAAAACCCAAATAAATAAATAAATAAATGTAACATCCTTATAAGGCCCTCTCGCATCTATATTCAGATGGTTTTATTGGACCCCTTTTAGGGTTGACAGGGCTAAAACCTATAAAAATCTTATGACCTGCTTCACTAAACTTTAAATGTAGTATTCTTGCAAAAGCCCCTTTTAAGTTTATTCAATGTATTTCATGTATTTTATGCCAAACACAATTGCTTCCGTTCTTTGTACAGTATGTCATGTTATATGATCAATTTAAAGTCAGGTAAGCGTTTAGAACCATCATGAACCTCTACATATTTTATTTGTTTATAATACATTTATTCACTGACTTCCTGAAGAAGGATACTCGTGAAACTCTTTGGATGTAAAGTGTGCTTAAGGCGAAGAGAGCCTTATACGGTTTTAAAATGTTCTTTTAAGGTAGCTCTGCACTTTTGAAACAAATCTTGTTCTACAATTCAAAATTTTATTGAAACATTCTTTTCAAAGCATTATTGTATCCGCAGGAAATACAGCCGATACAAAAGACAGATCAGTGTATTTTTCACTGTTCGCCAAATATCATTTGAGGTCCTTAAACTGCTCCGTATATATGTTAATATGTTTAATTATCATACCGTCAAAATTCAACTATTGTCAAAATCAACCGGCGCTGACTGTTACACATTTAATACACATGACATAATACATTCCTGGTAACGGCTACCAGGCATTATCATAAGATTTTCGGATGATTTACGTTAAGCTGTCACTTACGGTTATTCGAACATGCAAAACTACCTTAGAGTTCATGCATATGAAGAATGGATACGTGACATTTTCTTCCTTCGTTTCAGTAAAATCAATTTATTCATTCAACATTACGTATCTGCAAGAATTCACAACTGACTTGTATTACAATTGGACAAGTGATTTCATGGAACTCAACGACACTTTGACTAGCACCGTAAGTACAAGTAATATGTGTGTTCACAAAATGTTCTGTGGGGCAAACAATCCACAAAATTAGTTGAATCGTTTCTGATAGTTTTCACATAAAAGAAGTTATTGCCAGTTACAGTAATGACTGTACTGGGAACGGATATTTATTTAAAAATTCATTTTTAGCTCGACTAGTCTAGCTATTCTACTCACCCTGGCGTCAGCGTCGGCGTCGGCGCCGGCGTCACACCTTGGTTAAGTTTTTGCATGCATGTACATACAGCTATCATTTAAAGGCATATAGCTTTGAAACTTATTTTTTTCTTTTCTAGGTCAATTACCAACCTCACTGGGTCAAGTCCCATAACTCTGACATGTATTTTGAGCTAATTATGCCCCCTTTTGGACTTAGAAAATTCTGGTTAAAGTTTTAAATGCAAGTTACTATCTCCAAAACTAATGCAGATATTGAATTGAAACTTCACATGTGTCTTCGGGGTTATAAAACTAGTTTATAGCAGCACGTCCAATAACTCTGACCTTAATTTTGGCCAAATTATGCCCCCTTTTGGACTTAGAAAATTCTGGTTAAAGTTTTGCGTGCAAGTACACACAGCTAATACTAAAAGGCATATAGATTTGAATTTTCTTTTTTCTTTTTTTAGATCAATTACCAACCTCACTGGGACAAGTCCCATAACTCTGACATGTATTTTGAGCAAATTATGCCCCCTTTTGGACTTAGAAAATTCTGGTTAAAGTTATACATGCAAGTTACTATCTCCAAAACTAATGCAGATATTGAATTGAAACTTCAAATGTGTCTTCGGGGTTATAAAACTAGTTGATAGCAGCAAGTCCCATAACTCTGACCTTCATTTTGGCCAAATTATGCCCCCTTTTGGACTTAGAAAATCCAGGTTAAAGTTTTGCGTGCAAGTACATACAGCTATTACTAAAAGGCATATAGATTTGAAACTTAGTTTTTCTTTTTCTAGATCAATTACCAACCTCACTGGGTCAGGTCCCATAACTCTGACATGTATTTTGGGCAAATAATGCCCCCTTTTGGACTTAGAAAATTCTGGTTTAAGTTTTACATGCAAGTTACTATCTTCAAAACTAATGCAGATATTGAATTGAAACTTCACATGTGTCTTCGGGGTTATAAAACTAGTTGATAGCAGCAAATCCCATAACTCTGACCTTCATTTTGGTCAAATTATGTCCCCTTTTGAACTTAAAACTCTTTTGATATTTAACCTTTTTGTGTAATATTTTCCAGCTTCTGGGTCAATATTTCGAATAGTCGAGCTTGGCTGTCTTACGGACAGCTCTTGTTTTTTCTTCAAAAAATGTCTTGCAAAGGAAAACAGCATCATTGTACACATGCATGAAGTTTAATTCTGTAGAAGTAGACATCAGTTCCTATGTGATTAGAATAATGCTATTGATTTATGTATGTATGGTGTAACCAGCTGAAAAATAATATTATTATTCTATTACCGACACACTTGATATTCCAGTGGTGCTGAAAATGATTGTACAAATACAGTTAGTCTAACGTGAAAATTGAAATACAATTCTGTATATTTTTATCATTGCAGATCATGGTATATGCACAGAACTACAGTCATTTAATTTGCAATATCAGTTTAGTACGCTGGTAAGTCTCATTCAATAAAACTATCGTATTTTGAAACTGTAAATTCAGTTTAGGACACTCTTACGACAAACTTGTCGTATTTTAAAAACTGCAGTGTCAGTTTATTACGTTAGAAGGTCTCTTTCGATAAAGAAGTCGTGGTTATAAACTGCAGTAACTGTATTCATAATTATTGTCCGATGTCCGATATTCCGTGTTTTGTTACATGACGTCAGAATTAATTTCAAGGTATTTTCCCTTACTTTATTATTTTAGCCCAGCATTCCTGTGTTGACTATAGACTGGCCAATTATACAAACTTTAGACCAGCGATTTATATCAGATATAGTCCGTTTTATTCGACCTGGCGGGGCGGAGTTGAACTCTGACTTATGCAAATAATGGAAATCTCAAAAAACGAGCAAAATAGGTTGAGCAATATAACTGTTTAATTCCGTAGTCTTCGGTAACCAACGACTAAAATTCAACGCTACATTGGTTACATGTACTACATACCCTGCACAAAAATGTAGTGGACCGTCGCGAAACCACGCCCCGCCAAGTCAGATAAAATGCACTATAAAGAGTCACATGCTGTATTGCCAAAACACTTTTGTTAAGTTGTCATGTGAGTTTAGGACACGGATTAAATCCCTTTGATCTTCGTGTTGTACGACAAAAATATTAAGGAGAGAACTTCTTCCACAGATCAAATAAGACTGAATGTACATTAATATATGTTATCATCATGAGGAGCTTAACATATTTTTTTCGTGGTTGGGCGAAGATGTGGATATGGGGCTCTCCAATATACAATAAAACTTATTTGCGTCAATTAACTGAAAGGAAATTAGGATTTTATGTAGTGCCATTTACTTGAACGTGTACAACAAAACTAGATTCTACGGCATATAGAATTCCTTGCGAGACGTACGTCTTCTGTGAGCGGCACCTCTATGGACATACATACATATGAGCCGTGCCATGAGAAACCAACATAGTGGGTTTGCGACCAGCATGGATCCAGACCAGCCAGCGCATCCGCGCAGTCTGGTCAGGATCCATGCTGGTCGCTAATGGTTTCTCTAATGGCAATAGGCTTTGAAAGCGAACAGCACGGATCCCGACCAGACTGCGCGGATGCGCAGGCTGGTCTGGATCCATGCTGGTCGCAAACCCACTATGTTGGTTTTCTCATGGCACGGCTCATATTGTTTTTTTCTAATACCTAGACACGTTTCTTGGATCATACGGCCAGACTTACACGGTTAATGATATAGTAACACGGGAGTGAGTGTTCTCTTTCCCTTCGTTGGAAGTTAATCATATACAATCTATTCCTTCCTTTACATACCTGAAATAAAATATGCAAAAACCCAACACATTTTCTTTTTATTTCGTGTTCCCACTGTGTCTGTGTTCCCTTATTTGTCCGTTTTGTTCTCGCGTTTCTGCTTTGTGTGTGTGTGTGTGTGTGTGTGCGCGCGCGTGTGTGCGTGCGTACCTGCGTGCCTGCATGCGTGTATGCAAGGTTGTGTGCGTGTGTGTGTGCGTGCATGTCTGCGTGCTTTGTATTGTGATTGGGGAAGCTGCGTTTTTTTGGCACGTGGCTTTCTCTGTTTGATATTTATTTACTTGTATTTTCAGTGTTCCTGCAGTGGGTTTTGAAGCGGGGAATATCAGTGCAGAAGTGCAGCTCCATGTTATCCATGATACGTTGGATATTTACTATGTTGCTTACTGGTTTTACCAGGCTTCAGCATACTCTGAAATGTTGTTCGTGAATCACTATGAAGGTATGAATTTACATTTCTTGCACAGAAATAAAACTCAAATTCACCAGGACGTTTTGGTACATAAATCATAAAAATAAAACATTGAGCTGTCTCCGTGGCCGAGTTGATAAGGTCGCTGACTTTAAATCACATATCCCTAACCAATGTTGGTTCGAGCCTCTTTGGGGACGATGAATTCTTCATGTCAGAAAGCAATCCAACTGCCTTATGGAAGGTCGGGGGTTCTACCCAGGCCAGGTGCCTTTAACTTTTAGCCCGCCGTAACGAAAATAACAAGAGTTTTTACTTTACCCCAGCGTCATCATCATGTGTACACACCTTTTTAGTTTTTACGCTTCTCAGCAAACTCGTATCTCAGTTATTACTCATCACAGCCAAATGAAACTTCACACATGCGTTTCCCATGATAATACCAATTTAATGACATAAATCCCATAACTCTTGCTATCATTTTGATTACATCATGCCCCGTTTTGTAATTAGCCTTTTTTGTCCGTCGTCCGTCGTCAATCGTCCGTCTGTCAACATTTTAAAAAAAAATCTTCTTGAAAACCATTGGGCAGAGTTACACCAAACTTCACAGGAATGAACCTTTGGTGGCCCCTTTTCAAAATTGTTCAAAGAATTGAATTCCATGCAGAACTCTGGTTGCCACGGCAACCGAAAGGACAAAAATTAAAAATCTTCTTGTCCAAAACCGCAAGGCGTAGAGCCTTTATATTTGGCATGTGATATCATCTATTGGTCCTTTATGAAAATCGTTCAAATTGTGCCCCTGGGGTGAAAAGAGGCCCCGACCCGGGTGTCATTAGTTTTACACGGGCTTGTATAGGGAAAAAAACTTTAAAAATGTTCTTGTCTAAAACTATAAGACCTAGGCCTTTGATAATTGGTATGTAGCATTGCCTCAGGTCCTATACATAAATTAATGAAAATGTGCCCTCTTAGACTTATTTAGGAATAACCTTTAAAAGTCTTCTTGCCAGAGACTGCAAAAGTCTTCTAGTCTATATTTGGTATATTATAATGCCTTTTGGTCCTTTACCGACATTGTTCAAATTTTACCCCTGAGGTGAAAAGAGGCCCTGCCCTGGGGGTCCAAAATTTAACATAGACTTATATACGAAAAAAAAAATCTTCTTGTCTGAAAGTTCAAGGCCTATGCCTTTGATATTTGGTATGTAGCAGTATGCCCCTTGGGTGAAAAGAGGCCCTGCCCTGGGGGTCACTTGTTATATGAGTTATATAGGAATAAATACTTCAAAAATTATCTGGTCATATTATCTAGACTGTTTAATGATAATAACCTGATGACCCCAAGCGATTAGGGGTCACTTGACTGTGACCTTGACCTACTGACCTACATTCTTGTTTTTTAAGATACAGCCTTGAAATTTGGATGACATGTACAGTTTTGTACATCTATCTTAAAACTGACTTTCAGTGACCATGAATGTGACCTAATGACCTTTCTAATATTTTAGCATCAGTTTGCCATTTTAAACATGTGGCTCATATAACTCAGGTGAGCGATTCAGGGTCATCATGACCCTCTTGTTTAAATTTGTTTCAGTAATATTCTGTTCGCAATTGCCAGCAAGTTATTATCTCATTAACTACAAATCACAGTTGAATAAAACTACTTATTTGCCATGGCAATACCAAGTGAATGACAAAGGTTTCATATCCCATACCTCCTCTTAAATATAACTGTAAGTCAGTTTCATAATAATGCCTCTTAGTAGCCCGTCAATCCCCACAGAAATACCTTTATACTCGTGTTACATGACTTTTTCGTCTTTTACATTTTTTTGTATTAACTAATATTGTCTCTTAGTATCCCGTCACTCCCGCCCATCGACCCTATTCTTTTTTTAATTTTAATTTCTTGTGGTTATTGATACTTGTCTCCTTACATCCCATACCAGCATCCCACACTTCCTCCACGTAGCTATATTACTTCCTTCCCTCACTAAATATCCTCCCACTCCCATCTTTCTGACTGTCCCCTTTTATTGTCTCCTAGAATCCCACACTTCTATTTTTAGTCAGCAGCTTGCGTTTCTAGTCCCTGTTTTACCTTTTTTCTTCGATTTTTTTTTAAATGCTCACTTCTGTGTGTTTCTCAGTACTGTTTCTTACTCAGCCGACCCCAACCCACCTAACATTATATCCTTCAAACTTATTCCGCTTAAAGAAACGGCAGGGTGAATATTTCCACCCTGGAGGAGAGTATACAGTTTTAATTGAATGTATAGCCTTTAGTGTTGCGTAGGTTAAAGCAGCATATTGCTTTTCTATTTGTTTTCAGAAATTTATTCTACATCATCAACAACAACAACCCCCTTTTATACAACACCGTCATGTAAGTATGAGATTTCACATCAAGGAATAATATTCTTTAAAGATTCGTAGGACCTTTTTCTTTTTTGAAATTATGCTATTTAGAATTATAATAATGAGAATGGCAGAAGAGGCTATGGGAAAAAGTCTTGAAAAGTTATGTATGCTTGCAGTCCAGCATCTTCATTTTGTCATAGCAGGTGGGTTGGATTGTACCGTAAAAAACCCGGTATACATATTTCACTCGATTTGACGGGCTATTCAAAGTGTACGCGCATCAATACGGTACACCTGCTGAAATATCACGACAAATTTCGGTGTATCGATCACATGATCGGAATAGCCCTGTCTTGTATTAAATCGAGCCCACCTTTTTAGGCAGGTCATATATGGCCACAAGGCATGCCTCCAACAAAGAATATATGTTCAGTTAAGTTTGATGAGGAGCTAATGTGCCCTAGAATAATTGAAGAAAATGCAATATTCCACTATGTTTTTATTCAGGATCAATCTTTCATATTTGTCAAATCTAACCATATTATTGTTCGAGTTAGAATAAGGGACAGATCAGAATACTTCTTCCAGATGTCACGATGTTTATATATATATATCATATCACTTTCAACAGTTACGTAACATTTTGCAATGAACATCTTGTTTTTATAAGCAAAATTATACTAAGCTTGTTCAAAATGCTTGCATATATGGAAGGAGATATTCACACATTTTATCAGTTGATATTTCAATATGACAATTCCATTTCTCATGTTGCTTTTTATAAGTACATTATCCCTGTTTGTATATACATTAATATAATATTATTTTGATAATTACACTAGTCAGTGTTTTTTTATGAAATATAAAAATGTTTCAATTATAAATTAATCAAAAAAACTCCAAATGCAAATATTTTAATTTAAATAGAGTTTTCAAAATTTAAATTTCTTGTTACATTTTTGTTGTTTTCAAAACATTGTTTATATTTAGATACAACAATAGTACTTTTAAAAAAAAAGGCATAGATAAGATCTTATCTATGTGTCTGATAAAAACGAACATCATTCACACAATGAAATGTTAATTATCAAACATACAATCGTCCTCATAATAATGTCTGCAACAAAATAAGATTGTTCTCATAATAATTCTGACGTTATAAAACGAAGGCGAGAACCAGATAGAGGTCGCCGTATAATAATTAACTGCTCCGTCCATTTTCACCACAGCGACGAAGCAGTGTTCAAATTTACGAAATATGACAATTTTGACCATGTCTGAAAGGGTTTAGACCCGGCTAAAACCCCTATGACCATGATATATACATGTATCATACATGGTCTTGTAGGCATAGGTCCAGGCTAAAGATTGAGACCCTGTTCTGGTACCTAAGATAGCCCGAGGGGTCAAGGCAGGTCGTACAAGGTCACAATGTAGTGTTCGAACTTGTGCCTATTTTGACCACGTCGGCAAGTTTTTCAATAAAGTTTCAATAAATAAACATATACACGTATCATAATTTGATGTGTAGGTTTGGATCCTGGCTATCGATTGACACCATGTTCGAGTACCTTGAATAGCCCTAGGGGTCGGGATGGGTCGTAAAAGGATTCTATTTGGTCTTCTAACTTTTTATTTGACCATGTCTAAGAGGATATCGACCAGGTCCGAGGCTTAGCTATGCCAAAGATATATACATATATTATATATAGTCATATGGGTATGAGTCCTGGCTATCGAATGAGACCAAGTTTGGGTATCTGACATACCCATAAGGGTCAATGCAGGTTATTTAAGGCCACCGGGTTGTTCAAATTTAGAAAATAGGTCAATTTTGACCTCGTGTAGGTATGTAAGGCCGAATAAAGACACCGTTTTGTTTTCCAACTTCATATTTTGACCATGACTAAGAGATTTTCGACCGGATTCGAGTCCTTATACCAAAGAAATATACATATATACTACATGGTTGTATAGGTGTAACTCCTGGCTATCGATTGAGACCACGTTTAAGAACCTAGGATAGCCCCAAAGGTCAGGACAGGTCATATATGGCTACAAGGTATGCCTCCAACAGAGAAAATACGGGTATTTTTTACCATGTCTAGAAGGATTTGGACCAAGTTGAATATAGGTATGGGTCCTGGCTACAAAGTAAGACGATGTTCGAGTACCTAAGTTAGTCATGGGTGTCAGGAGAGGTAATACATGGAGGTACGGGATTTCAGTTGATATTGTCACTATGTTAGATTTTGACTTTTGTTCGAGTCTCTACATCCCGGGCACCTACATATACTGTATATGGATATGATGGTAGATTTCTAAGCTTTACATCATTCAAACTACTTATAAGCCCATTTGATACCATCAGAGCACAGGGCAGGTCTCAGAATGTGACCAAAATTGTTTTATGCGATAGGGTGTTGTCTAAGAGAAAGCTGGCCCGACCAGGAGAGCCATGAGAATTGCTCAAATGGTGTCACTGGACTGCCTTGACTGCTTTGAAAAGTTCATATTTTGAGAATATTTCTGGACTTTGACCTACAATCCTGACCCCTAGCCGACCGATTTGGCCTACTTCCTTTAGCTACTGGCTTGCACTTTGCAACAAGGTATCATTTATTAAAATCGGACATAAAGTTATGAAGATATGACTCCTCCAACAAGGCCCATCCCTCTATTTAATATATTTGAAGAAGTATGCATATTTCACGAAAAATGGTACATTTTGAAAGGGTTCCCCGACGAAACCGTCGGTGGTAAATATATACAAATTACGTATCTGTCTAGACAATGTTAAGTTTTAATTTACAAAAGTTATTTCATTAAAAGATCTTGTGTTTGGAACATTCTACAATAGTTTGAAGTTGATGAAAAACACAGACTTTTTCCGTATACGGAAAAGTACGGAAATACAGCTGTTATCCTAAATTACGTACAGACGGACGAACAGATGGTGTCTTTCTGTCACAAACTTTCAGATATTATATTTTTTTTTATAAAAATAAGTTGTTTTTTTTTTCAGTTATTAACGCAAAATAAATATTTTATGTAAGCACTTTTTCCTTGTTTTACGGCTGATATCTTAAAAGCCAAAAATGCCAAATCTCAGGAACTGTTCCCGGGGGCGGGGAAAAATTGATTTTCATATTCGTTTAAATGATATTTCCAACTACTTATTTAAAGAAATTTCAAATTGACATCTTGCTCCTAACGCTTTTATAATAAAATAAAATAGATGATTTTTTCGAAAAATGCGACAGAAATTAACATTATACGGTCCCTATAGCACCTATAGCATGTCTACAGATCGTACAGACAGACAAAACCAACATAAAACTATTTATTTCCATAGAAATAATAGATACACAGTGCAACCTCTCAAGAGCGGCCCTCTCTTAAGCAAAAACCTCTCTATAACAACATCATCAAAATTTTCGTAGAAATTGAAATATCAACTACTCTAATGTGTGAAGTGGCGAATATCCCGTTCCATTTGCATATGGGTGTGTTTTAATCAGTAGTGTCAGTAACTTTTTACTGTTTGTTTATCATTAGAAAAAATGGCGGAAGTCCATTTCGGAAAATAAGTTAATCAATGTGTTGCTAACTTTTTATAAGCTCAAAGAGCAAACAGGTGCACGGTTATATCGCTACTGTATTTCCGTGTTTGTTTGTTGTTAATTGCTTCTGCCAAGGTTACTTCAAAGAAAAATCTTTTAAATTGTAATTTTTGGTTGCTACTGAATATAAATAAACTTAGGGAATCGGCGTTTTTCACTCTTTTTCTCCGTACATTTCATCAATGATAAAGAGATATGTAAACTGCAGCTGAATATTATTGGCAACAGGTGATTATAATACTACTCCATGTGCCGACGGAAGCAGGTGTATCCCTATAGGATGGCTTTGTGATGGAGATAAGGATTGTTACGACGGCTCAGATGAATTGCATTGCTTAAGCACAACACGCGTGGTAACAACACCTACAACAACATATCCAACCCCACCATCACCAAATAGTGAGTACAGTATGGTACCTATATATATATATATATATATATATATAATATAAAGACGTAGTAAATTATAATGACTTCATCTTATATGAATTAGACAAATGAATTCATATGATTCACTTTAGCACAGCGAGCAAGTCTGGATAAACATTAAGTGAGATCACTTAGCCAGATGAACTAACATTCGCTTTTTGCGCTGAGAAGACGGTACAGTGAAAAATATCTACAACATTTGGTTAAAGTCATTAGAGACAGAAAATCAGAAGAAAATTTGTTTTACATATAGGATCCAATATTTTTAACTTTATTCCAATTTTACTCATTGCTACGCTATTATTATAGCGCTGTTTAAAAAATGTTGAACCTGGTGTGCAATCGCTTACATATATTTCAGTCTTGTATACAGAAACGCACATTATAGTCCTGTTCTTGATTAATATTTTTGGTGTAGTTATTGCCTTTTCGGTTTTCCTTATGAAGTTGAAATCAATGTTTGGATTTCAAATTCAGAACCACGACTAGTTGTTCATAAGATCAGCGTTTTCCATTTCGATAATTGTTGGAGCTACAATGCCCCTAAAGGTCATTTTTAATAAAGCTCATCCAGTTTTACTTCTATACTAACAGGGGTTTGAATGAAACTTAAAAACAATTATGACCATTACAAAGTCTAGCTAGACAGACTGAGTTTTGGCGGAGCTATAAGACTTCGAAACGCCTTTTCTCTCCTTGGCAACTGCTAAACATATTTCAAAACATTATCATCACAGCTCTTGTCGGCTGCAAAATCCTGTCTGTACACATCCCTTACAGCAACATTTCAGTTAAGAATTTCAGTACAAAGGGTATTGTAGCTTGCGCCTTTGCATTGCTTTCTAACTGTTTCTTTATAAACTGTTGTTGCATACAACATTCTGAAAACTTTTGTCGAATTGACATTTTAATCACCCCCTCTCTACACAAATCATTCCAAGATGGCGGATATTGCATACATTTTATCAGGTCAGTGACTTGAGAACACTTTGAACTGTTTAAACCTACGATTAAATCCAAGAACATCAGATTGTGTCCATTTTGCATTTAAAAATTATTACGCCCTCATACGACACTGAAGTAGGTCTTTAAAATCCCAAAATATAAAAATGCGGAAAAATCAACAAATACTAACCTTGTGTTTTGTATCCACATCTCTGTTTGCTGAACACGAAAGAATAATTTCAATTTGTTCCCAAGTGAAATTTTATCCGAAATTCTGTTGCTAGATGGATACCCATTCTCACCAAGCAAACGTTTGAAGTGACTTAAATACACACGCCATAGGCAGTACCGTTTCATCTACCGTTGATTTTATTCCATGAAAGTCCATTCCAGATGCAATAAGTGCAGAGAGCTAAAATCCTGAACAAACACTTCGCATGAGTCATTTTCCGTTTTCTACGAGCGTGTCCGTTATAAAAACTTTTTTGTGGTAATTGCAAATACGGTAGGCATACGCTATACATTCGTGACATGGTCTCACATACCTATTAAGAGCGCGTTTATAAAAATATTGGCGTAAATGTCTTTTAGCAGTTATTCTAAAAAACAAGATGGCGTCATTCTGAAGAAAAAAAAAAAAAAAAGAAGTCCGGCAAAACAGCATAATTTGGTCCACCCCTACTTTTGCACTTTATTTCGCATAATGGTAGGATAAAAGTTGTTAATAAATTATGGCATGATAAATAGAATAACAGGTTACTGTCTTTTGAGAAAGGGATGTCTCAGACTCGGCTAGATATGGTCCGGAAGGAGCTCGGCAAGCCTTCCAGGACCATATCTAGCCTCGTCTGAGAAACCCTAACTCAAAAGACAGTAACCTGTTATTCTCTATCTCTCCATCCTTACCATATAGTGATATATAAGGAAACATGTGCATTGATAAAACGTTAATATACGGCTTGCTGCAAAAGCGTTCTTGGTGACATAATTGCCGTGACTTTTAAAAATAATAGAAATACGTTCTGAACTTTTATCATTCATCATTCTAGAATGATAGGAAATCAGTGGATTGGTTTTGGTAAAACTGTTATTTTGGGAGTTTTTTATGGTCTTTGTTGCATTTGGCCAAATTTTAGGTCAGGGCAGGGACGTAGCTAGTCCAAACAACAAGTATCTGTTGTTTTATGCCAGAATGTCTATAAGTACTGCGAAAATATTCCATATAGCCTTAAAAATACGTGTGGAATTATGTATATTTAATTGGATTGGAGGTTAAAAAATGTTTTATAAATAATTATAGCGTGTAGACCTGACCAGTTTGAGTGTGCCGACGACGGCAGGTGTTTACCTGGCTCTTATGCTTGTGACGATTATATTGATTGTTATGACCGATCGGACGAAGCAGGTTGTGGTAGGTCAAATTTCGTTTCCTTGAAATTATGCAGTTTTTAAATATAACATATAATCATGTTCATTTTACGACGAAATCGTGAAATTGAAGTTAATCATGACTCTTATATGATATAAAGAAATACCAGGCAATTTGGAATTTGGAAATAACTAAAAGCAAAATTTTCTGTTTTGAAAAACCTGAAGAAGTCAACACATTTATTATATGCTATTATTGATCTTATTAAAGCAAGTGTTGTTTATATCAAGGACACATAGAATTTTCATATTATTTCTTGCTGAAATTTGTTCATAGATTGTCCAGAGTTTCGTTGCAACAATGGTGACTGTATCTCTTATGAAAGTATCTGTAATGGTATATACGATTGTACAGATGGAAGTGACGAAAGAGGGTGTCCAGTTGGTAAGATTATTCTACACATAATTCTACACATAATTTCACAATGATTTCGTTGCATAGTTCCACAAATTAATTCCTCTCATAAACCCACACATGCTCGTTTGAGACGGCTTTAGTAAAATCAGAAAATAATGAGAGAGATCTGTTTATAGTAAACTCATTTTATTATTATTATTTCGTAAAAATTAGTCCTAACGAAATCTCCGATTAACTTTCTTTTGCGAGAAAACTGTTTCTATTTATACCAGAGATTAACCTCGCATTGTTAGGATGTGGCCTAAAATGTGATTTACAGTGCACTGTGTACTCTTTTGTCTGAATATAAAATCATTTTCTCTACCGAATCAGTCCAATTCAAAGAGATGTTTTGGTTATAATGGGATCGGATTACATCTTATTACGTATTTAGGAAAGAATTGTTATGTTTTGACATATATCTTTATGACCAATGACCAATTTACTTGAAAACAAATGTGATTGTAATGTATTATATATTTATATTTAGTTTATCTTATACATCTTAGAAACATCCAATTTACGTGTAATAGTATGATTCTGATGTATTTATTTTTCAGTCTGCGCAAATAACACATTTACATGTAAGGTTATAAAAGAGTGTGTCAATATAAGTAATGTTTGTGATGGAAAGAAAAACTGTAAGGATGGTACTGACGAATGGTACAACTGCTCTCGACCCGCCACACCGTCTCAAGGTAACATTTTTCTGTTTTTCATATTTTCATGTACATTGTAGTTTGATATCACATCATTAAGTGATTCTATACATTAATTAACAAGCAAGCAGTATGTCCATTTAATTTCTACGTACCAATGTACCCATTAACAGTATGTGTAACTACTTTCTGTACATCAATTTACGCCCTTGCAGTATGTGCAACTACTTCCTCCGTACCAATGTACCCACTAGCAGAATGTGTAACTACTTTCTGTATATCAATTTACGCCCTAGAAGTATGTGCAACTACTTTCTACGTACCAATGTACCAACTAGCAGAATGTGTAACTATTTTCTGTACATCAATTTACGCCCTTGCATTATGTGCAACTACTTCCTCCGTACCAATGTACCCACTAGCAGAATGTGTAACTAGTTTCTGTACATCAATTTACGCCCTAGCAGTATGTGCAACTACTTTCTACGTACCAATGTATCAACTAGCAGAATGTGTAACTAGTTTCTGTACATCAATTTACGCCCTTGCATTATGTGCAACTACTTCCTCCGTACCAATATACCCACTAGCAGAATGTGTAACTACTTTCTGTACATCAATTTACGCCCTTGCATTATGTGCAACTACTTCCTCCGTACCAATGTACCCACTAGCAGAATGTGTAACTACTTTCTGTACATCAATTTACGCCCTTGCATTATGTGCAACTACTTCCTCCGTACCAATGTACCCACTAGCAGAATGTGTAACTAGTTTCTGTACATCAGTTTACGCCCTAGCAGTATGTCCATTTACTTTCTACGTACCAATGTACCCACTAGCAGAATGTGTAACTACTTTCTGTACATCAATTTACGCCCTTGCAGTATGTGCAACTACTTTCTACGTACCAATAATGTACCAACTAGCAGAATGTGTAACTACTTTCTGTACATCAGTTTACGCCCTAGCAGTATGTCCATTCACTTTCTACGGACCAATGTACCCACTAGCAGAATGTGTAACTACTTTCTGTACATCAATTTACGCCCTTGCAGTATGTGCAACTACTTTCTACGTACCAATGTACCCACTAGCAGTATGCGTTACTACTTTCTGAACATCAATTTACGCCTATGTGTAACTACTGTGTGCACATCTACTTACCCACTTGCAACATGTATAACTGAATTTCTGTGCATCAATTTACGCCTTAATAGTATGTGTTACTACTCTCTGTGCATCAATTTACGCCTTAGTAGTATGTGTTACTACTCTCTGTGCAGTAATTTACGTCCTAGCTGTATGTGTAATTATTTTCTGCACATCAGTTTACGCCCTAACAATATGTCCAATTACTTTCTGTACATCAGTTTACGCCTATGTGTAACTACTGTGTGCACATCGACTTACCCACCCGCTGCATGTAAAACTGAATTTCTGTGCATCACTTTACGCCTTAGTAGTATGTTGTAACGATATTGTTCACTTTATTGTAATAGGATATGAGCCAGCGGTAACCATTCAATATTGAACGTGAAATGTAAACATTATCTGTGACTAGTTTATGACGTTATTCGTCTATATCAGCATCAGTGCCAGACACATGATTATGTGGCCAAATGTAGAATAAAATTATTGTCTCCACTACTTTGTCGTATATTCTTGATATGTTGTTTTAAAATCAGAACAAACTTTATTCAGTGTACGTTAACACTGTGTGTGTTTGTATATGTGCATAAATACATGTGTTTGCTTGAATGTTAATTTGCATATTGTACATTTGTTATTTCGACATTTTTACCTATGCAAATTGATTTTCAGAGTATGAAATTCGGCTAATGGATGGTTATGTTGATACCACAAATGAGTCATATGGGCGTGTGGAAATCAGACTCCTGGTTGATGGGCAGCCAGTCGGCGACTTTGGCACTGTCTGCGATGATAGCTGGGGAACCCAAGAGGCCATTGTTCTATGTAGATCACTGAATGCAAGGTAAATAGTTTGAAGTAGAGAGAAATACATATTGCAAGAACTTTGGTAAACACCTATAGAAACTACTGAATAAGTACAGAAATCAGGAGTTTTAGTTTATATATCTTGAAAGATAGCCCGATCATCAACTAGCAACAGTTTAATAACTTATTAAGGCATGAAACATTCAACGATATATTGTTTGATGATTACCAGAGAAATAAATGACAAAACTGTCAAATATCTACATGCTTCAAATACATGTTTAACCGAGATTGATATCTTGTTGAAAATGAATATTTTTTTCTTCAAATGATACGTTGACTTTAAATGAGAAAAGATGTACAGTAAATTTTTATGGGTTAAGGAATAATTTAAATTTAACTGATTTCGACAATGCTGTAAACAAAGTTAACGTTATGAAGGCGTCGCTGACATGGGCCGGTATGCATACCCCTTACTTAAACATATGGCGCTAAAATCAAATGCAAAGTAACAATTTCATATTTTTTTCAAAATGATACAAATTTAAGACGTAGTCTTTGGCTAGTATTGAAGTTATGGCACCAGTCTTCGGACTATGTGAACAACCCTCGAACATATTAATACAAGACAAATCTTTTTTTTTTCTTTTGAAACTTGATACAAGAATACCTCGTAGTCGCTTGTAGATCACAAAATACATTTGAGCCGCGCCATGGGAAAACCAACATAGTGGGTTTGCGACCAGCATGGATCCAGACCAGCCTGCGCATCCGCGCAGTCTGGTCAGGCTCCATGCTGTTCGCTTTTAAAGCCTATTGCAATTAGAGAAACTGTTAGCGAACAGCATGGATCCTGACCAGACTGCGCGGATGCGCAGGCTGGTCTGGATCCATGCTGGTCGCAAACCCACTATGTTGGTTTTCTCATGGCGCGGCTCATTTTACGTTAAATGAATTCTGAACAAGGACTCTGGTAAATTAAACGATAAACTACAAGAAGGCCTTAATTGTTTTCATTTTACCTACTCATTAAAATAATTTGATAAAACTTCTGTTGAACGTCATTTACCCAAGTAGTAATGAACAAGACATCATTCAACAATTTAACACCATTATTAACTTATAATGCTCTCTTTCTGGTCCGCGCGTCCATCGTACATGATACAGACAGAACACGCACGACTGTGTTTTCTTTTGTCATATATGTGTCAC
Source organism: Mercenaria mercenaria (assembly GCF_021730395.1). Classification (NCBI taxonomy): domain Eukaryota; kingdom Metazoa; phylum Mollusca; class Bivalvia; order Venerida; family Veneridae; genus Mercenaria; species Mercenaria mercenaria. The sequence continues at coordinate 23,569,500 of NC_069366.1, read as the reverse complement.
TGACACGTGCACTGAAACTTGTTTCACTTGCTCTAAACATTTACCTTAACACGACGCTGAAATCTTTGTTACAAATGGCATACTTTATTGAGATTCACATCTGTTGAAGGATGTTAACGTCATTTAACATTTAAGGTTTAGGGGACGAATTATCTTCCCAATATTTCCTTCACATCATCTATATATCAGTAAAGTGCCAAACTTTAGTGCTCATTTGTCAGTTTTGATCGTTATTTGTGGTAACAGAATGATCTATGGAAGAAAAAGATACTTTATAAATAAGGGATTTTTTGGACCAGAAAAAGAAAAAGATACTTTATAAATAAGGGATTTTTTGGACCATACACACATGACACAGCTAACTTACCATGGTGTTTCAAGAATGGTTTACTCGTGTACTTCTAAATAAAAGGTGTTTACTGGCATCGTTTTTTCCTTATTAATCATTCGGTTTAGCTACTTATAACAAACAAATACTAGTTTTAGGGGGATATTTTTGTTGTTGTTTTTTAAAGTAATTACTGGGTTCAACTGTGATTTAAATCATGATAATAGAAAAACCTTGTGACCTCTCTAGAGGCCATATTGTTCAATGGATCTTCATGAAAATTGGTCAGAATTTTTATCTTAATGGTATCTAGGTCAAGTTCAAAACTTGGTCACATGAGCTCAAAAACTAGGTCACTGTGTCAAATAATAGAAAAAACGACGTCATACTCAGACCAAAACTGGGTCATGTGGGGACAGGTGAGCGATTCAGGACCATCATGGTCCTCTTGTTGTATTTTTATTTCGCTCACAGTTATTATATTTTAAACTGTGAAGACTTTTACGTAATTCGTGTGTATTTTTCACTGATTATTTACTATTTGTAACTCGTCTTTTATTTGAATTTTCGGAATAGTGACCCTTCAAACAGCTTTGCATATGGTGGTTCAGCATTTGGTAAAGGCAGCGGGGAAATATGGTTAAGTAACTTCCATTGCTATGGGAACGAAGATGAATTACAAGACTGTATATCATCAGAATGGGGTCAGGCTCATTGTTCACATCAACAGGACGCTTCGATATCATGCGGTATGTGTATTGAATTAGTCTTGTATATTTAGCGGACAGCCCGGCCTCTTAGTTCAGTAGGGAACACGCAGATCTACGGATCGCAGGGTCATCCCCGGGCGAGGACTATGTTCTACAAGACAATTTGATAAAAGACGGTGTGCCCCCAACCTTCTAATCCATGTGAAGAAGTTTGTAGCTGCTTGCGAAGAACAGTTTAGTACTGATTAAGAATTCAGGAACACTGGTAGTTAAGTAACTTAAATGCTTAACCTTAACAAAAAAATAATGATCTGTTTTACTGAGGTTACTGCCTTTGAAACGATGCAGTTTATGTATATATGTATAACCGATTTTATTGAACATATTCTGTCTGTAATGCTTATCCTTTTGTGTTTCATAATCGCATACATGACCAGTTTTGAGGTAACATATATTTTTGGGTCAATGCAAGCACTTCTAACTAAATTAAATAAATGCCTTTCTCTTACTATTAACTTGTAGACAGTTGTATCGTCATAATTACTTTTACATAAAAGATAAATGATTTTTAAGTATGAGTTTTCCATTTCAATCAAGGAATTAATCGTGTATCAACACCCTCGACTACTTCGTCAACATTAGGACCAAGAACAACGTATCCAACATTATCAACACCATCCTCGACGCCAATGCCAGGTAATAAGCTAAATTGAGAACAAAGCTTTGTTATATTCATTTATATAATTTTATTATGTATGACCATGGTATCTGTAAAAGTTTATAAGAACCAATAAAGTAACCAATAATGTTGATTGGTGGTTAAGAGTAATTAACATAAAATTTAACATCAAACATACATTTCATTATCCCCCATAAATGTCGTATAATAAAAACGACCATAACTAAGTGATCTGCCTAATCTTCACTACAAACTGACTTGACGAAATATGCCAAATTTGAAATTTTTCGGGTTTTTAGCTCACCTGTCACAAAGTGACAAGGTGAGCTTTTGTGATCGCGCGGTGTCCGTCGTCCGTCCGTGCGTCCGTAAACTTTTGCTTGTGACCACTTTAGAGGTTACATTTTTCATGGGATCTTTATGAAAGTTGGTCAGAATGTTCATCTTGATGATATCTAGGTCAAGTTCGAAACTGGGTCACGTGCCATCAAAAACTAGGTCAGTAGGTCTAAAAATAGAAAAACCTTGTGACCTCTCTAGAGGCCATATATTTCATAAGATCTTCATGAAAATTGATCAGAATGTTCACCTTGATTATATCTAGGTCAAGATCAAAACTGGGTCATGTGGGTTCAAAAACTAGGTCAGTAGGTCTAAAAATAGAAAAACGTTGTGACCTCTCTAGAGGCCATATTTTTCATGAGATCTTCATGAATATTGGTCAGAATGTTTACCTTGATGATATCTAGGTCAAGTTCGAAACTGGGTCACGTAGGGTTAAAAACTAGGTCATTAGGTCTAAAAATAGAAAAACCTTGTGACCTCTCTAGAGGCCATATTTCTCAATGGATCTTCATGAAAATTGGTCAGAATGTTCACCTTGATGATATCTAGGTCAAGTTTGAAACTGGGTCACGTGGGGTTAAAAACTAGGTCAGTAGATCTAAAAATAGAAAAACCTTGTGACCTCTCTAGAGGCCATATTTTTCATGAAATCTTCATGAATATTGGTCAGAATGTTTATCTTGATGATATCTAGATCAAGTTCGAAACTGGGTTATGTGGGGTCAAAAACTAGGTCAGTAGATCTAAAAATAGAAAAACCTTGTGACCTCTCTAGAGGCCATATTTCTCAATGGATCTTCATGAAAATTGGTGAGAATGTTCACCTTGATAATATCTAGGTCAAGTTCGAAACTGGGTCACGTGCGGTCAAAAACTAGGTCAGTAGGTCTAAAAATAGGAAAACCTTGTGACCTCTCTAGAGGCGATATTTTTCAATGGATCTTCATGAAAATTGGTCAGAGTGTTTACCTTGAAAATATCTAGGTCAAGTTCGAAACTGGGTTACGTGGGATTAAAAACTAGGTCAGTAGATCTAAAAATAGAAAAACCTTGTGACCTCTCTAGAGGCCATATTTTTCATGAGATCTTCATGATTATTGGTCAGAATGTTCACCTTGATGATATCTAAGTCAAGTTCGAAACTGGGTCACGTGGGGTTAAAAACTAGGTCAGTAGGTCTAAAAATAGAAAAAACCTTGTGACCTCTCTAGAGGCCATATTTTTCATGAAATCTTCATGAAAATTGGTGAGAATGTTCAGCTTGATGATATCTAGGTCAGGTTTGTAACTGGGTCATGTGCGGTCAAAAACTAGGTCAGTAGGTCGAAAAATAGAAAAACCTTGTGACCTCTCTAGAGACCATATTTTTCACGAGATCTTCATGAAAATTGGTGAGAATGTTCACCTTGATGATATCTAGGTCAAGTTTAAAAGTGGGTCACGTGCCTTCAAAAACTAGGCCATTAGGTCAAATAATAGAAAAACCTTGTGACCTCTCTAGAGGCCATATTTTTCAATGGATCTTCATGAAAATTGGTCAGAATTTTTTATCTTGATGATATCTAGGTCACATGTGCTCAAAAACTAGGTCACTATGTCAAATAATAGAAATAATGACGTCATACTCAGTTCAACACTGGGTCATGTGGGGATAGGTGAGCGATTCAGGACCATCATGGTCCTCTTGTTTTAATACATAATTTATTTTAGGTCGATTGTAAAGGAAGTTCTACAACTTATATTAATCACTCTCGACACCTCATTCCTGATGGAATCCATCGCCACGAGGGTATGAGAGAAGATACCAGTTTCCCTTTTAATGCTGAGCGCCAAGCAAGGGAGCTACTGGTACCATTTTTCACGTCTTTGGTATGACGCGGCCGGGAATCGAAACCTCCCGCACTCGAAGCGAACGCTCTACCACTAGCCTATCGAGGCGGTTAAATTTTTCGTTCGAACATGAAATTACCTCTTCACACTTTTAGGCAATAAAGTTGTACAAATAGTTATGTTTTATTAATTGCTGACCAGGTTAAGAAAATATTTCATTTTACAGGTGAGAATATTCGGCTGGTTGATGGCGAAAACTGTTTAGAAGGTAGAATAGAGGTTTTCTACAAAGGAGAGTGGGGAACAGTGTGTGATGATGGTTTTAATTATGAGGAGGCACGAGTTGTTTGCAGATCACTTGGATTCTGGTAATGAAATTCCATTTGACGATGTTTTATAATTTTTCCTTCTCAAATGAAAACTGTCAGGATCGCAGGTCTCTGGGTTTCCGGTTATTATGATATATAAAGCGAAATTGTGTTATACCCTACTGTAAGTTTAAAAAAATAACTGTAACGGTTTCACATTCAATGTTTCATAATTCTTAGTTTTCTTTTGACAAAACTATTTTCCGATTAATGCCATTTCCAACCCCACTGTCCCTCTTGGGGCGCATATGGCTAGTGCAGTGTCTTGCCGCCCGTCGTCGCACCTAATTTGTGTCCGGATGGTATCTTTGTCATCCATAATTGCTAGGCTCCAATGTTCCCCTAGACTAACAACTAGACTGATAATATATTTCTACATTTTCCCCCTACAATTATTTCAATTTCATAGAGGCAAAAACCAGTCTATTTTAGAGACTTTCACAGAGGAATGATGTCGTCATATCGCTTTCAAAGTGAATAAGATTATTACCTGATAATGTGTTCGTGATACACAGTTTTACAAATGCAAATGAAATTGGTTTTGATTCACAGTAGGTGAAATGCTTAACTTTTTCTTGCCTCAGCTATTCATTTTCTTACCTGCAATTCAGTGAATGACAATAAACGGACACTGATTGCTCTCCACTCACAATCCGAAAAAAATATTTCATGATAGAAATGTGGTGCATGAAGTGTGACATTAATTGTTTTGTGTTTTCAGGACCTACTCTTCCTACTATAATCTGAGGTTCGGGTATACTTCTTCTTTGCCGATCCATATGTCTTATGTTTACTGTCCTACAGGGAATGAGAGCAGTATATTTGATTGTCAATACCAAACACCATACTGTAATCATTATGAGGACCAGGGTATACGCTGCTGTAAGTTTATTATGTTAAATTATTAAGGTACGTTACAATGGAACCTAAGATGCCAATATCTTTCAGATTTCATAATGGGCGAGGAATGTCATTTTGACGTCAAGTTCTTACGCGTCTCCGCGTTTGTAAATTTAGGTTCTAGTAGGTGTATGTAAAAATATATTGGATTTGCATCGAGAAATACTCGCTCTTTCAATCAGCAGTAACGCATTGATTCGCACTAAGATAGCGTCTGAAATGTCACAACTTGATGCAAAATTTGCACATCAGACTTGATAAGTTGTAAGCTTTGTATCATAAAATATGCACGAGGTCAAGATCTACAGCGAAACTTTGTACAAATTCAGGAATTCAGGTATGAATATTTTTCGATGCGAAGCTAATGATGCTTTATCAAATTTCGGATTGCTTATTTAATGTCATATTAATCATATTAATATTAATATCTGGTTTACCATTAGTATATCTGGAAATGTCGTCGTTTATGAACTTTTTTACGATATGATAAGTATTCAGATGACGTTAAAATGACGTCACACTCCGATTACGATATCCGAACGTCAACGTGTAAAACATTGACGTTTCATGTCGTATTGTAGGTACACGGAGAAATTATTTTTATAATATTGAAACAAATTGGCGTTTCGTGTATTATTATAAGTACAGGGCGATTATTCACAACTACTCTTGCATACTTACAAACTACATTTATGAAGTAGGTTTGTGAAGCAATATTTGATCTTTCAAATGTCATGATTGTTCATTTTTTATCCATTATAGTATATTTCTCGATTCGTTAATATATAACATAATATATTTTAACCATTATATATATATATATTTCTCGAGTTCTGTAAAACATAATGTTTCGCTAAATATGATAAAAGAAAACCGAAACCCATGTGATGTTGAATGCTTTTGTAACGTTATGACGTATTCCTTGCTTTCTGACGTACCTTGCCCGCGCTTTGTTTAAATACGGAAGAAATAATGTATAGAAAAACGGTGTTTTAACGTTACCAATACACGAAAAGAGGTTATAAGTCAGCGGAATAATTTCACGTGGGCGGAGCCCGAGCGAATTATTCTCACGATGTATAACTGCTTTGAATAAAAGATGACATATCTATATATTATTTAGATTGTAATATGTCCTTTATCAAAAAACAATAGTAGTAGCAGTACAGTAGCGCAACAAAAACATTGACGTCATCGTACGTTAACGTGACGTCATTTGAACTTAAGCGTGTTTTAACAGAAACAAGCATATAAGAAGTTTCAAATATGGCATACAAGAAAAATATTGTATCACTGGCTGTAGGTAATTGTTTACGCGTTCACTGGACAGAACCTTTTAAACGCCTATAAATAGTGTTTCTCGTGCCAGATATTCCTATCTGTCCCTAAGGCATTGAATAATAATCTCCTGCTGTATTAAATAAAGTTCACTTCGTTTGACGTCTATGCTTTTGAGATATTTTTTACATATTTAATTTCTACAGAGTGTGTATAAATAAATCTCTCTAGAAGTCTCTGATTAACCTTTTTGTAAGATAACTAGAGCATGAAACGCTCGGGGTATGCTTTCACGGACGTTCGTCTTCCGTTCGTCTGTCCGCATTTTACTTCAGACGACATCTCCTCTTAAATCATAGTTAAGATACTCTTCAGTTTCTTTTTCAAATGGTTGCTTTATAAGGACGAAATAGAAAAACAAATTAAACAACTTCTTCTCATGAACCGCTCCATAAATTTTGATCAGAGCTGGTCATTTAAAGGCCTTTTCCAAGATTTTTTTCTATCACATGTGGGCACCTGACCCCTATTGGGGGCAGCTGGAGGTAAAAATAGAAAACAAAATCTTTAAACTACCTTTTCTCGCGAATCGCTTGATTGATCAGTCTGTAGTAAAATGAGAAGGTCTTCTCCCATTTGATTTAAATGGAGGCACTGGGCCCCTGTTAGGGGCCACTGGAGCTAAAAATAGGAAAAAATTTGATGGATCTTCACTCAAGTTGGTCCATAGCATCATTATAAAGGACCTCTCCCGATATTGTTTAAATGGAGGCACTTTGTCTGATTTAGGGGTAGCCACAAAAGAAAATAGATAAGTTTTTTTAATACATTCAATGAACTGCATAATGTATGTTCACAAAATATGCTCTGAAGCTAGGTCGGAGTGAAGCTAGGTCGAAGTGTTTTGTTCTCACCAAATTGTATATTAAATAATCTAATATTTATTACTTATTACAGATTAAGGGAACATGTCTTTACCAGCGAGTAAAGCGTTGTTTTTATTTCGTTTTTCTTTTTTTCGTGAAAAAATAAAATAAAAACTAGGTCACCGTATCAGATTATTGAAAAATCTAGTTTTCATATAGGGAATTGTATTTTCCGCTTGTGTTTCATAAGGGTTCATATAGGTCAAATTTTACTTGAAATTTTCTCTCTGAGCTTCATAAATATCTTGCACTAAAATTTAGGTTAAATTTGAAACTATGTAACTTAAGGTTAAAAACTAGGTTGAAAATCTTGTTTACATATTAGAGGCCATATTTTACGCCTGATCTTTATGAAATGTTGTAAGTGTGTCATTTTTAACAAATTTTTGATTAATCACTGGTTGGTGAGTTAGATTCGAGAACTAGGTCACTAGGTTTAATTGTGTTTCTTTTTCAAGCTTTTGACACTGTGATAATTATGAAGTAAAAGTATTAAATTGTTACATTTTAGCTCGACTATTCAAAGAAAGGGCAGAGCTATTGGACTCACCCATGCGTCGGCGTCTGCGCCGCTTCGGTGTTCGCGTCGGCTTCGCAATTTTGTTATGTTTTGTATGTAAGCTGGTATCTCAGTAACCACTTATGGAAATGGATTAAAACTTCACACACTATTTACTGTGATAAACTGACTTCAGTTGCACAGGTTTCATAATTCTGTTTTGTTTTTTACAAAAGTATGCCCCTTTTTAGATTTTGATCCTTTTGTCAAGCTTTTACATGTAAGTTATCTCTGTACCCAGTAATGGGAATGGATTGAAACTTCACACCCTTGTTCAGTGTGATGATATGACATGCAGTGCACGGGTTCCATAATTCTATTTTGCATTTGTACAAAAGTATGCCCCTTTTTCGAGTTAGTTGTTTTGGGTTAAGTTTTTGTATGTAAGCTGGTATCTCAGTATCCACTAAAGAGAATGGATTGAAACTTCACACACTTGTTCACTGTTATAATTTGACATGTAATGCACAGGTTCCATAATACTACTTTGCATTTTTACAAAATTATGTTCCTTTTTCAACTTAACTTTTTTGTTAAGTTTTTACATGTAAGCTGATATCTCAGTACCTACTGGGAAAGGATTGAAACTTCACACACTTGTCCATTGTCATGAGCTTATATGCATTGTACAGTTTCCATTACCCTGTTTGCAACTTAACATAATTTTGCCCTTTTACAACTTTGATATTCATTCAGTTGACAAGGCTGTTAAATAGTCGAGCGGTGCTGTCCTCCGACGGCTCTTGTTCAGTCTCTTTTGTTCAACAGGAAACTAAACTAGACAGTGTTAGAATGTAAAAAAATGCATGCATATACTTTAGTAATAAAAGTGACGAATATCAAAACAATAACAGCTATCCGAAATTTGTGAAATGACAAAATTACTGAACCGACTGATATTGATACCACTGATGTTGTTTTTTTAATGAATATAGATGGTGACCCATACATAGAGTGCAAAACTGGACCGGATATTCCAAGCGTTAACTGTTCCTTTACTGAGGATAGATGTGCATACAACATGACGGTCATATCTGGCAGTACAAACTGGAAATGGACACAGGCTGATGTAGCAGGCATGACTCATGCAACAAACTCTTCCAATTCTACTGGTACTAAATTCCTTTTTGCTTACACAGTCTCATCAAAAGGTTAAAAAATTCAAATTGATGTGTATTTTATTAGTTATGCAAAATAAGATAAGGAATCAAAATCAGTTAAAAAAGTTGATGTAATGGTTACAGTTGATGTTACATAAAAGTGTCTGTACTAATTTCATTTTGAGTACTTGCTCCGTTAGTTTACATGAAATTAAAATTATGTTTGACGCTACACTGCGGCTTACTGAAATATGCATTTATATTTTCCAGGCCGTTTAATGATTTATCGGAATACATTCGGTTCTGAAATGGAAAGTGCAAGAATGGCGTCTCCAAAGTTTAATACATCGTCTGCAGAAATGAAAGTAGAATTTTATTACCAGCTGCAAGAATCGTCCTACAACGATCTAATATTTAGTCTAAATGAAGAAAAGGAGGGTGGTGAAGAAGAGGAAGAACATCTCTTATGGAACAGCGTTCATCTTCGGCGTGACCAGGAGTACCAATGGCTTTACGAATGTATACAGTTGTCCGGCTTAAAAGAGACTTCAAACTGTAAGTGATTAACTTTTTAGTTTTTATTTTCAATTTTGAACATTGGCTAGACAGTAGTTTCAATGACAGGTTGGCCAACCTACGTGACTTTTGGATACCGTGCACGCGGAGAAAATGCCCCGATTCAAGTAGCATTCTGCCTATATTTGGCTTCTTACTTGACGGATTTTCATAAGATAAAGAGTGTCCAGTACAGAAATAAGAGCTCTTTACTCCATGCAAAACTTCAGCAATCATTATTAAGTCTAAGTACTTTTCTCAAGCATTTCGTCCAACTGCAAAAGTGTGTGCGTTATCTACACAGTAAGTCTAAGTAAATCGGTGCACGAAGTGTTTGAGAAATGTACAGAGAACTAATGGCAGATGCGTTGTTCATTTTGTTGTCTCCGACGTACTTTACAGAGACTGAGAGGAGATAATTATTTACCTCTAGAAAATAATTTTTCCCTAGAAAATATCAAAAGAAATGAAATTTTGTATAAGATATCTTTATTTACCTCGCTAGGAAAGATTGATACAGCTTTAATTTCATTGGATCTTGTAACATAAGAGAATAATTCCAAAAGAAACTGGAACGTTTGTAAACATTAACTAATATTTACATCAATAACATTCATTCATGTCTTGCTTTTCACTAGTTTATTCAAACTTAACTTCTAGAAATATCTAATTAATTATTTCAGTTTTTTTCAATAGAAATTGAATGTTGATAGTTTAATGCCCTATTCTTCCGGTTAACTACAGGCAAAGCTCCATCTTTGAATGTGACCGTGGTTATTTCTAAATATATAACATCCAAAAAGGACACGCATTAGGGAAAGGTTTCCACTACTGCCGATAAACACTGGCAATTGCTGACATAATCTGAATGCAATTTGGTTTTTTTCTTGGCTTTTCGGAGATAAGGTAGAGGTATTGCATTCGATAGCGTCGGCGTTCCGATGCATGTGAGCCGGTATTACAGTATCTACTTATGAAAATGGAATGGAACTTCACACACTTGTTCACTGTGATAATCTAATGTGTATTGCAGAGATTTCGAAGTATTCCTTTGCCTTTTTAGATTAATGTACGAGTAGAAAATTATATGAAAAAAAATGTTGAATAAAGGCTTGCATGTAAATGCAAATCTTTATAGAAAGGAACGAAGAAAATGGGAATAAAAAGGAAAACGGATAAAAAAGTGAAAATTGATCGGGAAAAAATGTTCATGTGAACTCGAACTCTTACAAAACTATTATTGTTAATATTTATAACAATATTATAATTATTTAGTATCATAATTTGCAATTATTTAGTGTCTCAAAAATGGCCAAACATGGGTTGCGTCAAGATGTTTGTTTTAATGCTGTCATAATCTTGTAATAAACGAGTAAGGTACTATAATAGATGGGACAGACTGAGCTGTCTATAGTTATACTTGTCTAATATCTGGGCAAATATTACATTTAGAAGAAATACATAAATATCATACAGTTTATAAAACAACTGCATCTTAAATAAAATACCATATAGAAAATTCACTAACAATATAAGTACAGTCGAGGGAAACTATAGCTTAAAGATAGTTGACTTCTTATTTACATATTTCACTTTTGCTGTAGACTCACTAGTATTCACAGCTAAACGTGGGCCAAGTGCAAGCTCCACTGTAGCTGCAGACGAAATTCTGCTCACTGATGGACTATGTGCAGGTAATACTTTCATAATTTTCACATTGTAACTATATCAGAAAAGTCACAGTATAAATTAAGTAACCTAGTATACAGAGGATATTTGTTTGTTTTAGTGTAAGATGGTAATTTATTTTATACTAACTGATGAAATATTGTGTTTTAATAGTGAGATATAATCCGTATCGCTCACTACGTATCATTCATTGTAAATGATACAGATCTAGCTTTGCCGATCTTCTTGTACATTGTGTATAAATATTTAATTATTTGCTTAAGACAGGGTGAAAATTGTAGTCGCACTTCGTCCTTTATAGTATATTTCTCAATTCAAATTATTTTACTTAATGAGAATTTCACAACGTTATGCAGCGCAGCAAGGAATAAAAAAATGGAACTTTATGTCGTATGCGTCTTTCTAAAGTCACAACACGTCTGACGTCATGTTTTCCACGCTGAGATTAACATTTGTCGCAAAATGCATATCTCAACGTAATTAAGGATAAAATAAAAAGAAACTTTGTTTGTTTTGAGTGAATATGGAATATATTCCACCTCAAAGTGAGAAAATGTTCACATTCTCACTCGTGCTAGACCATGAAAATATTTGAAATTTCTCGCTTCCCAGTGAGATATATTTCAGAAATAATATATCTCATTTAGTGATTTCTTGCTGAATAAATCATTGTTCGAAATTCAGCAAGAAGGAATTATATCACGAGGGCGCAGCCCGAGTGATATAATAATACCCATCTGAACGACAAACAATGATTTTATTCAAGAGCAAATCACTAAATTAGATATATTATTTCGATTCTAACACGTTATAAAGGATTTTAAAGTAATCCTTGACGACATTCATTAAATATTTGCCAGTTTTCCATTGGTTTCTTTTCCAGCGCGTCGCTATACCGTTTGACGCTATGACGCAATAATTGTGACGTCAAAAAAAATGTTGTAGGGATAATACACGTTTTTGGTGTATTCACGTCTGCGGAAGCCCGGGGGATTGTTTGTGACCGAGACCGAAGGTCGAGATCACAAATATATCCCAAGTGCTTCTTCAGACGTTAATACACAAAACAAACGTTAAATGTCGCTATACTTGCTTAAAAAAACCTTACCCGACGACCAAATGTATTGCTTTCATATGTAATTTAATTACCATTCTGTTGTTTTTGGAAACGGTAAACATGTTTTAAGTATCCTTATCCAGGGCCCAGAAATAACACTATCAAAAGCACATCCTGAAGGCTTTTACACGATTTCTTTTACCTCTCATTATTACTAACATGAAATTACCAATAACTGTTCATATAACTTCACAATTTGGTAAACTTGAGCACAATTTCAAGAATAATAACTTTACATTCGAGTTATATTGAGTACGGACACAGTTGGAGTACGAATGAGTACGAACGTATTGTCAAGCTTTCAAGCTGTTTATATAAATTCTTCCAAAAATAAGGTAAAAACATACCGACTGATACCAAATTCATAAATATGATTCCTAAAAACAAACAATCGCACAAGTTACAGGCGATTCTTAAACATGCACGTTCTACAAAAACTGAAACGACGCTGAGTTCCAAAAAGGGGAGTAGATCTAAACAAGGGAAGAAGCGAGTACGAATATTGCTGGGGGCAGTGAATTTTGCGTTGGTGACTGGTACAACAGAACATTGCATCTTTTATGCTACAAGAAACGTTATTATGGAAGAAACAAGACGCAGATATCAGATGTCAGTCTGCGGAGAAATACATGTACGTCCCTGGCAAAGCATTTAAAAATAAAAATCATGTATTAACAGCACTTGAACTGCCTTGTTTGCACACGATTTTTCTCCCGTTAATACATGGGCGGATCCAGTGAAAAAAAGCAGTTTTTATGCAAGAATATATAACTAATTCACTGTTTAGGATAATGAATCGGATCGTGTTAGAATCCATATTCACTCAGACCAAACAAATATCCTCTACATATTTCACCGAGTGAACATTATAATGTAATGCGCCACTCATGATAATGTAAATTATGGTGAAATATAAATTACGAGTGAAATATATTTCGATCTTACACTGTTTGTTTTATGTATTTTTAACCATATAATATCTAGTTTGAGGCGAAGCGTCACGTACATCGCATCTTGACGTCATAATGGCGTGACGTCAGGATATCTTTCTAGAAAAAAAATCTTCAAATAGCTCTAGTTCTATTACGTTTCCTGTTTTCTTTTACATTTTATTATGATAGAATGTATATATTTATGATCCTGTTAGTATTTCTATACATCTGTACCTTTACTGAAGAATATTTTGCAAAAGCTAGGAATTTTCTGTTATTTATATTTCGTATTATTATCCCCCGCCGATGAAATCGGGAGGGGGGTATTGAAATGGCGTTGTCCGTCCGTCAGTCCGTCAGTCCGTCCGTCCGTCCGTCCGTCCGTCCGCAGCCATTTCTCAGTAACTACTTGGTAGAATTTCATGAAACTTGAAATAAACATGAACCAACATACTGCGATGATGCCCGTCAAGTTTTTTTTTTGATTGGTCAATTTCCCTCAGAGTTATTGCCCTTGATTTAATAAAAAATGTCCGTCTGCAGCTATTTCTCAGTAACTAACAGGTAGAATTTCATCAAATTTGAAGTAGACATGAACCAAGATACTGTGCTGATGCCCGTCAAGTTTTTTTTTTGATAGGTCAATTTCCGTCAGAGTTATTGCCCTTGATTTAATGAAAAATGTCCGTCTGCAGCCATTTCTCAGTAACTAGCAGGTAGAATTTCATCAAACTTGAAACAGACATGAACCAAGATACTGCGACGATGCCCTTCAAGGTTTTTTTCGATTGGTCAATTTTCCATATAGTTATTGCCCTTTAATTGTTTAAAAATCCACAGATCTGTACATAACAAACCAACCAATTGGAAGAATTTCATTAAACTTCTTTCATTCTTTTCCATGAACATTTATTATAAACATGTGATGTTGTGTACCTACACCTGGTCACCACCTTACCTTGGTCCCCCCCCCCCCACCCCAGCCCCACCCAGACAAACCATTCATTTTCTTTTAATTTGATTTTGACTAATGAAATTATTTGCTTCTTGGTAACATTCTTAACTTTTTGCTGGATATATTTTTTTTGCCGTTCCTCAACTCTGACCCTTTCGGCGGGGGATTCCAATTCATCGAATTTGCTTGTTTCTCATTCAAATTCCATAGAGCTACCAGTGAAAAAATAAAAATGATAATTAAGCCACGCCATGAGAAAACCAGCATAGTGACTTTGCGACCAGCATGGATTCATACCAACCTGCGCAGTCTGGTCAGGATCCATGCTGTTCACTTTCAAAACCTATTGCAATTAGAGAAACCGTCAGCGAACAGTATGGATGCACAGGCTGGTCTGGATTTATGCTGGTCGCAAAGCCACTATGTTTGTTTTCTCATGGCACGGCTCATATTTTTACTGAAAGAATGATCCCACATACCAGGTACATATAACAGTACCTTGTGGAATGAACAGAATTATGGTCCAATATACCAAGCATATAATTATAGATTGTGCTGAAAAAACTGAGTCTTGTAATGTAAATAAGGCATATCTTTGACATAATGTCATTATTAGTAGGTTTATTCTTTACATTGACAAAAATTACACTAAAAGAGATGCACCTTTCCTTTTCCAGAGAGCCTTCTAGACGGTATGTGCGACTTTGACAGACCAAGATCTTGCGGAATGTCTGTAGAATGTGTTTCATGTGACAGGACAAAACATTCGTACACCTGGATGTGGCAAAGTAACAGAACATACAGTCGGATACAAAAAGCTGATGGTACGAGTTTCCACGGTTATTTTCAGTACATAAAAACAACAACAACATGTATGCTTATATGTATAAATATATATATGAGCCAAACCATGAGAAAACCAACATACTGCCTTTGCGACCAGCATGGATCCAGACAAGCCTGAGCATCCGCGCAGTCTGGTCAGGATCCATGCTGTTCGCTAACAGTTTCTCTAATTGCAATAGGCTTTGAAAGCGAACAGCATGGATCCTGACCAGATTGCGCGGATGCGCAGGCTAGTCTGGATCCATGCTGGTCGCAAAGCCACTTTGTTGGTTTTCTCATGGCGCGGCTCTTATGAATTATGGCCACATGAATACTGTGGTTACAGATACATTTTTAGCTCACACGAGCAATGCTCAGGTGAGTTTTTCTGATCGCTCGATGTCCGGCGTCTGTCGTCTGTATGTCGTCCGTCAACATTTAGCTTGTGTATGCGATAGAAGCAGTACTTTTCAACTGATTTTCATGAAATTTGGTCAGAATGGTAACCTTTATGAAATTTAGGCCGAGTTTAAAAATGGGTCATCTGGGGTCAAAAACTAGGTCACTTGGTCAATTCAAGGAAAAAACTTGTGTATGCGATAGAGGCTGTATTTTTCAATTGATCTTCATGAAATTTAGTCAGTATGATTGCCTTGATAAAATTTAGGTCGAGTTTGAAAATGGGTCATCTGGGATCAAAAACTAGGTCACTAGATCAAATCAAGGAAAACCTTTTGTATGCGATAAGGGCTGTTTTGTTTTCAACTGATCTTCATGAAATTTGGTCAGAATGATATCCTTGATAAAATCTAGGACGAGTTTGAAAATGGGCTATCTACGGTCAAAAACTAGGTCACTAGGTCAAATCAAGAAAAAACCTTGTGTATGCGATAGAGGCTGTATTTTTCAGTTGATCTTCATGAATTTTGGTCAGAATGATTACCTTGATAAAATCTAGGCCGAGTTTGAAAATGGGTCATCTGGGATCAAAAACTAGGTCACTAGGTCAAATCAAGAAAAACCCTTGTGTGTGCTATAGAGGCTGTATTTTTCAGTTGATCTTCATGAATTTTAATCTGTTACCTTTATAAAATCTAGGCCGAATTTGAAAATGGGTCATCTGGAGTCAAAAACAAGGTCACTAGGTCAAATGAAGGAAAACACTTGTATATGCGATAGAGGCTGTAGTTTTCAGTTTATTTTTCATGAAATTTGGTCAGAATGATAACCTTGATAAAATCTAGTTTGAGTTTGAATGGGTCATCTGGGATCAAAAACTAGGTCACTAGGTTAAAATCAAAGAAAAACCTTGAGTATGCGATAGAGGCTGTATTTTTCAATTGATTTTCATGAAATTTGGTCAGAATGATTGCATTGATAAAATCTAGGTCAAATTTTATGATGGGTGATCTGGGGTCAAAAACTAGGTCAAATCAAAGAAAAACATTATGTATGCGATAGAGGCTATATTTTTCAATAGATCTTCATGAAATTTGGTCAAAATGATTGCATTGATGAAATCTAGGTCAAGTTAGATGATGGGTCATCTGGGGTCAAAAAGTAGGTCACTAGGTCAAATCAAAGAAAAACCTTGTGAATTCGATAGAGGCTGTATTTTTCAATTGATCTTCATGAAATTTGGTCAGTATGATTGCCTTGATGAAATCTAGGTCAAGTTTGAATATGGGTCATCTTTGGTCAAAAAGTAGGTTACTAGGTCAACGCAAAGAAAAACCCTGTGTATGCGATAAAAGTTGTATTTTTCAATTGATCTTCATAAAATTTGATCAGAATGATTGCCTTGATGAAATCTAAGTCAATTGTGAATATGGGTCATCTGGCATCAAAAACTAGGTCACTAGGTCAAATCAAATAAAATACGTGTTTAAACTCAAGAGACCACTTTTTGGTCCAATTCTAATGGAAATTGGCCAGAATATTTGTTTTCATGAAATCCCTAGGTCAAACATGATTACACTGTTATGGTGTGTTGTTTCTCGGGTGAGCGACCTAGGGCCATCTTCGCCCTCTTGTTTTTGTTTTTGATTTTATTTTAAACCTGTATCAGGCTAAACACAAGTCTTCTATCGTTGACCTAACATTCAATATAGTATTAAAAACATTTAGGTCGTTTTATGGTGGCCAACTCCACATTTGCAAACGAAGATGACGAGGCTGTTATCAGTTTTGCGGTACCCAACCTTGATGACATTACAGCTGTCAACTTTATGTACCAAATGAATGAAGAAGACGGAGGGAAGCTCGAGGTAAAACACGTTTTATTTTGTGTAAGCAAAACAAGGGAAACGTATTATGGTTTAAGACATATTTTTCAAGAATATTATCTAGTCTCCTTTTTCTAGAACTATAGATGTAATTAAAATTGTATGAAAGTATGTCTTTTTTAAACAAGCTTACATTAAAGGTATCGATATGAAAGTATTTTTATTACTGCATGTGATAATTCCGAATGACATTTCACCCAAACTTCCAATTCTTTAGAAGAAAAGTTTTGATGCTGTTGTTTTTTTTTCTTTTATGTATCTGAGTTAATTACTTTTCAACTTTTGTATCAAGAGGTAGTCCATAAAATTAAAACATTTCCAAAAAGTTAAAGCGTGATCTTAGAAATAAAATAGGTTTTTCACGCACACTCCAGATCTTTTAGATTTATGTTTTATTTGAAGTATAAAAAAACTTTTTTAACGGAAATGTCTTGCTTATACGGATAATACGCTAGTTGACTTTTGTAAGTGTGATATGAATGCACGATTTCATCCCATGGAGCTAAATTATGCATGTCTGAAGGCTAAACACCTTAGCATTTTCAAACCTTTGTGCTGTGCAAGCCGGAAGCTGTCTATGTTTCAGGTACTGCTTTATGAGAAGGACAGATTACACTCGACACTTCTTACTCAAGACGGTAGCTATGGTGACCGGTGGTTTGGGAAGTGCGTGCAGCTTCCTGGCGATATTGACTCAACTAGTAGCTTTAAAATCGCATTCAAAGCAACACATGGGAAAGGACTGGGAGGATATATTGCGATAGACAATGTGAAACTTATGACCAGCGGGTGTCCACGTATGTATATGTATATATAGATTTACTTTTGTAAGTTTCTACAAAAAAGAAACAATTATGCAGCAAATTTTGTTAATTTTATTGTTGTAGACATTTCGTCTGCTAGAGATAAGATAATAATGACACAAGTCCCAGTCATGTACTTTACAACATATCTAAAATCTTTTGTTCATTTTCAGAACGAAACTCATTTTTCGACGGTGCATTTTGTATTGATATCAAACAAAATGAATTTCCTTGAACTATAAATACATTTTATATACATTGAGTGACCATTAATAGACGTCTGAATGTTCCATTGCTTGCAATATATATATATATGAGTTTGAAACTTGTGTCGCTTTAAGACGTCTTGAAGACTAAATAGCTTAAGAAATTGAAAATGATTTTCGGTTTAAAGCATTCAAGGTTGTGTAAGCAAAAATATTTTATGAAAACATTCATGGAAACAGTAATTATATTTGCCTTCAAACAAAACATCGACTCGTTCGAAATCAGAAGTTAATGACTATTCAATTGATCATGCAGATCCAGTAGTGACGTGTGCAGAAGAGTTATCGCAGTGCGGGTGGAAAACTAGTGCAGGTGGTCCATTATACTGGAAGTTTTTTGAAGGTATGCTAAAATCTAGTGTCATGTAAATATCAAAAACTATTTTGCTTAATCAGAAAAACACACTACCGTCACACACACTACCGTCACACACACTATCGTCACACACACTACCGTCACACACACTATCGTCACACACACTACCGTCACACACATTACTGTCACAAAGACGACCTTGAATCGGTAGGAACAATTGGAAGCTACAAATACAAAGGTGAGTGATTATTTAAAAGAAGAGAGTACACCTGCTTCTCTGATTCTTATAAAGAAGCAGTTTCGTATGAGAAGAAACATTACTGACTAATAATCTAGGATCACTTGTTTATAAGTTACCATGGCAACCGTTGAAAAATGGTGTTACGCACAAAGCGAGCGATGCAACAAGTATTTTTTCCTTTCTTTGATTTACTTCACATCTATTCATGCTATTGTTTCATTCTAGTCTACCATTTACTAAAAGTTAATCTAGAAGTTGTGATAAACTTCCGGGGAGCGATGCAAATCTCCCTTTCGTAACTTGTTCAAGATTCTCAATTCACCCGTGTGTGTTATTAGGCCTTTTCATCACCCGATAACCTCCTCCACCTCGCCAGATAAACTTTCTCCATCATAGGCACTAACCTATTATTCTATTTATCTTGTCATTACTTCATTTTCCGATATTTGGCAATTTATTTTACAAAAAAGTGTGCGACAACCGTTTTTATGACGTCATATTCGTAATGTCGTCACTTATAATTATATTATAATGACATAATTACCGACAAAATCGCAATAACTTCTTCGTTTTTTAATAAAAGCTCATTATTTGACCACTCATTTTCTTAGTTCGGACATTTCCAACACAATGGTGATGGTTTCAATGCAAACTTTCTTATGACAACAATATCGATCATAAGGTCACATGATCAACTGACCGTATATCACTGGTCACGTGTGACTTGACGGTATATCAAGAAAGATATACGGCACCCTGATATCGGGTCGAAAATACTGCAAGTGACTGGATAAAATATTTTCTAAGTAGAAGTGGCATGTATATATGTAGAAATACTTTTGTATATTTAATTTATCAATAGCAGTTTAAGTTGACGTCAACTGTTCTTTTACATTTGAACTGACTTCAGATGTACTTTCACATTTTGATTTTGTGCATTGTAGGTATCTGCAGACGATCTTTAACTTTTCACTAAAACTCAAATGATCTTTCAGCTGACGTAAGATTTTTTACGTTTTAGTTGGCGTTTGATGTTCGTTTCATGTTTCAGCTGATATAAATTGTTCTTTTACATTTTAGTTGACATCGTGTATTCTTTTTTTAGTTTAATAAACGTCATATGTTCTTTATAGTCCAGATGACGTCATGTTTTGCTTTACAGTTTAGTTATATATGTTCTTTTACAATTTAGTTGACGTCATATGGCCTTTTACAGTCTAGTGACGTTATATTTATAGATCATTAGATTTGTATCGATAAATATGCACGAGTTCTTCAGCGGAAATATTGCGCAACTTTAGGAGCGCAAGATCATTCCGCGGAAGAACGAGTGCATATTTCTCGATGCAAATCTAATAATCTTTTTATTACATACACATACTACACTTATAATAATATATAAATGATACAAATTTGTTCTTTAGACGGAGTAAAATTGAAAATATCGTCGTTAAAGAACTTTAAACGCGACGGCATTCATGAAACTGACGTCACAAATAACGTCACGCACCGATATGGAATTTGAACGTCAATATGGAAAAATATTGACGTTTTAGGTTCCACTGTAACTCAGGGGAGTTCATGAATGAGAATGTCATAAGTTTTGTACAGTTTAGGTAAGGTTAGGTTTTCTTTTACAGTCTAGATTACACCATATCTTATTTTACAGTTTAGTTGACTTTAAAGATTTTTATACGCCCAAAGGGACGTATTATGTTATGACGCTGGTGTCCGTCTGTCCGTCCGTCTGTCCGTCTGTTCGTTAGCAATTTCGTATCCGCTCTGTAACTCTTGAACCCCTTGAAGGATTTCAAGGAAACTTTACACAAATGTTCACCACACCGAGACGATGTGCAGAGCGCATGTTTTGGATGTCTCACTTCAAGGTCAAGGTCACACTTAGGAGTCAAAAGTCATATCAGTTTGTTTCGTGTCCGCTCTGTAACTCTTGAACCCCTTGAAGGATTTCAAAGAAACTTGACACAAATGTTCACCACACCAAGACGACATGCAAAGCGTATGTTTCGGATGACTTGCTTCAAGGTCAAGGTCACACTTAGGGGTCAAAAGTCATATCAGTTTGTTTCATGTCCGCTCTGTAAGTCTTGAACTGCTGGAAGGATTTCAAAGAAACTTGGCAGAAATGTTCACCACATTGTAACGATGTGCAGAGCGCATGTTCCGGATGACTCGCTTCAAGGTCAAGGTCACACTTAAAGGTCAAAGGTCAAATATGACTTTACTTTGTGTATATTGCTCTGCATTGCAGTGCTCTTGTTTTTATTTGGCAGATCTCTTTTTTGTACTTACAATATTTTTTTTTGAATTACTTCCCTTTTATGTTACTATAAATAGCTTATTTTGAAACTTTTTTATTATTGGCCGTAGAGAAAAACCGAGACCACTTATCTGTGGTACAACATGGATGGTACCTCCAATTTTAAGGTGTATTTTTACATACCTGTACCTGATAAGGGTTTTTTGTAGACTTTGAATATTTTTTTTTGTGGACTTAGATTTGTTTTTTGAAGTTTTCCTTTTGTTGTTCCAGTCTTTGGGGCTACAACAGTCAAGTTCTTAAGATTTTGCTCCCATCCTATGAGGTAAGCCTTCGGGCGTATATTGCCCCGCTTGGCGGCGCTCTTGTTTTACCTTTTAGTTGGCATCAGATAAACTATAACGTGTTTAGTTGACAATACCTAACAAAGAAAGAGGTGTATTCGTATCTAGTCTTAACATGCAACATACTGAAAGTGTGCCTTTGCATTTATGTAATTAACGATTATGATGAAAACAATTATTTCAGATGGAAGCGGCGTTCATACTAGCAATAAAAATATCCGGCTTGTGGACGGCCCGGACGAAAGTAGTGGTGCTGTGGAAGTTTATCACAATGGATTGTGGGGTCGTGTTTGCGATGATTCATTTGGTATCCAAGATGCAAAAGTAATCTGTAGACAGCTCGGATATCCGTAAGTAATATTCAAATTAATTCTGTCCATTTAAGGTTCATTGTGGTGCTTTTTATTACCTACATGTACTAAGCGCATATTAGTTATAAAGTTTCTCTGAAAGCAATTTTCTGGAGAGAATGTATTTGGAAATACGTGTTTCGTCTTAAATACTCTGACTAACAATGCCATAGTTTTAAATGACACCATGACTTTAATATTATTATTTTCATAATATTTTGATAACATATTGAAAGTACCGGTTGCGAAATGTTGAATAGCATGTAAATTTCAATAAAAAAACAACTCCAAACTGAAAAAAAAAAAATAAATAAAATTTACAAAATATCGCTTTATTTCAATTGATTGAACTTGTTAATGGGTATTTAAATGTGCAACATCGCTCACACGCCATTACATCCGCTCAGTTAGAATTCTGTGAAACACTGAGTGAACTAAGGACCAGAAATATAAACAAAACTGTGACAAAGTTTAGAGCAATTTTAATACCGACAATCGGTACTGCCATATCACTGGTTGCAAGTCTTGGGTAATTTTAATGGCCGCCATTCTGTACTGTAACAAAACTGAGTCCAAACCTTAAGCATTATTAATGGCCGACGCCGACGCCCAGTACTGTAACAAAACTCAGTCCAGGTCTAAAGCAGTTTTATTGACCGACATTCGGTATCGTTAAAAAACTAAGACTCAAGTCTGGAGTAATTTTAATGACCGACACTCACTCCAACAAAACTCAGTCCAGGTCTAAAACAATTTTAATGGCCGACGCTTGGTACTGTAACAAAACTGAGTCCAAGTCTGGAGCAATTGTAATGACCGACACCGGTACTGTTACAACACCGAGACCAAGTCTAGAGCAATTTTTGTGACTGACACTCAGTATTTTTACAACACTTGGTCCATTGTGGGCCGGTGGTCTAGTGGTAACACGCTTGACTGTCAATCCAGAGGTCCGGGGTTCGAATCCCGGTCCAGGCACTGGAAATTTCTGAGATGCTCTTGAGTGTCTCCCACCTAACTAGAGGCCTGTACAGGTTCTTCCCAGGAAAGACGGCTTCGCGTGTATCGGTGCTATACATCGGGCACGTTAAAGAATCAGACTGTCTATTCGAAAAGAGCTAGGCTAAGTTAGCCGAACACGTCTGTATCTGAAAAGTTCTCTCTGTTTGTTCTGGGGGCTATTTCTCACTCTGACCCTCTGGTCAGATCGCTCTGTGTCTGTACAGAGGATGATTTCGCGCCTTGTGTGGGTGCAGTTGCTGTAAAGCGCCTTTGAACGTGTTTATCATGAAAAGGGCGCTATATCAATCTGATATAATAATTTATGGAGCAATTTTACTGGCCGGCATGCAGTCACTACTGTAGCAACACTGAGTCCAAGTCTAAAGCAATTTTAATGACCGACACTCGGTACTGTAACAAAATGGATTACAAGGCTAGAACAATTTTTTGACAGACTCTCAGAATTTTTACAAAACTGAGTCCAATTCTGTAGTAACTTTAATGACCGGCAGTCAGTACTTTAACACTTAGTCCAAGTCTAAAGCAATTTTAATGACCGGTACTCGGTACTTTAACCATAGTAAGTTCAAGTCTAAAGCAATTTTAATGACCGGAACTCGGTACTGTAACCGTAGTAAGTCCAAGTCTAAAGCAATTTTAATGACCGGCACTCGGTATTGTAATCATAGTAAGTCTAAGTCTAAAGCAATTTAATGGCAACACTGAGTCCAAGTCTAAAAGACTTCTAATGACCTACGCTCGGTACTGTAAAAGTAATCAAGTCAGTTAGGATCAGCTTGGCATGAAATGCAAACATTACATAGAGTCACGCGACTAGGAATAGATCACATTACATTACAAAATTTTAGTAAACTCTTTATAGAAATTCTAAGCAGTGATACAATACAAGGTTGAAATAAGGTCAGATTGTGTCAGAAGCTTGTCGAACTAAGTGTAATTGGTGGTAGAGTGTGCTTACTTGACCATTTATTCGTAACGTGATTACACGCGAGGAAATAAAGAAATAAATGCTTAAAATGATCTTACTTCGTTGTTTAAGAAGAACTTTATAATACAGACTATTTAATCCATGGACAGTGATACGATAATTGACCCTTCTGTAACAAGAACGAATGGTTTGAAATATTTCAGATCATCGAAAGTTTCATGATACAAATTTACAATAATTTTGTTATCTGATCCAAGTGATAAGAATATGAGCCCTGCAGGCGAAACAATGCCTTGTTTTCGTGAACGTTTGCGTCAAAATATTTGAAAAGTGTGTGTGAATATAGAGGTATGCAAAACGAACATCCAAACATACTAATGGACAATGTGCAGTTCTTGAATTGCAACAGGGTGTTTCGCTGAATTTTTTCCTTTGTATGTATTATTTATTCAATGCTGCGTATTTCTTAGAATCTTCGTGTGTAAACAATTTAAATAGAGATCATGTCAAGACAGTCTTGTGCAAGCAAAAAGTGATCATACGAAATAAGAATGTGAAAAATACACTACAACATAGGACCTTCTTTGTCTTTATGAATACAAATTCCATTTCCCGAAAGAAAATTGCTAAAAGGCAGGCTAAAGGTCATTCTGTAGGTCTGGTCTGTAACATTCTTGCTATACAAACTGTCAGTGACATTTATAATAGTAGCAACTTGTCTAATCTAATATTGAATTAAAAATCCCACTTGTGTTATATCTTTTAAAAGGACTGACTATGTTGATTACACAATTAAGTCTTATTACGGCTACTCAAATACAAAAATCTGGTTGGATGAATTGTATTGCCGTGGCACTGAGAACAGTTTGGAGGAGTGCAGTCACGCAGGATGGGGATATCATGATTGTAGTATCTACGAACATGCTGGTGTACACTGCTATGGCAAAGTCTCGGGTAAAGGCACTATTTCTATTTCATTTTATAGTGGTTACCTAAAAGTCTGTATTTCATAAACTGATAAGTTCAAAGGCCTGTTCCTTGATGGACATCAACAGACAATGATGGAACTATTACGATTGTTGAAATGGCAACCAGAGGGCGTACTCACTTTTCACGAAATGTTTGTACTGGAAACGTGAAAAGAATTAACATGGTCGCTAATTATCGAGTCAGATTTGTGCACGCGCGTGCGTGTGGTAGTGTGTGTGTGTTAGCCGTGTAAAACACTTTGCAGCGATCTAGTGTCGTTATGCACGGCTACTAAACGCTAGCGCCACCACCAAATTGTGGTGATAAGGAAAAGAGCTATTGATATTTCCGTGGTGCAGCTATCGCCTGTTTATATTTGTAAACACGTGAGTAAAATTTATATTTTATCTTATATTTTTTCGAAAATCGGAGAATGTAGTGCCGTGTAACAACACTTTTACTATAGGTTGACGTAATTTCTTTAAAATATTATGCAAATTGTGGTGCCAGGAGCTTTTCTCCCGAACCTGACAGTGGCACATTTTCATATCGGCCAGCATTCGAACACCATTCCGAGTAATAAACACACTGTAAGAACATACCTGCGCATGCAAATTGTGTAGAAATGATTAATTATTATATACGCACACACCATGATTAATAGAATCTCGGGTTAGAAGAAATATACCAGGATTTTTAAACGTGGTGGCGCTATAAATCGAGTGATGGCGCTAGACAGTAGTGGTGGCGCTATGACGGCATTCAGTAGTACGAACTTCTGACGCATCCGGAACAAAACAAACACCAGTATTCTCTAATTGGTAATTTTCCTGCAGAGAGTTGTGTTATTAAAGAAAGAAAACACGATTAGAGTTTATAAACTCGCTATTCATATTTTCTTTTTCAAGTATTTGTGAAACGTCTTTGAATACATCTGCAATACATGTACTATCCTCCTCAGATTCCTCTTTAAAAACGAACGAATCCGTCGTATTATCCCCGTAATTTATAGTGGAGTCTTCCTGAGATCCAAACGAATAAAAAAACAGTTTCACAATTCTCCAGATCGTTAGCATTTTCAGATAACTCTTCATATTCATTGTCATCATTTGAAACATCTCCATATTTAAAGTCTTTCTTGACTTATTCCTATCGGAGGGCAAGACTTTATGAAATATTTTTTCTTCCTTTTAGATGTAACAAAAAGTCCCATTTTCCTTCTTCCCTTGAAAATCCCCATCTGCAATAGATAAACAGAGTATACATAAATTAGTATCGGGATTCTAGAACAATTAAGTAGTGATAAATCAATCTTCACGTGTGAATTAGAAAATTAATCTTCACAAAATATTTAAAGACACTGTAACCTTTTAAATTTTAATGCTAGAAGACGTGAGGGTGTTACATATCTCTTTCACTTCATGCACGACCAAACCAAGTCTGCTGTCATGTTTGTCGGTTTCAATCCTTGCTTCCAAAGGATCTTTTAACAAAATTTATCACATTGTAAAGGTAAATGATAATATCAAGAGGCACCGCTAGACCGCTCATGTAAATTGAAAAAAAATCCACGTATTTACATTGTAACAGACAGAAATTTTATTATGAATTCAAGTCCTTAATTTCAACAACAACATTATGCTCCGCTGTGGGATTTTCATACATATAAATTAAATATTATAGCCACTTAACATATACGACAGCGCCACCACTACTGTATAGCGCCTCCACTAGAGTGATAGCGCCACCACTTTCAAAAATAGTGGTGATTTTCCTTTTAACAGAGATTTTCGTTATTCTTTGGTGTGTGGGAATACGTGTAATTCATTTTTACACCATTCTGCATGCGCAGGTATGTTCTTACAGTGAGTCCATTCATCGGAATGGTGTTCGAATGCTGGCCGATATGAATATGTGCCACTGTTAGATTCGGGAGAAAAGCTCCTGGCACCACAATTTGCATAATATTTTAATGAAATTACAGCCAACCTGTAGTAAAAGTGTTGTTACACGGCACTACATTCTCCGATTTTCGGAAAAAGTTCTATCTATTAAAATATAAGATAAAATATAAATTATACTCACGTGTTTACAAGTAGAAACAGGCGATAGCTTCACCACGGAAATATCGATAGCTCTTTTCCTTATCACCACACTTTGGTGGTGGTGCTAGCGTTTAGTAGCCGTGTTATGGCTCTTTCATATCAGTTTGCGACCGACTTAATTCAATGTGCTGCTCATATATATTACTTAGGACATAAAACAAATAACTGTGGACCAACTGCGTTTCTTTCGATGAAGCTTTACTTATCCATTGTTATCAATTCCTATGTGAAACATTTACATATTCATCTAAATGATGATTATTCAAATTATCTCCTTGTGCCATTGGCTATGTTTGTTTACACGTATCATATATAAGATAAAAGCATTCCACCGGACTAAATATAAAGTTATAAATATGGAAGAAATATGCAAAAATGTGTTTAATAACTTTTAAAAATATAAGAGTAATACAAGTGTACCATTTGTAAAATGTAATCCTTCTGCATCTTGTAAAAATGCTTTTGTTATATATTTTTGTGTTTCCATAATGAAGGTATTTTTATCGCTACAGGTTCCGGATATGATGTCCTTTATAAGAACTATTTTGAACTGATGGGAGAAAGAGCCAATACAAGTAAATATATTTTTAAATGCCTGATTACCATGATGCTGAATTTTGATTTTTTTTTTCACATTTATTCCTTGTAACTTAATTAACTGAACTGCTTCACTTTGATTTTATATTATTTATTTCTTCAAATCTTTAATGCTATACTCAGCTGCGGAACATTTCGAATACATGTCTTTAATGCTATGCCCAGACATGACATATTCACCCGTCAAGTAATAAATTGGGAGACATGCGCTTTTTACACAGGAAATTTCTCGTTTTAGTAAAATTTGTAATGGATATAAATAAATGTAATTTAAATCATGTAACCATTTGAAGTAGTTCTTAAATGTTCTACAAGATTTCAATGTTCTTCCATAAAAGATATTTAAAGTACAATAATTCATTTTAGGTGCATGGGCCTCTCTTTCATCACGTGACTTTATTCATGAGAGTGGAGAGTACAGATTTACGTTTGACTATATCAAGACTGATCATGAAGTAGTACAGGTGAGTGTACAGCTATCTTACCTATCAAACAAATCGTTAAATGAGCCGCGCCATAAGAAAACCAACATAGTGCCTTTGCGACCAGCATGGATCCAAACTAGCCTGCGCATCCGCGCAGTCTGGTCAGAATCCATGCTGTTCGCTAACGGTTTCTCTAATTGCAGTAGGCTTTGAAAGCAAACAGCAAGGATCCATGCTGGTCCCAAAGCCACTATGTTGGTTTTCCCATGGCGCGGCTCAAATATACAAATATGTTTAATGATATAGCTTTACAGTAATTATGTCACGTAACTAAGATATGATAGCAACTTCTTCGTTTTGTATCAAGTTTTATAAGCTTTAACCTGTTTTTCCTCTGCGACCAGAGCAGACCAAGATCAACCTGCAGGCTGATTATGGTCTGCACTGTTCGCTATTCAGTCATTAAATTTTCGTCAAAAACCTATTCGAATGATATATAGTACTTTAGAAATTGAATAATGGATCAGCCAATTTTAGAAATTTAAAAGGCTAAGGGTTAAATAGTCATTGCAAAGAATACAAGAAATGGACTTCACGTAACGATTAACATCTATGTGTCGTTACAGCTTTTAAACTCAGCCCTGGAAAATCTTCCGTTGTATTTTATAAACTCGAAGTATTCTTCAAATTTAAAGTTAAATAGTGACTTGACACAAATACGTTTGATACATGTGTCTACTATGTTCAATATCTGACGATTCTATTTACGTGTCATTCTTATTCTATGTTATGTGATTGTATTTGTATAGCGTCGCTGTGCTATTTATATCGTGGGAAATCGCACATACAATAAGAATATCAAGCTTACAAAAACAATAATGAATATACAACAACAGTAACGTCTTTTACAATAAGAATATCGAACATACAATAAGTATAACGACATATAGAATAACAATGGTAACACTTAGAATATGAGTGACACGACATTGAATAACAATATCAAAGAAACAATAAGAATAACGAAATATAGAATAACAATAATGACTTTCACCATAAGAATATCGAACATACTGTAAGAATAACGACATATACAATAACAATGGTAAGACTTAGAATATGAATTACACGACATTGAATAACAATATCAAAGATACAATAACAATAACGAAACATAGAATAACAATAATGACTTTTACCATAAGAATATCGAACATACCATAAGAATAACGAAATATACAATAACCATAGCAAATTTTAGAATATGAATGAGACGACATTGAATAACAATAACACACATACAATAATAATAACGTACATATATAATTTAGCAACGTTTGACATGCCATAGTCTACTTTGGTGTAAGTAGAACACATATGCTAAAACAGTCAGAATTCTATTTCCAGCAGTGAGCGTGTATATATACACTGTATTTTTTGCATCAATTATAGGTATGGTACAGTAACCGTACACAAAACGAAACACTGATATTGGATAAGATAATTGACCCAGTCGATTCTGTTGAGCAGTACTGCTTAGATTTTCCCCCTGAAATCCACGGAGAAATAGCACTTGGACTGACTGCATTCAAAACAACATCCGGTGAAGTAAAAACTGTTGTGCAGAATTTCGCACTAGAACGTGGAAGTTGCACAGGTATTATGCGCTGTTTTTAATTGTTTATGGTAAAAAAAATGGTGGTCTGAATTTCTTATCAATTTGACAAAAAAGTGTCGTTTCAAATTGTGTGTTTGAGATGTAAAACTCGTGTGAGTTATTAAGGGCCATCATGCTACTCTTGTTAGGAGATATATTTTATAAAAAAGAAATCTGTGGTTATATGGTATGTTCTCCCAAACATTGCCCCTCGTTTAGATACTTGTATGTGATCCATGATTTTTTCAGAATCCCTTGCCAAACGTGATTTCACTTTTGAAAGTGACCACATGTTATACGGATATCGGATCGAATCTGACAATATTTGTAAACCAAGATACGAATGGTACAGAGTATTAGCCGGTACTGGAAATGGACTAGATACAGATCACACGTTCGGCAATGGATCAGGTAAAATTAATATGTTCTTTATGCTGTTCAACCCGTAACGTACCGTAAACCTGCCAAAAGCACAGATTGAATAATATTTCTATAAACAGATTCTTTCAGCAGGCATGGTGATTATTACATGGTTTCCAAATCGGCTATACACATTTCTCGGCCGACTAGCTAAGAAAATTTTGCAAATAACTCAGACATTTGCCAATTTATGTTATCTTTTGACCACCCAAGCCATTTGCGTGAAATCACCCTCTAACTCATAAGATTATAGAGCAAAATGTCGTAGAATGTTAACACTTTTGGTATCATTCAGGGACAAGTGCCTATTGATAGGTATTTAAACCAAAACCTTGCATAGTCATTATGACATGTAATAAAACGAAGGTTATTTTTTGAAGTCGATCTATCGGCCACCTTAAAAAGCAATATCATAATAGTCAATTTTAACACTTTTTAGTTAAATTCTGGATCTCAATATTGAACTCGTCTTCCAAAATAACGAATATGTAATAAAAACTGATATTTTTTTTATAAAATAATAAATATTTAAGATTACATGTGAGAGTATATGTCAGTCGTTATTGGTATATTTGAATAAAACTGGTGAAAACTAACACGTCTTTGAAAGGGAATATATTATTTCAGATTTGTCCAAATAATACCAAATTTAAGTCTTTAGATTCAGAATAAAAAGTATGCTCACCTAGGATGAAAGCTAGCCTGAAATATTGCGATTGAACATTCATGCGCTGATCCAGATGTGGTGGAGGGGGGGGGGGGTCCGAGGGTCCGGACCCAGCCCCGGAAAATCCTAAAAAAGGAATGAAGAGAAGAAGGAAAAAAGTTTTTTCGAAAAGGCAACATTAGGACCATATTTAAAGTGTATATGGCTGCTGCTATATAAAACTTGATTTTATTTTTTCGCCAAATTTATCAGGTGCGCTCATAAAATTGTGAAAAAGGGGTATATTGTATAAAAAAATTGCAGTGGAAAATGTTTTCTTAAATGCTCCTAAAATGCCCTAGTATGCAGGAAATGAAGCGCTGAATTTCAAAATTTTCCAGGTAGGCATGCCCACGCACCCCTAGATGGTCGGCTACTTTTCTATTACAGGCTGTTCAGAAAAAGAACCTATTGAAAACCATGTACTTGTATACGGCTAACATCTACAAAAACACACATCAAATTATCTAGTGTATAAAGACACATGTTTGTCACAGTACGGGTTCGGTTGGACCCTCACTCCCCCCCACCTTCCTCACCCCTGAGAAAATTGGCTGGATCCGCGGAAGACTTTGACCGTTGTTCCTTTATTATCCACTCTTTTCCTATCCATCGTCAATTATTCTGTCTTCCAGTGTCTATTCATTTTTTGTTCCTTTGTCCATTTCGTCAGTTCTTTTTTCATGCGTCGTTCGTTCCTTTGTCAATCCATTATCCATTCCCTTGTCTACTCATCGTCAATGCCTTTGTCCATTCATCGTCCATTCCTTTGTCACTCATCGTCCGTTCCTTTGTCATACGTTATCTATTTCTTTATCCATCAGCCGTCCGTTCCTTTGTCCATCAGTTGTTCATTCCCATATAACCATGAAACAGTTGGACCAATGTCATACAGATTGTACAATGGTGATGTTTTATGATACTGTATCAAAATTGATAAATAATGTTCTTTTTCAATTCTGGTTGCCGTGGCAATCATGGGTGAAGCATTGTAAAGCTTCTTCTCAGAAAGAAGTGGTCGGAAATTGGTATGCTTTCATATAATCGATCTCTAGGAAAGCTTCTTGCAAAAACGAACTGTTACTTGACCTGTCAGAATGAATGGAATAAGTTGTACCTAAATAACTAAGTAGAGAACTTGAAAATTTATTTGATTTTCTGAACAGTGATCAGACTGAATATGAAGTTATTTTACAAAAACAGTGTCACATACCTTCGATGGGCCGGATTATTGTCCATAAATCATGTCTACATGGCATAGGAAGGACTCATTTTGCTAATATAGTAATGTATAGAAGAAACTATCTATCCAGAATTTGATAGCTGTAATATAACCCGCAGTGTTTCTCATTATACACATCGTGTGATAAGAATGTATTCGTAGGTTTATCCGTAGTGTTTCTCATCATGCACATAGACAGCAAAAGACACGTGAATGCAGTAGGGCGTCTTTCAAAGATATTGCATGTACTGTTCAATACTGTATATGCCTGCATGCGTCGGAGAGAAAATTCTAGTCATATGATGTAAAACTTGAATGATCGGCTGTTTTCTAAAATTTGAAAATTAAATTTTGTTCGATTGAAAAATATACCGGTAGTCGGAAAACCTTGAAAATTTTATATCAAATTTATTTACAGGACACTTCATGTATGTTAATCCAGCATTTGGTGAATCTGGTGATCTGACAAGTCTAAATTTCAAGCAAGTGAGAGAGGAGGAGTCAAAGGGATTCTGTAGTCTACAATTCTATTACTTCATTAGTGGTAATCTAACGTTTGATTTATGTATCATGTAGCAAAAATAATTTAAACTAAACTTTCATACATTTGTCAGGAATGTTAGCAAAACAGAATTAATCGTATGTTAGAATAATTTAAGACACAACTTTTACAGTTTGTCTACACTCTAGTACGTATGGCACTGTTGTGTTCTAGGTAAAATATGAGAAAAAGCAAGGGAAGTAAAAAGTATTATTTGTTTTTCATAGATACATCTTTAGATGGTTCTTTATCATTGAGTGTGAATAGCGAGACGAAGGAACTTGCTGGTATTCCAAACTTACCTATATGGTTGCCCGGGTGCGTCGATCTCGTAGACACTTGCGGAGAAGACCCTGGACTTCTAGACATGCACTTTAATGCGCTTAATGTGGAAGCTGGCGTCGACGATATAGTTTTGTCTACTGAACCTTGCCCAGGTAGCAGCCTTAGATTATGTAATATTGCGAGTCGAAGTTCATTCTAACAATTACACGATGCAGAATAAGCATTATTTTCAATCCTCCACAGCACAAAGATAAATACATTATACAGTTTTATGTGCACTGGCACATCAGTAAAGGAGAAACACATTTTTGTCAAATCTGTCTATGTATATGAAGCAAAAAGAAATATACATCCATCTCTCCATTTACTCTGTATTAAATTTAGTCTGATATTGATTGAAATTTCTATAATATGAACAATCGGGTCTACTGGTACAAAATACCATATGAACAATTAGGTCTATTGTGACTTGTATGTATCATATTCGTGCACAGTCAGGACCTAAATGGATGTGACTATTGAAAATTGCACATAGGGGCCACCAGAGCTAAAAATAGTAAAATCTTCAAACTAAACCTATGGTCAGAATTTGAAGTAATTTCACACGAATGGTCTCTCTCTACCAAGAATGTTCAAATTATATTGATTCGTCAAAAAACTTGGCTGCCATTAGGCGTGGTCACTTTTCCTTGTATGTATATCGTGGAAATTAAAAAAAATCTTCTTGTGTGAAACTGCTGGTCCGATTTCAAAATAATTTTACACAAATGGTCCCTCTACCAAGATTGTTTTAACTATTTTGATTAATAAAAATTATGGCCGCAAGAGGACGTGATCACTTTTCCCTATATGTATATAGAGGAAACTTTAAAATATTTTTGTGTGAAACTGCTTGCCCGATCTTAATATAATTTTACACACATTGTCCTTATGTCACACTCTACCAAGATTGTTCAAATTATACCGATATGTCAAAAAACATTGCCGTTAGGGGGCGTGGTCACTTTTTTCTATATGTATATAGTGGAAATATAAAAGATCTTCTTGTGTGCAACTGATGGACCGATTTTAAAATGATTTTACACAAATGGTCCTTGTGTGACACTTTACCAAGAATGTTAAAATTATTTTGATTCATCACAAATTATGGACGCCAGAGGGCGTGATCACTTTTCCTGTATGTATATAGTGGAGACTTTAAAAATCTTTTTTTTCTAGAGCTTTGATATTTGGCATATGATATAAGGGTTTGACTCTACCATTATTGTCCAAAATGTTGCCCTTAGGTCCACACGCACAAAGCGATGTCATAATTATAGGGCCTTAAAATACATTTCGCGATTTTGTAATTTACCTTATCTTTTAAACTTTTGAAATTTTTAGGCAAGAAAAACGATCTACCATGTCTTACCTGTGTAAGACAGATGTTTTTCAACCCGCGGACAGTGCGGATAAGAAACCTTACTGGTGCTCTGGTTTTGTACCCCCCGACAACAAAGTTGTAAGGGGTGGGGAGACATACTGGTTTCAGGTTGTCTGTCTGTCTGTCCGAGCTCACATTTGCATACTTAGGTGGCTATAGGAACAATAGGTAACTGTACTTTTTCTTTGAAGTCATTCATTCCGTAAGGCTTTTATGTGGCTATTTTTCTCTTACGTGGCTAAAAGAACAATAGAGAGAAGAAAAGAGTAGCCACATAAGTATCCATAAGTAGGAACGTCCGTCCGTCCGTCCGTCTGTCCGTAGACGCAATCTTGTGCGCACCATCTCTCCTCATCCCCTTGACACAATTTAATGAAACTTCACACAAGTGATAAGTACCAACAGTAGTTGTGCATGGAACATGTTAGGTTCTTTT
The DNA here is from genome assembly GCF_021730395.1 of Mercenaria mercenaria. NCBI lineage: Eukaryota > Metazoa > Mollusca > Bivalvia > Venerida > Veneridae > Mercenaria > Mercenaria mercenaria. The sequence goes on along the minus strand of NC_069366.1, from coordinate 23,534,784 downwards.
AGAAAAAAAAATTGCAGAGTTATGGGACTTTGATTTTTTGTAACTATACTATATACATATACACAATCTTGTGCGCACCATCTCTCCTCATCCCCTTGACACAATTTAATGAAACTTCACACAAGTGATCAGTACCAACAGTAGTTGTGCATGGGGCATGTTAGGTTCTTTCAGAAAAAAAAATGCAGAGTTATGGGACTTTGATTTTTTGTTACTATACTACATACATAGACACAATCTTGTGCGCACCATCTCTCCTCATCCCCTTGACACAATTTAATGAAACTTCACACAAGTGATCAGTACCAACAGTAGTTGTGCGTGGGACATGTTCGGTTCTTTTAGAAAAAAAAATTGCAGAGTTATGGGATTTTGTTTTTTTTGTTACTATACTATATACATAGACACAATCTTGTGCGCACCATCTCTCCTCATCCCCTTGACACAATTTAATGAAACTTCACACAAGTGATCAGTAACAACAGTAGTTGTGCATAGGGCATGTTAGGTTCTTTCAGAAAAAAAATTTGCAGTGTTATGGGACTTTGTTTTTTGTTGTTACTATACTATATACATAGACACAATCTTGTGCGCACCATCTCTCATTCTCTTGACACAATTTAATGAAACTTCACACAAGTGATCAGTAACAACAGTAGCTGTGCATGGGGAATGTTAGGTTCTTTCAGCAACAAAAATTGCAGAGTTATGGGACTTTTTTTCTTGTTAACATACTATGTACATACAGTCTGCATATGCAATTTTGTGCGTGCCTAATCTACCAAACCCTTGCACACAATTTAATGAAACTTCACACAAGTGATCAGTACACACCCTAGTTGTGCATGGTGCATGTTACATTCTTTTAGATAAATATTCTGCATAGTTATGGGACTTTGTTTTTTGTTACTATACTGTATACATACAGTCTATATATACATACAGTCCACATAATTATGCAATCTTGTGTGCGTCAAATTGCAATGTACTGTGTCAGTGCATGCGTTGGGGGGGGGGGGGGTACATTCATCACCTTTAGTGATAGCTCTAGTTATGTTTTGTTTTGTTTTGTTTTGTTTTACATTCTCCACTGCCCTACATTCATGTAGGACCTTATGATCTTTTCCAAAAATATTTCATTCCCAAATGTTCATATATGCTGTAAAAAGGCATGTTTTTGCTACATGCGTAACTAGGGCGACTCCATGCAATATACATTATTTTTGACAGAAAGAGAAGGATCAACAGTGTCATGCGAGTTCGTGAATGGAGATCTGTGCGGATATATTATGGACCCGTTAATATGGTCACATAACAAAGGTATGTTTGACATGGTTTTTAAAGGCATTCATTCCTTTTAAAACATGTTTCGACTGAGTATATAAGGGTCGTAATAACTTTAAAGCCATTGAACAAGCATTTATAACAAAAACAGCTCGTCAAGACCCTTGTAGCGTACCAGATGTCAGTCAATAATATGGCACATAGACTCAATTCGGGTCTCGTTCCAGGCACTACTTTAGTAAATAATTCGATATGGAGCCAGCTTATATACCCTTATGTTTTTGCTCCCTGTTACTCATTCTCTATAAAACATTTTCTTAAAGTACGCATTCTGTTTGTCGTCCAAAACTGGACACTTGATTTTAGAGACCAATTTTGTCTGCCTCTGTCTATACCGAATCACTTTTATCTGTTGAAAAAAAGTCAATATTAAGGTCTTATTATTCAAAGTAATGGACACAGTTGGAAGCCAATGGTCAAATAGCTTTATTTCCAACTATAGGAAAAAATTAAGTTCAACTAAGCACGATGTGCACATAATGATCTCTTATAATCATCGAATGTCCGACCATTCGCCGACCACGAATGCTATAAAGAAATGCTTCTAAAGTCTACAGAGGACTCATTGGTTGGCTTCCGTCAAATTTCTTCAGATCTAGGTCATACATGCGAAAGTCTGGTTGCTGTTATAAAGATAAACTCACTTCCAACCCCGCTGGCTTGATTTCAGGATATTTAAAGTCCTGTTTGTTTCGTTATAAAACGACCGCCTTAGGGCGGGCTTGTGTTCTTTACATAACGATTCGGAAAACTTTATAAAGTCACTGGTGAGATTTCAAAATTAATTTACAGTAATGTTTTCTGGGTGACCAAATGCCAGGTTTTTCTTATTATTTGATTTTTTTTACATTGCCTCTAGGGTAAGTCAGTTTTCTCCATGTGGTTACACAGGAAACTTTAAAGATTGTGTCCTGTGAAACCTCTGTAGTATCGGTTTTAAAATATGTTTACACAAATGTTTCTTAGTAACAAAGAAAAAGCATAGCCACGAGTGGTCGAGGTCAGTTTTCTTCTCTATATGGAAAGCTTAAAAATACAAATGTAAACTGCTGGTCCATTATTTAAATAATTTCACACAAGTGTTCCTTAGTTCGCTATGTACCAAAATTGATCAAACTAGCTGTGAAACCCATCTAAATTAGCTTTAGCCATCATGACACTCTTGTCTAGAGACAACTAGCGTCAGATTAGTATCCCATCAGGACAAAACTGAGAGTACGAGACCAAACTCATTGATTGTAAAGACTTTGGAGAAGTATATATATCACCACCATGGTGTGTTGAGCCTGGAATCTATCGAGGCAAGATCATTAATGACCAAATGAATTTTTAACAGTTTATATATTCAGCCTAATGTCTTCAACTACAATAGGAACTAAGACAACTAGTATTCTGAAAATGTTTTATTAGTACATGATTTATTGTTTACATGATTTAACCGTCATACCAAAGACGTAAAAAATGGTACTAGTAGCTTCCTCGTTTGGCGCCCAACATTAAGAGAATAGTGCTAGGACTGGTCAGCCCGGTGTCAGTATAATGTTAATATAAATTTGAGCATTGTGCTCACTACTACAAGTAGACACCGTCGTTTATTTGACTGAAAAGTTGTTGAAAAAGACGTTAAACCCGAAAACACACACACACACACAGACACACACACACACGCACGCACGCACGCACACACACACACACACTAACTGCCTCGGTAGCCTAGTGGTAGAGCGTCCGCTTCGAGTGCGGGAGGTCGTGGGTTCGATCCCCGGCCGTGTCATACCAAAGACATGAAAAATGGTACATGTAACTCCCTTGTCAGCATTAAAAGGGAAACTGACTTCTCTTCTCTCATACCCTCGTGGCGATGGATGTCATCAGGAGAGTAGTTAATGTAAGTAGTATAACTTGCTTCACAATTGACCTATTAGTAAAATAAATTATGTGTATAAACTACATAATTTGTCCTGCTTATTAAAACTCTGTATTTCGATAGAAATTGTTTTATTCAGAGAAAACCAATTGTACTGCACGTGTTATAGTTTTACACAACATATTTCAACACCATATTTGTAATTTGTCTTTTTTACAGGCGGAAATTTAACAAGCAACACAACAGAACCTGGCAATTATATTGTTTCACCATTGTTCGATTTATCCACGGATTCGTGTGTTACAATTAGCTTTGCCAACACAGCAAACTGTACTGCACGGGTAAAGGTCATTGGCAGTAATGGACAGACAGTGACCACCACAAACTTGCTTCAAGTTCCATATTCTACATACAGAACCATTAATCTGAATATCCCAGCAGGAACACAGCTTCGGCTTTTTTTCGAAGCTTACATGACCAACGTTTCTTACTATGTACAGGCTGAGTTCAGCGTGTTTAGCATCCTGGTCGTCAATGGTTCCTGCTCGAGTCCTGGTAAATACTTATCAATTCGCCTTCTTCATAACAAGGTTTTCATTAATCCTTACCATGCTAAATTTCTATAATGAAAGTGTCTATCTTTCAGTTTGAAAAATACCATCAACTGATAGCAAGGGTGCTTACCAAAGATACTGACTGAATGGCGAACAGTGCCGATCATGATCAGAATGCACGGATGTACAGGCTGATCTTGATATACACTGGTCGCAAAGGCAGAACCTGAGTCGTGTCCAGCATGATAAGAATTAATTTCAGCCACGGAGACCCCATTTATGAAAATAAGACGTTATATAGAGAACATGATATTTATAATAGCATGAATACTTCAACAAGATCCTCTATAGTTTATAATGCTAAGTCATAGAGATCAGATTATCTTCAACCCGTCCACTTAGCTCAGTAGGGAGAGCGCAGATCTACGGATCGTAGGGTCCTTAGTCCGATCCCCGGGCGAGGCGTATGTTCTTTGTGACGATTTGATAGAAGATATTGTGTCTGATTCATGTGGGAATATTGGCAGTCACTTGCGGAAAACAGGTTTTTACTGGTATAGAACCCAAAACAAACAAATAAAACGAACAAATTATCTCTTTAAAAATTAAGCGGTACCTCAGATATAAAATTGTGTGTCTGTAAAGCAAGGTCTGTAGAATAGCATTAATACTGTAATGTTACTATACGTATAAATACAAATGTACTACTACAACATTAATGAAGCATTAAACACCTGAAAGTGACAGTCATGAGCTAGAATTGATGCACTAACATTATCACAAATGAGAGAAAATGTCATAGAAGTATTTATCATAATCATGATAATATTCATCCTTTAAAGTTTTATAATATTTGTGAAGTATGTAAATTCTGGAATAGTTTTAACTGTACTTCTATTTTGTTTATATTAAATGCTTATATTTAAACATTTTCGGCCAATGACGGTAGTACTTACATTTAAAACTCTAGATCTCAAACTCACTAACCTCTAATTCCGGCTAACCCGCCCAGAAAACACGCTAAAAATATTTTATTTTCGGTCGAACTTTGGTTATTTCGAAGCAAAACGCCCGATCTCTTGGAATTAGAGATATTGAATATCAGCTGTATTTGAATATTTCTGTCACAATTTTCTGTACTTGGACACATTGATGAAATGATAATGTTTCCATGTGTTTCCATGTGTTACTATCATATAAAGTATATTGCTAATTTATCTAGGGTTGTCGTGTGATGAAAATGACCTCGAGTGTGACGGAGAATGTGTTGCACCCTATTTCATATGTGATGGTATACGTCAGTGTGAAGATGGGAGTGATGAAAAGTGTGGTAAGATTAGCTTATGCAGTAATTATATAATCTTTACAAACATATCGTTGTAAAAACACAAAACTAATTTCAAATATTGTGAGCATTATAAGATTCTTTGGTATAATCATTCTTTAATATAAACGACCAAAGCAGTCCATTTATTCTTTAACAATTGACATAGCCCTTTCAAAGAATGTGACCTAAAGCGTTGAAACTTTTTTTTTATCTTTTCGTCATCAAAATTAAATAAAACGATAGACCAAGAACACATTCTTTTAAACAACATCTCCTCCTAAACCAAAAGACCAATTTTGATGAAACTTCACAGGGATGATCCTTGGATGGTCTTCTTTAAAAATTATTCAAGGAATTGAATTTCGTACAGAACTCTGGTTGCCATGGTAACCGAAAGGAAAAACTTTAAAAATCTTCTTGTCCAAAACCGCAAGGCATAGGGCTTTGATATTTGTTATGTAGCGTCACCTAGTGGGTCTCTACCAAGAATGTTCAAATTACACCCCCCCCTCCCGCCCCTAGGGTCAAATATGGCCCCGCCCCGGGGGTCACATGGTTTATATAGACTTATATAGGAAAAAACTTGAAAATCTTCTTGTCCAAAACCATAAGGCGCAGGGCTTTGATATTTAGTATGTAGTATCATCTAGTAGGCCGCAACAAAGACTGTTCAAATTATCCCCCTAGGGTCAAATATGGCCCCGCTCTGGGGGTCACATGGTTTATATAGACTTATATAGGGAAAAACTTTGAAAATCTTCTTGTCCAAAACCATAAGGCCTAGGGCTTTGATATTTATTAAGTAGTATCATACAGTGGGCCTGTACCAAGATTGTTCAAATGACCCCCTAGGATGAAATATGGCCCTGCCCCAGGGTCACATGGTTTATATATGTAGACTTGTATAGGAAAGAAACTTTAAAGGTCTTCTTGTCTGAAACCACAAGGCGTTTGATAGTTGGTATGTAGCATGGCCTTGTGGTCCTCTACCAAGATTGTTCAAATTATTCCCCTGGGGTGAAAAGATGCCCTGCCACGGGGTTCCCTAGTTTAGCATAGACTTATATAGGAAAAAACTTTAAAACTCTTCTTGCCCGAAACTGCAAGGCTTATACTTTTAATATTTGGTATGTTGCATTGCCTAGTGGACTGCTACCAAAATTGTTCCAATTATGCCCCTGGGGTGAAAGAGGCCCTGAACTGGGGGTCCCAAATTTTACATAGACTTGTATAGGAAAAAACTTTAAAAATCTTCTTGTCTGAAAGTTAAAGGCCTATGCCTTTAATATTTTGTATGAATCATTGCCTAGTTGATCTCTAACAAGTTTGCTCGAATTATATCCCTGGGGTGAAAAGAGGCCCTGCCCCAGGGGTCACTTGATATATGAGTTATATAGGAAAAAATACTTCAAAAATTATCAGATCATATTTCCTAGACTGTTTAATTATAATTACCTGATGACCCCAAGTGATAAGGGTCACCCGACTGTGACCTTGACCTACTAACCTACTTTCTTGTTTTTTAAGATACAGCCTTGAAATTTGGATGACATGTATAGTTTTGCACACCGATCTGAAAACTGACTTTCAGTGACCATGAATGTGACCTACTGACCTACTTTCTTGTTTTTTAAGATACAGCCTTGAAATTTGGATGACATGTACAGTTTTGCACCATAATCTTAGAACTGACTTTCAGTGACCATGAATATGACCTACTGACCTACTTTCTTGTTTTTGAAGCTTAAGCAAAGAAATTTGTTCAAGCAAGCAACTTAACTCAGATGAGCGATATAGGGCCATCATGGCCCTCTTGTTAAGATATTAGGGGCGTTTTAGGTTTGAAAACACAAAGGATGTATATGTAGGGATAGGTCTTACAATGAGCAAGATTGCATCCATTAATCCATTATAACATAGATAACACCCACGAGTTAGTCAAAGTCCCCCCGTTGTACCTTTCATGCAAAAGAGACGTCATTTCTTAAAAACTCTTCAAAGAATAATATTTCACTAACCAGATCAGGCGTTGGTATAGGTCGTGTTATTTTTATTTCGGTGTAATTTTATTATTACAGAATGTGGCTGGAATACTTTCAACTGTACAGTATCAGAAGAATGTGTGACGTCATCTTTACAGTGTGATGGATTCGCAGACTGTACAGACGGCAGCGACGAAGTAAACTGCGGTAAGGCTTGTGAATAAATCAAACATGACCCAGGAAACCTATAGTTAACGTGTTGAGTTTTATATGTCTTCATGAATAAACGTACACTGCAACTGACGTCACGTTCGTTAGGAGGCAAACGTTAACGTGACACAAGGTGTAAATGACGTGTTTATATTCTATTACTTAAGGAACATTTTATACCAGACAGGGATTCGTCCTTTGATAATTGTTTGGAGTTTAGGTTTGAAGGAATCATTTCACGATGGTGTAGCTATGACAAAGTAATTATGACACACAAACTGTGATTTTGTTGCTTAATAACAGTTTTGACCTTGTTTTTTTCTAGAGAAAGAAATCGAGACATGTTTAATTATATTCTTGCATAAAAACTAGTTTTTTCGCTGGATCCGCCCATGTATAAATGGGAGAAAAATCATGCAAAAGCTGTTATTACATGATTTTTATTTTTGAAATTCTTTGCCCGGGACGTATGTGTGTATTTCTACGCAGACTGATATTTGGCATCTGCATCTTGTTTCTTCCATAATAACCTCTTCTTGTAGCATTATAGATACAATGTAATCCATTTTTACATTTAAGCCGAATGAGTTTAATGAAATCGTGGAAACTGATACAAACATCACAAAATTAAAACCATAATTTTTCATACTTTTGTAAAATGAGAGAAAACTCGCTGTAAACCGAAGGTACTTTTTTGTTTTGAGCTCACCTGGGCTCATGGTGAGCTTTTGTGACCGCTCAATGTCCGTCGTCCGTCCGTCAACATTTTCTAAAAAAATCTTCTTGAAAACCACTGGACAGATTAAACCAAACTTTACAGAAATTGTCCTTGGGTGGCCCCCTTTCAAAATTGTTAAAAATGTTTAATTCCATACAGAACTCTGGTTGCCATGGCAACCGAAAGGAAAAACTATATATTTGGCATGTGACATTATCTAATGGTCCTTTATAAAAAAAATCAAATTATGCTCCTGGGGTGAAAAGGGGCCTCACCCTGGGTGTCCCAAGTTTTACATAGACTTACGTAGGAAAATTTTAAAAATCTTCTTGTCTCAATCTGCAAGGCATAGAGCCTTGATATTTGGCATGCGACATCATATAATGGTCCTTTATTAAAATGTTCAAATTATGCCTCTGGGCCCCTACCCGGGGGTCCCAAGTTTTATATAGACTTATATAGGAAAAAAAACTTTAATAAATCTTCTTGTCTAAAACCACTTGACCTAGGCCTTTGATATTTGATATGTAGCATTGCCTTCTGGTCCTCTGCCAAGATTGTTCAAGTTGTAATCCTGGGATTAAAATAGTCCCTGCCCCGGATTTTCAAAGTTTTACATAGACTTACAAGGAAAACAATGAAAAATCTTCTTTCCTAAAACTACAAGGCCTTGGCTTTTGATATTTGTAATGTTGCATTGTATGCCCCTGGTGTGAAAAGAGGCCCTGCCCTGGGATTCCCCAGTTTTACATAGACTTATATAGGAAAAAAATCTTCTTGTCTGAACGTTCAGACCCTAGGACTTTGATATTTGGTATGTAGCATTGCCTAATAGATTTCTAACAAGATTGTTCAAATATGCTTCTGGGGTGAAAAGAGAACCAACCCCGGGGTTGTTATATAGGAAAAAAACAACTTCAAATGATATCAGATCATATTTCCCAGACGGTTTAAGTATAATTACATGATGACCCCCAAGTAATAGGGGGTCACCTTACTATAACCTTGACCTACTGACCTACTTTCTTGCTTTTTAAGATACAGCCTTGACATTTGGATGTCCAGTTTTGCACACCGATCTTAAAACTGACTTTCAGTGACCATAAATTTCTTAATATTTTAGCATCATTTTGGCTTTTGAAACATGTAGCTTATATTATTCAGGTGAGCGACCCAGGGTCAGCATGACCCTTTTTTATCATTTCTATAATACCAGGTAGATACAGAAGTCATTTCATGATGAAATTTTCAAAGGTGCACTAATAACAAAAGCACCCGAATAAGGCGCCGTATTATCTTCATTGAGAATGTCTTGTCAGATGTTCTTGGAGTTTGCTTTTCAATTAATAATTTATTTTACAGAACATTTTTATGGTAGAGCATGTGTCATACAGTGTTGTCATTATCCTTATCTTAAAACAATCCAGAAATTCTGCATTCTTTATCAGAATTTAATGAATTTCCATACAATTTTTAAAATAGTAAATAAATAGCAAGTCTTGCGTTCATGAAAAGTGGAAACAGTGGTGTGTATAGACGATGTGGTAGACTGGTTACATATAGTTTAACAATTAGACCAAGTTGTACTTCCATAGCCGTTCAGACTGTTATACTTCACTATAATGTTATGTCGTACGAAAACATTATGTTTATGTTATACTTCACTATAACGTTATGTCGTACGAAAACATTATGTTTATATTATACTTCACTATAATGTTATGTCGTACGAAAACATGTTTATGTTATACTTCACTATAACGTTATGTCGTACGAAAACATTATGTTTATGTTATACTTCACTATAACGTTATGTCATACGAAAATATTATATTTATGTTATACTTCACTATAATGTTATGTCGTACGAAAACATTATGTTTATGTTATACTGTCGTACGAAAATATTATGTTTATGTTATACTTCACTATAATGTTATGTCGTACGAAAATATTATGTTTATGTTATACTTCACTATAATGTTATGTCGTACGAAAATATTACGTTTATGTAATACTTCACTTTAATGTTATGTCGTACGAAAATATTATGTTTATGTGCTACTGAGACACTGTTTTCGTTTCTAAAAGAATTTCATCGTAACAGAACTATGTAGGAAAACTAACATGAGTTTTTTCTTCCTTTTTTATTTTGTTTAGGTCCAGACATAAGTTGCGATTTCCGAGGAGGGCCGAACTGGGATTGTGGGTACCAGCTTTATAATGCTCGTCGGGAGATTTATGATGATGGTATAAGTATTTTTATGTTATATGTTAAACACGTTCTGAGCCCATACCGAAATTAGGATTTCTGTTTGTTGACGCATTCTGTTTCGTCTTTTGTAAAAACAAAACCTTTCTCGTTTTGCAAATTTTAAAGATATATATGATTATAATGATCTAGTTGCTGCATTCATTTTAATGTCTGGCAATATTTTTTTCTTTTAGTATTGAAAATAATCAAAAGCTCTCGAGCAATGGTTTTAGGTTGATGTATTCAGACAAGTATTGTCTCTTGAAAATAAAATGATCTCACACATAGCATTGCATTTGATTCTGTTTTTAAAGTTGCAGTTTTATCTTTTGACAGGATTGCTAATGTTTTCGCGACTAGCATACATCACGTCACCGGAAGTTAATATAACCGAGGACAGCTGTCTTACCATTGATATCGGATACAGCAGCACCATAAAATTTAGAATTTCATCTTACAATGGCGACATGTATACAATTCTACACCAAAACACTTCATATTATGGCGGATTTGTTATACCAGTGGATATGGCCCCCGGATATTACAAAGGTGTTACAACCGAAATACAGTCGGCTAGAGCATTTTATTACTCTTCAGCCATAATAAAAAGTATCGATCTATATGATATGACTTGCCAAGGTGAGACATACTATTTTAGGGTGTTTTCTTAAACTCCGGCAGATTTACAAATCGTGTAATCTTTAACCAAGCCTTAATGCCTTTCTTAAACATTAATGAGACCTCATTTAGTGAAGGTCTCTGTACACAAGCAAATATGTTTGACACGTAGTGGTTTTTAGCTCCACTATTCGGAGAATGGGGGGGAGGGGGGCTATACTACTCGCCCCGGCGTCGGCGTCGGCGTCGGCGTCGGCGTGACCCTTCTTGGTTAAATTTTTTCGGCAACTTTTGTTTTTCTGTCATATCTTTGTAACTATTGCTTAAATCTTACTGTAACTTCACATAAACATTGTCCAGTATACAAACAATGTATATGAATGGGCTGAGTCCATTATACTCAAGGTCAAAGTCACCAAGCTGTTATACTTAGGTTATTTTTAAGGTAAAAGTTTTCGGCAACCTTTGTTTTTCTCTCATATCTTTGTTACTATTGCTAATATCTTATTGTAACTTCACATAAACATTGTCCAGTATACAAACAAAGTATGTGTAGGGGCTGAGCCCATTATACTCAGGGTCAAGGTCACCAAGGTGTTATTCTTAGGCTATTTTTAAGGTTAAAGTTTTTTGGCAACCTTTGTTTTTCTGTCATATCTTTGTTACTATTGCTTATAAATATCTTATTGCAACTTTAGATAAACATTGTCCAGCATACAAACAAAGTATGTGTAGTCGCTGAGCCCATCATACCCAAGATCAGGGTCACCAAGGTCTTATACTTAGGTTATTTTTAAGGTTAAAGTTTTTCGGCAGCCTTTGTTTTCCTGTCATATCGGTGTTACTTTTGCTTGTATCTTACTGTAAGTTCACATAAACATTGTCCAGCTTGCAGATAAAGTATGTGTTGGGGCTGGGCCCATTATACCCAATGGCAAGGTCACCAAGAAGTTATACTTTGAATTATTTTCATGTTGAATTTTTTTCGAAAGCTTCGTTTATAGACATATCTTTGGTACTTTAAAAGATAATGACTTGAAATTAAAAGTGTTTGTTTATAATCATCTGCATGTGTGGCTACATACCCCATAACTCTAATTGTGTTTCTGACAGAATTATGTCCCTTTTGTACTTAAACTTTTTTTGCAACCTTCGCTTCTGGATACTACTTTAATGCAATATAAGATAAAGACTTGAAACTTAAAATGTATCTTTATCATCATCATCTGCTCGTGTGGTAACAATCCCCATAACTCTGATTTGTATTTTTGACCGAATTATTCCCCTTTTTACCTCATCTTTTTACAAACTTCGTTTTCTGGACATAACTTTGGTACTATTAAGATAATGACTTGAAACTCAAAATATATCTTTATCATCATCATCTGCATGTGTTGTAACAATCCTAATAACTCAAACTTGTGTATTTGATGCCCCTTGGTGTATCTTCCTTTTAAAGTAGAGGTCTCTTATTCAGACATATATTCATTTTACTGTCAAATCCCCGAATAGTAGAGCGTGCTGTCTTACGAACAGCTCTTATTACACGAAAACTATAGTTACTGTAAAGTATTCAAGCCTTAATGGACAGTGATTCTCTAGCATTAGGGATTTTGACATGCTAAAACAAATGTTCAATAGAAAGTCATGTTCCCGCCGTGATTATAGTGACTTTTACGGCGAAAACAGTAGTTTAATGTTTTTAAAAAATATACGATTTTTAAGATAATATGAGCCGCGCCATGAGAAAACCAACATAGTGGCTTTGCGACCAGCATTGATCCAGACCAGCCTGCGCATCCGCGCAGTATGGTCAGGATCCACGCTGTTCGCTTTCAAAGCCTATTGCAATTAGAGACACCGGTAGCGAACAGCATGGATCCTGACCAGACTGCGCGGATGCGCAGGCTGGTCTGGGTCCATGCTGGTCGCAAAGCCACTATTTTGGTTTTCTCATGATATTGCTCAGTTAATATAAATGCACTATGTTATTGCAGTATTAAAAAGTATTTGCTATTGTATGACATGCGTTTGAATGTTTTGTTTCTTTTATGTCACGGGGCCTCCGTTGTCGAGTGGTTAATGTCGCTGACTTTGAAAAAAATACATGCCAATCATCGATGTGGGTTCAAAAGATAATAGGTAAGGGTAGATTTCTCGGAAGCATAGAGCTTCCAAGTCTCGCTTTGGGCGTTGAATTTTTCATGTGAAGAAGCCATCCAGCTGGCTTACTGAAGGTCAGTGGTTCTACCCAGTTGCCCTCTCGTGATGAAATAATGCACGGAGTTGCAACTGGGACCTTCCTTTACTGTCAAAGCTTGACAGTCGCCATATGACTTATAACTGTGTCGTTGCGACATTAAACCCAACAAAATAAATTAATATAAAAGAATACATATAACTACAGAACTGATAACAGCTTTTTCAACGACACCATCATGGCAACGCACAACATACCCTCCCTGGAATGCTTCTTACTCGACACCATCATGGCAGCGCACAACATACCCTCCCTGGAATGCTTCTTACTCGACACCATCATGGCAGCGCACAACATACCCTCCCTGGAATACTACTTACTCGATACCTTTTTCGACCCCTAGTACCGATTCTAGAACGACTGGTACAACACAAGAACGCACTACCTTACCGCCATGGGCTACGACAACAACATTAGTATGGACACGCACTACAACACCATGGTGGTATACAACAAAGACAATGACATCAACACTCACTACCATACCATGGTGGAACAGAACAACGACGACATCAGGAGGTATCTATTTCCACTTTTAAATTGTGTTAAACAACAAATACACAACTCATAATTATGCGTGCAGTTGTGTTACTGCACTGAAATAGAAAGAACAAAACAAGGTAATAAACAAAACAAACAGCCATATTTTGATCCATTAAAATTCTTAGTGAATTATTGTCGCTGTCCAGTTAAAAGTTATTTTCTTGGCTTTTGTGTTCCTTCCTACTGACGTGATTTCAAATAATTTGTTGCATTATGAGGTTATCATATTATTTCATACTAATATTTCATATTGCAATTGATAGCAGATCTTTATTAAAGCATTAAAAATTGTTGCATTAAGGTTGCCATATTTCATACTAATATTTCATATTGCAATTGATACAGGTCTTCATTAAAGCATTTACTGCATTATAATGTTACCATGTTCCTTCATGTATTGCAATTGATAGCAAATCTTTATTAAAGCACCAGACGAATTTTCAAACACACTGCATAATGTCTTCGCAAAATATTGAGTAAATCTGTGCTGTATTCATGATATTTTGCTTATTTGCAACAGCCTGGACACCATGGGGTTCTTCGTCCAAAACATCAACAACTACGCAGATTCCTCTACCAGGTACATTTATTCCATAATGACTTTTAAAAATTGTATTCATTAATATTTTCTGAAGTTTTATTATTAGAGTAGATGTATAGGTGAATGGCAGACGACATCAACTACACACACACACAAATTACCCGCTGAATAGTTTTACTTGACGCTAGACATTAATCTTGAAAACAAACTTTGCAATAATAATGCGACTGATTACGAATTTTATTGGCTATTGAGGAAAGGTCAAGGTTACTTTTACTCAAAACCCCAAGGCATTCTAGGACAAACATAGGATTCAGAAAGAAGCATTTCAGTTATGTTTAACTGATTATCTGTTGTGCTGTACATCGTGAATAATCTTTCTATTTGTGTGCATGTGTATCTTTCCAGAGTAAACAGAATAATTATGTTGCTTGTTTCAGAACTTGAAAGTATCAGCACCATATAGTTAAGTTTAAATACATTACGTACTTATTTACGTTTTATCAATGTCTCAGTCAGCAATATATCTGACATTTGACGGTTTTTATTAAAAAATAAAAGAAAAAAAACCCAAAAAACTTTACACGAGTAGAAAAAAAAAACATTCCAAGACAATTCAAAGTTTCTTGGTATTTTCCTTGCATAACAAGAATTAAACCTAATGACAGCTTCTATTTTCAGCCGATTTTCCACAGCTTTATATCAATAATCCGGATTCAGTAGCGTTTGGTGGCTCTTTAACGATATCATGTATTGTAAATCATGACTCAAAATACAAGGTAAGGAAATCCTGTTACCTATGTCATATCAGCTAAACGTGCAATTCGGCGAATGAAATATTTGTTTTAGATGGGACATGAAAATAATAGACAATTTATGTCATGAAATTGATAGTCGTTAAGCATATTGTTATGCACCGTTTGATGTTATTGCATGACTGTGACATTTTCCTTTGAAGTTTTGTGTTTACTAAATTGTGTTATCGCCATGGTTAGCTGTGCTCTAAATTCCGTTTCACACAGGTATCGCTCACAGTTTTCTCTGTCTGGGATGTAGAACACACAAAGATTAGTAAGTGTTGCTGTGATAAGGTATCGAAAATGATAAGCTATTTGAATAATTTATCACTGTATGTCTGTAGTTTAGTGTTCTCTACATCTTGATTTAAAACTTGATTTTTAGATAACATAAAAATATAACTGCAAAAATGATTATGATATTCTGTTCAGTTTAAAAATTCAAAATTACGTTTCTTGCAAAGCTTTACAATATGCAGTAGGTGTTAATTCCATTGATACCTGAAACCTTCTACTTCTCAGGTTTGTACGCGGGAATTGTTTACATTCTCTATTTCTCCAGGTTTCATGACCTCGTTAGCGCCTCCCGGCAAATTGAAATTTTTGGCATTTGTTTAAATTATTCTTTGAAACTCTACTTAACAATTTTTTGTTTTAAAAAATGATTACAACAATTGATCAAGAATGTTTCAATGTGTATTTATGAATTTTTTTATAACTTTTTATTCAGTAGTTTATTTAAAATTTTGAAAATGGGCTCTCTGATGTGAAGCATGCATAATTCATATAAAAACCTGCCCAGCGCCATCTTCTGGCTTTTATATGGCAGTTGGGGGTTATTATGAAATGTTTCTAAGGGAGGCTCAAGAGGGGAAATATTTTTGATTTTTTAAATTTAAGATATTTAAAAATGTGTTCAGTTTACTGTTTTTCATCATGCAATAAATCAGTTAGACAACACACACGCGTGTATTACCGACGAGTATCATCATGCTTGGGAGAATTTCAGGGAACGTAATTTGGGTAGCAAACGTAGAGGCTCGTTTGCTACCCAAATTACGTCCCTGAGATTCCCCCGCGCATGATGATACCAGCCGCTAACACACTTGTATGCATTACCTAACTTATACACATACAACAGAGAAAAAGAAAACCGACAGACGATTCTTGCCTGGGTTCACACCGATCAGAGCTAGGGAGATGTTTTACCAATAACTTAAAAGACACCATCGACCGACCTTCTCTGTTGAAACAAAATCTGTTAAATCACTAATTAAAAGTAGAAAAAAAAAGAAAAAAGTCGCTTGGGTCGTATATATAAACACACTTGATCTTACACAAGTAGCAAATTACATCAGTACTTATTCGTACAAATTATCTGCTAAAAGGCTATAAAGTTACATGAAGCAATATATTAAATGGTCAGTTTCAGTATATCCTTTCTCGTATATCTCCACGCCTTTCTGGCAAAACTGTCTTTGTCAAGAGATTTTTTGACAGGCCAAATCAAATATTCATAGTTTTTTGCCATCAACATTAAAATGTATATGGTATCCTTAAGCTTCTTTCCAATGATAAGATGGGTAAATCTGTTGCTTATTATATCATCAAACCTCTCTGAGCGTAGAAATTGCCGATATACATGTTTTATCTTTCAAAGTCTATATTTACATCAGATCGGACAAAAGCAGACTTGGCACCACTGTTAAAGAAGGCGACACTTGCGATCCAGCAAACTACAGACTGGCTTCCTAAGCGTGTATTCTTGACAAACTTCTTGGACAGATTTTCTACTTTAATCGCACTTCTCAGTTTACCAGACACAACATGCATTATGATCTGCAACACGAATTCCCCCTTTTGAATACGCATCACCAATTTTGTCACATTGCATTATTTTAAGATGGCTACTGTGCCGTGCAATACATGTTTAAGTGACTACTCCACTTATTTTAGTGTTTCCAAAACACAGTCAAGTTTAGGTTGGATGTCCTTTGAATACCATAGAAACGATAACAAGATTATTATGTTTTATGAGATTTACAGTCGTGTATCCATCATACAAGTTCCCACGTATTTCCAAGCCCCTTTAAGGAACGGTGAGGTGCGTAAGATGCAACGTATTCAAAACATGTGTGCAAAACTTGTCCTTAACAGGAGGAAATTTGACAGTTCCAAAACAAGCATTGTATGACTTACATTGGTTGCTGGTGAAAGCAAGGATTGGGCTTAGGATCCTTTCTTTCATGTAAAGCTGTCACATTGGCAGAGTACTTATGCATTTAAAGGTGGATAATCAGATTTTGGCCATGTAACGGATTTGTTCGAAACTGTAGCATCTGATCATTTACACATCATTAACACTTAATACAGATTAGATTTTCACTGGAGGTATTTTTAAAATTTCATTTTCCTATCCTGGTTGCCCAACCAAGATAGAGTTATTTCATCATAAGTATAAATTTGATAAACATACTTTGCCTAAGGAAATGTATAAATATTAGGCATATTGTAATATGTTTGTAAAATATTTGCATTAAAAATTATGTATTTAGATGGAATTCATTAGAAACGCACACACCAATACTAATATTTCATGAATTTTGTCCCCCTTTTACTTAGAATTTCATGTTAAAATTTTGATGCACTTTCACTCTGTCTCAGTTATTACTAAATGGATTTGATTCAAACTTAAAATAGTTATTCCACCTTATCACTCACATCATATGACACAAGGTCCATAACTCTGGTACCAATATTTCACGAATTATGCTCCCTTTTACTTATACTTTCATGTCAATTTTGATGCATTTTGACTATATCTCAGTTATTACTAAATGGATTTGATTCAAACATACGCTCTGAAATGAATAAGTATATAAAGTAAATAATAATCATTTGTAAGCATAAACATGATAAATGCATGCCGTAGGCCTATAGCTTTGGCTCGAGTTGTACTTTGTTTTTCAAAACTTTGAATGAACCACGCCCCAAAGACCAAGAAATGACCATAACATCACGTTATTTGAAAGTGTTAATAACTGCATGTCAAGTTTTCCTTTCAGCTGATCCTGAGCTGGTTCATTGGCGATACAGAAATTTCTAGACAAGACGACATTATGGTTGGTGAGGAAGACCAAACAAAATTCAAAATTGTAATGAATAATCATAACAAGGGTGTGACGTATTATAACTTAACGATAAATGACGTCACTGACGTTGATGCTCGGGAATATTTCATTTGCGTTGCTGACGTCATCGATTACTATCCAACGAACTTTCTTAAGGATAGTACAAGGATTGAGATCGAAGGTAATTTTATTCGTAATATATGTCCATGACTAAGTAGATCTATCCTCTACATGTACATAACTTTCGAAAAAACAATAAATATCTATTTTGATGCAAAAGTCTAGATACCTGCGAGTTAAAAATTGTATCTTCATGCATGCTTTTAAGTCAGAAGAATAAGTGAGCACATGATGAATGACTTTGCCTTAGAATGAACTGCAAACATTGCATGTGCTACTGTATGTATATTTAGACTGTTGTTGTTTAAATATTTAAGATGACGGCTGCCAGACCCTTGGGAACAGTGAAATCGAGATGTTTTGTAAATCTGTCGGCTATAGACGTGTAGCAGTGCCAACTGCATCAGGATCACAAACAATGTACCAAGTCTCCGAAGCATTTTATTATTTACAATATTTGTTAGAAAGGACGGAGACGTTTGGACAGCACCAGTGTTTAAATCCTCTGAAAGAACTGGCCTGTGGTCTTCATGCCAGTCAGTGTCAGTCTGGAAAACTGGTCAAACCTGTATGCAGGGAACATTGTCAGGGTACATATTATGTAATTAAGGTAGTTCTGCATATTTGGATCAGTTTTCCTCTACAATGTAGAATTTGATTTAACCCTGAGTTTCCAAAACTTTAGTTATACTTAGACAATTCTGAAAAAAGAGAGGGTCTTGTGCTTGATATTTTGCTAGACTAATTTGTAAAAGTTGGACCTCGCGAAATGTTTCCTAAGAAAGTGTATCGACGTATATTGTATATTACATGGTCAAATAAATTGCTTATGTTTTCGATATTTGACCTTGATTTAAAAGATCAATAAATTCCAAATGAATTTCAAGGCATTATTTGGAATTATTTCATATGACAACATATCTTGTATTATCTTTTGTCTGTAGACATGAGGAAATGTTGCTCGTTTTATAAATGTGCACATCTGTTGACATTAATACGCCAGACAATTTTCGTTTCCTTATGCCGGTTCCAGACTTTATTCTAAGTTATCAAGATAAATGACGTTTCAGCATAACTTCCAATGATTTATCAAATGTGCAGAACTATCTTAATTATAACATTCATATCAAGTGTTACGATTCTTTTATTTTCGTTTTCAATAAGGTTAAACGGGTAGTTAATTTTGAAATATGTTCTATATCATTTCAGCTAAGAACCGACTCTGAATATATATACTTCTTGTCATACCACTCTCCTACAGTAAAAAGAATATTTTTGTTTATTTTCACAATTGTCTGTGTGTAACACATTCCGTTTTGTTACACTTCAGAAATTGCCGATGTTTGTATGGAGGCGCCGTTCGCTATTGTGAGTAATAACAACAGTGACCTTCACTATTACTGCAAATATTTACCATCTTTATCAGACTCGCCGGACTGTACAGAAATATGGCTCGGTAAGTCTTTATATGACATTTGTTCTACAATTCCTTATAGTTTGTTTCGCTTTTGAGAGTGCTTACACTATTATTTTTGTCACAAAACGAGATATATGACACAGGGAAGTGCCTACGCCTTCATTATCTTGAGCAATGAAATGGGTCCAATCGCTAATGTGACTATGTCTTAGACTAGCTGACAAACTATGTAAAATATCTTCTGTTAAAATGTAGAGCTGGTGAGACCTATATATCTCATACATATAGAATCATTTCTGGCTACCTCGCCTAAATAATTTGTGTACAAATGATACGTAAATGACTTGAATTATGAGCTAGAAAATTTCAGGGATCAGGCATATCACTCAATGTTTTAAACTAACTAATGATAATCAGCTCAAACTCCTACAGGCTGGAGATACTATACTTGACTGGTCTTTTTGTTGATTTTCTCTGCAGACGATCGATGCAACTCGGTATGTTTGCCCTGAATATTAGATGCTTAGTTCCTAAATGTTATCACATTTAGATTCAAATACCATATAGATATAACCCCCACCCCACCTCACCCCACCCCGATGATTTGGCTGTACGTTGCCAGTTACGCTGAACCTTGTTACGCTGTCTGTAAGCTGGAACTCTCCTACTGTCTCAGCATATTGCAAATTTATGTCTCTGCCTCAGCTTTCTGATGCTCAACCTATATTTGCTGTCGTCTGTAGCATTCGACTATCACGTTAAGGTATAAGTTCTACGCGCTGTCCCTTAAGGTCGGATCTTCTGTAGTGTAATAAGGTGAAATGCTGACAGCGTAGCTGCAGTAGCTTTCTAATCAAGGTACTGGGGTAAATTATATGTTGAATACCCGATGTGTCTGCATCAGTCGCTGGATACAAAATGATCTCATTGCCATATGTCTATCTATTTACAGCTTAGCAGATGGTAGCTTTGATTGGTACTATTTATAGAACTTTTGTAATCATTGTAATACTAACCCTAACCTTTAGTCAGTATAGTATACATATTATACACTAAACGCATGAGGACATGCAATTATTTGCGTATATTTGCCGTGCGCTCCAACTGATAGTCACTTCCGGACATGCGCAGAAGAGCGCTCAAGCTCTGCAGTGTATGTAATCACTACATATTAATAACTTTTTCAGGATGTGAAGTAAATATGACTCTCGGGACTGAGGAAACGCCAACGTCTGTACGACTGCGTTCAGAGAATCATCCAAGTCAGGCTCCGTCTTCCTCACCTTGTAACTATTACATAAAGGCGTCCCCGTACTATATACTAGATTTGACCTTAGAGGACATTACACTAGGCGATGAATGTAGTATCAGCTATTTAATGGTAATGTTTCTTTCTTATTAAATTCTGAACTATGTTATATATTTTATAGAGAAAAACTAAACATAAAAAAATGTAAAGAAGACGCACAAGCCTACATAAAACACATGTGACACAATAAATTCAAACAAAGACAGGTTAAAAATCAGAGCGCCTGCGGTTAAGCAAACATATCAGGGCTGAAATAGCCTAAAGTGGCTAAGAAGGAAAAATAAATGTATTAACTAGATAGAGTAAATTAGCCTCTACGTCTGGTTCCGATTTCACCAAAATACTTCAGTTTGTTAAAAAAAAAATGACCTATGTTAATTTGCTTAAGTAAAGTAAAACGTTAAGCAATATAACCTACTTAAATCAATGAACAAATTTAAATATTTTCGTGAAATTGGGGCAAGTAGAGAAAGGCCAGTTCCAAAGCATCTTGTAAAGTTATCGGAATCTTACATAGATCAAATAATTTAGTGTTGCACTTGATGTTAATGTTCTCGAACTTATGCTGAATGTGACATTGGCCTGTATGTAATCACTTGTTGATGAATTTGTAAAGCATGTGCTGGAGCTTTATTTATAATATTGAGCCGCGTCATGAGAAAACCAACATAGTGGGTTTGCGACCAGCATGGATCCAGACCAGCCTGCGCATCCGCGCAGTCTGGTCAGGAACCATGCTGTTCGCTTTCATAGCCTATAGCAATTATAGAAACCGTTAGCGAACAGCATGGATCCTGACCAGACTGCGCGGATGCGCAGGCGGTCTGGATCCATGTAGGTCGCAAACCTACTATGTTGGTTTTCTCATGGCGCGGCTTATATAGTGTGAGGCAACATGAAGTTTTGATATGTTAACAGATCCCTGCTTCTCCGATATTGTCTACTTCACCTAAAAATTAATGAAGATATGACTTATAAAAGTTCGGTAAATGAAAATTGTTTTCATGAATAGTTGTAATCCGTCTTCTGTTACTGCTTAGAAGTTATTGGTATCCATTATTTCTAGATTAATGAAGAGAGAGTTTGTTCGAGCAATGCAACTCAGTATTTGTTATCACCAGATCAGTCAGAATTGAATATTTCATTGGTTTCAAATTCTCCCGACAACGCCGGATTCCTGCTGTTGGTCTCGCAAGGTAATCTTTTTGTCACATAGATTTTCGAAAGAGCGGCATCTTTATTTTCAAACAGAGTTACTTTTTTAAATCCCTGAAAAATATTTATCTAAATAAAATGGAAGGTCAGTCATCTTGATCATCTCGATAGTGCATTGATAGTTAAAACATGTATATCTAAATACAAATGAATGCTGATAAAGATGTGAAAACAAATTGTTTTAAGACCAGGATGCTTTTGTTTGTACATTTTGCTTTAAAATTCTAAAAGATAAAAGCTTACCGATGACAGGGGCAAAGGTGGGGGTGGGTTAGGAATTCTGCCCCAGTGTCTTTGTACCGGCCTGAAACAACATATTTGCAAGTGTATAGGACTGTTAAACAAAAACTGTCATAGCATTTTTGCTGATGTTGGTCGGTGTTTGGGGATGTTTGGATATTGAACTTTTCGGTTCCACCTATGAGTGTATCTAGTATTGTTTTGTTTTGTTGTGTTCTTTGTTCTTTAATGGTTTGCTTAAAGATTGTATAGATATATATGTTACCTACCTGTTTGAAATGACCATAAAGCTGATTTTGGTATTTTATTGTAGTTACCATATCAAGGTTTTGCACTGTACATAATTTAATAACAGAATTTCCCAGTTTTGACGTAAACATGTTATGAGCTACATTTATACAGATTAAATGAAATTTAGGTACAAGCACTCTGTTTATCTCAGTGTATATTTGATGTAAGCTATTTAACTAGCAGCCTTGCAAGAAACGGAAAAGAAAGGCACACTGCACTGACTTGATATAATTAATAAAGGAATAGATAAATCATGTACGTATTCAATTAATGTTGTTCCACGAAAAAGTCCGAGAAATTGTAAGATCCTTTTTAAAATTAGCATATAAATTGCATTGGTTTTCATTTAAAAACTGAGAGTATATTGCAACGTGTCACAAGTTATAAATTACGACTTAGCAATATAAATAAGGCAATAAGGAGGATTTAGTTATGTAATTGTTTCAAAATGATACAAGGTTCCGGTATGTTTTCGCTGAGATCCTATTATTCCAATTGTTGCGGTTATTTCAGTATTACATCCTGACGTGTGTGATGTAATAGAAGTCAGGGACTACTTCGGCACTACATATGACGGTCACAAGACTGGAAATGACACTTGCACGGAATGGATATTCTACACTGAACCAGGTTCAAATAATAATAAGTTTCTAACTTATTTTAAGGACCTGTAACGTTTGAGCCCAGTTACTGGAGTGATAAATAGCTCCTGATGTGACAGATCAACCTGCAAACAGTGGAAAACCTTGAAAATAGTTAAATACTTAACATTCTAAATAACATATAGGAAAATGATAAATTAGAAAATTGTGAATAATCACAAAAGATAAACAATAATAGGTAACACAGTGCGCATGCTTACCTTTCAATTACAACCCGTGTAGTCAAAAAGATATTGGCATTTGTGGCCGTTTTCAGCACTTCATGCCTTTTGACGAAATGCTTTATAATTCATTTAATTGCAAGTGAGTAACAACTGTACCACATGTAATGGATAATGATTATGCTTGCCTCATCAAGGAATGAAATATATAGTAACGTTTTCAAATTACGACTAAACCGAGCACACGTATTCTAAATACTAGTACAAATTTTCTTTATGAATTTATCATACATGTTTATGACATCGCATTGATTTTTTTTATTCCAGGATACAGTGTTTGGCTTAGTTTCTCAGACATTGCTGGTTGTCTAGAAATCTATGATGAGAACTCGATCCGCGTTCAGGAAGAAATTTGTTCCCTTCAAGAAAAACTGAATCTTAATGGGATGGATGTAGTTAAAGTGAAAGCTAAAACGCCTGGAACTGAAACTGCTTTCAGTGTTATCTATTCTCAGAACGTTTCTAAAGGTGTGTGATGTATTAGTAGTAAGAAGGCATTGGCTATGATAATATTATTAATCAGTTATGGTTTGTTTGTGAAATTTGTAAGCCCAGAGCCCAGGAAACGTTTGTTTTTGTAACCACAATATATTTTATTCAAGATACGTGTAAAGGCTGTTCGTGTATATTGTGCAGCGTATCGTACAACGTTATAGCAGAGATGTTTCGCCAAAGTATACTTTACCAAATACGGTTAAAACAGATAGATTTTACAAAATATTCATTAGTGAAATCAATGGCAGTGCTTGCTTCACACTTAAACGCACGTACACGTTGACCATCAGTTAACCCCTGTAGGTATCTAAAGTGGTCATGACCAATATGACATGTGTTCCCTATTTAGAAAAAATATAGTTAGTTCAATTTAAGTAGTCTGTTTCTGAAACCTGTACAAATGACATGGAATACGAAATATAATTTATACTATTTCTGTTACAATATTAAACTGTATTTAAATGATGAGTAGCACTGAAATGATTTGTACTTTGTAAAACATTGAAGGTACGAGGTTTTATCAATTCCTGTATCAAGTTATGTCATTTGCTGATCATTCCTCTAAATATCATGCATTGAATTTGATTAATTATACGCATTTTCATCAAAGAAATTAACAATGTGTATTATCTCTAAAACACGTTTTATTTAAATTTGGACTGGTTGTTTTGATATCAGTTTAACCTGCTAAGGTATTAAGATTATGTGTTACATGCAATTACATAGAAAATACGTTTGACGGTCTTTGATTTCAACTCATTTAGATTTAAAGATTGAATACTGCTTAAGCCGGTGCTAGTGGGCGTGGGCAGTGTTGCATTTTCCATTATTGCTCGTGAACAGACTCAATTAAACTGAGTCTGCAATTTTCACTGTTTGCCTTGTTTTCGGTGCTTACGACGGGCCTACTTTTCTGACTTTATTCATTATATCAATATATCAACATCTCTCGGGTTTAAGTGAATCATACATTTTTGTGTTGATACTCATAAAGGTTAGGTAATAACACATATTAGAAATGAACTTAAACCAATAAATTAAGTAAGTTTGATTAAAGTTTTATTTTTTTACATGTGAAACTTTAATATACAGTGTCATTTTCGTTGTATTATATTTAGGTTCCTTCGACTTTACCATAGAAAGCGTCGTATTAAGAGAAGGGGTCAGTGACAATATAGGAAAGGTTTTTATCAATCGCACAGACGGTAAAAGCGGTTTTGTATGTGGATATATGAACAGAGGTGCGGCTGACGTTATCTGTAGATCGGCTGGACATGCGTAAGATGGTTAATTATTTCGTTTTTTTTAAACAGAGCAACGCTTTGTCATTTCTCATCAAAGCAACCTTTCATTGAAAAAATCAAATAAAATAGCTTTGATTTATAGTGGCTTCTTATGGTAACCTTTAAGCAAGGGCAAATATCAAGGAGGAATTGTCACGTTCTAACTACAAAGCGCCATAAAGCGATACCAGTGTGTAGTGTTTGTAAGGACACTTTACACAAAACTCTCAAACAAAAGACACTAGACAAGTACAGGACAAACAATCATAGGAACACAGTGGGACTGTAATCTAAAAGAATTGATAATCACGTGCAACTGCAGTATTCAAATGAGGTGCACAACCGTTCGTCTAGCCGTCTAATTTAAGGTAATGGCAGTCGGCTAAACACGTATTCACTATATGTGATTTTTGCATTTTCAGGGCTCTTTAAAAGAAATCCATGTGCACCTTGAGCTATATCTACGTAATTATAATGCTAAATTGCCGTACGTGAATATTTTATCACACAGAAATTACCGAGTGGAATTTCGGGTCCACTACCTTAATACGGAAATTGCAAGGACATTTTGTAGAAGTGGACTCATGAATGATTCAGATTAGGTTATATTTATTCTATGTTTTAACCTTGCCATGGTCTAGTATGAACTTCATACTGTTCTTATGCAGGACTCCAGCGCTTGGCTACATGGTGTACGTGCCGAACCCCAGTGATAGTAATGATTATGATTCTGAGACGAAGGACATCATTATGTATGAACTAACCTGTATTGGAAATGAGAAAAGCATACTAGAGTGTATAACGCAAAAGTGGATTGACACTTGCACAGGCTATGATTGTAGCTGTTATTATGGAAGTAGTTTTAGAGGAGTTCATTGTCGTACGTATTTGTTTTTCTGTACATTTTAACATTTAACAGTTTCACAACATTGCATAACCTTCTTTGCCTTGACGAGTTACTCTTACAATTTAAGGTCTTCTGTTGGGACTCTTTTATCGCTGATGTTGATTGTAATAGAAAGAGTTGTAGTAGAGGATAGGAAATGAAAAATATAACATAAGAAATATATTATCCTAATTATCTCATAACAATATTCAAGGAAAAGGGTTTATGGTTTGTTTGTTTTTTGTTGTTTTTTTTTATTTTGATAAAGTTAATGCCAGAGTATGCATTTGTGTACGCAGTAAAGTTTCTTACAAAGTATATATAAATGTCAGTAATACCGGTATCTAATAGATTTTAGATTAAATCATTTTTGCTGGATTTATGATCCTATCTTCATGAAACGTGGTCAGAATGTTTATCTTGATGATCTTAAGGCCAAGTTTGAAATTGGTAAACTATTACACTAGGCCAGATCAAAGGAAAAGCTTGTTAACACTCTAGAGACCACATTTTAAGTTTGAAACTTATGATAATTAGTCAGAATGTTTTCTTGATGACCGCTAGGTCACGTTAGAATCTGGATAATATGGGGGTCAAAAACTAAGTAATTCGATCAAATCAGAAGAAAAGATTGTTAACACTCTAGAGGCCACATTTATGATCCTGTCTTTATGAGACTTGGTCAGAATGTTCGTCTTGGTTACCTCTAGGTCAAATTCATATCTTGATCATGCGGAGTCAAAAGCCAGGTCACCTTATCAATTCAAATGAAAAGCTTGTTAACACTCTAGAGGCCACATTCGTTACCCTATCTTCATAAAAATTGGTCAGAACGTTTATCATAATGATTTCTAGGCAAAGTTTAAAACTGGGTCATGTGGGGTTAAAAACTAGGTCACTAGGCTAGTTCAAAGGAAAATCGTCCGTTGTGCGTCAAAATTTGCCTTGTTAACACTCTAGAAGCCAAAGTTGTGAACCAATCTGTAAGAAAACTTGGTCAGAATCTTTGACTTGGTGATCGTGTTTTTTCTACCGTTAATAGATTTTTTTCATACTCTGTGAGCTTAAAGAGCATTAGTTTCTTAAGCAAACGAGAGCAGAAAACGCACAGGTCACCGGACTCGTTTTAATTTGATAGAGAATTTTCTTCACTCACTGTTTAACTCTGAAATGATGCAGAATTGAAAAACGGGGGTATTTTATAAAACATATATATAATGCTATAGGGATTTCAGGTCTTACAGGTTATGAATACAAGGTGATATCAGTATTATATAAGAAAGAAATGTCACTAGCAAATCTTTTTCATTTTTAAAATTGCATGTTGACATAATTTTCCCATCCACTTTATTTTCTGTAAAAGAAAACGTATTTAAATCTGCCAAAAAAAAAGATGGCGTTAAGAGTTTTAGTTCTTTTTGTTTTAATTCATACTTCCTAGATAATATAAAGTGCTATGTTGAAAACTTTTATTTCAGTTGAAGCTTATATATACCAAACCTGATCTATTTTAACAGATATTTAAAATTACCCCATTTTACATTTGAGATCAGTTTTAAGCAATTGCAAGAAGGATATTGTTTTCGTAATCTAGCATTGATTTTTCCCTTAAATGTTGTTAGAAAGAAATATTCGAAGAAACATTTTTCAATTCGGCGGATATCCTGAAAAAACCCGCTCCTACATGCTTAAAATTTGATACAGAGAAAGCAAAAGGTAAGGACTAAGTTGTTTCAACAGTTAGCAAACCGCATTCCCATGAAAAGATAAACATATATATTAAAATTTTACTCATTGTTTCAGCGGTGTCGACACCTTCTTGCAACATGACTGGTCTAAGTAATTGTGGCTACGAGTATGATACTACGAAAGTTTTGCTTGTTAATACTATCAAAAATGGTTAGTTATAGCTTGTTGTTTTGAATGCTTTCAAGTTACTCAATGCTGAATTTTAATCAAGTATTATCTAAGTGATATCTGAAGAATTTATTTCTCTGTCCTAAAATATCTAATGGTGTTTAGGAAAGTACATAAGTATTTTAGTAGTTCCACCTATGTAGACTGCCTATAATGTGAAACATATTACTTCAGATTCCCTTTCTAAATTCTAGTTCGTTCAGTTCTGTCCATTGTTTTTTTTTTTGTCTAGGACAAAATCCATTATTTAAATGGGGATCATACGACGTTTTTCATGGAATTACACGCTAGTGTACCATTGACGGTTCCATGTGCACCGCCGTATGAACACATATGTCTCTAAATTTTATTGTTTTTGTACTTTTAACATGTGTAAATGTTGAGTTCTGCTCAACCCGGGGCTAGAGGGCGTGGACCGTAGCATCAGTTTCCACTACCATCCATGTACAGTCTCAATCAAGTCGAGCTTGCAACAGTTTTGTTTTTGTCATGTTGAGCGATCTGTGAAGTTTTAACTTTTCTATTTCTTGGTAATTATGTGTTGTTGTTGTTTTTTTTTTGCACTTCAAGTATGATATCTACCTTGCAAGATGTTAATATAGTATTGTCTTGGCATATTAAGGTGACGGTCTTTATATGTTGGGGTCTGAACACGATGTCACAGAAATTTCATCTCCTTTCTTCACATACTCGGAAGGGGAAAGTGTCACTTTCGATTATTCGTTCGGAGGGTATCCAGGAGATAACTTAGAGTTGTCATTAAGGGTCAGTATATGAAATAATATTTTACTGTGGTATTATTGATTTAGAATAGTATTTTATCTATGTTAAAGTAACAAAATAGACAATGTAGATATGAGTCATCATTTATAAAAGACCACCATCGGCTGATTGTTTTTCGATTTTCATAATTATTTGTCTTAAGGTGTATATTACGAATATTAAAGTGAATTTCAGTAAATAAAAGCCCCTTCTAGTGCGAAAAATATCAAGCGATCGATTTTAAATTCGTTTAGTACTATTGTGAAAATTAGCAACAGAGAAGTCTAATTGAAATGAATAAGTATAAATTGAAATGTCCCTTTAACTACTTTTGACACGAAGTTAATAACCTATCTACTCAATTTTCATTTAGATAAAGTGCATTTTTAACAGTGAAATCAATTTCAGCCTGTGGACAGTGCTGATGATTTAATTGTATGGCAAAAAGCAGAGTCCGTTCTCGACGGCCGCTATACCGCATGTGTGACACTGCCTAATGATTTCGTAGATAAAGAAGTTCAAATGGTGTTCACAATGGTAATGGCACCATCTGTCTCTGGTAGTAATCACACCATAGGATTACATAATGTGTCAATAAAACAAGAAAATTGCCCAGGTAATACATGACACATCTTTCATCAACATCTTGATATATTTTACAAAATTGCATTTTTACGATACCTAATTTTTTTACAATGCTTGTTTACAACATTTTTCTGTAGCACAATAAATAGCAAGTTGAAAATTTAAAATATTCATTTTCTATGGTATAAGATATTGTAAGATAAATATCTTCTGACTGGTTTATAGCTTTTATTCGTAGAAAGCAAAAATACAACAACAACTTCAGTTATCAACAGCTGAATACTGCTTTTAAAATCATTTTCATATTGTGTTTTATTAATTCATATCTTTTTTACAGACCAGTTTCCTGCGAACAAATGTTCATTTAACGATCTTGAAGTTTGCCAGACATTTTTATCAGAAACTTGTAAAAATGGCAGTTCTGGAACAACTGTCTGGAATGTTAAAAACAGTAAGTAAACATTTGATTGTAACTGATTTTGAAAGTAATTGGAGGTTAATAAAACAATATAGCTTAGTGCATTATAATGGTAAATTAAGTAATTTACCTGCATTTGTTTTAGTCTTAGCATTGACCATACATACATAGTTTACTTAAGTAAAGGACAAAAGTGCGTTGTTGATGTACAGACGGGCTATCAGAGACTAATGCTTAAACACATACGAGCACTTGTAAACACGATTCATTGTAATGACAAATTTTTTTTTATTTTCAGACACGTTAGAAGGATCCTCTACATATGCCAAGCAAGATACAGATTACGCTGTAGCATTTTCATCATCGTCAGGCGCGGGCTCGTATCTTCGATTTAATTATTTACAAACAGGCGTGGGCGTGAATGGGAATGATCTAGAACTCAGGGTAGAATATATACTAGACATAAGATTTACAAAACGTTCTTTTTTTGTAAAAAAGAAATTCAATTACCATTACTTTTTAGGTCATTTTAGTCTATAAATGTAGGAATTAATATATATTTTGTCTCTGAGAAACTTTGATGTAAGAAGCATTTCTTTGTCCAATAGTTTGCTTATGCAATCTGTCATTACAACATGAAAGCGAGTTTGCTTTACCTGTAATGAGACGACTTGACATGCGCAGACCGGGACCCCTAGCTCAAATGTAAAGATCACGCTTGGAGGTTAAAAAGTCTTTTCACTCGGGTCAGTTACTCAACAATCCGTCAGAGGATTTTAATATTTGCAAAACTATTTCCCATAGTAAGACGAGTTCCGCACAATTTTAGACCTTAGCTTAACGGTCACACTTGCAAGTCAAAGGCTCACGTGATCTTAACAGGGTCAATTTATTGTCCAGTCCAGAACTCATTGAGGGATTACATTATTACTTAGCACAAATGTTTTCCATAATCAGGCGACGTGTCACGCACACATCAAGATTTCTTGCTCAAAGGTCAAAGTCACACTTGGAGGTCAAATTCAAAAAAAATGTTAACTGTCCGATCCACCATCCATCAAGACAGTTTAATATTACTTGATAAAATAATCCCCATAATGAGACGATGTGTCGTGCGTAACACTCTGAACCCTAGCTCAGTGGTTGAGGTCATTCTAGGAGGTCATAGCTCATACTGTTGGTTTTTTTCCTGTCTGGTCCATAACTCTGTTATCCATCAAGGAATTTTAGAATAAAAGGGATCCGGGCTTCAACACATTTAAATGAAATAAATACTTTTCAAAAAAAATTTCAGGTCGATTTCGAAACCTCGAGTGATGGAGTAGAGACGATATTTTCAGACAACCATTACAAATCAGAGTGGGAGGACGTATGCATGCGACTGCCTTCCACTGGTGATGGGCAGTTTAGTGTTAAGTTTATTCTACGTAGATCAGTCTCAGAGGGCAGAATTTTCCTTGACGATATAGAGTTAAACAATGAGCCATGTCCACGTAAGTATAAAATTATCATAATCAGTTTAACTTTTCTACATGATGTAGAGTAGTTAACGAATGAACTGTGCCCGTATGAGTATCATACTCATTTCTCATTTTGAATTTTCTCGATGATATAGAATTAAACAAAGTCCGCGTAAGTATATTATCAATCATTTAACTGTCCTCGATGATATAAACAGTGAACTATGTTCTAATTTGAAAAGAATATTAAAATCTGTTATTAGTAGATGGTACAGATGGAAATATCTGGCTCTCAGGTGACTGATTTAACTGTAACGGCTGTACCCGCAAAAAACAGTAACCTCAGAACCGGATATTCCAGTCAGTATTTACATCAGTGGTTAATCATTGTATGTGTTATTGTAAAATAAATAAATCAAAACGAAATACTTTCTGTTTAGCATGCATTCTTATAGCAGCGTTATTAAACAAAACGCGAGAAACTAACGTCTACAAACAGAAATGAAGACTTGACGTTTCAAAGGCACATAACAGCAAAACAGGTTTAATTTAATCATTTAAAGCCTGTCGTAATGGAATTTTTCTTGTCGTAACAAACACATTTTTGAATCTAGAAATATACTTTAAAGAAGAAAAAGAAATAGTCAATGTATTTGATTTTTATCAAATTTTACACGAAAAACAAACAATTTGTAATTACAGCTTGACTCGTTTAATGTCGTTCATTGCCAGCTTTCATAGACAATTTTACATTGTAGCCTCCCTTGATTATCTTGCAATTCGTGCATATCTGGATAAACGTATTTCGTTTATCTGCTACCTGGTGAAAATCGATATTCGGTCAATGGTCAGTGTTGGGAAGGTGTAGAATTGCAGTAAATTGCAATGCACACAAACGGAAATATTATAGTTTTTTGCGAACACTTGCTGCGATCATGCCGCGAATATCAAGCGAATATGCCGCGAACTGATGTAATGTTCGCGGGATGTTCGTTTGGTGTTCTCTTTTCACATGCAAGTTGGATTTGCCGCGAACAAGTTACCGCGAGCTTCTAGCGAACAAGTAGCTTTCAGCTTCTCGCGAATAAATTGCTGCGATCTTCCCACGATCTAGTTGTTGCGAACATGCCGCGAACTAGCTGAAAACCATGACTACCAAAGTAGCATGCACAGAAAAAGTGAAAAAACAAATCAGTAGGAATCAGGGATATAAATTTATTGAATAAACTTCAGCACTGAGGCTGTGTTCAAATTCAAACTGTCAATGTCTGAACTTTTTCATATCATGATACTTGGTATATTTTGAATTTTAATGATAGAATATTGTTAATTGTAATTTAAATAACACTGTCTCAGTGCATGTTTTCATTTCATCCCAATGCTTTTTCTTCACACTGCATGCTTATAATATAATTAAGTTATATGTATGACTACAAATCTGTCACAGATTTACTTTTACATCTTACTTATCAAACTTATGAACTCACAGCTAAAATTGTCATTTTGATACTTCCTTTCAGAAAAAAGTTTGTGTCTCCTAGTATTTCATTTTCAAGATTCCTCATGTTTATTCATACATACATGTATAAATTTTAAACATTATTTTTCTGACTTACCACTAATAAAAATTATATTCCTATCAACCTCTAAGAATCACCATTTAGATATAAAACATGTCTGTTATGCATACAGATTTCCCTGTAAACGTGTCTTCTAAAGTATCTGGTTGTAATTATAATCAAACTCATACTGTGACTCTATAGATAATGTTGAAAATTAATTAATCTACAATTATCTGCTCTTATCAAAGTTCTTCAAGTTCAGTTTACAATCTTCTAAGTTCTTCTCGCGACCATGCCGCGATCAATGTTATTCTTGCGAATATCCCGCGAACTAGTGTCAAATCAATCGCGGTATGATCGCGGGTAGCAGCGAATATTCCGCGAATACTTCCTGCAAATAGGTATGTTCGCGGCATGTTCGCAGCATATTCGCGGCATGTTCGCATCTTTTTGATCATTTCATAAGGGCAGTGTTGAAAATACGATGTAATCCCAAAACTGTACCAGACTTAATACACATGAAAACAATTAAAGAAGACATGTTTTAGTTATTTCATTTTTTTTTATTTCAAACCAGTTTTGCGCCATATAACGACAATACGACAAACAATTAATTTAACAGTCCGTGCGTCAACCTAGAACAAAATTTAATGTAACAATGTATATGTGTCTTTTAATATCTAGTGTTGAGTCTGATTATTTTTTTTTTCACAAAGTTAATAAAAAGTGAATCGAATTGAAGTGCATAAAACTATCAATAAGTGATTAAGAGAAATACCGCGGAAAAGTGCGAATTCATCTAAAATGGGAGAAAAAATAAATGAAAATGCCGAATATTTTTGCTGGTCATTTTTATTCTAAATGATTTAGTTTTTGTCCTTTATAGCTTCGTGTCGGAAATGTTGAAAGGAAAACAATCGTTAAAAACAGTGGTCTGACTTAAGTGTTTCTTTATTCTGGACACAGCTGTTGTGATATAAGGTGCTAATGTTGTTTAAATCTTATCGGTGCAAACGCTGTCTTTCAAAGGATCAAAAGGGTCTCTTCTGTAGGTAAAGCGAATGTTTGTAAAATATATACACTTTACACATAAGTATAAAATATGTAAACTACTTTTAAATTGTAATATATATAGTTTTTAAAGTTTTAGGAAGCCTCTCGTTCATTACAGATTATTCCAAATTTTAAGATAAATTAAAATATGGTTATCAAATATGCTGGTACGTCACACTTTCCTTTGGTCGGAGACCCCACAAAAACCCCAGATATTACCTAAACAATACATGAACCGAAGGTCGCGTCACAAAAACCCCACCGAGTATAAACTTGTTGTATAAACAATATATATATAACGTATTAGCAATTCACCCTAAGGTCATTAGCGCTGACACGTGATTAGGTGCGAAATTATGCTAAATTGTATATTGGTACTTTCCTTCATTTTAATCATTCATATCAAAAAAAAAAAAAAAAAAAAAATTGCCATATAGAAGCGTTATCTTTTGAGAAAGAAAGAAAGAACCCTGGTGCGATACCCTATAGATTTTCTTTAAATAATAATAATAATAAATAAAAATAGTAGTAATAACTCATTTAAGGAAATTCTGAATATTTGATTTGGCTTTCATATTTACATTTACTGTCAATTTCTGAAAGGAAGAAAAAATAAACACCACGAGTCATCTGGCACGTGGCTGTCAGATGGGTTTTTATCGACATGGGTAAAATTAGGGGAAAAATACAGGTGTGCATGAAATAAAATGGAATCTGATATATATTATATTGGTTATATTGGTGTATTAATAAGACAGACTTAACTGTTTCCAGTAACAGGTTCTGTTGTCGTATCTGTGTACAGTTTTTATTTCTTTACAGATCCTATATCATGTGATTTCGAAAAGAATTGCAGCTATTCGTCACTACCATCCCAGTTTGCCTGGCAATTGACCCGCACCACATATGATCATACTTTCGGGGGTCAGCGTGTAGGTAGGTGTATACTTTCTGTCAAATGATGTTTTATTGTTAATATAACTCTTCACTCTGTATAATAACTGTGTTAATACTTTGTTTAAAAACGCCTGTCTTTTCTGAGTACATTTTATTGAAACTTTACTGCTGTTATTTCCTAGAAATTCGAATCTTTATATTTTATTCCTGCACAAGGATTTTACTGATACTTATAGGTTATTAGCTTGTATCGAGAAATATATCATTACAGTACGGGTGCACTTCCTTACGCTTATTGTGATCTTAGGCTTTTAATTGAATGTGTTATCTTTATATGAGCCGCGCCATGGGAAAACCAACATAGTGGGTTTGTGGCCAGCATGGATCCAGACCAGCCTGCGCATCCGTGCAGACTGGTCAGGATCCATGCTGTTCGCTTTTAAAGCCTACTACAATTAGAGAAACCGTTAGCGAACAGCATGGATCCTGACCAGACTGCGCGGATGCGCAGGCTGGTCTGGATCCATGCTGGTCGCAAAGCCACTATGTTGGTTTTCTCATGGCGCGGCTCAATATGATTGTATATTCAAATTCAATTTTTTTCTTGAAATATAGGGCATGTAATGCAGGCGGCCACAACCAGTTACTACCAACCAGCAGTAAATGGAATACCTGCAGTATTTTCAACACCAATTGCACAACTTTCTGAAGACATTCCATACACATGTCTATCATTTTATTATTATCTTAACTATGGTTCTAATGCACACTGCAAACTCGAAGTCATAGTGTCTAATCCCGAAACGAACGAAACGACCACGACAGAGATAGAGACGTTTATTTCGTATTTATGGCAGAAAGCAAACATTAAAGTGGATCCAGACGTCTACTCGGCAGCACAATTTTCATTCTTGGTAACACCAATTTATGGAAGTGTGCGCATTCCTGTAAGAATTGACGACGTTGAACTACTTCCAGCTGATTGTATTGGTATATATACTTTATGTAAATACATAAATGTTTCTGTAAATATTATCGAGAAAATTCGAAATTTCATGGAATACTATAGTATCAGTGATTGAACCAACCACAGCGTTTCTAACAGACCCATAATCCCTGTCATTTTATATCTCTTCGTCAGTCGGGATTGGCACAACACCTTCTTGACATTTATTCTGAGAGAAATATTTGTTATGACCGCTAGCTTAATTTCATAGTAAAAGTTATTGCTTTCAAATTTCCAGTTACTTTTGTCCAAAATGTATTTATAAAATAAGCAAGCCCTTTGCATAGTTTATTTTATGACAGGTCAGAGTTCATGTGTGCAAGAATTGAACAATGGGATAATTTTTGGCTTTTTTTATACAAGTTTGACGGTATATAGACACTTCTAAAATGATATGATTTTTGCGTTAGTTTAACAAAGAAGGAAAACAACAGTGCATAGACAGCGATTGACGTGCGAACCGTTGAGAGAACATTTTGGCGTCAATTTTGATATCAAAATGCTGCATGAGGTCCGATTTATTACTGCTCAGATACAGGTTACATAATATTTCACATTAACAAGAATAAAAATATACAAGGCTTGTGATTTACCGCTTGATTTACCGCAGTTCATCCTCCAGAATTTTGGATATATGACAACTCTGGCTAAAATTATTTATTCGTGTGACGTGGTTATTCACAGGTTATGAGCCAGATGGTCTATTTACAAATGGTCTTAGCACGCACTGATTCACTATACTGCTAATTAAAGTCAAAAAGTAGAAGAGACGCTTGTCTAAGCCATGTAGAAGAGACGTTTGTTTAAGCCATGTAGAAAAGACGTTTGTTTAAGCCATGTACATGTAATTACTGACATTTGGGATAATAATGATAAAAGCAGACAGCGGAGATTTGAAATGTTTTTATTTCTTATATTACTTTTCGTTGCATGTATTCCTATTCAAATGTTTACCTACTTAATGCACAATTCCAGAGGGCTTACAAGATATACCCCTATGTGACTTCAGTAACCCCGGACTGTGTGGGTTTGAGGCAAATTGTACAGTCGATTCAGGGTTCATTTGGAGAATCTATTCGGGAAATACAAGTTTACAACACGCAAGTCCAAGAACTGATGCAGACGGCAATGTGCCAGGTATTTAGTCATAAAATTGATATAGTATAAGTATAGCTGTTGGATTACGCTAGATAAGCGGTTCTATCCAGGTGCCTATTCATCCTTTAAATGATGCCGCGAAGGACACATAGGGTCTTTATCCACATTTTGCCGGATAGAAAAAACGAACACATCTGCCGTCGTCAAACATTTTGTCGGAAACTGCTTGTCAGGATTACACCAAAATTGGCACAGCCTTTGGAGTAAGATATGTTTGACGCCTTCGTGGCCGCTATAGCTAAAAGCAGGAAAAAACTCTGTCTACAATGGATTATGACTGAACATTTTTCGAACTTTGCCTGTAGATCCTCGGGGGATTTTGTTTGTTTTTAAACGATTCAGCGTGATCCCAGGTATGGGTCATTAGGGATAAAAATACAAGAAACAACATCAAATTGTTTTATGGATTTCACAATCGTTAATAAAGAAACATATCAAAATAGCTTCCTCTGATGAACTGCTTTATGTTTACAGCAAACCTGGTCTGTGGTATTGACTTCTTTCAATTTTTTCAACTAGTTCCACTTTGCCCCTTTAGAGGCTGCCTAAACTATAGATAGAAATAGACCTTAAACAGCTAATTCTGATGAAACGCTCGATGTGTATTCATCAAACATTGTCTTAATCGACCTTGTAGTAACCTTTCTAATTTTCCGATTTTTCGTTTGACCCCTTTAAAGGGCTCCAAAAGTTACAAATATGAAAAACCTTTGAACAATATTTGTAAATATCTTCACAAAACTTGGTCTATAGCATACTTTTATAGACATTGTTCAAATTGACTTCCTTTCGTTGGAGATAAAAGCACAGTTATCTAAAGCTACCAGATACTTGAACAGTAGAAGTTATTTTGCAACACGCACAGTAGAAAGACGATCTTGCTTTCTTCCTGAATGTGTATTTAATGAGAATTGTTATTTTATTCCAGGACATTCCATATATTTGGACAGTTCACTTGGTGCTGCAGGGCACGAATCACATTTGTGGTTTAATGTGGACCTAGCAAACGTGGAAGCAGCGCAGTATACCTTTTCTTATTACATGACTGGTAATGGGACAGGAATGTTAAAGACATTTTACAGGTCAGCAAGCACTAACACATACAGTGCTATGTCTGTTGTACCATACAAAGGTTCTGATGTTTGGATTCAGTCAGATTGCTATGAATTGCCACAAGGTTTCCACGGAGAAATTTACCTCCATGCCACAAGAGGCGCCTCAGCATTTACCGATATTTTCGTTGACAATGTGGAGATAACAAAGAGAAATTGCCCAAGTAAGTTTAATTTTTATTATTTTCAACATTTTAATACTGATAACCTCATACAATCCTATATTGCAATTTAAGTAACCCTATTTTTATGATGTACATGTAATTTGTAAACTTACGTGTATTTGTTTAGTTGTGTATCCATAAGTAACAAATGTCTACAATATTTTTAGAATATTCTGTTGCTATGTAACGTGCGATGCGGTTCAAATAGTCAGAAGCATAAAATGTATCCATCGAATTATTTCAGCGCCATCAGTAACTTGTGACTTTACCAATAGTATTTGTGGATACACACAAGAAGATAGTAAATGGACATTAGAAGGTATGTTCTTAATGCATTTTTATACATTTATAATGTTATTGATTTCAAGAAATGTTAAAATTTCCATATTGACAGTGGAGATCTTTTGTATGTTGAACATAAATTCCGAAATAGCTGGAGCATCTTAATTATGTCTGCCACCACACAGTGGTGTGGGAGACATATTGATTTACTCCAGTCTGTCTGTGTGTCTGTTTGTCACAAAGCTTGTCTAAGTCAAATATTTCTCACCCGATCTTCAGCAAACTTGAACAAAATGTGTCTGATCATAAGACCTTGGCCAAATTCGATAACTAGCCAAATCGGCCCAGGCACTACGAAATAATGGCCCTCGAATTACCGAAAAATCCTCGGAGCGCATGGGCTTTCGTGCACTTATTAGTAGTATAGGGTACGTTTTGGTGCAAGAAAGCGCATGCACAAGTAGTATAGGATACATTTTGGGTCCAAGAAAGCCCAG
This sequence comes from Mercenaria mercenaria, assembly GCF_021730395.1. Classification (NCBI taxonomy): domain Eukaryota; kingdom Metazoa; phylum Mollusca; class Bivalvia; order Venerida; family Veneridae; genus Mercenaria; species Mercenaria mercenaria. The sequence continues at coordinate 23,495,626 of NC_069366.1, read as the reverse complement.
ACTGACTTACTATCTAGATGATTAGGCAGTTGTGGGAGACATGCGCTTTTCTCAAAAGCATCTCTAGTTCTTTTATCCATTTTGTTGGTGTTGTAAATTTTCTTTAGAATATAGTATAAGACAAGGTTTTATCTCAATTTAAGCATATTTATTCCACATAAATTTGCATAAGGTTATTTAAACATATACATCTGTGTGGATAGGATTAGAACGAAAGACAATGTCTTATAGAATTCTTCTCCTATGTCTGGTATATTTGATTTATTTCGTTTGTACTACCCAGAGTTTTAAGATTTTACGAGTTAAAAGATATCTATGATTGGAAAGAAAATATAAATGAAAAGGACCAAAACTCAAACGATAAAAATTCTTTACAAAATGTATGATAGTGACTGAAAGATGAAAGGTAAAAAGGAAAAAAGAAAGGAAAGAAAGCATTATCTTGATCTTTAAGCGCTGGGTCCCCAAATAATTGTGTATCCAGGTTTATGTTAAGGTGAAGAATGTGTAATGAGCGGGATTTCCAAAAAACAAGTTGCATCCTTGATAACATACGTAAATAACAGCAAAAGTTGATCTTCACCCGATGTACAGTTATTGAAAAGGTCAAGTTTTAACCGAGTCTGAAATAGTTGTGACGTTGCCGTTTTCATGGCGATTAATTTAGTTTCGGAGCGTTCATTGTATTTAAAAAGTATTTTTCCCTGTTTTATATAATATGCCAGTCAAAATCTATACGGTGATGTAATTTTCAAATATATAGTCCCACTATTCGCTGAAGGAATACTTACTTTAGGTAAAAATCATGTCAAAATCTTCCTATAAAATTATTGTTTCCATGCGGAATGACTTAGTAGTGTGCAAAAATTGGTCCATAGATTTAAAAAAAAAACAAACTAATATTATCTTATAAATCTATTTTACTGCAAAATGAGCAACGAAAATCGGGATTTAGTTTTCGCAGCATTGTCATAAATTTTCCCCTACCCCCATTTTCCCGTGCATTTTTCTGAAATAAAATATCATAAGAAAATCATTTGATAAATCAATGTAATATACTTCTACCTGATAAATGTTAGCCCACAGCGACATTGACTGCCCTTTCCGATTAATTAAGTTGTAGCCATAAAGCACAGCGTGTTTTGTTCCAAAATCTGATCTCTACGGAAGTGACGTTTCTTGTATAAATTGGGAGCATGCATTTAATGGTCCATAGATTTTTAAAATAATTTACACAATTACTTTAAAGGCATTTCACGGCAAAATAACGAACAAAAGTCCTTGACTACCGACTTCGTTTTCGAGCTACGAAGTCGCAAACAATGATTAAGTCTCAAAAGGCGCTATGGGTGGCGTTTAACGTTGCGCATTTTACCGCTTTTTTTCTGATGTTACGCAAACGTCTTATTACAGAAACGTAGTGTGCTGTTTGCAAATAGATATTTAGCCATTCCGTTATGAAAAATCTAATACTTTCTGAATCATACTTTCATTCTTGTAATAATTTTACAAATTAATATATTTCATAGTTGTCTTTATCACGTGAATATATGTGGTAATTTTCAATTTATCTACTTAGGTTGTACAATTGCGAGGCAAGGTACAAATACGCAAGGACATATACATGTACATAAGCTATTATTCAGTCGGAAATAATCTGAATTTTCATTGTATCCCGCGGTAAAAAGAAAGCCGTATTTTTTTTCGCATTTTTTCAATGTTCGGACATATTTAAAGAAGACGTGTTATTAAGTATAATTTAAGGTGCGACTGACGGTAAATGATATCTTCTGCATTGGGAATGTAACAATATGAAATAATTTCTTTTTATGTGCCCCTATCCAAACTATGTTTGGATGGGGCAATTAGTGTTGCCCTCGCCCACCCATCCGTCCGTCCATCAGAATTTGTGTCGGGCATATCTCTGAAAATATTGACCCAGAGTCATAGAACCTCAGTGGTTTATCAGTATTTCCATTTTAGTATATAATATTTTAATTTGATCTCACACAGTCAGACCAGTGTTATGGCCCTCGACGTAGCCGAAAATATATATAAAAGTTTGTGTCGCATGTATCTCATTAATTTCTTCAAGATTTTTGATGTATTTATCTTAAAAGTAATACAGACATGGAACCATGTAGGAATAATATGCAGCATGTGAAGTTGTAACATATTCAGGGTTGCTATAATTTATCTTTAAGAACAATCTGACTCAAGTACACATCCTATTACGCTACGCATAGGATCTGACAACGAGCTGTTGATAGCCTCGTTCTGACGACCCTTCCGTTAGCCAATCAAAAGCTAACTTACAAAATTCTGCAAGCTTTAAAAAGCCTTGGCTTTTGATATCTACAATTTTTATGTCGAAAGATGTCAGATAGCCGGTTAGCTCAGTCGGTAGGGCACTTGCTCTGTAAGCGAGAGGTCCAGGTTCGAGGCCTGGATTGATGCAAATTTTTCTTACTCTTTGACATTCGAACAAGTTGTCTGATTGGTTAGAATAAAAATACATTGCGAAATAAAAATGCATACTGGAAATCCATTATATACAAAACAATGTGATGTCGTTCTCAGATCTTCGTTTAGAATCAAGTATTTTATAGATTGCTTTGGAATACTGCATCAAACCCTCAGACAGTTGTAAAAAAAGATTCCACAAGTCAAATAAGTTTCGTTTTTGAAACTATCGGACATAACATCCTTTGTTACTTGTGGAGATATTCAGTAACAAATATTGAGCAAGCTAATACCGACAGGGGTTGGAACAATAAGTTAATTACAGTAATCATTTCACCTCAGAAAAAGAACACAACATCAATTTTCATTTTCTAAGCCTTTATATTGCTATGTGTGTAATACAGCAATGATATAAAATGTCTGAACGATTAATATTAATACATGTGTAATAATATTTATACACATCAGCTGTCTTCAAAATATATATGAATTTTGTAGACAACTAATTTTGATGTTTTTCCATAACATAATAGTCTGTCAGTAATTTTGTTTCAAAGCATTCTTAAAAAAATATAGCATTGATTTCCTGATGCATTTTTTATTTTGCCTTTGTTGTCGTTCGATCATAATCCAACTTAAAATAAGCACATGCGTATGAATTGAGTTTCTTATAAACATTTAAACTACGAAATTGGTCATTTACAAAACGCTTGGACTCCAACGATCAAATGGCTTATATCATGCAACATTTTTCTAGCCCAACAAGGCGGCATTTAATGGTATTAATCATCTTTAGTGATAGCTCTCACTGAGGTCGAATACTAGTAAAAAGAAACAGTATCAGAAATGTATAAATTGGACTTGAATAATTTTGTGTTTATTAATTTAATTTTCAGATGGCTATATTACCACAACAAAACAAGGTGCACTGCGCTTACCACTGCATTCAATTAACGTCACGTGGTGGGCCTGTATAATTTTTGACTTTGAAAGTGAAGAACACAACGCGTTGATAGTCGAAGACAACCTTGGGTCATTTATTTACAGAGTGTATTCGAATGGCAGACAACGTGGACAGATTGAGTATAATCCAGATGTTGCTGGGTTTGTATACTAATATACCAAGATAATAACGTTTACATGTTTCGCATGTCTAAGCTTGTAGTTTCTTTGCTCTGATGCAGGAATTTCGTCTCCACTCTCATCTTCTTAATCTATGACTTGGATGTCAAAAGTGTTTCCATGTCTAGACTTAACAGACTATTTTATAGAATGCATACCATAACTTTGGTAACTATTTATAATCTTGTATCTACAAATATATTATGCAGATACAATCGGTTCAAATTTTTGTCAAGGCTACAATATTTATGCATATTTCATGCCCTCTCCCCTCCCCGCAAAATTTGGATCAGTGATAACGTAAATGTAAATACATTTTTTCCTTTCAAAATGAGCTTTGAATTAAATAATTCCCATATTACTATCTGAAACGACAGAGTAAACGTTGATAGACTTGTTTTAACACACTACGTTCTGAAATTTGATAAAATACTTTAAGTGTAAAATCTGGAGGGAAGATATCAATAGTTAAGCTTTAGTTCTTCTGACCCAGAGGTTGAAGGTAAGCCAAAGTATATATAGATAACTCTAAAGTGTAGTGTGCTGGTACCAAATCTGGGGCTACCTTAATGACAGCGTTTTTACATAGAGTTATATATGGGAAAAATTGAGTATTCTCCAGAAGTACAAAGGCTAGAGGAAGATGATTCATATGAAGTAATTGCCAATGGTTCCGTACAAAATTTGTATAAGCCGATTCATTGGGGCCAAGTTGGGCTGGCGTCAGGGATTTTGCTTTTGCATAAGCTTGCATATCGAAAACATTTTTTTTAATCCTCTCTTCCAACAGTACTAGTCATAGAGGTTAGTTGTTTTACATAAAAGAGGACAGAAGACATACAGGAAATGCCACATTCAAAGAACGCAGACATATATATAGTGTTTCACATGGTAAAATAGGAACGTTTAAATTGGTGCACATGCATAGCCTGCACATGCATAAACATTGGCTTTTTGATCTTAAAAAAATTGTTAAAGGCTTAGAGGTTAGTTATTTGTAATGGGCTAGGACAGGTAACAGTGGATAATTTAGAATGACGTAACTCAATAAATAGTCTTGATTTCATGGTAAGATATTTAATATGGAGCATTTCCTACAGGTCCCTTACAAAGTGCCTTCAGACTGTCAACATGTTATTGAATTTGGGTCATCACAGGATTCAACGTTCTTTTCATAATCTTTTTATTTTTATCCTTAAAATGCTTATTCATTTTTATTATTTGTCACTTGTTTCGTTTCTATAGAATGAAATTTGTTGTTCCTGACGACTATAAGGTTAAGCTAGACAATGTAACAGTCACACCAGGCCGATGCGGTGCAATGGGTAAGTTAATAAATATGCATTAGTATATCCTTTTGGAATTAGAATTTGCTGTTTATCATTTTGCGTAAAAGTTTACCATATATTTCTAAATGTTATCATCTTTTTCATTCGTTATCCCCAACGAAATCCTAGGGATATCCTTTTGCCTTTTTATAAGTGTTTCTGTTCACTTACACCTTGTCGAAAAACAACCACATTAGCTTACCTGAGCATTTTGTGTCTACTCATCGTCCGTCGTGTGTCCGTTTTCTCAGCTGTCTGTCCGTCCTAGTGTTTCATCAAACAATATCGTTACTATTTAGCGGAAGTTGATGAAACGTAGTATTATGGTTGTATAGGTAAAATGCAATAACTAATGCAGATACAGTAAGTCAATGGGACACACACAATATATGTAACGTATAAAAATACCTGATTTATTGTATATCTTCTTATTTATTTTCTGCATTTGTAAGCTTGTGGTTCAGACGAGATGGCATGTCAGTTGCAGTGTATTCCAAACGCAGCAAAATGCGACCGGGTCATAGACTGCAATGATGCATTGGACGAAAGTGATTGTGGTATGATGTTAACAATTTGATTACTGTATTTTGTGCTGACAATAAGTATAGACTTATGTGCATTTTCATACGGTTTTGAAATTTGATAAAAGGCTGTGTACCTTTAAATTTCTTTATGTGTTAAAGAAAGGCGAACTCTATTTCCTATAAATGTTTATTAAAGGCATAGTGTTCTCACGCGATGACAAGATCCTTCACAGTTCCTTACCGTACTGATCATTTAAGAATATTCATAACTTTGCATTTGTTTAATACAGACCTACACTTGCATAACTTGTATTTGCCTTATGATATACAAGCCATTTTCTTCGTTATCATACTGGCTACTTTGTTAAGAACAATACTCATATTTGGCATTGCAAGTTGATATATAAAACAAATATCTTGAAAACAGATACACGGCCGCATTAGTCAATGCACACTTTAAGCTACGAAACGTGCATGCACTCTGCACTTTTATATAAGATCGGGTATTTATAAAGCAAAACAAATTGTAGTTTTTAAAGTAAAATGTTCATGTTCTATATGTAGAACATATTTACAGAACACATATTTTACATCATAATCATATTAATCATAATCTAGGAAACTTTGACAAAAAAGACTAAAAAGGAGGGACCGGAAAGTGGGGGGATGACCATTTTTGAAATCGTCAAGAGATACGAAATGACCAAAATGGAAACGGGTTGACTAAGGGAAGACTTGATTGTAAATTGTTTCCGGGAGATTACTCCGTATCAGCGTGGCAGAATCGAACTCTGCCGCAGGGGTTTCAGGTTTAAGACGTTTTACAAACTATTACCACAGCACAGGAGCCTTGCAACGGATTATACTGTCTAACAATGCAACTCAGAATACCTGCACACTCTTAAAGAAAATATTATCTATTCCATTCGGACACCTGCGGAAATTTTCATCCATTAATCAAAATGTATAGTTTTAATCGGCTGCTTAATAACCTTCATCCCAGATATAAACAGGAAGTAAAGATGAAATCAATACCGGCCTGTGTCCGGAAAAACAAATGGCACATCTGGAATAATAAGAATGTGAAAATGCAAGTTCGAATATATTCTGAAATATTTATGCAAATTAGGTAATTACGCATTGTATAAATTATGCACAGGTTTCAGTCTTCCGTGCAAGTTCGATGGTGATGGTGATGACTGTGGTTATGCTACAGATGAACAGTCGGCTACAGAATGGTCGGTAGTACAGTCGCATACATTCAATCACGATGGCAAAGAAGAAAATGGTATGTTTTTTATTGTTAATGGTGAAATGATTGTTATGTACGAACTGAAAAGCAGGATCTTGATTCTTTTCACGTTATGTTTTAAATAGTTGCATAAGTTTGTTTTATTACAAGGCTGCGTTTAAAGAATTTGTTGAGAGAAAAAATGAAAGTAGAAACAGGATATCATAAGAAAGCTACAAAAGCTTTACTTCAGTACGCTTTGAGGTTGGTAAGACATAAACAACTTAAACTTTATGTATACCTATGAAAATATACAAAATTGTAGTATAGTATTAACAAATCTTTTGTTACGTGCGCCTTCCAGTTAAACTGATAAAATTATAATTGTGATCTGTTTAGTTTTTAAACTTTCTCACAATACTTTAATTTGACATTAAAAAACTGTGAAATGCAACATGCCTCGCGACTTTTCGAAGAACAGGAGAGAGAAATGCACAAAGAGTTCGTTCTTTTGGCGTGCACTTTCCGAAGTTGGTGAAAATTTTGTATATGAGCTGCGCCCGCCATGAGAAAACCAACATGGTGACTTTGCGACCAGCATGGATCCAGACCAGCCTGCGCAGTCTGGTCAGGATCCATGCTGTTCGCTTTCAATGTCTATAGCAATTAGAGAAACTGTCAGCGAACAGCACCGTTAGCGAACAACATGGATCCTGACCAGACATTGAAAGTGGACAGCATGGATCCTGACCAGACTGCGCGGATGCGCAGGATTGTCTGGATCCATGTTGGTCGCAAAGCCACTATGTTGGTTTTCCCATGGCACGGTTCAATTATCAGCTTGTATCTCAGTTACTCAGTGTAAATGGATTGAAACTTCACACACTAGTTTGCTGTGATGAATTAGTATGCAATCCAGAAGTTTCTTCGATCTGTTTTGCATTGTAGCTGACCAGAGCACAGTTGGTTGTAATGAACCATTGTGATCTCTCAACGTTCGTCCGTCTATTCATTCGGGAAACCATTTTGTTGGAAGCGATGAAACTTCTCGGGCTTCGCTGAATGGTCTTCCTTTCAAAGTTAATGAAATGGTCCGGCTAAGCTATACATAGCTGTCAGTCCTAAAAACAGAAAAAAAAATGAAAACTCTACCTCAACCAGTTAAGTTATTTCGATACGTTCAAAGACATGGTCGTTTGGTTACTTTTCTCTGTATGTATCTGAAATTTTTTCTGATCTGAAACTACTGACTTTATGTTCAAATTATATCACACAAAAATCATTTGGTGACCCTTTACCATAATTGTTCAGATTACCGCGATTTGTCAAAAGACTTTCAGTGTGACCCTATCCAACAAACAATCGTCAAAATGGTGTGGGCATATGAATACAGTGGGAGCTGACTTTGTAGCAAAACAAGTTTACACAAATGTTCATTTGGTGGCCTTCTAGCAAGGTTTAAATTAATCAGATTCCATCAAAAATCTGTGGCGGATTTTTAATAATTTGGCAATAATGTTACATTTATTATCTACTACCAAGATTGTTCAAAATATTTCGATTAGTCAAAAACATGGTCACCAGAGCTAAAAATATGGAAAAGCTTCAACACCTGCTATATATCTGGTCGAGTTTCTATTTCAAGCATTGGACCTAATAGGTTAACTTCAACCAGTGGTATTAGATTATTGTCAAAAACATGGCAGTCAGGGGACGTTGTCACTTTTCTTATATGTACGATAATATGAATAATGTTTTGCTTGTTCAAATAATGTAGTTCATATATGTATTGTATATGAATAGAATAAGAAGATAAGTTTTATTTCGTTTAGTGTATGTGTGTAGATTTAAGATATTATTTAGCAAGTACAGCGGTTTTCAAGAGGATATGAAAATTGTTTTTTTTTATGAAGTCAAATGTGCAAAATAAAATCGTCATTTTAAATGTAGATAAACATATAGTCATTTTGAATTAAGGAGTGAAATGTATTGCTCTTTCATCATGGCATTTAAATTCCGTGTAATAAGAGACTCCTGACCCAACATACGGCAAATGATTTGATATACGAAACTGATACAAAATATGTTTCTTATTCTTCTGTCCATACACCGTTAAAAATAAAGCAATACCGAAGAATGGGAATGTGAGAATGACAGTTTTATAATATAAGCCTATTTACCTAATTCAATGAAAACGTAATGTTTAATATCAATTTAACCATTACGACTTTACAACTATTGAAAACTGAAATAAAAATGAATAATGTGATCTGTGTATGAAGGTGAATGAAAAATAAATGTTCTTTTTGTTAAGTCACTGGTGGAATGCTGTTTACAAGTCTGAAGGGACAGTATTCGTGGGATACTTCTTCCGTTAATTCCACATGGAACGAAATATTTGAACCTTCTTGCGTAAGGTTCCGATACCTCGGTACCGTTCCATCTCTCACTGTAACCATTAGCAACAAGGATAGTGGTGCAAATGTGAACTTGACTGATCCAAACGCTGACATGACCCCTACATCATGGAGATATGGACAGGTAGATTTATCAAAGCTGAGCTTGGAATCCAGTCTTGCTTTTCTGTTTCTGAGCAAATGTCAAGATTGCATTTTAGACTATTTATAGACTGGTTACCAAACTTAGTTTTATAATCTTTGAACATGGGTTAATGTTAACAGTAATGTTATATGGTGCAAACTGAGTGTTTACATGAACATAAACTCTACCACTAACACTTTTTACAATAAAAAAATGGAAGACCACACTTGTCTCAGTAGATCAGAGGATTTTTTGTGAATATTGATTTTTGAATATCTTATTTAAATTCATTTGAGCTTTTGAAATCGTAAATAAACAATTTAGACTAAAGTGACTGCTGATATGATGTGACATTCTCCCTAGTAACCCTTACCGCTAAATTTGTATAATGAACTTGTCCATCTTTCAATTTGGACAGTACCATTAACTTGATAAAAAGGGTGCTTACCAAATAGATACTGACTGAATGGCGAGCAGTGCAGGTCATGATCAGACTGCATGGATATGCAGACTGATCATGATCTACACTGGTCGCAAAGGCAGAATCAGTCGTGCCCAGCATGGTGAGGGTGAATGTTTATTTATACAAATATACTATTAACCAAACTTACAACACATTGGGACATGCTGAGCTTTTATTTCTTTATAATGTGAATATGTTGTGACAAACTAATTCTGTATCAATGGAAATGTAAGTGTTAATTAGCCATTGTTTCAGATGGTCCTAATTTACATTTTTATTAGATCAAAAACTAAAATCGCCTTTTTTGTTTTCAGATTTCAACTGAACAGGGGACAATCATGATAAGTTTTATAACGTCATTGTCAGCAACAAACTACACGCGCGTTGCTGATGAAGAAGCATTTGTGGCAATAGATGAGATAGAAGTGTTAGATGGAGCATGTAAAGACATCGACCCACCTGGTATGCTGTTTATGTACTCTTTGAAGTTTTAGCAGCCCACCCGCTTACAGTAGCTCAGTATGGAGAGCGCAGATCTACGAAACGCGGGGACGTGAGTTCAGTCCCGTAAAAGGCGCATGATTTCTGTGACTATTTGATAAAAGACATTGTATCAGAAATCATTCGTCCTCCACCTCTGATTCGTGTTGAGAAGTAGGCAGTTACTTGTGGAGAACAGGTTTGTACTGGTACAGAATCCAAGAACACTGGTTAGGTGTCACCAGAACAAAGCTATAACATAGGCGAAATCATAATGATTCAGTTTAAAATTTAGGTTATTCCTAGGACAAATGTTATAACTGCTGAAAACAAAAAAGTTTCAAAATCAGTATTAATAACAGAACAGGGTAAACGTGTGCATTATTTTGTGAAACAACAAAGGTAGGCTTGATTACGACGCTACTGTGCCATCTATCATATTTCACTCAAGTCTAGAAGAAGAAAAAACATAATAAGAGTCAATCAGAGTATTTTATCTTCAGGTTAATTACATATGTATGGGTCAACTGAGTGTTGTAAAAATAAACTCACCATACCACATAAAAAAATGGATGCCACACTTGTTAGTAGATCCAAGATTTTTTAATATGATTTTTGAATATCTTTTTAAATTTTGAGCTTAAATGAATAAACATCATTTAGACATAAAGTGACTCATATTCATTTATACATTCTCTAGTAACCCTACCGCTAATTGTATAATGAATCGCCATTCAAATTTACATGGACGCATCTGTGATAAAAGTTTACTGATGTACTGACTGATGGCAAGAAGCGGCATGATGCGCTTCATGGTATAACCCATCAATGTATCTACACTGACAAGGCAGAATCAGTTTTTGTCCCAGCATGGTGATGGGGATATACAAATTACTATTAACCAACTTACACACATGGTGCGAGCTTTGTTCTTCAAGTCCGAAGTTCGTGACAACCCCTATTCTTATCAATGAAATTTTGTTAATACCATTGATAAATGCCTATTTACTTTTTGATAAAAATTTACACTCCTATTTTTGTTTCGCAGTTTCAAGTTAAGGGCCCCTGATAGTTTATAAATTGCACACAACTACACCTTGTGATCAAAGCATATGTGCAAAAGTATGAATAAATTGATATGTAAAACATGCAACCGAATCTTTTATGATTTTGAACTTTAGCAGCCACCTCTTAAGTATTCGTATGGGGTCTACGCCGTCTATTTTTAGAGGTTTTTGGACATATATAGTAAAAGACATTTTCATGGAAATCACGCCTCTCACCTCTGATTGTGTATAGATAGTGGAACTTGCAGAGAATTATATATGTATGGATCAGCATCCAATATTCACTTGGTCCCACAGAAAATAGCAGAAATAGCAATCTATATTATTTTTTGGTATTCCTTGTGATAACTGCTTAGACAAAAAAGTTTTAAATCATATTAATGAACCATGCAGTAAAACTTTATCATATTGGAACACGAACCTTATTTACTCCCATTGTGTCCATTTTCAGATTTCGCCCCTGAAAAAAATAAAAACAATGCCATTTTCCTTCATCATTGTCCCAGTCCATCAATAGTAAATTAATGTAAATTTCCGAAATGCTGCATTTGAAGGTTTTTATCCAATCGTTGACCTTGCTTACTGCATTCATTCTTGATTTAATTTTTTTTTTCAGAGTTTATAATGTTGAACTAGTCAAAATAAAAACATCGTATTTTATGTTTACTGATTCCATTAACATCAAGAGAATGTTCCAATGACACCATTGCATGTGTTATTGAGCTATGACCCATTGAAGACCGGCTAAAAATTTAACATTCCTCTGATTGATGACAAAGTACCGATTGGAGGCACACACTAGTGTCTACAATCTCAAACTAGTTTTTTGTTTTAATTCTTATCCCGAACTGTAGAAGGCTGGGAGTTAATTGGCAGGTTTGGCAAGTGTCATACTGTCTGTTCGTCCGTCTGTCAGCTGTTCGTCGGTCTGTCAGCCACAAACATTTGTGCTTAGATAATCTTACAATTATTAACGGAATTGACCAACTTTATCATATGAATAGTTTTTGCTCATACAGCCATCTCCTTGTTATTCATAATGTGTAAGTTATAGCCCGTTGTTATTCTCATAAGCTGTATAAAGCATGCCATTATTCTTGCCATCTATCGTCATTTACAGTTTACTGTAACAAAAACTGTTTTCATTCGTGTCAGCCATCATATGAAGATCCATGTAAAGAAATTGATCAACTCTTTTACACAGCGTGTTAGCTCTTAATGTCTTGGAGGTGGTGTTCACAAGGTCATATTTAATGGATAGCTTTTTTATTTATGACTATTTCTTTCAAGCTTGTTCAGATTCTCATTCAAGATGTGAAATTTATATTAAAGGTCCATTATATTATTTGAATTAATGCTTTTTCATGCTATTTAAGAAAGTGTTTACTTACATGTCTACTTTCACAGTTTAATTACAGAAGATTTTTGGGATAGGCTTTTGATGAATACAAAACATACAGTAGTGCGTATTCCATGTAAATGGATAATACAATTCCTTTGTTGCTTATTTTATTATCTCTATAACCGAATGTGCTATTATTTCGCTTTGTTGCGGTTTTTTTTTTTTTTTTGCTTTTAAATATTATAGATGTTTTTTTACTATAATTATGAAATGTTACAATGTAAAACTACTTATTTTCAATTAAGAAGTTTTCTTTCATATGTACCCTCTTACTTTAAAATGGCACAATGGCTTACCACGTGTTAACATGCATTATGGTTTTACGGTTCGTATCACAATAAATATCTCTTCTTACGTTGTTCGGATTAACAGCAAAAAGTTACAAACGCCTGTGTCTAATTGGTTCATGTGGTTTTCTTCAGAGTATACTCTAGCTTGTGATTTTGAAGACGTCTCATTGTGTGGATATACAATCATCTCTAATACATACGGACAGATGTGGAGTCGGGTAGGAGGGTATTATTACCAGATACCACCATATGATCATACTAAACAAGATGAGAGCGGTGAATATCTTAATTAACTTTTTTCAAAATTGACTGTCTTACTTTTTACCTGTGTTTTTGTTATATTTCTATTACAAATAGTGTTTAAGGCTAAGATAGATTGCTGTTTTTTCCATGTTAAAATTCAAAACGGGTCGTTCATAGTTTCTGTCAAACAATTTGCCCCATTGCATAAAATGACTGCCTAGGCTATCATCAATCATTACAATGGAACGATTTCGTAAGCTACCTGTTGAGCGCTTACGTTAAACTAAGAACAAAATGCTTAAAATGGGAGCTTTCAAGATCGCTATTTGTCCGTCGTCACCAGTCTGTCTTTTTTCTGTTACATTTTACCAGTTCGAAATCTTATTTCTTGAGAACATTTCGTTTAACTTGCAAAATATATATGTTCACAAATTCTCTGGAGATAGAAGATATTGCGCATTATCATGATTATCGTTTCAATAAAACCAGAGTTACGAAGCTATAAATAGATAAAATTGTCATGTTTTACATTGTTTGTACATCAGCAGTCTTTAAGAAATCTTAACAAAAACACACTCAGAACTTGTTCACATATCACTAGTGTTATGTCCCTTTACTACGCTAGTAAAACATATGGATAATGAAAAATATTGTTCTAAACGCATTAGAGTAATGGCTCTTGTTTTTCCAAATTACTATTCTTCACGTTGATGGCGTGTTAAAAGATACATTTCTCCAGCATATCAAACTTAATCTTTATGTTAGGACAATTTCAGTTTTGTGCAAGATGAAATAAAGTCGGAAAATTGGCAATTAAATTTGTCAGAATCAGCGATTGACATATTGTGAACACATTAGATACCGGGTATCTCATTTCTCGGGTACTGTTCACGAAATTCAAACAGAATGTTTATGGCCATTGGCTAAAGAAAAGATGTGTAAACTTTTTTTAAAAAACAATTTAAAACATTCGAAAATAAAAAAGTGGAAAACCATAGGTCACCCAACATGACATAAACGAAAATGCTGTAGGCTCGGTTTGATTAAGCCTGTTCATGGACGGTTGTGGAAGTGCAAGCTACCGTCCACACCCTCTAGCCCCGGGTTGAGCAGAACTCAACATTTACACATGTTATAAGTACCAGAATGTAATTTAGAAACATCCGCAGATGTATTCATACGGCGATGCACATGGAACCTTCAATGATGCACAGAGTGCAATTCCATGAAAAGCGGGGTATGGTCCCCAGATAGAATAATAGTTGTGCCCTAAACGAGAAAACATTGGGCAGAACTAAACAAACTGGAATTTAGAAAGGGGATCTATGGTTATTGAGCCTGCATATCACAGAAAATGCCAAACGACAAAATCAAAATGCAGGCATCATATCCAACAGACGATTAAACAATACCCAAAGCTTTTAAAACGGGAGTATTGGAACCACCCAGGCCGAAATGTTCAAGCTGAAAAATTAAACAGTACACTAACAAAACATAAATGTCGTGCTGAACGATTTGAAGAGATCGAAAACTGACACGGACTTTAAACCAAATATATTTGCTCACAACATTTGTACACGATTTATAATAAGAAAGATTGCTTCAGTAGTGCTTAACGTTTTGCCTTTGAATAAGTCAAACTTCACATTTTTAAAGTGTCATATATCTCATCGTTGGTACAGTTTTAATTAAAATCACAATATGTATTGACAGTATGGACAGTATTGGTCAAACAGCAGCACCAGAGTTATGATTTAGTAAAAATTACTTTACTTCCATGTTGTTAAAAGATCAATAAAAAATGATACAGTTATTACAATTTGAATAAGTGATTTGTAAAGGATTTCAGGTGAATGATATAGGGTCACGACGTCCCACTTAATTACTACAATAATGTAACGATGATTTCTTTTTCTATTGTATTAGAATAAAGATTTTTCCATATTGCTGCGATAGTTTATTCGGATGAACTGTATAAGTACATGCAATTTGAATATAAATCAATCGTATCGCTTCTGCCCAAATTTGTGTTCCAAGCTTTTATCTCCTACATTTTAATGCCACCTTGTTTAAAATTGTAAAAATAATCAGTATCACGATTGCCTGAGAATGTTATGACGTAACAGTGTTCTTATAATTCATAATAATGCTGCTCCTTCTTTATTTCATGTCAGAATGGTCAGGGTCTGTGTTTTGGGTTTTTCCTAATTCCAGTTGTTTTCATCTAAAAAAAGACAAGATAGTTTAACTTTCTATGATAACAATGTATATTTTTACATTATTTAGTTAAGGTTTATTTACCGCTGTATGTAAGACATGGCGTGTAAAATGCAGGTTTCTAAAAAGATCACCTCTGCATTGGCATTTTTTTTCAGTCACAATGGGAAAAAGATACAGTTTACTACAGGAAATGACTGCTAAATGGTTTAACTTTCGTGTAGAATTGTTTGGATTAATGATTGAACAAGTATTTTCTTTATCTACTCTGGATGAAATTTTCAACGTGTTTTTTGAAATTAATTCAAAATGAAAAAAGAACTATTAAAGATGGCCGGTCGCGTTTAAGCAACATTTTTAACATTCAACCTATATTTTGTTGGAGTAAAACGACCCCATTATACAGTAGAAATATATGTTATCATTTTTGTATAATTTTGTGTTTATATACTTTAATAATTTAGTAAAATGTTTAAAAAGCTGAGTTCTTCTTCACATTCAGCATTTGCATTTGATAGATATCAGGATAGTTTAATAATCTGAACTAAAATGCAGGTTTTATACTGTGTATAGCTTCGGGATTCATTTTTTTACAATCAATAGTTATTGCAAAAACATGATAAGAAGATGAATTAATAATAATTTTACAAACTTGCCTTCGACACATTAAAAACCAAAATGTGTATATATTCATATCATTCCCTAGGATGTTTATCAAATATTTACTTGCGCTAACATAACTATTTTAGTCAGACAACAAACCAGGAATAGAAATTCAATTTCAAAAGGACCTCCCGTGAAAATCTGACATGCATTAATCGCCCAGTGTACATGAATAACTTTAAACGATTAGAAGTAATGTTTAAAGCAAAGCCATTTAATGACCAAAAACTGATAAACCGCCTTTAGACCAAATATCATTTTCAGATAATGTTACCTTTTCAGGAAGCTTTCTTCTATTTGTAAATTGGGATAATGATCAATCACGGTATGAGAGTACAACTGCTACAACTCCAAGTGTAACATTTCCTGAAGACGGTTGTATCTCCTTCTGGTACATTCTAAATGGTACAGCTGTACAGCCAACAGCTTTGTCAGCGCAGATAATGGTCTCTCTTAACTACATCGACACGTCAGAAACCGAGTTTGTATTGTAAGTTATCTGGTCATGATAACATATTGGTGCTTTTTAAGACATTTAAGAAATTGTTGGACACCAACAACCCATTCATTCCTTGTGGATACAGAAGGCGTTAAAAGCACACTTAAGAAAAGTATGGTGTCCGACCATGAATTTAGCTTGAAATGATCATTTCATCGTTGCATAATATTCTATCCCCGATGTCGGTCTTACACAACCAAATACAACTTGCTTTATCAGAAAATTTATTGTTCTTTAATCTAGTTATTACACATCATTGACTAATAAATATATGAACTGCGTCAAATAAACTGGGTAAAACCCATTCCTTCAAGAAGATGTACTGTTTAGTTGACTGCTGTAGGCTATTCACATACAACTCCGTTATGATGAGAAAGTTAACAGTACTCACCATTTTTAAGCTGAACCATGTTTTAACATATCGAAACATAACGCAGAGGTTACACGCCTTTGGAATAATTTCTGAAGAGGGTTAGCTCAGCGAATTATTACACGCGGTGTATAACCGATTCTGAGTGTTTAAAGTGTTTAGGTATATTAAACATGGTCCTGCTGTATTATTTCGATTCTAATATGCTTTTTATGTAAACATATAAGTGATATAGGAAAGCATTATTTCATGGCACAGGTGTTACACCAAATGTAGTAGGTCACAATTACATAACGTTAATGCCTAACCGTGTTTTAATTGTGTTAAAATAAGACAGATAACACTATCCGCGGAATAACTAAGGGGTACGTAGACGTCAGGTAAAATAACTGCAAGTGTGTGAATTAAGTTTAACATCGTTCTGTTATATCATTTCGATTCTTAAATGTCTTTCATTTAAAATATTAGCACATATTCTGGGCGTCTGTATCGCGCCGAATATTATGTTGACGTGATGTCAGAATAACCTTTTTTTAATAAAAATGTAAATGCATGTTTTTATATTAGATTTATTAATAATTTGATTTGAATGAATATGCAATAAAAATCCCAGTAGATTCTGGTTAGATCTAATGAATGGCCATTGGCTTCATTCGTTTATCGAATATTTCACAACATTTTACGATGATTGGTCATGAATATATTAGTTTTTAAGGTATCCGGTCCACAAATAAGCCAGTTCTGTATAACAGTGCTGTTAAAATATATCAAATACTAATGCCAGGTAAGCTTATATAATTTTTGTATCATTTGAAAGTGCATTGTCCACTGTAAAAGAAAAAATATAAATTACATGACAAAAATATGTTATAGAATGTTTATATTTTTACTTTATAGTTTTCAATGATCCTTCAACAGAAATTCGGTTATTACGGTGTGAGATTTATCATTTCTCAGTAAAAAAAAATGACATGTAGTCACTCGTACCTATCATTATGGTCATCTTATTTACTAATTCTTGTTAAGCAAACATAACGCTTTCAAATGATAACAAAAATGGGGTCACCAGGCATCTTGCTGTTATCTATTTGTGGATCGGATACCTTGATTAATATTAATTAAATTCTTTTTCATCTAACTATTCCTTGATCGTTGTATTTCTTCACCACTGCATATGTATCGATAAAAATTTCGAAAAAGATGAAACAAAGAAGATTCTCCTTGAGGCAAAATGACTCTTGTTTATCTTTGAAAAATGTCAACAAAACTGTTTCATTCTAGTTACGACAGTGTGGACCGACAATTCACTGACTGGACAGAGGCTCGTGTTCCGGTGCGCGGGAACCAGACGGTGTCGGCAAACTTTACCGCAATAATATCGGAAAATTTCCTGGCTTGGCCAGGGGTAGTTGCGCTAGATGACATAGCCTATGTTCCTGGGAATTGTAGTCCTTCTAAAGGTAAATGGTTTGAGAGTTGAAGAATTTTTCAGCTTCTCATACAGAGTTGTCGTTCTTCCACTTCCGCTTCAGAGGCATAAAAATGAGGTGAGGAACTACAACTCTGTAAAAGAGGAAATAACTGTTTAAATTTGAAGGGTATGCAGAAAACTTCAATTTGATGATTATTTCGTGGGCTGAGCGCGAAACTATTGTAACTATATATGAATAAAAAACAATATACAATAGTTTCGCGCTAAGCCCGCGATTTCCTTTCATTTGAATTACTAATTTCGTTGACATTTGTTTACATAACTTGGAATATTGACAACAATTATATGGTATGCCAAAATCTCAACTTTTTTATATATGATAATGTTACATTGGCTTTATGATTCTTTTCTGATCGATTACACATTACTTCACTGCTTCGTATATAAATGTTTAATATCAAGTATGTAAATTAGAAGTTGAAAATTTTATTAGTACTCTCATCTTGTTGTGCTTATAGATTATAGAAATATACAAAACTCACTATATATCTATATAACTGAATTAAACCGAATATGCTAGGTAAAAATAATGATTTCAATTTTCGGTACATTTCAGTATGTAATTCACGAACGTTTGAATGCAAGGATACGGGTGTGTGTATTCCACAGCGGTTAGTATGCGATGGAAGAAAAGACTGTGGTGATAACTCGGATGAGCAGAATTGTGAAAGTAAGTCGAGTCTCCTTGCACTTACTTATCTTTGCAAAGCGTTAGCCACTCTAGTAATGATACACACTGGATTCAGACATTACAAAAGGGAATCATTAAAATTATTAATTAATTTCAATTATTAGGCATTAATGCGCAACAAATTCAAAAATGATAGCTAAAAAAAACAACAACAGGAAAGTAGTAAAAAGGAATGCGTTGAACACAGCTAGGCAGTATGTTGTACATTTTGTATCAGGAGCTGCCCATTCATGCTGGAGAGCTTCTAAAACATGCACAAGACCTATTCAAGATGGATATTGCATGTGCTTGCTAGTACCAGCAATATACTTGTGTCAAACAGTTCCCAAAATTTGAAACCCCTTTTTAGCTCACCTGAGAAATGCTCAGGTGAGTTTTTCTGATCGCTCGATGTCCGGTGTCCGTCGTCTGTCTGTCAACATTTAGCTTGTGTATGCTATAGAGGCTATAGAGGCTGTATTTTTCAACTGATCTTCATGAAATTTGGTCAGAATGATCTCCTTGATGAAATCTAGGCCGTGTTTGAAAATGGGTTATCTGGGGTCAAAAACTAGGTCACTAGGTCAAATCAAATAAAAAGCTTTTGTATGCGATAGAGGCTGTATTTTTCAATTAATCTTCATGAATTTTGGTCAGAATGATTATCTTGATAAAATCTAGGCCGAGTTCGAAAATGGGTCATCTGGGGTCAAAAACTAGATCACTAGGTCAAATCAAAGAAAAAGCTTGTGTATGCGATAGAGGCTGTATTTTTCAATTAATCTTCATGAAATTTGGTCAGAATGATTATCTTGATGAAATCTAGGCCGAATTTGAAAATGGGTTATTTGGGTCAAAAACTAGGTCACTAGGTCAAATCAAAGCAAAAGCTTCTGTATGCGATAGAGGCTGCATTTTTCAATTAATCTTCATGAATTTTGGTCAGAATGATTATCTTGATAAAATCTAGGATGAGTTTGAAAATGGGTCATCTGGGGTCAAAAACTAGGTCACTAGGTCAAATCAAAGAAAAAGCTTGTGTATGCGATAGAGGCTGTATTTTTCAATTAATCTTCATGAATTTTGGTCAGAATGATTATCTTGATGAAATCTAGGCCGAATTTGAAAATGGGTCATCTGGGGTCAAAAACTAGGTCACGAGGTCAAATCAAAGAAAAAGCTTGTGTATGCGATAGAGGCTGTATATTTCAATTAATCTTCATGAATTTTGGTCAGAATAATTATCTTGATGAAATCTAGGCCGAGTTCGAAAATGGGTCATCTGGGGTCAAAAACTAGATCACTAGGTCAAATCAAAGAAAAAGCTTGTGTATGCGATAGAGGATGTATTTTTCAGTTAATCTTCATGAATTTTGGTCAGAATGATTATCTTGATGAAATCTAGGCCGAGTTCGAAAACAGGTCATTTGGGGTTAAAAACTAGGTCTCTAGGTCAAATCAAAGAAAAAGCTTGTGTGTGCGATAGAGGCTATATTTTTCAATTAATCTTCATGATTTTTGGTGAGAATGATTATCTTGATGAAATCTAGGCCGAGTTTGAAAATGGGTCATCTGGGGTCAAAAACTAGGTCACTAGGTCAAATCAAAGAAAAAACCTGTGTATGTGATAGAGGCTGTATTTTTCAATTAATCTTCATGAATTTTGGTCAGAATGATTATCTTGATGAAATCTAGGCTGAGTGCAAAAACGAGTCATCTGGGGTCAAAAACTAGGTCACTAGGTCAAATCAAAGAAAAAGTTTGTGTACGCGATAGAGGCTGTATTCTTCAGTTGATCTTCCTGAAATTAAGTCAAAATAAAAACCTTAATGAAATCTAGGCTGAATTTGAAAATGGGTCATCTGGGGTTAAAAAGAAGGTCACTAGGTCAAATCTAAGAAAAACCTTGTGTATGCCATAGAGGCTGTATTTTTTTTGCAATTGATCTTCATGAAATTTTGTCGGAATGATTGCCTTGAAGAAATCTAGGTCAAGTTTGAATATGGGTCATCTGGGGTCAAAAATTAGGTCACTAGGTTAAATCAAAGAAAACATTGTGTATGCAACAGAGGCTTTATTTTCCGATTGATCTTCCTGAAATTAAGTCAGAATGATTGCCTTGATGAAATGTTGGTCAAATTTGTATATGGGTCATCTTGGATCAAAAAGTAGGTCACTGGGTCAAATCAAAGAAAATACTTATTTATACTCAAGGTTTTTGCTCCAATTTTAATGATAATTGGTCAGAATATTTTTTTCAATGAAATCACTAGGTCAAATTATGGTGTGTTATGGTGTGTTTCTCAGGTGAGCGACCTAGGGCCATCATGGCCCTCTTGTTTTACAAGTACTGTAATTTTGGGATCCGGTGATCAAAGACGATTTAGAGACAGTATAACGTTTGTTTAGGTATTTTGATAAAAGACTTCATGTCAAAACCTTTGTGTGGGTTGAAATCTTTTCCAAATAGCACTTGTGTGTAACCTTGACCTTTGACGTCTGGACGCGATGCAAACTATTAATGTGTGTCCAAGCCTTACCCAAATTTTCTAGAAATGTGACTTTGAGGTACAAACGTGACACATCTCATGTTTAACATTTGTTTATACCGTAGTTGTAGTGCAGTTGAGATATACTTGCTTTCGGACTTTTTAGCTCGTCTGATTTTTGAAAAAAAAATCTACGAGATATTGTCGTCATTTGATCGTCGACGTCGGCGTTGGTTAAAACTTTTGTTTAGGTCCACCTTTTCCCAAAAACTTTCAAAACTATAGCTTTGAAACTTTGCTCACTTGTTTATCATCATTAGCTGAATAAGTAGACCAAGAACCATGACTTGCAATTTGTCAGAATTATTGTTTTTTTTGTACTTAGAAAATTTGAATTTCTTGGTTAAAGTTTATGTTTAGGTCCACTTTACTTGAATACTATAAGAACACTAGCTTTGAAACTTTGCAGACTTGGTTATCATCATTAAATGAGCAGGTAGACCAAGAGCCATAAGTGTGATATGCGTTTTATCTGAATTATGGCCCGTTATGTAATTTCTTGTTATTTTGGTCCAATTTTCTTAAATTCTATAAGAGCTGTAGCTTTGAAACTTTGTACACTTGTTTTTATCATTATATTAGTTTATAGGTCAACAACCATAACTTTCTTTTGCATTTTGTCGGAATTAAGGGCTTTTTGAACTTAGAAAATAAGTATTTCTTGGTTGTTTTGTTTAAGTTTCCTCTTTCTGAATACTTTCTATAGCTTTGAAACTTCATACATTTTTAGCTCACCTGAGCCAAAGGCTCAGGGTGAGCTATTGTGGTCACTCACCGTCCGGCGTCCGTCGTCCGTCCGTAAACTTTCACTTTAAACGACATCTCCTCATAAATCGGTGGGCCAATTCCATCGAAACTTCACAAGAATGTTTTTTGGGTGAAGCTCTACAAAAATTATTCAAAAAATTGAATTCCATGCAGAACACTTGATTTTATATAGGAAAATCTTCAATTTTTTTTTTAAATAAACCAGAAGGCCTAGATCTTAGATATTTGACATGTGGCATTACCTAGTAGACTTCTACAAAATTTATTCAAATCATGACTCCGGGGTCAAACTGACCCCGCCCCATGGGGTTACTTGATTGTACATAGAAAAATCTTCAAAATTTTCTAAAAATAAACCAGAAGGCCTAAAGCTTAGATATTTGACATGTAGCATTGCCTAGTAGACCTCTACAAAATTTGTTCAATCTTGACCCCCAGGGTTAAATTGACCCAGCCCCAGGGGTTACTTTATTGTACATAGGGAAATCTTCATAGATTTGCTAAAAGTAAACCAGAAGGCCTAGATCTTAGGTATTTGATATGTAACATTGCCTAGTAGACTTCAACAAACTTTGTTCAAATCATGACCCCCGGGTTAAAATTGACCCCGCCCCAGCGGTAACTTAATTGTACATCGGAAAATCTTCAAAAAAAATCTAAAAATAAACCAGAAGGCCTAGAGCTTAGATATTTGACATGTAGCATTGCCTAGAGGACCTCTACAAAATTTGTTCAAATCATGACCCCCGGCTTCAAATTGGCCCCGCCCCAGGGGTTACTTGATTGTACATAGGAAAATCTTCCAAAAATGTCTAGAAATAAACCAGAAGGCCTAGAGCTTAGATATTTGGTGTGTAGCATTGCCTAGTGGATCTCTACCAAGTTTGTTCAATCATGACCCCGGGGTCAAGCTTAAATGCAAATCTTCATTGCAACCATTTAACCAGATGAGCGATATAGGGCCATCATGGCCGTCTTGTGTATCAATTAAGATGAGTAAGAAGGCCAAGATCCATAACTCTTACATATTGTCCGGCACTTGCAGACGAGCAATGGCACCCGCATGCGGTGCTCTTGTTTAAAGTTATTGTTGATAACAAGAGAAATTATTTGTTTCATAACCATTGCTTTTGCTGACGTTGTTATTAAGCGGTATATTTGGCTACTGCTAAAATAATTCGTATTTACAATAGCGCTGTTTGTGCAGCCACACTGTTGGTTACTTAACGTCTCCTTGCGCTTATTGCCAGTTTTGTAACCAACAAAATTATTTTCCTGGTCGACGTCGTGTTATAAGCGCAAGCTGCTTTCGACGGGTAATTAGGCTGATAAACCAGTTAGGTTGTTAGTGTTTATTTGGTTGCTAGGCGCTGTCCATAGGAGTTCTATTTATGGCTTCGACTAAAGAAATATTTAAAATGTAATGTGGCGTCTGTACAATATTCCCCGTTCTTGGACGCAGTGTTAAAATTTCAGGTCCTTTGGGGGCATGGAGTCTATTTTCTTATTATTATAATAGAATTATGCTTAATCAGGTGCTAGAGGGCGTTAGGATTGTTGCAAAACTCATTACCCCTCATGAATCCAGTCTGCTATCATTTTGCTTGTTTTGTTCTTTGCTTCCGAAGGGTCTTCTTACAGATTTTATTATAATGTTTTACAGGTCGGCCAAATGGAAAATTTATGCTAGGCGGTGGTGATGGAACATACGGACAAGTACTTTACTATCTAGATGGTTCCTGGCGACATGTTTGTTTCCCTACCAGTTCTTCTGATATCGAGGACTTCAATATCATAGCCACACAACGTATTTGCGAACAGTTGGGATTTATGTAAGTTTCTGGTAAATTGCGCCGCGTTGTATTCCAATTGTTAGATTTTGTATTTTTGTAACGCTAGGTATATATAATACACATGGTGTACACCTTTCACTTTTCTATCAAATATTCTATCATGTCATGGTATATACCTCTAGGGGATGAGAATATTTACAGGTAATAACGATGAAGCGGAGGATGGTCTCAGTAATGCTACAATTGGAAATAACGAACTGGCGGAGGAAAGTTATCGGTGTTTATAGAAGGATATAACTCTCTTCCGTCAGCGCTTTTAAGTACAAATATCACAAAGCTTAGTTCTTTCCTATACCTAAAATATCAGACCTATCATCTTGGCATATCTCAAATAGTTCCATTGGACCTTTTTTGCTGCCGCAACAACTTAAAAGTAGAATCTTTAAAAGACTTCTTCTCATGAACCACCCGATGGATCTTCACTAAACTTCGTCTGTAGCATTCTACAAATTTGTTCAAATGCTTTTGCTTGGGTTTCCTTTGCTATCAAAGTACGAATTACTACACACTTTTTGGTTTTTAACTAGAACAACAGAGAAAGTACGTAGAAACAAAATAACTGTCTCCTTCCCCTAAATAGAAATATTCTGTTAGAAAGCCAGTCAACAGTTTATTGTCTAGCGCACTTTTTTTACAAGAAAAAATTACATGCATTTCGAATTGAATACATTGTTTTCATGTATGATGACCTAAATGACCGTTTATCCATCAAGTTGTATTGTCATGCACTATATTTATGGAACAGTTACTATGTTTAAGAAAAAATAGACTAGTACAACATTGTTTGCATGTTGATTTTACTGTTACACGTCAACATTGTTTGCATGTTGATTTTACTGTTACACGTTAACATTGTTTGCATATTGATTTTACTGTTACACGTTAACATTGTTTGCATGTTGATTTTACTGTTACACGTCAACATTGTTTGCATGTTGATTTTACTGTTACACGTTAGCATTGTTTGCATATTGATTTTACTGTTACACGTCAGTGCATAGTTTTATTGGTCGAATTTATTTTTTCTTCCCCGAGCTTTTTCACTGTGAGCTGTTAATAAAGGTGGGTCGTCCATCGTCCTGTATCAACATATTTAATAAATTCTTAGCTGAGCATTGTTCAGTATGAGCTAGTAAAGGTGGGTCGTCCATCGTCCTATATCAACATATTCACTCAAATTCTTAGCAGAGCATTGTTCAGTATGAGCTAGTAAAGGTGGGTCGTCCATCGTCCTGTATCAACATATTTACTCAAATTCTTAGCTGAGCTTTGTTTAGTATGAGCTGTTTGTAAAGGTGGGTCGTCCATCGTCCTGTATCAAAATATTTACTAAAATTCTTAGCTGAGCTTTGTTCAGTATGAGCTGTTTGTAAAGATGGGTCGTCAATCGTCCTGTATCAACATATTTACTCAAATATCTCCTCTGATTCTACTGTTCAAAATTACACCAAACTTGATCTGTAAACTCCTGGCATATACCTCTCTTAAGTTTGATCAAATAGTTTTCCTTGGTCCCTTATAGAGACCACCAGAGCTAAATAATGAAAATCTTTCAAACAACTTCTTCTCAGGACCTGTTAGGTGAAACTTCCCATTTCTTTGTCTGTAGCCCGTAGAATAGTACACTCTCTTTGTTTTGTTCAAAAGCTTCCACTTGGTTCCTTTTAGAGGCTGCCGCATTTAAATATAAGAACTTTTAAACTGCTTCTTCTCATGAAATGCTTAATATCGTCTCCAAACTTGGCTTGTAGAGCCATGACACAATGTCCTCTCTCAATTTTAAACTTGGCTACAACGTTTAACCATTAACCACTTAATGGATATTCACAAGACTTGATCTTGAGTACCCGCAATTGAACCATCTCTTGAGTTTGTTCAGACGGTTTCGCATTTTGGGCTGTCACAACAAACAATACAAAAAAAAAACAACTTTTTTTTGAATGCTTAAAGGACGTTAACCGAACTTGACCAGAAGGAATCTCAAAAGGTCAAGGTTCTCCTCAGCTGAGAAATTTAAGTCCATTGTGATCCAGTGTTTCCTTCGTTCTAGTAAAAGGATGACTCCATGTTTGATTTTTGATACTTAAATATTTGTTTTGTGCAACTAGATTTATTTCTAAATAGGTGTTAACTTCAGAACAGCTTATAAAGTCTAGAGTTTTAAGAGTTAAATTTTCTTTGACTAGGGTAATGTCGCTGTAAACGACGCTTTCATGAAATGTTTAGTAGACCTTTACAAATTGTGTCTGTAGCATTCTTTCATGGGTCATCTTTAGATGTGTTCATAAGGTTTCGAGTGACCCGTATTTTGGGCCTCCAAAGCTAAAACTAAAAAAGATAAAACTAAGAAAGTTTTTTTTAAACGACTTCTGCTCATGAACCGCTTGATGGATCTTCACTAAACTTGGTCTGGAGAATCTTTCGATGCATTTTTCTCAAGTTTTTTAAAAGTGGTTCAACTTAGGGCAGTTACAACTTCAATACCTTTGAACAATTTCTTCTCGATAACTTCTTGATAGATTTGTGCCATGCTTTGTAAAAATTGTCCTCTCAAGTTTCTGCCAAGGGTTCTACTTGACTGCGTCTTTCTTACCAAGGTCATATCCGTATTGTTTTTATACAGAACTAATTGTTGAACGACATATATCTAAGGTCAAAGGATCAAGGTCAGATGGGCGTCTTAATGGCCATTATGGCCATCATGTATATTTAAGGTATTAAGATAATGTTGATATCAAAAGTAAATTACCTTTGTTGAATTGTCAAATTAGGCAGCTCATTGCTGTAAACCTTTACTAGCTCTGGCTGGAAACATTAATACATTGTTATAGTGCGATTGCCTATCGCATGATTATGTTGATTGCTCCAAATAAGGCATATATTTTAAAGGTTTAAAGGACATCTCTGTTGTTCGCTGACAGAAGATGAAATTAGTTTTTGAATCTTTTAATTTTTATGCAATTCGATAAATAAATGATAATTTGGTTATTATGTTTTATTTAAACTTTGAGTTTTTCATGAATGAATACTCATTATATAACTTCCATATAGATATTGTATTTTTATTTTTATTCATGCTCTGCAGAGGATTGATACATCACAGACGGATGTGAAACCTTAAGGGGGTTTGTCTATACACAATATATTAAAATGGAAAAATTATTAAATCGATAAAATGGCAGTGCACAGACACTGTCCATTTAGATTAAGATCACAATTCGTGGCCTCAACGCGAAACTAGTCTATCTGCTTCTATTTCTATATATACATAGACTAGTTTCGCGTTGAGGCGACGTATTATGGTTAGAACAAAAATACATTATTGGATGACGCAAAACTAGTTTAAGGATGTTATGCAACTGAAATTTATATGTCGTTTTATTTTCAATCATAATGAGCAGCTTTCATCTTCTACGATATTAGTAACGTTTACCGCATTGCATACTATTAGGTGAGCTATCTAAGAGTACTAACTACATATTTTGCAGCGGTAGATCGGAATCGTACGAGTATAAGCTGAGGTATACCACAACAAATGCCGTCAGTCTCGACTGTGACGACACTTCGTGTACAGACACCTATTGTAGTTCTTATTATTCATCTACTTATGCTGGTGTAAGATGCTCAAATACAGGTAACTACATTGTAGAGTTATAACTCTATTCTCATGGTTGAAAAATACAACATAAAGAACGTACATGAAGTTCTATCTTTATGAAAGCCGGATGAAGTTTGGTACGCTGATCACATGTTGCAGAATAGAAGACTTTAGATAAAACAGTTTACATGACAATATTTCCGGTAAATCAGCTTCATATGGAGCGTTTTTCTCGAGCGTTCTTAGTGGACATACTCTAACATGACACAAATGTAACGATGTATTCGGTACACGAATTCTTCAAAATCTTGATGCTAAGTAACTTTGCGTTGGAACCAGTGCGCGGCGTTATCAAGTGTTCGACATTATTTTGGCAGATTTGCACAATTCTCTATAGCATTAAGTGTTATCAAATTATTACTGGTATAGTAAGTGCAAATGAAGAATTCATTGAATTTTTAATGATACATATAAATGTCTCGTTTTGCTGAATAATGCAGTTTATTTGATAGACAGTCATTTTCATAAGTCAGGGATATTGCCGTTGATATAAATGTAACTATACAGTGGGTCTAGATTTATCTGATTCGTGCCATCTGCTAAAGATATATAATGAACTTTATGCCACATTTACACTCAGTGTGGCGTCTGATATTTTTTACGGAAACCGATTTTGTCTGACAGAGCTTCATATATTTTCATTAAATGGAGCACTTTCTGTCGGTAAGCAAGAGGTTTACATCTTCCGAAATAGATTGCTTCTCCCACTCGCACCCCCACACCTCCGTCACTTTTTCCATGCCCCTTCCTCTAAAAGTCTGTAAGTGTTACTATGTCTGTAATAGATAAAAAAATATGTAGGTTTAGTGTCGTCGGACAGTCATTCAACATGAAAATAAGCTGAACATTGGTTTCACCGCTCTGTGGAAACGGGATCAATCAAGTCAACGGATGGGTCATTCTATCATTAAAACAAGAATATTCTATCAATATTATCAAGAATATTCTATAAATACAACAAGAATATTCTATCATTACTTCAAGAATATTCTATCATTACATCAAGAATATGTTCGTTTTTCTATGATACGTGAAACGTGATTCTTCTAAAGGAAATGTTGCAGATTTGCACGAAACTGCTGTATATGTAAAACTATAATCAAGTTTCGGGGTAATTACAGTCGCACCAAATTTTAACACTTTAAAATGGAATAAATATAACAATATTTAAATTTTATCAACTACACGTACTCAGAACCTTTAAATGTTATTTTACACACATGATACAGTGTGCCCATACCACGTGACTTTGACGTCATTTTATGGCTAAGACGGCAAGCCGAATTCCGTCGATTCGATTCTTCAAAGTGGCGTAAGTTCTTTATTTCTTGATCAAATATGACCAAATAAAGCGCAGGCTAAGGAAAAAATTAAGTACTTCACTCACAAGTAAACGGTTTTATCAACAGATGAACAGTTTTGGCCTGAAAACGGGAAAACTGTTTTGTTTAGAGAAAATGAGCATGGTAAGACGGCAAGCAAGAGCCCTTTTTGACAGAAAAACGGATGATTGTACACATCAGAGATGTCGCACGTATTACCGATTCACAGGAATTTAATGCCGGCTCTGTGGGAGGCCTTAATTAACAAAAATGCAGCAGAATTATTTAAAAACTTTTAAAAAATCCAAAATATGCTAAGACGGCAAGTCCGCTAAGACGGCAAGTCATTTTTATTAGATATACCTGGTTGCACCAACTTACGTAATTCAACACTTCCGTGGTTACAGGCCGTCCATCCTTCTATCAATCCGTTCGTCAGTAACATTTTTACTATGTTTCATCAATGCTTGTGAAATGAAATAGAGAAAAGTGGAAACTTGACAGATTGCCCAACACGACAAAAACGAAAATGTTGCAGGCTCGGTTTGATTGAGCCTGTTCATTGACGGTAGTGGAAATGCATGCTACCGTCCACGCCCTCCACGCCCGGGTTGAGCAGAACTCAACATTTACCCATGCTAAAAGTACAATAAGCAGTTAAGAGACATCCGCAGATGTATTCAAACGGCGGTGAACATGGAACCTTTAATGAACACTTACATAAAAGTTCAGTGACATTCATTGATCATCTTTCATCTCCTCCTTGAATCACTAGTGCTGGGCAAAAGAGATATGAACGGTTTATCCTCACTGTTTTCTCATTAAGGCAAAACAATTATTTTTACTTTGGACCATACACCGTTTTTGGTGGAATTACACACTATCATTGAAGCTACCATATGCATCGCCGAATGAATACATCATCGGATGTTGCTAAATTGAAGTGGTTGAGACTATAATTACCGTATTCCAGAGCTTGCAAAAATATCAGACTAACCATTTTCACTGAAAGACAGATTAATCCGTAGTAAGGTTTTTTG
Organism: Mercenaria mercenaria; assembly: GCF_021730395.1. NCBI lineage: Eukaryota > Metazoa > Mollusca > Bivalvia > Venerida > Veneridae > Mercenaria > Mercenaria mercenaria. Next base: position 23,465,371 of record NC_069366.1, on the reverse strand, counting down.
CCCGTTTTTTTCGGGCTAATCGACAGATATTCTTATTGATGTTTTCTGAACATTGTTCTGCAGTCGGTTGATATTTTCATACATATCTAAATACAATAAGGTTAAAGAATGCGTCATTTCGTATTAAAATTATGTTTTTAAGTCTGTTGATCCATCGAGCATGACTAAGTTGAAAAGCGAAGGTGTATTCCTTTAAAACAATTCAGAAAAACCGCAGACGTGACCGAAGCGCATGAAAATATGCCGTTAAAAATAGTTCAAAACGTATAAGAAAGATTTCTCTAGTTACGCCTTAATACATAATGCAGTCGTCAGTAATAAAACAGCATATGATCTTAATCATTTTTTCTAGTTGTATAGGATATAGATCTGCATGCAATTCTTTCTACCTGTCCTGATTCGAATGACAAGGGAGATCACTGTGTAGGAGTAAGCTAAATGATAAATTGCTTTATTTTATTTAAAAATATTTTTTTTCTGAATTACTTCCCTTTATTCTTACTTTATCCTTATTTTTGTACAGCTTTTATAACGACCGATTCATATTATATATTATTATTTAACATTTTACTTTATTGTTTTAATATCTCTGTAAGGCTGATGCAAAACTAAGTCAAAATATTTGTTTAAAATTCTTTCTTATAAATAATTATATCTGTAGTATATTAATTGCTACAGTGTTCCACTGTTACATGGAAAGCTACACGTTACAGGTTAAAGCCTTGCTCCGCGGCTATTCAAATTCTTTTGTGTGTATGCAACCCATGATTACAATAGGTAACAGTTAACGGCCACGTGCCAACCTTTAGCACGCAAAACCACAGGTATTTCATATAGAATTCATATACAACAGACTCTATTTTGACAGACGTCACTGTTCATAGTCAGGATTTTCATGCTTTTTCAGTGACAGCTCAAGGTTAAAAGGTAGGACGGGAGCAGGGCTTTAAGGAAAATGGTCGTGCTGCAAGTACACGTCTGGTTAACTTACGTATTTGTCTCGATATTTAATGTAATAACCTATATTAATACTTAAAAGATAAATAATTGACATTCCTTGCAAATCCTGAATACATTTAGATGTTAGGGGTACTTTACTTTGACTTTTAACAACATTACATCAGTTCCGGATTATTATAATTGTTATTGAATTGAAAAATTTACATGAAAGTTGACATTTTGATAAACGTTAATAAAACAGAGTAAAAGCTACAGAGTTTTTAAAATAGATTATGAAGCAAAATAGAATCAAAACAGTACATAACGAGAATTTATAGTCGGTTAAAAATCTCATCAGAGCTAATGTTACTTGTAATTTGACTTTCCGACTCAATTAATAAATCTTATCTTAATATATCAAATGTTGGTGTTTGCCTGATGTGAAGTTTCTAAGTATGTGTGCCCGATAAATGAAACTGTTTGATTTCGTTTAAGCAAAATTGAATCAAAGCATATCAACGGGGCATTTGCGTCTTCTCCCGATGATTTTCATGTGTATAGTTCCTTTTCTTATCTCAAAACTGCACGGAAGTCGAAACAGCAGGATCTTGGGGTAGATACAGGTCTAGTTTCCAGTTTGGCGGACCCCACTGACTTCTACTGTTGTTGTAGCAGGGTCGGTCGTTTGTACAAACATTTTTAACAAGGTAGTAGAGTTTAAAGACAACAACCCATGAATTAAAGAAGTAGGGTTGCAACATTTTTAATGTTTTGGTGTCACGATTACTTAAGTCGTGACATCAGTACATTTTATTTTATTAGGCTCGGCTAAACAAGAAGTTGATTTTGCAGAAATGTGTAGAATTATACAACTATTTCTCCAAAAATTGTGAAAGTTGGTGTATTTGTGGGTGGTTCCAATACTTCCGCTTTCATAGCCTTGGGTATTGTTTAATCACCCCTTGGATATGGTGCCTGCTTTTTAATTTTGTCTTTTGACTGTTCCTGTGATACGCAGGCTCCATAACCTCAGATCCCCTTCCTAAATTCCAGTTTGTTTAGTTCTGCCCATTGTTTTCTCGTTTGGGGCAAACCCTTTATTTTATCTGGGGACCAAACGCCGCTCTTCATGGAATTACACGCCTCAACACGTGTATCATTGAAGGTTCCATGTTCATCATAGTTTGAATACATCTGCGGATGTCTCTAAATTGCTTTTTGTACTTTTAGCATGTGTAAATGTTGAGTTCTGCTCAACCCGGGGCTAGAGGGCGTGGACGGTAGCATGCATTTCCACTACCATCCATGAACAGGCTCAATCAAACCGAGCCTGCAACATTTTCGTTTTTGTTGTGTTGAGCGACCTGTGGAGTTTCCACTATTTCTATTTTAATATGTGATATCGTGTTAAATTTTGGGGGAAAAAATAAGATTTTTCTATTCTACTCAATACTTTGAACACGTTACATAGAAATACTTTTTAAAGCATGTCTTCTTGCTTATAGACTGAGTTAAGAATAAGATTCTTATTTGTCAAAATATTATTCTATATATCTGAAAATTGTGTTTTTGATTTGTGGAAGTCGACAAAATGACTCTTCTTAATAAGTAGCCTTATTTTTAATACATAACGATTTGTCAAGAAAACATTAACTCAAACATTATATGTACAACAGACTTGTGAACATATAAAGTAGTATTGATTAGGTCAAAAATGTGTATTATTTGTTGTTGCCTGCTGCCAACTGTATATTTGTTCTTTAGTTTTCGAAACGCTATAACATACTTTAATCCAAAGACCGGCACGCAGAGGTACATCCAAGATGGTATACATGTGTAGCTTTTGAATTCTTAACCTTTCTAGAACAGTTCTCACTTATATGCCAATCCTGCTAGAGCAAATCATAATTCTCGTTTAATTTATCTATTAAGCCTCACAATTTAGCAACTGTACAAAAAAAAAAAAAAAAAAAAAAAAAAAACAATATAACGTACAATGTAGTTCAAAACATCATATGACTTCACTTATATAACGGTTCTTTGATGTTTTCCTATAGTTTTGACAAGAAGTAGAATGATCTACTATTGGTAAACATCCAATGACCGCTTGTAGAGAAGTGCGACTCCATAGACGATATTACTATAAAAAATGACTTGCCGTCTTAGCGGACTTGCCGTCTTAGCTTATTTTGGATTTTTAAAAAGTTTTTAAATAATCCTGCTACATTTTTGTCAATAAAGGCCTCCAACAGAGCCGGCATTAAATTCCTGTGAATCGGTAATACGTGCGACACTTCTGATGTGCACAATCATCCGTTTTTCTGTCAAAAAGGGCCCTTGCTTGCCGTCTTACCATGCTCATTTTCTCTAAACAAAACAGTTTTCCCGTTTTCAGGCCAAAACTGTTCATCTGTTGAAAAAACCGTTTACTTGTAAGTGAAGTACTCACTTTTTTCCTTGGCCTGCGCTTTATTTGGTCATATTTGATCAAGAAATAAAGAACTTACGCCACTTTGAAGAATCGAATCGACGGAATTTGACTTGCCGTCTTAGCCATAAAATGACGTCAAAGTCACGTGGTATGAGCACACTGGATAGGAAATCATTAATTCTTAGATTTCATCATTTCCAGAAAAAAAACCCACTTGATTCATGATATTAATTATCTGGGAGGTACATTCGAAAGTGATATGACATTTTATATTTTGTTCTTGAAAGTAAATATTTCCCTATCTGCTAAATTTATGATTGACACTCTTTACGTTGGAAAAAAAAGCATTTGAAATTTTCAGCAGCGTTTGTCACATAACTGAATGTATCTATATTTGTCCTTGAAAGATGTTTTATCATTATTATCAAATGTTACTATTGATATTATAATATTATTATTATTATTATTATTATTATTATTATTTGTACTTTGTATTTTGTAAAATTATATCCATATGTTAACCAGGCTCGAAACATATGAACTTTAATATCGGTCTTAATACACACTCTTTAAATGTTTGGAAGAAACTGCTCTAATTCCAAAATACTTTTGTTTTTAGCATGTGCCTCAGGAACCGTACTCTGTCCAGGTACTGCTGACGTCTGCGTCCCAGCAGGAAGCTTGTGTGATGGAAATCCGCAATGTCCTAAAAACTCAGATGAAACTGGATGCTGTATGTATACCTAACATTTTGTTAATCTAGTGAGAAAATTGTGAAATTGTGACAAGCGGTGCGAATATTAAAAAAAGAAAACGTTTGATATATTTGCGTAGTCATAAAATGATCATGGAGTTCTGTAGTAAATTAAAAAGTTACTTTGAAGTTAGCCGCCTCAAATTGGTGATAAATGAGCCGCGCCATGTGAAAACCAACATAATGGCTTTGCGACCAGCATGGATCCAGCCTGTGCATCCGCACAGTCTGTTCAGGATCCATGCTGTTCGCTCTTAAAGCCTAGCAATTAGAGAAACCATTAGAGAACAGCATAGATCCTGACCAGACTGCGCGGATGTGCAGACTGGTCTGGATCCATGCTGGTAGCAAAGCCACTATGTTGGTCTTCTCATGGCATGGCTCAAATATTGTTTTGCATGCGTCTGAATTAGGTTGAATACGAAAGTGGTTTAAAAGGCACATATGGTGGTTATAAAACATAAAAAGCAGAATTGAAATAATCAGTCTAATCCCTATCTTTTATGTTATAACGTCTGTTGTTCTCCTCATACGTCCGTCTATTGTTGAAACAATGCACAGAGGAGCACCCGTGGACTTCCTCCATCACCAAAAGCGGGAGAAGCTGCCATATAACCAAAATTGTGCTGGTGTGACTTAAACCTAATCAGATATAACCTTACTATCCAACTGGTTTACGGAAGGTCGTTGGTTCTACCTTGGTTCACGCCCGTGATGAAATAATGCACGGAGGGGTATCTGGGACTTCCTCCACCATCAAAGCTGCAAAGTCGCCATATAACATATAATTTGAAATCCGACAAAAAAATCCATTGTGCCAAGCACTGTCATGCAGTTAAGATATTTCTTACCTACGTCGGTGATTGCTGTGATATTTTCTGACTGAATATTTTTTACATTTTAGGTTGCCTGGAGGGAGACAGTTATTGTACCAGACCTGTAGACGAATATAAAGATGAGCAATGCCGTACGTTCTCGTATTCCTTGTACTTCCATGATCTGTTTAATGTTCTTCAATTTTTATACATAATGCGCCTAGCCATGGGAAAAGCAACATAGTGGGATGCGCAGGCTGGTCTGGATCCATGCTGGTCGCAAAGCCATTATGTTGGTTTTCTCATGGCACGGCTCTTATGTTATTGAAACGTGTTGGTCCTTACATTTGGCATTAAGTTATAGAATGTGTAATGCAATAATCTGATAATTCTATCTTTTTACTAAGAAATCGGGCTACTTGATTGTCAAAACGTTTTACCAACACTTATTGGATTCCGAAGTATATTCAACTAATTTCAACGTTTCAAATCAAAACACATTTTATCCGATTTTTGTGCTGTCATTTTTATAGTAGCCTAACTGTTTACTACAGCCAATTACAACGGTAAAATAATGATATAATTTTATATTTGAGAGAGTTTTTACTTTGAACAAATATACTTTTGATCGTTTGTTCAGCCGGGATAGACAGAAACCGAAGGAAAGAAACAAAATTATTTGAGATCTTCTGACTACGAGTTAGTCTGTTCTTGTTTATATCTGGTTGTTTTGATGAGTAATTTTCAGTGTTTATTTTCGAATGTTTATGAAATTCAAGTCCCTTATGCCGGACCTAAAAACCTTTAAAGTTTATTTATTTATATTTATCTGCATCCAGATGATATGAACACCTTAATTATGAGCGTAAGAAGAATTGTGTTTCCCTAATAATGGTTGTATGAAATTTTACAGCGTGGAAATGATTCTTCTCGATCTTTAACTAAAAGGTTTTTATTTTAAATGATTTGCCTTTAGTTATAGTCGTAGTTACTTTTTTAACTTTCTTAGTGAAATGCACCGCCAAAGGTATGTTCGAATGCCAAAACCACCAGTGTATAAGTACGGATTTGATATGTGACGGAACAAACGACTGCGCAGATGGAACAGACGAATACCGTTGTGGTACGTGGAAAATAATGGTTCATTGATTCTGTTACGAAAATATCTCATTTCCGCAAACAGTTTCACAAACCGTTAGATATAAGAATGATAAGATGCAAGAAAACAACAGTATAAGTTAGAAACAACACACAAAATGAATTCGTTCATTTCAAGTAAAACTTTTTCATTTCTTCTCAGCATTACTATAACTCTGAACCCAGCCAAAATTAAAACAAAAAAATTCTTGCAGGTATACTTGTCCGTAATAAGTGAAACATTTTGATGAAACGATAACTTAAAGCTTGGTGGGAAAAACCTTTAATCCAGAAAAAGTAACTAAAGAACCTTAATTACATCCAGCTAAACCAACAAATTATTGTGGAGCATATATACTCTCAAACTTTCTATACATGATTATAAAAACTTTTTCAGTGCACATCGATGACGGCCAAGTCACTGTATATTACCAGTCACAGAGACAGAGACTTCCGGTTTGTCACGACAATATTGGTCGAAAAGAGGCAGAATCATTATGCTCTGCATCCGGAGGCGGGTAAGCAAACGATAGGTTATATGAATTATTTGCACCCGTACGCAGGTAAGCATCCGCAGATGGCTAAGTAGTCGGTAGGTATTATGTTCTGTATTCATATATAGTAAGCAGTCGATAGAAGTTATGAACGCTCTGTATCCGGAGGCGGGTAAGTAGTTGATATTTTGCCAGTCAGAGAGACTCCCAGTTTGTCGTACAATATTGGTAGAAAAGAGCCAGAAACATTATGCTCTGTATCCGGAGGCGGAGGCGGATAAGTGGTCAGTACGTTATATGCATGCTCTGCATTCAGACGTAGATAAACAGTTGATGTGTTCTATGAATGTTCTGCAGGTAAGCAGTCGATAGAACTTATGAGTGTTCCGCATGCAGAGGTGGATTAGTGGTCAATATGTTATATGAATGTTCTGCTTCCGAAGGTAGGTAAGTAGTCGAAACGTTATATGAATGCTTTGCATTCTGAGGTGGGTAAGATGTCGATAGGTTGTATGAATGCTTTGCATCCTGAGGTGGGTAAGATGCCGATAGGTTGTATGAATGCTTTGCATCCTGAGGTGGGTAAGATGTCGATAGGTTGTATGAATGCTTTGCATCCTGAGGTGGGTAAGATGTCGATAGGTTGTATGAATGCTTTGCATCCTGAGGTGGGTAAGATGTCGATAGGTTGTATGAATGCTTTGCATTCTGAGGTGGGTAAGATGTCGATATGTTGTATGAATGCTTTGCATCTTGAGGCAGTTAAACGGTCGATAGTTGGTCGATAGTTTGTGTGAATTCCCCCCATCCGGAGAAGGTAAATGGTAGAATGGCTATGTAAACACTCTGTTGATATATCACATAAATGTTAAGCATTCGGAGGTAGGTAAGTGGCAAGAGGTTGTGCGATATGTACTGGTAAGGTTTTTATTTTACTCTTTTATTTTTTGAAAACATTGCCCTTCTGATCTTTACCTCATCAAACGCCTAAAGATGTGAACGAAGCCCTCCGGCCTATGTTGATTGCTTTGAGGCTATGTGGGACTCTTATCTGGAATCCCACCATATACAAAGACCGTATGAGTCCCATTTTAATCCAATTTGCAAACAATAAGTCTTAGTGTCAAATGTCAATGTCATAGTTAATGTCAAATGTTTAAAATCCACTTATACGAGCCAAGTCTTTATAGTCTTTCTTTGGTTTAAAAATAACTTTCTGTGATGCTTACAACAGGTCGTCCATTCCCCCAGGTGAATGACACTGGACAATTCAGTCGTCTAGTTTATTTCAATTTTACTTGCAGTCCATTTTCTTGGTATTGTATCTTGATATCCCGCATCCACATTTCAAAACCCCTCCCCACCTCTCTGTCCATGTATTTTCATATGCCCGTGAAAATGGGCGTACTTTTGAAATACCTTCTGCGGCGGGCAGCGTCCACAAACGTTGTCTGCGTTGCATGATTTAGTATCACCCAAATATTAAATGTTGTTTTTGATAGAGAATAACGACGTTAATTTGTTTTTATAGTGATTTTCTTCCTTCAAAAAGTATTTCGCTAGTTTGTAAATCCAGCCCGCCCGCTTAGCTCAGTAGGGAGAGCGCAGATCTACGGATGGCGGGTCGTGAGTTCGATTCCCGGGCGTGGCGTATGTTCCCCGTGACGATTTGATAGAAGACATTGTGTCTGAATTAATTCGTCCTCCACATCTGATTCATGTGGGGAAGTTGGCAGTTACTTGCGGAGAACAGGTTTGTACTGGTACAGAATCCAGGAACACTGGTTAGGTTAACTGCCCTCCGTTACACAACTGAACTACTGTTGAAAAATGTCGTTAAACCCAAAACAAACAAACAAACAAACAAAAGTTTGTAAATCCTAAAAAAGTTTAGTGTATTTAGTGACTTTTCAGATGGACTGAAGATGTAAAATAAGGAATGTTTGTGATAGCATAGTTTGCATTTTATGAAACTTTGTAATTTTATGAATATCGGACTTGTAATAAGTGTACGCTGAATTTCAGAAGTTCACTTTCAGTAAGTTATAAGATATTGGCAAAATAGCTGGCGGAATAGCTGTGTTCATTTTGTTGATTTTGTTCATTTAACATTATAACTCTGATAATTTGATCATTTCCAGAATCAGGTGAATAAAAATATCTTCAGAAAATTTACCGGTAGATCTACTAACAATAATATAAACTTCTCATGTTAAAAGGCTTTTATAGTTCTAACATTTTATTTTTTGTTAGATGAGCACATTGTTCAAAAGGCATTAAAATACATTGATAAATCAATGGATCCTGCTATACAAAATACATGTGGTGTACGTTTGGAGGCAGTTTTAGCAAAATGATAAGCATTATGATAAGAGACCAATTGTAACATAACAGTTTGTTTGGTATTCATATCATATCAAACGGTGTAGAACCGCCGTTCAGCTTGAGGCTTCATTTTTGTGTACATGTCTACGTTAAAGCGACAAAATAACGTTTAACTTCTATTCTTTACAGCTTACTTGGCAACCGTGGGATACAACGAAGTTATACGAAAGTTGACAATGGCTTAATGTTAACTGAGAGTAGCTCAACTGGAGGCTTTCTTCCTGGCATAGAATTTAGCCAAGACCAAACGTAAGTGCTCTCTTAATACCACAGTTAATGTTTTATGATAACAAGCATATTGTTTTCTTGACGTCTGAAAGTTTTTGTCTATAATTACTTAATGTCAGTAATCAGTTAAAATTATTTTAATCTTCATGCAGTGCCTAAAACACTAAATACTCCATTTTTTTGTTTCGCTCATAATATACGTGAACCCCACAGTGTTAAAAGTTTAGTTCAAGAGACATAATGATAACATGTTTATACATGTCTGTTTTATGTTTCAGCTTTAAATATTTGTATGTATATGTTAACATCAAACCTTAACGGATTATCGTTATTTGCATTGTTTTTCTTAGGAGAACCGGATTTGAACTACTCGTTTGTTGCTTTCACCATTTTAAGTACAAAAAATGTTAGCATATTACTACGAAATCCCTGACAAAGGAATAATTCATGCGACGACTACAATTTTGAAGTGGTCTCTAACTGTAAAAATAAAACTTGAAATTTAAACAGCAGTAAGTAAAGAATGTGAAATATATGTCAAGCGACCTTGTTACGTTCTTCTTGCAATATTTTTGTCTCTTGGTGACTTTAATTGCTGCTTTTATCTTAAGTCGTTTGTCCTCCATCTTCTATGTCAGACAGTAATTTTTCCTCAGTTATACGGCTATTATTTGTTCCATGTTAGAGTCGTTATATGACTGTGACATCAGTCTTGCAATATAAAATGTTTTGTTAAATTCTGTAAGATAAAGTAATTCGATATAGATAGTGAAGTTTTTAACCAAATTGCTTTACTCAGATAAAAAGTGTTAACAAGTTAATAAAAAGTTTAATTTTTTTGAACAGGTCCTGTTACCCGCTGATATTAAATTGCTCGTTGCCAGGTAAGGCCAGGTGGTTTTTTATATACCTTGTGTTATAAGCAAGTGTCAACAAATTTAGAGATAAACTATTTTTAATTATTAACTGTAAAGGACGTCTAGAACTAACCCAATTTTAAAAAAGTATTTCAATTTAGATAAATTAATAATTCAAACATGATGTTTGTCAAACTCATTTAATGCTTGTTTAGGCTTCAGCCTGCTGGCGGCAAGTGATTTGGCCTTTGCAATCATGGTCTGCACTGTTCGCTATTTAGTCAGTAAATTTTCAGTGAACACTCCTTCGAATAGTAAATGGTATTACCCAATTGTACTGATTGACCGGTCGTTTTTAGAATTTAGCAGGCTAAGGGCTAATTTAAAAACTGATATACGAAAACCAATCTATAATAGCTATGCAAGTAAATATTAGTGTTCGCATTTGTGAACTTTGACTTCGAGAAGATATTGTCTTTTACAAATGATTATATTTTGACGTCCATTATTTATTGTAAGGAACCGCTGCATTACAAACAGGAAAAGTCAAAGCTATGCTAACATGCTTTGCATCTTACCATAGATAGATAGATAGATAGATAGATAGATTGTTAGGATAGATATTCAAATCTTGTAACATCATATTGTACACATTTTTATCTATTTTATGGAATCACATTCTTATTGCTAAAACCAGTATCTTAATATACATAACAACCTTTTATTATGTAAACTTATACGATCTAACTCTGAATATTCAAAACTATTTTGTGTTTGTGTACGTACACCAAGAAGTTGTTTACAATACTGTAGGTGTATTATTTCTATTACATTTATTTCTCTAAGTCCCCATATTTCACAGCTGTAACATAAAGTAGGAACAATTAATTTGTCAAATAATTTTAGAGAATGTCTAACACCAATATTAGTACATTTTACTAAATTTTGTATATCGCCTTTAACGCCTAGCCCGCCAGTGCGTCATGAGTTGCAGTAAATAAGCCACCTGTATTAAATGGAACTCCTTACTATGTAAAACTTTTAACAATAATCTAATTGATTAAAAATAATAATTTGCCCATTATATGTAAAATTCAAATTTCTCCTGATTGTTCCACCTTTTCTGAAAAAAGAACATCAACTTAGTTTTATCTACATTATTCTTAGCTCCCATTATATACAGTAATTAAATAACACATCAAGACCTATTTGTAAGCTATATTCCGTTTCTAAAAAGAAAAGCTTTAAACATGTCTAAGTTCCTCCTTCAAATCCATTTAAGATAAATGTTCTTCAATGTAATTTAAGTACATTGCAAATAAAAAAGATGAAAGACTCTCACCTCCCACTTTGGCGTTCGTCTAACATACATGTAAAATCTTTTCTTATTGTATTCATATGCTTAACATCATGACTTGATATTACTATACATTAATCTAATAACATTGAAACAATTTACCTCTAACTCCTAACTATCATATGATTAACATATTACACCAGACGAGCGATAAAGTGCCAATTTTTTTCTACAGCCTTCATGAATTAACGAAGAGTTTATTTTGTAGAATGCGGTACTACTTCATACATAGATGATAAGATATCGCCATTCATTTACATGGCCGATGTAGCTATTCTTGGGGAATGGCCGTGGCATTGCAGCCTGCGTAAATATGATGATTTACATTGTGGATGCACCTTACTTTTTGGGCAATGGGCTTTAACTGCTGCACATTGCGTTGAGTCTAGGTAAACGATTTTAGAAGTAATAGAGTGTGTTTATAGACAGAAACAGTATAAGTTAGTCTTTTTATGTAAACAAGAATAGATGGTCAAACAGATAAATTCCAGAAATAGACTAGAACAGACCAGCGAAGACATTATCGAACAATGTTACTTGTATCATATGTAGCCTTTTATTACACAGAATCCTATGTATTACTTTAATTGGACCTAAATATTCATGTTCATACATCTGGCTTAGGGAAAGTTCGTTGGTTCTACTCAGGTGTCCGTCCGTGATGAAATAATGCACGGAGGGGCTCCTGGGGTCTTCCTCCACCGTCAAGGCTGTTAAGTCGCCATATGACCTATAACTGTGTCAGTGCGATTTTAAACCCTACAAACACTCGTACATGATCAAAAGGGTTAAAACCTCTGAAAATGGATATAGTACACCAATCAATAAGTATGCATTATATATTTACAGTTGCATTAACTTATTCTCATACTCCCGTAATTATTCGAAATAGATTGCACACAATGGTCATTTCCAAGCAAGTGTTCGTTCAATATCGAGAAATTGTAAGCGTTGCGTTTGAATAATTTATGTAATAGTTATACAAGTGTATGACAATGTTTCCTTTTACAAAGTAATTTTATAGTATATATACGCAAGGTCGACCGGTGAACATTTTACGTAAAAGAGCGCTGATAAGCATCTTTATGCTCCGCGATCACGCCATTCTGTCTCTTAAATCTCTGCTTTTCGTCCCGTGCCCTAGCTAATTCGCGTGTTTTCGTCCCGCGTACTCGTTGTCTAGCGCTGTTTATTAAGTTTGTGAATCCGCTAATCAGCGAAATTTAGCTACGGGCACCGCATTTCTTACTTCTCATGTTCTCGTTTGGCTGGTTTTCGGAGAGAAATGACAAAATGGCACACATCAGCTACCACAAAAATATATGTCCAAACTATTAAAACTTAACTAGATTGTTTGAACAACTGCCGCTAGAAATGAAACGTATAACAATATTCAATATATGTAAACGTTGATCAAGAAACTGTATCGAGTATTTTTCAGATCTGTATATATATGTATATAATAAACATCTGAATTCGTTTCCTTTAAGAACTCCGTCCCACTATACAGCAACATTTGGATCAGTTCGATCTGACAGTATTGGTGCATATGGACAACAATTCAACGTTATAGATATTCAAATTCATCACCTGTATAACGACTATGACGTCACTAAGGGGCATGACGTCGCTCTACTTAAGCTTGCATTTGCCCCTAAAATTGACAACTACACAAGACCTATTTGTCTCGGAACGGAACGCACCTGGCAGTATATACTTGATCAAGGGGACAAGGCGGAATGTTACATCACTGGCTATGGAGCAAACGAACTCTATTTTGCAAACGGTAATACGTTATCTTTAATTATCATTTTGCTGGATGTTGCATCAGGCCGCTTTGTAAAATGTTGAAGATGTTAGATATTTCAAGACCATATCATTCTTGGCCTGTGCTTTATTTCTTATACCATATCAAATTTCTTGGCACCCGTGCTTAAAGCAGATATATTTCGATATTTACTAAATTTAATGCTATCCTATGTACCTGTCAAGTTTAACATATATGTTTTACAATTTGTGGTAAATAAAACTGAATAGATCAACATGTAACAGTGTCTTCCAATTTATTAATGAAATTTGTGTGAACGAGTATAAGTATTAAACCAAATCCGGTACTGACGCTACATTATGCCGGCCGTTTTAATTTATGCATTTCATTTACATGAGGCATCAATTAAGCGGCTTGTTCATCGTATATTTTCTTCACGAGTGCTTATGGAGTGGAAGTACACGGGCGACAACTCCATTTTCAGTAGGCTTTTGATTGAGACTTTCTATAACAGTTGTTACCTGTTAAAGTTCTGTTTGCTTTTTGAGCAACAAATATCAAGTGTGTTTCTGTAGCTTTTAACGTTACAGTTTTTTTGGTTGTTTTTTTAAGTCGATCGGAATAAAGAAGCTTTTTCTGCACAATTTACAAATCACGAGTGTTTTATACCTCTTATATTTTCTTTTTGAATGTTTGTTGGAATTGTAAAATTTTAAGGCATGGTGCTTCTGTCTATTCCTATTTCAGGTGACAATCCAGAGAAGGACTTGGGCGAGTCTAGAGTTGATATTGTCGACAAGAAAACCTGTCGAGAAAGATACAGATTAGCGGGTCTAACAGAAGATACTGTATCCCATGACGGCATATGTGCACAGAATGCTAAACCTTACCAGGCTGCTTGCTATGTATGTCATTAAAATTTGTTTTATTCCTTGATTCATTTAAGATGAAATTGTGCTTTGAGGTCTGTACAGTGGAAATGATTTCCCTATAGTAAGCCTATTTTTCTGGTTGTATCTTCATCCGGTAAAAGAGAAGATAGTTGTAGATTTTACAAAGTAGTAACAGAATTATGTAATATAAGATAACAGTTACAATGCTGATATTTACTATAATATTATATTTGTGTATAATTTGAGCCGCACCATGAAAAAACCAACATAGTGGCTTTGCGACCAGCATGGATCCAGACCAGCCAGCGCATCCGCGCAGTCTGGTCAGGATCCATGCTGTTCGCTTTCAAAGCCTATTGCAATTAGAGAAACAGTTAACTAGTGAATAACATGAATCCTGAGCAGAATGCGTGGATGCGCAGGCTGGTCTGGATCCATGCTGATCGCAAATCCACTATGTTGGTTTTCACATGGCGTGGCTCATTTTTATAATTGGTGATTACTGACTATTGTATTTGTTTCTGCTTTTACAGGGTGATAGTGGCGGATCTTTAGTTTGCAGAAACGAAATAGGTAAACACGACAATGTTGCTTTCAAAAATTCTTTTCACATAAATTCATTTACATAATATACACAAAAAATGACTTATATCTCACGGACAGTGGCTTTGCTGAACAGCAAGCTGCTGTCCAACTTCGTGGTATCTACTCTGCCGTTTTAGTTTTTCTTTTATTATTGCTCCGTGTTTCTTTGTACCATCAGTGTTAGGTATATATATTTTTACTTCATCTGCCTGAATGGAAAATGTTTTGATAGCAGAGTTCATTTGAATTGTTGCTTTTAGACCGAAGTTATTATATAAATACCTTCGATTAAGAAAAGTAACTCTAACAGAAAATGTGTTCACAAAATGTGTCGTGTTTATTCCAGGACGATGGGAGCAGTTTGGTGTTGCGAGTTACGGAGCTTCTTATTGTAAAAAGTTTGTTCCAATCATTTACTTCAATGTAACAACACAGAGAGACTGGATTGAATCTGAAACAGGTACCTACATGTTGAGTGTTAAGATGCCCAAGCAAACTTATTTTTACTGTTCAAGAACACCCAGCACAAACGCTGGTGACCATAAACGCAGAGAGCATACTAAATTCCGTACCAATCCTTTTGCTACGACCCTTATTGAAGTCACGTCGTCATAATAAGAAACGAGCGTAATGTTTCTTGTATAAAGCGTTCATTTGTGATGCGACCTTTCCCAGTTGTGCACTGGTTACTGAATTTTTGACTTATTTGCAGAATTTTCATTCTGGTTTTAGAAAAGTACTTAAACATTTGTATAAATGATGGTGAAGATTTTTCAAAATTTATACGCGCACTTACTGCAACTTATCTGTAAATGCGCTCTTTTATTTATTTTTTTTTATTTTAGGTATTAAACTTCAAGATGTGTATCCCCCATTATACGACGATCCATTAGAGTGAGTCATGCAACAGCCTACAAGAGATGGTTTCCTAATGATTCAGCCCGATAAATTTTGTACATTGAACTTATTTTTTATATATGTTTTATTTTTATCATATTGAATATTTACGATCATTATATTTAGTTTGACTGTATGTATTTTGATAAAGAGTGACATTTTTATACGTTAATTGTGTTATTGAAAAGACTACCATTACTTGACAATTTAAAAAAAAAGGTGATGATTTTTATTGTTTCATGCCATGAACATCCAAAATCACTGATTTCATGCATACACCACCAGTCCGATATACATGAATTTATTTACTTTTATACATCTGGAGATAACCTGTTATATAGGTAATTTATTGGGATTAGTTATTTTATAGAATACTCGTGGATTAAACTTCTTTCTTGCCTCTGAAAGTACCTATTATATTCGGCAACTTTATATAATTATATAGTTATAAGTCTATTCATTTTCAAATGTAGCAAATCCTCTTTCGTTCCTATTGTAGGTTACATTCTACAAATTCAATTCCTTATTTATTTCATATTAATAACAAAACATTCAGACCTCATTTTCAGCACTTTAGAGCATTTCAATGATATGAAAACCATATATGGTCATTTAGTATAACATGTCTTCTTATCAAAAATAGAAAAATATTGACATGTTATGTTGAATATAAGAAAAATAATCTGTTCTGAGAAACATCACCCTCTAAAAATGCCCCCATGAAAACAGCCGTTTAGCAGTTATGCGTAGGTAGACATTTTTCGCAAAGAATAAAACTTATTCCAAGAAATTTACAATGAAAATGGTCTAGATCTATTCTCAATACTATAAGCAATAAACATAAGCCAAAAATTTAACTGTCACCTCCTCATGTCACTCATTATACCAGATTTCATCCATAGCATGGAACTACATTTTGGACTATTTCACATGTAACACTGAGTAGTCACTTCCGGTTTGGTGTAATCCGTCCTTGTAGTTGACCAGTTTTATAACATCAAGTGTCATTGGTAATCCAGATTGTTTGATAGGATATTCGTTATCCTTTATATTAGGAACCGCATCATTTAGCGTCAGGTACAGTCTAGTGCAAAAAGTATTGGTTAAAAATGGCGGCCATCTTGGATTTTTGTATTTTGTATAGCTTAAACATTTCATGTTATAGTGCTATATAAAAACACAAAACAAATTAATATTATTGAAAATCTTACCTCAATTCTTGTTAAAATGTCCCTTTATTTTGATGACATTCAAAATTCGCCTTGGAATGCGGTCATAGAGATTCTGAATGAACAGTACTGGAATGGCTAACCAAATGACAAAAATATTATTGTACAAATCTTCATTAGAATGAATCAAATATTGTCTGTCACATAAGTTTCGTTTGATTTATAGCCACACATTTTCAATAGTGTTGAGATCGGGTGACTGTGCTGGCCAAGACATAGTTTTTATATTGTTTCTTGCTATATATTGTTGAGTAACCCTTGAACAGTAACCCGGGGAATTTTCATCTTGAAATAAATAGGAACCATCTGGGAAATGCCTTGCAATTACTGGCCATATATTGTCTTCATGAATGTTAATGTAATTTTCAGAATTGATATTGCCATTTACTTTTGTCAGAGTTCCAACACCAGACCAGCAAATGCACACCACACCATAACAGAGTACTTTCTGTTCTGGTCTATAGTCTTCACCCTTCTTTCTCCAAATGTACACCCTGTTATTTTTACCTATTACAACTGGACTCTCATCAGAAAATATAACTTTATCCCACTGTCCATTTACAGTCCAGTCTCTTCTGTAAACACCAAAAAGTCTTTTCTTTCGGTTCTCTACCTTGATCACAACCTTTTTTCCCTGTTAATTCTCCTTTTGAAACCATGCTTGCTCAAATGATACTGCACAGTATGTGTAGATGCTTTTCTTTCCTTTTCTTCATTAAATTTAGAAAATGTCCCTTCTGTTCTTTTTCACAATCCGCTCTAACAGCCTGTAAGATCTGTCTGTCACAATTTTAGGTCTGCCACTAATGGATTTGTTTTCTACAGAACTAGTTGCTTTAAACTTTTTCAAAACATTAAACACAGTGCTGTATGGTATATCCAATGTATTACAAATCTTACTTGGTTTAAATCCCTTTTCTTATCGGTCTACAATAACATTTTTCTTATCAGGCGTAAGTTCCTGTCCTTTTCTAACCATGTTTGGCAACAAACAATAAATTTTATGCAATGTCATTGATGACGTCATTGATGATGTCATATTCTAGAAACTGCTTTAACCTATTTATATCAGTGAGGACAAGGTCAATATTGGTTTGTAAACAAATAATTTACATGTAGTAAACCCATCTAATTGACTTTCAAATCCAAGATGGTTGCCATTTTAACCAATACTTTTTGCACTAGACTGTATCTCTTAGTTTTTGAAAGGTCCATCATGCTTCCAAGTTTTATCTTAAAATTAAAACAGATGACACAGTTTTCCAAATAGAGATATTATGCATACTTACTTTGTTAGAAAAGCAACCCTTCAGCATTGCACGTAAACTGTTAAATTCAGATAGGAAGGTAATAAAAACAGTAGGTCAGTTAAACATTCTAGTACATTAAGAAGTATTCAAACCTATGACAAGTGTAATTATCAGAAATATGATTTAACAAGATTTAAATGTTGTGTATGTTCATAACGGGAAAGATGGCTGTACCATTTTAAATAAAAGTATTTTGAGCCTTTGATATGTCGATTTTTGATTTTCGATTTTGTTTCTTTTTGCCTTATGTTCGACATACATCAAAACACTTTGTGCAATAACACTGTAAATATGCAATAAGTAAATGTGCCGCGCCATGAGAAAACCAACATAGTGGCTTTGCGACCAGCATAGATCCAGACCAGCCTGCGTAACCGCGCAGTCTGGTCAGGATCCATGCTGTTCGCTAACGGTTTCTCCAATTGCAATAGGTTTTGAAAGCGAACAGTATGGATCCTGATATACTCATTGCCTTCGCAGAAGACATGGCATCAAGAGAATAAGACCTGAGGGCCCGACGAAACAAGTCAGTGGACAGACATCCAAATGGGATTTTAAAAAACTCTGCTTTTTATCAAGTACTCCCTTCTAATGCTTTATCATCTGTTAGTGTTTCGAACAACTGGGCTCAGACGCCCAACCAGTTTTCTGTCACAGAACTATATGACGCATATAATGAAGAGGATTCATTGAACATTCGTTGATACGTCACAAACTTTACGACTGGAAGCACATTGATAGTTTATGACAAGTGTACAGGACTTACTAAGGCTTAATTTGTTTCATCCCACGAAGTCAGTTGCAAGAAGATCTGTGTACGGGATCAATTCACTTAAACTAATTTCACCGAAACCAATTACATATCACAGAAACATGTGACCGAAACACATTAGCTTAGACTGAAAATAGTTTCATTCCTGCCAAGTCAATAGCACAAAGACACAGTAAAAATACACACGAGTTTAGTTTTTCGGTCGCTCTCGTATAGCTAAACGTTTAAAACCATTCTCTGACAACAGCGTCAGGGTGTCGACACTTTAACTCAGTGTTTAGAGCCGTGCGATCCGGGTTCGAATTTCACCAGAGTCAATTGGGACTTTATTTTTCGTCACAAAAATTCTATCCTCTTTAATGTAAATAAAGAGCTCAAAACCAAAACTAAATGAAGAAGAAAAAGAATCACGTGAGAGCCTTCTGACTCTTGATGAAATACAATATGCAATTAAAGAAAAATAAAAAATGGAAAAGCTCCGGAACAGATGGAATCTACGTAAAATTTTATTAAATATTTGGAACAATATTAAAGATGATCTTTTAAACCCATTAAATCATTCTATATTTAGGTAAACTTTCAGAGTTACAGAAGCACAGCTTAATAACACTTTTACCTAAACTAAATAAAGATCTAACTTCCCTCGGTAACTGGAGACCAACGAGTTAGTTCAATGTAGATGACAAAAATCAAAAAATCAAGTGCCAACAGGTTGAAAAAAGTTTTGAACAACATCGTACAAAAAACAACAACAATAAAACGGGTTTAATGAAAAACAAATTCATTGGAAAAATAAAAGAATTTTACAAGAAACGAAAGAATATACAGCAAATTATAACACTCCGAGAATTCTCAAATTCGCTGACTTTAAGAAAGCTTTTGACAGCATTAACCATACATCAATCCACAAAACTTTTGACTTTTTCAATTTTGGAGAAACAATAAGAAATTGGATAAAGTTGTTTTATGCCTCATTGATGAGTAGTGTGTCAAATAATAGATTTATATCAGATTTATTTAAAACTGAAAGGGGGTATTTTAACGACTGAAATTTTGTCATTCCAAATCCAATGTAATGAAAATATCAAAGGCATAAAGCATAAAGATGTATGAACAAAGTTTTGAAAATACAATGTTCGCGGACGATGCAATAATATTTGTATATTGACATGAACAAAGTTTCCACAACGCAATACACGATTTTGAACATTTTGGAATATATCTGGTCTTAAACAAATTATGAAAAATGTACAGTTCTCAAGAAAGGATCTCTGAGAAATCAGCATGATCTTATTTATTCAAGGAAAAAAGATATGAAATGGGACTCCGAACAAGCGAAATCGCTGGAATTATATTGCATTCAAATCCAAAACTAACGAACGATATAAATTATGATTATATTTTTCACGATTTCTCAAACAGATTTAACAATTGACAATCAGAAAGTTAAATACCATAGCTAATGTTACGATTATCAATTCCTTGGTATTACAAAACTGGCATATATTTTTTTTCTGTTTTGCAAACAAACTTAAAATATTTAAGAAGGACTCTTTCAATTTAATATGGGGGAGTAAAGAAAACAAGGTTAATAGGGATATTATGATACAAGATTACGAAAATAGCGTACCAAAAATGACATATATCATCATGTACTTGCACATGGGAAAAAATGATAATAGACGAGGATGACATTGGGGATTGGAAGCACATTTATATGGAGTTTTATATCTTTATTTACGTCTCATTCTTGCATACAACATATAATTACAGTGTACAATTACAAACAAACTATTGCAAAACCATTCTATAAAAGAATTATAAGAGATTGCAATTGTAATATAATTTCTGTACATATCGCATACAGTATTCAAATAAGTTACAGATAAGATTCATAAATAACAAGAGCTGTCCGTAAGACAGCACACTACTTTTCGCAGTGCTTGCCTCTGAATAAGAGCTTTAATTGCCAGTAAAAGGGACATAAATCTCTCAAATTTCTAATCAGAACTATGGGAATTGTTTCTTATGGTGTAACCTTTAATAGTAAACAAGTAGGCCTATTTAAGGTATAGATCCATGTTTCGGAGAAAAAAGTTCGAACGCCATCAAATCGTAAAAAGAAGCATTGTTTTACATTAAAATTTATCAGCACATTAAACATTTATATCATTTTACAAAACCATTGTCAATTTATTCATACATGTATTGAATTTTGAAAAGAGACTGCATGAAGGGGCCACACTTCTAGACAGTCAAGCGCCTATAAAAACTCACCATTTTTAAAAAGCAGTAACCTGCCTTCGTTTTGATGCATTTGCAACATCGTGCGAGTGTTTAAACTTTACATAACTAGGTAAAACATTGTTTTTGACAGTTGTTTACGTTTTTTTCTTTACAAATGACATTCTTAATTAAAGGGGGACAACTCATTTAGAATATTTTAAGTATTCAACACTGTGAGACAGATCAGTTAAACATGTATCGGACAGATAAGTTGTGTGTCAAGACGCTGTTCATTCACTAAAAAAGCGGTTGTTTTGTGATATACTGCTAAACCTTAAGTACAGGAGAAAAGCCGAAAACTGTCCATTATGTGAAAGAATGGACAAATCGAGGCGGAATGCGCCGAGATTGTCCATTCTTTCACATAACGGATAGTTTGCGGCTTTTCTCTGACTTAAAACACGGTCCTCACGAAAACATCAAGATTGTCGTGATATTATATAATGTCCCTGACATTGTCCTTTTTGAGGCAAAGACAATTCATTGATTTGTGTCTCTGTGCTAAGTAAAAATACCAAGTCAAATAGAGTTTAAATTAGATTGCATATAAATATTTATTGCAATTAATTTTTGTAAACATTAATGATATTCAGTGTTGATTATTAGGAAAGTTTCGAACATATTTCGTTTTATCTTATTTATGAATGATTCGAAGAACCTTTACAAAAAGTAAAACTTAACTTGGCCGTATGATGTATGTATTAATAGTTGTCCATGCTTTGTTCGTGCTGAGTTTGCAGTTTTATATAAATGATGGGTCCAGGTGAAGTGAAGACGTTCTAAAATGTATGTATTTATTTTATATCATTATAACAACATTTTCTCGCAATTACTAAATATTCTATCAATTTTATTAGAAGAAAATTACTCGTATTACATGAGATCTTTATTAGTAATGACTCGTATCTAGTTTTTAAGAGAAAATATTTCGTTATTACAATAAATAACATCGTTATTGCAAGAAAATTGTATTGTAAAATTAAGATCATTACGACCAAATTTACTTTTAATACCGGAATGCCGAAACGTACAGTAAAACTTAGGGAACTTGACGTTTGTTGTTGTTGTTGTTGTTGTTTTCTTTTTGTCTTTGTAGTAGAAAGGTGAAACTGCACATATCTGTGTAGGGCTGAAACAAATGTCAGTTATGGCAAACATTTAACCAAGTTTACACGAACACTGCATGAAAAAGATAGGTCTGCAGCATTTGAAAAAAAAAAGAAAGGAAAATTATGTTTTAGCTCGACTACTCAAAGAATATGTGGAGCTATTGGGTTCCAGTCTGTTTAATTCTGCCCATTGTTTTCTCGTTTAGGGCCCAGCCATTATTTTATCTGGGGACAATACGCCGCTTCTCATGAAATTGCACTCTGTGCATCATTGAAGGTTCCATGTGCACCGCGGTATGAATACATCTACGGATGTCTCTAAATTACATTCTGGTATTTATAACATGTGTAAATGTTAAAACCCGGGACTAGCGGGCGCGGACAGCTTGCACTTCCACTCCCGTCTACGAACAAGCCCAGTCAAACATTTTCGTTTATGCCGTGTTGGGCGACCTGTGGTTTTCCACTTTTATGTTTCATGTATAAGTCTGCGTCCGCGTCGGCGTCGCGATTTGTTTTGTATGTAAGCACATATGGGAATGGATTGAAACTTCACACACTTATTCATTGTGATAAATTGACTTACACTGCAAAGGTTCCATAACTCTATTTTGCTTTTGTATAAAATTATGCTCCTTTTACGACTTTAGGAATTTTTGACTAAGGTTCTATATATAAGCTGGTACTTCAGTACCTACTGATGGAAATGGACTGAAACATCACACACTTGTCCACTGTGATGATTTGATATGCAGTGCTTAGGTGTCATAACTCTACTTTGCATTTTTACAAAATTATGCCATTTTGTTTCGATTAAGCTGTTGTTGGTTACATTTTTGTATGTAAGCTGGTTTCTCAGTAACCACTAATGAGAATGGATTGAAACTTGCACAGTTGTCCATTGTCATGAGCTGATATGCATTGCAAAGGTTTCATAACCCTTTTTTGCAATTATACAAAATTATGCACCCTTTTCGACTCTAATACTCATTCAACTGACAAGGCTTTTGAGTAGTCGAGCGTTGCTGTCCTCCGACAGCTCTTGTTTTCACATTAATTTGCTTATTTTCGTCTGTTTTCGACTGAAAATGCCATACCAGGTTTATATCATATCTGCAATACTTTTCTGTTGCGATTTCGGAGTACACATAGAGGACTTTATTACGTTCTAACGGTTGAAGATTTAAACTAACATTTGGTAACTACTTTTGGCACATTGTTTGATTTTCATTTGACTGATAATTTGTGGAGCGATTTCGGTTAAAATCATACGTTCCCATTCAGGTTTTTATTTATTGCAGCTACAAATTCTGAAGAAAAAAACCGTTGCAGTTTGAATTTCGAAACTTGAATTTCATAGGTTGATGTACTTACACCTCTCAATGTACAAGGTTGATACTATACCTGTCCATTATTAACCTGTACCTGTCCATTCTTAAAGTATCCATTATTTTTCGAATGGACAGTTACAGGTTAATAATGGACAGGTATAGTTAAATAACCGTGTGTATAGAACGGTATCGGTACAATAACCTATATAATGCACAAAACTAACAAAGGATTACATCACAACCGTGTAGAGATGGAACACCACACCTAAACTTGGCAAATGCAGCTTTATGTTTAGCTGGAATAAAAGCACTAACATATCTTTCCGGTACAAAGTCATGTTTAAACATTTTATAGGTTATCAGCTTATTTCTTCCTCTACCGGATGGACGTACTAAAGTCTGAAGGTGGAAGTACATAGTTTAAAAGTAATTTAACTTTAAATCAAGAGTCAGTTTTGAGTGATATTATAAAAGCTTTGTGCAAGAGAAATTATAAAACTGAATTGGGAAACTATAATATTAAATCATAAATGTAATTTCAAGGAAACAACTGTTAAGTTAAACAACCGAATAAAGCTAGAAAAAATGATTGCGTTAAAAATGACAAGTAAGATATTTCATCAAACTTGGCATAGCCGTTTGGATTAAACAGACGAGAGAAACTGGTGCAACACAACACTTTCTTCTTCAGTTGTTCCCCTGACTTTTCTTCCTTTTTTACTTTTCGAAAATGATTTCATTCTGTTTCATTATTCTTTTGTATGGATGAAAAATTCATACTTATTGTCAGGTCAGTATGGGATGGCCGTTTGACGGGAGAATAAAATGGGGTTACCTTACTTTTTAGGGCCCGAAACAAAAAAAAAAGGTCAATAGCAGAAAGACACACTAACATGACATACTGTAGGCATAGGAAAAAGAGATCAATATAATTGCACCTTTACTAATCCTAGGTGTTCTGTATTAAAAAGTGCTTCTATTGTGACATTTCGATACAAGCAAAACTGTATTATCTGCATTTTAAAATACTTACTGGTATTTCATTTTATTATCGGCTTGTTAACAGTTATTTTTTACCATAAGTAAGTTGACAAAATCATAGGAACCGGTTGTTCAGGGTTAAATCAAACACATATTAATAAATCCTAAACGATTTTGTTGTGCAAAAATGTATATTATTGTGTTTTAAACTGTTTTCGTTTTCTACTCTATTGTGTAATTGCAAGGGAAGTAAACTAATAAATATCTCTGCTTTAAAGTACTAGCCCAAGGCAAGAGTTGACATTCTTTGCGGATCACAACTTTGAATTAAATATTAAAATTTCTGTTATTGATATTAGCAAAACTATCATACATTGCACATTTGTGAAATAATTTTTGTTAATTACAAGGACTTGGAAATCAATTTCTAGACTTTATTTAATGTATTTCTATCAATGAAAATGTTAGGGTCTATCTCTAGACATAGCATCTTAGACTGAACTAGACAATTGAACTGGATACAACAGCTAGATAAGCCAGATGTAGTGTTTTCGTTTTTGACGGCTGACATTGCGGCATCATATCACGGTAAAATTTACACGAAACATACAACTGGTGATAATAGTAGATTTCGTGCCTAGTTTACAGATCAGTATTTTAACCTTTAGTCTGATAAATTTCTAAATAAACTGGACAATCGTTCAATATGAGTAATATCATTATTGTCACTTAAAATTTACTGTTTGAAAAGCGAGCAGTGCAGATAATGATATAATGATCTTGGGCTGCATTGGTCAAAAAGGCCGGATAACTTGCCGCCAGCAGGCTAAAGGTTAGATAAAATATAAAGCAATTGATATGATTTGTGTTTAACTCAATTAATTGATATATGTTTGATTTGGTTTTTATTTTGTTTGTTTGTTTGTTTGTTTGGGGTTTAACGCAATTTTTCAACAATATTTCAGTTATGTAACGGCGGGCAGTTAACCTAACCAGTACCCTCATGCAACCAATATCGAAACATATACGTACACCGTTTTGAGCTACATGTACCTAGTCTCGTCCCAAAATCGCTTTCCAATTTATATTTGAACTACATCAAATTATTTGGTTCCATTCTTGTTCCAACTATTTTGAAAGCTTAATTTAACATTTAACATTGAGTGAATCTCCGTTTACAGACTGCAAAGAAATTTTATGTTTTTTGAATAAGGTAGGTCTTAATTGGTTAAATGTTGTACGACTGAAAGGTGAAACTTCTGTCCCTTAATCAACTAACGTCCTCATTATTTTTCTCCCTATCTTAATGGTACAAGAGTTTGGATTCCAAGCTTACACTATAAAAATATTGATAAATGATCCTACCGTAGGCTTCTTTATGACAGGAATGTCATAGCTTTAAGTTCTAGAATTGATTGTCCTAGATTTTGATGTAGTCCTACACTCATGTCACAGGCTAAAATGACCGACAAAATTCCCCAGAATGCCAACAATCAGTTCGCTCTTTCCAGTCATTATTTGTCTGTGGCTTGTTTTGATTATGTCTTTGTAAGTTCATTGTTGCTTTACTAAGTAAGTCTAATGTAATGTATGGATTATGCTTCTGTCATGTTCTAGACTCCTTAACATTGTATGACATTGCTTTCTGGGTCTGGCATGTCTGACTTTCATTGGAACATGTTGTTGACTATCAGAATTATATTGATAGCAGCTTGAACTTCTAAACCTTCTGTTCATTAGTAGCCAAATTCACGGCACCCTGTAATATTGCTGGGTTATCCCGCATAACCTTCATTTTCAGAAAGTTCTCAGACAACCAAGCAATAAAATAATAAGGTGCTTTTCAGTGACCTCTTATTTTGCTTGATCCTGATCTTGTTTTACATTTCGTAATGAATTTCAGAAAATCTAGTTGAGAGAGCATTTAATACAACCCCGACTGTCTTTAAAAAATATGGGAAAATTAGACCCATCGATTTTTCGCACGAGTGGAAATATTTTATATAGCGCAAAGAAGGAGTCCTTTACTTTCTTTGAATTTTTGGAAAAAGTATTATAGGTATTTTAGCTTTGCAAACAATGTGATAATATTAAATGCATTATCTTCCTTATGAATATTTTATGTTTAAAATAAATTCAGAAGAAAATGGTCTTTTTACGTATACTTTATGTCTGTCTACGTGCAATTAGATACATAGTAAAATATGGAAAATTTGCTGACATTTCTTCTGTTTTTACAAAGAATAAATAGATACTTATTTGCCCTTGAAGACCATTGCAAACGACTTAGTAATCTATATTCATTTAGCTATTATTTCTTATAAACTTCAGTTTTACATGTACGGATTTATAAATTATTGGACACTCCGTAATATGATTTTGTGTACAGCCAATAGTCAATTTTAAACAGATTGAGGATCAAAATTAAGAATTTCAAAAAGATGAATTTCGAGTTTGCATAGAATTTGGATCTTGCTCGAAGCTCGAAACTGAAATGTTCAGAGTTTTATTCGAGCCAGCATTGAACATCGAGTCTGCCGAAAACGGAAATCTTAAGGACTAGTTTCGAGCTTTGAATTAAATTTCGAGCGTTTAAGAAGAACAAAGAGTCAAAACGTTGAAATTTGAGGCGGTATATTGTGGGCAAGTTAGAAGTAGAAGATCGAAATTCAAATTTTCGAAATAATGACGTTGAATATCTGTTATATTGAAAACTCGGAAATCGAAATTAAAATCAAAAGAAATCATCGAATTTCGAGGCAGAAATGAAATTAGAGCCAGTAGGATGATTGAAATTAAAATATTTTGAGGGGAGTGGTGGTCTAGTGGATAATGTGTCAGTTGGTCAACCCAGGGGTCTTGGGTTCGAGCCCCCCTCTGGGCACGACCATGACTTCTCATTTGACACTAGTACTGGTTTTTCGAGGATGCGGACTCAAATGTGGTTACAATAAGCATGAAACTTTCATCACAATCGAGCTAAAACAAATTAGTATAAACTAAATTAAATATTTTGATCAAGCATGATTTTCTAGTCATTTGGCATTTTAAAAAAATGAATAAATTGCGATATTTAAACTGGCTCTTAATTCAATACCTGCTCGATACTCAGATTGAAAATTTGACTTTGGCTTTCGAACTTGTTCGACATGCAGTGCTACATTTTCGAAACGTCGATCTCGCTCGCAATTAATTGGTAATTTGAATTATGATCTTGAGCAGATCGCAGTCAAGTTCCTTATTATGTTGAAATTCAACTTTTCAAAATTTGAAATACGATTTTCGAGCTGACTCGACACTAATTGCTTGCTTGGTATTTGACTTAAAAAAATCAATATCAGTCTTTGAACAGACTGTTCATTCAATACAAGATCGATTTTTTTTTTAATATTATGAATTTCTGTCATTGAACTGGCCCGAAATTAAAAGTTATTTTGAAATTTGACGTTTTTCTATCTTCAGGCGTAGCTTGTGATCAAAATTCGACAAGTTATGATGTTGAATTTCAACCTTTGAGCTGGCATAAGATTCTAAGCTAGATGGACACCGCTCGCGACATAATTATAAATGTGCAGTTGATTGCACAAAAAAATAGTTAAAACATTTATTTCATATTCATGATCATCAAAGTACTATAAATAAAATCTGAAAAGTAGATCCCTCGGAAGCACCGAAAACAAGGCAAACAGTGAAAATTGCAGACTCGGTTTGATTGAGTCTGTTCATGAGCAGTAATGGAAAATGCAACACTGCCCACGCCCCCTAGCACCGACTTGAGCAGTATTCAATCTTCAAATCTAAATGAGTTGAAATCAATGATCCCGAAGGACCAGAAAATATAACAACACTGAGATGAAGTCGGGGCGACGTTTTACGGCCGCCACACAGCACTTAACACCCGCTGTTGTGAAGTAAATAAAATCTGAAAAGTAGATCCCTCGGAAGCACCGAAAACAAGGCAAACAGTGAAAATTGCAGACTCGGTTTGATTGAGTCTGTTCACGAGCAGTAATGGAAAATGCAACACTGCCCACGCCCCCTAGCACCGGCTTAAGCAGTATTCAATCTTCAAATCTAAATGAGTTGAAATCAATGATCCCGAAGGACCAGAAAATATAACAACACTGAGATGAAGTCGGGGCGACGTTTTACGGCCGCCACACAGCACTTAACACCCGCTGTTGTGAAGTAAATAAAATCTGAAAAGTAGATCCCTCGGAAGCACCGAAAATAAGGCAAACAGTGAAAATTGCAGACTCGGTTTGATTGAGTCTGTTCATGAGCAGTAATGGAAAATGCGACACTGCCCACGCCCCCTAGCACCGGCTTAAGCAGTATTCAATAAAGCGAGCTTCAATCTGATTGTAAGATATAATTCAACGTCTATGAGTGAGGCGTAGCTTATCCGCTATCATCGGCGTTTACCGCAGTATTGTTATGAGATAAAAGTGCAGACATGCCTCGATACCTAAAGTTGATCTATAGTAGAAATTATTTTTGCAAAGTGATAATTCGGCCTTATAATAATGTGTCTGTTGAGACTACCGTTATAAAGGTATTCTGATTAATCCACCAAATACCATTTAGGTTCCAATTTATTTTTATGTCTCCCCCAGGAGACATATTGTTTTTGCCATGTCCGTCCGTCCGTACGTCACACTTCATTTCCGAGCAATAACTGGAGAACCATTTGACCTAGAACCTTCAAACTTCATAAGGTTGTAGGGCTGCTGAAGTAGACGACCCCTATTGTTTTTGGGGTCGCTCCATCAAAGGTCAAGGTCACAGGGGTCTGAACATTGAAAACCATTTCCGATCAATAACTAGAGAACCACTTGACTCAGAATGTTGAAACTTCACAGGATGATTGGTCATGAAGAGTAGATGATTCCTATTGATTTTGGGGTTGCTCCGTCAAAGGTCAAGGTCACAGGGGCCTGAACATTGAAACCATTTCCGATCAATAACTAGAGAACCATTTGAGCCAGAATGTTGAAACTTCACAGGATGATTGATCATGAAGAGTAGATGACCCCTATTGATTTTGGGGTTACTCCGTCAAAGGTCAAGGTCACAGGGGCCTGAACATTGAAAACCATTTCTGATCAATAACTAGAGAATCACTTGACCCAGAGTGTTGAAACTTCATAGGATGATTGTACATGCAAAGTAGATGACCCCTATCGATTTTGGGGTCACTCCATTAAAGGTGAAGGTCACAGGGGCCTGAACATTGAAAACCATTTTCCGGTCAGTAACTTGAGAACCACTTGACCCAGAATGTTGAAACTTAATAGGATGATTGATCATAAAGAGTAGATGAACCCTAACGATTTTGGGGTCACTCTATTAAAGGTCAAGGTCACAGGGGCCCGAACATTGAAAACCATTTCCGGTCAGTAACTTGAGAACCACTTGACCCAGAATGATGAAACTTCGTAGGATGATTGGTCATGCAGAGTAAATGAATCCTAATGATTTTGGGGTCACTCTGTTAAAGGTCAAGGCCACAGGGGCCTGAACATGGAAAACCATTTCCAATCAATAACTTGAGAACCTCTCTACCCAGAATGTTGAAACTTCATAGAATGATTGTTCATGCAGAGTAAATGACCCTTATTGTTTTTGGGGTCACTCCGTTAAAGGTCAAGGTCACAGGGGCCTGAACATTGATAACCAGTTCCGATCAATAACTTCAGAACCACTTGACCCAGAATGTTGAAACTTCATAGGATGATTGAACATGCAGAGTAGATGACCCCTATTGATTTTGGGGTCAGTCTATTAAAGTTCAAGGTCACAGTGGCCTGTTCATGTAAAATAATTTTTTGGAAATAACTTGAGAACCACTTGACCTACAATGTTGAAACTTAATAGGATGATTGGACATGCAGAGTAGATGACCCCTATTTATTTTGAGGTCACTTGATCAAAGGTCAAGGTCACAGGAGCCTGAACAGTGACTTGAGAACCACTAGGCCACGAGTGTTGAAATTTAGCGGGATGACTGGACATGCCAAGTAAATGATCCCTATTGCAGCCAACCATCAGTGTCTCTTTGACTTTCGCTCCTGACCCCTATTGACTTCTTGCCTATAGGACTTTGCATTGGGGGAGACATGCGCTTTTTTACAAAAGCATTTTCTAGTCTAATTTATCTTTGCAATCACTGTAAATGGGATTTGACAGTATTCCTTAAATCCATATGATCAAAAGTATTAATGTAACGGTACATTGGCGAAGAAGGGATTACTTGTTCGACATCGACCTAAAATACGGGATAGGCCGAAAACTAGCGAACAGTCTCGACAGCAGATTTACCCTCATTGAGCGAAGCGGCAAGGGAGATCACTGCGTTGGAGTTTGATTTACCTGGCCAAACTTATTATCGGCTTTTGTGGTGATTTTCACGATGGGTCTAATTTTCACATATATGTAAAATTAATGAAATCTGATACAGACCCTTTGGCTGGCTGCCTGATAGCAAAAAAAAAACACAAAAAAACAAGGATATATATCAGAACAGGGAATGCAGTGTTCCAAAAACAAAACCATTATTTCTCCATTCATTATTTAGCCTAGTAAGCAAAGCATTTTTCTATGAATATAACTTTTTTTTGTTTCTAAACTTTCCTCCTTACATTTCGAATGAATCTGTTATTTAAGACCGTTTAAAATTAAGTTCAATAATTAGGACAGACAACCTTCGGTAGCCGACTTTTTGAATAAATCAATCAAACGAATAATTCCCGTGGGGGTTCCGTCCTTTCACATTTTTGGCATTTAACTCTCTGATATTCTTCATTTATTCTATATCTATTTTATCTATCCAATCGCGAACGTTCATTTGTAACACGTGACCGTACAATATATTACGGTATTTGGATGCACGTGGGTACAAAAATCCTGTATTTTCTGTATTTGGACGCACGCGCGTACAAAAAAATCCTGTATTTTCTGTATTTGGACGGTTCAACAGTCCCATGTTAAACATACGATAAGGCCCGAAACGCGTGAAAATGTTCCGAATGTAAATCGGGTGAAGTAGGCGCTCTATGTATAGAGCTTGATTATGCGTCTTGAAATCTGGATTTAATTTGAGTATTTTGTTTACAACACACAAAATCCATTCAAGTGATAACACTGCTATCTGATTTAGATATTAAAACGTTCGTTAATAATCAAAAACTTAAAAATACAGTGAAAAAGATCATCAGATGTTGGAATATTTGAAAAGTCGCCAAAAGAAGCCGTTCCGGGTGAAACCTAGAAATTGGAAGATATCAGCCCTGACTTTCTCAATTTTTTATTTAACGGTTAAGAAACAAAAAGGAGAAGATTATGAATGGCAGATGACGGGCGGTCAGCATCCAAAACATGTCTGCTCTCTAATTCAGTTTTTTATCGGATCTTCCCCAAACTTGCTGACAATGTTTGTGGGCATAACATCTCGGCCAATTTCGATAACCAGTCAAATTGTACTAGGCACTCTTTGATTATAGTCCTTGAATTACTCGAAAAACGGGGAATTTAGCCTTGTCCGCTCTCTTAAGTCGAACAGTTTTCATCCGATCTTCACCAAACTTGCTTACAATGTTTTTGGGCATAATATCTCAGCCAAGTATTATTACCAACCAAATCGCCAAATGGCTGTTGTAGGGAAGTCGCACCATATACTTTTTTTAATAATGATACGCAGAAAAAACAACATTCAATGAATTACGTATATTACGTATCAAGTGAAATAAATATAGAATAAAAAGGTTATTTAAGGCCTAACATTGTTTTGTATAATATTAATATATATTTGCACTCATACCAAGCTGGGGAAAACTAGAAAAGGCAGGAATACAATATTCAGTGAAACATTTTTAATTTAAACTATTATTATAGTAAGATAAAATAGATATAGAATAAAAAGGTTATTTAACATTGTACTGTATTTGGACGAGTACCCAGCTGAGAAAACCATACTGAACTCGCCTAGCGGCTCGTCCAATATGGTTTTCTCAGCTGGGTGCTCGTCCAAATATATCTCCGTATTATACAGAACAATGTTAAATAACCTGATAGTATTTCAAAGCTAAACGGGTAGGTTTGCTCTTTATAATGCACACGCATGCACATACTTAAATCTTAAAAAAAAAAATCTTTACGCCTGGCCAACCATTACACACTGCGTTTAAGTAGACTTGTTACTTTAAAAGATTATCGTTTGTGTGTCCCAAAATGGCAGTGCATTAAAATTTACATAAATGGATAGAAAAAGAAAAGACTATAGACAAGATCGTCACGAAGGGGTAAATATAATTAACATAAATTTTAAACTTCTCTTTTTTTCTGATTTACGTTATAAACAAATTCTTTTTTGTTATCGTATTTAGGTTACATTACCTACATTCATGTTAAAGGTTTCTTCATTTATTTTGAAATAAATAGAATTACATACAATTAAAGTTTAAATACGTTCATATGTATATGGGTTGTATCGACAAAATCATCGTCAGTTTGTTTGTTTATTGCATCAGACACTTGACAAAATCAAACATATTAATTTTGTTAAAAACAAAATAACATAAAATTAATGGTTGCACTATTATTTCACAGAGGTTTTAGCGAAGTCAACAAATTGGTAGTAAAATCCCTTGAGGGAACTACTTTTTCATATTTCTAGGTTCAAATACCTACACGCAAATGAACCAACTTGAAGTATTTTGTATCCAGATAAAAATTACATGACTACACTTCATTCCATAATCATAAAGAGTGTAAAGAATATACAAAAAAATTGGAAAAATTAAACAGCATAGAGAAAACTTTGAAAATTAGGCATATACATTTTTCCAGTTTTTTTCTAAATGCTGATATGTCGACATGACACAGCTTATAAAATTTAATTAGTTTCACATTTCCCTTTGGCGAAAATACAATTTTTTCTATACTCAAAGAAAATTTTTAACCATTTGAAAATAAACATTCAAAGTCAAGTTTGTCGTATCTAAATAATTCTGACACAAACAAATTTTGTCAGATCTTGACAAAATAATTGTGCAGTACAAACTCAACAACTATATATATGTACAAAAAGACACACAATTAGTCTGTGTTTTAAACATATAATATTTTTTATATATTTTAACATTTCTAATAATTTACCAAATTAGTCATCTCTAATTGCAAGTTAGGGGTCTTGAGGAAGCTTGAGGAAAATAATATTACTATATTTATTATTATTTTATATATTATTAATAATATATAAAATGATAATATACAAGGTTGCCAACAGGGTACTGAACATACGACGTAAATGTCCCGATCCGGGAGACATTCATTAATACATGACTGGTTTTACTAAGAAAAATTGCGTCGAAGACAGCATAATCATGATAATGTCTGCCATCAGTTCTCAGTACTTTATTCAAATTCTTCGCCCAACTTCTTTTTTTTTGTATATTTTTAGCTAACGCAGTCTTTGAAAAAAGTAATGGGAAATTTTTGAAAACTGTAATAACGAAAATTTAGGCAGAAATTTTACATGAGTCGGGTCGTTTTCTCCGTGTGCACGATAAGCAATGTCAAGTGAGAAGGCCACCCTGATAAAGTCACAAACAATATTTAGGATGAAACATTTGGTGAGATCTACATGTTGCACACATTCAGTTTGAAACAATCATTTGAGCCGCGTCATTAGAAAACCAACATAGTGCATTTGCGACCAGCATGGATCCGGACCAGTCTTGTCAGGATCCATACTATCCTGACCAGACTGCGCGGATGCGTAGTATGGTCTGGATACATGCTAGTCGCAAACGCACTGTCTTGGTTTTCGCATGGCGCGGCTCAATTTTGGTTTATGAACATCACAGATGGTTTGAAACTAAAAAGGTCAGTCAGTAGGCTGAGACAAAAGTTTTATTCAAACAACTTCTATTCAAGTAAGAACCTTTGAACACTAAAATCTACTTTTGTAGTAAGACACTCGTCGCAATAGAAATAAAAAATATAGATATATGAGCCGTGCCATGAGAAAACCAACATAGTGGGTTTGCGACCAGCATGGATCCAGACCAGCCTGCGCATCCGCGCAGTCTGGTCAGGATCCATGCTGTTCGCTTTTAATACCTATTGGAATTGGAGAAACTGTTAGCGAACAGCATGGATCCTGACCAGACTGCGCGGATGCGCAGGCTGGTCTGGATCCTTGCTGGTCGCATACCCACTATGTTGGTTTTCTCATGGCACGGCTCATATATTCAAATAGGCAGGTATGGAAAACAAACACGTAACTTGATCCACGCATTATATGTTATTCAATGTAAATCGACATTTTAAGTAAAAATGCACCGTCATTACTAGGTCGTTAAAGTAGGACACTAATAAAGAATGATTTATTTTATGTACTGCCAGTAGTCCCGGAAATAGTTTTGTTTTCTGTGCTTTAATTATTTACAAAAAAATTAGAAGCAACCTAGAATTATTTCTTTTGCTTTATTGTAGAACTTTAGAGGTATCAACAAAGGGCTGTTTAAAAATTAGCATGTGTAAATCAATTTAATTTGTGCTAAGATTAGTGTTGTATTAAACAGTGAGTTGTACTAACATGAATTTGATTGTACTATCTTTTTATATGGTATAACACATCTCATAATAAAGCAAATCAGTTTTAACACAGACTCGTTTATATCTGAGGACTGACCTTGCACATGAAGTTCATTCTCAAAAATATAAAGCATTCTGTCTGACAATTTGACAGATACCTGAACATACGTGAACGTTGCACGCGCGTTCGCTCTATACTATGCAAGAAGAATATACGACTGCCTTTATTTCTCTCAGTTCATAACTAAACTTACATCATTTAGAATTGGTAATACTGATTTGCTTTATACTGAGGCATATTGTGGCGATTCATATTACTTACACCTATTCACATCATCTACATTTACTGACAGTCTGAAATGTAATTTTCTGTAATCATGTTTTGATGTCTCTTATTTCGTCTCCGTGTGAGCAACGCTACAGACAACTGACACTATTCAAGTTTCCAAAGCTCCGAAATACACTGCGGGCGGTATTTCTCGGTCTTTCCTCCATCGCCGGAAAGAAAGAACTCACTTTAAATTCATACCCATTGCAAGAAAAGTAATACACATCAGACACTCATTTCATTTCATGTTATTTTATAATATTTCTATTCTTCTTTGTTGAATACGTCGGCTTGAAGCAAAAGAATATGAGCCGCGCCATGAAAAACCCAACATAGTGGCTTTGCGACCAGCATGGATCCAGACCAGCCTGCGCATCCGCGCAGTCTGGTCAGGATCTATGCTGTTCGCTAACGGTTGCTCTAAATGCAATAGGCTTTGAAAGCGAACAGCATGGATCCTGACCAGAGTGCGCGGGTGCGCAGGCTTGTCTGGATCCATGCTGGTCGCAAAGCCACTATGTTGGTTTTCTCATGGCGCGGCTCATATATCATCTGGTGTAGGCGCGGAAAGTTATTTCGGTAGTTCGTTCGTTACCGCATACAGTTACATTCAAACCAATATTCCTTACCGAGCCAGAGGACGATGTCAAACTTGATAATGACTGCTTTAATAGAGATACTTTATTATAATACGTGTGGTGGGTTAGGATATCACCTGAGAACTGGTACTAAAATCCTGTTCCACATTCCTTTTTCAATTTCACAGATTTTCTTCTATTGACACAGCAAGATAATTAGAGTTCATTGACTGGTTTCCGCATTGTCAATTTGTTACAAGTTTTCGCGACTTCGCATATAGTTATATGTCTGACATGAATTTTTTAGAGCAGAAAAATGTGAATACTGGTCTTCATCAGTTGAATTTTTTGAGTTCACGCTCCAAATATAAATGTAAAGACAATTCATGTTTTAAGTGTGATAAAATCTGCAGGATCCCACGGGACTGAAGCCCGAACCCGGTAGGGCGAGGATACGTACCCCGATGGACTATGACGAGGGACTCATAAAATGCGTAAAAACCAATAAATGAATTTATTACGCGGAAATGTCTGTGTAGATGTATCAAGTTGACGTCATTTTTTTTTTAAATTATCCGTTTTGGGCCGATGAACGATTTCGATTTGCACGTGAGAAATGG
This sequence comes from Mercenaria mercenaria, assembly GCF_021730395.1. Lineage (NCBI taxonomy): Eukaryota > Metazoa > Mollusca > Bivalvia > Venerida > Veneridae > Mercenaria > Mercenaria mercenaria. Next base: position 23,428,688 of record NC_069366.1, on the reverse strand, counting down.
TGTTTTAGCGCGAGAATCTCTCTGTTAACTATCCATCTTACACTACGGAGTACGAGATGACTCTCGTGCTGTAATGATGTATAACAAACTACATCCGTATAGTAGTTTTTGTAGTAATAATTATGTCTAATAACGTAATATGGAATAAAAATCAAATACCTTGATAGCTTCCCTTTGTTTCTTATAACATATTTGTGTATTCAAAACATGTCATTTTACGGGAGAAAAAATAAAGTTTCACTGTAGACAATAAAACAAAACAGGAACTTTTGCGATGTTTTCGTCTTCGTAACGACATTACGTAACGTATAATTTCCTCGCTTTGTTTATAATTATGCTGATGTAAGAGAAATGTGCTTTAAGAATGTTATTTGTTTGTATTTATTTTCACTATTGTTTTTTGAATATGGCATGCAAGAAATTAATTCATTAATTAGTGGTAATTTTATGCAATGACACGCCGTCGAATAATATCAAACGTATTTTTTGCACACCCGACTGTGATTTCTGTTGATTTCCCCGCTTCTGGAAAACTTCATCTTACACACCAGGATGTAAAATGACTCTCGTCGTGCATGAAATAACGTATAACGAACAAAATCTATATTGTACATTTGTGTAGTAATAATTATGTTTTACGTATGGGAAATAAAACAAATATTTTGATAGTGTCTCTTTGTTCCACATAACATATCTTTCGATTTAAGTGCTCTTAGAAAATCATTTGTTTGAATTTATTTTTACAATTATTTGTTGGACATGGCATGCAAAAAAAAAAAAGATTCAATCACTGGTGATAAGTGCAGATGGAAATATCCGGCTAACGGGTAACTGTTTAAGCGGTAACTCGGCACAGCCTCATTACCGCCAAAAACATTTACCATCGTGCCGGATTTTCCTATCTGCACCTACCACCAGTGAAAGAATCTTATAATCCTGTCAAGATTTTGTTTGGGCGGATGAAATGAAATTCCAAGAAAACGCGACAAGATATATTGTTTTGACACCCGTACAAGACTTTTATTAACAACCCACCATAGATGCTCATGATTAGAAAATAGGAGTCCATCATTTCTGTGTCGTTGAATCTAAATGTTAAGAAATTGTTTACTTGTTAATATGTTAGAAGAAAAAAATATTAAAGAGGGAAATCCTATCAGATTTTTGCTTTGACTAGCCGAAAAGCTCCAAGACAGCAGACAAAAAATCTTATGCTTTTTGAAATGCATGATTGTTGACCTATATACGTAATGAATAGGAAGAACGTAATTATGTATAAACTCTCAGTATAATCAAGGGTAATCATAATCTACCGGTTCTATTCAAAATTTGTAATACTCGAGTCTCGAGTTACATTACCTTTACTAACATTATGGAATACAGGGCGTTGTGATATAGTGCGTAAAGAAATTTTGTTCAGTGCAAACACGTGTGAGGTCACTCGCTATTTTGATATATTTACATAGAGTCAATATCAACAAACAGAAAATCAAAATTTGAAGGGACAATATCAAAAACTTATTATTTTTTGGTCAAAAGAACTCACAAATAAATAAATAATGTAGATAATAAATAAAGAAATGAATAAAAAAGTAAATAGAAGTGATTTTTGTATTTTGAGGATCGCAGATTTATAGGTGTACAGATACTTGAGAAATTGCTCGTTCTTTAATTAAGGTAATGGATCCAATTAGCGATTTCCATGCAATTACGAACCCTCCTTCGTATGCGATGTCATCATCCTACGGCTCAGAAAATTACTTTTCATAACAACCGGAAATGACGAAATCGCATACAAAGGATACGAAAACAAACGGAAATTACCGATTGACATAATGAGTCTATAACTTCAATATAATGGCCTGGTCTATCATTCAATTCGGGCAATACCATTTATCATTCGAAGGAGTGCTTGCTTAAAATTTACTGACTGAATAGTGAACAGTGCAGACCATGATCGTCCATGCAGGCTGATCTTGGTCTGCACTGGTCGCAAAGGCAGAATCACTGGCCGCCAGTAGGCTAAAGGTTAGTATGTTTCACTCATCCAGCGAAACGTTATGCCTTTTTTAAGTTATCTGAATTCCAATGGTAAAAATATCGAATAATTCACTCAGTTTATGGTCATGCCCGGATCCAAAAATAGTTGATGGGGAAGGATGGGCGGGGCATCAATTTAGAACAAAGGCGTCACCAGCGAGTCACATACATGAAGTACCAAGAGGGGTTAGGTATAAAGGGTGTCCGCCGATCGTATTAGAGGGAGTGTCAGGCGGCCACCTGGAAATATTTATAATATAGGTATGAAATTGTGGTATCTGGAGTAATTTTTGGTCTTTATTTTAAGAAAATATTCGGGTGAAAATTTTCAACATGATCATTTCCACCAAGTTTGACATGGAATGTATATGACACTGAAAATCATAAAGAGGGTGAAAATAGAAAATTAGATATTGGTAAAATGCAAGAAGAATGTAAATTCTCTGCATTATTTGTAAAGCGTTGCAACAGTTTACCACCTTCTGCACAGTATTGTTTGTTATATATAAGGATATCTTGCAAAAATCTTATGTCAATAAGTTTGTACTACATTCGTTGTACTAGTCACTTTCAGAATACTCACTTTTTATGGGTTTTTGAGAGAAATTATTTTTCGCCTGAAATCCGATGGATAGTCCCTTTGAATTTTTATAGATAAAGTAAGCCTGGATATTCAAAGGATCTTTTAAATAATACCAACCATTCGCTGAGTGATTTATTGAGATTGTACTATGTACACAATAACACATTTCTTCGTCACGTGATGCCGACACGTTAAAGAGAAGCTCCGAAAGACACATCAACTTAGACTAAACTAGTCTGACCCCAAACAAGTCAACAGCACAAAGACACGTGAACATGACACATCAGCTTATACCGAACTAATTTCGCGCCCACCAAGTCAGTCGTACAAAGACACGTGGGTATGACACGTCATCTTAGACTAAACTAGTTCTACCCAACCAAGTCAATAGCACAAAAACACGTGAACATGACACGTCAGCTTAGACTAAACTAGTTTCACCCCACCAAGTCAATAGCACAAAGACACGTGAACATGACACGCCAGCTTATACCTAACTAATTTCACGCCCACCAAGTCAGTCGTACAAAGACAAGTGGATATGACACGTCAGCTTAGACTAAACTAGTTTTACCCAAACAAGTCGATAGAACAAAGACACGTGAACATGTCACGTCAGCTTAGACTAAACTAGTCTCACCCCACCAAGTCAATAGCACAAAGACACGTGAACATGACACGTCAGCTGAGACTAAACTAGTCTCACACCACCAAGTCAATAGCACAAAGACACGCGAACATGACAAGTCAGGTTAGATTAAACTAGTCTCCCCCCAGCATGTCAATAGCACAAAGACACGTGAACATGACACGTCAGCTCAGACTAAACTTGTTTCACCCCAGAAAGTCAATAGCACAAATACACGTGAACGCGACACGTCAGTTTAGACTAAACTAGTTTCACCTCACAAAGTCAGTAGCACAAAGACACGTGAACATGACACGTCAGCTTAGCCTAAACTAGTTTTACGCCTACTAAGTCAATAGCACAAAGGCACGTGAACGCGACACGTCAGTTTAGACTAAACTAGTTTCACCTCACAAAGTCAGTAGCACAAAGACACGTGAACATGACACGTCAGCTTAGCCTAAACTAGTTTTACGCCTACTAAGTCAATAGCACAAAGACACGTGAACACGACACGTCAGCTTAGACTAAACTAGTTTTACGCCTACTAAGTGAATAGCACAAAGACACGTGAACACGACACGTCAGCTTAGACTAAACTAGTTTTACGCCTACTAAGTCAATAGCTCAAAGACACGTGAACACGACACGTCAGCTTAGACTAAACTAGTTTTACGCCTACTAAGTGAATAGCACAAAGACACGTGAACACGATACGTAAGCTTAGACTAAACTAGTTTTACGCTTACTAAGTCAATAGCTCAAAGACACGTGAACACGACACGTCAGCTTAGACTAAACTAGTTTTACGCCTACTAAGTCAATAGCACAAAGACACATGAACATGACAGGTCAGGTAAGACTAAACTAGTTTTAACCTACTAAGTCAATACCACAAAGACACGTGAAAACGACACTTCAGCTTAGACTAAACTAGTTTTACACCTACTAAGTCAATAGCACAAAGGCATGTGAACATGACACGTCAGCTTAGACAAAACTAGTCTCACCTCACAAAGTCAATAGCACAAAGACACGTGAACACGACACGTCAGCTTAGACAAAACTAGTTTTACACCTACTAAGTCAATAGCACAAAGGCATGTGAACATGACACGTCAGCTTAGACAAAACTAGTCTCACCTCACAAAGTCAATAGCACAAAGACACGTGAACACGACACGTCAGCTTAGACTAAACTAGTTTTACGCCTACTAAGTCAATAGCACAAAGACACGTGAACATGACACGTCAGGTTAGACTAAACTAGATTTACGCCTACTAAGTCAATAGCACAAAGACACGTGAACACGACACGTCAGCTTAGACTGAAATAGTTTTACGCCTACTAAGTCGATAGCACAAAGACACGTGGACATGACACGTCAGCTTAGACTAAACTAGTCTCACCTCACAAAGTCAATAGCACAAAGACATGTGAACATGACACATCAGCTTAGACTAAACTAGTTTTACGCCTACTAAGTCAATAGCACAAAGACACGTGAACACGACACGTCAGCTTAGACTAAACTAGCTTTACGCCTACTATGTGAATAGCACAAAGACACGTGAACACGACACGTCAGCTTAGACTAAACTTGTTTTACGCCCTACTAAGTCAATAGCATAAAGACACGTGAACACCAGGTTAGACTAAACTAGTTCTTCGCCTACTAAGTCAATAACACAAAGACACGTGAACATGACACTTCAGCTTAGACTAAAGTAGTCTCACCTCACACAGTCAATAGCACAAAGACACGTAAACATGACGCATCAGCTTAGACTAAATTAGCTTTACGCCTAATAAGTGAATAGCACACAGACACGTGAACACGATACGTCAGCTTAGACTAAACTTGTTTTACGCCTACTAAGTCAATAGCATAAAGACACGTGAACACCAGGTTAGACTAAACTAGTTTTTCGCCTACTAAGTCAATAGCACAAAGACACGTGAACATGACACTTCAGCTTAGACTAAAGTAGTCTCACCTCACACAGTCAATAGCACAAAGACACGTAAACATGACGCGTCAGCTAAGACTAATCTAGCTTTACGCCTACTAAGTGAATAGCACACAGACACGTGAACACGATACGTCAGCTTAGACTAAACTAGTTTTACGCCTACTAAGTCAATAGCATAAAGACACGTGAACACCAGGTTAGACTAAACTAGTTTTTCGCCTACTAAGTCAATAGCACAAAGGCACGTGCATATGTTACTTCAGCTTAGACTAAAGTAGTCTCACCTCACTCAGTCAATAGCACAAAGACACGTAAACACCAGGTTAGACTAAACTAGTTTTTCGCCTACTAAGTCAATAGCACAAAGACACATGAACATGTTACTTCAGCTTAGACTAAAGTAGTCTCACCTCACAAAGTCAATAGCACAAAGACACGTGAACACGACACGTCAGCTTAGACTAAACTAGCTTTAAGCCTACTAAGTGAATAGCACAAAGACACGTGAACACGACACGTCAGCTTAGACTAAACTAGTTTTACGCCTACTAAGTCAATAGCATAAAGACACGTGAACACCATGTTAGACTAAACTAGTTTTTCGCCTACTAAGTCAATAGCACAAAGGCATGTAAACATGACACGTCAGCTTAGACAAAACTAGTCTCACCTCACAAAGTCAATAGCACAAAGACACGTGAACACGACACGTCAGCTTAGACTAAACTAGTTTTACGCCTACTAAGTCAATAGCACAAAGACACGTGAACACGACACGTCAGCTTAGACTGAAATAGTTTTACGCCTACTAAATCGATAGCACAAAGACACGTGGACATGACACGTCAGCTTAGACTAAACTAGTCTCACCTCACAAAGTCAATAGCACAAAGACACGTGAACACGACACGTCAGGTTAGACTAAACTAGTTTTACGCCTACTAAGTCAATAGCACAAAGACACGTGAACACGACACGTCAGCTTAGACTAAACTAGTTTTACGCCTACTAAGTCAATAGCACAAAGACACGTGAACACGACACGTCAGGTTTGACTAAACTAGTTTTACACCTACTAAGTCAATAGCACAAAGACACGTGAACACGACACATCAGCTTAGACTTAACTAGTTTTACGCCTACTAAGTCAATAGCACAAAGACACGTGAACACGACACGTCAGCTTAGACTAAACTAGCTTTACACCTACTATGTGAATAGCACAAAGACACGTGAACACGACACGTCAGCTTAGACTAAACTAGTTTTACGCTCTACTAAGTCAATAGCATAAAGACACGTGAACACCAGATTAGACTAAACTAGTTCTTCGCCTACTAAGTCAATAGCACAGAGACACGTGAACATGACACTTCAGCTTAGACTAAAGTAGTCTCACCTCACACAGTCAATAGCACAAAGACACGTAAACATGACGCGTCAGCTTAGACTAAACATGCTTTACGCCTACTAAGTGAATAGCACACAGACACGTGAACACGATACGTCAGCTTAGACTAAACTAGTTTTACGCCTACTAAGTCAATAGCATAAAGACACGTGAACACCAGGTTAGACTAAACTAGTTTTTCGCCTACTAAGTCAATAGCACAAAGACACGTGAATATGTTACTTCAGCTTAGACTAAAGTAGTCTCACCTCAGAAACTCAATAGCACAAAGACACGTAAACACCAGGTTAGACTAAACTAGTTTTTCGCCTACTAAGTCAATAGCACAAAGACACATGAACATGTTACTTCAGCTTAGACTAAAGTAGTCTCACCTCACAAAGTCAATAGCACAAAGACACGTGAACACGACACGTAAGCTTAGACTAAACTAGCTTTACGCCTACTAAGTGAATAGCACAAAGACACGTGAACACGACACGTCAGCTTAGACTAAACTAGTTTTACGCCTACTAAGTCAATAGCTTAAAGACACGTGAACACCATGTTAGACTGAACTAGTTTTTCGCCTACTAAGTCAATAGCATAAAGACACGTGAACATGACACGTCAGCTTAGACTAAAGTAGTCTCACCTCACAAAGTCAATAGCACAAAGACACGTAAACATGACACGTCAGGTTAGGCTAAACTAGTCTCACCTCACAAAGTCAACAGCACAAAGACACGTGAACATGACACATGACATATATGCATACAGCTAAATACAACGTGTATATATTTTGAAAACTATTACCTACTTGACGAGACCGTTTCATAGATATTTGAAACAATTACTTGTTTCAATTTTATATTTATTTGTGTATGGCTAAGATTATTCAGCACTAAGTCACTGCACATATAAAGGCAAAGATTGTCGCTGCCAAAATGAGAGCATAAATTTGTCACTGCCAGCATAAGGGCATAAAATTATCACTTCCATATACGGGCATAAAATTGTCACTGTCCATATAAGGGCACTACATTGTTACTGTACACATAAGAGCATAAATTTCTCACTGCACATATACAAGGGCATAAATTTGTCTCTACTTGTATAAGGGCTCGAAATTGTCTCAGAACACCAAAGGCATCTGCCCCTGTCTGTATAAGGGCATTAAACTTTTACTGCACATATGAGGGCCCAAATTGTCATTGCACGTATAAAGGCACAACATTGCCACTGTACACATACACTCATAGAGAGAGACTTTGGAAAGTGTGGGTGTTCAAACTATTCAAACTATTGTTGTTACCAAATCTCAAATGTTCTAATGAAATGAAACCGCCCATATTGTTATTCAGATATTTAATAAATTGATTGTATACAGTATTGTTTTATTTTCAGGGTTTTCTTAAAGAAATATTTGAAAATTATAGGTGACCGATTATAAATGTCTATGAGTGTCTGAGGACATGAATTTGTCACTGCCCATATAGGGCCATACATTTGTCAAAGCCAATATTATAGGGGCATTAAAATTGTCACTGCACACATAAGAGCCAAGCATTTTTACTGCCCAAATAAGAAAATAAATTTATCACTACACATGTGAAGTCACAAAATTTTCACTACACATTTAAGAACACTTAATTGTCAATAAATTTTTACTGTACATTAAGTACACAAAATTGTTACTAAAGATGTCACTGCACGTATAAGGCACAAAATTCTTTCTGCACATTTAAGAACACAAAATTATTACTGTATATTAACGGCACAAAATTATCTCTAAAATTGCCACTGCATATTTACGGCACAAAATTATCTCTAAAATTGCCACTGCATATTAACGGCGAAAAACTGTCACTAAAATTGTCACTACACACATTGCGCATTAAAGAAACAAAATTGATACAGATATTGTCAAAGTACATTAAGGACAAATAATTGTCTCTGCACATTTAAGGGCACAACATTGTCACTAAAATTTTCACTGAACACTGAGGACCCAAATTTGTTACTCAAAAATGTTTCCGTGCATTTAAGGACACAAAATTGTCACTAAAATTGTCACTGCACATTCAGGACACATAATTGATATTAAAATTGTCAATGTACATATAATGACACAAAATTGTCCCTGTACATTAAAGCACACAAAACTGTCACTATAATTTTCACTGCAGATTAAGAGCACAAAGTTGTGATAGCATATATAGATGCAAAGACAGATATCAAAACGTCTGTTGCACTTTTTTTCAATCAGGTTATACTTTACTGAACACAAATATAAACGGGTTGGTATAACGGGATATCTCTAGCTGTAAACCTTCAGGGATAAGATATTTGATTTCTTTTAGCGGCCTTTATAAGCTGTTCACCTTCAAAATATAATTGAAGGATACAAACCATTGTTAAATCAACAAAATTTTTATCAAAGTTAAACAACCAATTAAACACATAACGGGAACGTCAATGAAGAAAATGAAAGACTGTATGCCATACCTTTCGAAAAAAAGGAAAAAGACTTATTGAATTAGACTGGCTCCCGTCCCGTGTTTGTTCTTACTTGCAAATATCAGTTTTCTTCATTAAGAGGGAAGAGGGAACTCCAGCAGGTTGTTTCTACATTAGCATTTTTATTGCCACTGGCTCCAAACATAGGGACTGTATGGTTCAGCCATCAGATAAAATTGTGCTATTTTAGAGGCTTAAAATTTTCTAATAAAATGTTTCCTGTATTTATATAAAAAAATAACCATGCAGCCAGGGAGCCAGGCTAGTATTGAATTTATAGTAGTTGATTGGCCGACAGGTGTACGCTAAAATTGTATAGGCTGTTATCTAATTCCCACAATTTTTGACAGAAGCTTAATATAAGCTTTAATTTGGCGGTAAACAGTCTGCTAAGTTCAAAATGAATGGTCATATGCAGCTTGTATTGTTTTCATATGTTTTACATTTTATAAATGCATGTGAAGGAGGCTAGAACAAATAACATTTCTTCAAAATACAAAATATTTCAACATCTTGAAGTATATCCGCATCTCAAGTTACAGCATCTTTTGTGGTTTGAACGTTTTGTTAAATATCATATCGTGATACTTAAGGTACTTAATACTAAAGAACGTACAATTCGTGTTTTAGTTTAAATTTTTGCCTGTTTACTTAAGGGGTATATTACAAAAGAGAAAAGGAGGGGTTATCGCAAAGAGTTAAAATTGCTTCTAAGTTTTATGAAACAAATATCATGATCAGAAATCTGACTAGCGGGCAAAGTATACATTTTCGTGCAACCGTATGACGCGATCGTACTTATATTCTTCTTGATATAATTTCATAATGTCATTAAAGTCATTGTTCGCTATTCGGTAAGTAAATTTTCAGTGAACACCCTTCGAATAATAAATGGTATAGCCGAAATTGAATGATGAACCAGTCTATTTTTTTATTTATCGGGGTAAAGGTTAAAGAATTCTAATGAGGAACATCCGGCTACAATATCAAGCTATTTTACAGTAGGTCTTCTTCACGATCTTAAGTTGTCCGGCTTCTGAATTCTTTCGGTAACTATAGAAACTGTTCTAAATCTAAATATTACAATTTATTCTTTTCGCTTCATCTTCAAAATATGCTGTTATTCATCATCAACGATTCGTTTTATAACCTCGCTGAAAATAATGTTTTGTTTGTTTACGATGTTTTATTTTAATTTCTTATATGAGCCACGCCATGAGAAAACCAAAATAGTGGGTTTGCGACCAGCATGGATCCAGACCTGCCTGCGCATCCGCGCAGTCTGGTCAGGATCCATGCTGTTCGCTAACAGTTTCTCAATTGTATTAGACTTTGACAGCAAACAGCATGGATCCTGACCACCAGACTGCGCGGATGCGCAGGCTGATCTGGATCCATGCTGGTCGCAAACCCACTATGTTGGTTTTCTCATGGCGCGGCTCATATTATATTTAGTAAGAGGCAAGAGATGACGGTACCATCAGTATAGTTGATACGATTTTTAATGACTTCGTCTCACCTGCGCCACGGCTGTATAGAAAATAGTGTCTAGATTTACATTCGTGTCTAAAATGACACCTGATCTTTTAGTTGAATTGGTTTAAAGTGTCAATCACATTTAATCAACATTAAGTACATTTTTTTTAGTTTAATTTTTCCTGTTTACTTAAGGTATATTCAAAAGAGAAAAGAGGGGTATCGAAAGAGTTAAATTGCTCTAAGTTTTATGAACAATAGTCATGATCAGAAATCTGATAGGATATAATTTTCGTGCAACTATAGCATCGTACTTATATTCTTCTTGATATAATTATAATGTCATAAAGTCATTGTTCGCTATTCGGTAAGTAAATTTTCAGTGAACACTTCGAATAATAATGGTATAGCCGAATTGATATGAACAGTCTATTTTTGATTTATCGGGTAAAGTTAAAGAATTCTAATGGGAAAAATCGAACAAATCAAGTATTTTAAGTAGGTCTTCTTCACGATCTTAAGTTTCCGCTCTAAATTCTTCGGTAACTATAGAAACGTCCAAATCTAAATATTACAATTTTTCATTCGCTTCTCTTCAAAATGCTGTATTTCCACGATTCGTTTTAAAACCTCGTGAAATAATGTTTGTTGTTACATGTTTTATTTTAATTTCTTATATGAGCACGCATGAGAAAACCAAATATGGGTTTGACATCATGGATCCAGACCTCTGCGCATCCGGCATTGGTCAGATCATGCTTTTCGCTAACTTTCTCAATTGTATACTTTGACACAAACAGCATGACTCTGACCACCAGACTGCGCGAAGCGCAGGCTGGTTGATCATGCCTGTGCAAACCCACTATGTTGGTTTCTCATGGCGGGCTCTATATTGTAAGAGGCAAGAATGACGTTAGTAAAGTATAGTTGATACATTTTAATGACTTGTCTCACTGCCACGGCGTATAGAAATATGCTGATTTACATTCGTGTCTAAAATGACACCTGATGTTTTAGTTCAATTGGTTTAAAAGATCGAATGGATGTAAATATCATGTAATTATAGTACCGCTGCGTTTGATATTGACATATGTCTGCACTAGAAAGAGGTCACTTGGGCCTTTTCGTGAGCAAAATGAAGTATTACGGAGACCGAAATAGTTTATTTGAAATTAATACAATAATCGAGAAAATTTAGTAGATTCACTATATTGCCAAGACGTACGTCATACAATAACAAGTCTCTTGCAAATCTCTCCTTTTTTCTCCTTTTTCTGGCTGTTTTCATGATATTTTCGTGAATTCTTTTTGTATTATTTTCGCGAAAACTAAAAGATTTCGCGAAAAGTCGTCAGCAGTAGTAGACTCTATTTTGACATGATGACTAGAATACATTGTCGCTACAATCTCAGTAAATAAAGAAAAGACTATTCTACTTTTATTTTTCCCGAAAATTTAGATAATTTCATAAAAGTTGTATAGTTATCGTATGCAGATATATGCTTACATACAAAACAGTTTCTGCCTGCGTTATTCAATCTATATATGTTTGGTAATTGTAGTTCGGGGACCACGATCCATACCAAAGAGGTTACTATGGAAGAGATCCATACCAAGGTGGTTACTATGACAACGGATCCTATGTCCGTGACGTCTTCTGGCAAGGTGCTGGAATCAGATATCCATCTACTTACAGAGCTCCTTATATCAAAGATGGCGTATTTGGTGAATTTAGGTAAAAAAGACAATTTATTTGTTAGGTTTAAAGTCGCACTGACACAATTATTGGTCATATGGCGACTTTCCAGCTTTGACGGTTGAGGAAGACCCCCCCCCCCCCCCCCCCCACCCCCCACACACCACAACCAGGTGCCCCTCGGTGCATTATTCTATCACTAGCGGGCACCTGGGTAGAACCACCAACCTTCCGTAAGCCGCTGGATGGCTTCCTCACATGAAGAATTCAACGCCATGAGTGAGACTCGAACCCATGTCGATGAGGGGAAAGTGGTTAGCAGCCAGTGACCTTAACCACTCGGCCACAAATGCACCTTAAAATGAAAAAAAAAGTAAAAGAAAAGACAAATAAAAGATAAAAAAACTCACAAGAATAATATCTTGTCATTTCCTAAGTTACCTTAAAGATGTACGATCTTTTTTTTCTACAATTAATAATTTCTTCATACTCTGTGAGCTCGAAGAACGTTAGTTTTTAAGACAACAAGAGCAGAAAAAGCATAGGTACTCGCTTCTATGTCATAAACCATTTCTCACCCACTGTTTCAGGATATGAAGGAAGATTATGACTATTTATATTTGAACCTTTTGTGAATAGACCATCGTAGACTTACATTTAATTTTGTAGGGATCAGACTTAATGGTAAGACGGTAGTTATTAGCCGTATGTGCCTACGTGATCAACTTGCCTAGACAACGCCTTTTTGATGCCATATATAAGCCTTATTGTTGCTTGATTGTTAAAAGACATGTCTTCGGATGATCGTAAGCTACATTATTATTGAGCCGCGCCATGAGAAAACCAAAATATTGCGATTGCGACCAGCATGGATCAAGATTAGGTTGCGCATCCGCACAGTCTGATCAGGATTCATGGTGTTCGCTAACCGTTTCCCTAGCTGCAATATGAAAGCGAACAACATGGATCCTGACCAGAGTGCGCGGATTCGCAGGCTGGTCTGGATCCATGCTGGTCGCAAACGCACTATTTTGGTTTTCTCATGGTGCAGCCCAGTTATGCTTCTAAGCTTGTGTCAATGCAGATGGGTAAAACGAAAGTGCAAGTAGTTATTTCCTGATGTCTACCTATGCAATGTTTTTGTTTTCATCAAGTGTTTCAGTCATGGGACCATGGTTTCATTGCATCATAACCCCATATTTTGTGGTATATTTGATTCCCTAAAGAGAGACCTTCTGCAAAAGGGTAGTCAAGCAAAAAGTAAAAGGATGGTAATGCTGATAAAAACATGTTATACATTGATAATTTTATGACCTAGAAAATAGTAGCGTAGACATTCTATACCTCCTAACGTAATACGTTATCGACGGCCATATTTAATTTGGCAGCCATTTTGATACTGAGGTATTCTTCCCCTGGTGTTACTAAAGTTAACGAAGAATACCTGTCTCTTTTTGTAGACTACCTATCTAAGGTTTGTAAGAGTATGTTATATTACTGCGTGTTAACAATGTGCACACATATCATATTTCTTAAAACATGGCAATTATCTGATACTTATGGGGCATATATAAAGTGACAATTGTTTTGTCTGCAATTGTAAAGCATCTTATTTCAATTTCACCACAACATTAATTTCTGTATACTGATATTATGGACCTTATATTTGGAAATATGATACGGTTTTCAAAACAGTAGCTCGATCTGGGATTCTGTTGTTTTGATATCGGACGATGTCTTCAATGTCTGTCGATGTTAAAATATAAGTGAAGTTTTTATGTGCACTATTTATAGATATGTGTCAGGTCATGCAAATTAAATGATAGTAGTCCGGCAACATACAAAACAAAGTACAATTTGATTTTTTTTCTGTCTGCTCATATTTACTTGTAAGATATAACCTCCACTTTTGATAAAATTTATATAGGTATATAATAAAAATAATTGTTTTATAGTATCAAAGTAACCATGATTTTAACATGTTTTTGTGTATAACAGTATTGTATGTTCGGTTTAAAAGTACACACCTAATTTAACATAAACACGTATAGTGTAAATGTATACTACCACTAAAACCACTGGAAGTATCTTTAAAAAATGACAGTTATGTCCCAGTTATAGAGTCATGTTTTGGCCGCCACGTATATACGTTTGGAAACGTGTTTACAGCGTGAGCCAACGTAGAACAACTTAACAGCAACGTGGCGTGAACGTAGTACAACATAGTATAACATAGCAAACAACTGGATCGCTCACCTGAGTAATATGAGCCACATGTTTCAAATGTCAAATTGATGCTAAAATATTAAGAAGTAGGTCACATTCGCGGTCACTGAAAGTCAGTTTTAAGATCGGTGTGCAAAACTGTACATGACATCCAAATTTCAAGGCTGTATCTTAAACAAGATTTTCTTTTGATCTGGCCTATTGACCTAGTTTTTGACCACACATGACCCAGTATCTAACTTGGCCTAGAGATCATCAAGACTAACATTCTGACCAAGTTTCATAAAGATTGGATCACAACTGTGACCTTGTGTTAACAAGCGTTTCCTTTGATTTGAACAGGTGACCTAGTTTCTGACCCCAGATGACCCAAATTTGAAATTGACCCACAGATCATCAATATAAACATTGTGAACAATTCTCATGAGTTTCAAACACAATCTGTAGTCTCTAGAGTGTTTACAAGATTTACCTTTGATCTAGCCTACCGACCTATTTTTTTACGCCGCATAACCCAGTTTCAAAGTTGACCTAGAGACAATCTATACAAATATTCTGACTATACTATTTTTCATAAAGGTTGGATTACATATGTGGCCTCTAGAGTGTTAACAAGCTGTTGATTTGATTTGACTTGGTGACCTAGTTTTTGATCACGCATAACCCAGATTCAAATTTGACCTAGAGGTCATCATGACAAACATTCTGACCATTTCTTATGAGTTTTAAACTTCAGCTGTGGACTTAAATAGAGTGGTAACAAGATTTTCCTTGGATCTACTAACCTAGAAACCGAGTTTCTAAATTAACCTAAAGATCATCAAGACAAACATTCTGTAGCCTCCTCTAGACTGTTAACAAGCTTCTCCTTTGATTTGACCAGGTGACCCAGTTTTTGACCCCACATAATCCAAATATGGAACTGACCTTAAACTTAATATGTAGACTCTATAGTGTTTACAAGATTTACCTTTGATCTAGCCTACTGACTTAGTTTTTGACCCCAGATAATCCAGTTTCAAAATTGGCCTTGAGATCACCTATACAAATTTTCTGACCTTGTTTCATAAAGATGGGACTACAACTGTGGCCTCTAGAATGTGAACAAGCTGTTCGTTTTATTTGACCTGGTGACCTAGGTTTTGATCCCGCATGACCCATTTTCAAACTTGACCTACATGTCATCGAAACAAACATTCAGACCAATTGTTCAAACTTCAACTGTGGACTCTAGAGTGTTAACAAGAGTTTCCTTTGATATAGCCTACTGACCTAGATTTTAAATCCGCATGACTCAGTTTCTAAGTTAACCAAGATATCATCAATACAAACATTCTGATCAAGTTTCATAAAGATTGGTTCACAACTGTGGACTCTAGATTGTTAACAAGCTTTTCCTTTGATTTGAGCAGGTGACCTAGTTTTTGACCTAACATAGTCCAAATAGAGATAATCTATACAAACATTCTATGCAATTCTCATGAGTTTCAAACTTAATCTTTAGACTGTAGAGTGTTTACAAGTTTTTCCTTTGATCAAGCCAACTGACCTAGTTTTTGATCCCACATGACCCAGTTTCAAACTTAGCCTAGAGATCATCTATACAAACATTCTGACTAAGTTTCATAAAGATTAGATTACAACTGTGGCTTCTAGAGTGTTAACAAATTTTTCCTTTGATTTGAACTTGTGACCTAGTTTTTGACCCCGCACAATCCATATTCAAACATGACCTAGAGCATCCTTATGGTGGCAGTATATGCACTTATAACTATTCGTAGGGCCTTACTTACATCGATTCTAACCTATTAAGTAGTGTTTTACAAGCCAAAACATATGCTGTACTACTATAATAATCAATATCCACAATAAATCACACTTTTATATGGAATGGGATAAAAAGTAAACGATTGAATTCGTATATGTCACATCTATTTACACATCTGTAGTTTTCTCATTAAGCTCGTGCGCATATACGTTCTCGGATCTATGTGCCAGGTCAAAGATAAACTGTAAGGGAAGATTTCCCGGAAGCACAGAGCAACAGGAGAATGTCGAAATAGCGCATGGAGAATACTTGATTTTGGCGGCTGTCATTGCGAGTCGCGATCCGGACTGTAAAGCATTATATGACACTGTTAAGAACTAATGAATGGTTCTTCTGAGGCACTTGCCCGTAAATAAAATAAATGCCGAGAGAGGCTCCCTATATAGGCTTTCAAGCTGTTTTGCTCACTTTACATCTGACCTGAGATTCAGCTGCTCTATCAGAAACTTCTGTCAGAGAAATCTTTAGCGAACATGGATCCTGACCAGACTGCGCTGGGCATGTTGGTTTTCTCATGGTGCGACTCAAGTATTCTTTTTTCATTTTGCTTCATCTTCCGTTTATTTTCTAGTGTTTGCGATGATATGAGATTCCTTGTCTTCATTTATTTTAGTTTTGATCTTATGATTACGTAATTGATTATTTCTATTTTCAGAAGTTCGGACGCGAGCACAGACAGCAATTCCAGAACACCACTGAGGCAGAGGAAGTATGTGCTCATAGCCGTTATCATCACAGCGGTACTAGTTGTTGCAGCTATTGTTGGAGCTATAATGGCAGCAACCTTGACCTCAGGATCAGGTTAGTGAGCATGTCTGTAAGAAATGTAATTTTAGAAAGAATGCAGTTTATAGGAACACGTGTACAATGAGGACGGCATAATGCCATGTACATCGTCTTTTTATTGTTTATCTTAATAGTTCTCCAGCCTTTTCATCCATTATTGCCGCTATGCAAGCACGATCGTGGCGTTGAAAATTAAGTGCCAAAGGTGTCGAATTCTGGCGACAATTTTCTGCACAAAAATATCTTGTTAAACAAAGGTATGTTTGGTGAATATTTGATGTATCCGTACATAGTGTTAATTCAGATATATATGCGCGCACCATTTAAGTGATCTTAAACGTTATCAGTTGCTTAGAAAGAAGTATAAACTAGATGTGATTTTATGTTCCTACATTTCACACCTAGACAGAAAAATTCGTTGAAAGCTAAAAGCGGCTTCATTCCCGATTGGATTTTAAAATATTTACGTTTTAAAAATTGAGTATTAAGGTAGATGGAAGTTAAGTGGCTAGTGCATTGTTAAACATCTGAAATTGGTCCTTTTCATATTTCAGAGAGTGCTGCTCCACCTAGAACTGTTGAAAAGATTGGTAAGTACACTTCAGTTTCAAGTAGACAGCACAAAACAGTATTTATATACATTCTGAAAATGAATAGTTATTTTGAATATTACGATTAATTTCATGACAAAAAGATGGATCGCCACGCAAAATATATTAGTAAACTGTATTCCATATTTCTATGTCCTCGCAATGATGGAGGCATATAGTGCTGCTGCTGCCCGTACATCCGTCCGACCGTACATCCGTCCGTATATCCTATTGTTCAAATCCTCCCGCACATTGAGCCTGATTTGCTTCAGACTTTCACACATGAACAAGCTTAATGTTCATATAACCGTGAAAAAGGGAATTTTTGTTGTGACTGTTTTTACGGCAGTTATTGCCCTTTGATAATTTTGCTGTATAGAATGTAGAGAAAAATCTTGAGTTTTAATACTCCTCAAACGCTTTTGAAAGGATATGGTTGAAACTTTCACAGACGAAAGACCTTGATGTGAAGATGAATATAAATAATGGACTTTTTTCGGTGGCTATTTTTCCTAGAATTATTTCATAAAATAAGCCATAGTAAAAATATTTGATTTGTTCAACTCCTCATACACGTTTTGAAGTAATGGATTCAAAGTTGCTCAGATGCCCAACCTTATCTTAATACAATTTGCTTCAAACTTTTAGTCTAATACATTTCATATGAAGGTCTACACTAAAATCTTTGCTTATTAAAGAATGCTACAGTATGCACTATGGACACAGTTCTATTTTTCTTTTATTTAAGTGGAGAAAGCAGTTCAAGGCGAAGTGAAAATGAGCTCCAAGAACTGGACTGATGCTTATAATGACAAGAACTCAACAGAATACAATACAACCGCTACCGAGTTCATTCAGATGGTAATTTGAGCTGCACCACGAGAAAACCAACATAGTGTGTTTGCGATCAGCATGGATCCAGACCAGCCTGCACATCCACACAGTCTGGTCAGGCTTAATGTTGTTTGCTTTCAAAGCCTATTGCAATTAGAGAAACCGTTAGCGGATGCGCAGGATGGTCTGGATCCGTGCTGGTCGCAAACGCACTGTGTTGGTTTTCTCGTAATGCGGCTCAAATATTGTCTCACATTCTGCTGAGATGCATACCATATTAAGGAATAGCAAAGTCTTATATAATATCATAATGATATACATGCATAAGTAAAGTTTATAGAAATACTTACATACTTCGCAAAATCACGCCTTTGAAAATGCCGAAAAGGATTAAGGATAACAAATCAGTGAGTACGTAAAGTTGAGAAAATGTCTCTAAAATTCGTACTTTGTTGAAAATATATTTTAACAATAATTTCAGATGGATCAAAAACTCCAAAATAGTGAAAATAGTGAAATGTCTGCAACGTACAGTCGAACAGTTGTGGAAGAGATACGGTAAGTACACATATGTGTGAGAGTTGCGGCGAGTGTCGGGGAGTTTAAATTTCTGCGAGACCAGGCGGCCCGAGGGAGGATGGGAGTTCATAACGTGACTGGCACTCATTGATAAAGTCCCAACAGAATTAGTTCATCTAAGAGTCGCCCAATAGGCAACTTGTGGCGTCTATTGTTAGATATAGATGCAAGCAATCTTACATTTGTTGTTCCCCGGTCAATAGATGAGATAATGTATCTTGATGCAAGTCGCAGCAGTAACAAGTAGCTTTTAAATATAGTTGCTGAGATATGCCAAGACTGCTATAGACTACTTCTAGTATCTGTGATATTAGACCCCTGTCTTGGTAATAAGGGAGCAAAATGATACCGCAAACATAGTCAGATTGGACTGTTCATGTAAATGTTTCATAAAAAAAAATGAAAAAGAGCGTTGAAATAACTTCATTCATTATTCCTCTGCTTTCCTTTTTTCACTAGAATAAAACTTATTTTTTTTCTATCAAAGAGAAGGGAGTGTGTTTATTATATTCGTAATGATCTTCCAACGACCTATAATGGTTCTTGAGGAAAGTGGAAGCTCTACCGCGACAACAGGAACTCCAAGTGGTGGTGAAGGGGCTGATCTGGGACCAAACATTGACTTTGATGTAGACGTGAATTCTATCATGGAAATTATCGAGGAAATTCCTGAACTGTCTGCTCCCGTAGTTTCAGGTAACATCAGTGAATTTCCATAAAGACAGATACATTACTTTGCTGAAGAAAAATAGTTTTTATTTAGATTTCTTTTAATCTTAAACATACAGGTAAAGGCAAAGGGTGATAAAATCGAATTCATCTTTGTATTTTAATGTTAGAATTTGTGCATTCAGCCAAGATCATTATATAAAACCAGTAAGTTCCTGTATAGGTATAAATCATAGTATTAGATTTATATTTAGTATTAGAAAACTTTATACTGAGCAACTTGGCAGCCTGCTAAATAAGCGTTGTTTACTTTTTAGATGAGCTTTTTTGATCGCCCGTCGTCAGTCCGTCCGTCCACAGTATTTTGTGAACAGGATAGAGACTACATTTTGCAATAAATTTTAAAAAGTAGCATACAACTTGTACTGGCATAATATCACGGTTCCTTTCGAAAAAAAACTGGCCAGATCCCATCATCGGTTCCAGAGTTACGGCCCCTTAAAGGGCCAACATTTTCTAATGAACACGATAGAGACCTCATTTTGCAATCAACTTTAATAAAACTTGCACACAACTTGTATTGGCGTAATATCCCGGTTCCTTTCGAAAACTGGCCAGATCCCATCAGGAGGTTCAGAGTTATGTCCCCTGAAAGGGCTAACATTTGCTATTGTATGGCTTGTTAACACGATAGAGATCACATTTTGCAGTCAACTTTAATCAAACTTGCACACAACTTGTATTGGTGTAATATCTTGGATGCTTTTGAAAACTGGCCAGATCCCATCAGGAGGTTCAGAGTTATTTCCCCTTTAAGGGCCAAAATTTGCTATTGTTTGGCTTGTGAACACGATAGAAGCACATTTTGCATTCAGTTTTAATCAAACTTGCATGCAAATTGTTTTGGCATAATATCTCGGTTCCTATCGAAAATTAGCCAGATCCCATCATGGGTTCCAGAGTTATTGCCCCTTAAAGGGCCAAAATTTGCTATTTTGGCTTTTCCAGTCATATAGAGACTTCATTTATGGTTTGATTTAATGCAAACTTGCAGAATATCTTCAACAACAATAAGTCTTGGATTCCGTCATGAATCTGTCAGATCCAACCTTGTGAACACGATAGAAGTGGCATTTTATATTTGATTTTAACCACACTTACAGGCAACTTAAGTATAAGATCTAAGCGCCTTTTGAAAACATTTAGATTCCATCATGGACTCTAGAGATATTTCCCTATGAAAGGGGCAAAATGTTCTATTTTGACCTTTTCAGCGATATAGATGTTTCATTTATGCTTTAATTTTATTTGATACAAACTTACACAGAATGATTATCTTGATGATCTCTAGGCCTGGATTGAAACTGGGTCATGTCGGGTCAAAAAACTAGGCCATCAAGTCAAATGAGAGAAAAAAATTGTTAACAACCTAGAGGCCACATTTATGACACTATCTTCATGAAACTTAGTCAGAATGTTTATCTTAATGATTCCTAGGAAACGTTTGAAGCTGGGTCATACATGTCATATGCGTCGAAAACTAGGTCACCTGGTCAAAGGAAAGGCTTGATGACACTCTTGTTCATTTCATGTGCATGAAATTTGGTCCGAGTGTTTGTCTGCATGAAATATCTTATGATTTTTTATCTGGGTCATGTGGGGTCAAAAACTAGGTCATCAGGCCAAATCAAAGATTAAGCTTGTTTACATCCTAGGGCACATTTCTGATCTTCATAAAAATTGCTCAGAATATTTGTTATCATGAAGTCTTGGATGATTTTAATCTGGGTTAATTGGGGTCAAAAATTAGGTCACTGGGACAAATCAAAGGAAAAGCTTGTTTACACTCTAGAGGCCACTGTTTTGCTCCAATCTCCCGAAACTTTGTCAGAATTTTTGTTTTAATGATTTTTTTTACAATTTTGTATCTGGGTAATGTGGGGTAAAAACTAGATTACTAGGTCAAATTAAAGAAAATGCGTGTTTACACTCAAGAGGCCATGTTTCTTGGTCAAATCTTAATGATATTTGGTCAGAATGATTATTTTCTCCATGAAATCACTATGTAAAACATGTTTTACACTGTTATGATGTGTTATTCATTTTGGTCCTATTGTATTCTTTAAGGTGCATTTTGTATAGCACAACTGGTGCAAGTATAACATCAATATTTATTAGCAGTTCATAACAATCTGACCTGACTAAAGTTCATCTCCACTAAACGCTTCGCACATTGAATCTGAAGACGTTCTATTGATAGCCTCGTTCTGACGGGTCTTCCGCTAGCCAATCAGAGCCTTATTGTTCCTTCTCTTGAGAAAGAATATCTTAATTCAGTAAGTCACACTTGACTGAGCTACTGATATCGAAAGCTGTTGTAATTACAAGCTGGCCAATTAAACTCCGTGACCTTAGAAATAACCTCTGACGTTAAACTATTCTTTCTCAATTGAGGCAACTCTCTGACTGAACGCGTTCCATGGATTACATAATACTTAACCCGAGGATGATTGATTGATTCTTTTATTTCCTCCATTCTTGAAGAACATAACATATGTACATTCAGTCGACCAGATAGACATATATCAGCAAATTTAAATGTAAACAACCAAATATTATCGTAACCTTCATATGCATGGTTAATATGTGAAAACAAACCCCATTGCGACCCGCTAATTATGTTCAACAAATTCACATGGATTGACCGGGTCAATGTCTTATTGGCGTATTTACTCTACTGAAAGTGGTAACAGATTTAATTTGTTGTTTGGATTTAACAATTTATGTAAAATAACTAGCGTAAATACTTACCTGACAATTTTTGGCAGTATAAAACAGACATTGCAACCAAAATTTTACAAGATTATTTTAGCCAGGGTTTTTCATATTTATAATTCTTATGACGACCACATCGCGGCTACGCCCTCGTGTTTTGAGAGAAATCATATATCATGGTACGGACTTGGTCATGTAAGGTGTCTGACAGCCGGTTAGCTCAGTCGTAGGGCACTCACCCTTTAAGCGAGGGGTTCAAATATTTTTATTTGACAAATCAGACGACTTGTTTCAACAAGCATTTGGCTGAACTATTAAAATAGCGTCGAATGTCAAAGGGTGATAAAAATGTGCACTCAGTCCGGGGCTCGAACCCGGACCCCTCGCTCAAACATTTTAGATTTGCAAAAATAAAAATAGCAATCCAAAATATATAGAAGACGAACGTGAATGGGTCATTCTCATATTTTCGTTAAGAAGATCAAAGACTTTAGTCAGACTGCAGTTCATAAATGTGTGCATTTAATTTCATTGAAAGTTATTTAAGTCATTTTCTTTAAAAAGAAAAAAAAAACATTATTTTACAAAATTTTAGATTGTATTTGACGATCATGAATTAAGAATACCAGGAAAAATTCATTCCTAAATTGAAATTAAGATGGCATATGGCTTCCTAAAAATTTTTCCTATAAAGATACAATACTAAAGTTAAGTAAGTAACAAGTTATACATACTTTCTGCAATAAATTATTCTAGGTAATGTGTCTACATATTTACATCTTCCGCACTTTACATTTTTCTCACTTTACATCTTCCTCACTTGCGTTTTTAGATGTGAACGAATGTGAATCAAATCCATGTAACAACGGTGGCACGTGCGTAGATGGAGTCAATAAATTTACTTGCACGTGTGTGCCAGGTTTCACAGGAGAAACATGTGAAGAAGGTTAGTATATGTGTGTTTTGATTTCAAAAGAGTGTCATAACACAGGCGCTTGAAGCTCTATCAATAAATGTATGCATTATCATATCCCACCCACCTAATAAACTATCAAGGGATCTGGCATTCATATACAACTTATTGATTTGAGCTTTAAATATCTGTGGTCATAAAAAGACCTATGAAAGTGATTTTCATAGGTCTTTATGAAAGTGATTTTGGAAGCTTCTGTGGCCGAGTGGTTAAGGTCGCTGACTTCAAATCACTTGCCCCTCACCAATGTGGGTTCGAGCCTCACTCGGGGCGTTGAATTCTTCATGTGTGGAAGACATCCAGCTGTCGTTAAATCCAAAAACAAATGACAGTGATTTTCAAAATCTGTGAGAGCGTATCAGATTTTTTCTCTGCAATAAATATGGGATGTTTTATATAACTTTGAATCATGCAATGTATTTACTGCATTTATGTAAAATATTTTATACTGATCAACATTTTAAGCTGTTCAAGGGGTCAGAAGCTATTTTTCCGCATTGAAAAAAAACAACAAAAATGTTTCCACGACTGTATCTGTGTATTAAAACTTTTAGAAATTGAAAGCAGATATAGTACATTGAAATTTTTAAAATTCCACCAATCACATCTATCAAATATGAAATATTTCACATTTATTTCAAAATTTCTTATTGAATTAAGCCAATTCTTATAAAAATTTCTAATTTCTACTTTGGTCTTGCGGAAATGTGTATCATTAAATATTACAATGTATCTTATGGTGTAAATTCTGAGTGTTTTTTCTTATGTTCTGGTAAAAAATCTAGGGCCTTTTTTGTTTGGGTCCACCGACTTCAGATGTTGACTGTTGAAACATTGTTCTATCAAACAAAAACTCTCGAAATCTGTTTTCAACTATTTTTATTTCTGAATATTACATCTTAATTTAACATATGAATTATATGAAAGTTTTGCATGAATATATGTTTCTCAGAAATTTAACTGCCTGACCAGCTGTTTTTACACTCGACACGCATCTTTGACATCGTGGAGTGTCCTCACACAGAAGGTTTTCGTAATTCTGGCTTACACTTTGACAGATCCATTCTTTTCCACGTATAAATTTTGTTGTAGGCCTAAGTCTTGTAAGCAAGTTTCTTAGGAACTATTGTTATTAATATTTTCAATATCATATAAAAGGTTTATATCTCTTGCTTACATGTTGTCAAAATTATGCCCCATTTTTAAATAGCAATTTCATAAAAGTTTTACATGTAAGCATGTTTCTCAGAAACTACTTGTCAAACTGTTTTGAAACTGCACACATCTTTGAAATCACTTAGATTTCTGATGAGCATTTAATACATGTCAGCAGGTTCTTGGGAACTATTTCCTGAATATTTTCAAACTATATTAAGCATTCAGTATTATGATCAAGTTACGTGTTTTCTCCGGCCTACGCTTTGCAAAACTATGCCCCTTTTTCAACATGGAAAATCTCGGTAAAGCTTTTGTATGTAATCTAGTAATACGTGGAAAGGTTTTATTCATCGTGTTGCATACAGACCTTAAAATCATTTAGGCTAGGTGGGCTTGGGTGTGGTGGCAGTTTGACCGGTTAAAGCTTTTGTCCAATAAATAGAAAATATGTCTGGAGGTATGTCCATTAATATAAAACTAATTGTGTGTTACAGGCATTGACGAGTGTAATTCTAACCCATGTCAGTATAATGGAGTCTGTGAAGATAGAATAAACGGTTACACGTGTACATGTGTGGCGGGAATAGCAGGGAACAATTGTGAAATAAGTAAGTACAACATGTTTATTCTTCTAATCTGTTTGCTAAACAGTTTGTTATTATGTATCTAACCGTGCTATAGGGTTTCGCATTTGTATGCAGTAATTGTTTGACAGAGAAATTTTGAAAAAAAAAATAGTGTGAAATTGTTACAGATAGATTAAAGTGACTGGACCTTCATTTCTGAAAGCGTTTCCGGATTCAGCTAAAGGTTTTAATATAATTCCATTATTTTAGCCGCATCATGAGAAGACCAACATAGTGTATTTGCGACCAGCATGGATCCAGTCCAGCCTGCGCATCCGCGAAGTCTGGTCAGGACCCATGCTGTTCACTTTCGAAGCCTATTGCAATCAGAGAAACCGTTAGCAAACAGCATCGATCCTGACCAGCCTGCGCGTCTGGATTCATGCTGGTCGCAACTGCACTATGTTTGTTTCCTCATGGTTCGGCTCATTTTAAGAAAGATGTCCCTCATAGGTCTTGTTACTCTTATAAACATCAGAAAATTGGTCTTAATTATTTAAAACTATTAAAGTTTATCATTGGTAGAGCTTGATAGTAGCAGATTGGATATACATTGAATGTGATTGCGACATTATGCTCAGTCTCAAAAAAATGTGCACACTTGGGACAGTAACATCATTTCGTACGCTGATCTTTTAAATGTGACAAGTTACATAAATGTGAATGAAATAATTTCAGATATTGATGACTGTGAATCAGATCCGTGCATGAACGGTAGCACGTGCAATGATCAAGTCAGTGATTACACGTGCGAATGTGTGCCTGGATATACGGACAAGAACTGTGAAACAAGTATTAATAAACTAATAATTTTGATGTTTTAACATTTCTTTCTTTGATTTTCACAGTATAAATGTCATAAAATCTTAACCAGTTTTAAATTTCATATGCAACTTCTGCGAGCTTATAAGTGTAAACGCAGCATTACAGCTTCATTTTATGAACATTGCAATGTTATAAATTATTTTGAAACCTTATATTCACAGTTATGAAATCTTAACCTCTCAGTAATATAAATACTGGGAATATAGTTTTTGCGAGTAACAGAGCGGTAATCTGCAGAACATGTTATACCATTCATTTGACAGATATCAATGAGTGTGAATCCAACCCCTGTGAAAACGGTGGTACGTGTACAGACGGAATTAACATATACACTTGTGAATGTAAACCTGGGTACACTGGAGACAATTGTCAAATAGGTAATTCCATCTGAAATGCTTTTTTTTTCAATACATTCATTATTTACAAAGTTTTATCTATCACGCTCCTGTAATTATGTAGTGCAGCCCATCAATTCATCCTATGTTAAGTAATACACAATATCTAACTGTACATGACACATGTGGCCCATGAGCATTTAACTCACCAGAATATAAGGTGCTCAAGGTGAGCTCTTCTGACAGCCCTGTATCCGACGTCAGAAGTCGGTTGTCTGTCAATTACTTCTCTAGAGGTCATGTTTTTGGTGCATTCGTTTCAAATGTTTGCCTCAATTAAATTTTAAACGAGTTGGTTACAAATCTATCCTAGATATTAAGCAGGCAAACATTCTGTCAAGGCCTAATGGAGACGAGTAAGAAAATGTCCTTTGAGTATAAACAAGATCTGTCTATTTGATCTAGTGACCTAGCTTTTGACGTGAATAATCCAGTTTCAAATTTTACTACATTATTTCTTGGAAGTAAACACTCAGACAAAATATGGTAAAGATCAAGCGGAAATGTGGCTTCTAGAGTTTTTTAGTTGTTTCCTTCGTTTGTCCTGGTAATGTAGATTAAAACTCGGGTAATCCAGTTTTGAACTTGACCTGAATATCATAAAAACAAAATTCTTGATTTCTCTGAAGACCAAATTGAAAATGTTGCCTCAAGAAAGTTCATAAGATTTTTCAATGACTTAAATTTTCTTAATTTTTTTTTACCTTTGGTAGAATCTTTTCCAGGTTCTAGCAAATATATCACAAAGACAAACATTTACGATGAACAAATCGAAAAAAATGTGGAAAAAATATACAAACAGGTGTTATTACAAATTCTAACACGCTTGTCTCTGTTAAAACACGCTTACGCTAGAATGACGTCAAAGTTTTTGTTGCGGCGAAGAAAGGGCGCTACTAAATTATTACGCCAAAGTTATATCCGCCTATCGTGCATAAACAGTGTTAAAGCACTCTTTTGCTATAAATTATTTCTTAATTCTTATATGCTTGACTCTGTTAAAAACTTACGCTAGAATGACGTCACGTTAACATGCGGTTGCGATCTAGAAAGAGCGCGTCTATATTCTTTCTACTGTTTTAGATTAAGGACATATTAGAATCGAAATAATTTATAACATTATTTATACACTCAGGCGGAATTACGTCGTACAAATAATTTCACTAGGACTGCGCCCTCGTAAAATTACTACGCCCGACGTACAACCGCCCATCGTACATAAATAGTGTTAAAACACTCTTGCTATAAATTATTTCTTGAATGAAATACATGGATAACTTTGTTTAGTTACCTGACTTTTCTGTTTGCATGATTTTTATTTTGAAAAATCACATGTCACCTCTATGCCACCTTAGTTTTCACTTTTATGGTACAAGAAACATTTCTTTGATTCCAAAGCCGTTTTTTTTTTCACTCTAGACATAGACGAATGTTCCTCTGATCCGTGTGTAAATGGTGACTGCACGGATGCTGTTAATGAGTACACGTGTTCATGTCAGGTTGGCTGGACGGGAATAAACTGTGATCAAAGTAAGTATATGAAAGCTAACTATAATTGTATATTTCCTACAAATAACAAAAATAGACAATTGTCTTCGTCAATTTTATGAGTAAAATTAATATTCCCTTTGAAGCGGACTTCCGTTTTCTTGAAACACTAACGCACGTAAGTGTTTACCTACAACAATACACTAGAGAAATTCGGGTACCGACCAGTAAATAGCATCTCTACTAAAGTGAGGCAAATAGTGAGACAAATCTGTTTTGTAATTTTTAGTAAGATAAAATTGACAATGTGAAACTGTTTCTCATTTTCGCCGAAATCTAAATTCTGTAAAATGCAAGTGACAAAAAGCTATAACAACTATAACAGAACGTTTAAAATGATATGCTTGAGAATTAAATAGTAATAAACTGTTAAATAATTGTCTCTATCTACCAAGTACGTTTATATTATTATTGCAGATGTGAACGACTGTGCTGGAAATCCATGTAAGAACGGGGCGACCTGCACAGATGAAGTGAATAGTTATACATGCACGTGTGTCGCAGGCTGGACAGGACCTAACTGTGATTCAAGTGAGTCTGTGTAAAAGTCAGTTCGAACATGCTTGTCAAGCATGATTGAACTGATTTGTGGATTTGCTGTGGAATAACCAAGCTCCTCTGTACTGCTAGGCATTTTGTCGTAAACTGCTCTGGTGTATTGTAATGGGGATTTGATCGTATATATGACCTCTGCCCGTATAATTTATATTGATAATTTGTATACTGACTATTTTCCAGTATAGGAAAGCTAACTGTTATGAAGTTATGGCTCAGATCAAAGAAATAATTACGCATTAAGCACACATATACTAGTATATGATTTGGTAGGTTACGTATATCGTGTATCTTGTGAGCATAATTGGGGTGGGATACTTTTATATACACTATCTAGAGCTATTTATAACATCTGAGGAATTACGAGCGAGTTATTGTGCACAACAAGTTAAAGTGAAAAGTCCACAGTGTTGACTTTTGGGATTGACATATCCAAGATGGTGTCCCACTCCTTTTATGTATTTACTTTGTCCTCGTTGAGTGGCCGAGATGTTAAGTTCACTGACTTCAAATCACTTGCCCCTCATTGATGTGGGCTCGAGCGTCACTCAAGGCGTTGAAATCTTCATGTGAGGAAGCCATCTAGCTTACTTACGGAAGGTCGATTGTTTTACCCAGATGCCCGTTCAAATGCACTGAAACCTTGTACCTTTCTCCACCTTCAAAGCTGGAAATTTGCCGTATGATCTATGACTGTGTCGTTGTGAGATTAAACCCTACAAATAAATTGTCCTAGTTGACCGTGCCTTTTTACCAGTTCTTTATGGTTTTATACATATATGTCCGTTATTTACCAAACCATACATACCACTTCGTAGCCTGCGTCCGTTGAACGTAGCTATTTTCTTGAATCCTTTTATCCCTGTTTTCATTTCACCTTAACATAGCTCTTTGTGTAGTTGAAAGGCATTGCGGCTGTTGTCCATCGTCCCGCATGCTGCGTCAACATTTTTGTTTAAACGTATGTTCTTCTGAAACCGTTTAGCGCAAGTTCAGGAAACTTGGTGTTGATATTTCTTGCACGGTTCTCTACCAAACTTGTGCAAAGAATTATATTCCATGTAGAATTCTGGTTGCTATTGCAGCTGAAAGAACCTCTTTTTTTAAAAAAAGGACCAATTCTAAGATACTTAATCTGCAACATTGTTTAGTAGTGTTCTGTCAAACATTGACATTGGGTCAAAATTAGCCTTGCATGTTCATTCACTTGTGTTACGTAGACTTTAAGAAGAAGAACTTAAAGAAATTAAAATCTCTTCTTGTCTTAAGCCTCAAAGCCTCAATCTTACATATTTGGCATGTAAGCTTGATAAGTAGTCATCTAACATCATCGTTGAAATAATGCTTAAAAATTTACCCTTTCATAGGGTTCACCTGTTTTACGTAGACTTGTATAAGAAAAACACAATGCCTTCAGCTTAAGTATTTGACACGAAGCATTGTGTAATGATGTTCTGCCAATCTCATTAAATCAGGGCCATGTGGCTTAAATTGGATCGACCTTGGGTTTCACTACTTTTTACACAGACTTGAGTAATAAAATACTTTAAAAATCTTTTGGTATTGAGTTGCAAGACCAAGAGCTTAGCCATTCGTTATGTAGTTTAAGTCTAGTGGTCTTCTTCCAAGTTTGTTTAAATAATTCCTCTTTAGTAAAATGTGACCCCGCCGATTGGGGTCACTTGTCTTACATATACTGGAAAAACTTTAATTGTCTTCTTGTCTAAAACTTAAAGGCATATGGCTCAGACATTTGACAAAAAGCATTGTGTAGAAGTCTCTGCTAAACAACTGTATACATATTTGAGTCAGTTGAGCGATAAATTTCGGTCATGGTCCTAGCATCTGTTTTTGAATACCTGGTCATTTGGTGTTATGGCATTAATTTCTACCTAGAATGGACAGTTGTTTGTATTAGATCTCTACGATGGCCGGAAATGGTAAAGGTCACTGATTTTAAATGACTTCCCCTCACAGATGTGGGTTCAAGCCGCACTCGGAGCGTTGAATTGTTCATGTGAGAAAGCCATCAAGCTGGATTACAGAGGGTCGGTGGTTCTACCCATACGCCCTCCCATGATAAAATAATGCACATAGGATCACCTGGGGCCTTCTTTTATCATGAAATGCTCGAATTTCGCCATATGACATATAACCTGTGTCGGTTTGATGTTTAACTTTACAAAAAAAGAATATATTTCACAGATATAAATGAATGTGCCCCTAATCCATGTTTAGATACTCTGAACAAGTTGCACTTGCGATTGTGAGGCGGGACAGCAAAACACTGTGATGACACTAAACGCGATTGAATGTTTCATAGACATTAGTTATCAAGATAAATATATTGTATCAGAAGCGGCGTTTCTTTGCCATTTGTTAATTCAAGTTTTCAAGTTTCTTAGCTTCTTCCGTAGATTTACGAATATTGTATAAAAAAGACAATTAATTTGTTAATCTGTGCACTTGTAGTACGCCCTGTTATTTTCTGCGTTATATACCCACGCAGTTTTCAATCAGAATACTTGACTCAAAGTCTTTACAAATATCAGTTTCGTCAGTATAACAAAATAGCCGTCATATAAATCAATTTCAAGACTCAATCTCTGACATGAAAACCAGATTCTAATGAATGTTGTGGTAGATTTTGTTCTTGTTTTTCTATTTTCTAACACTGGGAATAGCTCCGCTGAGCCGTGTATGTCACAGATCGAATGTAGATCTATAACACGTATGTGATGCTAGATATATTTGACCGTAAAATTAACATTTGTCTAATGTGACATACTCGTCTGGTCATTTTTGACAGTTTACACCGAAACGTATTATGTCACATAGGTTCTGATATAAAAGTGCATGCAACTACAAATTGTACTTTTGTTAAACTCATTCCTTGAAGGGGGTCGGAACCCACCTACCTACGGATACCCCGCACCCCCCCCCGGGATACCTCCCCCCACCCCGCCCCCGCCTCATCCCGCCAGGAACCGGCCATGCAAATGTATCAAGTTTACTCTGAGTTTAAGATAAATGCATTGTTATTGTCGCATGTGTGACTGGGACATTTTTAGATAACCCCGTCAATGCATTTCAGCTCTCCACAAATAACAGCCTATGCACACATGGCGATGAATGAAATGCTAAATCTACTTCGTAAGGAACCTATGCTAATGTAGGTCACTCGATCCCAAGTATTTCCTTTTTTCATTCTTTTATACCTGTAATGTCAAAAAGATTATTTCTTTTTTTTATTTCAATTTGACTGCAGATATAGACGATTGCAAACCAAATCCTTGCAAGAATAATGCTGATTGCACGGATCGCGTTGACGATTACACGTGCTCGTGTGAAGCAGGATGGACCGGAAAAGACTGTGATGAAAGTAAGTGGATTAAAATATTCATTGTAGGGGCGTTCTCATGCAAAGGAAGAAGTATAGGAAGTAAATAAAAAAAGATATATCGGCAATAAGGAACGAGTTAACATCTTTAAGAGAAAAAATCAGTACTAATTGTTGAAAACTGGGCGATAAAGCGAAAATGATAAAAACTACGTATGATCGTTTTCACTTTAAATGTTATGTAATTTCTTGTTTAATAACATCTATAACCCAGGTGCCCGCTCGTGATGAAATAATGCACGGAGGGGCACCTGGGGTCTTCCTCCACCATTAAAGCTGGAAAGTCGCCATATGACTTATCATGTGTCGGTGCGACGTTAAATCAAAAAAAAAAATAACATCTAGAAGAAGATCCTTTTGAAGATAAAATGCAACCAAGCAAACACTAGTAGACTTGGTTTTGACTGGATTGAGGCTGGTGGAATGTGCAGCATCCCTTACGCCGCTAACCTCCTGTACAGCAATGCCTGCACTCCTCAGTACGATAATTAGAGTTATCATTAATAAAGTTATTTATCATTTAAGAATCATAATGCTCAAGAATAATTTTCACACATCTATTTTATTTTATATTATGCATTTAGAAACGACAAACTTTGTTCATAAAGATTTTGGAGCGCTGCCATCTATCACTAGTTGGCTTCATCATGTGCTTGTTTATATATTAATTTAAGTTATAACCTTCAGCTTGATTAGTGGAAAGTAATTAAATACTTTGCAGACATTGACGATTGTGCACCTAATCCATGTAAAAATGGCGCCTGCACGGATGTTGTTAATGGATACACATGCGCTTGTGTGGCAGGCTGGACAGGAAAAGACTGTGATGAAAGTAAGTTAAATAACTTGGTTCGTTCAAAATTTATGTAAGTGTTACGCTCTCCTATACAAAGGCTGCACGTTAAACGCCGACCTCGGACAACTGCGTCAGGGAGCCAAATCTTTGGGAAAATGGTAAGAGCATTAGACTAACACTCGAGCGTCCAAAGTTCGATTCCCGCCACAGGTAGTTAGGAATTTTCATCATAAAATGCTACGCTCTTTGATTCGTTACAACTGAAAGATATAACTTAGGGCTTGTCTCCTGCAGAAAATGGTACATTATGCAAAAATGGATTACAAGTCATCATAAATGATGGCTTTTTTAAGATTCGCTAACGTATTGCTTGCGCGTTAAAACCAATATCTGTCTACTGCATCAGGGATTTGACACTTTGGCTCAATGGTCAGAGCACTGGACTAGCACTCGATGCACCCGGATTTGGATCCCGCCATAGGCAGTTGAGGATTTTTTGTTATATAAAAATTTGTTAGAACTTCAAGATCAAATTCCAACTGAGGCTGGTCATCATTTATAAATAATAATTTGAAAATTGTAATTAATTCAAGACTAATTAAAGTATAGTTTTTAGTCAACGCAAAGACTTGTCTTAAACGATAAAACAAGTGTACATCAATATATGACATCTGAATACAGAAGACATTTCATAGAAAAATAATAATAATGCGATTGTCTTTTGGTTTTATGTCTGAACGATTTGCGAACAGCATAAATTCATACCATGCACAGATTGGTCTGGATCCATGCTGGTCGCAAAGGCACTGTGTTGTTTTTCCCATGGCGCGGTTTATATTTGCTATTGTCAGTGCTTTAGTTAGAAGATGGTAGGCACAACTGAAACTGTTCTACCGTAAAACTTTTAAACTTTTTGTATTCTGCTCCCGTGGATTTTGCAAGGTCTGATCACTAGCGCGCGCGCCTCGTGAGATCTGATATTGCAACAATACACTTGAGCCGAATACAGCCTCCAAGATCGAGCTAGTGTTATTATAACTCTATTATATATTGCTTTGGATTTAAATATGACAAGAATATTCTTTTTTTTTTAAAAAAGTTTCTGTTGTCATAATACGAAACAAATGTATTAAAGTTTACTGTTGAATGTAATTGAATTCAGTGTTGGTTTGAAAACTTGAGTGTAATCAAAGGACACTTTTATGGCATAGAATATCATATCTTTATTTTTATGAAGATATTATTTACAAACTAAAATTGTTAGTAACATTTTTGGCAGATTTCCAATCAAATGGCCCTTCAGTTATATGAATGTTTTTCTCTGAACATTTGACTGCATATTATCTCAAAGCAAAGTCTAAATAATGGTTGATTTAGATCAATAGATCTTGCGTATGTGAAGAAGGAATCAGCACTATTCAATGATCACAGATAAATAGATAAATTGTAAAATAAATGTAGGTTTTAATCATGTCATAACATGTGTTTTATTTCAGATATAGACGAGTGCGAATCTAATCCGTGTAAGCATGGAGGTAAATGCATAGACGACGTTAGTGGTTACAGTTGCAACTGCGATGATGGTTTCAAGGGAGACAACTGTGAAATAAGTAAATTAGTTTTTTTACGATATACATTTTTGTAGGTTTTTTTGCAGTTTCTTTTTTTGACACATTTTTATCTGTAGGGTTGCGTGCAAATGCATGGCACAGACTAAATTAGAGTATTGTAAAAACTTATTTAGATTAAAAGTTAGAAAATTACCGCTTGAAGAAAAAATCCTAAACACATTTCTCGTAAACTGTGTTATCAAGATAATATAAGTTATTTACAAATGTATCGTTCGAAAAGAACCAAGCGTTATAAGAGGGATTTTTGTTATTTTCAGAATTTCCTGAAAATATTAATTTTATGACATTTTTTCCATGTGTAAACTTCTTAGCTGTTGCAGAATATGAAAATGTATCCTTTTCCTCAAAAGCCTTCACAGTTGTTAGCACACCTGAGCAGGAAATGCTCAAGGGTGAGCTTTTGTGTTCAGTAATTATCCTTTGTCCGTCAACATTCTCGTTTAAACAAGACATTCTCCTCTTTAACCATTAAACCAATTTTAATGCAACTTCATAGGAATGTTCCCTAGGACGGTCTTCCTTAAAAATTGTTCAAATATTTTACTTCTGTTCAGAGCTTCGGTTTCAATGGCAACCGAAACGAATGCCCTGGGGCTTTGATATCTGGTGCGAGCATCATCTAGTGGTCCTATATAAAGTTTCTTCAAATTATCCTATGGAGTAAATATGGCCCGCCCTGGGGTTCACATGGTGGAAAACCTTTGATAGATCTTCTTGCCAAAAACCACAGTGCCTAGAGCTTTGACATATGGTATGTAACATCGTCTCCTGGTTCTCTACCACGACTGTTCAAATTCTTTCACAAGGTTCTGATAGCTCCGTCATAGGGTTCACTTGGTTATGCGAATGGCATCGGTGACAGATGAAACCTCAGAAAATGTCTGATTACTCTCGTAAAGTGTATCAGATTTGAACACTGTCAATGTAGTAGGTGTATTTTATTGTTATTTCTTCACAACGCTTGCTAAATTCAAACCACCCTGTGTTCCGTTCGTATTTTCAGGCAACGCTTGGTTTTAACGTTCATTCCTGGTGCTCATTTTATATATATAGGGGGTATTTTTATAAAGATAGACTTCTAGGGTCTTAACAGAATTTCACACCCCTGTGGTATACAATAGCTGTTCTTCTAAGGAGGAGGTGAAGAAACCGACAACAACAGCAATTCTCTCTTAGTAAATGCACCAACATATGTCTTTGAATTGTGAGTTTCACGCCCCTAAGCGGGATAAAAAGTAGAACCCACATTCCTGATATACATTTATCAGCATAATGGTCTTGATAACATCTGAGCTAGGTCTGAAACTCAGAACAACTACCTAGGTCAGAATTTAACCACAACATTATGTATGCAATATATTTATTCCATATACCGTAACTTAGAGGTCAATTCTGCATATATCCGTCATGATTAGTCAAACATTAGGTCACAAAAATAAAAATTCATGAAACCCAATCAGAATGCTTCTTTGCTTAGGGTCTGCAACAAAGACACCATTATCGTTATATCATCTCTTGTTCTATCAGTACTACATACACTGCTTTGTTTGGCGCGGATCTTCCTTTTGCTGCATCTTGCAACAACTTTCGTACTTGTATGAACTTATTTAGGGAAAATCTTGGAAAATCTTCTTGTCCAAAACCACAGCTCCTAGAGCTTTGATATACCTTATGTAGCATTGTATAGTAGTCATTTGCCATATTGTTTGAATTATTCCCCTGGGAAAAATTTCAAAAATCTTGTTTATGCAGTGGAAACTTTAAAAATTGTATTTGATATTGTCGTATCACATCAATCCCTCTTTGTCTTACACCTCTTCTTGTCAGTATCGGCTAGTCAAATTGAAGGTTGTTTTTAATGTGACTCTCAACCAACCTCTTAAAGTATGTTAAAAAGGGCATCCAGAGGTGTGGCATATTTCTGTATACAATTATGTAAGAAAAAAAAACGAGAGACTTCTTGTCAAGAATTGTTAGCCTGATATAGCAGTAAAATTACAAGAATATGCCATTTGTGAATGACAAATATTTAAAAGCTGTTACCGTTTGATCATTTTCCAAAGTTTACTTTATTTCAGACATAGACGAGTGTGAGTCTAATCCATGCGAACACGGGGGTACTTGCACAGATGCCGATAATGGTTACACATGTGACTGCGATGATGGTTGGGGTGGAGACAATTGTGAAACAAGTAAATCTACCTTTTTTCTGCGATATACGTTAATTGAAAATTCATACCCGCACACTGACATAATCTGTTCACGCATTATATATAGCGTTTATCACAAAAACAGCGAGTAAGATTATTGTGTAAAATTATATTGTTATTTTGTAATTTTGTCCTAATAGTGCGATCAATTCGTAACAGAAAATGCCAAAATACTTCAGAAAATGGGAAAAGCACCAAAATTGGCACAGCTATTTATTAAAGCATTAAAAACATTTTTTTCATGGGACCCATTTGATATTTGTCAAGATAGCCGATATGGCGGCCATTTTCCAAAATGGCCGCCAAAACTCAATATTTACCTTAGAAGACTCTAATGAAAGGTCATTATATTTACATTCACCCCCAAAATGCACTAAATATAAATGTATATAATAAAATAAATCCTAAATTTGCATCAAATGCAAAAATAACAATTCAAATGATGTTAGTTTCTTTCTGTTTCCATGGTAACGGCAAAAATCTAACCTTTAAAACTTAGTTTAATATTATCATTGTGTAGTTTTCATATTTTTAAGAATATTTTGTTTTAATGTATGTAATTTATATTATTTCACTTGAATTCCCTCCACAGCAGCATATTGAAACATTGTTGTTATTCCCTTACCAGTATTTAGCCAGATGGGGCTTATGGGTTGCCCCTGTATGCATGTCAATACGTCAGCCATGCAGAGTGGGATACTGCAATAACTTTGAAACTACAGCAGAATTTTTCATGATACGTGGTACATGGATAGATGGCAATGCAGAGAATGCCAGTGTCATTTAATTTTGTTCCTATGGCAACAAATGTTGTTGCTATGGCAACAAATAGTGCACGAATATGACACAAAGTGTCATCCTGCATTTCTTCAAAACAAGGAGAGATTGTTTCTTGAGAAATTTTTACATAGACAGAGGGACAAATTGAGAACATGCTTGTTATCTTATTTTCTCCTCTTGTACATCATTTTGTCCGTCTGTATGTCGGTCCATCATTTGCAAATGGCGGATTCTTCAATAACTTCAAAATTGCAAATTCTAAAGACTTATTTATGAAACCTTGTTTATAGATGGTAAGTAATATGGAGAATGTGAAGGTCAATTAACTTAGTTGCTATATAAAATTGTAGTTTCTTTGACACAAGTACGACAACTACCCTTCAGTTTGGGACTTCGAAATGCAAGAATAGATTATAGCGACGGGCTAGTAGGATCAAATGAAACAATGTTCCTTATTATGCACCCGCAGTCACAATGTCTGCGTAAATAAATTGCTAACTGTTGTAACAAAGAGAGTAAGGCTGAAAATATAAAAGTTGTTGTCATGGACAACACTTAGTAACTATTCTGTGAAATATATTACTCTGAACAGTGAGCTGAAATCTGAAATAAGGTACATGTCAGTTACTCTTGTCAGTACACACAAGCACGAGATTGTCGACAACTTTAGTTAACTTGCATAAGGCAGTGCAGAGCATTTCAGCACGTTTGACAAATTACGTCTTCCTCGACAGACTTTATCGAGGTTGCAAATGCACTTGAGGAGCTATTGGTACGAGACTCGGGTACTTGAGACAAAAACTATTGGAAAGGTTCCAGTATATCAAAGATCTCTCTGGTCAGCCTTATTTATCTTGACTAGGAATTTTAGGAAAATGATAGAACACCCGACACCCATATGTGCCCGACCTAATGGGCAACCTGTTTTAGTATGTTCAAGAGGTGTTCAGACGATGCAGGAATGCACATTATAGCCCTAATCTATATGTGAACAGATGGTTGATCAAGCTACTTGACATGTTTTGCTGTAAAGAAGAGTATCGAAAGCCTCCATTTATACCCCAGAAATATAATACGAACAGTTTGCTCGTAGGAAGATGTAGAAAATGCATTTAAAAGCTTGATTCACCGGTAAGCGCGAGCTGTACTGGTTAGTTTTGTTTGACAAGACAGTGTTATTCTTACATTGGACTGCTTAACTGGAAGTACAATGGTAAATAGATATATTTGTCGTCTTAAAACTAATAATTTAAACTGTATTAAAATTGTGTTTCGAATGTACCTGTGCTCATTAGAAAAATCTCAAGTACTCGCATTTATTTAATTTTAATTTCAGTAAAATGTCCAGAAATAGATATTTAGAGCACATTTTTCTTGTAGAATATGATAGATTCTGCTCTTAATTATACCCCCGTTACACTCAGCCACGTTCCCACTACGTCGTAAAAAACTAGCAGGACGCAGTAAGAACTTGTACAATGTAGAAGAAATACAGTAGACTCCGATAAGAACATGATAATTGATAATTATGGTCTCCATGAGTGTAGAGAACGCGGTGTCGAATTTTGGACATGTTCAAAACAAATGTAGTGAGAACGCGGTCTAATCAGGAAGCAGGAAGGACGTAGTAATGATTAACTAAAACCTAGTAGGACATAGTACAAGCATGGTGCGGACGGGAAAGGCTGCATGGCGTGCTCACTGCGCTGTCATTGGGTTATCATTGCGTTCTTGTTACGTCAATGGAGTTCTTAGGCCAAAAAAATTAATATTTAGTTTCTCAGCCACTTTTGCAAAATTTAATGAGGCAGTGCGGATTTTTTTTTTAAATTTTTATTTCTTTTTTATTAACGACATTGCCGTTTTTATATGAAATCCAATGTTGTACATCCATATTTAACACACTTAAAGACATTGATGAACAAAGGAACCATTCTTGAGACTATTTATACGTATTCACATATTTTCCTTCTTTTGTCCTCATTTTTTGTTGAATTTTCATTTTCGCGAATTTCTTCAGTTTTTCTTTGATAAAATTTTTAGATGCGGCGGGTCAAATCGTATGCGGCGGGGCCTGAGAAACTAACATTAATTTTTTTTGGCCTTACTACAACTTATCTACGCTTGTGTGCTATGACCATGCTACCTGCATGCCACATGTAGTATACCGCATAAGGTTATTAATACGTTCTTTCGGTTCTTAACACATCTATGTCACGTTTGCAGCAGGTTCTCACCATGATTGGTTCAGATTCTGATAATTAAGTATGAATACTGGATCCAATTCCCAATCACTTCGTTTTCAATCAGCAGTGGGTATCGAACATCATCAGGAATTGCCACATAATCATGGACTCAGCAGCACTGGCAGCTTGTAGTGGACTTTTGGACCTCCGTATATCCTTCACACTGCTTTTGCTTATTCCACCGCAGTCTCTCTCTATAAGACTGCTCTTTTTTCTTCATTGGGGCGTTGGGGTGGGGTTGGGGGGTCGTCATTTATTGTAATTTATGGTTGTTGAGTGTAGATGCGGACACAATTATGTCAATATAACTTGCAGAAGGAATGAAAAAAAAGAGGCGCA
Organism: Mercenaria mercenaria; assembly: GCF_021730395.1. Taxonomy (NCBI): domain Eukaryota; kingdom Metazoa; phylum Mollusca; class Bivalvia; order Venerida; family Veneridae; genus Mercenaria; species Mercenaria mercenaria. The sequence continues at coordinate 23,388,612 of NC_069366.1, read as the reverse complement.
TGGCGTAGTATTTATAAGTAGCCGACGAATGCAGTGAAAAGGTGATAAGCATTATGGTTAAAGCATGGTAAGCGAGAGGTGCAATCTGACTGATTGTACTAAGAATGTTGTAAGAATACACTGGACGTGGAAGAAGCGCGTGGTAAGAAAATTAGTATGAACGTGTTAGACGCCGTGAGAACCTGGCAAGGATGTTAAAAGCGCGCAGTATGAACTTTAGAACTGCACATTTTTCGAGTTTGATCCCCGTCCCCACGAGTCAAAATTTTCAGGAAGCAGTATGACTTCATGGTCTTGCCTGAGAGTGATCAGGGCATTAGTGACTGTACATTATATGCTTATGACATTAAACTATAAAACCATTATTATGGCACAATGTGCTACAATTGACAAAAACAGAATATTACAGGGACATGCAAATGTAAATTTGATTTACGCTGATCAACCGGCAATGACTTTTCCCCAAAGAAATCATGATGACCTGACAGGCTAGGGTTGTTCACATGGTCTATCACACTAACATAATTAATGAATTATATAGTTTATTAATTGTCATTAGTTCTCTTAGTGTAAATAAATTGAAATAATACAGCAACACTTACAAATTCTGAGTCACGAAAACTAATGACAAAGTTAAACACATGTCATTTATTCACTATACACATACAGACTAAAACTTCGTTTGCTCAAACTCTCATAATTCGAACAACATTCTTCAATTAATCTATCGTCAGGTCCCAAACAAATTCCTTTATAATATACTTTTCGATCACTCATACTAGTACTACCGATAATTCGAATAAATTTAGTTGGTCCTGATGGGTTCCAGTTACGAAGTTCGAATGTATTTATAATTATTAATTTACAATTGTTGTAAAGTTCTGCACAAGACTGTTGCATTTTTAAACTTTCTTGATATGCCAGTTACCATTATATACTTAATTTTGATTCATATAAATGCATTATGACTTTTCTTCTGCTTAGTAGCACATTTTATCCAAGGGAGACATTTTTTTCATTTTTGTTGGAAGAGGCGGTATTTTTGTTAATATAATATGTTTGGATTTATTCAGGCAGGTGGTTTAAGCTTATTATACTGATAACTGTAAGTGTCAATAGAAATTTTATATATGATATTATGTATTTTTGAAAATATATACATATATGGCGGCCATCTTGGATTTTTCGGCCATATTGGATTTTTCGGAGTGGGTCTCATGCTCATTTTTAGTATTTTTCCCTAAAGTAGTTATGTACCAAGTTTCATGCTTTTCCCATTTTCTGAAGTATTTTTACACCATTTTACTGTACTATAAAAGGATCTTCTTGAAAGAAGTACTTTTGATATCCATGATTTACCAAAAGCCCTTTTAGATAGTACTGTCTCTAATCAATGGTATGTTAGTTCTGCCACAAACCATTAGTGTCTTGGTCATGCCTCTAATCATTGGTGTCTAATTCCTGTTCTAACCATTTTTGCATGTGTCCTGCCTAAAACCACTTATGTCTAAGTCCTGCATTTTTCAATTTTGTGTTAAAAATATTACAACAGGGTTACCGATATCATAAACTATGGAAAGTTTTACTAAATTTTACTACAGATCGTTTAAACTTTTAATAAAAAATATATAACACAAACGTTAAAAAACTTTCAAAACTTGGTCTTAAACACCCGGTATACTATGAAAATGTATAAAGTAGTTTCGAAAACTTAAATATAATGCTTATTCTAATAACATATTTCTAAAATGTGAGAGGATGTAGTGCAAAAATCGTTAAGTACAGTGCATTTTTTTGTTGACTGACCTCTCTACAGTTAATCGCTATCCTATATGATTGTGCGATGACTAATAAAGTGCAAGACTCTTTAATGCTTTTTCTCCTAAGTCCTACAAAAACGGACGGAAGGAGTGGAATTTTGTCTTGCAGCTTGCCTAGTCGTCTTAACTGTTAGGCGGTTGGTGCTCTGACCTCGGGCAAGTTGTTGAGTACATTGGTGTAATTATATCTTACACTGACCCTATTTTTATGTTTTATTTTATGATATGGTATTTAAGCACTAATGATAGAGCCTTTCTCAGCGGGGGTGATTTTGTTTACACTGTCTTTTCTAACGTGTTGAAAACATGGTAAGTGTGAGGCTGGCATATCTTAAACTCGTTTAAACCCCCAACTTTCCTTTTTATAGGTTACTGAACGTCCAAAGGCGGGGCCTCTATTTTCAACTTGTCTTCGATCCGTCTCGTACTTTGAGTTGTGTTTGTTGTCTCGTTTTTTCCCTTATTCTCCTCACAACTCCCGTCGCCCCATTCCGTCCCTTTTCCTTGCATTTATGCTCCCTTGCAGAAAATATTTTCTGCCTCTCTTCTTTACCAACAGTAAGTTTTTGTGCTCACCATAATTTTGACCACGTGTCGTCTTTAGACAGTACCCTACCTTTGTTTTTTATCTGCTTATGTATGTGTGTGTGTGTGTGTGTGTGTTATGAGCAGTGCCTCACAGTGTTGTTGTTTTTTCTTTTCTTTCTTTTCTGCTCTTTTATCTGTGCATGTTAGCTGCGACTGTGTATGTGTTTTGTACGTGCGTGTCTGCGACGTTGTAGGAATACTGCTTTTGAGGACCGTGGCTTTCAACCTTGTTCCACCTTCTGTATTTCTGTGTTTGGGGTGGTTTGTGCTTCCAGGAAATCTACCCTCACATTTTATCTTTTTAACTCCTGTCTTACCATTTGTGTCTTAGTCCTGCTACTAACCACTTGTTTCTTAGATCTGCCGTCAATGATTTGTGTCTTAGTCCTGCCTCAAACCACTTGTGGCTTAGTCCTGCCGCTAAAGATTTGCGTCATAGTCTCGCTTCTAACAACTTGTGGCTTAGTCCTGTCTCTAAATTAACCACTTCTGTGTTAGTTTTATCTCTAACTACTTCTGTCTTAGTCCTGCCTCTAACCACTTTTGTCTTAGTTCTGCCTTTAACGATTTGTGTTTTGGTCTGCCTCTAGCCATTTGTGTCTTAGTCCTGCTTCTAATTATTTGTGTCTTAGTCCTGCTCCAAACCATTTGTGTCTTATGCAGGGTCTGACCAGTTTTATCTAATTCATTCTTAATCGTTTGTATTAGAATTTTGCCTCTAACCACTTATGTTTTATTTCTATCTCTAACAATTTGTGTCTTAGTCCTGCCTCTAACCATATGTGTCATTGTCGCGGTTTAACCAGTGGTATTATTAGTCTTATATGTAATAAGTTGACCGTATGCTCTTCAAAGAATATTGACGGTCTGGTCATGAAAAAAAGAATTTTTGCCATTCCAGATACTGATGACTGTCAAGGAAACCTCTGTGTACATGGATCGTGTGTTGATGAAATCAGTGACTATTCTTGTAGCTGTGACGACGGTTGGACAGGAAATATTTGCGATGAGGGTAATATAACGTGCACACGTGATATTTCATTTTTAAACAATGCCAAAATGTAGTTGTTTTAAGCATGTTATTATATACTGTAATATTTGGCAAATTGACTCAAGGTTTCAAAATTTATGTTTTTCCGTTCGAGATTTTTTTTTTATTTTTAGGCATATTGTATATTGCATAAAAGCTAATGTCATTTACACAAGTTCAAAAAGCACATATGTCGTTGAAATTGAGTAATGTGTGCTTAAAGGGAAATAAATCACTTGTAATTTAAAAATTTAGTCTTCAAAACAGTAGCTTGACAAGAACAAGGTGTATTCTTTTAAACAGAGTATACTTGAACCAACCATATTTTATATTTCATTATATAATATGTACCATTTTAAGCATATCTGTTATGCGATGAAGACAAAATAATGAAACAAAGGGAGGTAAAAGAATTGAAATAAGTGTGTGCTTTTTAGCATCATACATAATCAAATTTATAAACTTATCTGTAAACTTATTGTATTTATTTGATAAAATAAGTCGTCATAATTATAGGTTATTAGCTTTGTATCGGAAAATATTGCGCGACTTTAGGAGCGCAGTATTCTCTGCTGAAGAACGAGTGCATATTTCCCGATGCAAAGATAAAAACCTTTTTTATTACATATGCATCTTCACGTATAGATATTGTAAATATAATAAATATGTTCAATAGCCTGAATAGGATAGACAATACTGAACTAAACAGAAAAAAAATAGTGCAACAACACACACTGAATTATGTCACGCACCCGATATAAAATTTAGGCGTCAGTGTATGGAAAAATATTGACGTTTCCGGTACTATAGTGTAACTTAACGGGGAATAGAAACGTGTATGTAATAATCGTCATCATGTATACAGCCTGATATTTTAGAATGAATATCCACTTAGTACCTTTTATGTCTCTATTTCGGAGCAAAATAAATCTACCGATGCTGTGTTATACAAATGCTTTATTTCAAATATTAACTGCAGTCAAATAAATTGAAAAAAAATAGTGCAGTAATTTTGATATATATGGTTGCTATCGTTACCAAATTATGATACATTTACTCGCGTTTTACTTTTATTCAACGACGGCAAGCTTGATTAATCTTGCAGTGAACTAGAATATTTTCATCTGAGGTAGCAGTACAGTCGGCATACCGAAGACTAATGGTTCTGCCAAAGGATCTGCTGGTGCCTGAAATAATATCTGGAGGTGGTCCTTGTGATTTCATGTTCCATTCAAAGCTGCATTCTTAGATTATTTTGATGTAACTTAAAACCTGACACAGCTGAACATGATACAATTCTTGAAGAAATCGTCACCTCAGTGCAAAAAGTGGATAACTCCATTGACTTAAAGAAGGACTTATTCACTTTTTACGCTAAGGTGACGTCATGTTCAAGCTTAACGCCACATCGTCATAGCTCAGGATTGTTTGCAACTTTTTAGCTATAATTGTGAGAGAAAACAAACTGTGTCTCTCCGGACATTATTTCTGCTATTTGTGAACACCTTGTAGGCCCCTTGACATAAGCAAGCTAGCTCACATGTTCACCTTGGAAGGGCTCAAATCTACACAGGCTAAGGAAAGGTGGTTTGATAGCAAAACAGATATAACCACTTGACCATGGATGCATCATTCTCGAAATCAGTTAGCATTGTTAAACCTAATTTGTATACGCTATATAAAAGAGGATTTAAAATTCCTCTACTAACTTTTTAAGATATTTCAATGTTATTGCATATCTTATTTATATTAGATACATGTAATGCCATGCTGTATGTAACTGTGCTGCTTAAATAATTAACTGGTATGTCGGATTTTATTCCTGCATCTTTCTGCAGATAATAATGAATGCGAGGCGGGAAACCCGTGTGAAAATTTGTCAACTTGCCAAAATATACCTGGCTCATTTGTGTGTTTGTGTAAATCTGGTTGGGCTGGGCAAATATGTGACATTAGTAAGTAAATTTTCAAATAATATTTTGTTATTTCTGACAGGTTTCAAAGGAGATTAAGCTTTATTATGCAAATCGCAAGTTCAGATTTTTTAACCAGCTAGTAATATCTGGCAACATCAAAAGTGAATGACAAGTGACTTTCAAGGGAGTTTTGCATGTTTGATAAGCTTGAAGTAATGGCGTTATAATATTTATCTTGAAAAAGTATGATAAAAGCTCGGCTTACGGAAATGAAAATCATTTAATGAACTAATGGCATCTCGTTAGTAAATTTATAAGCAGAAGATAAAATGTTATCAATTTATTTTTGACACGTTAAATAATTCAAAACTATGTCTATACATCTAATTGCATCATATTATTGAAAATATTTTCATTCATTTAAAATCTACAACAATTCGCAAAATATGTTTTAACCATATTTTAATCTTCCCATAGACTTCCAATATGAAAACTTGTGGGAGGTCAATTTTTTTTCAAATCAGTTTTGCAAACACACAACCATATATTTTGTTTGTCGAATTTTGTAAGTAAATTTCGAAGTTCAAAAAGTTAGGATTTGGTGAAATTGAACATTGTAGAAGAACATTTTTATCTGAAAGAGCAGAACTACCTTAACATGTTTAATGGCAAATCAGCATTGATTGAAGTATTATTTCTTTTCTGTACAATTTAAATAAAAATGACAATTTTTCAATCATGTTTTAATCTAAATAGTTTACTTCATACTTCCTTGATATGAAGTTTCGTGTATTGAGTAAAAACATCTTTTTCTCGTGGGTACCGGTAATGAATTGAAATGTATTCGTTCACTGGGATTCAAGGATTCAATTTTATGGATCGACGCAGCAAAAAATAACCCCCTTTTGCATTAATGTGATTATTTTTAGATATTGACGAGTGTCAGCTTACCCCATCTCCATGTCTGAACGGTGCCACATGTACGGATAATGAAGGAAGTTATACCTGTTCTTGTTCCAATGGTTGGACGGGGCCAAAATGTGATACAGGTATAGTACGATATGATGGATATGATGTGATATGATACGAAATAAAAATATATATATATATATGGGCTTTATGTTGCGTCAGTAAAGTTTGAGTTGTTTTGGCACCAGACAGGACTAAATAAAAAATCAAACCTAATTCATATGAAAAGTGTGAAATCAAAACTGCATTTTATTTCTTTTCCAAGTTCCGTTTTTGGTGCGTATAACTGGTATATGTCATTACGTGGCATAACAAACAATTTTTATACGCATCACGAGCCAGTCAGATTAAACGAGTGCGAATGAAAGGCGGGAAATAGGAAAAATCAATAGGTGTCCACGGATTTATTGACTTGTACACATGTGCGAGATACAGTAAATTGACACAATTCTATAACATAAGAAAATGTTGATTGACATACACTTTTGGCGATTAATGACGTTATCAACATGATCCAGTCTGCAGATTCAACAGGAAGAGAAGAAATTTAAAAAAAGAATCTTTGTTTAACTGGGCTAATGGAAATGAAAATCATTTTTTGAATTACTGGCATCCCGTTAATACATTTATTAGAAGAAGATAACATGACATCAATTTTTTTGACTTTAGATTACTCCAATCAATATTCTATACATCTTACTGCATCATATTAGTGAACACATTTTCATTCATTTAAGATCTACATCGTTAACAAACAAATGGCAAAAAAAGAGTTTAATCAAACTGTAATTTTCCCATAGTCTTCCATTATGAAAACTTGTGTGAGGTTAAAAATTTTCAAATCTGTCTTGTAGAAAAACATTTTTATCTGAAAGTGCAGAACTATCTTAACATGTTTACAAGCAAAAATCAGCATTGAATGAAGAATTATTTCTTTCCTGAACTGTTTAAATAAAAAAGATTTTTTTATCATGTGTAAAACATTTTCATTGATAAGACAAGGTTTTAATTTAAATAATTTATTTCATATTTCCTTGACATGATGTGTCGTGGATTTAATAAAAGTATCTTTTTCTCGCAGGTACCGGTAATGAATGAAACGTATTTGTTCACTTGGATTCAATTTTATGGATCGACGCAGCAAAACAAAAATCCATTTTGAATTTATGTGATTATTTTTAGATATTGACGAGTGTCAGCTTAACCCATCCCCGTGCCTGAACGGTGCCACGTGTATGGATAATGACGGAAGTTATACCTGTTCTTGTTCTGAAGGTTGGACGGGACCCAAATGCGATACAGGTATGCTACGATATGATGGTTTTAATGTGATCTGATACGAAATAAAAAATATATATGTGTGTATTGGCTTCATGATGCGTCAAAATAGTATAGGTTGTATGATACCAAACAGGACTTAATAAAAAATCAAGTCTAATTCATATGAAAAGTATGAAATCAAAACGGCATTTTAATTCTTTTCCCAGTTCAGCTTTTTGGTCCGTATAACTGGTATATGTCATTACATGGCATAACAACAAATGTTTATACGCATCACGTGCCAGTCAGATTATACGAATGCGAATGAAAGGCGGGGAAAATGAAAAATAAATAAGTCTCCATGTATTTTATTGACTTTTACACATGTGCGTAATACAGTCAATATTTGGTGACACGATTCTATTACATCAGAAAATGTTGATTGACATATACTTTCGGCGATTAAGGACCCGTTAATATGAACCAGTCTGCAAATTTAACAGGAAGAGAAGAGACAAAAAGTATTTGATTAACTCTGCTTACGGAAATGAAAATCATTTTATTAATTAATGGCATCCCGTTAGAAAATTTGTAAGAAGATAAAATGAGATCAATTATTTTGACATGATTAATAACTCATAACGTGTGGCAATTGGTCTGCTGATGCGTCAAGTGTGGTGTGCTGTGTATTGTGTGCTTGTCACCGTGCGCTTTCAGCCTCCACCGCTGGCTAGCCTTCTGGTGAAAAAGGAGCCGAGTGCGTAAGTCTTCCCTGCCAGTACATAGCCTCTCTGCAGACAAGCCCGTTTGCAGTGCCTCCGAGTTGGCGCCACACGGTAACTGAGCACCTTGCGGCCTCAGACAGAGCTGCAGGGGACTCGGAGGAGGTCTGCCCCCAGACATGTAGCATGACAGGCCCACCGGACACGCCCTGATGCCTATGAACAGACCCCCAGCTATGGGACAAATAGCTCCTGTGTTCCCAGGATAGGGTTTTAACTCGGAACTAAGGGTGAGGTAACCCCGAAAGAAACCTAGAGAGTTGAAGACAGAGGTGCTGGGCCATTGGCACTCTCTTAACAAACCACAGCACCATGCAATATCGCTATGTCTACACAGCCATCCGGTATTAAACAACGTGGTGCTGAATCTTTGAGGTCCCTCCAGGGGGATTCAGTGCCGGGCTCTGAGCCTCGACAAAGTCCACCCACAGCTACTGGAGGTCCCTCCTTCAATCCACAACATGCAAAGAGAAGAAGGAGGAACATACCAAGGAGAAGAACTAAACCGCATTAACCTTTCAGGCTGATGCATTGGAATGCGGAGGGTGTCTTCAACAAGAAAGCTGAACTTGAGCATATCCTCCATGAGAAAGACATCAATGTCTGTTGCATTCAGGAAACTCACCTACAGCCAGAGAAATCCTTCAAAGTCAGAGGATACCAGTGTTTCCGCTGTGACAGAATTGGCAGACGAAAAGGAGGCATCATGACATTGGTCAGGAACAACATCAGCGCTGTCCAGACCAACACGGATATGGATGACTCCGGGTTCCAAGTTCTGAGCCTCAGAAAGAACGATTTCAGTTTGAAACTTGTGAACATATACTCTCCAAATGACAAAGCTCTGCCCCTTGACAAAGTTACAACTGATGAAACCAGGTTCATCATTGTAGGAGACTTTAACAGTCACTCACAAATCTGGGGATATGACCACCTGGATAAACGTGGAGAGGAAGTGGAGACCTGGCAAGATGATAACAAGCTAAACCTCATCAACAAGCCAGATGATCCCCCAACTTTTTACTCCAGAAGCTGGCGAACAACATCAACCCCTGATCTTGCTTTATGTACTGATGACATACATGGACATATCAAGCGGGAAGTCAATGAACAACTAGGAGGTAGCGACCATCGCCCAGTCCAACTTACTATGACCATTGCCTCTACTTCACCTAACATCCCCAGATGGAACTACAAGAAGGCCAGGTGACCTTTTACCAAAGTCTGAGTGATGAGCTCTGTAAAGACATCAGAGTGAAGGTAGAGACATCAACCGGATTGTCAAAGACTTCAACCCCAAATAAAACTTAAGGCTGCTTACAGCGCCATTCCAAGGGGACAAGAAAGGACTATAAGCCATACTGGAGTGATGAGTTGGAAATCTACAGGCAAAGTTATCAGAAGCCGGGGAGGAAGCAGAAAACAATCCCTCACAAGAAAATAACCTCTCTCTACAGCAAGCCAAGGCCAAATTCCTCAGGCACAAACGAGAAGCACAGAGGAAGAGCTGGAGAAACAAAACACCTCGCTCAACCTAGAGCGAGATGGCCAAAAGCTGTGGAGATTGACGAGACAGCTGAACGATGAAGAAACAGGAAGAGGCTCAGTAACTTTGGAGAGAATGGTGAACTTTTGACGGGTAAACAAGCGGCAAACACTTTTGCCTCTAACTACAAAGATGTTTCCAACATCCCCATCAACAGAACGGCAAAGGGAAGCCCGAAGAGAAAAAGGGAAAGGCAGACAAGCCAAGTGACACCAGAATGCATGAAGCAGGGTCTTAAACTGCATGAGCTACAGACAGCACTTAGGCAGTTGAAGACAAAGAAGTCTCCTGGACCAGATGGAGTCACAAATGAAATGCTGACCCATCTAGGCACTGAAGCAATTTGCAAACTCCTGGAAATTTAAAACTCCAGCTGGACACTAGGACTGCTTCCACAGACATGGAAAGAGGCGGTCATGATCCCCATCCACAAGAAACGGAAGGATCCAAAGAAGGCTGCAAGCTACCGCCCAATCAGCCTAACCAGCTGTGTTGGAAAGACCATGGAGAGGATTGTTAATGCACGCCTGAAGTGGTACATGGAGACTAACAACCTATTTGCAACGCAACAAGCTGGCTTCAGATAATTCCGCTCCACTGAGGACCAGACCACTTATCTATCGCAAGAGATAGAGGACGCCTTCCAAGAGCAGAAAGTCATGCTTACAGCATGGATTGATCTGCAGAGGGCGTTTTACAAAGTCTGGACTGATGGACTCCTCATCAAGCCGATGAGGACTGGAGAAGGAGGTCACATGCTGAGGTGGATTAAGTCATACCTCCACAACAGGAGAGCAAGAGTCAGTTTAGAACATGCCAGCAGTAGGAAGTTCCTGTTGCGTCATGGTGTCCCACAAGACGGAGTCTTATCCCCTACACTCTTCTTGCTTTTCATCAATGATCTGGTGTCTGAACTACCGAAAGGAGTTAAGGCTGCTCTCTACGCTGACGATCTGGTGTTATGGTGTAAGGAAGAAAAATGCCACTACAGCCACATACAGGATGCAAGAAGCCATCAACAAGCTTTCAGCTTGGGCTGAAGATTGGTGTGTATCGATCAATACAGAGAAATCGTCCACCACACTATTCTCCCTGTCGTCAAAGCAGAGGCGGGTAAAATCAAAATGGGAAATACTTCGCTGATTTAAGCAGACGAGGGAAAATACCTTGGAGTGACCTTTGACAAACGGCTAACCTGGAAGCCCCAATTAGTCAAGCAGAAGGGAAGGCCCGTAGGAAGCTTGCCATGATGCCAAACTTGCTGGAACAACGTGGGGAGCAAATGAGCAAATACTCAAGACAGTATATCAGGGAACAGTGAGACCCCATTTAGAGTATATCCCAACTGCCTGGTCCACTACTGCCAAAACTAACCAACAGGCTTTAGACAAGGTTCAGAACCAAGCATTGCGGATCATGACAGGTGCTACAAGTCTACACCAATCTCCCTTCATGGAGAAGCTAACAGGCACACAGCCGCTACAAGACCGAAGACATGCAAAGGTCCTGCTTCAAGCAAAGAAGTTCAGGTCTTTTCAAGACCATCCCATGAAAGCCAAGCTAGATGGCTACACAAAGAATCGGCTCAAACGTAGCAGCTTCGTACATGAGGCAAAGCAACTCAACTGAGAGTTCAAAACTGAGCTGAGCATACTCCCCTAGGTAGTGAAGACATCATAAACCCTCTAGCGAATGATCTGTCCTCAGTGACTGTGAGACTTGCTGTTCCTCGTCTTGACAGCGGGAAGCAAGAGGATGAAGGCATTCGGAAGAGCCTCACACTTGCTATGATCAATGAAGACTATCCTCCGGAATTATGGACTCATGTCTATACAGACGGATCAGCCACATGCGCCGTCAAAGATGGAGGAGCAGGAGTTTTCATTCAATACCCATCTGGCAAGAGAGAAACACTACATGCAGCCACAGGAAAACACTGCAGCAATTACAAGGCAGAGACTGAAGCACTCATGAAGGCCGTCTCAATGGTTGAAGACTCGCAGAAGAAAGCTCCTCAGTCGTCTTTCTCACAGATGCACTGTCTGTCATGGAAGCTCTGATCAACAATAAAGCTCCGCAGCTAGCCAGGAGAATGCAGAGCCTGATTATAACCTGCAAAGTAGCACTTCAGTGGATTCCATCTCATTGTGGACTTGCAGGCAATGAACAGCAGACAAAACTGGCTAAGCTAGAGCTCAGTCAGAACAACCAACAGAACCTGTGAGTTACAAGGAGAAAGTCACCATCATCAAGGCACTAACGAGACCAAGGATGGAGGAAGATGCTTTTCATCTCCTTGGTCGGTCTGAACAAGTGATGATGGTCAGGCTCCGCTCAGGGCACAACAAGATCAATGCTCACATGTACAAGAAATACAGACTGACATCATCGCCAACTTGTCCATGTGGTGAAGAAGATCAGACTGCGGAGCATATACTTCAGAGATGTAAAAGGCATGACCAGGAGCGAGTTGCGACTTGGCCGATAGATACCTCAATCCACCAGAAACTGTATGGAGGCATTGAGGATCTTCGGCAAACCACAAGTTTCATCGAGGCTACTGGTCTGACAGTGTAGATGCGAACGACAAGAAGAAAGAAGAAGAAGATAACTCATAACAATATCTTTACATCTTATTGCATCATATTATTGAACATTTGTTCATTGATTAACTAAAGTCTACATCGTTAACAAACAATTGACAAAAAAAATAACCATATTGTAATTTTCCCATTGACTCCCATTATGAAAAATTGTGTTTGGTTAAATTTTTATAAATTAGTGTAGCAAACACACAACAATATGTTTTATTTGTCGAATTTTGTGAGTATAATTTAAGGTAGGAAAAATTAGGATTTAATGAAATTCAACATTAGAAGAACATTTTTATCTGAAAGTGCAGAACTACCTTAACATGTTGACTGGAAAATTATCATTGATTAAATTATGATTTCTTCCCTGGACAGTTTAAATAAAAAAAATGTTTTTGAGTCATGTAAAAACATTTTCATAGATAAGACAAGGTTTAGTCTAAAAATTTTCATTTCTCATTTCCTTGACATGGAGTTTCTTAGATTTAGTAAAAGCATCTTTTTCTCGTGGGTACCGATAATGAATTGAAATGTATTAATTCATTGGGATTCTATTTTATGGAACGACGCAGCAACAAAATTAACCTCTTTTCTAATTTTTGTGATTATTTTTAGATATTGACGAGTGTCAGCTTAACCCATCTCCATGCCTGAACGGTGCCACATGTATGGATAATGACGGAAATTATACCTGTTCTTGTTCCGAAGGTTGGACGGGGCCCAAATGTGATACAGGTATGGTACTATATGATGGCTATGATGTGATATTAAATATATGAAATAAAAAATATATATTTTGACTTTATGATGCGCCAACAAAGTATAGGTTGTAAAGCATCAAACGGAACTAAATAAAAAATCAAATCTAATTCATATGATTTTATGAAAAGTATGAAATCAAAACTACATTTTATTTCTTTTCGTTTTCTTATACGTATAACTGGTATATGTCATTACGTGGCATAACAAACAATTGTTTATACGCTTCATGTGGCAGTCAGATAATACGAATGCGAATGAAAGGCGGGAAAAATGAAAACTCAATCGGTGTCCACGGATTTTATTGACTTCTACACATGCGCAGGATGCAGTCAATAATTGGTGACATGATTCTATTACATCAAACAAATGTTGATTGACATATACTTTCGGCGATTAAGGACGCTATCAACATTATCCAAGTCTGCAAATTCAGCAGGAAGACAAGAGACAAAAAATATTTAATTAACTTGGCTAACGGAAATGTAAATCATTTATTGAATTAATGGCATCCCGTTAGTAAATTTGTAACAAGAAGATAAAATGATATCAAAATTTGTTGACACGTTGAATAACTCAAAACAATATCTTTACATCTTATTGCATCATATTATTGAACATATGCTTATTCATTAATTAAAATCTGCATCGTTAAGAAACAATTCGCAAAAAAAAATGTTTTAACCAAATTGTTATTTTCCCATAGACATGCATACATTATGAAAACTTGTCTGAGGTCAAAATTTTTCAAATCAGTCTTGCAAATACACAACCATATGTTTTTATTTTGTCTTATTTTGTAAGTATATTTTGAAGTTCGAAAAATAAGGATTAAGTGAAATTCAACATGATTGTAGAAGAACATTTTTTATCTCAAAATGCAGAACTACTTTGACATGTTAACTGGCAAATCAGCATTGACTGAAGTATAATTTCTTTCCTGAACAGCTTAAACAAAAAAGAGGGGTTTTTTTTGTTTTGTTTTTCAATCATGTGTAATAAATTCAATTGACGAGACAACGTTTTAAAATCCAAGTCATTCGTTTCATATTTCCTTGATATGAACTTTCGTTGATTTAGTAAAAGCATCGTTTTTTGGTTGGTACCGGTAATGAATTGAATAGTATTCATTCATTGGGATATAATTTTATGGATCGACGCAGCAAAAAAAATAACCTCTTTTCTGTATTCATGTGATTACTTTTAGATATTGACGAGTGTCAGCTTAACCCATCCCCTTGCCTGAACGGTGCCACATGTACGGATAATGAAGGAAGTTATACCTGTTCTTGTTCCGAAGGTTGGACGGGGCCGCAATGTGATACAGGTAAAGTACGATATGATGGCTATGATGATATGGGCTTAATGATGCGTCAACAAGATATCGGTTGCATGTCACCACACATGACTAAATTCCAAAAATCAGATCTTATTCATACGAAAAGTATGAAATCAAAACTGTATCCTATTTCTTTTCCCAGTTCAGATGTTTGGTGCATATAACTGGTATATATCATTACGCAGCATAACAACAGTTGTTTAGATTAAACGAGTCTGAATGAAAGGCGGGAGAAAGGAAAGATCAGTCGGTGTCCAGCGACTGTCCACGGATTTTATTGACTTCTACACATGTGCGAGATATAGAAAATGATTGTAAACACAATTCTGTTACATCAGAAAATGTTGATTGACATATATAATACTTTCAGCGATTAAGGAAGCTATCAACATGACCCAGTCTGCAAATTCAACAGGATGAGAAAAGAGAAAAAAAGACTATTTGATTAACTCGAATTACGGAAGTGGAAATCATTTTATTAATTAATGGCATCCCGTTAGTAAATTTGTAAGAAGAGGATAAAATGATATCAAAATTTGTTGGCACGTTGAATAACTCAAATAAATGTCCATACATCTTTTTGCGTTATATAAGTCAATATATGCTCATTTATTAATTAAAATCTACATAGTTAACAAACGATTCGCAAATAAATGTTTCAACCAAATTGTTATTTTCCCATAGACTCCCATTATGAAAACTTGTGTTAGGTCAAAAAATTTCAAATCAGTCTAGCAAACACACAACCATATGCATGTATGTATTCTTATTTGTCCAATTTTGTAATTATATTTTAAAGTTTGAAAAATTAGGATTTAATGAAATTCAACATGATTGTAGAAGAACATTTTATCTGAAAGTGCAGAACTACCTTAACATGTTTACTGGCGAATCAAATTGAATGAAGCATTATTTCTTTCCTGAACAGTTTAAAAAATGTTCATTTTTCAATCATGTGTAAAAATTTCATTGATAAGACAAGGTTTTAATCGAAATAATTTATTTCATATTTCCTTGTCATGAAGTTACGTGGATTAAATAAAGGCATCCTTTTTAAGTTGGAACCGGTAATGAATTGAAATGCATTCGTTCACTGGGATTCAATTTTATAAATCGACGCAGCAAAACATAACCCCCTTTCGAAATTACGTGATTATTTTTAGATATTGATGAGTGTCAGCTTAACACATCCCCGTGCCTGAACGGTGCCACATGTACGAATAATGACGGAAGTTATACCTGTTCTTGTTCCGAAGGATGGACGGGGCCGAAATGTGATGCAGGTATGGTATGATATGATGGCTATATTGTGATTTGATACGAAATGACAAATATATATATATGGGCTTTATGATGCGTCAACAAGGTAAATGTTGCATGGCACCACACATGACTAAATAAAAATCAAATCTAATTCGTATGAAAAGTATGTAATCAAAACTGCATTCTATTTCTTTTCACAGCTCAGTTTTTTGGTGGGTGGAAATGGTATATATCTTTACCTGGCATAACAAACAATTATTCGTACGCAATACGTGCCATTTAGATTATACGAGTGCGAATGACAGTCGGGGAAAAAAGAAAAATCAATCGGTGTCCACGGATTTCTTGACTTCTACACATGCGCGAGATACAGTAAATAATTAGTGAAACGATTCTTTTACTCCAGAAAATGATTGACATATACTTTCGGCGATTTAGGACGCTTTCAATATGATCCAAGTCTGCAAATTTAACAGGAAAGACAAAAAAAATATCTAATTAACAGAAATAAAAAATGAAAACATTTCTTAGTTGAGTTATGTCAAAGTTGCGGTGCATGTATCATGGTCAGTAAAGTAGCGACTTGTAGTTAAAGAGAGAAGAAAATGCCATTAATTATATATTTTTACAATCAAGCCATCCACCACTCATAAAGACGATTTTTGTGAGGACCACCTCCCATATTTCTGATGGACCCCACCACCCATAAATATGATTTTTCGTTGGATCCAACCGCCCGCCAGTAAGATATTCGATTGCCGTCCGACCCCCTCCACGCTTACTGTTTATTCTAGAATTGCCCTTAGAAACGTTTTATTGCCTTCCTTTACACATATTGGTTGCGCTTCCAGGATGGATAGGAAAAAATATGAATTTCAAAGTAACAGTGCCTTTTGATTCATCTTATTGAAATTTCCCAATTTAAAATAGAAAATTAAATTAGAAATTATATTAAAATCTAGATTAAAAGTACGCATTATGATACTTTGACATAAATGGAGTAATTTTTTAAATTCTGGTTCTTACTATGAAACAGGTCCTTTCGTTTCTTGATTAACACTGTTCAGAATGTTACTAAAATAAAACAAAATGTCGTACATATTTGCTCAAATGTGACATACCACCTTTAACTTTTCTAGTATCTTCCACATCCGTGTTGTAGAACCGATAGTGGGCTTTTTAGCTGACCTGAGCAAAAGGCCAATGGTGAGCTTTTGTGACCGCTCAATGTCCGTCGCCTGTCGTGCGTCCGATAACATTTTCTAAAAAAGTCTACTTGAAAACCACTAGGCAGAATAAGACCAAACTTCACAGGAATGACCCTTGGGTAGTTCCCTTTCAAAAGTGTTCAAAATTTTAATTTCATGCAGAAATCTGGTTGCCATGGCAACCGAAAGGAAAAAATTAGAAAAAAGTTTCTTGATATTTGGCATGTGACATCATCTTATGGTCCTCTATCAAGATTCTTCAAATTGTGCCCTTGAAGTGAAAAGAGACATGTTTTACGTAGAATTATATAGTATTATTAGTAAAAAGATTTCAAAATCTTCTTGTCTAAAACCACATGACCTAGGCTTTTAATATTTTGTTTGTAGCATTGCCTTGTGATCCTCTACCAAAATTGTTCAAATTATGCCCCTTGTGTGAAAAGAGGCCCTGTCCCAGACATAGACTTATATAGGAAAAAAAAACTTTAAAAATCTTCTTGCCTGAAACTGAAAGGCCTATGCTTTTGATATTAAGTATGTTGTCTTTCCTAGTGTTTCTCTACCGAAATTATTCTTATTATGCCCCTAGGGTAAAAAGAGGCCCTGCCCTGAGGGTAATAAATTGAACTTAGACTTATATAGGAACAAAATTAAAGATCTTCTTATCGGAAAGGTCAAGGCCTAGGCATTTTATATTTGGTATGTAACAATGCCTGGTGGATCTCTATCAAGTTTGTTCAAATTATGCCTCTGGGGTGAAAAGAGGCCCCGCCCTGGAGGTCACTTGTTGTAATTATGAGTTATATAGAACAAATACTTAGAAAAATTATCAGATCATATTTCTTAAACTGTTTAGTTATAATTACCTAATGACCCAAACAATTAGGGGTCACTTTACTGTGACCTTGACCTACTGACCTTCTTTCTTGTTTTTTTTTAAGATACAGCCTTGAAATTTGGATGACAGGTACAGTTTTGCACACCAATCTTAAAACTGTCTTTCAATGACCACGAATGTGACCAACTGACCTACTTTCTAATATTTTAGCGTCAGATTGCCAGTTGAAACATGTGGCTCATATTACTCAAGTGAGCGATTCGAGGTCATCATGACCCTCTTGTTTAATTTTGTTTCCAATTGGGAAGGTATGATATTTATTTAATAATAACTACTAATGTGTGCATTTAAATTACATATAACCATTACATATGATTAAACTACCAAACAATTAAAAGATCGAAATGATTTATTATTTTCTAGTCAAAACAACTACGACAACAACAACAATGTCTACGACAACACCAGCACGTGAGTATCTTTCACATACGTACTTAATCTTACTACGATAAAAGCCGTATTCTGTTTTTTAAGAATATCTTTCATTTTTGCAGATGTTTAATATGACTGTGATGAAAATCTGTTTGACCACAATAGCACATTTCCAAATTACAGGTATTACTGCGTTACTCTTCATGCGCTCCTCCCTGTTATCAGTAACAAGCATTCATGAGATGTTGCCATATACCTTTAATTATGCCGAAGGGAAGTTAAACCCAACAAAAACAAAACAAAACATTTTTCATCCTATATCAATGACTGCTAGTATTGTTTTGCACATTCTTACCTCACAGAAAATGATGTATCAGGCCAATCATGCTTAAGTTGTAGTATTTGTAGTTGCTGAGTTTACACTGCCAATACAATGTATAGCGAAACACAGTTTGAACGTGTACTGGCACAAAACTATGTACTTTGAACAGGCCGATTTTTATAATTTATATAGCATTGTGTTTCCAATATATTGCTCTATAATGTGCCGAAGACCGCATCTTAAATAACCAGCGGTTACGGAACTACATACGGAATAACATAACATATTGAACGCACAGTTCGAAACAAATTACAATATGTTCTATACAAAATTAACATCAACACATAGCCTGATAGCCAGGCCAATTTTTAAAAAGGATTTCCAGCTTATATTCTTTAATTACCTATAAACCATAAAAGAACCATAAAAGAACACCAACAAAATTAAGGGTCATGTGTCTTCTAAGAGAATTTTTTTTTCTGAATGGTCAACACTACGCAGTATCTTCCGAACTGACATCCAAAATGTCGATGTGAACAAGTGTGAAATTTGGTTTGTTTTTATTTCTTTAAAAGTAAAGAATCTCCTTGAAAATGCTACCACTATGTCGGGTACAGGCCCCAAATGAAATAAAAACAGACCTGGATTATATAAAGAATCATGTCGAACATCTGATGAATGAGAATTCGTAAAAAAAAAATTAACACTTTGAAAGGGAAAAGTGGAGGATTCTTTATTTACACCATTATCCGACTACCCTGGTAGTGCTGCTTGATAACAAATTTAGTACTACTGTGCTATTTAAAGATACTACCAATTTTATACGAAAATAAGAACAAAACAATAAAACAGAAACAAGAGAAAACTTCCACAAAGTCTGTAATGCAAACAAAAAAAATGTTGGCCTGATGCAAGATTTGAACCGTCAAAACTATCATTACAAAATGAATATATGACCAATAACCAACCAATTTACATATTGCTACAAAATGCCATAGCACTGTAAAATTCTTATAAGCTATGTACCAATAAAAGAAATTGTCTTTATTTCATATAGAATTCAGCTAATTTAGATCAATTGTGATACAGTTTCTCAATTTTCTATCCGTCGTTGACCTATTTTCCGCAAGGTATCCATACATTTGCTTCAAGAAAACGAAAAGTAAAAGGTGTGTTGAATAGTCTGCAGTTGAACAAGTTAACTGAAGTTAGGTATCCTCATATTGTCGCAAAATTTTCAGAAAGCGGTCCGCAGAATAAACACTCTACTTTCGTTTTCAAGTAAACAACTCGAAAACATGTGAAAATAATGCCCATTTAGCGTCCGGTGTTAGCGCATATGCGCGAAAAAATGGGAAAATTAGGATGTATTGATTAGAGACTTCTTTCGACTACACCACACACCGAATTACTGCTATATAACCTATACTTACGTGTGTGCTCTATTATTGATAGAAGCAAAATATACGCATGCGCGTTTTGATTTGCTGTCCACGTGAAGATAGTGTCTAAAACTACTGTCCCCTCTCTCGTTCACACTTATCAATGTTTGCAAAAAGTAAACCGTTACAACAGTTTATTAACGTGCATGAGAAAAACTGTGAAAACTCTAATATTTCCGTAATCCTTGAAACTAGAAACTGATTCACCATGAAATTTATTTACATATATAAAACGATGGTGACATTTTGCTTTTTTGGTGAAAAATGACTTCAAAAATCACAAATCACAATGTGTGGGTAAGTCGCTAAAATGGTGACTTTATGTGACTTACATATTTTTATTTTCGTTTTTCAAACAGTTCTGCTGTGCCCCTTTTTATGAATGTTTTATATCTTTTTAACCTATTTGTGCTTTGTTCTTCAATTTACTTCGTCTTTATTTTGTGTATAGTTTAGTTATAACGTTTTTTACTTATCTAAACAGCTGGTTGCATGCATTTACATGCTGCTGTTTGTCTGATACGGGTAGCCTTATTCGGATACTGTATGATTATGATCCCTTTATGTCATATTGGTTCCATTATCAGTCTTTTTCTGAGTTACTGGCTAAGAGTTTGCTTGGTGACGTCCGTCGTTTCGTCCGTCCACAAATTCTTATCGGGGCTATAACTTAAACATCCATGGACTGATGTTTGGCTCAAACTTTGTTACATAGGGCTGCATGTTAGTATGAATATTTCATGTTCGGACTCATAATTTCTATATGCATGGACCACTTCACATCAATCCAAAGATAGAAAATTTATTAGCAATATTTCTTGTCCAGGTCAGATTTTGTATTACAATTGATTAAGTGCAACTTGTTTGGATGCGGCCTTTCCTGTGGAACTTTTTATTTATTTATTTTTAAATAAAAATATTAAGTATACAAGTATTGCTAAGTATTGCTAAGCAATGATCTTAAGAGTTTGGTCATTTGGTTCTTGTAATAAATGAATTCATGTTTCAAAATTTGTTCAGTGCTGTATAAATCATATCTTAATACTATTATGTAGCCAGGATATTGTGTGCAGACAGTCAGAAGTGCTTGAAGGGTTAAATGAGAGTGTGCATCACTCATAGTTAAAACATGACAAGGCATAAGGAGAAATAGTTGAACTTTAAAATGGGAAAATGTGGATAAAGAACTAAAATATTTGAGTTCATCGTTCCAGAACAGTGTAATATAAGTGTTGCAAGTATTCTATCCCTTTCATATGATGACATGATAACAAAATAAAAACAAGAGGGCCATGACGGCCCTATATCGCTCACCTGTTATCATTGCACCTGAGGACAAGAAGGCCCTCAGAAAAAATATCTAAGTCCAAAGGACAGGAACAACAAAGGGAAGAAATTTAACCAAAAAAAAAATTCTTACAAGATATAGATATGTCAAAATACACCTAAAAATTGTAGGTACCATCCATGTTGTACCACAGAAAAGTGGTCTCGGTTTTTCCCTATGGCCAAAAATAAAAAAGTTACTAGAAATAAGCTATTTATAGTAACGTAAAAGGGAAGTAATTAAAAAAAAAATTTTGTAAGTGAACAAAAGAAGGATCTGCCAAATAAATCTGTTGACATAAATGAAATTTCAGATCAGTATCTTCATTAGTTACGGAGATATACCCATTTTAATTTGAAATAAAGGGAGGTAATTTGACATAAAATCAGTCAATAGTTATCTACCCTGATTGTCTCAGTCCAACTCATAACAATAATGAAATTTCAAATAAGTCCTATAAGTACTTACTAATATAAATTCATTTTGATTACAATCAGGGGAGGTAATCAGATATAAAATAACTCTGGAACCTACGATTGGATCTGATTTGTCATGGAATCCAAGATTTACTGTTGTTGAAGATATTTTGGAAGTTTGTATCAAATAAAACCATAAAAGAAGTCTCTATATGGTTGCAAAAACCAAAATAGCCAATTTTGGACCTTTAAGGGGCCATAACTCTGGAACCCATCATGGAATCTGGCCAGTTCAAGAAAGGAAACAAGATCTTATGGTGATACAAGTTGTGTGCCAGTTTGGTAAAAATCAAATCATAAATAAAGCTGCTATTGTGCAGACATGGTCAAAATAGCTAATTTTGGCCCTTTTAGGGGCCATAACTCTGGAACCCATAATGGGATCTGGCCAGTTCAAGAAAGGAACCGAGATCTTATGGTGATACAAGTTGTTTGCAAGTTTGGTTAAAATAAAATCATAAATGAAACCTTTATCGTGCAGACAAGAAATTGACGCACGGACGCACGCACGGACGGACGCACGGACTGACGACGGACGACGGACGAAGGGTGATCACAAAAGCTCACCTTGTCACTCTGTGACAGGTGAGCTAATAAAAGAAGTCTAACACCTACAGGGGTGAACGAGGATCGGTCTCTGGTAAAAGGACCATAATTAATTACTCTATAACTACTAGTTCTTCATAAAACATACAACGAGATTATATGTATCATTTGCTGCACGTTCACTCAAACGAAGAGTTAAAGTATAGAAAAAGGTTCTCAGAGGAAATAACAATGTGTAAGATAGAAATGCATTTAAGATACGATCCTTTCATATTAGCACATACATGATTTAAATTTTAATATTAAATGGATGACATTATATATTAGACACAATTTATATTCAAAGATATTCAAAGGATTGACTACCAGAAGCAATCATTAACACTTGAAAAACCATTACATGGTAAAAGTAATTCTACAGTCGCCCGGAAGGACACATGGGGTCTTCATCCACTGTCAAAAGCTAGAAATGTCACCATGCAATTTAAATATGTCGATGTGGCTATAAATCTAACTTACTGAACAAAATTTCTTATGGTGAAGAAATGGCAATAACGCGAGTGTTTAATAAAACATTTAATCAGGTGCGAAGGAAGAGTCATATTTGACAAAGCGACTTGAAATGAAACAATGTCACTTTCATGATTGATTAGGTTTGGGTAAGATCACTGTCAATCATAAGTTTGACATACAAAGATATGCATATTGACATTTGAGTTAATGGATTGTCCATTAACGTCAACAACTGAGTTCAGCAAGTGTACCGGGGTATTACCGGCCATTTTTTCGACAGTCATATTTTTTCAACCGTAAGAAAGACATTTGTGTAAAACTTTCGAATTTTGTCAGACTATTCAGACTGAAAATTGTTTGAGAATTTTTATAAATATAACAATCGTTCTCTCAAAAATTAGAAATGTAAGCCATGTCTTTCAAGGATTGGCTTCATATCAATAAAATTAAAGAAAAACTCTACCCACCTATTTACAAGGGTTTTATTTTTCCAGATGGGTTTTTTGGTCAGATGGGCGTCAGGGTAACCTGATATCTAGTGTGGGTATGTCTCTTGAACCTCTGTATGCTGGCGAATTCTTGTGCTTGTAGAAGTAATATAAACTGGCTTAATGTTAGTTCAACAATCCTCGCATTACACCCTCTCACTCCCATGTCTTTTACTGTCTCCTTTTATTTTCTTCTTGAAACCCATCCTTCCTGTCTCCCACTCCTAATTTATTTTCAGTAACTTACGTTTGTTATTCCTTTATATGATCCCTCATTTAATTTTTAAGGTTGATATCCTTTTTTATTTATAGTTTATTGCGTTTTCAGTATTACTTCTTACTAAGGCGACCCCTTCACACCAAATATTTTATTTTCCGATCTAATCACACTGGCCTTAGCTTTCGCAGAAGCGGTGGTTCCAACGCCGCGGCGGTTGAGAATTCGTCGCTGAAGCGGTGGATAAATATGGCCGACTGACTTCATTTACGTTGCCATCGTTAAGTTTTCTAATGAGTTTTTCATGTTTTACTGAAAACAACCAGTGAGACAGGAGCCCACATGTGTATTCTTCCAGCCACAAACACTTTTCAGTGCAATTCTTTGTCATTAATGTGTTACTTAACACTTCTGTACAGTCTGACGCGAGACTGCTGTTTTGGTAAAACTACCACCATGTGGGCTCCAGTCTCGCTGGTTATTTTCAGTCAAACGTGATAAACTCAATAAACTAAATAGAAAACTTACCGATGGCAGCCTTAACGAAGTCAGCCGGCCGTATTTATCCATCGCTTCTGCGACGAATCCTCCACCATCGCGGCGTTGGAACCACCGCTTCTGCGAAAACTTTGGCCAATGTGAATACGCCATTTCCATTTGAGGCATAGGGCCTTACTACTTTTAGTCTTGCAGCGTGCATATATAAATAGTGTTTAAACAGAGCATTAACGCAAGAATCTCTGTTAAGACGTGTATACTCTTCTGATAAACTGCAGAAACAGTCAATATAGCTTTATGAATGCAATGTGGAATTCTGTACATCTTGTTGGACAGATGTTTTCTATGTTTTGATTTATGAATATTTATAGCGTGTAGAGCTGACCAGTATCAGTGTGCGGACGGTCAATGTATTCCTTCCTCCTATCTTTGTGACATTTATTATGTTGATTGTGATGACGGATCGGACGAAAAAGGTTGTGGTAGGTCAATTTTAATTTCCTTTAAATTATTAAACATTCATGTTCATTTTTACAACAATTTGAAGTTAATAATGCCTCTGTTTTGATAAAAAGAAGTATTAGGGCATGGGTTCGAAATACATGTACATGATTTTCGATATATAATTTGGAAATGGCAAAATAAATAAAATTGTTTGCTTAACCTTTACCCTTCTGAATTTCTAAAATTGACTGGTCTTTCTTTTAATTTTTGCAATGCAATTTCTAATTCGAAGGGATGTTCACTGAAAATTTACTGACTGAAAAGTGAACAGTGGATACCGCAATCAGCCTGCACAAACGTGCAAGTGATTTTGGTCTGCACTGGTTGCAAAGGTAGAATCACTTGACACAAGCAGGCTAAAGGTTTATACATCTCAAAGAGGTCAACACATTCAGGACAGGCTATTATTGATTAAATTACATTGTATTTGTTTACATTAAGGGCGGAAAATAAAAATGATTATTTCTTGCTAAAATATATTTATAGATTGTCCAGATTTTCGTTGCAACAATGGTGACTGTATCTCTGATGAAAGTAAATGTGATGGTAAATTCGATTGTACTGACAGAAGCGACGAAAAAGGGTGTCCACTAGGTGAGATGATTACAAACATGATTCTACACATAATTCCACATATAAATTTTTCTCATAATTCCACAAATGCTTGTTTTGAGACTGTTGTTGCAGTAAAACCATAAAATCGTAAGTGGAATTAGATTTCACTTATCTTTTTTTTTTTTCAATTAGCACTGGAAAAATGTTCGACTAAATTACTTTTATGAGAACAATTTTTGGCTTACACGGGGTTTTAGCTCGACTTTTCGAAGAATAAGTTGAGCTATCCTACTAACTATGGCGTCGGCGTCACACCTTGGTTAAGTTTATTTTTGTACCAGTTTACATTTTGACTTTTTAGAAAAAGCTTTCAATTTTCAACTCCACTTCCTTTTTCAGGCAAGTGTACGTAACTCATCATTTTGACTGAATTATGGCCCGTACCATTTCCTATTTTGTGTAAAGTGTTTGACATATGACTTTGAATGTTTAATGTAACAGTCTCTGCTTGTAGGCAAGAGTACACAACTATTTTGATTGAATTATGGCCCTATTTTGACATTCAAATTGGTACAATTTTCATACAAGTCAGTGTCAACGATTTGACATGTTGTTTTTTTTGTTTGTTTTTTTTTGAAACTTTGAACACTTGTTTATTATCGTAATTTCCATCATTTGGCAAGAGTACATGACTTTGTCAGCTCTTTTGGCTGAATTATGGCTCTTTTTGGAGTCGGAAATTGGTTCAGTTTTCCTATAAGTCTAGGTTTTGTAACTTTGGACACATGCTTATCATCATGATTTCCATCCCTGGGCGAGAGTACATAACTCTGTCATTTGGTAAGTTGTTCTGGCCGAATTCCAGTCCTTTTTTGACTTCGATATTGGTTCAGCTTTTTACAATTTACAAACGAGCGTTTTGTCAAAACTATTTGACATGTGGCTTTGAAACGTTTTTGTCGTCATGATTTCAATCTGTAGGCAAGAGTACATAACTCATAACTGACTTAGAAATCAGTTCAATTTTTCATACCAGTCCTTATTTTTCCTAACTTGTTCATCATATGGCTTTGAAACTTTGACCAATAGTTTATAATCGTAGTCTACATATAAAGGAAAGACTACCTTACTAGGACATACTTTAGCTCAGTTATGGACCTTTTTGACATAGAAATAAGTTAAATTTTGCATACTATTCCATATTTTGTCTGAACTGCTTAATATATGGGTTTGAAACTTTGAACACTTGCTTGCCATCATGATAACACATTGTCATATAGTGCAAGACTTATCCAAATACAAGATACATTGTTTGTCTTATATATTATTTTTCTTTTGTCTAAAATCTCTGGTAATATTTTGACCTCATACTTCAATCAGTTCTTCGAATAGTCGCGCGCTGTCAACAGACAGCTCTTGTTAGGAACTGGACTAAACTTCGCAATCGTAGGTTGTAGAATAACAGTTAATTAACAGTACCTTAGGTACTCTCTTTTGCCTTAATATAAAATCAGTCTTGATACCAAAAACCAATCCAGTTCAAACGGAACCGCCTCAATAGCCTAGTGGTAGAACGTCCGCCTCGAGTGCGAGAGGTCGTGAGTTCAATACCTGGCTGCGTCATACCAAAGACGTAAAAAATGGTACTTGTAGCTTCCTCGCTTGACGCTCAGCATTAAGAGGATAGTGCCAGGACTGGTCAACCCGGTGTCAGTGTAATGTGACTGGATGGGGGTATCATGCCACGTGTCTACGAATGATATTCCAGTGAGGCAGCACTATAAAGCTGGGCATTGTGCTCACTGCTTCAAGTCGACACCATCGTTTATATGACTGAAAAATTGTTGAAAAAGACGTTAAACCCAAACACACGCACGCACGCACACACACAGTTCAAACGGATATTTTGGTTGTAATGACATTAGATGATATTTTATATATATTTTTAGGAAAGTTGGATTGTAAAATTCCGACATATGTTTCTTTTTTCGGTTCTTACAAATGACAAATGCCAAGTTTACATGGACACAAATGTAATTATAATGAATTTAAGATGTGTCTATCAATTTAATATTGTACATCGCACAGTTTAGGAAAGACCATTTTTTATGTAGAAATATAATTTTATTTGTATTCATTTTTCAGTCTGTGCAAATAACACATTTACATGTAAGGTTATAACGGAATGTGTCAATATAAGTAATGTATGTGATGGTGAGAAACACTGTCAGGACGGTACTGATGAATGGTACAACTGCTTTCGACCGGCAACACAATCTCCTTTCCCTAGAGGTAACTTTATTCTAGATTTTAGCTTGCTCATGGTGAGCTATTGTAATCACGTTGTGTTTGCTGTGCGTCCATGCGTCCGTCCTGTCGTCCTCCATTGTCAACAACTCCTTCTAAACCGATTGCCTATAATAGAATAGAAGAGATTTATTGTTTACAAAGTACAGAACTTTATCATATACTGCATATATTGTGTTAAAATCCGAACAAAACTTATTCAGTGCACATAAACAATACAAACTTGCATGTGTATATTTATATGTTTGCATTTGTGCAAAATTTCATGCATTTGCTAGTTGTCAGGATACTGGTTATATGACCCAGGGAAGTGCCTACGCCTTTAGTATCTTGAACAATGGTTTGGGTCCAATCGCTAAGGTGACTATGTCTTAGACTAGCTGACAAACAATGTAGAATGTCCTTTGTTAACGTAGAGCTGGTGAGATCAAATATCTCATATATAGAATTTTCCTCTGGCTACCTTGCCTAAATGATTCGTGTACCAATGATTCGTAAATGATTTCTATTATGAGCTAGAGAATTTCAGGGATCAGGCAAATCACTAAATGTTTCAAACTAACACTCATCAATTAAAAATGATTGTCTCAAACTCCTATAGGCTGGAGACTCTATACTTGACTGGTCTTTTTGTTGAGGTTCCTGTCAGACAATGTCTTTGAATCAACAACATACCAGTCCTATCGCATAGATGCTCGGCCTCTGTCCTCTCAGCTCTATATGATTGCCCTGACTCCTGTATGCTCAGCGCCTATATGCTATCATATGTAGCATTCAACTACCATATAGGTATATCCCAGATGCCTTGGCTGTACTTCGCCAATAATGCTGAACTGTCTGTAAGCTGGGACTCCTACTATCTCAGTAGATTACCAAACTCTGGGTCTCTGTCTCAGCTTCCCGATGCTCAGCCTATATATGCTATCGTATATAGCATTCAACTACCCTTAAGGTAAAACTTCTATGCGCTGGCCCTATACCTCGAAACCTGGTTGCAATTCTGCAACTCTTCTTTAGTCTACGAACTTCCAAAGTCTTCTTTTTAATAATTTATCCGCCCTGACAGGGTAACTGCAATAGTCTCCTTATCAAGGTACTGGGATAAATTATTACTTGAATCCTCAATGTGTCTTCTTCAACCACTGGATACCGAATGAGCTCTCTGTCATCCATCTACCTATTTATACCCCAGCAGACGTGCTATTTTTAGAACTTGTTACTGATTGGTCCAAATTTAAACATAACGTTTTACAATGAGTACTTGCTCTATCAAATATCTGGTTCCCTTTAACTTTTGTATATGACATAATGTGCGAATCTGGGACTCAGCCATCCACATAATGAACCAAAATCAGCCACAAATGACCCAGATTCAATTATATACAGCAATTCAACAATAATTTTAGCAATGACAACATGAAAAGGGAGTCAATCACTATCTGTGCTTATGTGTTACATTATCAGTATATCAGATATACAAATTATTCTGACACTAGTACAGTCAAAAGGTTTGAGCTAACGGCAGTTCGAGCCATCTTACAATATACATAAGACAGAAACTTTGTATGAACCTACCGATGTGTCCGAGTGAAGAGTTGTGTTAGAACTAACAGAGTTCGTGCGAACGAAGTTTGACTGTATGTACATGCGCGTCAGATTATTTGTTTAATAATTTCATCGAAGCAAATTATATTCAGAGTATGAAATTCGATTAATGGATGGCGATATTGATACCACGAATGAATCATATGGGCGTGTTGAAGTCAGGCTTCTGGTTGATGGACAGCCAGCCGGCGACTACGGAACTGTTTGTGACGACAGCTGGGGAATCCAAGAGGCCACTGTTTTATGCAGATCACTTGGTGCAAGGTATATAGTTTGATTTAGGAAAAAACCCTTATAAATTTATTTAGATGTCAGTGTAAGACCAGAATGTATGTAGTTACAGAGGAGACAAAAACAAAGGAATCAATTTGTAAAGATCGCTTGACCTACGGTGAATACAATAAACTATATCAATTACAAAGTATTATACAGATAAAACTGAACAGCAAGGTTGAATTTTCGACATACAAGAAAGACCTTGTTGCTGCATGTGAATCACAAATAACATGTGTCGTAATGAGTAATAAATTGCACAAGTTATATGTTCTCGAAACACGATGTTATTTAAATTTTAAGTGCGTAGAATGATGTTTCATTCAGAACTCAGGAGTCAGTTGTTCAAAACTTTTACAGGCTATTAAGCTAATGGTTAAGTAACTTTTAGTGTTACAGTCAAACCTGTCTATAAAGACCACCCTTGGGAGAGGCAATATGTGGTCTTTATTGGGAGGTGGTCTTTATTCACAGGTTAAAATACACTGTGAATGTAAAAATGGGAAACAAAACTTGTGGTCTTAAGAGCCAGGTGGTCTCTGTTCAGAGGTAGTCTTTAACACAGGTTTGACTGTATTTTTAACATTTTAGAAGACTTATTAACAATGTATGAGTAAAAAGTTATGAACACTGAAAAATCTTTACCATAAAATCCATTTTGTACTTTATACTAGCATTTCCCACTTAGAATAGTATTTTGAATAAAAATTTAACAAGCGGTTAGTTTAACAATCGGTTAAAGTTTCAAACAACTTGGCCCAGGACGTCTTTGACATCTGCTAGGGATGAGAAATCGTAATTCGCTACAGAATATTTACTGTAAGACGGGGGTAGAAAAATCATTTTTATGATATTACATTAATGTATGGCTTAAAAGAACTTATACGTATATGTTTCGTGGGGTTTACACAGCAAATCAAATGTATTAGTAATAAAATTCCGATCAACACAGAATTTGCACCAGTACTTTTTTGTTTGCAAGTAACAGATAACTTTGAGGATTGGTCATGAAATTTCGATCAGAATGTGTACCATTGCTTAAGTAGACTATAATAGTTGAATTTTAGGAATGATCACTAAGCCTGTGTCAGTATGACAAAATAATCAAGTCAATATCACGCAATATATCAATATTTTAACAAATTAATTTTATATCATAATTGTGTAAAATGCTTTATCATTTTTCATTTTTTTAATGTGAACAACGAAAATGTTTTCATTTTTTATGATTCGTGGAGGTAAACTTGGTATTCATTTATGGCTATGAATACATTAAATTAAAAATAAACGATCAGACTGAACTAAGCTTATTAAGGTGGTTAATGGACGTATCATATTGTGATGCCGGTGTCCGTCTGCCCGTTTGTCCATCCATTCTTCTGTCTATTAGCAATTTAACCTCTGAAACTCTTGAACCCCTTTAAGGATTTTCAAGTAATCGAGATGACATGCAAAGCGCATGTTCTGGATAGCTCGTTTCAAGGTCACGGTAAAACTTAGGGGTCAAAGCTCATACTACTTTGTTTGGTATCCGCTCTGTAACTCTTGAAATGCTTTAAGGACTTTTAAGAAATTTGGAACGAATGTTCACCACATGAAGACGACGTGCAGAGCACATGTTTTGAATGGCTAGTTTCAAGATCAAGGTCACACTAAGGGGTCAAAAATCATACATCGGTCGCATATTGCTCCACTTTGAGGTGCTATTGTTCTTTGATGTCATTCATTCCCTAAGGCTATTGTGTGGCCATTTTTCATTTACATCGGTAAAAGTACAATGGAGAGAATGAATGAAAGAGTAGCCACCAAAATACCCATAGATGGGAACGTCCGTTCGAAAAAAATTTATGACACGCCAAGCTCAAAAAGCATTTGATACAAATTAATGAAGCCTTGCATAAGTCTTAATCATGATATGAACTTGTCCACCTTCTATTTTTCGTCTGACTCAACCCCCTGTTTCAAAAGCAATGGCCCCTAAATAGTCAGAATACCACAGTTTCAACTTGTGATGCGCAAAACTATGAATTGATGAAAGTTTGCATAAGTCTTCATGATATGAACTTGCACACCTTTTATTTTTGTTTGACTCCGCCCCCTCTGTCCAGAGTTATTGCCTCTGAAATATTCGAAAATGCACATTTTCACATTGTGACACGCCTAGCTCACAAATTATTTCATACAGATTAATGCATTAATGCAGTCTTAATCATGATATGTTTTGGCACTTCAAATGTTTTGTCTGACTTTGCCCCCTATTCCATGAGTTATGGCCCCTCAAATGGTCAAAAATGCACATTTTCACTTTATGACCCACCCAGTTTTAAACGAATTTGATGTAAATACATAGAACTTTACACGAGTCATGATGTGACTTGCGCACATTCTTCTTGGGATTTTAGCATTAATTTCAGAGTTACGGCCCTGGAAATAGTCAAAATAGTGTTTATTTAGTTCTTAAAGATCATAACTCAAAAAGTATATGGCCTAAAATTTAAGAATAATGAATCCTTTATAAAAATGTTGATTTTTTGTGGCAATAACCTCTTAAGACTGCAAACATTCAATCATTTCTCGACAATTGTTACAAATGTACAAGCAGGAGCACACTCTGTGTCCTACAGACACATTCTAGTTGCTATATAGAGGATTGCAAAGTATGTTGGGGCACCAGTGTCCTTTGAACACGACTTCTAGATTTTCTCGTGATATTTCCTTCACATCTTTATGTCCTGTTTGTGGGTAAAATGCCAAACGTTAGTGCTCATTTGACAATGTTTGAAATTAGAATAATTAAAGCAGGAAAAATATAATTTGATAACAATCAGGAATTTTCCTTTATAAACAACCTAGACCATAGATATCTAAGACTAGTCATTATGGTAGTTCTAGGATATTTACTTGTATACTTATACATAAAGGTCTTAATGAGAAACAAAACGTTAGCTGTCTCTACTCAAAACAGGCGTAGACTATCTCTTTAAAGTATTTTCGGGTTTGATTGTGATTTAAAGCAAAGCCAAAGTTGATAAAACTATTATGAAATGGCCTCTTTTAGTCTACAACAGCAAACACATTTCATTTGTATTTGACATTTCTGGTACAGCGACCCGTCAAACAGCTTTGCATATAGCCACGCAGCATTTGGTGAAGGCAGCGGGCAAATATGGTTCAGTAATTTCCATTGCTATGGGAACGAGGACGGATTAGAAGAGTGTATATCTTCAGAATGGGGCGAGGCTCATTGTTCACATCAGCAGGATGCTTCGATATCATGCGGTATGTTATCTTTAACATTTTGTACATTTAGTGAACTGCCTCCCCATTTAGCTTAAACGGTAGCGAGCAAATATATGGTCGT
Organism: Mercenaria mercenaria; assembly: GCF_021730395.1. Classification (NCBI taxonomy): domain Eukaryota; kingdom Metazoa; phylum Mollusca; class Bivalvia; order Venerida; family Veneridae; genus Mercenaria; species Mercenaria mercenaria. The sequence goes on along the minus strand of NC_069366.1, from coordinate 23,355,837 downwards.
AAATTCTATCTTTGTACGAGGCGTATAATCTTAGCGAACATTTAATAAAGACATTGTATTTGAAATCAGCTCTGATTCATTTGTAGAAGTTAGCAGTTGCTTGAAGAGAACATTTTAGTGCCGGTACAGAATCCAGGAACGCTGGCTAGGTTGACTCCCCGTTGTTGTTTTATACTGAAACGCTAAACCCCAAAAAGAAACTATATTTAGTAAACAGTTCTACTGATTTCAATACCATCAAAAGCGATGCAGTTCATGCATATGTTGAACCGATATTATTGAACATGATCTATCAGTTAAGGCTTGTCCTATTATGTTTCATATCTGCATATGAGCCATGCCATGAGAAAACCAACATAGTGGCTTTGCGACCACCATGGATCCTGACCAGACTGTGCATCCGCGCAGTCTGGTCAGGATCCATGCTGTTCGCTTTCGCTTTCAAAGTCTATTGCAATTAGAGAAACCGTAAGCGAACAGCATGGATCCTGACCAGACTGCTGCGCGGATGCGCAGGCTGGTCTGGATCCATGCTGGTCGCAATGCCACTATGTTGGTTTTCTCATGGTGCGGCTCATATATTACCAGGCTTGATGTAACGTATAAGTATGTTAATAGAAGCAATTCAGACACTTATAACTAAGTTACTAATACAAAAACATCTATCTTATTATCAACTTGTACACAGTTATAGTGTTACCACTATACGTAAAGCGTGAAGGAGATATTAGAATGTTTTTTCTTTCTTTATTCAAGGTATTGATCGTCTTATGACAACCCCCGTTTCATCGTCTACACCAGGGTCAAGAACAACGTATCCAACATTATCAACACCATTTACGACGCCTGCTCAAGGTAATATGTTGAAGAGTGTATTAGAATAGAGATCAATGCTCTGTTTTTATGTGCATCTATATATTGCATATGGCAGTTTTATTTATAGAAGTTAGAAAGAATCAATAAAGCGGGTTGATTGATACAGTAGCTTGCATCAAACATACATTTCGTAATTCTCCGCAGTGGTGGGAATGCTGACATGCAAGCTTTGTATCTGTCTGTCCAATACATTGAGAGTTAAAAATACATTAATTTAGATGAGGGCAGTAAATAGTGAAAAGAAATGCATATCGAAAAGACCTTATAGTATTTGAATAATTTTATGAATTATCAACCTTTTATACTTACTTATAATATGTCTTGATTGTAACTGTGCAACTACCTAAGGTATAAACGCACTAAAAAGCTAGTCTTCATTTAACTGAAAAACTTTTTGGCTGTAGCACACACCATAAACATCTGTAACATTTTCTTGAAGAAAATTGCTAGTGCTGCATAAAAAACATAAGAAAAGACTGATTTGGTACAAGAAAACCTTTTTCAGTCAATGAAAGAAAATTTTTAACTCAATGAAAGTTGAGACTCCAAGTTCTGTGACTTAAGTTTCCATGACTTATTCTATTATTTCACTATGAAGATGTAACCTGTATGTCAAATATACCGCTGTCATGTGACTTGTTCTGAAAGTAATGAAAGTAGTTCCATAATGCAAAAAAACTGAAATCTCCCTGAATCCACCATTATGTAATTACCATTTTATGGTGCCGTTCCTTTTTGTGTTTGTGTATCTTAAGAGAAATTAGACAAACTAGTCAAACTGGCTGATGCAATCAGAGAACTAGTCAAACTGGCTGATGCAATCAGAGAACTAGTCAAACTTGCTGATGCAATCAGAGACATTGCAGAGCACTTAACTTCGTCTCTTTCTGATTTTTTTTGTATTTTCTGTTTCATTTTCTGTTTTTAGGGAAAGTAATTTATTTACTTCATTTCTTATTTATGTATTTATTTTATGTTTGGTAATATGTTTCTTTTTTCTTCAAATTCGACAATTTTGGTCAAGACACAATTGTCGTACAGATTCTAGACAAATAATCAAAGTATAATTTTTTGTCTGGTAGAGCATCTTTAGATATCTATATATGTAAATATAGACCTGTATGCTAATGCAGTTTATATCAGTTATCCATAAACAAATTACTCAAAACAACTTAAGTCACTTTGTATTGCCTTCATGTGTCGTTAACCGTTTACAGATTAAGTTTTAGAGTTGGGTGTTTATTTAGTTTTCACTCAGCTGACCAAAAGTTTTTGCCCTTCATTGAGTCAAGTATATGTTTAATGGACCTAAACGTTTGCCACCATCTCAATAGCCATGAAACCGTATAGGAATATAGATTTTTTGTTAATGATTCACTCAATAAAACCAGAGTGATGGCCCTTTATTTTAAAAGCTTGTGGCTGTATTTCTAGATGTATATAGCCTAGAGTCGTGAAATTTTGTAGTAGTGTTTTTCAGCATGTGACTTTGTGCACCTTGGTTTTATTTGGGATTTAACCTTTTTACTCGGACTTTTCTCCTTAAAAACAACTCAACTTTACTTAGTCTTGTTGTAAGCAAGTTACAAAAGAGTGTTCAGTGACAAGAAATTCGGGCAGCCAATGGGTATACATCAAGCAATTCTTGTTTGATTTGCAAATAGTCCTAATGTTTTTTATACCCGTATAAATGCACAAATATTGCATTCAATTCAAAAAGTAGCTTGCTATATAAATAAGAGTTTTACTTTCCATGAGTACCAGAAAATCAAATAAAATGTCAGAACATCATTTTTCTACAGCTAAACAGCAAAAAGACCCCCCACCCCCGTCACACACACACACACACACACACACACACACACACACACACACACACACGCACAATTTCAATCCAATGAAAATACAGTTCCATTCTTTTATTTTAAATATTGTTAAATCAAGTAAAAAGCATTTAGTCATGTCTATCTGAGATACATCTTTCCCGTTAGAAAAATAAGAATAAGCTTTAGCTATAATTTACACTTCTTTTTGAAGTTTTGGTGTCCAGTTTTGACAGAATTTTCAAGATTTCAAGAGGCGCCGTTTTGTTCATGTCTCTATAGTAAAAAGTGTCAGATCGCGCGTGCAATCAGTCTGTCGGAAACGCCCGTCCTTGGTGTCGTTTCGCCAGTATTGTTTCTACGGAGATAAACACTTTTTCTTTACTTTCAAATTTTATAGTGAATGTAAATACTCTAATTGAGCCGTGCCATGAGAAACTCAACATAGTGCATTTGCGACCAACGTGGAGCCAGACCGGCCTGCGCATCCGCGCTGTCTGGACAGGATCCATGCTGTTCGCTTTCAAAGTCTATTTTAATTAGAGAAACTGTTAGCGAATAGCATGGATCCTGACCAGACTGCGTGGATGTGCAGGCTGGTCTGAATCCGTGCTGGTCACAAATGCACAATGTTGGTTTTCACATGGCTCATTTTACAGGTGAGAATATTCGGCTGGTTGATGGCGAAAACTGTTTGGAAGGTAGAATAGAAGTTTTCTTTAATGGACAGTGGGGAACAGTGTGTGATGATGGTTTTAATAAAGAAGAGGCTGAAGTTGTTTGCAGATCACTTGGATTCAGGTAACGGAATTTCAAACATTGTGACAATTGTTTTAAAGTTTCTTCCTCCTTAAATAGAAGCTGTCAGGGTGTGCATATCATTTAGGGTTAGACTAACATATAGATTACATAGTCGTTGACAAAAAATCTTAGAGTGTGTTTATTGTTTTCTACTTTTCAACATTTGATTTTCTCCCTTATATAAAAACGTAAAACAGCAACAACAACAACAACAGCAAAAAGAATATAAGTAGAAATATTTAAAAAATTCATGCATACTTGAATGGTTTTTATTCAGTTTTGTTTACAAGATTATTGACGTGTCAACTACCTGTCCGGAAACGTGTTAGAATGGAAAACGCCAGTGTGATAGTAAAGGTTCAGATGTAGAAAACACTGAAATCCTTACAGGCTAAACTCCAATTTCGAGGTTTATAGGGTTGTGCATTTCCGTCCGTCTATCTGTCTGTTATCTGTTAATTTTTATTTTTATTTCGTGTCCAGTTCATAACTCTGTCATAAATCAAGGGATTTAAGTATCACTTGGCACAAAGTTTCCTAATAAAAAGGCAAAGTGTAATGTGCAAACCCCAGACACCCAGCTTAAATGTTAGAGTTGGAGGTCAAAAACAGCAGAACTTTTTTTTTCTTTTCAGGTCTATTACGCAACAAGTCATGAAGGGATTTTGATATTGTTTGGCACAAATGTTTCTCATAATAAGAATATCTGTCTTGCATACGCGTAACTTTCAAAACCCTAGCTTAAACTACAAAGTGACAAATGGCCTTCAAAGGTTAACATTGCATAAACAGGGTCTGTCCAGTGTCAGGTACAGAACTCTGCCTTCTATTAAGGGATTACGATATTGCTTGGTATAAACGTTTACAATGATCAGCTGACATCAGCGCTACACCCAAGGTCTTAGTCAAACTTAGAGGTCAAAGGTCAATAGGGGTTTTCACGGTCCCGACCAAATCTCTGTCATCTAGGAAGTAATATTACTTTGCACAAGTAATTCCCTTTAGGAAAATGAATGCGCGACATCCGGAATTTGACTCTGAAGTGAAGGTCACACTCCGAGGTCAAGCGTCATCAGGATGTTTAGCTTGACTATTCAAAGAATAGCTAGAGCTATTTGACTCGCCCATGCTTCAGCGTCCTGAACTGGCTATGTTTTGGTATGTTAGCAGGTGTATCTCAGTAAAACTGAATACATTTGTTCACTTTGATCACAGCCGTTCATTTGCTTAGGTTCCATAACACTCTTTTTGGAATTTTTTTACAAACTCATGACTCCTATTGACTTAGCAATAGTTAGTTATGTTTTTGTATATAAGCTTGTATCTTAGTGCCCACTAATGGGGATGGGTAAAACTTTACACACTTATTAACTTACATTATTTGACTTGGACTGCACATGGTTCATAACTCTGTTATTTATTTTTACAAAATTGTGCCCCTTTTTTGACTATTATATTCTGGCATCTGACAGCTCTTATTTCCTTTCAGGTCTGTAAATCAATATTCAATGTAAAGATTTAGATACTTTTTTGCACAAATGTCCTCCATTACAAAACCACGTGTGATGTGTAACTCCAATATCTATAACTCAAAGGTCAAGGTCACGGTTGGGTGGGTCGAGGGGGAGGGGGGGGTCTCCGTTGCCGAGTGGTTAAGGTCGCTGACTTCAAACCACTTGCCCGCCCCTCATCCATGTGGGTTCGAGCCTCACTTGGGGCGTTGAATTCTTCATTTGTTGAAGCCATCCAGCTAGTTTACCGAAGGTTGATGGTTCTGTCCAGATGCCTGTATGTGATAAAATAATGCACGGAAGGGTACCTGGGGTCTTCTTCCTCCATCAAAGCTGGAAAGTCGACCTATAATGGTGTCGGGAGACGTTAATCCCAACAAAATAATTGAAAAGATAAAGGTCACAGTTTGAGGTCGAAAGTCAATAGGGATTTTACTTCCAACCCATGACTCTGTCACCCGTCAAGGAATTTCAATACATTTTGTCACAGATGTTCCCCATCCCGAGACAACCTGAACTATGCAAACTTAGGCCTCATACTTAAAGATAAATGTCTCTCTTGCAAGTCTAAAGTTCTGTCAAGCACATTACTTTGTCACCCATGAAAGGATGTCAGTATGACCTAGCGCAAATGGTTATTATACCTAGACAATCATGCTGTGGCGCTTCGCTATCATACTGTTGAGCTTTACCATCCTAGTGTCACCATCCTATTGGTCCCTCACCGTTGTAGTGTCACTATCGTACTGCCGCACTTCGCCATCGTACCGTCGGGCTTTGCCATAGCACCTTCGCGCTTCACCATTGTATTTTCACCTTCTCTAGCATGCACAAAACAATGCACTTAGTTGGCATGACATCAGTCGAATTCACATGCTTTGGCCAACAAGTAGACATTTAGTGCCGACTTTTCCTGTGTAATCTTTATGTCTCGCCAACAAGTAGATATTCAGTGTCGAATATTTCTGTGTATCCTTTCTTTCTCGCTAACAAGTAGACATACAGTGCCGACTTTTTCAGTGTAACCTTTATTTCTGGCCATCAACTAGACATTAATGCTACCTTTCTCAGTGCATCCTTTCTTTCTCACCAACAAGTAGACATTTAGTATTACATGTAACTTTATAATTGCATACGTGTTATCTCACCAACAAGTAGACTCTTAGAAAACCTAGAGATTATTATTTGTTTTACTGATATATAATGTTTACAATTTGCTTTGCCCTTAATTCATGCCAGGAAGAAGTACAAATGTCAAGATACGTTTATACTTTGTTTTAATTCATGACATTTATATTTTATATGAATGGTTTCATCATAAAAGCATCTCTACCTTGTTATGTAACGGCGATTCTACAAGTGACTATGATTTACTTACATAAGTACTAACCCCTGCTGATGACAATAATAATTTTACGCTCTCATGTGAATTGTGTTTTCTATTTTTAGCACCTACTCCTCCTACTATCTGAGGTTCGGGTCTAGTTCTGCGCCGATTCATTTGTCTCATTTATACTGCCCGACAGGGAATGAAAACAGTATATTTGATTGTCAATACAGGGAACCAGACTGCAATCATTGGGAGGACCGGGGTATACGCTGCTGTAAGTTTATTTAATACATAGTCAATAAGTAACATTAGACGTTAGTTTCTTTCCAAACTGACGTCCAAACTCATATCGGCAGCCTGACATCATTTGAGACGTCAGTTTAATGCATGTCGTCGAGTTTAAAAGTTCTTTAAAGATATTTTAGTTCGACTTTTCAAAACATATGTAGAGATATTGAACTCTGTGGACTCTTTTGTGTCTTTGTCGGCGTCTGCGTCGGCGTACAGTTTGGTAAAGCTTCTGTATGTATGCTGGTATCTAAGTAACCACTTGTGGGAAAAGGTTGAAAATTGACAAACATATTCACTGTGATAAGCTGACTTACATTTCATAGGTCTCATAACTCTGCTGTTTTACAAAATTAGGCCCCTTTTTCGACTTCTATATTCATTCAAATGACAAGGCTGTTGAATAGTCAAGCGTTGTTGTCCTACAACAGCTCTTGATAATTTTACTTATTAGCAAAAGAAAATCTACGATTTATTTAATAATTATAAGTTAAGTACGTTTATGCAAAAAAGATCATTAGATTCGCATCAAGAAATATCAAAATTTCGATGAAAAAGTTTGGGCTCCTGAAGTTGCGCAAAATTTCTGCAGCAGAGCCGACATGTCTACATATGTCTGGATACCTATAGATTTTTAAATTTCTATAAGCTTCGTACTGATCATCAATCTGGTGTCACTGACTATTGTAGATTTCTTCTAGGAAATCGTCTTCGGATAAAAGCCAGAATATCGTGATAAGAAAATGAGGCTTATACATAGACCTAATAGATGATCAGTTATGAGAAATATAAAATCAAGTAATTGGAAAATCGGACATATTCAGTCTGATCATAAAAAATAAATAAAGACATGGTGAGAAAATGTAGGTTATTTAATAATGGGTTATCTGAGGTTAGAATCAGGTTAGGCCATTTTGGCCCTCTTGTACTTGTATAGTAACACGCAAATGAAAGATCTCGGCAAATAAAAAATAAATAAGCTAATTTTGAGATTTTTATAATAATATAATGCAATTTTCTAATGCTCCAAATGTATGTTTAGTATGGTGTCTGTTTTGTGCAACTTCTTATTCCATTTTGTCGTTATGTCACCCGGCCGAATGTCGCCCCGCTGAATGGTGCCACGTTGCATAGCGAATGTCGCCCCACCAAATGTGTGTGTGTGTATGCGTGTGCATGTGTGTGCGCGTGTGCGAGCGCGTGCGCTTGTGTGTGTCACAAATCTTGTCCGCGCTCTAAGTCAAACATTTCTCAGGGGGCTGTGCAACTCCGTTGGTCGCCTTTGGCCCGCCCTCGGTCAAAAATATGTATTTTATCGATTGTGTACACCTTGTTCAGTGATTAATCAAAATTTTGATATAAGTTGTATTTTTGTGCCCCGCGCATCCCCCCCCCCCCCCCCCCCCCGTTCGAAGAAAAGCAGGAAGGGTGTATTGTTTTGCAGTTTGGTCGGTCTGTATGTAGACCAACCCGTCTCCAGATGATAACTCAAGAACTCTTGGGCATAGGGTAATGAAAGATGACAGAGAGGTTGGTCATGATCAGCACATGACCCTTATTGGGGTTAGTAGGTCAAAGGTCAAGGTCACAGTACACAGGAAATTTAAACGGTTTCCGGATGATATCTCAAGAATGCTTGGGCCTAGTATCATGAAAGTAAATAGGGAGATTGGTCATAACCAGCAGATGACCTACTGATTTTGAAACCAGTAGAACAAAAGTTAAGCTCACAGTGCTCCAGAACAGTTAAACGGTTTCCAGATGATAACTCAAGACTGCTGTAGTGTTAATAGGGAGGTTGGTCTTGGCCAGCAGATGAACCCCATTGATTATGAGATAAGTAGATCAGAGGTCAAGGCCACTGTCACCAGGAACAGTTTAACGGTTTCCAGATGATAACTCAAACATGATCATAAAAATTGATATGGATGTTAATCATGCCACGAAGATGGCCCTATTGATTTTGAGGTCATTAGGTCAAAGGGTAAGGTCTCATTGACTCTAAATAGTTAAATAGTTTCCGGACAATAACCCAATAATGCTTGGGCCTAGGATCAAATACTTGAAAGGAAGGTTGATTGTGATCAGCAAATGACCCCAATTGATTTTCAGGTTAGTAGGTCAAGGTCACTGTGAAAAGAAAAGGTTGCATGTAGATACCTTCTGTCTGGCGGTCGTATATGGCTACTATAAGAAAATCAAATATGAAGTAATAGAGCCATAGGTTCTCAAGATAGTCACTTAATAGTGTAATTTATGCAGATTTCAAACTCATTGAAATGTCAGCCGTGTGCGAGTCTCCTATATATGCGGTGTTATTTGAAATGTGGATGCATCGTATTATGTAATCTGTCGGCATGGTTTGCTTAGAATCTCAGGTTTCTAGAATGTACATGCACTGTGCTCCATTGCGGACAAATGTCCGTAAGAGTGTGTTTAACTAGATGTATATATCTTTATTGCATGTAAGGCCGTGTTTGTAACAACTATAGAGTATTCAAGGTTTGCAAGTAATTAGAAGTGTGAATTACACATCCATGTAATTAAAAGTGATCAGTCTTCTGGTAAACAGTCTAGAGGTACCGCTTCACGCGAAATTTTGATCCAGCGTAAATATGTGCTTTACATTATGTAATACACATTTCATTTGGTGAGAAATATCCAATTACGACAGTTGATTAAAACCATTTAAACACGACATAAAAAGAACATTTGTCTGTGTACAATAGAGTTCAACGTAAGCCCTTGCTAGAGGTTGGGTGTAGGGTTGGTAGGTGATGTACATTTCACACATTCCTTTTACCTCTCATGAGCACACTCAGTCAACCAGAATACTTTTAAAGCACATCTTCTTACTGATAATATGAAAGATCAATTCTCTTTGATTTTGAAGACTAGATTTGAATTTTCACTTGTATTATGCCACTCAATGAAATATTGCACCTGGTATTTACCTATTTGAAGATATTTCAGTGTTTCACTGAAAGAAACAAATGTTCTCTGTATGCAACGGGATATCTGTAGATATTTGTAAAATAAAAGCGTTAGAAATAACTGATGGTGAATAACATTGGTATCGCTTTTCCAACCCTCTTGAGACGGAGATGTTGCTGATTGACGAAAAGGGGCCTTTTTATAATAAGTCGGTTATAGGTACACTTATTGACATTCTAATGTATTAAGTTTTGCCTTCACTACGCTGCGCACCGTTTGGACAATCTTAATTGCATTAGAAAGTCAATAAAGGATCTATAACCTATACATCAATTGCAGTCTTTTTGTAGGAATACAAATTTGATAATGTTAGAATGTAATGTAGTACGCACATACATAAATAATAAAGATGATCATTGTCAAAATACTAGATATCGCACCAATTAGTGAACTTACTGATAATGATATGATCGTTTTTTTATATATAAACATAGATGGTGACCCTGACATAGACTGCAGAACTGAACCGGATATTCCAAGCGTTAACTGTACCTTTAGTCAGGATACGTGTGCGTACAGCATGACAGTGATATCTGGCAGTACAAACTGGAGATGGGCACAGGGTGACGAATTTGGTATGATTCATGCAACGAACACCTCCGATTCTACTGGTACTGAATTACCTTTCAATTAAGTAATCCAATCAAATAGATTAAAATTAAATTGGGTTGATAAATGGACTGTGTAGAGAAGGAAGTGCAATATGTATTCGACTGAATGGTCCCAGCTGTTACCACAGAAAGTTTGTCTGTTTGTTTTGGATTTAACGCCGTTTTTCAAAAGTATTTCAGTCATGTAATGGCGGGCAGTTAACTTAACTAGTGTTCCTGGATTCTGTACCAGTACAAACCTGTTCTCCTCAAGTAACTGCCAACTTCCCCACATGAATGATCAGAGTTGGAGGACGAATGATTTCAGATACAATGTCCTTTATCAAATCGTCACGGAGAACATACACCCCGCCCGGGGATCGAACTCGTGACCCCGCGATCCATAGACCAAATGCTCTCCCTACTAAGCCAAGCGCGCGGGCTCTCACAAAAAGTATCTGTGTCTGTCATATATATTGTAGCCAAAAATACTGATATTTTAAGGGAAATTAAATTTTACTTGAAACTACACAAAAAAACTTACTAAAGTATGCATTTGTATTTTTCAGGCCGTTTAGTGAAATATCAGAATACATTCGTTTCTGAAATGGAAAGTGCAAGAATGGAGTCTCCACTGTTTAATGCAGCCGCTGTCAAAATGAAAGTAGAATTTTATTACCAGCTCCATGAGTCTACCTACAATGATCTCACATTTAGTCTTAATGAAGAAAAGGAGGGAGAGCAGATCTTATGGAACAGCATTTATCTTCGGCGTGACCAGGAGTACCAATGGCTGTACGAATGTGTACAATTGTCTGACTTGAAAGACACTTCAAACTGTAAGTTATTTACATTTCTCTTCAGTGTTGTTACTGTAGTTTCAGAGATACTTTCAATCTTTTTGTCATCGCTTATTTTCAAAAATGGAGGTTTCTTGTGAAATCAGAAATGCTGATAAATTTAGGCAAATGCAGTAGTCTCGATTACGGTACCGTAATACTACCCTTTGATTCTAGGATTACGTAAATACCTAGACAACCTTATTAGTCATGTTAGTATGGAAGTATTTAAGAGGCATCAAATGTATGTTGGGACATGCAAAAATGATGTTGTAAAGTTATATATTTCACTTAAATTAGGGAAATATTACAGAAGTATGAGAGTCAAAGATAAATTTTAAAAAAAATATTCCATACTTCAAATTTTATTAGTTAATTGTGCATGTCACTTATATTATATTCTCAAAAATAGCTCAAAAGGATTTTTAAAAAGTATTAGAACTTATTCTATTCTTTAAATTTTATAATTTGATTTTGCGTGTCACTTTAGAGTCTGCATTTAGACCATCTTCCGTTGCTACTATAAACACAACACAACAGGGACTTTACATTAGTTTTTTTTATTCCCCTTTGCCCAAATATAGTGAAAAAAAAAACAAGCGTTAGTAAGAATTTTGTATAGTTTTGAAAAAAAATTGCAGGTATATACAAAAAACGTAGAATACTGTATAATATTTCCGCGCGCCGCCAACTATATATATCGTTTAAGTTTATATTCACCCGAACTGGAAGATCGATAAACACGAAAAAGTAAATCAGGCATGAAAAATCGTTAAGTGAAATAAGTAAGATTACAAGATCATTTATGCATGTCCTTACATTAATTATTTCCCTAATCCTTGTCTGTCCTCATAAGGTTATCTTAGGAATACGGAACTTCCATAATTCTTTATTTGGAGCCGTAATCGTAGCCACTGCCTTAAGCAAAATACAATATATGCATCGTTCTGCAAAGGTATGCCTCTTTTTCGACTATAGATTTTGTATGTATACTGGTATCTGACTGAACACTTAGAAAGTTAGATTGAAACTTCTGAAACTTATTACCAGAGATGGTCAGACACCAGTGTTGTTTTCCACAACTCTTGTTTTCGTATGTCCGTTTTGGACTTACTGTGTTATGGCGCATGAGTATGTCTTTCCATCTATTCATCGGTCTTATGTCTTGTCCGGAGCATGACTTGAAAACATTCGAGGTATTGGTTATAAAATTTGCATACAGGTAGGTGGCAGTCAGTAGTCAAAGTTTAAGTCGCACACTGAGCTCGAAAGGGCAAATCTCTCTGTCACATTTCATGTCCGGAGCATGGCTCATAAACGACAGTCTAATTGTTAATTGACATGGTCCAGTAACGCAGATTTCTGGATTTAAATCGAAACTAAAGTCTTATACATGTCTTTGACCGGAGGTCTGGTAATCAATTATTACGCTAGAATAAAGGATAAATTCAGATAGGTTGTAGTATTTCTAGGTTTTATAAGCAAACATGTTTAAATATTAATTACAGTACATGCCACATTTTAGTTCACAAAAGGATGTTTCCCCACATACTTGAATATATTTCTCATATTTTTAAAGTTTATATTCACCCGAACTGGAAGATCGATAACACGAAAAAGTAAAAAAATCATGTAGTTCCAAAAATGTAGTTTATGTTATTACATGTAAAAGGTGTAATTTTCAATATGTTGGACAGACCAACCAGATGTGCTCTAAACGCATGAATAGTCATCGTTTTGATATAAACCATTATCCCGAATCTTTAACTAATGTTTCTGAACATTTTAATTCCAACCTTCACACAATTGATGACTTTTCATTCATGCCCATAGAACACATAAATGGTGATTGGAAACATCTACTGATGGAGATTTACTGGATGCATGAGTTAGACACAGTTTATCCAAATGGAATGAACTCGAAATATTTGTACTAATAATTAATTTAAGATTTTTAATCTTTATGTTTTACATTTTTTACATTTTTCTCTGTATAATCAGTCAATTCTATACTTTTGATATATAAAATAACTTATAAGCATTATAAATGTTTAAGTTTTTTCCGGACTTTTAATATCCTATTTGCTATCTGCATTTTCTCTGGAAATATTGTATCTTCATAGATCCTTTACATTGTGCATTTCTGTATTATATGTATAATGTTTTTGAATGTTAAATTACGCCAAGCTGTTGAATACGTTTTGACGTCGTTGTTATGACGTCGTGTTCTACATGACGTCATCAGCGTTATTCATTGTAATCATTATACCCCTGATGAAGGCATTGAAAGCCGAAACTAGTTGGAAATAAATTAAAAACTATTGCAGTACCATAGGTGGGTCAGTCTGGTAGAAACTTAAGGTGTATATAATTGAGCCGTGCCATGAGAAAACCAACATAGTGGGTTTGCAATCAGCATGGATCCAGACCAGCCTGCGCATCGGCGCAGTTTGGTCAGGATCCATACTGTTCGCTTTCAAAGCCTGTTGTAATTAGAGACATTAACATTATTTATTATTACACAAAGGAATCTACTACTTATTAATGTAAAGTTGCCATCTATATCTATATATTTCACTTTTGCTTTAGACTCACTAGTATTCACAGCTAAACGTGGGCCAATTGCAAGCTTCGCTGTAGCTGTAGACGAAATTATGCTCACTGATGGATTTTGTGCAGGTAATACCTCCATAAGCCTCATTGTCTAATCATATCAGAACATAACAGTATAAATTCAGTAACTGTCAGAACCAGCATATCCATATTATATAAACAGCATATAATTGGTTTGTTTGAATATTCTGTCGTTGATCATTAGTCGTTCCAAGACTCTTACGAAATAATGTTTCCATCTACCAGGTACAAATAACAGCAGCTGACGGAATGAATATGAATAGGTTCAAACGTACCGAGTATATATTCATAGCTTAGGCTGAAAAGAACCGAGTCTTTATATGTAAATAAGTCATATCAACTACATTATGTCATTAGTTTCATATTTATTCATTACAATAACAAAAAAAAATACACTTAAAAGGATGAATCTTACCTTTTCTAGCGAGCCTTCTAGACGGTATGTGCGACTTTGAAAGACCAAGATCTTGCGGAATGTCTGTTGAATGTGTTTCATGTGACAGGACAAAACCTGTGTTTACCTGGATGTGGCAAAGTAACAAAACATACAGTCAGATACTAGAAGCTAATAGTACGAGTTCCCATTGTTACATTAAAAATAATCATGTATTATAATAGGTTTCTTAAAATGACATTTAAGTATATGTATGAATTATACTCATAATTATCATTACTGTAGTTACAGCCTATATTGGCTGATTTAATTTTAAGCATATATATATCAGATTAAAGAAAACACATCTATCGTTCACTTTACATTCAACTGAGTATTCAAAACGTTTAGATCGTTTTATGGTGGCCAACTCAACATTTGGCAACGAAGGTGACGAGGCTGTTATGCGTTTTGCGGTACCTACCCTGGCTAACATTACTGCTGTCAATTTTAAGTACCAAATGTATGATGTAAACGTGGGGAAACTCGAGGTAAAGTGTGTTTATTTTGTGTTTGCTTAAAAAGGAAATGTAGTGCGTTTTAACTCATACGTGTCAAACATGGTTTATCAATATCTTAACTTTTTTCAACGCCTCTTTCTTAGAACTATAATGGCATTTAATTTTGTTTTTAACGATTCCTTCTTTTAATTCATCTTATGCAAGATTTTTTACCATTGCATGTAATAATTTCGAATGACAATTTACTCGTGCTTCAAGTTCATGAGACGTTAGATTTTGACTTAGAGTTTTTCTGTTATGAATCTTAATCAGTAACTTTTGAGGATTTGTAAGAATAGTTAGTCGACAAAATTGTCCGAAAATTGAAAGCAACCTAAAAAGTGAATTATTCTGATATGCAAAATATGTTATTTACGCACATATATCGGATGCTGAGGATTTATATTTTATTAGCGGATAAATGTTTCAAAGAGATTGTGTTGCAAGTAGGGTTGATAATAAGCAAGTTGTTTTTTAAGTGTAATATAAATGTCACACTTCATCCTATGCAGCAAAACTATATACATGTTTATAGGGTTACAACTTAGCAAATTTAAGCTCACCTGAGCCAAAGACTCAAGGTGAGCTTTTGTGACCACTCGATGTCAGTTGTGCATCGCATGTCATGTGAAAACAATTTCTAAAAATCAAAGAACTGAAAGTGCTGACAGCAAGGGGCTCATGGCAGATCATGGATGTCAGCTGGACAAATGTATACACTCAATAATACCAGCCTTTTAAGTTCCACCGTTAAAGTCAGATACATTCAAATATCCTCCTTGTTTCGTTGGTTTCATGCAATATTTCAACAGACTTTAAAGTTTAACCTGTAGAGTATGAGTCAGGACTCCTGACAACTTTCTCAAATAAACAGGTCAATTGGCGAGTGTACGTCATTGGAGTGAGTAACAGAGATGAACTCCGCAGACCTGAAAGCCCTTGAAGGAGAAATCAGTATCTCACTTTAGTCCATGATGTCAACTGTTGAATGTTGATAATAACAATGCTGATGCGCAAGACCATAACGAAGACATGATCTCTTGTAATTACAAACTTACGGAAATATCAGAGTACCATAGAAGCTATCCGACAAATAAACTATTATACAAACTGTACAAAAGTAACAACGAGGAGATAATTACTGATCAATTAAAGTCTCGACATCTTGCTTCCAGTTGTTTGACAAAATTGTGGAGATACCTCAGAAGAGGAATCACGGAATATTGCTTTTGAAAGGATGCTTTTACAAATCCGAAACTTGCATCGGAAAACAAATGGACCATATTGGCGTAATTGTTATATATACCGTATCAATATTAATATCGGCTAATTGTATTATCATTTTAAAAAAAAACAATCTAGTCTGGTATTTATTCTGTCACTAAAGGAAAGAGTGAAAGTATATTTTCTAAGTCGGAATTTGAACTGATTCCATTTCTAGTCTATTCCACTGATTTGTCTTAACAGCGTCAGTTATAGGGGCGAGGGACAGAAAATTAAAAATTCCACGAATCTACGTAGATACCAGTGCAAAAAAAAATCGTGAAATTCCCAATTAGTGATGAGCGGATGTCTTGCAAATGTTTAACACTTCATCGTGACATTTTCAGCCGGCCGACTCCGTTGTTGTCTAAGAATTTAGACCCGGTCGCCTACACGAAGCTAAGAAATTCGATTCAAGCATTCATTCATTTATATTCCACAAAATTATTCGTGCGCAGGAATCCTTAGTTCTATTAACAGTATAAATAACCAGTTGAATATCAAGACCTTTAAAGTACATCTACGTACTTTATTTAAAAAACGTACCGGGCCAAATGCGTCACTTATCAGTCAATTAGAAGTACAAGCCTACAGTGTTTTAGAAAATAAATTAAGTCGGTAAGATAAGGGAAGTAACACAGTCTTACAGATTTCTGTATCAATAGTATGATGCACCACGGGAATGCTAATCAAAAAATAGCCAGGCTTTTCCCTGAGGGAAATGTAACGTACTATAAACCTTGGTATTGAATGCTCATAGAAAATTGTCTTAATGCTCAAAACAAAGAATTTGACTTGCGTATCGTCAGTTAACAAATAATAGCATGTAAAACCGACAACTATGAAGGTTTAAAAATAGGCAGCCGATAAGCGCAGATAATTCTGCTGGAAGCGTCTATTACATTTGATTATTCGATACAGTTCGCGCATGATAGGCATGATTTCATTTTCGCGTAGGAAGACATTTTATTCTTAATTCTGTAATTTCAATATTTAAACAGCGAATTTCTCTTGGGTAATTTCTTTTGTGCAAGTAATATCACTTCAAGTCCATTTTCCTCCTGATATCGCAAATGCTTACCGCTGCTTTCTTCTTGTTAATCAATGACTACTTTTTATGCAAATTTGGCGGTTCAAATCTAAAGGATTTCATTGTGTGTCTTCGGATTAAGCCTAACTAAAACCACTGTCTCTGACGAGACCGTTGCTAAAATCTTCTTCTTCAGAACCACTGGAAAGATTTACATCAAACTTCACAGGAGAAATCTTTGGGTGACCCCCGTTCAAAATTACCCAAAGAATTGAAATCCATGCAGAACTCTGGTTGCCATGGTAACCAAAATGAAAACTTAAATCGTCTTGTCCAAATACACACGTCCTAGGGCTTTTGTAAATGGTATGTAGTATCATCTAATGGTCCTCTACCAAGGTTGTTTAAATTATTCCCCTAGGGTCAAATATGGCCCCGCCCTGGGGTCACATGGTTTACATAGACCTATACAGGGAAAACGCATAACTTAAGATTCTTGTCCAAAACGACAGGGTCTAGGGCTTTGATATTTGGTATATAGCATCATCTAGAGGTCCTCTACCAAGATTATTCAAATTATACTCTAGGGTAAAATATTATCCTGCCCTGCACTTGGTTTACATAGTCTTATATAGGGAAAACTTTCAAATCTTCTTGTCCAAATTCACAGTCCTAGGGCTTTGATATTTGGCTTGTAGCAACACCAAGAGGTCCTGTTTGTTTGTTTTGGGTTTAACGCCGTTTTTCAACAGTATTTCAGTTATGTAACGGCGGGCAGTTAACCTAACCAGTGTTCCTGGATTCTGTACCAGTACAAACCTGTTCTCCGCAAGTAACTGCCAACTTCCCCACATGAATCAGAGGTGGAGGACTAATGATTTCAGACACAATGTCGTTTATCAAATAGTCACGGAGAACATGCGCCCCGCCCGAGGATCGAACTCACGACCCCGCGATCCGTAGACCGACGCTCTACCTACTGAGCTAAGCGGGCGGGCACCCAAGAGGTCCTGTAGCAAGATTGTTCAAAGTATTCCCATAGGGTCAAATATGGCCCGCCCGGGGGTCACCTGGTTTGTAAACACTAACATAGGGAAAAACTTTGAAAATCTTCTTGTTTTAAACCACAGCACCTAGGCCTTTGATATTTTGTTTGTACCACCATTTGGTTGTCCTCTACCAAGATCGTTCAAATTATTCTCCTACGATATTGCCCCGCCCAGGGGGTCAAATGGTTTATATAGAATTGCATAGGAAAAAAACTTTCTTGTCTGAAATCACAAGACCTATGCCTTTAATATTTGATATGTAGTATTGCCTTGTGGTCCTCTATAATGATTTTTCAAATTATTATTCTAGGATAAAAAGAGGGCCTGTCCCGCGGGTCCCTAGTTTTTTCAAAGATTTATTTAAGTTTAAAAGATCTTCTTGTCTGAAACTGCAAGGCCTAGGCTTTTGATATTTGGTATGTTGAATTCCTACTGATCATCTACCAAAATTATTCAAATTATGCCCCTGGGTTGAAAAAAGGCCCAGCCCTAGAGGTCCCAAGTTTCATATAGACTTGTATCGGAAAAAAAATAAAAATCTTATCTATGCCTATGTCTTTGATATTTTGTATGTATCATTGCCCAGTTGATCTGTAAGAGGACTGTTCGAATTATGCCTTGGAGGTAAAAAGAGGCCCCTCCCAGGGGTCACTTGTAATATGAATTATATAAGAAAAATACTTCAGAAGTTGTCAGATCATATTTCCTAGACTGTTTAATTATAATTACCCTGATGATCCATAATGGTTAGGGGTCACCTGACTGTGACCTTGACCTACTGACCTCCTTTCTTGTTTTTTATGATACAGCCTTGAAAGTTGGATGGTATGCACAGTTTAGCGCACCAATCGTAAAACTGACTTTCAGTGACCATGAATGTGACCTACTGACCTACTTTCTTGTTTTTTAAGATACAGTCTTGAAATTTGGATGACATGTACAGTTTTGCAGTCCGATCTTAAATCTAACTTTCAGCGATCATGAGTATGAAGTACTGACCTACTTCCTTGTTTTAAAGATACGGCCTTGTAATTTTGATTACATGTACAGTTTTGCACACCTTTCTTAAAACTCCTTTCAGTGACCTTGAATGTGACCTACTGACCTTCTTTCTGTTTTCGTTTTAAGATACGGCCTTAAAATTTAGATAAACTGTACAGTTTTGCATGCCAGTCTCAAAACTGACTTTCAGTGACAATTAATGTGACCTACTTTGTTAATATTGTAGCATCTTTTTGACATTTGAAACATGTCGCTCATATTACTCAAGTGAGCGAGCCAGGGTCATCATAACCCTCTTGTTATACCATTGAGCTTTGCAAGCCGGAAACTATCTATGTTACAGGTACTGCTTTATGAGAAGGATAGTTTACAATCAAGACTTCATACACAAGACGGTAGCTTTAGTGATCAGTGGATGGAGATATGCGTACAAATTCCAGCCGATATTGACTCAACTAGAAGCTATGAAATAGCGTTCAAAGCAATACGTGGGAATGGACTGAGGGGTTATATTGCGATAGACGATGTGAAACTTACGACCGACAAATGTCCACGTATGTATATTTAAATACATGTATATTTACCTTTTATAAGTTTCTACCATGAAGAAGCAGCCTAAACAAATTGTGTTACTGCTGTGAATATTGTGTCCATTCCTCTTGTGAATAAGATATTAAATACACATATCCAAGTCTTATACTTAATAATATATTGTATTCTGAACAAAACACATTTAATTTAATAGTTTCAATACTTTTTGTCTTCATATCAAACAGAATGATTTCCTTAAATTAAATATACATTTCAAAAATACATTCAGTATGCCTTCATGAACGTATGAGTTTCTAAGTACTTGCACAAAAATATATATAAAACGAAAATCCTGAAACTTGTGTTATCAAGTATTCACACTGTATGATGGCGCGAATACTTAAACCAAGAAGAAATTGATACTGATATTTGGTTATAAGTATGCACATTTTAGTAAATATCATTTAATGTACCTGAAATTATAATTGTTTCACACAAAGTATTTTTCGTGAAATATCTTGTTAAAAAGTATGCGAAATGTATATCTTTATGTGGTAAATTAGTCCATAACACGTTCAATGAGTTTGATAATTATTCGATTGGTCATGCAGATCCAGTGTCATGCGCTGAGGAATTACCGCAGTGTGGATGGAAAACTGGAGGTAGTGGTCAAATATACTGGAAGTTTTTTGAAGGTATGCTTAACTGCAGAGTCATGTAATTATCAATAAAACTCTATTGCTTTATCACACAAAAAACACACTAATCTTAAAAAGTCAGACCAAGATCAGTAAAAGGAGTTAAAAGTTACATACTGACAAATAATCTAGGAGCCCTTGCTAGGTTTGTAACCATACCAATCGTTGAAAAATGGCGTAAATCATAAATCGTTCTAGTATTCTATTACCAAGTGTGTGAGTGATAATACAATAATTTACAGAAGACGTAATTTCCTTGATATAACTATCTTATATGAAAGTGTATATGTAAATGGCTTTCTTTCGGCTACTTTACGTCCTGTTTTGCAATCTGATGATTTTCATATATATATTGAAGACAAAAAAATGATACGTAGAACACTGATAAACACCAGGGGAGCGATGCAGATATCTCTTTCCTACCTTGTTCATGATATTAAGCTTACTTCTGTATGTGTTATTACTCATCAAACTGAATGAAATACCAAATGATGGCATATAATTGATAAGCATAAGCTCTTTATGAAAGTTACGTAAATTTAAGCAAATTCTTCTTATAAACTGGCTGGTAAATGTCCAAACTTTATCAAAAGAACCCTTCCATAGACCTTTATTTTTTTCAAAGTCCTCCTCTTAATTTCGGGCGACATATATGATAAAATGATGTAATGGTTAAGCAACGCTGAACCATGAATCGCTGAACGGAATCGCTGAACGGACCACCGTTCACTAAACTTAATCTGAAGCTTCCTTTGAGAGAGCATTCTCACCTTTTTGAATCGGAGGTAAAAGTAGATAAAAACTTTAACCAACTTTTTCATGTGAACTGTAGAATAATTTTAAACAAATTTAGGCAACCGTGTCAATGTATGAACCTTTATAAAAGCCCATGAACACCTAGAAACATGTTCCCAAAACTTAGACAGATGCTTGTTTGTACCAACAGTTTAGCTCTTTTTATTCTACTAACCCTGGCGTCGGCGTTAGCAACACACATTGTGCAAAAACATAAGGCTATAATTTAAAGGCATATAGTTTTGAAACTTATTTTTTTCCCCCTTTTTTAAGTCAATAACCAACCTCACTCGGTCAGGTACAATAACTCTGACATGTATTTTTGGCCAAATTATGTCCCCTTCTAGTTAAAGTTTTGCATACAAGTATATAAATATTTATTGCCATTTTTGTCACCCTTTATTTCCGACGTGCACTTTGACCTGTCTATAACAGTTGCGTGAGGTGTTGGCAGTATTCAGAGACAAATAGACTGTATCTCCTTTATGATCAGAACCCAGGTGCCCGCTCGTGATGAAATAATACACGAAGGGAAACCTGGGGCCTTCCTCCACCATCAAAGCTGGAAAGTCGCCATATGACCTAAAATTGGGTCGGTGCGACGTTAAACCCAACAAAAATATTATCAGACATACAGAGTTGATTTTGTAACATAATCTATATCTGATTTGAGCTGTAACTAATGTGAATTTTTTTTTTAAGAATTAAAAAGGAATAATGTTTTATGAAAGAAAATAAAAGTGAAAAATCCAGACAGAAGAGCATGTGTAGTAAAATCCATGTCCCATATTGTACTAGCACACATAGTTTATGACCATTATGTTGACAATTGCATTTTGTCTTGTTGAAAATTCTAGGAAAGATGTTTAGAAAAATGAATAAAAAATTATTCTGTCAAAAAAAAATCAAACAAACTTGGAATTACTCCATTTTGTGTAAATGAATGAATGCCTCATTCCAGATGAGGCTTGCGATTTCTTTATAGGTAGCATATATTATGTGGAATTACTTGTCTTGAAAATTTGAGGTGTCTCTTGAAAATCATTAACAGTTTAGTAGAAGTCAGATTTATGTAGCGATAACGAATGTTTCTTTTTTGTAATAGCATCTGCAGAATTCCGAAAGACTGGTTGATGCCCTAGCCCGGCAAAGCGAGGGTACCCACTTATCCCAAGGGATTTTGAAGATGTTATATAACACGAAATGAATACGCGCCAACACTATTCTAACATAAAACGAGTAAAAAAGTAATAAATAAATGCATTGATCTGAACGTCATTTAATTTCCATGAAATGCATGGGAGCTTTTTGTGCCCCTGAAGGTGAGCATATTAAATGGCACTGTACGTCCATGCGTCCGTCCCTGTGTGCGTCTGGTTAATTCTTGTCTGGGCTGTAACCCTTCCATCCATAAAGGAATTTTAAAATAACATAAATTTTCACCATAATGAGGTGACGTGTCATGCGCAGGACCCAGACCCCTAGCTTCAATATCAAGGTCACACTTAGAGGTCAAAGTAATGGTTTGTTTCGTGTCCGGTCCATGAAGGGATTTTCGAATAACCTGGCACAAATGTTTACCATAATAAGGTGACATGTCATGCGCAAGACCCAGACCCCTAGCTACAAGGTCCAGGTCACACTTATAAGTCGAAGGTTAACATGGTCTGTTTCGTGTCCGGTCCATAACTCTGCCATTCATCAAGGGATTTTGAAAATACTCTGTATAAACGTTCCTTGTTATGAGATAACGTGACGTGCAAAATATTCAGACCCCTAGCTCTAAGGTCAAGGTCACACTTAGAGGTTGAAGGTTAACAAATTTTGATTCCATACCTCATTTTTCCGATTTAAATGAGATGTGGAACCAAAATTTGTATTCCTGTTTGGCGCCATATAACCTATACTGTGTTGGTGCGCCGTAAAGCCCAAATAAATAAATACTTTTACGTTTAAGCAGACATCAAATATGTATATTCGTTACAGCCTGATAATACCAATTTTTACCTTTGCATTCATATTCTTTATGTACTGATTTACAATATTTACAATTATTTCAGAGGGAGGCGATGCTTACAGTACTAGCGATAAAAAAGTCCGCCTTGTTGACGGCGGATCGCCCAGTAGCGGCGCTGTTGAAGTTTTACACAATGGATTGTGGGGTCGTGTTTGTCATGATTACTTTGGAAGCGCAGAGGCAAAAGTAGTCTGTAGAGAACTAGGATATCCGTGAGTAATAATCAAATTAGTTTTAATTAATAATTTCTGACATTATACAGATCATATGTTACGATGTCTTATCTATTATGAAATTTCTCTAAAAACATTTTTGAAAGACGATTTATCAAATTAAGTTGCTCGCTGTAACCGTGTGGAATCAGAAATAGACGGTCTCACAACCATTTCATATCCGTTAACTGTTCAGTGTATTTCAATGTAGAATAATTTACAGCCTTTGACATCATATCGTTACAGACCGGAAAATTTGACACACTTTATCATCACATTTGAGGCAGCCATTTGAGGCAGCCATGGATTTGATCTGAAACTTGGGTTTAATATTGCATCGCACAATTATAGGTCATATAGCGAGTTACCAGCTTTGGTAGCTGAGAAAGACGCCAGTGCCCCTCTGTGTATTATTTCATCACAAGCAGGCACAAGGGTAGAACCACCTTCCTTCCGTAAGCCGGCTTGGAGGCTTTCTGACATGAAGAAATCGACGCTCCGTGTGAGGCTACACCACACATCGATGAAGGGCAATTGATATGAAGTCAGCCACCATAACCATTCGGCCACAAATGCCCCTCACAAACTTACAAGTACTCATGCCCAGTAAAAACGGTTCAACATACCTACTAATGGCACAGTAATTATGTACGAATAACTACCGGCTGAATGCCTTATCGCAACTTATTGATACTTTACGGGGGTTTGAATACATCTTTGTATGTATCACCACATATTACAGTCAGCAAAATTAGCCAAATTAGATCCAGTATGTCTGGGATTTCTAACTGTCAAAGCTCTGCTAGCGCATGTGGCATTTTTCGGATGACCTCTTTTTATACATGTACTAACATAAAACACCTTCTATTAGTACTGTACTATGAGTTCATTTGATCTAGAAAAGATGTTGTAATTACAATTATAGAATAAATGTGTTTCATCTGAAATACTTCGGGTAACCATGCCATAGTTAACAATGATATCACGAGGTAATTACTTTTTCGTGCTGTTTTAATAATGCATTGAAACTTCTTAAGTGAAATCATGACAATCATGAATGACATGACAATTTAAGACATTGGTAAAATTTGAGGTAAAATCCAAACTGAAAGTAAAAAGTAGACAAAATTTACAAAAAAAAATGGCTTAAGTTAAATAGATTGAACCTGTTTAGAGCACTTATTGAAATGGCCAGCACCGTTCGCAAACCCTTTTATCCACAAAGGTAGAACTCTATTGATGGAACTAAGAACATGATATAAGTACAGCAGTGAGTCAATGTATAAAGCGGCTTTAATGGCCGACACTAGCCGATGAGTTGGTTCTATAACGACTCTAAGACAGTCTAATGCAATTTAAACAGCCACATGCTTCTGTGTGAGTCAATGCCTAGAACATTTAAATAGTGGTGCTATTACATCAGTGATTTCAAGACTTTAACAGTTTGTGGCCGATTCTTGGTACTATAACAACACTGAGTCGAATACTAGAGCCATATTAGTGGCAGACCGTTGGTACTATAACACTACTTGAGTCGAAATTTAGAGCAATGTTAGTGGCCGACACTCAGTACTATAACAATACTAGAGTCGAAAACTACAGTGTAAATGGCCGACACTCTGTACATTAACATCACTGGGTCGAAACCTAGAGCAATGATAGTGCCGACACTCAGTACTTTAATAATACATTAAACTTATTTAAATTCTAGGGCATTTGAGGGTTGATACTTGGTACTGTCACAACAAAACAAAAAGGGCCGTGTAAGTGTCCGACACGTGGTACTGAAATGATACTTGTACTTATTCCAGTTTTAGGACATTAGAATGGCTTATACTGCACTGTCGAAGATAATTAAATTTCTGAAGATCGTTTGGGAACTCGCTCTTATATGTAAACAGATATATTTCAAACTTTCGACAAACTGTTCTATATGAAGCAATAGCTTATATGACACCAATATATTCGAGGGACAGTGTAAAGATAACTGAATCATTTATATCAGGATTTGAATATCATATCTCAGATCGTCAAAAGTTTCACGAAGTCAGTTCACAATCCATCATGAGGCTAATTCACAATCCAACATGAGGCCAATCCACAGTCCATTTTGAGCTTCATGAGGCTTATTCCGAATCCATCATAAGGCTAATTCACAATCCATCATGAGTATCTTGAGGCTAATTCACATATCATCGTGTTGCTAATCTACAATCCATCTTGAGGTTAATTCCCAATTCATCATGGGACTAATTCACAATCCATCATGAGGCTTATTCATAATCCATAATGAGGCTTATCCACAATCCATCATAAGGCTAATTCAGAATCCATCATGAAGCTAGTTCACAATCCATCATGAGCACCATGAGGCTAATTCACAATCCATCATGTAGCTAATCCACAATCCATCATGAGGATAATCCACAATTCATCATGTGGCTAATCCACCACAATTCATCATGGGGCTAATCCACACTACACCATGAGGCTAATTTACAATTCATCATAGGGCTAATCCACAATCAATCATGAGGCTTATTCACAATACATTATGAGGCTAATCTACAATCCATCATGAGGCTAATTTACAATCCATCATGAGGCTTATTCATAATCCATCATGGGGCTAATCCATAATCCATCATGTAACTAATCCACAATCCATCATGAGGCTAATTCACAGTCTATCATGAAGCTAATCCACAATCAGTCATGAGGCTAATCCACAATCCATCATGAGGCTAATTCACAATCCATTATAAGGCTAATTCACAATACTTCATGAGGCTAATTCACAATTCATCATGAGGCTAATCCACAACCAGTCATGATGCTAATTCACAATCCAAGTAGTAAGAATATGGGTCCTGCAAGAAATTGTCAAGATATCCGTCATATGAAGATAACGACAAAATAAAATTGTGCCAACACCAAGTGATCATACGATTTGCAAGAGACTTAGGTCTATAAAGGAAAAGTACTATATACTTTGTTTTTTTCACTATCTCTGTGATGACAAATTTGATTTTTCAGAGGTGAAAATAGATGAATGATCTGTAACATCCTTGCATACACAGAAAGAATACAAAAAGTTTACAGAGACGTTCATAGTCAAAGCAAAAAGTTTCGTATACTTTGCAAATATCTCTCACTTGTTACTGTGTTATATCTTTAAATAGGACTGACACTGTTGATTATACACGTTCTTCTTATTACGGCTCCTCAAATGAATTGATCTGGTTAGACGATTTGTTTTGTGTTGGCACTGAGAACAGTCTGGAGGAGTGCAAGCACAAAGGATGGGGAAGTCATAACTGTAATAAGTATAAGCATGCTAGCGTACACTGTTACGGTGAAACATCGGGTAAAGACCATTTTATCTTGTTATAAAGTAGTTTCTTAAATGTCTACGTTTTGTAAACCAATCGACCATTATAATGGTAATTTCACAGGAATGTTCTTTTGCGAAAATCTACAAGCCGTTCCAATTATTTAAAGTGGACGACAACCAAATGCTCATTTTTAGCTCACCAGAGCACAAAGTGCTCAAAGGTGGGCTTTTGTGATCGTCCTGTGTCCGTCGTCCGTTGTTGTCCGTCCGTCGTCGTTAACAATTTGACTATTAACACTCTAGAGGTCACAATTTTGGTCCAATCTTAATGGAACTCTCAATTAAATCTTGGATGAATTTGATATTGGGTTATCTGGAGTTAAAAACTAGGTCACCAGGTCAAACCAAAGGAAAAGCTTGTTACAATTTTGGCCCAATTTTAATGAAACTTGGTCAGAATGTTCCCTTTAATAAAATCTTACACAAGTTCGATATTGGGTTATCTGGAGTCAAAAACTAGGTCATTAGGCCAAATCAAAGGAAAAGCTTGTAAACACTGTAGAGGCCACATTTGTAATCATATCTTAATGAAACTTGTCAGAATGTTAATCTTGATGATCTCAAGGTCCAGTTGAATCTGGGTCATGTAGGGTCAAAAACTAGGCCACCAGGTCAAATCAAAGGAAAAGCTATTAACACTGTTGAGGCCACATGTATGACCATATCTTAATGAAACTAAGTCAAAATGTTAATCTTGATGATATATAGTTCATGTTCAGATCTAGGTCAGTTGGGGTAAAAGCTAGGTCACTAGGTCAAATCAAAGGATAGGCTTGTTAACACTGTAGAGGCCACATTTATGACTTATCTTCATGAAACTTGGTCAGAATGTTAATATTGATAATCTTTAGGCTATGGTCGAATCTGGGTCATGCAGGGTTAAAATCTAGGTCACAGGGCAAATCAAAGGAAAAGCTTGTTAACAGTCTAGAGGTCATATTTATGACTTATCTTCATGAAACTTATTCAGAATGTTAATCTTGATGATCTTTCGGTCAAGTTCGAATCTGGGTCATGTGGGGTAAAAAACTAGGTCACCGGGTCAGATCAGAGGAAAAGCTATTTAACACTTAAGACCATATCTTAATGAAACTTGGTCAGAATGTTAATCTTGATGATCTTTAGGTCACTAGGTCAGATGAGCGATACAGGGCCTTCATGGCCCTCTTGTTCATGAAATGTATGTATGTTCCATCTGCGATTATTTCGATGAAAAGTTACGTATCATTTTCAATCAGTTCTAATGTTAAACATTCAAATATTCACCCACATGACATATTACTCAGATTGTCCCTGTCCTCCACTGGCTATGCTTGTTATACCCTCATTCGGAGAAGCGAGGTTGATTGCTTTGCATATGTAGGCCGCGTTGGTCAGTCAGTCCGTCCGTTCCTCTGTCAGTAGAGTGAACGGTTTCTGCCCAGTAACTTTAGAACGACTTTAACCTTAACCTTAAAAAATGACAGATTGATTAGGCCTATAAATTAGATTACCCTTTTTTTAAGTTAGTTAATCAGAAATCAATGTAACAGGGGCCTTAACCTTGAAAATGGTTTCCGCACAGTACCTTGAGAACGACAGTACTGTGAATCATCAAGTTTGGTGGCATGATCAGGATAATAAAGTAGATGTTCCCATATGGTTTTTGTAATCAAAGGTCAAGGTCAGAAGGACCTGAATCTTGAAAACAGTTTTTACCAAATAACTTTAGAACACTTTATTCAGAAACTTCAGTCATAATAGCACGATATGGCTTCTAGTGTAGATGACGTCTACTGTTTTTAGGGTCAGTAAGTCAAAGGCCAATGTCACGGAAGCCATAGTTTTGAAAACGGTTTCCGCCCAATAACTTGAGAACCGCTTGACCTACAACATTTAACTTAGGTAGCCTGACTGCGTTTATAAAGTAGATTATATTAATAATGTAAACTATTTCCCTTGAATAACTTGAAGAACACTGAACACAGAATCTTCAAACTTGATAGTGTAAATAGGTTTTTTTGAAGACGATGACCCATACTGTTTTATATGGTCGGTAAAGTAAAGCTCAAAGTAGGGTCACAGGACCTGAACCTTGAAAACAGCGTCCACTCAATAAAATGAGAACCACTTGGCCCAATATTTTGAAACTTGATTGTATGATTGTTTTGGGGGTTAATAAGCCAATGATCGAAATGATCACAGGACTGAAAATTGGACAGCTTGTCATTGCGGGCATCATTTTTTATCAAGTAGCTCTTGTTTACTCATTTAAATGTGCAAGCATTTTACCGGACTACATGTTAAGTTATAAATATAAGAAACATACAGGAGGACGTGTGAGAACTTGCGAAAAGAATGGAATTTTTAAAAGAATGTTATATGTAAAATATAATCATTCTGCATTGAATGAATTTTACTTTAACAAAACGTCATTTATTTTGTAAAATGTGTGTGTCCTATATCGTTTCATTTAATAATTATAAACAATCAGTTTAAACAGTTTTGTTTGTATTTCAAAAATGGAGGCATTATTTTTTGTTTCTATAGATTCAGACCTTCAAGGCTTTGATAAAAATTATTTTGGCTTGATGGAAGAAGGAGCCAACACAAGTAAATATCTTTTATAAATGTCTGATTTCTTTGATTCTTAACTTTGGCTTTTTTATATCTTTTTCAGTAAATAACTATATCAGTTTGATTTTATATCACAAATATGGCAATGCTTAAGATTTCGATTTGTCTTTCTCCCAACACATGTCTTTGTGCTATTTACTCAATCTACCATTTATATCAAGCAGTACTGGGAGACATCCTTCTTTTAAATCAAGCTTGTATCAAGTACAAATAGTAACGATTTTTTAAGCTGTTGTATGAAATGTTCTACAATTTTACATTGTTCTTCCATAAAAGATATTCAAATTAATAGAATATTTAAATAACAATTATCCATTTTAGGTTCATGGGCCTCTCTTTCATCACGTGACTTTATTCATGAGGGTGGAGAGTACAGATTTGTATTTGACTATATCAAGACTGGTAATGAAGTAGTACAGGTGAGTGTACTAATGCTTGTGTTTAGCTATCTTACCAATCAAATATAAATCATAGACTATTCAAACGATAGTGATTTAGCGTTACAGTGATTATCTCATGTAACTAAGATATGATCAACACCCGTTATACAAAGTTTTTCTTTCCAAAATATTTTGGGGGGGGGGGGGGGGAATTGGCAGACAAACGAAGAATTATGTTCTAAATGATAGCTCAATTCTAAGAATTTTAAGAAATATTCATTGCTTTAAATCTTATAATTTGATTTTACAAAAGAAGTATAAAATACATTTACCTTTATAGCTCTTTGATTTAGCCTGTCACTTGAGATTTCTGCCATGCAGAATCGGGTAAAATCAACACTCGTAAACGTCTTTAATTTCATAACCATACTTAATACTAGTAATCACAATTGGTCAACATTTGGTCATCACGTTACAAATAAATGTCAGGCCTGAATTGATACAAACAAGTTTAGTTGATGGGTGAGAAATGTTAAGTATGAAACTAAATTAAAGGGCTTGCTGTTTAGATTCCTCTGACCACTAAAATATTAGGGATCTTTATAGTTTATGCCATAATATTTATAAGGTATATATGTTAAATAACCACTAATGCTGGTCCTATTTTAAGTGTAATAAGTAAGTTTATAACATCGTTTAACTTATATTTAACTTATATTTGATGCCTCTTAAATACCTCCGTAATTCTAGCCTATCAAACTTCCATAATGCTAGAATCGGAGGCTAGGATTACGGTCACGTAATCGTAGCCACTGCCTAATTATATATAATTGTAGTGTCTGTAACTCTGAATCTTACATTAAATTTAGTTTCTATGCAAGCAGTGAAAAGAAAGCAAGAAATGGACTTTGTGGTTTTCTTCAGTGTTGCGTTGACAACTTTCATTCTCAGCTCTGGAAAATCTTCAATTTTAAAGTTCCACTATGCGAAGAATATGGGTGCTATTCTACTCGCGAGCTTACTTGGTTAAAGTTTTGCAGCAGCCTTTGGGGCTTTTGTTACTATTGCTTACTTCTCACTAACGTTGTTCAGCATGCAAACAAAGTATGTGCAGGGGCTGGACCCATTTTACCTAAGGTCAAGGTCACTAAAATGTTAAATTTAGGTTATATATAAGGTTAAGTTTTCGGCAACCATTGTTTTTTTTCTGTCATATCTGTTACTTTTGTTTATGTCTAACTGTAACTTCACATAAACTTTGTCCAAAATACAAACAAAGTATGTATAGGGGATGGAGCCCATTATACATAAGGTCTAGGTCACTAAGATGTTATACTTAGGTAATTTTTAAGGTTAAAGTTTCTGGCAACCTACGTTTTTTCTTTCTGTCATATCTTTGTTACTTTTACTTATATCTTAATGTACCTTCACTTAAGCATTGTCCAGCATACATGCAAAATATCTAATTTCAAGTAGTATGACACAGCGAGCATGTACATATATAAGATGATTTTTTGCATCAATTGTAGGTATGGTATAGTAACCGTACACTAAAAGAAACAATGATTTTGGATAAGATAATTGATCCAGTTGATTCTATTGAGCAATACTGCATAGATATACCCGCTAAAATCTACGGAGACATATCACTTGGACTGACTGCATTTAAAACAACATCCAGCGAATTCAAAACTGCTGTACATGATTTCGCCCTGGAGCATGGATCTTGCAAAGGTAACTTGCGATGTTTTATTGTATATGGTAAAACAATCTTTGTTCTGATTTCTTTTAACTTTGACAGAAATGTTTCTTTCCAAAATGTCTATTTAAGATATCAGACTCCTGTGGGGTACTGCGGGCCAACCAGGTTTTCCAGGTTTTCAAAAAATAAATGTTATTAGATTGCCGAATGTAGTTGGTCGTGCGGGCAAGCGTCAACTTTCCACTGAATTACTTGAGTAAGAAGTGGCTGATTCAAATAAACAGTTTACACGGAGACGGAGTTTGGGATTGCATATGGGGTCAATACGTTTCAGGTCAATTTCACTGTAGCTAAAAATAGATAAAACAGTTTTTGCTCAGGAACTTTAGTTTGTATTAATGCGATAAAAGTAAACTTGACCTGCAGTTAGCTGATGGAAATCAAAGGTTGTGATTATAAATGGAGTCACTGGAGTCAACTTAGAATCAGCATAGCTTAATTAATCTTTCACTTGGAAAAATCAGTGGTGCCGCAATGGTCTAGAGCCATTGGCCAAAAGCTACTTTTAGTCTGTGGAATAGAAGAGTGCCAGATCAAATTAATCCCACTGAGATCCAAACTGACTTCTTTTTTTTCATGTGATGAAAAGGTCATTTTAATGCCATTATGTCAGGATCAAGGTATTTTTCCAATGTGATCATCATAAAGATGGTTTCCGGTTTATAATTTTAGTTTAAACTTAACTTTTACCAACTTTTGAATACAGCACGTTTATCTAAAGAATTACTTTTGGGTGACATTTGGGGTCACTTTTACTGAAAATAGAAAAGTGGCTTCAGCTAGATATCTTTAGTTTGGGAACACTCATTGTCAGTATACTTGGTGTTCAGATAGCTTTTATCAAACATATAGGTTTGGAATATACTTTTTGTCACTTGGGACTTGACGAACAGTGTCACTAAAAATAGAAAACTGGGGTCATAGATGAAACATATTTGGTGCTGTGGAATGGAGGGTTCTCTGGTAAAAATCTCACTGAGATCCAAATTTCTTTTGGGATTAAAAAGGTCATTTTAATGCATTCAGGTTGTTCACTGAAAGAAGAAAAATGGGGACATAGTTAAAACAAAAATTGACTTATTTCACTTTGATCATCAAAAAGCTAGTTATAATTTTGCAGTCTCCAATCTGCAATCCAGAACCATACCCACGACGCGTGTGTCCCTCCCAACCCCTCCAGTTTGCAAAGGAGTGGCATATACTCATCAAAGTTAGACTTAGCCTTTTAAGCTGACGGTGAGCTATTGCGGCGTCCATCGTGCGTCGTCCGTCAACATTCGCCTTGTGAACACTCTAGAGGTCGCAGTTGTGACCCAGTCTTTTTATGAAACTTGGTCAGAATGATTGTTTTTATGAATTTTAGGTCAAGAATGAAACTGGGTTATGTGGAGTCAAAACCTAGGTCAGTAAGCCAGATCAAAGGAAAAGCTTGTGAACACTCTAGAGGTCACAGTTGTGACACAATATATATGAAACTTGGTCAGAATGATAGTCATTATAATATTTAGGTCAAGTTTGAAACTGGGTTATGTGGAGTAAAAACCTAGGTCAGTAGGCAGGATCAAAGGAAAAGCTTGTGAACACTCTAGAGGCCACAGTTGTGACACAATATTTATGAAACTTAGAATGTTTGTCTTGATAATTTCTATGACAAGTTTGAATCTTGCTTTCCTAAAGGAATAGTATTGTTACAATACAGACCAAATATGCACAAGAGGACACAATTTCATGTTTGTTTGTTGTTTTTGTTTTTGATGTTGTTGTTAAATTTTCAATTGTTATACGCCAGAAGCCACCATTTTTAACCCCTTTATTCGGAGAATAGGGGGCCTACTCTACCTGACCAAGCGTCGGCATCGGCTGCGGGTGAGCTTTCTTGGTTTAAGTTTTTCGGCAACTTGTGCTTATATCTTACTGTAACTTCATTAAAACATTGTCCAGTGTGCAAACAAAGTATGTGCAGAAATTGGGGCCGTTGTGCCCAAGGTCAAGGTCACCAAGGTGTTATATTTAAGTTATTTTAACGTTAACGTTTTTTGGCAACCTTTCTTTTGTTTGTTATATCTTTGCTACTATGGCTTATATCTAACTGTAGCGTCTTATAAACATTGTCCAGCACACAAGCAAAGTATGTGCAGAGGCTTGGTTGGGTCAATTTTACATGAGATCAAGGCCATCAATGTGTTATATATTCAGGTCATTTTTAATGTTAAAATCTTTTTGGTAACCTTGATAATTTTCGGCAACCTTTGTTTTTCTGTCATATCTTTGTTACTATTGCCTATATCTTACTGTAAATTCACATTAACATTGTTCAGATTACAAAAAGTATGTGCAGGGGCTGGGTCCATTACACCCAAGGTCTAGGTCACCAAGTTGTATTACTTGGAATTATTTTAATGTTTAATTTTTAGAGACATATTTTTGGTACTTTAAAAGATAATGATTATAACATTTTCCAGGGGAGTCCCCCTGACCTTCTTAGAAAGGAGGTTGAACCCCCTTCTGTCCTCAAGATTAGAAGAAAATGCAACAGAGGCCAAAATTTAGACACACAATACCAGAAGCCACCATTTCATATCTTTATTTGAAAGGTATCACTTTTATACCTCAACAGTTAGGCAAACATGCACCAGAGACCACCATTTTATACTTATATGACGCCTTTGTTCTAAACTAGTGACACCCACCCCACACCTACCCCACAGTCAACTATTTCTGGATGAGGGCCTGTTAGGATTACGTCTTCAAAAAAAAACAACAGAAAATGGTTTGTGCTCAGTATATTTTTGTTCATAGGCAATCGTTTATCATCTGTGATTTTTCAGAATCCCTTGCCAGGCGTGATTTTACTTTTGAAAGTGACCACATGTTATGTGGATATGGGATCGAATCCAACGGTAATAATACTAATAGTTGTAAATCAAGGTACGAATGGAAGAGAGTATTAGCCGGTGCTGGAAATGGACTCGATACAGATCACACATACGACAATGAATCAGGTAGTATTTAATATGCTCATTATTCTGTGCAAATCCATAAAAAGTACAAATGAAACAGCACAAACTCCAACGCAGTGACCTCCCTTGCCGCTCATTGATGAGCGAAGCGGCAAGGGAGATCACTGCGTTGGAGTTTGGGAAGAACGCTGATAAAATGATAAATCTATAAAGATATCCATGTAGCAGATATAGTGATTCTTACATGGTTGCACTGTTACAAGACATTATTTTATCTGCATGCATATTTTATGGCAAACTGTAAGAAAGAATGCTAACGCCATTAAAAGCGGAATTATCTTTTTGACAGTCATATATCTAAACAAAACTCTTTCAGAGTGATAATGGCATGTAATTAGATGCAGGTAATCCTTGGAGAAGTCGATATAACTGTCATTTTTAAACAATTATATGAATGAATCACATAGTAGTAAATTTAACGCTGATAAGTTAAATTTAAATCGACTTGCAATGAAACAAAACATTAAAAAAACTAATACAATTATTTCGTATAAAATGATAGATATTTAACATTACATTTGAAAGTATTTTTCAGTTATTTCGTTATTTGCATATTGGAATACAGCTGGTGTTTGTTTGTTTGTTTTAGGTTTTTCAACAGTATTTTAGTTATGTAACGGTGGGTAGTTAGCCTAACCAGTGTTCCTGGATTCTGTACCAGTACAAACCCGTTCTCCGCAAGAAACTGCCAACTTCCTGGCACGTAGAGACTAACCCTAAGCCATCTTTACACAAGGAAAACGATCTGTTTATAGAGTGAAATTGTCGTGTGAACACTGTTTGGTTAACATAATCCAGCCCGTGTTATACAAGTGCAATAGAAAAGAAAGCGTTATCTGATATCTTATGCATATATTTAACAGTCCTAAAATAGTTTTCTTTGATTTTCTCATATTTCTAGATATTTTTCCATACTTTGACGCATATAAATATATTGGTAGCAGAGATCATTTTCTTTCCAGCAATAGCTTTCTCAACAAATTTTACCTTGTGAAATTCTTAGTATTTTAACATTTTAATTGAAATCGTTTGTGTGTTGACAAATTTCACCACAAAAATGTCACACTTTCCCAAAGGGCATTAAGTAATAGAAAGAGCATTGAAACTCGAGGGTAAACGATTTGTACGAGGGGGCGTAGCCCCCGAGTATAATTCGTTTACCCGAGAGTTTTAATGTTCTTTCTGTTTGTATCATAGCCATCCATATATGGTAGTTGTAGGCGTTCCACATTGCCATATACAGCAGTTCAGCTATGATACAAATGATTTGATTTTTACATTTTTTTTTCAAAGTGTTGTTCTTTACAACAATTGGTACTAATATGCATGATTTTTTCGTGCCTAGATGTTAAAAGTGTATGTTTTGAATGAGATACTATGTACATAGTCACCTAAGCCTACAATTAAGTGTTAGCGGAGTTGTCTTCATTATTTCTAGATATTTTACACAGGATCTTTTTTTTTCAGCTCAAATGATTCTTTTTCAGAAAATTATATCTTAAGTATTTTTTCAGACTGCATACAGTTAGCTACGTATATATACAAAATAGATATTTGAAGTGTGTATTTTCAATTAAGATGCCTACCACATGGAACAGGGGTGGAGGGCGAATAATTTTAGACACAATGTCATCTATCAAATGGTCATGGAGAACTTTTGCCCTACTCGGGGATTGAACTAACGACCCCATATGATTTTTTAGATTTGTCAAGAATTTAACAATTTTTAAGTCTTTAGATTGAAAATAAACAATTATGCATGTTGCTTACCTAGGTGGAATGATATGGTGATTGAATTTTGACTGCTGTCCGTTTATTGTCCACTTTTTCCTATCGGTCTTCTTTTGTCTTTCTTTGTCCATTGTTTTTATGCCCCCAATGGCGACCATAAGGAAATCCTTCTGTGCTTGCCCCCGTGCACGTGTGCGTGCGTCCGTGTAAATTCTTGTCCGGGTTGTAACTCTGCCGTCCATAAAGGGATTTTGAAATTAATTGGCATAAATGTACCCTATAATGAGATACAATGTCATGCGCAAGACCCAGAGCCCTATCTCCAAGGTCAGTGCAACTGAAGTCAAACGTTAACATGGTCTTTTTCTTGTCTGGTCTATAACTCATTTACCCGCCCGCTTAGCTCAGTAGGTAAGAGCGTCGGTCTACGGATCGCGGGGTCGCGAGTTCGATCCTCGCATGTTCTCTGTGACTATTGATAAACGACATTGTGTCTGAAATCATTAGTCCTCCACCTCTGATTCATGTGGGGAAGTTGGCAGTTACTTGCGGAGAACAGGTTTGCACTGGTACAGAATCCGGGAACACTGGTTAGGTTAACTGCCCGCCGTTACATGACTGAAATAACTGTTGCAAAACGGCGTTAAACCCAAAACAAACAAACAAACAAACTATAACTCATTTATCAAGGAATTTGAAAATAATTTTACACAAATGTTTGCCATATTGAAACAGTGTGTCGCGCTTATGATACGGGTTTCCCACCGTCCATTCCTTCGTCAATTCATTGTTCTTTTCTTTTTCATTTGTCAGCCATTCCAATATATCATCTCTAAAAACCACTGGGTAAAAGTCACACAGATTATACCATGGTGATGGTTTTTGATTCTGTACCAAATTTGATAAAAAGTGGATCTTTGTAGAATGTTACTGGACCTGTCAAAATATGTGGTGTCACTGGTCGAAATAACGAGATATGAAACTTTAAAATCAATCTAATTTTCTCGGATGTTATCAGACTGACTGTGAAATTATATTAAATTACCACATGAATGTCAGTAGTCTTCTATGTCTAAATGGTGCGGTAAGGTCTAATTTTGCCAATTTATGTATAAAAGAATTATCAATCTTATTAGAAACGAATATCTAGATAAATTATTGTAATGATTTTACAACAATGATCACTAGGTGAACATCTACCAAACAGCTAATTTTACTTTCCAAGAGTGAGCCAGTGTTTATATTACTGTATAAAATCGTAGTGTTTCTCATCATTTACAGAATGTGATATGTAAAGAATCTGTACATAAAACAGTGTTTCCCATCATGTACATAGGGAGTACACGGCTTTTGAATACAATATTGCGTCTTTACGAAGATACTGTATGTACTTTTTATATGTCCCCAAAGGTAGGCATATTAAAATCGCATACCAATGAAAAATGAGACGACATTTCATGCGCATGACCAAGACCCCTAGCTCTAAGGTCAAGGTCACACTTAAAAGTCAAAGATTAGCATTGTCTGTGTCTTGTCCGGGCTGTAACTCTGCCATTCATAAAGGGATTTTAAAATAACTTGACATAATTGTTCCTATATTGAGATGACGTGCCACGGGCAAGACATAGATCCCTAACTCAAAGGTCAAGGTCACACTTGGAAGTCAAAGGTGTGTCATGCTTATGACCCAGGTCTCTTGGATCAAGGTCAAGGTCACAAAATGTATGGGTTTTTAATGACAGCTCTTGTTCAACAGTGTATATGCTTGCATGGGTCGTAGAGTAATGACTAATACAGTGGAAGACTCAGTGATGTTTTTCTCTAAATCTATGAAAACGAATGGAGTAAAATTTTGTCTTGCAACATACTTAGTTGTGATCTTGGTGCTTTGATTTTAGACAAGATGTTGAGTGCTTTGTTGAACTAATACTTTGCAGTGACCATAAATTATATGTTTTATTTGATATTATCTGGTATTTTGAGCCTTTCTTAGCAAGGAGTTATTCTATTCACTCTGTCCTGTCTAACTTGTCGGAGATAGGGTAAGTGTGAGGTCGGCATGTCCATAAGGCGTTTAAACGCCCAGTTTCCTTTACATAGATTACTTACAATTACAACTTGCTTTTCGTCCGTTTCAAATAAGATTTTTTTATATTTTCTCGTTTGCTGTGGTGTTACTTTCAGGCCCTCACACCCTGTCCCCTATTTTTAAGCCACCATTTCTTACATTATTATGAGTGAGGTTATGTATTCAAAATATACTGACTGAAGCTCCTCAATTTTCTTTTTCTTTGATTTGTGCTGCACTGTGTTGTTTTGTCTGTTAGTTTTACTTTTTAAGTGTGTGCGTCTGTATATGCGATTGTAAATGAGTGCTGTTGGTTTTTCTTGCCTTCATATTAACACTCCTGTTGTTAACTGTCTAGTAGGTAGGCAGCCTGTTTAAATCGTGGCTTTCCCTGTTGAATATTCATCCTTGCTTTTTTACTTGCTCTGATACACAAACCCATTCTCTACCTAGTATCTTTTTTGGATTTTGAATATCTAACTGAAATGAACTTGTTGCTGGATGTTTGAAGCAATCAATTTGCTGTTTGTTGTTTTTTTTCTGCTACAGTTTCTAATTGTTTCAGACCTGTTTGTGCTTGACTTTGGTTGTGTTTGCTGTGCCTGTGTATCCAGGAAATCCGCCCTTACCTTTTGATTTCAGTACAAAATTAGCTTAAATGTATGCTTTTTAATGCTAAATCGGAAAATAAGGTCAACAAGGATGTAATTCTTCACCAAAACTAAACTGGAAATACTTAATAGTCGGTAATCCTCGAGAATTTTACGTAAACTTTATTTACAGGACACTTCATGCATGTTAATCCAGCATTTGGTGAACCTGAAGATTTGACAAGTCTAAATTTCAAGCAAGTGACGGAGGAGGAATCAAAGGGTTTTTGTAGTCTACAATTCTATTACTTCATTAGCGGTAATCTAGCGTTTTTACTTCATTAGATTTCTTTAACACGTAAATAAAAATCATTTAAAATGAATTGCATACCTTTCGTCAGGTAAGTAAGCATCAATAAGTTTAATCGTATCTTTAAATAAATAATTTAAGACAAGTTTTGCATTTTTCTACTTTTATTTTGTATAGGACACTGTAATGTTCTAAGTAAAGGAGGATGAAGAAGCAAGGAAAGTAAAATATATCATTTGTTTTTCATAGATGCATCTTTAGGTGGTTCGTTATCACTGAGTGTGAATAGCGAGACAAAGGAAGTGGCTGGTATTCCAGAGTTACCTATATGGTTGCCCGGGTGCATAGATCTCGTAGACACTTGCGGAGAAGACCCGGGACTTCTAGACATGCACTTTACTGCACTTAATGTGGAAGCTGGCGTCGACGATGTAGTTTTGTCTACTGAGCCTTGCCCAGGTGGTACCCTTAGAATATATTTTGTATTGCAAGCGGACATTTTATTCTAAAATTACAACGTGCAGTCCAAAATCAAAACAAATTTAAAGGAAGATCAATCATTATTTTTAACCCTTCACTTCGCAAACTTAAAACAGTTTTCAATGGTACATCCATAGTGTTTGACACAGCCTTCTAGCAAATCGAAATATACATCCTTCTCTGCATTTACTTTAGGTTGAATTTAAAAGCACATGCGATGATTAAAATAAAAGAATAAATATATGGAAATGCTAGTTTTGCAATCTCTAAATATTGCATTTGACTGCTAGTTTAAGGCATACATGCATGTAACGTATATCCCCCTGACCCGGTTTAACCTGACGATGTATTGCATATTGTCAGAGATATATTCAATGTTTTACTGCATTGAAATTGAATTTGAATCAGTCCCGATTCCTTAGTAATAAACTTAGAGACTGTAGCGTATGAAACTAAATGGCGATGACTGATTTTAGACAGTCTTGTTTTTCTTCCCCTATAAAAAATATCATTCTGTAAGCATTTGTTTGACAGCAATGTTCTGTTTAGTTTTGTACGTAATGAAAACGACCAATATCTGTGTTTTTTGTAATTAGACTGTCATGTCTATCTTACCGGAAAAAATATTAGGATCTTGTTTGTCATGTGAAAGGCTACTTCGGTATGAAATGTAAATCAGAAGTTTGGAAAAGGTAGCATATCTTCCTCTGGAATAAGTCATATTTAGTACAGATAACGTTTTCTTTACCCACTAGGTAGGCAAGAACAATGATATCCCTGTAAGTTCCCGTATCATGGGTAACATGCTTGCAATGCAACGTTATTATATAAGGTTAAAAAATGCATTTCGCTATTATATAATTTACAATATCGTTTAAGATTTTGCAGTGATAGAAAGAAAAACAACCTTAATTGTCTGCGTGTCAGGTGTCTTCCCATTGCTTTCGCTGGGTTTTCCGTCGGGATGGGAAAAGGCTGTCCTCCTTAGGCATGCATGTAAGGCCTTAAGGAGGAACGATACTATAAATTTTTTTCAGAGCCCACGTTATTGATTGGTACCAACAAAAACTGGAAGATATTTCTGATTTAGATCTATGTATATTTTTACGTTTAATGCATCAGTAACGTTTCCACGACGTCGCAAACACGACCACTTCGCGCACTTTTGACGTCAGATATACGGGGACGAAATCTGCCTTGAAATTATTGTTCCGGCAATATTTTTTAACGTAAATCCATAAACCATATATAAAATGAAAGCTGACATGAATCTTGAAAGCTGATATGATATGCGTAGCATTCATACTTTATATAAATAACAAAGGCAACTCAATGTAGTATATGTCAAATTTTGACAGGAACTAAAGGATCCACGGTGTCATGCGAGTTCATGAATGGAGACACATGCGGATACATGATGGACCCATTAGTTTGGTCACGTGACAAAGGTATGTTTGGCATATTTAAGGGCCAAAAATTATTAAACAACTTCTTATTATATATAGAGCCACTGTTTATATACTCAATACGTTTGCTTCATACTGTCTAGCTTTGTATCAAAATATATCAAATTCCA
Source organism: Mercenaria mercenaria (assembly GCF_021730395.1). Classification (NCBI taxonomy): domain Eukaryota; kingdom Metazoa; phylum Mollusca; class Bivalvia; order Venerida; family Veneridae; genus Mercenaria; species Mercenaria mercenaria. The sequence goes on along the minus strand of NC_069366.1, from coordinate 23,314,694 downwards.
TACACTAACACCAACGCTATTGTGTAATTATATTGATGCCAGTGAACGGAATTTGCTATAGTTTGATACAATGCTAGTTTACATTAAGAAAACCTGTTGAGTATATAAACAGTGATTCTTTCATGTATATTGTTAGAATCAGCTTCTTTTTTGCTCTCTGAATTTTACATATGTTAACAGTTAGAACAATAACTTTAAACTCTTTTGATGGAAATTTATGTTACGGCATGTAATGATAGACGGTATTTAGTGCAGCGAAAGAACTTAGTGTATCTTGAATACCGGTATCTTTAGAGCAATTTCGATTTAAAATTTTACATACCGTAATTTTATTATTATTTTTTTTAACATTGAAATATCATTTGAGAAAATTATACCTATCGTGAATGTCACCTAAAAAGCTCAGCTTAGCCGATAATGAAATTTTGATCGAGGCTGTATGGCATTTTTCAGGCTAGTCCGTTATTTGCGGTCAAGCAGGTAATCCTTTCTCCGCCATTGTACCATTATATTTATCTTTTTGATCATATGAATTAAGCAAATATTTAAAAGTTCATTTACTTTGCTTACGAAGATGAATTGGAATGGTTATTAACAAAAATGAATTTGTCAAACAATTAGAACATTGTGTTTATTGGGAGATTAATAAGAATACCTTTATAACTGTATTTTCAATTAGCACTTTACTATGAACACGGAATAATCACTTCACAAAAAGGATTTTTAATATTTTACGATGAAATAGAAACCCGCTTTTATAATATTTTATTTGATTTTATGTAATAATAATATGAAGTTTTTAATCATGTGTAATCAAATAATTGTGGTTGCACATTTATTGTCAAGTCGTTAGCCGAGACACTTTCTTCAAGATTTAGCTGGATTTGAATCTTCTGCCAGCTCGAAGATCGAAATTCAACTTCATAAGTCGCACAATTTACCGAGATTTAAGTTAACAAAAAGCTAAATATATTACTCCTGGTATAATGTTTGAGCTTGTTAGAATGTAATTTGGTAGAGCTTATGGAGTAGATAACTCCTAGTGATTTTAGGTCACTTCATCAAAGGTCAAGGTCACAGGGGCCTGAAAAAGTAAAACCTTTTCCTAGCTAGCAATAACTTGTGAACAATTTTACCCAAAATGTTGAAACTTAATAGGATAATTGAACATGCAGAATAGATGACCTCTATTGGTTTTGGTGTAACTCTGTGAAAGGTCAAGGTTTCATGGGCCTGACCATGGGAAAACTTTTCCGATCAATAATTTGAGAACCACTTTACAAAAAATGTTTAATCTTCAAAAGATGATCGAACATGCAGAGAAGATGACCTCTATTAATTTTAGGGTCGCTCTATGAAGGCCAGAACATTGATATATAGATATCTTGCCTATGACTACTATGCTTTGGGGGAGACATGCGCTCTTCTACAAAAGTGTCTTCTAGTTTTACATCAGTGTTTCCTTGATGACAAAATACCAAATTTCCTCATTTCAGTTTTGTTGAAAAAAAAACATTGCCTGTAAGGGTTTAGGCCAATATTCTATATGTGGCTGTATAGAAAACTGTAAAAATTGGTTCCTGTGAAACGACTATAGCGATTTCAAAATGATTTTACACAAATGTTCCTAAGTTAACCGTCTAGCACATTCATTCAAGCCATTTGATTTGTTAAAGGAACAAATGGCAACAAGGCTAGTTTTCGTCTATATTGAAATTTTGAAATTGAACTGCTAGCCTAATTTTTAAATAATTTTACACAAGTATTCAAAAGTTCAGCCTCTACCAAAACTGATCAAGCCTGTTGTTAAACGCAGGTAAAGAATCTAGAGCCATCAGGAACCTAGTGTTTTGAAACAACTAGCATCCGATAATTTCCTAATCAGAACAGTATACAGAGTGTCAGACTAGGGTCACTAGATCCAATTTCATTAACTTTTTTCAACATAATTATATTCAACATAATTATATATAGCAATAAGAATAATATAGCAACATGTTATAAATAGCAATGAAAATCAAGAAAACACTTAAACTGGAAATATTTAATTGATCAGCTATCTTTAGTATACGACAGCTCCCACATGTCAAACAGTGACAAAAACGCCGCCAATTTTATCGCAGTTATTTATGTTTTACAGAGCATATTTTGTTACAGAACATATTTTATCACCGTATATGTAATATCTCATTTTTCAGGCGGAAATTTAACAAGTATCACTACAGAACCTGGCGGTTATATTGTTTCACCATTGTTTGATGTATCCACAAATTCATGTGTTACAATTGGCTTTGCCAACACAGCAAACTGTACTGCACGTGTAAAAGTCGTAGGCAGAAATGGACAAACTGTTACTATCACAGACTGGCTAAAAGTTCCAAATTCTACATACAGAACCATCAATGTGGATATCCAAACAGGAACTCAGCTTCGCCTTTTTATCGAAGCTTACATGACCACTCTTCAGGCTAAGTTCAATCTGTTTAATATCCGGGTTGCCAATGGTTCCTGTGCGAGTCCTGGTAAATAATTATAAATTTTGATTCTTTTTAACAAGGTTTCGTCATAATTTCTGTCAATACACTTTTTCTAAACACCCGTCTGATTAATTTCAATAATCGTTTTCTTTTTCCTTAATTGTTCAGATTGTCAGATTTTATCTTGATTTGCTTTGTTTGTTAGTTTGTTTTGGGTTTTACGCCTTTTTCAACAGTATTTCAGTCATGTAACGGAGGGCAGTTTACTTTGATTTTCTTTGGATGTAGCGTCAAAATTATATTAAAAGTTGTTTGTTTTTAGTTATTAACTCCAGCTGTTTCATACATCAAAACACTCTCTTTAATGGTCATTACTCTTTCAGGTAGCATGAAAACATTTCTTTCATACAAAATATTTTTACAGTATTCGAAACAAGTACTTTTAAAAATGTTCATTCGCTTAACTAATTTCAGAAAAAAAAACAGTTGAAGCTGTTGATCTTAAGATATATATATATATATAGGATATCTTTAAGACATTTTGATTTCATCCTAGAAATTTTTTAGAAAGTAATTGTTCTCTGCCATGTGTATCTTACATATTTTTGAAGCAGAAAGAAAATGAAAATTTGCCCCCAAAAAAATATTTGCTCTCATTCCCTCCTTCCCCACCTTATAGAAGAGTTGACTGCTTGACAATTTCTTCTAATTTAAAATAGTTGCAATGGCCGATAGGACATTTTGCGCCACTACAATGGCTTATATCTAAAACGGTAAGTTGTCCCCCCCCCCCCCCCAACCCCTCACCCCACCCTCTTTTCGCCCCCAAAAAATGTTTAAGAGCTTTGTAGGAGAGATAATTATTGTATTGCAGGTAACAATATCTTTGCTTTTTACCTCAATTTAAGACTAGAGAATTTCCAAATAAATAATTTTGATCGTAAATTGTATTGCACAAACTAGAAAATCACTATTTAGTTATGTTACCTCTGTTATTAAATAATTAGCAATTATTTACATTTACACTAGGATAGCATACGTATTAGTTTCTTTTATCAATGAAACAGCTTTGCGAAAAGAAAACTGTCCTTTATGGTCATTTTGATAATAAAACAACATTGAAAAAATAGAACTGTACCTACTGGTATGCAGGGAAAATATAAGGGGCCAAATGCTACTCCAAAATGGCAGATATACTATTTCAAATCGATTCAAATCTAGGGGACAAATGTCCAGCAGCCCTTTTTCATGATTCTGCATAAATGATCAAAGTAACTCCTAAAACTCAAATTATATCTTTTAAGAATATTTATAGTGGTATTACAAATATGATTTCCCAGTATATCTGTATTATAAATGCAAGTAAAACATATGCACAGAGCATGTTCTGAAATGTTATAAGACGTTTTAAAAAAACGACAACAAACCTGAAAGGTTTATATAGCAAATTTCATATACATACAACATTGAAATTGAAGTGATGTACTTACATTATCAATAAAAAGGAGTAAATATTCATAATATCCATTTTTTACCTTCTTTATATTTGTTAATGTATATAAAGGTTGCTATAGTTTAAACTGTTCTTTTATCTAGTTCAAATTAGATTTAATCTTTTTGGGCCAATGACGGTAGTACGTTCGATAAAACTTTCTATCTTGATTCGTTTTTCTCAAATTTCCGGCTTACTCTAATATCTAGTAGAAAAATAACCATCAACCTCGAAAAACAATTACTTTTCGGCTTGCTCCAAGACATTTTCAAAAATCAGAATTGAAAAAATAGAATTGCATCTATTAATATACAGGCCTATAGACAAATGTTCAGCAGCCGAGCCTGTCAAATTTCGGTTATCTCGTAGTAAAATATCGATTCTTAGGAATGGAGTCGAGATACTCAATTTCACTTGTGTTTAGATATTTCTTTCTTACTTTCTTACTCATTTGAACCGCGCCATGAGAAAATCAACATATTGGCTTTGCGACCAGCATCCATGCTGTTTGCTAATGGCTTCTCTAATTGCAATAGGCTTTGAATGGATCCATGCTGGTCGCAAACGCACTATATTGATTATCTCATGACACGGCTCATTTATTATTTCTAATGCTCCCCTAGTGCAATTGATACAGACTTTTTATTCTGTCTTTGTTGTGATTATATACTTAGTACAACATTTATTGCAATGGTGTAATTCATGCAGGGTTGTCGTGTGATAAAAATGACCACGAGTGTGACGGAAAATGCGTTAAACCTGCTTTCATTTGTGACGGTATACGGGAGTGTGAAGATGGCAGTGATGAAAAATGTGGTAAGATTATAATAAGCAGTTATAATAGAAAATGGTTGAAAAGATCATGGAAACAAAACTGTGAAAATACTGTCGCTCTGCCGCCGATCTGCCGCCCTTTGTCCATTTGTCGCCCTTCGTCCGTATGTCGCCCGTCATTTCATCAAGTTTAGTTCCATTTTTCCACACATTTTTTTCAAGCAAACAACGATCAGTAAACATAACCAGTGCTTGGAGTCTGTACAAGATTTTTCAGCTTCTGGATTAAATTTAAATGATGGATTTAACAGTATCTCTTCTTTCAAATCGCCGCAGAGAATATTTGCCCTGGGATCAAACTCGCAGGCCCACGATCAATAGATTTGAGCTCTTCCGCTTAGTAACATCATTTTATGTCACCTTTTATTGTGTTAACACATTTATACCATAGAATCCATAGCAAGCCCCCTAGCGGATAAAAACATTGTGAGATAAGCTTTGAAACTTTACAGAGCTATTGGTGAGTAAGAAGGTAGACCAAGAACAATAACTCAATAGCTCTTTCCTTAAACTAAGCCTATGTCATCCCCAGGCTGTACTCATGTTCACATTAGTGAAATATTGGAGGAGTTTGGTCTCAATTTCACTAACATGGAATGTGAAGGTCTGTAAGAGTTCGGACATGTTTGACAATGGACAATATTGGATCCATTGCAACTTTCGGTTAAGTCTCTCTATTGTGTATTCAAAATGTCATTTACTAAGAAAATTTCAAGAAACTAATATTTTACCATACATTTCATGGGCTGATATATCATGCAATTCTAATTACGCTGTTTAATTGTTATAGAATGTGGCTTGGGAACTTTCAACTGTACGCTCTACGGGGAATGTGTGAGGTCATATTTAAAGTGTGATGGATTCGAAGACTGTACAGACGGCAGCGACGAAGAAGACTGCGGTAAGCCTTATGAAAAGATACGAAATAACCAAGAAAACACATTGTTAGACGTGTTAAGACTTTATGTATTTATCAAAAAATAAACAAAATGCAAAAGGCGCCACCACGTCAATGTGACAAAAGTGCAAATAATGTATGTATATTATGTTATTTAAGACATATTATATTCAAAACAGTGATTTTTCGTTGGATAAAAATATTGCAGGATGTCAGATATGTAGGAATTATATCAGGTTGTAATATACAAACTATGATTTTGTTGCACAATATCACATAGGTTTCTGGTATATATATATGAGCATATTCTTAACTTGCAGTAGGGTGTAAAGGATGAGCTAGACTCAGGGAAACGTTTTCAAAATCTGTTTTCAAATTTTCATTATTAGTATTACCATATTTATGCAGCTGAACATTCTGTGGTGTTTTACATTCAAAGGCAGCCACTAAGGGCGCTGGATTATCCTCTTAACAAATCAAAAACAGAGCAATCAAACCAGAGGTATATAGCGAGAGAAATCCTCCATGACACACGCACATACACACACATTGAGAGTGAGCGAGACAGATATAGTAAGATGGAGGAGTAATTAGAACAAATGAACATGAAATCCTCTCATGAGTCTGCAAAAAAAGTACACGGAATGCTTCTCAGGCACTTCCGTTTCTAAAAAAAAATTCCAGTGAGCAGAACTATGTAGAAAAAGCAAATATCAGTTTTGATTTCCTTTTTACTTTGTTTTGTTTTAGGTTCAGACATAAGTTGCAATTTCGAAGGACCTAACTGGGATTGTGGGTACCAGCTTTATAATGCTCGCCAGGGGATAAATGCTGATGGTAAAACTATTACGTTAAACGTGAAACACGTTCTGAGCCCCTACTGAAATTAGTTCTATTTTTATTGACACATTTTGTTTCGTCTTTCATAATTACGATGCCTTTTTGTTTTGTAATTTCTGAAATTATGTATAATTATAATGCTATGACTTCTTGTAGAAGCTCTTTGCATTCATTTTTTTTCTTATGGCAATCTAAGGATTTTATAACAAAAAGTATTTTTTGTATCTAAATATTTTTAAACGTTCTTGAAAATCCAACAGAAAACAAAGGTTCAGAGGCGATTTTTTCCAGTTGTTATATGTCAGAAAAGTGTTATCCGCGCAAACCAAGACGATCTCTGAAGACATTACACAAGATAATATAATTCAAGGTACATTTTTATCTTTTGACAGGGTTGCAAATGTCGTCGCAACTAGCATATATTACGTCACCGGAAGTTAATATAACCGGGGACAGCTGTCTTTCCATTGATATCGCAGACAGAAGTCCAGTACTGTTTAGAATTTCATCTTATGATGGTGAAATGTATTCAATTCTATACCAAAACATTTCAAACTATGATGATTTTGTTATACTGGTGGATATTGCAACCGGATTTTACAAAGGTGTTACAATAGAAACTCAGTCGACTAGAGCATTTTATAGCCATGTTGCCGTAATCGAAAGCATCGACCTCTATCATATGACTTGCCAAGGTGAGACATTTATTTTACGTTGTCCCTTTTAACTTGCTGCGGACACCATGTTTTATCATAATGCGATTTACCAGCTTTTGACGCTTGTTGAAGACGCCAAGTTCAATTTTAGATACTTTGCAGCCTGGACTAGTACGCGGACACTTACATGTTCTGCGAGTTCTACGCGTTTTACACTATCTTGTATGACAATACGATAGTGTCTATCACATTTGCTATGTACATGATGATAACACATCCTGATTGACCAGATAAAACTGTATACAGCAGACAAAAATCTATATCTCCGTCGAAAACAAACATATAAGCTTTTAAGGTATACTACTTAAACAAGCTAAATATAATATATGTTGCAAATTTTTTAACTTGCTTCCTGATTAATTCAGGGAATAAATTGCCAAAGGCTTATTTAGAAAAGGAATTAATTGATATCACTAACTTTTTGGGGGTTTTATCCGTTTACTGGTAAAAAAGTGCGAATAATTTTGGCTGTTACGATAGCCCGCGCGAAGGTAACGCCGCTGATGCGCAGTACATTGTTTACATGTGCAACTTCCCGTAAAATGTTCAAGAAGGATCCCCATTGAACAATTCAAGATCGGAAAATATTTCACTGCCAAATACAATATTTACGTTAGTTGCTGTTAAGTTCATGAGTGAAAAATTTCAAGTTTACATATGAAACAAACAGATTTTCCCTTAATCATATGACTTGTAAAATGTTTTAACCAAATTATACACATTTTATCCGCGTGACAAAACTTGCATTGCGTGATGGGGTTCACTTTGATTTGCCGATATATTCTAGTATTTCACTGAAAAGCAAAAAATAAATACTACTGTTTACGCTACTATTGTACAATTGACATATGTTTGAATATTTTGTTTTTATGAAATAACTACAGAACTGATAACACCTTCTTCAACGACAACATCTTCAGAGCGCACAACATTTTCTGCCTATAGTGCTAACTCGTCAACCTTACCACCATCTTGGAACGGATCAACAACAACAGGTGGTATCTTACCCTTCTGATTTATAATCACTTTTAAAATCTGTTAAACAACTTACACTCAACTGATAGTTATATGCACAATTGTGTAATTAAAACGAAATAGAACACAGAGAGATAAACAAAACAAATATTAGAAATACGTGTGCCGTATTTCAAGCCATTTAAATTTACAAAAAACTCGGTGTCGCTATCAATGATTTTGTCGGCTTTTTTATCCCTTATTACTAAGATGAATTTCCAATGTACAACGTTTATATAAGGCTATCATTCAAATATTACATATTGCAACAGAAAACAAATTTTAATTTAAGCATTTGTTGCATTTTAAGGTTCTCATATAATTTCATGTTGCAGTTAATCTTAACTAACCTAAGCCTGCTAAATTTCTAACAATGACTTTTCGTCATTCAGTTTGTGTGATATAATTTATTATTCCAAAAGGATGTTAGCTTAATATTGTATTTACTGACTGAATGTCAAACAATGCAGAACGTGATCAGTTTGCATTATCTCGATCTGCACTGGTCGCAAAAGCAGAATCACTCTATGCCAGCAGAATACAGGTTAAAGCACCGAATGCATTTTTACACATATTGCATATCTTCGTAGAATATTGAGTACAAATGTGCAGTGTTAAATGTATTTTGTTTATTTGCAACAGTCTTGGGTTCAACATCCAATGCATCAACACCTACTGAGAATCCTCTACCAGGTACACCTTTTTCTAGAATTAATCATCTGAGACTGTAGTTTCCGCTCATGTATTGTTGTGGTTTTGTAGTTAGAGTATAAAATCTATAGATGAACTGCAGACACCGCCGGTGACAAACTCACTTAATTTATTCGATACTTTTAGTTGCCATTTGAGACTTATTTTGAGAAACGATTCATATTTGGCCATAGAATAGAGTAAAGATCTAGTTAACTTTCACTAAAAGATGTATACAATATCATACGCTCAATAACTGAAATAAGTGTGAAGGTGATCAAATGAAACTTTATATAAAGTAGCTTAATATGAAACTAAAGTTTAAATGTATAAGGCACTCGGGGACAATGATTTTGTTTAGAATACTAAGATGGTAACAATAAAAAATTTTTAACTGTTCATCTGCTGTGTTAGGTTAGACATTGTAAATTATTTTATTTTTGTGTACATTAATATCTTGCCAGAATTTGCAGAATATTTTATTGTTGAATGGTTAACTCTAAACTTGAAAATATCATCTCCACAGAGATGAATGCGTTTCGTTTTGATTTAAGTTTTATCAGTGTTTCAGCCAGAAATGACTTCAAATATGTGAGGTCTTTGTTCCAAACGCAAATACAGGCTTGTAAATAGTAGGAAAAACAACTTTACTCTATTTAAAAGCAATTTCATTTCAGAGTGCTGGAAGGAATAAGTTTTATGAACTCTTTTTCTAATTTCAGATGATTATCCGCGGCTTAATGTCAATAAGCCGGACCCGGTAGAGTTTGGAAGCTCGTTGACGTTAACGTGTATTGTTACTTATGACCCAAAATACAAGGTAAGGACTTCATGTTACCCCTATGATATCAGTTTTACAAGTCACCGAACGTATAGTTTATTTCATTTTTTTTTTCTAATTGAAATATTTGTTTCTGATGATGCATCAATAAATGTTATGATTCGTTTGATGATATACAGCAGAGAAATTAACCCTTAGCCTGCTAAATTTCTAAAATGGACTGGTCCTTCATTCTATTTGGGCAATGCCATTTGTTATTTAAAGGGGTGTTCACTAAAAATTTACTGACTAAATAGCGAACAGTGCAGACCATGATCTTGGTCTGCAGTGGTCGCAAAGGCAGATACAATTGCCGCCAGCAGGCTAAAGGTTAACAGCCAATAGAAAATACATGTCTTAGTTCATACGATTAAGTGCTAGGGTGAAGTTACACCAATAACTTTAAAGACACAGTCAACAGATCCCTCTGTTGAAAAAAAATCTCGTAAATCAACAATTAAAATAAATACGAATGCTATTCAGAGGATATAGAAATCATTCTTGACATAACATAAGAAAAAAATACAGAAGTACCTACTCTAATGCTTAAAAACCTCACGAAGAACACCTGCATCAGGCTGTGTATACATAATATACATATACCAGGGTGTAGGATTTTTCAAAGCCAGGCGGCCATTGTTAGGGAGTTTTAAGAGAAAACATTCTGTTACCAAGTATTTTGCGGTATTTAACCAAAAGAAAAGTTTGTGTTTTTTCTTAAACTGAATTTTCATTATAGGAGTGAGAAGTACTAAATATTGTTATTTCATTATTGTCGATCCCTTTGAGAACAGTTTTTAATAAAATGGTTCTCTTATTAAAAAAACAACAACAACAACATTTGCTCAAACTTTTCTGTATGAGTGTTTTCTGTATAACAATAATTCTATTACTACCCAATAAAGTTTGTGCATACATTAATTCTATGATGTTTTCAACACTGAAAATATGAGCCGTGCCTTGAGAAAACCAACATAGTGGTTTGCGACCAGCATGGATCCTGACCAGCTTTCGCATCCGGGCAGTCTGGTCAGAATCCGTGCTGTTCGCTAACGGTTTCTCTGTTTACAACAGGCTTTGAAAGCGAACGATATGGATCCTGGCCGAACTGCGCGGATGCGCAGGCTGGTCTAGATCCCTGCTGGTCGCATAGCCACTATGTTGGTTTTCTCATGGCACAGCTCAAATGGTGGTCGGTTACTCTAGGTTTAAGTAATGTTATGTCAGATTATATTTATCCTTGAAATGATGTCCTTATAGGAAGCAGTACCATCGATGGTTGTTTCAAAAGATGAGCAGCACCATGAGAAAACCAACATAGTGGGTTTACCACCAGCATGGATCCAGACCAGATCCATGCTGTTCGCTGTCAAAGCCTATTGCAATTAGAGAAACTGTTAGCGAACAGCATGGATCTTGATCAGACTGCGCGGAAGCGCAGGCTGGTCTGGATCTATGCTGATCGCTAACCAACTATGTTGGTCTTCTCATGGCGCTCAGTTATTCATTCAAGAGTTAAGTCAGATAATCATTAAACATAAAATCTAAAACAGTTCAATAGCACAGAATAAAGCTTTCAGAGTAATGAAATTAATTTTCTTTAAAAGAAAATCTGGTCAGGAGCTAAAGTTGTTTTTACAGTTCATTATCTTGTAACAAGGATATTTCTTTCAAGGAAATCCAGTCAGTATCGTATGGTCCATTATTTACTTCTCAATATATGTTTGCACATGTAAAAAATTGACATACATTCATGATCTGCAGCATGAATTCCCCAACACAACCTGAAAAGTATCAATTATTGATACAATTGCTTTAGTCTCCTACCAGTGTCCCGGTGTTTCACTTGTCATTTTATATAGACGGTCTGTTTGATCAGTTTTGATTTCAAAAGCACTATTTTACTTGTAATGTCAGACAATAGTTTTCTATAACTTTTGCGCTCTTAAATCGACAAGTACACATGCTCTTTCTTTCTGTGCAGCAAGCATTAATCTGGATTACAAAAAAACTTTAAATGGTATAGTTCCGAAGAACTGGGAACAGTAATATATTACGCTATTCTAACATGACTCGGTTTGATTTCCAGTTAAACAAAGAAGGAAATCAAGCTCTATATATTCTGCGATAAACAACGGTTGACGCGCGGACCGGTAAGAGAGCATTATGACGTCAATTATGACGTCAAAAAGCAGGATGACGTCCGATACATTAGTCCTCGCGTAAATGAAGTCCAGTATAATATCTATTAAAATATATCAATGAGCATGTCAGAATGAAAACAATCAATGCCTTCTTGTTATTTATCGTCTAATTTACCACGGTTCATCGTTCAGATGCTACAGTTCAATCCCTACGCATCTGAACTCGGTAAATTAGACGATAAACAACTCGAAGGTCTTGATTATTTGTTAATTTTAAAATGAAAGTTACTGCATGTGAAGTTTTCCTTTCAGCTAATTCTGAGCTGGTTCAGTGGCGTTACAGAAATTTCTAGACAAAATGATATAATGGTTGGTGAGGAACATCAAACAAAATTCAAAATAGTTATGAATAAGGACAACATTGGTTTGACGTATTATAACCTAACGATAAATGACGTCACCGACGTTGATACCCGTGAAAATTTCTCCTGCGCTGCTGACGTCATTGATTACCCTATACGGCTCTTTCTTATGAATAAAACAAGGATTGAGATCGAAGGTAAATTTATTTGTTATATATGTCAATGACTAAGTATCTTCCGAAAAAAAAAACAACAAATGTCGATGCAAAAATCAAATCTAGATACTGTGCAAGTTGAAACTTGTTTCTTCATGCATGCAGTTAAACCAGAAATAATTGATAAATCAAAGTAGTGAGCACGTGAAGAAAGAATTTGTAATGTACTGCGAATATTGCATGTGCTACTTTAAAGACAACTATTGTCTGTATATTTAAGATGACGGCTGCAAAACTCTTGGAAACAGTGAAATCGAGATTTTTTGTAAATCTGTCGGTTACACACGTGTTGCAGTGCCAACTGCTTCAGGATCACAAACAATGGATAAAGTCACCGAAGTGTTTACTTCTTTACAAAATTTGTTTGAAAGGACGGAGGTGGAGGGACAGCAGCAGCAGCAGTGTTTAAATCCTCTGAAAGAATTGGCCTGTGGCCTTCATGCCAGTCAGTGTCAGTCTGGAAAAGTGGTCAGACCTGTATGCAGAGAACATTGTCAGGGTACATAATATTTGTTTAAGTTAGTTTTTGCTTTTTAGATTAGTTTTCTGCTACGATATAGAATATGATAACGTTCCAAAACTTCTTAAAAATTCAGCGAGATAAAATGGAAGGGTAGTGTGCTTGACATATTGCTAGACCAACCTAAAAAATTTAGACCTTGCAAAATGTTTATAAAAGACTTTACATGGGAATGATTGTATATCAGCGTATATTGTGTATTATGCTCATGTGACATCCTTTTTTATGTCTTTTTATCTGTAGACAGAACGAATGGTTTCTTGCTTTTTTTGTAAATTTGCACATCGGATGACATTTATAAGCATGATATTTTTTGTGTCGGTATGCAGGGACCAGGCATTTTTTAAGATATCCTGACAAAGGACGTTTCGACACGGCTTCCTATTTATCAAACATGCAGAATTATCTTAAGTGTAACATTTCGTACTAAGTACTATGACTATTCTTTTTTTGCATTCAAATCGTTTTAATATACATGTAGTTAATTTAGAAATATGTTTTATATAATTTCACCTATGAGGGGACTTTAAATGTATGCTTTCATACCACCTTCTTACGTTAAAAGGAGATGTTTATGTTTAATTTCGCTTTATTTTTTGCAATTGTCTGTGTTTAACGCATTCCACTTTGTTACACTTCAGAAATTGCCGATGCTTGTATGGCGATGTCGTATGCTGTTGTTAGTAACAATAACAGTGACCTTGGCTATTACTGCAAATATTTGCCTTCCTTAACAGACTTGCCGGACTGTACAGAAATATGGCTCGGTAAACCTATACATGATATTTGTTCAAAGTTCCATTTAATTTATTTCGTTTTTCAGTGTAATACTTTATTCAGTCTCCAAAGATTCTTTCTTTTCTTTTTTTTAATTTGTGACTGCCTTCACCGTTTTGCCTTTCACCTTCAGTTTGTGGTTCCGCATTAAGCTTTTTGAACTTGATCCCCTTTTAATCTGGCCTAAGGTTTGGTGATACATGTCATCGAGTGGACACATTATAGACGGTTACTTCAGCTACATTTGTACGAAATACTTCTGTAGGCTGGATTTGTACAAAACTTGATACGTATGATAGTAGACTTTCAGACAGTACAAAACGAATACATGTAAATCTTGAGATGTTTTCGTGTGTATTACGTTTTGTTACATCATTAAAACTTTTTATATTTCAAATATATAAAATTCACACGTGCGATTTAATTCACACAATCACAGGCTGTAATATGTCGTATATGTGAAAATAAATGATACTAGATTTCCATGTACAGAATTGTTTTATTAAGCAGCTAATGACTAATGGTTAAACCATATGAGCCACACCATGAGAAAAGCAAACATAGTGCATTTTCGACCAGCATGGTTCGAGACCAGCTTGCGCTGGTCAGGATCCATGCTGTTCGCTTCGAAGCTTATTGCAATAAGAGAAACCGTTAGCGAACAGCATGGATCCTACGCAGATGCGCGGATGCGCAGGCTGGTCTGGATCCATGCTGGTCGAAAGTGCATTATGTTGGTTTTCTCATGGCGCAGCTCATATGTATTATGATTCTACAATACTTTGGGTTTTCAGACTGCATGAACAGATAAACGCAAAACGACAACATCAAATAAAAGAAGGTAATAAGGTAACACAAATAAATTATTACATTATTTTTTTTTCAGGATGTGAAGTAAATTTGACGCTCGGGACTGATGGAACGCCGACGTCTGTGCGACTGCGTTCAGAAAACCATCCAAACCAGGCTCCGTCATCCTCACCTTGTAACTATTACATAAAGGCGTCTCCGCACTACATACTGGATTTGACCGTAGAGGACATTACACTAGACGATGACTGTATTACGAACTATCTAATGGTAACTCTTCTTTCTTACAGAATTATAAATCATTTAAATCCTTAGCAGAAAAGTGACAAAGGCAATGTAACCTGCTTCCAACATAATTTAACTACAGTGAATATATGAATACCAGACCTTCCAAAATTCTGGAAATCTCTGAAGAAAGGACAATTTTCTAAGTCCCGTTAGTTTTTTTTTATTTTTGTCGAGCCCGCTAGCGGAAGCGAAGATATAGTTGCCCAAATGGCTGTTCGGTGTATGTGTGTGCGTGCGTCCGTATGTGCGTCCGTCGGGATTTGTTTGTCCGGACCATAACTTTGACATGCATGGAGCAATCTCATTTATATTTGGCATGAATGTTAACCTCAGTGAGACGGAGTGTCATGCGCAAACCGCAGTTTCCTATCTAAAAGGTCAAGGTCACACTTGGAGGATAAAGGTTAAATTCAATAATGACTTTGTCCGGGGCATTTCTTCTTCATGCATGAAGGGAGTTTGATGTAACTTGGCACAAATGTTCACAACCATGTGACGGAAAGTCATGCGCAAGAACCAGGACCCTAGGTCTAAGGTCAAGGTTACACTTAGAGGTCAAAAGTCAGATACAAGAATGACTTTGTCCGGAGCATTTCTTTTTCATGCATGGAGGGATTTTGATGTAACTTGACACAATCGTCACCATCATGAGACGGAGTGTCATGTGCAAGTAGAACCTACAATTACTACCCTTTGTTGTTACTATAAATAGGTTATTGTACCCCCCCCCCCCCCCCCCCACCCCAACAACAAAGTTGTAAGTGTGTGGGGGGTATACTGGTTTCAGGTTTTCTGTCTGTCTATCCGTCTGTCCGTAGACACAGTCTTGTGCGCACCATCTCTCCTTATCCCCTTGACACAATTTAATGTAACGTCACACAAGTGATCAGTAACAACAGTAGTTGTGCATGGGGCATGTTAGTTTCTTTCATACAAAAAATGCAGAATTTCGAGACTTTGCTTTTTGTTACTATACTATATACATAGACACAATCTTGTGCGCACCATCTCTCCTCATCCCCTTGACACAATTTAATGAAACTTCACACAATTGATCAGTAACAACAGTAGTTGTGCATGGGGCATGTTAGGTTCTTTCAGAAAAAAAAATTGCAGAGTTACGGGACTTTGTTTTTTGTTACTAGACTATATATATAGACACAATCTTGTGCGCACCATCTCTCCAGATCCCCTTGACACAATTTAATGAAACTTCACACAAGTGATCAGTAACAACAGTAGTTGTGCATGGGGTATGTAAGGTTCTTTCAACAACAAAAATTGCAGAGTTATGGACTTTGTTTCTTGTTAACATGCTATGTACATACAGTCTGCATATGCAATCTTGTGCGCGCCTGTTCTTCCGAACCCTTGCACACAATTTTGTGAAACTTCACACAAGTGATCAGTACCAAGCCTAGTTGTGCATGGTGCATGTTACATTCTTTTAGATAAATATTCTGCATAGTTATAAGACTTTGTTTTTTTGTTACAATACTGTATACATACAATCTATATACATACAGTCCACATAATTATGCAATCTTGTGTGCGTCAAATTACCGTGTCAGTGTATACGGGGGATACATTCATCATCTTTAGTGATAGCTCTAGTATTGTAACTTTTTTATTACTGGTCGTAGGGAAAATTCAAGACCACATTTCTGTAGTACAATATGCATATTACATCCAATTTTGAGGTGTATTTTGACCTATCTCTACTGGTAAGGATTTTTGTGTGGACTAAGATCTTTTTGAAGATTTACTTCCCTTTGTTGTTACTATAAGTAACTTATATTGTAACTCTTTGCAATCATTTTTATTTGGCATAAATGTTTGCCTCAATGGGACAGGGTGTCATGTGCAACTCCTAGACCTTTTGACAGCTGACTGGCTCGACATGTTGCCCGTGGGCATCTGGTTTATTTCCGTCCGTCCGTCATTCCGTCCGTATATCCGTCCATGCGTCTGCAATTTCTTGCCTGGTCAATAACTGTTATTCATTAAGGGATTTTAATATTACTTGGCACAAATGTTTCCCATGATAAGACAACGTATCATGATATGTTAAAAGATCCATTATCCAAAGAATTATCTTATTTACCGACACATTAATGAATAACTTCTGTTCAAACATTATTAATGAAAATAGTTTTCTGTTATTGCTTTAGAAATAAATTGGTTTCATAATTTGTAGATTAATGAAAAGAGGCTTTGTTCGAGCAATGCAAGCCAGTATGCACTACCACAAGATCAGTCAGTTTTGAATGTTTCAGTAGTTTCAAACTCTGTTAACAATGCAGGATTCCTGCTGTTGGTCTCGCAAGGTAAGCTTTCTCGCATACATTTAAAGTGAATAGTATCTTTATCTGGAAACGAAATTAGACTTGACAGAATTTGTTTAAAGAAAATGGGAAGTCGGGCACTTTGGTCATCTTTTAATTGATATTGCATTGATAGTTAAAAATACATTTTTTGCCTGAAAATGAGACAAAGCATTATATTTTATGAACGGGATGCCCATGTACAATCAATTCATTCATTTTAAATTCAAAAGACAAAAATATGTCGGAGAGTGAATTACAAATACATGTACGTGGAAATTATAATCTTTCATTTTGTCAAATTTTGAATAATTATTCTTTTTCTTATTAACTTATTACATGCAATAAAATATTTATCCCTCTGTTTGTACATGGTGTTCTTTCATAGTGTTGTCATTTTCGTTTAATGTATTCTTCCTTTTGCAAACGTGTTTTGTTGATTTTTGCGTACAAACGTGAAAACACACATTTAGATTAAAATAAATATCAAATAACTAAATGATGAAGTTTTTCTTTTATAACGAAAATATTCCATTTCGTTAACATAACATTTAGATAAAATCCTTTTGCAATTTGTGTATTAAGCCCAACCTCTTAGCTCAGTAGGGAGAGCGCATATTTATTGATCGCAGGGTTGTGAGTTCGATCCTCGGGCGAGGCATGTATTCTCCGTGACGATTTGATAAAGGACATTCTGTCTAAAATCGTTCGTAATCCACCTCTTATACATGAGGGGAAATTGCCAGTTACTTGCAAAGAACATTTTTTACTGGTACAGAATCGAGGTACATAGATCACGTTAACTGTTCACTGTTATATAACTGAAATTCTAATGAGAAACGGCGTTAAGCCCTAAACAAACATACATATTCATGTACATTAACAAAACGTTTCCTTATGTTGCATGTCTCATTACTATAAATAAGTATGAATTCCAGTTCATGTGTAAAATGAAGCACACATCAACATGTAGTAAATTTATTTTCCTTAATGATGTATTTTCAGACTAATGACTGTAAATAACCGAAGAAAGACCCTTTTCGAATAAAAAAGATCATCATCATCATTTTTCCTAGGATTTCATGATTGAAAAACTATGCTTTAAAAGATGTTGTTCTATATTTTATCTAGATTTTTTTTAGTTTAGACTGTTTGCCATAACATTATTTCTACATAAAATTCACATTCCGAAAAAATTTAAAATTATTCTAAACTGATTTAAACGTTAAAAAGAAAAATTATATAAAACTCACATCCAGGTATAGAAACATAGCCTTAAAGTTCAGTTTCATGAAATCATCTTGACTTAATTTGTTTATAAAAGACTCCGAGATGCAGAATAGCCATAAAATACCGCTATGAATAATAGTGACTATGCGGACAGGGATCAAATGATCAGAGACAGGATCGTTTTTAGAGTCAATTCACAAAAAAGAGAAAAACAAATAAGTGAAGGTGAGAAACTCACCTTAGACAAAGCTACACAGATCTGCCAGTCATTTGAGTATGCTCAGAAACAACTCAAGGAAATGAGCCTGTCTCAAACAATGGCACAGTCACCAAGCCAGTCGGTGAATGCAGTCCGGTCCAAATATGGGGAACAGAAATCTGGTCATAACACCTCAGACCAGCCTGGTCACAATGCCTCAGGCCAGGAGAGCAAGGGATACCGACCAAACACGCAGCAAAACAACGCCAGGAAAAACTGCTACAATTTCGGAAAAACACATGATAAAATGCAGATTTGCCGTGTTAAAGGGAAACAATGTTTTAAATGTAAAAAAGTGGATCCATTTTGGATCTGTATGTAAATCCAGTGTTAATGAAATTCTCATGTCAGAAAAAGATAGCTTGGATAATGGCAATACTCAGGATTTGTTTATTGATTGTGTAGAATCAAGTGTGATAAATGGGCAGGTATTTGAACAATTTGAGGTAGGTCCTTCAAAAACATGTGTTAGGTTTAAACTTGACACGGGTAGCCAGGTAAATGTGTAACCACACAGGATATTTCAGAATCTGGGAATAAGCTATCTCCTTGAAAAATCCAAAATCAAATTGTCTGCCTACAATGGAAATGAGTTAGATTTTATGGGATGCATAAAGCTATGATGCAATCACCCTGGCACTAGTTCAAGCAGTGATGTGCTGTTTCATGTTGTCAATACAAGGTCACCTCCATTATTAGGGCTCCAGTCATGTATTGAATTCAATTTGATTAAGCTCACTTACTTAGTGGAATCCCAGGTGAACCAGTCTGAGCTACATCTCACAAAAGAATTAGTCATGAAACAATATCCTGCAGTGTTTAAGGATATTGGCAACCTCCCTGGTGAATGTAAAATCCATGTTGACCCATCAGTCCCCACTGTCATATACCCTCCCCGTAAGATACCACTTGTACTTCATGACAAGGTTAAAGCTGAACTATCGAGAGTGGAAGAGCTAGGTGTCATCTGCAAGGTAACTGAACCAACAGAGTAGGTCAGCTCCATGGTTGTCACAGAGAAAAGCAATGCGACGTAAAAATTTGTTTGGACCCCCGGGACCTTAATAAAGCCATTTTACGCCCTCATTATCCATTAAGGACACTTGATGACATCTTGCCACAGTTGTCAGGTGCTAGATATTTTACAAAACTAGATGCCAGATCTGAATACTGGGCCTTGAATCTTTATCATGAGTCCTCCCTGCTTACAATCTTCAATTCCATATTCGGTCGGTATAGATATCTCAGGGTACCCTTTGTCCTACAAAGGCCCTTAGAGAATGGAATCAGATTTAATGAAAGCAAACTTGAGGTTGACCTTTCCGAAGTAGAGTATTTCGGTCTATGCTGACTGCAGATGGGTTGAAACCCGACCCGGCCAAGCTCATGGCAGTAGAAAGCATGCAGCCACCTTCAAAGAAGGCAGAACTTGAGACCATATTAGGCATGGTGAATTATTTGTCCCGATTTGCTCCCAACCTTTCTCAGGTCACCGCTCCTATGAGGCAATTGTTATCAAAAAATGTAGAGTTCTGCTGGCAAAAGTCACAAAGTGACGCATTCAAAACTATGAATCAAATAATCACTACACCAGGTCTGGCACTTGCATACTATGATCCCAGTAAGACCCTTACCACTAAGTTGATGCGAGCAAATATAGACTAGGAGCCGCTATTATACAAGAGGATAAGCCGGTGGCATATGCGTCCAAGTCGTTAACCCCACAGGAGGTTAATTTTGCACAAATTGAAAAAGAAATGTTTGCGATACTGTTTGGGGCTAGGAGATTTCATCAGACTGGTTATGGCCGAAAGGTTCTTGTGCAGTCATACCACCTCCCATTAATGTGGTGAACATGTGGTGAACTGTGGAAATCTTACATCAGATGCTAGGAATAATATGTGAATGGAACTTGTGAACTCTTTGAACTGCAGGGAATATTTCCTGTCCAATAAAAACTACAACAATGGGGAAGACAGATATTAATGACACTGTGGTTTGAAGGAATGAACTAAACAGAATGTCAAATAGCTCCAAGTTATTGTACATAGTATATTTTATTATCCCCCGACGATGAAATCGGGAGGGGGGTATTGAAATGGCGTTGTCCGTCCGTCAGTCCGTCAGTCCCGTCCGCAGCCATTTCTCAGTAACTACTTGGTAGAATTTCATGAAACTTGAAATAAACATGGACCAACATACTGCGATGATGCCCGTCAATTTTTTTTTTTGATTGGTCAATTTCCCTCAGAGTTATTGCCCTTGATTTAATAAAAATGTCCGTCTGCAGCCATTTCTCAGTAACAAACAGGTAGAATTTCATCTAATTTGAAATAGACATGAACCAAGATACTGCGCTGATGCCCGTCAAGTTTTTTTGTTTTTTTGATAGGTCAATTTCCCTCAGAGTTATTGCCCTTGATTTAATGAAATATGTCCGTCTGAAGCCATTTCTCAGTAACTAGCAGGCAGAATTTCATCAAACTTGAAATAGACATGAACCAAGATACTGCGATGATGCCCTTCAAGTTTTTTTCGATTGATCAATTTTCCATATAGTTATTGCCCTTTAATTGTTTAAAAATCCACAGATCTGTACATAACAAACCAACCAGTTGGAAGAATTTCATTAAACTTCTTTCATTCTTTTCCATGAACATTTATTATAAACATGTGATGTTGTGTACCTACACCTGGTCGCTACCTTACCTTGGTCACCCCCCCCCCCCCACCCAATTTTCTTTTTTTTTTTCTTTTTTTTTTTCATTTTTCGTTTTCTATCAATATTTATAATCAACATGTAAACTGTTGTATCCACCCCCAACCAAACAAACCATTCATTTTCTTTTAATTTGATTTTGACTAATGAAATTATTTGCTTCTTGGTAAAATTCTTAACTTTTTGCTGGATATATTTTTTTGCCGTTCCTCACCTCTGACCCTTTCGGCTGGGGATTCCAATTCATCGAATTTGCTTGTTTTATTTGGGTTTTACGGCGTACCAACACAGTATAGGTTATATTGCGCCAAACAGGACTACAAATTTTGGTTCCACATCTCATTTACATAGAAATACACAGTATATTGACTTACATGATGAACTTGTACATGATATCTTTCTTAAATATTTCATTTGTGCATGTTTAAAAGAAGGGAGATGTAACATGATATGCTTAGGTAGCATTTCTACAGAGGTAGCCTCCCTTATCTTGTATATAATACCCAGGCACTGGCTCACTGCAGCTCAGTCAGTAGGCATCAATCATAGTAAATAAAGTAGTTAGAATACAAGTGTTGTCATTCTATATTAAGTCCTACATTATATCATTACAAAAAAATCCAAAAAGTAGTCCGCCAAGCTTTATCTAGTCACTGACCAGATAAAGCAAAATTTATCTGCCACCTTGTTTTTTGCCTTTGTTTTGCATGAAGGTAGGATAAAAAAAAATGATATCTATTGTATAAAGATTTTGTGTTTGAAAAATATACACAATTTGATAAGTAAAAGTAATCTCCTGATTTTAAAATAAGCATGCTAGACAAAAATTCTTTATATCTTTGTGTAAAAATTAAAATGGAAAATAACAGTTTCTAATTGCAATTAAAATGCATAGCCTCATAGTCGTGAAGCTCTGAAGAAAGTGTACATTTTTTAACTACGGCTACAACTGGCACAATGATTTCCCTACTATATTCTATGAGAACTGATGCCAGATGTGATTTTGAGAGACTTTTTTTCCAAGAGATCCAAGTATTCACTATGTTCATTAAGCATATTTTTTTCTTTCAGTATTACAAACGGACGTTTGTGATGTAATAGAAATAAGCTCTAGCAGTAGCATTACATATGACGGTTATAAAACTGGAAGTGACACTTGCACAGAATGGATATTCTACACGAGATCAGGTTTAAGTTGTACTTAGTTTCTAGCTTATTTTAAGGTGACACTCGTACAGAATGAATATTCAACACTAGACCAGGTTTAAGTTGCACTTAGTTTCTAGCTTATTTTAAGGAACTGTAACGTCTGAGACCTAGTAACTGGAGTAAAAAAGGTTCGTGGTGAATAGATAGTGCTTAGATACCATAGCTGCACTCCATGGCAGATCAGCGTGAGTGAAAATCCTTGAAAGTATATGAATGTTAACATCCAAAATAACATGTCAGATTAATAGATTAGAAAATTGTAAACTTTAAGGATCAACGATAAACACAACTAGATTCATGGTATTCGCGTGTTACCTTGTAATTGCAATCAATTCGGTCAAAAGTCATTGCAGTTTTTCTGCCCGCTTTGGCACTTCGCGTATCTGAGCATAAACTATATAATTCTTTTCCATGCAAGTGCGTAAGAACTGTGCAACATGTAGCAGATATAGATAATGCATGACCTAACATGTAAGTCCATGGCATCGCCATTAAATATCTTTTTCATTTTAGAATCCAGTGTTGGGCTAAGTTTCACAGATATTAGGGAGTGTTTAGAAATCTTTGATGAGGACTCGATCTCCGTGCAGAATATTTGTACCCTTCCAACAGAACTGAACCTTAATGGGATGAATGTAGTTAAAGTAAAAGCTAAAACGCCTGACACTGGTTTCAGTGTTATCTATTCTAGAAAAGCGACTAAAGGTATGTAATGCATTGCATAATTGTTGAATACTGTAGTAGTTTTGGCTTTGATGGTATCTTTTAAGAAATAATTTATAGCAAAAGAGTGTTGTAATACTATTTATGCACGATGGGTGGTTATACGTCGGGCGTTATAATTTCACGTGTGCTCAGCCCGAGTGAAATTATTTGTACGACGTATTACCGCCTGAGTGTACGAAAAATAGTATTAAAACACGATTTTGCTATACATTATTTCGATTCTAATATGCCCTTAATCTAAACTATAGATAAAATATAATAGCGTTCTTTCTTGGTCGCAACAAAACATTGATGTCATCGCATGTTAACGTGACGTCATTCTAGCGTACGTGTGTTTTAACAGAGACATGCATATTAGAATAAACAATAATTGTTTGGTTGTGAAATTATAAGGCCAGGGAATGTGCATCATGCCAATATTCAAGAAACTCTGTTCATGTATATTGTACAGTAAATTGCGACATTATAACGGAGAAGACTTTATGACTAAGTTGTACATTGTGCTTCCGATATATGGATAATGATGAATTTACGAAACACTGAACCGTGTAATCAGGGACAGTACTTCCTTTACACTTAAAACACACGATATTTAATAATTTCCTGAACTTTTTGTTCAACAGGTACGCCTTGGTTATGATCAATATTACAAACATGTTCTATTTAATGCAAATATAGTTAGTACATTTTGAGTAGTTGATGTTTGATATTTAGTACAAATATAGTTAGTACATTTTCAGTGTTAATGTTTACTATTTCATACAAATATTGTCTGTGCATTTTGATAAGTTGATGTTTCCTATTTCTATTTACTACAGATAAAATCACTACATTATGAGTAGTTGATATTTCCTATTTGATACAAATGCAGTGTGTACATTTTGAGTAATTTTCTATTTAATACAAATATAGTCAGAAAATTTTGAGTAGTTTTCTATTTAATACAAATATATAGTCAGTTCATTTTGAGTAGTGTATGTTTCTTATTTCATAGAAATGAAGTAAGTATATTTTGAGAAATTGTGGTTTCTTATTTCATACAAATAAAGCCACTTTGAGTAGTTTAGGTAACTGTAATTAAAATGTTATTGTAGCATGTATATTTTAAACTCACCTGAACCCAAGTGTGCTCATGGTGAACTTTTGTGATCACTGGGTATCTGTCGTGCATCGGTCCGTCCGTCCGTCCGTCCGTCCGTCGTCAACAATGAAATTGTTTGTGTTTTCACGCGAAATGAATGACAGAATAGGATCGCTAAATCCATGGTCATATCATATTTGCTGACTTTATTCAGTCCTTCATTTTGCCAATGAGCGACAGAATATGATCGGCAAATCCATGAGCATGTTTAATTTGCCGATCCTATTCTGTCGTTCTTTTCGCAAGAACACCGAAAAAGAAATTTTATTTCTAATATTTATTATTTAATTCCTTTCAATTTGTTCACCAGACGGAACAACCGCGATGTTATCTAAGGAAAGATCTCCCTGACTATGCGCGGACGTCGTCAAAGCAGCGGTCCGTTGTCACTAAGCAGTCATAATTTTCAATAGAAAAGAATATGGCGAATGTAAATATTTGTGTTTAAACGAAATCTCCTCCAAAACCATAAAATGATAAAACTTGACATGGATGTTTCTTGGACGGTCATCTACCAAAGTTGTTTCGTTGCACATAGGGGCCATCCGAGCTAAAAATAGAGAAATCTTCAAAAATATTTCCTCCTAAACTGATGATCCGATTTTGAAACAATTTCACATAAATGGTTTTTATTTCAACTTCTACAGAGATCATTGAAATCATCTTGATTATCCAGGAGGTATGGTGACATTTCCCTTTATGTATGTATATGAAATTTAAAACATCTTTTTCTGTTTAACTGCTGGATCGATTTTAAAATAATTATACACTAATTGTCTTTTTGTGATCTTCACCAAAGGATTGTTCAAATTATTTTAATTCGTCACAAAGCATGGTCGTCAGAGACAGAGGGCGTGGCCATTTTTGCAAAATATGTATATAGCGAAAACTTTAAAAAATCTTTTGTGAAACTTTTGGCCTGATTTAAAATAGTTTTACACTAATGGTCCTTGTGTGACCCTCTACCAGGATTTATCAGATTATTCTAATGCGTAGAATGCATGGCTGCTGGCTACTGGGGGTTTAGAAAATCTTCTTGTATTAAACTGTTGCCCAATTTCAAAATAATTTCACATAAA
This sequence comes from Mercenaria mercenaria, assembly GCF_021730395.1. Classification (NCBI taxonomy): domain Eukaryota; kingdom Metazoa; phylum Mollusca; class Bivalvia; order Venerida; family Veneridae; genus Mercenaria; species Mercenaria mercenaria. Next base: position 23,289,110 of record NC_069366.1, on the reverse strand, counting down.
TTATTTGTGTACGACCTTCTACAAATATTATAAAAAATGTTCTAATTTGTCAAAACACATTGCCGCCAGAGGGCGTGGTCAGTTTTCATTTTAAATGTTACTGGTTCATTGAACATAAGGGTCTTTTTGGTTAGAAATAGGCTTTTAGCTATCAGACTTTTGAAATGTTTTTCTTTAGAGCGAGCTTTGCTATTTAGCATATAATATAAGGGTTTGACTCTCTACCATAGTGTTCTGTCGGACATGTACTTACTAAGAGTATATATATAAGAAACTTCGAAAGTCTTCTTCTTTAAATCAGTAGTAGCTAAAACCTTGATATTTAGCGTGTTGTATTAGGTTGTGCTGTCTGCCGTTATTGTTCAAATTGTTGCTCTGGGTTTATTGTGAGTGACATGTATATAATATAGGCTAGCATAGAAACACTTGCTCTGTACTTGTACCAATACGTTATACAGTCACACATAGCGCCTTGTACACAGGTAAGCGCTTTGATCCTCTTGTTGATAAACAGTGTCATTTTTGTTTATTTAAATATAGATACCTACAATTTTACCGTAGAAAGCGTTGAATTAAGAGAAGGGGTCAGTGACAATGTGGGAAAAGTGTTTCTCACTCTCTCAGATGGTAGAAGCGGATTTGTTTGTGGATATATTAACAGCGGGGCGGCAAACGTTATCTGCAGACTGGCTGGTTTTGGGTAAGATGGTCAATTCTTTCGTTTGTATTTTTAATAAATCAAAGCTCTGTCATTCTCATCATTTTTATTGGAAAAGAAAAATCATAAAACTTGACTTCCGGTAACCTGAAAACGGATACAAATATCAAACACTTAACTATTTCCTAAGGCAGCGTAGGTATTTTATTAAAAAGAAAAAAAGTAAAGCCACTGGACAAGTACAAAACAAACAAATAAAGGAACATAGTTTGAGCGTCATATAAAATTATTAAAAGCACGTATCACTGTAGTGTTAGAGAATAAAATGCACATTCATTGTTTTGTCAACTAAACCGCCTGGATATTCCCTAGAAGTAAACTCATTAATGATTCAGATAAGTTTGTATTCTTTCCAGTTTTAACCGTTTTCTTGCTAGGACCTTTGCAACCAATGTAGATCATGTTTAACCTCCACATTTGTGTTTCCTGATCAAAATCTGCACTGTTCGCCAGCCATTTAGTCAGTATCTTGATAAGCATCCCTCTTAACAGTTAATGGTACTGTCAAAATTAAAAGATGAATGAGTTAGTTATAGAAATTTAGCAGAGTAAGGGTTAACGTAACTACGATCAAGTATAAACTTCATTCTGTTACTATGCAGGACTCCTCGGCTTGGTTACAATGTGTATGTGTCGAACCCTGGTGCTGCCGATGATTCCAAGACGAAAGACATCATTATGTACCAATTTTACTGTTCAGGAGATGAAAACAGTATACTAGAGTGTAATCTGCAAAGGTGGAAGGACACATGCACATCTGGTTGTAGCTGTTATTATGAAGATAGTTTCAGGGGAGTTAATTGTCGTATGTATTCTTTTTCTGTAGATTTTATCATTCAACAGTTGCATACTTTTGTAGAACTATTACCCTCTTAGCGTTTGCATATATCTCATGCATTGTTTGATGTTCTTTTGTGAAAACACACAGGTTGTCACAATGTTACCTACTTGGCTCGAACACGCAATAAACGAGTTTCTTAAAGAATCCAGCAAAAGTCATTCTTTCACAGTTGTCGCTAGTGTTTAACTAGGGGAGAAGTGTTAAAATATATATCATAAAAGAATATTAATGAAAATATTATTATCCTGATTATCTAATATGGTCAAGATCAGTATTTCTAGAAAGAAAGGTTTATCTTCTTCTTTTGTTTAAAAAATCTTACCTACACATGATATGTTAATATAATTTAAGATAATAGATTTGTATGCACAGTGTAGTTTCTTAACTTTTATTTACAAAGTCGATATTAGTTTTTGGATAAAGCTTTTCATTGGGTTTACGTCAAATTGACACATTTATTGGTCATATGGTGACATTCAAGAGTTTCATAATGGAGGAAGACTCCAGGTGCTCTTCCGAGCGTTGTATCAGGCACGCTTCAGCTGGATCGCTTTCTCACATGAACAACACAGCAAGCGAGGTTTCTAGTCCACAGCGGGTTTAAACCTAGCTTGGTGTGTAGAAGTATTTTGTGTGTGTGTGTGAGGAAACCGTCAATGTATGAAACTATACTTCTAAGGTGTCATGTTTATTACTCCCCGTCTGGTTGAAAACAAGTTTCGGGGACAATATGAATACGCTTTTCCGTCCGTCCGTCATTCCGTCCGTCCGCAATTTCGTCTCCGGTCCATAACTTTGTCATCCATGAAGGGATTTTAATATTACTTGGCACAAATGTTTCCCATAATAAGACGACCTGTCATGCGCAAAACCAGGACTCCTAGCTTAAAGGTCAATGTCACAATTGGAGGTCAAAGGTCAACGGGTTTTTTTCCTGTCCGGTCCATAATTATGCCACCCAAGAAGGGATTTTAAAATTACTTGGCACAAATGTACTTCATAATAAGACGATGTGTCGTGCATAACTTTCAGACCCCTAGCTCAAAGGTCAAGGTCACAATTGGCAGTCAAATGGTTACATAGCATGAACAGGGTCTGTTTCGTGTCCGGTCCATAACTCCGTCATTCAATAAGGGATTTTAATATCTCTTGGCACAAATGTTCCCCATGATGACACGACGTTTCATGCACAAATCCCGGACCCCTGGCTCAAAGGTCAAGGTCACAATTGGAGGTCAAAGGTCAACAGGACTTTTTTCCTGTCCGGTCCCAAACTCTGCCATCCATGAAGGGATTTTAATATTACTTGGCACAAATGTTCCCCATGATCAGACAACGTAACGTGCGCAAAACCCGGACCCCTAGCTTAAAGGTCAAGGTCACAATTGGAGGTCAAAGGTTTATAGGGTTTTCTTTTCCTGTCCGGTCCAGAACTCTGTCATCCATCAAGGGATTTTAATATTACTTGGCATAAATGTTCCCCATGATGAGACGACGTGTCATGCGCAGCACCCAGAACCAAAGCTTAAAGGTCAAGGTCACACTTTGAGATTAAAGGTCAGTGGGATTTTTTCCTGTCTGGTCTGTAACTTTGACATGCAAAACAGGATTTAAATATCAGTTGTGCGCAACACCCTTAACATTTATGGAAGAAGAATGCATACATGTAATATACTTAGCCTGGTGCAGGGTAAATAAAGAATGTTTACTCGTATATGTGTCTGTGTTCAGTTTTCATTTTGCGTTTGAATATTTTGCAATTCATTGAAATGTTATATTTTATGTAACACTCATAAACTACTACTAGGAGAAATATGTAAGAGAACAATTAGTACAAACATGAAGGAAATTGCTTTTGAAAAAAATGATACAACAAAAGCAAAAGAATTATCTTGCTTCAACTGTTAGCAAAAGTAATTTCCTTGAAAAGATATATAAATATACATGTATATCAATCTTTATATTGTTAAAATTTACTCATTGTTTCAGCGGTGACGTCAGCGTCTTGTAATCTGACTGCCCCCGCTGATTGTGGTTACGAGTATGACACTACGAAAGTTTTGCTTGTAAATACTATCAAATATGGTTAGTTAGAGTTTGTTGTTTCGAATGCTTTTGAGTTATTTTAAGTTGTATTTAAATCTGTCCCAATTTATGTCTTTTGTCGGTAATTTCTTTAAACAAACCAATGTACATGTTCTTTTTATCAACAGTTACTTTGCATTTTAATCAAGAAACATCTAACTTAAATAATTTCTGTTGATTTTATTTTCATATATTGAGTCCCTGTTATAAAATATCCAATGTATTTAGAAAAAAATGCAAGTACTTTTGTAGTTGTACCAATGATTGTCCATAACGTTTTGGGTAATTATGTGGTGGGTTATTTCTACACTTCAAGTATAATGTCTACATTATAAAAAAATATTATATTATTGTTATGGCATATTAAGGTGATGGTCTTTACATGCTGGGGTCTGAACAAGAGGTCACGGAAATTTTTTCTCCTTCCTTCACATACTCCAAAGGGGAAAGTGTCACTTTTGAATATTCGTTCGGAGGTTACCATGGAGAGAGCATAGTATTGTCCCTGAGGGTAAGTAAATGAGTTACACCCATGGTATCACTAACTAGGGATATTTTCCTTAATACCGATGTAAAAGTTAGACACTGTAGATATGAGGGTAACTTTAAAAATATGACCAAATGGTTGAATTATTTTATTTTGTCTTAACGTGTATACTTCGAATATTAAGGTACTTTGCAGGAAATAAAATCCCCCACTTGTGTAGTAGAATGTAGACATATTGCTATACAAGAATATTCATTTGCCTTTAGATTTAGTTAACAGAAATTATTCAATTTTAGCCTGGGGGCGGAGGTGATGATTTGTTTGTATGGAAGAATGTAGAGTACATCATCGAAGGCCGCTATAGCGCATGTGTTGCACTGCCTGATGAATTCGTACATGAAGAAGTTCAGATGGTGTTCACAATGACCATGGCACCGTCTGACAGTAATCACACCATAGGATTACATACTGTGATAGTAAATCAAGAAAAATGTCCAGGTATAACTTGTTACATTCATCATCATCTTTATATATTTCACAAAATTGCATTTTTTTCGATACCCAAGGTTCTCCACCTTAATTCTTTTACAATTTTCGGTAGCATAATATAAAATAAAGTTGAATTTTTTTTAAATATATTTCTTACATTTAAGATAAATAGGTATTTTACCTTCTGCTAGGATCATAACTTTCAATAGAGAAAGCGAAAGTTATTCAATTATAAATGTCTGATTATTCCTTTCAAAATCATTTCGCACATCTAAACGCCTCTAATCTGACGCAATATTTTTTCAGTATTTGAAAAGTGGCGTGTTTACTTAATTCAGTATTTATGTTTTGATAGGCCAGTTTCCTGCGAATAAATGTTCATTTAACGATCTAGAAGTTTGCCAGACATTTTTATCGGAAACCTGTAACAATGGCGATTTTGGGGCATCTGTCTGGAATGTAAAAAACAGTAAGTAATCGTATGATTATAACTGATTTTGGAAGTAATTTGAGCCGTGCCATGAGAAAACCAACATAGTGGTCAGGATCCATGCTGTTCGCTTTCAAAGCCTATTGCAATTAGAGAGACCATTAGCGAACAGCATGGATCCTGACCAGACTGCGCGGATGCGCAGGCTGGTCTGGATTCATGCTGGTCGCAAAGCCACTATGTTGGTTTTCCCATGGCACGGCTCATTTGAAGTTATTGAAACTATAAAGCATAGTGCATCATAATGGTAAACTAGATGATTAACCTGTATTGATTTATTTCTGATTGATAATCATACAAACATAGTCTGTCTAATTACAGAACAAAAGTACATTGTTACTGCACATTAGTGCTATCAAAGAATAATGCTAAAATATATGCCAGCATGTGCAGTTCCTAGAAACCGAAATCAGCAATAAAAAGGACTGAAATACAGTTTTGCTAATATTATACTCAGCTGGTCATTTGGGAGCATCCATTCAATATCTATATAATAGAATTCAGCTAGTTGGAGTGAGGTTTGTTGCACTTTTTATCACCTTTCATGGAACGGACAAACCGAGTATCCTATGTTTTGCTTGGTTGCATTTTTATAGTCAAATGATCCTCTAGCATATTTTGTTTTATATAATGTTACGTCAGAGGGTAACAATTTCATGCTACAGTAGATAAAAGTAACAGAAAGACAAACCAGCAACGATTAATAATAACAAAATGTTGTTGATGGATTTAAGTAACAATCAATTCAAATACCTTCAAAAATGTCAAAGAGGAGTAGGATCCAATTTTATATGTAAAAAAAGTCTTTCCAGGTCCAATTTATATCCAATCTGATTAAATTCAACAATATATCACAACGGTTCAAAAGAAACTTTAGTTTATCCAAAAGTTGTAATTCCTCTCTTCAAAGATAGCTTTTAAAATCCACAAGTTAAATAAATCCTTCAAATAATCTTTCAAAATATCAAATATCCACACTGGTAATATTTTGTTATTAAGTAATACTGGAAAGTTTCATCAATATCTATAATCTAAGTTCTGCTCTAATCCTAAAAAACACTACTATTTATTGTATCATGGAAGGTTCCAGAATTTTCATTTACCACTAAGAATAAAAAGAACATACTGAAAAAACCAAGGACAATTCTTCTAAAAATAAGTGCTTATCAGTATTGTTAAAGAACACAATATAATATTCTAGACTACAGAGATAATAAACAAATCATTTAAATCATGTTTTCAACCTGACTGAATAAAATTTAACGGAGGATTGTCATACATAACAATAAATTATGTGATTGATTTGCATACATGCCAAACAACCTATCTACTATCGAATATGGATATAAAAGAGTACTTTAGCTAGCTTTCCTTTAACACATTTTAAAAAAATACATATATAAAAACAAGAGTCACTGTATTGAAAAAAAAATGTTTTATTTTCAGACAGTTTGGAAGGGGCCTCAACTTATGCGATACAAAATACGGATTATGCCATATCAGTTTCCTCATCGCCGGACGCGAGCTCGTATCTTCGATTTAATTATGTACAAACAGGCGTGGGAATGGATGGGAATGATCTAGCACTCAGGGTAGAATAGACTTATATATAATATATAATAGACTTAAGAATGACGAAAATATTTTTAAAAACAATTACCATTATTTTCATGTTGTTTTTAAGTCTATAGATTTAGGAATTAAATTTTTAACTGGGAGAAAACATTTCTTTGTCCAATAGTTTACTTAGAGCAATGTATCATTACAACATGACAAGAATGAGTTAGCTTCCCCTTCCCCTTCGGTTTGAAAACCAGTTTCGGAAACTATAGGATTGCGATTTTCCGTCCATCTGTTTGTCATTCTTTCATTCCGTCCGTCCTTCAATCCACCCACTATTTCATCTGCAAGAGATTTTGATATTACTTGGCACAAATATTTCTTATAGTTAACTGATGTGTAGTGCACAATTTCATATCCTATCTTAAAGGTCAAGGTCACACTTGGAAGTCAGAGGTTAGCATAACCTCAACAGGGTCGGTTTATTGTCCAGCACTCTGTCATTTATTGAGGGATTACAATATTACTTTGCACAAATGTGACAATATGTCATGCGCAGCACTTAACTCTAGCTCAGTGGTCAAGGTCACTTGTGGAGATCAAAGCTCAGTGTTTCTTTTTCCTGTCTGGTCCGTAACGCTGCCATCCATCATAGAAGTTTAGTATTAAGGGGTACAGGCTTACAACTCATTTCAATGAAATTTGTAATTTGTTGTATTGAATTTCAGGTCGACTTCGAAACCTCGAGTGATGGGGTAAAGACGATATTTTCAGACAACCATTACAAATCAGAATGGGAGAAAGTTTGCATGCGACTGCCTACTACTGATGATGAACAGTTTAATGTTAACTTTATTCTACGTAGATATGTCTCCGAGGGCAGTATTTTCCTTGATGATATAGAGTTGAACAATGAGCCATGTCTGCGTGAGTACAAAATTATTATAATCAGTTTAACGTTTCTACATGATGTAGAGTAGTTGAAGAATGAACTATGCCCGTATGTGTATCATACTCAGTGTTTGAATTTCCTCGATGAGGTACAGTTAAACAGTTAGTGATGTCTGCTGAATACAAATTATCATAATTATTTTAACTCTTCTTGGTGATACGACCACAGAACTATATACATGTGAGTACATTATCATAATTATTTTAATTTTACTTAGTAGTATAGAGTTAAACAATGAATTATGTACGCATGAATAATTAATATCAGTTAGACTTTCCTCGATGATACAGAATTAAACAAAGAACTATAATTTGTGAGTACATTATCAGATTTGATTTCCTCGATCATACGAATTAAACAGTGAACTTTGTCCGCATGAGTACATTGTCAAAATCAGTTTAACTTTTCACGATGAGACAGTGTTAACAACAGTTGCTGTCAATGTTATAAAGGTACACAACGAACAATGTCTGCAAGAGCTTTTTCTTTTAATCTGTTCAACTATAGTGCGTTTTAATCGGCCTGGTTGGGCGGAGTTAAGGACGGTCCACTGCATTATTGTGCAGGATGTGTAGTTTATTCGGAAAACTGATTTCTTATTCAGTGATCATCTACCTTACACTGTAACCAATTTAGCGTTAAATTTTAGTCGTTAGTAACGAATTTAAACAGTTATGTTGCTCTACCTATTTTGCTCGTTAATTGAGATGACCGTTATTTGCATAAGTCAGAGAGTAAATCCGCCCGCCAGGTCGAATAAAATGCACTATATCTTCGATAAGATAGCGTAGATTATTGTGATCACAGTATTATACTAGGTTTAAGTGCACAAATAATATACTTTGATGTGTATAAGGGAATCCCATTACTTTCTGTTACAACATTATTTTTTCTTATCTTATTGTAAGGCAAATATGGTACATTTATATTTTTATTATTTCGTATCTGAAAGACGTGCATGTGTTTTAATTTAGCCGATTGTTACAGGTTATGGCGATATTGTCCAATTATTTTTAAAGCTATACTTTGATAGAATAATGCAGTTCCTACCTGGGGCTGCAGACATTTGAAAATAGACAAATTTCACTTTGATTTACTTCAAGTCAAAACACTAAAACATTCATATTGGAAAATAACATTTAAGTGTATTTCCGGGGACCCCTTCTTATATGACCTTTATTTAAAAAATCGTTAATTACAAATTTAGCCACTTACAAAATTACATTCTTACAAAAAATATCTAAGTACAAAAAAATGAGATTTTATCATAGATCATAAAAGAAGGGGAACATACGGGGAAAATAGGAGATAGTAAGAGATGAAAGGAGCTAAGTCCCAGGCATTTTCATAGTAAGAGTTATTTTGTAAGAATGTAATTTTGTAAGTGGCGAAATTAAAAAAATGAAATTTTATCGTAGATAACAAAACAAGGGGTATATTCGGGGAGAATAGTGAGAAGTTAAGAGGTGAAAAGGAGTTGTCTCCGGCCTTTTAACAGTAAGAATTGTTTTGTCAGTGGTGACATTTGAAAAACGTGAAATCGTTGTCAGTAGCATGAGGGGAATATAAGGGAAGTTGGAGCTGAAGGGCATTAGTCCCCACTATTCGCATTTAGGATGTTTTGTATGAATGTCATTTTATTTAGTAATGAAATGTAAAAATGATGGAATAAATTGATCTGCTATAGCCTGTTCATGCAGACTTAAAAAGATGTTACAACTCGTGCACATACTGAAAGAGATTGTAAGTAATTCTTACAATACGTAGGTTCCTGGCAAACTGAACAGAAAATGGACCATATATGTCACGAAATAAAGTGACATTGATATTATATTGGTGTTGTCACAAGTTTCTGGTATCAGGTTCTACTGTCGTATTTATGCACAGTTTTATTTTCTTGACAGATCCGGCATCATGTGATTTCGAAAAGAACTGTGACTATTTGCTACCTTCTGCCGCATTTTCCTGGAAACGGGCCCTCACCGATGACGATCATACTTTCGGAGGTCAGCGTGCTGGTAAGTATTTAGCATCTGTCACGTCATGTATTAGTGTTAATTTCACTTTAAAATGTTTGTTAGTTGCGTTGATATTTGGGTCGATTTACTTAAATGCTCGTCAATTACAACTGTACATTTCATTTAAAGGAAGTAAAACTGAACTCTTTCGTTGTTTCGCAGTATAAGAGAGATTGAAACTTCAGAAATGAATGGTAACAAGTACATGTAGGATTTTATTCTTTAATCTAGTAAATGTTTTAAGTTATTTAGTTGTACACACCAAAAGTCTTTTTGTAGAGTTTGAGACAAAGATTCAAGTGAATCAAACAACTGGATAAAAGTGTTTGAACAATACAATACATTGATGGGTGCGCATCTTAAACCGATTGTGCTCTCAGTCTTTATTATTATTATTATTATTGTTATTATTATTATTATTATTAATAATAATAATTTTATGATTTTATATTATGCTTCAAATCTTAATTTTCCTTGAAATATTAGGACACATAATGCAAGCCACAAACAGTGACTCCCAATCTCCAGTATACGGAATACCTGCAGTATTTTCAACACCTGTTGCACAACTTTCTGGAGACACGCAATACAAATGCCTGTCGTTTTATTATAAACTTAACTATGGATCTAATGCTCACTGCAAACTCGAAGTCAGTGTATTAAATCCGAAAACAACCGAAAATTTGACGACAGAGATAGAGACGTTTATTCCGTATATTTGGCAGAAAGCAAACGTTAAAGTGGATCCAGACGTCTACTCGACAGCACAATTTTCATTCTTGGTAACACCAATTTATGGAAGTTTGCGCAATCCTTTTGCAATTGACAGTGTTGAGCTTCTTACTGACTGTATTGGTATGTACTAAATTTAGATATATATATTAAATAAATATTTGTATTTCTGTAAATATTATGGAGCAAATCGAAACTGGATGGAATACATCAGTGACTGAATCAGCACAGTGTTTGAAACATATCCATAATCCTTTTAATGTCAAATCTCTATGTCAGTCGTGATTTGTATAATTCCCTCTTGACATATTCGGAGAGAAGTATTTCTTTGACTGCTAGCTTATTTTATGTATAAAGCTATTCAGATTTCCTTCTACATTTTCCAAAGTGTATTTTAGCTCGATTATTCGAAGAATAGTCTAGCGCTATTCTACTCACCCTGGCGTCGGTGTTGGTGTTGGCGTCACACCTTGGTTAAGTTTTGCATGCAAGTACATATGGCTATCATTAAAAAGTATATAGCTTTGATTTGTTTTCTTTTTCTAGGTCAATTACCAACCTCATTATGTCATGTCCCATAAATCTGACATGTAGTGTGGCCAAATTATAACCCCTTTCGAACTTAGAAACTTAGGAAATTCTAGTTAAAGTTTTAATAGCAAGTCACTGTCTCCATATTGAAATGAAACTCCACGTGTGTCTTCGGGGTTAGAAAACTAGTTGATAGCATCAAGTTCCATGGACGGCCAAATTATGCCTCCTTTTGGACTTATAAAATCCCGGTTAATGTTTTGCTCGCAAGTATATACAGCTATCATTTACTTAGAAAATTCGGGTTAAGGTTTACCTGCAAGTCACTATCTCCGAAGCAAATGAAGATATTGAATGAAACTTCACATTTGTCTTCGAGGTTATGGAATTAGTTGATTGCATCAAGTCAAATAAATTTCGGCCAAATTATGGCCCCTTTAGAAAATTCTGGTTAAAGTTTGCTTCCATGTACATAAATCTATTACGTAAAGACATATAGATTTGAAACTTATTTCTTTTTCTAGATCAATTACCAAACCCTCACTGAGTCAAATCACATAACTCTGATATGTATTTTGACCAAATTATGTCCCCTTTTGGACTTAGAAAACTTCTGGTTAAAGTTTTGCATACAAGTTACTGTCTCCAAAACTAATGCAGATACTGGATTGAAACTCTATGGATATTTAAACTCTAAGGTAATATTCCTGCTCCTGGGACAATGTTTCGTAAAGTCGAGCACTGGCTGCCTTAGGACAGCTCTTGTTCAAATTATTAAGCCCGTTGCATGCTTTGTCGTCTGATTTCAACGGTTCAGTGTCTATGTGTGTAGGAATTGAACAGCAAGACAATTGATTATGGCCTGATTTCTGGTTTAATTTAAATAAAAAGATAATAACAATGGTAAACGGTACGCGTACCATCAAGACAATATTATGACATCTGCTGTATTCTGCTGTATTAATACTCAGAAAACTTCATCGTAATATTTGTATGTGAATTGTTGGAATGGAAATAACAAGGTTTGTGATTAAATGTCTAGTTTACAGAAATTCATCTTTCAGATGCTTTGATGTTTAACCAGTCAGGCTAAAGCTATTTATTTGAGTTCATTATTCCGATTTAAAAATTGATTACTAACAAGTTTAAATAGTAGTCTTTGAGCCAGATAGTCTCTATTCAAAGACGGCATTATGGATTTACCAATATTTCTTTACTGCTAATTCAAAACAAAAATGACATTGGTTGCAATATTTTACAAATGTGTTAAAAGGGTGCTTGTTTAAGCGTGCAATTTCCATTAGGGTGATAGTGATTAAGTCAGAAAGTGTAGATTTATGGTGTTGTTATGTACAATATTACTTTTTGTAAAAGCTATTCCACTTCAAATATTTACCTACTTACTGCACAATTCCAGAAGGCTTACAAGATATAGAACAATGTGACTTCAGTAACCCAGGATTATGTGTGTTTGAGGCAAATTGTACAGTTGATTCAGGTTACATTTGGCGAATCAGTTCAGGAAATACAAGTTTACAACACGCAAGTCCAAGAGCTGATGCAGACGGCAATGTTGCAGGTATTTAGTCATAAGGTTTATATGCTATTAGTATAGGAGTACAATCCGACGCCGGTCTTCAATCAGTTGGCTTAAGCTGGATCAGTTGTTCTATCTGTCCATTCCTAAAATAACATAAGGGGGCCTCCATGGCCAAATTGTTAAGGTCGCTGACTTCAACTCACTTGCCCCTCACCGATGTGGGTTCGAGCCTCACTCGGGGCGTTGAATTCTTCTTGTGAGGAAGCCATCCAGCTGGTTTACAGAAGCTCGATGGTTCTACCCAGGTGCCCTCACGTGATGAAATGATGCACGGAGGGGCACCTGGGTCTGCCTCCACCATTAAAGCTGGAAAGTCGCCATATGATCTATAATTGTGTCGGTGCGACGTTAAACCTAAACAAAAATAAAATAACGTGAGGTCTTTCGCCAAGTTCTTGCTGGATAGTCGCCGTATTGTTCTGTCGTAGTAATGTTAAACTAAACAAACAAATGGGTCATCGTCACGATAATTTTGAAAACTACTATTAGTCAGCATTACAGCAAAATTGACACTATCATTTTGAGTGCGTTGCAATAGTGCTGCATAGCACCTTCGTACCGCATAGGAAAGTAAAAAGTAACATCCTTTACCGTAAATACTTAATGGGTAATTACTGAACTTTGTTTTCTTGTGGTTTTAAACGATTCAACTTGACCCCTTATTGTGGTTAATTTTAAAATTTTCTAAATGGATTTTACCATCGTTAAAAAAGAAAATTATTGAAACAACTTCCGCTGGTAAACTTCTTTATATGTTTACAGCAAACTTGGTCTGTAGTATCTTTACACAGACTTCTTGCAACTTATTTTAGTGATTCAGTTTGACCCCTTTAAATAAAGATAAACTTTAAACAGCTATTCTCATCGAACACTCAGTGTGTTTTCTTCACCAAATATTTCCAAAAACCTTCCAACAAGATAAAAAAAAACACCCAGATATCTAAACCTACCAGATACTTGAACATTGGAAGTTATATTGCAACTCGCATGGAAAAAAGATCTTGCTTTCTCCCTAAATTTGTGGTTAGACAAAGTTGCTATTTCATTTCAGGACATTTCATTTACTTGGACAGTTCACTTGGTGTTGCAGGGCACGAATCACTTTTATGGTTTGTTGTAGACCTAGCAAACTTGGAAGCAGCGCAGTATACCTTTTCTTATTACATGACTGGTAATGGGACAGGGATGTTAAAGACATTTTATAGGTCAGAAAGCACTGGCAAATACAGTGCTATGTCTGTTGTACCATACAAAGGTTCTGGTGTTTGGTGTCAGTCAGATTGCTATGACTTACCACAAGGTTTCCGTGGAGAGATTTACCTCCATGTCACTAGAGGCACCTCCGCATTCGGCAGTATTGCAATCGATGATGTGAAAATCACAAAGAAAAGTTGTCCAAGTAAGTTTTATTTCTTTATATCTAATAGCCGGATATAATCCTACATTGCAGTTTACGTACAAACCCTAATTTTTTAACTCGCCTGAGCACAAAGTGCTCGGGATGAGCTATTGTGATCGCTAACCGTCGACCGTCCGTCCGTCATCCGTCCGTCCACACTTTCCTTTAAACAACATCTCCTCCTAAACAACTCGGCCAATCTTGATGAAACTTCACAGGATGTTCCTTGAATTGAACTCCATACAGAACTCTGGTTACCATGGCAACCGAAAGAAAAAACTGTCCAAAACTGCAGGTCATAGGGTTTTTATATTTGGTATGTAGGATCTAGTGATCTTCTACCCGGATTATTCAAAACTTTTCTCTTAGGGTTAAATATGGTCCCGCCTTAGTTACAAGACTTATATAGAGAAAACTGAAAATCTTCTTTTCTAAAACCACAGGTCCTAGGGCATTGATATTATCCAGTGGTTCTCTACCAATCTTATCGAAAACAAAAGGGCCTAGGGCTTTGATATTTGGTATGTAATATCATCTAGTGCTCCTCTACCAAGACTGTTCACAGTATGCCCATTGGATGAAAAGAGGCCCAGCCTTGGGGTCCCAAGTTTTACATAGACATATAGGAAAAAGGTTTAAAAATTTCCTTATCTGAAATCACATGATCTAGGTGTTTGATATTTGTAATGTAGCATTGCCTTGGGGTCATCTACCAAATTTTTCAAATTATTACCCTGGGATAAACAGAGGCCCCGCCGTGGGGGGGGTGGGGGCTTCCAAAGTTTACAAAGACATATACAGGAAAAGATTTTAAAAGTCTTCCTGTCTGAAACTGCAAGGCCTATGCTTTTGGTGTGTTGCATTGCCTTGTGGTCCTCTACCAACATTATTCGAATCATGTTCCTGCGATGAAAAAGGCCCCACCCAGGGGGTCCCAATTTTTAGATAGACTTATATAGGAAAAAGTTTTAAAATCTTCTTGTCTGAAACCACAAGACCTAGGTCTTTGATATTTGGTATGTAGCATCGCTTTATGGTCCTATATAAAGATTGTTCAAGTTATTACCCCAGGGTGAAAAGAGGCCCCGCCCTGGGGTCCCAAGTGTATATAGACTTCTATAGGAAAAAAACTTTAAAAATCGTCCTGGCCCAGGCCTTTTATATTTGGTATGTAGCATTGCCCAATAGTCTTATGGTTCTTTAACAAGATTGTTCAAATCATGCCACTGGGATGGAAAGAGGCCCTGCCCGGATGTCTTTTGTTATATGAATTATACAGGAAAAAATACGTCAAACATTATCTGATCATAATTTGTTTGTTTTGTTTGTTTTGAGTTTAACGCCGTTTTTCAACAGTATTTCAGTTATGTAACGGCGGACAGTTAACCTAACCAGTTTTCCTGGATTCTGTACCAGTACAAACCTGTTATCCGCAAGTAACTGCCAACTTCCCCACATGAATGATCAGAGGTGGAGGACTAATGATTTCAGACACAATGTCGTTTATCAAATAGTCACGGAGAACATACGCCCCGCCCGAGGATCGAACTCGCGACCCCGCGATCCATAGACCAACGCTCTTACCTACTGAGCTAAGCGGGCGGGTTGATCATAATTTGTAGACAGTTTAATATTGTAATTACCTGATGACCCCAAGTAATTAGGGTCCACTTGACTTTGACCTTGACCTTCTGACCTACTTTTTTAAGATACAGACTTGAAATGTGGGTGACATATACAGTTGTGCATACCGATCTTAAAACTGACTTTCAGTGACCATGAATGTGACTACCTACTGACATACTTTCTTGATATTGCAGCATCAGTTTGACATTTACAACTTGTAGCTCATATTGCTCAGGTGAGCGAGCCAGTGTCATCATGAACCTTTTGTATAATGTAAAGGATTCGTTAAGTTGTTTACTCATAAAGTTAAAGATGTCCATATTCAGCCTTTCCAGAAAAACTTAAAAGCGTCTATTGATATTTTCCTGTGATGCTGTAGATATGTTTAGCAGCATAAAATACTTTCCATGCTTTACTTCAGCGCCATCAGTAACTTGTGACTTCACCAATAATAGTTGTAGATACACACAAGAAAATAGTGAATGGACTTTAGAGGGTATGTTTTGAATTATTTTAATACATTAATAATTTTATTCTTATCAAAATATCTCAGTTTCCTTGTTGACATTAGGGGGGATCTTTTGTTTGAACGTAAATTCATAAATAGCTTGAGCATTTAAATTTTTTTATATCGTGTTGGTGATGTAGAATATAATGTCAAACAAGGTTTTGTTTCGGTAGGGTGATTTTCCAGAACTCGACCATTGTGATTCAGTCTTCATTTAAGAGTTCAGCTGTGTTATTGCTACAATTTTTAACGTTTTCTTTCAATCCGTCGTTTTCAAATTGTTTCTAGGGGTATATAGGTACAAATTCGTCGGTTTAGGTTAGATGCAATTGAAATGTAATGTTTAATGCCTTAAGGATATAGGGTTATTTTTCTTTCAATTGAACAAAGCAAAATTGAAAAAAAAGGTCTTCTTTAGTTCTGTTTATTGTTTTCTAATTTCGGGAAAAGCAGTTGTTTTAACAGGGGACCATACGCCGTTTCTCATGGAATTGCACTCTGCAACATTTACTGTGGGGAATCACATGATCAAAATGGTCTCTTAACCAGAGTTATATTTGGAAGAACATAAATAATTTTCTACCATGATAAAATATGAAATTTTAACATAGCTTAACATATGACCAATCAAAACTGTTAGATTATTATGTAGTTGACAATAATGATAGATATCCTGTAATTACAAACACTAAAGAAATAATAGGTCTCGGTTTTTTGAAGTGTTCAATATAATCAGAAGGTGACTGTGATTGAAATCTATGTAGTTTTAGTATATAACTATATTGCCATATGGTAGGCTATGTTTTAGATTTACAGCAAGGGTTCTGTTTTATTCATAAATTTATTCTGGATTAGAGATTAAATGTATTTTGAACATGTGATTCCTCACAGTGACATTGAAGGTTTCATGTGCACCGCCGTATGAATATATCTTTAGATGTCTCATACTATATTTTGGTACTTATAACATGACTGTGTGAATGTTGATTTCTATTCCAATCGGGACTAGAGGGCGTGGACGGTAGCTTTCATTTCTACAACCGTCCATGAACAGGCTCAGTCAAAACGAGCTTGCAACATTTTCTTGTTGGGCGACCTGTGGTATTCCACTTTTTCTATTTTAGACAATTCAGCACAACATTTGTGTTGTGTTAGTGTACTGTTTAGTTTTTCAGCTTGACCATTTCAGTTTGTGTGGTTCCACTACTCCGCTTAATAGCTTTATGTATTTATTAATCAACCCTGGGTATGTTGCCTGATTTTAAGTTTGACTTTTGACAGTTTCTGTGATATTCAGGCTCTCTAAATTCCAGTTTATTTAGTTCTGCTCATTGTTTTGTGGCAACGCCATTATTTTAGCTGGGGACCATACGGCGCTCTTCATTCAAGTTTCATATGCACCGTTGTATGAATACATCTACCCGAACCTCAATATTGAGTTCAACCCGGGGCTAGAGGGCGTGGACGGTAGCTTGCATTTCCACGACTGTCCATAAACAAACTCAATGAAACGCAGCCTGCAATATTTTCGTTAATGTCGTGTTAAGGGACCTGTAGTTTTCCATTTTTTTTATTTTAACTGACATATATATTATCAGCATTTTTCTTTTCAATATGAAAAACATGTCTGTCAGTAAAAACGTCCACATGTTTCATATTAAGACTAATCATATCCAGACTGATATTACACGACAACATTTATTTTTCATTTCTTCAAGCGGACATGAACTTACTTTTATAGACAGTAGTAACTATGAAAGGTCATCAGAAAAGAAAATTCAAAAATATATGTGGTGCACTCAGAAAAACGACCAATATCTAAAGACAACAGATATTCCAAAACGTTTTATTCTAAAACCAAAGTATATTTAAATTCAAATAGCTTAAATTCGTCATTGTTTCGTTTTGTGTCGTCTTTACCACCAGAAGGACATTCATAAAATAGCATCAATTATTTACCTCATGTAGACGACATTCTAAGTGTACATAAATCTCAGTTCACTCAATTCAAAATTCAGGATCACAACATTTTAATTTCCATATATGAACGCGGCATATAGGGTTGTTAATCAGTTTTAGTGAAAGATTTCATTTCTTTACCAAATTTGTATTTTATAATATGACTTTGTAGTTTATAGCTTACAGTGATAACAGTTGTTCCTTGAATTTACTGAATTGCAGTCCAAATGTCACAAGATCAAATGTCATTTACTCAAAGGATTTAGGTGTCTTGACATAATACCAAGTGGCGGAGAATATGCCTTGCTGCATTTAAAAACAAACTTTCAGCTATGTGAAAATAGATGTAGTAAAGAAACTAGCGGATATGTCTTGAAATAAACAAAAACCATCGTTCAGTTAGGATTGGCTGTAAATTGTCAAATAACTTATATTATACAACATTTCCCTTTCTATGTATCAAAGCGGCACCTAGAGGTATTAGTGACCTCTAGTGATAGCTGTCACTAAGGTCGAATAAATAGAAACAGTATTAGAAATTTATGGATTTGATATGAATAAATTTTTGTTTATCAATTTAATTTCCAGATGGCTATATTACCACAACAAAACAAGGTGCACTGCACTTACCACTGTATTCAATTAACGTCCCTTCGTGGGCCTGTATAAGTTTTGACTTTGAAAGTGAAGAAAACAACGCGTTGATAGTCGAAACAGACAAAGGATCCTTCACGTACAGAGTGTATTCGAATGGCAGACAACAAGGACAGATTGAGTATAATCAAGATGTTGCTAGGTTTGTATTTTTATGTACACAAGATAAAAACACCTGTGCCCAAAGTTTATAGTTTGTTTGCTCAGATGAAGGAAGTTTGTCCCCATTTCCATCTTCTTGATCTAGGATTTCAAAAGTGTTTCCATGTCCAGTCAAAACATAACATTCTACAGAACGCTTATAAAGCCGAGCTACTATGACTTTCTAAACTATATCATAATCATATATTTACAAACATATAATGACGAAACAAACCGTTTGCAGTATTTGTCTAAGATGCACTCCGAATATTTATGAAAATTTCATGTCCCCCGCCATAAAAATATGGATCAGTGATTACGCAAAGGTAATTCCATGTTTTTTCTTTTCAAAATGAGTTTTAGATTAGATTATACCTACATTACTATCCAAATAGACAGAGTAAACATTGGTAGATTTGCTCTATCACAATAGGTTCTGAAATTAAGTGTAAAAGATGGAGTGAAGATATCAATAGTAAGATTTTAGCTCCTCTATGGCAGAATTTCTGGGTAAGCCGATAGTATAAAATGGATTACTTTCAAGTTAGAAGTTACCTTATCTAGGACCACTACAAGATCAGCGTTTTTACATAGAGTTATAAATATAAGGAAAAAAATATTTAGATATTCTCCAAAAGTTCAAATTTAGAGTAAAGATGATCCACGTGTAGTGATTGCTAATTTTCCTGTACAAAGCTTGTTTAAGCCGAGTCATATGGGCCAGATTAAGCTTTCCGGCATCCACTGTCGTTTGCCATGCAGTGAGCGTCTTCTGCCATGCATCAACATTTGCCTTGTTAACACTCTACAAGCCACAGTTGTGACTCAATTTTTATAAGACTTGGTAAGAATGTTTGTCCCGATGATCTTTAAGTAAAATCTGAAACTGGGTCATGTGGGGTCAAAAACTAGGTCAGTTGGCCGGAACAAAGAAATATTTTGTAAACACTCCACAGTTTAAGTTTGAAATTCACGAGAATTGTTCAGAATATTTATCTGGATGACTTCTAGATCAAGTTTGAAACTGAGCAATGTTGGGTCTAAAACTAGGTCACCCAGTCCAATTAAAGGAAAAGCTTGGTAACACTCTAAAAGCGCCGCATTTATGACCCTATCTCATGAACATTTGTCAAAATGTTTATCTTGATGATTTCTAGGTCAAGCTCAAAACTAGGTCATATGGGGTCAAACAGTAGGTCACCTACTCAAATCTTACGAGAAGCCTGCTAACATTCTAGAGGTCACATTTATGACCATATCTTCGTGAAACTTTGTCAAAATGTTTATCATTATGATTCCTAGTTTGAAACTAGGTCATGTGGTTTTAAAAACTAAGTCACATGCTTAAATTAAAGGAGAAGCTTGTAAACACTCTAGAAGCCACACATTCATGACTATATCTTCATGACACTTTGTCAGAATGTTTGTCTTGATGATTCTTAGGCCAAATTCGAAACTGGGTTTTGTGGGTGTAAGACACGGTCACCCGGTCAGATCAAAGAAGAAAGCTAGCTAACACTCTAGAGGTCACATTTATGACCCTATCTTCATGAAACTTGGTCAAAATAAATATCTTGATGATTCCTAGGTCATGTGGATTCAAAAACAAAGTCACTTGCTCAAAGGAAAAGCTTGTAAACACTCTAGAGGTCACATTTATGACCCTGTCATCTTTAGATTCGGTCGGAATGTTTATCTTGATGATCCCTAGGCCAAGATTGAAACAGAGTCTTGTCGGGTCAAAAACTCGTCACCTCAGTGCAAAAAGTGCATAACTACATTGACTTAAAGAAGGACTTATTCACTTTTTGCGCTAAGGTGACGAACTATGTCACCCATTTAAATCAAAAGAACGTTGTTGGACATTCTAGATGTAAAGTTTGAATCTTGATCATGGGGAAACTAGGTCACCTGATAAAATCAAAGGAAAGGTTTGATAACACTCTAGAGGCCACAGATTAGCTTTGAAACTCATGAGAATTGGTCAGAATATTTGTCTTGATGATCTCAAGGTCAAACTCAAATCTTGCTCAGGTGGGGTCAAAACTAGGTCACTCGGTCAAGTCAAAGGTAAAGCTAGAGGCTAAATTTATGATCCTATTTGCATGAAAATTGGTGTATATATTGATGATCTCTAGGCCAAGTTGAAAACTTGGTGGGGTAAAAACTGGATCACAAGGCCAGTTCAAAAGAAAATCTTGTTAATTCTCTAGAGGCTGCATGTTCGTAGTTAATACTCTAGAGGCTGCAAGCTCAAAACTCATGAGAAGTGGTCAGAATGTTTTTTCGGTTCACCTGAGCTCGAAGTGCTCAAGGTGAGCTTTTTGTGACCGCTCATTGTCCGGTGTCCGGCATCGTCCATCTTGAGTCAACCGTAAACATTTGCATTGTTAACATCTAGAAGCCACAGATATAACTCAATATTTATGGAGCATTTTCAGAATAATTGTCTTGATAATTTCTAGGTCAAGTTTGAAACTGGGTCATGTGGGGTCAAAACGAGGTCTGTACCATATCAAAGGAAAATTTTGTTAACACTCTAGAGTCCACATTTTAAGTTTGAAATTCACGTGAATTTATCAGAATGTTTGTCTTGATGACTTGTAGGTCAAGTTTGAAATTAGGTGATGTGGGGTCAAGAACTAGAAACAGTTTTATGAACACTCTAGAGTTCACAATTTAAGTTTGAATCTCATGACAATTGGTCAGAATGTTTGTCTTAATGACCTCTAGGTCAAGTTTCAGTCTTGTTTATATGGGGTCAAAAACTAGGTCACCCGCTCAAATAAAAGGAAAAGCTTGTTAACACTCTAGATGCCACATTTTAACGTATCTTCGTATCTTCATGAAACGTTTTCAGAATCTTGATGATTCCTAGGCCAATTTTGAAACTGGGTCAGATGGGGTCAAAAACAAAGTCGCCCACAGTCTTTATATTTGTATCCCTAACATGCTTATTCCTTTAACATTTCGTACTATTATTCAAGCGTTTCGTTTTTATAGAATGAAATTTGTCGTTTCTGGCGACTATTTGGTCAAGCTAGACAATGTAACAGTCACACCAGGGAGATGCGGTTCAATGGGTATGTTAATCAAGTATAAGTATGTCCATTTTAAATTAGTAAATTGCTGTGTTTGTCTCTTTCCGTAATTGTTTACCATATATTTCTATAAATACGATCATTCTTTTCACTCATTTTCTTCCAACGAAGACCTAGGTATATCATTTTGCCTTTTTATTGGTGTTTCTTATCATTTCTAGCTGCTTGTCGAAATGCAACCATTTGTTATTAGCTCATCCGAGCATTTTGTCCTCACTCACTGTCATATGTCCGCCAACACTTTTCCTCGAACAATATCCTTGTTATTAAGCGCACATTTACGAAATGTGACAATGTAAAATGCATGATCTATTGCAGATACAATAGGTCCGTGGTCAACATACAGTATATGTCACATGTAGAAGCACCTAATCTAATGCAGATACAATATGGCCATGGTAAAAACACAATGTATGTCACATGTAAAATATATCTTGCTTTTCTCTGCATTTGTAAGCTTGTGGCTCAGACGAGATGGCATGTCAGCTACAGTGTATTCCAAGCGCATCAAAATGCGACCTGGTCATAGACTGCAATGATGCTTGGGACGAAAGTGATTGTGGTATGATGTTTAACCATTTTTAACTGTACTTTATGCTAACAAAAGTAAAGACTTGCATACATTTTAATACGGTTTTGAAATTCGACTTTTCATTTCACAACTGAAAAGCAATTTCTGCAAATATTACTGAATTTTCTATTGTATACATTTTGATTTCTTTATGTGTTATTTTAGGTAAAGTGATATCATATAATGACAAGATCCTTCGTAGGTGCCATACTGTTTATTTAAGGATACTGTTGTAACTTCCTCATTTATTTAATATAGACCTACACTTGCATACGTTGTATTTGCATTAAAATTTACAAGCCTTTCTTTTTATAATAGATAACATACTGACTGTTGTATTAAGAACATTTATCATAATTATTTCGCATTGCAAGGTAATATATGAAACAAATGGCACATCTGATTAATAATAATAATACGGAGATAGAAAATACAAGTTCATCTATATTCTGAAAATATGTGTAAAGAAAGTAATTAAATATTGCGTAAATTATGGACAGGTTTCAATCTAACATGCAAGTTCGATGATGGTGCCGACTGTGGTTACGCTTCAAAGGAATCGTCATCTACAGAATGGTCGGTGGTAGAGTCACATACATTCAATGTTGATGGTACTGAGGAAACGGGTATGTATGATTTTTTCTTAATATTGAACAGTTTTTAAAGCAAGAATGCAAACTAAAAGAAAATGATGACTCTTTTTATATTAGTTTAATTTGTCTGTTTTCTTACAAGGTTTTAAAAGAAACCTGATTCAGCAAAATACTGAAAATAGAAATAGGATGTTATGTGAAAGTTGCAGAAGCTTACCTCTATATCTTTGGAGTTCTTTTTAAACAATTTATGATGAATAACATTGAATTACACAATTTTAAAAGGGTAATTTCAAATCTTTTGTAACATTTACTTTCCTGTTAAACAAACTGAAATGACAAAATTAAGTCTGCAAACTTTTTTTCACATAATGTAACTCTTAGGTGAACTTCTGCCAATGATTTTAAGTTATTCAGATTTGTTCATGGCATCTAGCTGGGGAGGGGGTGTTTTCACTTTACTTGTTTGTAGGACTATACAAATAATGCTAAAATTACTTTAGTTTATATGTATAAATTTAAGATATTATTTAACAAGTACAGCAGTTTTCAAGAGGATGTGGAAAATGTTTTATGGCTGACTTTAGCACATAGTGTTGGGATGAGCTTTTGTCTCCGCTTACCATCCAGCGTCTGTCCGTCTGTCCGAGCTTATATTCACATACTTAAGTGACTATAGGAACAATAGGGAATTGTCTTTTTTTCATAAGCGTTTATGTCGTTTTTTTTCTTTTAACATGGCTGAAGGAACAAAAGAGAGAACAAAAAAGTAGCCACATAGATGCCTATATGTAGGAATGCTTGCACGTCCGTTGTCCATCCAGCCTTCTTTATACACTTCCCTTTAACATTTGTTCTAAAATCGTTTGGTGGAAATTGATGAAACTTGGCCTGGATGTTCCTTGGGTGGTCTATCTCGAAATTGTTCAAATGGTTTTGCTTGTTTGCACATAGGAGGCTCCAGGGTTAAAAATAGAAAAATCTTTAAACGACATCCCCTTCTAAAGGGCTGGTCTGATTGAAATATTTTCATACAAGTGGTCCTTATGAAACTCTCTACATGTACCAAGACTGTTCAAATAGCTTTGATTCGTCAAAGAAAACAACATGGCCTCCAGGGCATGTGGTAACTTTTCCAAGACTGTTCAAATTGTTTTGATTCGTCCAAAAACATGGCCTCCAGGGGTTGCGGTCACTTTTCCTATATGTACATATTGGAAACTTTATAAAAAAAATTATGAAACAGCTGGCTTGATTTTGAAAGAATTTCACACAAATTGTCATTGTTTGATTCTCTACCAACGTTGTGCAAATAATTTTGATTCGTCAGAAAACATGGAGGCCAGAGGGCTTGGCCATTTTTCCCTGTATGTATATAGTAGAAAGTTTGAAATTCTTCGTGTATGAAACTGCTAACCCGGTTTCAAATTTCTTACAATTGGTCTGTATACATAATATGTATCTTACACATCCATACACCACTCAAATAAAGTAATACCGAACATTGGGAATGTGAGAATGGTAGGTAGAAAAAGCCTTTTTACTTGATTCAGTAAAAACATACTGTTTAACACCAAGTTTACCAATACGATTTCACAACTGAAATAAATGAAATTTAAAAATGTGTTTTTCTTTAAAAGAGAATAAAAAGAAATATATTATTTTCGTTAAGTCACTGGTGGAATGCTGTTTACAAGTTTGAAGGGACAGTCTGCAGAGCATAGTTCTTCCGTTAGTTCCACATGGAACGAAATAGATGAACCTTCTTGCGTAAGGTTCCGATACCTTGGTACCGTTCCATCTCTCATTGTAACCATTAGCAACAAAGATAGTGATGCAAATGTGAACTTGATTGATCAAAACGCTGATATGACCCCTACATCATGGAGATATGGACAGGTAAATTCAATGCTCAGTTTAGTCAAAGCTGAGCCTGGAATCAAGTCTTGATTTTTTGTTTCTAAGCAAATGCTTCAGATTTGCAAATGTCAAGGTTGCATTTTAGACTATCTATAGACTGGTTGTCAAACTTGGTTACATAATCTGTTACATAATCTTTGAACATGGTTGAGTAAATGTTTATGGTAATGTAATATGGTGCAAATCGAGAGTTTACATGAACAGTTTTTCTGTCACATTTACATTTTAAAACTTGTTTTAGCAGATCAGTGTAAAATTCTGTGAATATCAATTTTGGAATATCTTATTAAAATTCATATGAGCTTTTGAAATCGTTAATTCACTATTTAGACTACAGTGACTGTTGATATGATAAGACATACTCAATATTAATGTTTAATACAAATATCTCTCTTGACCATGTTATTTGTTTTCAGGTCACAACTGAACAGGGGACAATAATGATAAGTTTTGTAACGTCATTGTCAGCAACAAACTACACGCTCGTTGCTAATGAAGAAGCATTTCTGGCAATAGATGAGATAGAAGTGTTAAATGGAGCTTGTAAAGACATCGATCCACCTGGTAACCTGTTTGGCTTATTTTCTATACTCTTTGAAGTTTGGTTTTAAAGAAATGAAAGTCGTGATACCATCGCTCAACAGCTGTTTCCTTGTTTGCTGACCATTATTCACACCAATAGTAACTAATGTGTTTAAAATATGTAGACATAAATATTCTACGAACTGATGATACTTGAGTTATAAGGCTTTCTTTGTTCTTGGTTCATGCAGGTTGTAACTGGAACAAAGCTAGAACATAGCCGAAAGCATTCCACGAAAATCATAGTAATTCAGTTAAACATTTAGGTCATTTCTAGAACGGAAGCTGTAATGGTTTAGTCAAAACAATAATATTATAAGTACCGAAAACAATAAGTTTCAAATCTGCATTAAGGACAGAACTTACGGTACGGCTAATGTATTGTTTCGTTATGCAGGCCAAAAATGCATTATTACGAAGCTACTGTTCCATCTGTCATGAGTTACTCAAGTCTAGAAGAAAATCATGTTAACGGTGCAGCAGTGATTTTTTTCAGGTCATCATGAACCAAGCAATTTATTCAGTGTATTTGTAAAAAGATGTCCTTTTTATGATTTTTAATCGATTTGAACGGTGTGTTATCGGAAACGCCATTTTTCGCTGTCTATGTTTCATGTGGATCCTCTTATATTTTATTATATAATTTACCACATAATTTTCATAAATGTTGAACTTTGTCAAATGTATGAGGATGGCATATTTTCTTTTGAATCAATTGTATTACTAACTTTTCCATTTATACATTCACTAGAATGTCCCCAAGCAGCACCGCTGCAGTGCGATGATGGTAGTTTATGTTACATTGAAGACCGGAACTGTGACAGAAAGAAGTACTGTCCGTCAGGATCCGATGAAAATACCGAAACATGCGCATCTGGTAAATTCACATACAGTTTTATCATACATCGGCAGAGCTACTTTTTTGTTTTATTCTTGTCCCGATATGAGGAAGGGCGGAAGTTATTTGGCAGGTTTGGCAAGTGTCGTTCTATTTGTTTGTCCGTCAGCCACAAACATTTGTCCTTGAATAATCCAAGATTTCATAACTGAATTCGACTAACTTCATCAGATGAGTAGTTTTATGTTCATTTTGCCATCTCTTTGTCGAGTAAGTCATAATTTGTAGGTTATGGCTATTTGTTATTCTCATAAACATAAACAAACTCTTTTAATGTCAATATGTGTCATCCACTTTTAAGCTAATAGGTATCTTCAAACGGCCTTATACAGAAAGCTCTGAAAGTTGCAGTGTTGTTTTTTAAATGTGTTGTTGTTGTTGTTTTTCTTGGTTTCAAAACTTAGATAATTACCACAGTATGCTTAGTATCTCCGATTAGGAAAACGGCTTGCCATGAGTATTTGATTTTTTTGTAAATGTATAAGGACAAGTTTATGGTATGTATAATGTCAAACTTCTCCTCAACAATAGAATGAGAATTTGTTAATAACCCTGTGCTTGGACTTGGTGTGGTTATAATTTCTGGTTCTTTAGGATCTCATAAGAGTCAGTGTAAATTATTTATATCAGTATTCCGCTGAAGACGCTACTAGGGGCATGACAGACATTGCACAGTTCTTACTTCTTATGAACAGACAGTCAAACGGAATCAGCTAATATTTTGCTGGGTAGCGTACTGAGCTTTCAAAGGATTTTCTTATATATTTTGATGTTCAGATGTTAATCGAAGATGAATTCAGAACATACAGTAGGGCTTTTACAATGAAAATGATAATAATAAAATTCTATTGATGCATATTTTATTATCTTTCTCGATTTTACTCATTCAAAGCCAGTGTGCTTTTTTTTTTCGTTCTTTGCGTTTTTTTTTTTTAATTAATAAATGCAATGGATGTTATTTACTATATGTAATAGTACAATGTAGAACTACGTGTTTTCTGTTAAGAAGATGTCTTTCATATGTACCCTCTTGCTTTGAAATAACACAACAGCGTACCACATGTATCCATAAATATGGTTTAACGGATCGTATCACTATAAATGTCTCCTACGTCGTTCAGATTAACAGCAAAAGGTTACAAACGTATGTGTCTAATTGATTCATGTGGCTTATTCAGTGTATACTCTACCTTGTGATTTTGAGGACGGCTTACTATGTGGATACACCATCATCTCTAATACATATGGACAGATGTGGAAACGGGTAGGAGGGTATTATTACCAAATACCACCATATGATCATACTAAACAAAATGAGAGCGGTAAATATCTTTATTAAACTTTACTGTCTTACCGTTTTCCTGTATTATTAATATTTTATTGTAACATTTACATACAGTTTTCAAGTTTAAAATAGATGGTGTTCCTTTCTTTTGAAAATTTCAAACATATCGTTCAAAGTTCCGATGAAACAATTTGCCCTATCGCATAAAATGGCCGTCGAGGTTAACATCGATTATTATTATTAAAGAACAATTTCATAAGATTCCTGTTAATTATTTACGTTAAATTAAGAATGAAGTGTATAAATGAGAGTTTTTAGCTCACCTGTCACATAGTGACAAGGTGAGCTTTTGTGATCACCCTTCGTCCGTCGTCAGTCCGTGCGTCCGAGCGTCAACAATTTCTTGTCTGCACGATGGTGGTTTCATTTATGATTTTATTTTACCCAAACTTGCACACAACTTTTATCACCATAAGATCTCTGTTCCTTTCTTGAACTGGCCAGATTCCATTATGGGTTCCAGAGTTATGGCCCCTGAAAGGGCCGAAATTAGTTATTTTGACCTTGTCTGCACAATAGCAGCTTTATTATGTCTCCCTCCACACAGTAAGGCATACTAGTATTGATTTACTCCAGTCTGTGTGTGTGTGTCTGTCTGTGTATCTGTCACAAAGCTTGTCCGCACTCTAAGTCGAACATTTCTCATCCGATTTTCACTAAACTTGAACAAAATATGTTTGACCATAAGACCTCGGCCAAGTTCGATAACTAGCCAAATCGGTATAGGCGTTTTGGAGTTATGGCCCTTGAATTACCAAAAATCGGCCTTTTTACTCTTGTCCGCACTCTTAATCAAACATTTCTCATCCGATCTTCACCAAACTTGAACAAAATGTGTTTGACCATGAGACCTCGGCCAAGTTCGATAACTAGCCAAATCGGTCCAGGTATTTTGGAGTGACTGCCCTTGAATTATCGAAAAATCGGCCTTTTTACTCATCCGCAGTCTAAGTCGAACATTTCTCATCCGATCAGTAAGTACTTATAGGACTTATTTGAAATTTCATTATTGTCATTAGTTGGACTGAGCCAATCAGGGTAGATAACTATGGACTGATTTTATGTCAAATTACCTCCCTTTATTTCAAATTAAAATGGGTATAACTCCGTAACTAATGAAGATACTGATCTGAAATTTCATTTATGTCAGCAGATTTGGCAGATCCTTCTTTTGTTCACTTACAATAATTTTTTTTAATTACTTCCCTTTTACGTTACTATAAATAGCTTATTTTTAGTACCTTTTTTATTATTGGCCGTAGGGAAAAACCAAGACCACTTTTCTGTGGTACAACATGGATGATACCTCCAATTTTTAGGTGTATTTTGACATATCTGTACCTTGTAAGAATTTTTTTTCTTTTTGGTTAAATTTCTTCCCTTTGTTGTTCCTGTCCTTTGGACTTAAATATTTTTTCTGAGGACCTTCTTGTCCTCAAATGCAATGATAACAGGTGAGCGATATAGGGCCATCATGGCCCTCTTGTTTATGATCACAATGTCCGAAGTCGCAAGTCTGTCTTTTATCTATTGAACATATTATTTTTACACGTTATAAATTGTATTTCTGGAGAAATCTTCGAAAAACTTGCACCCAAAATATATGCTTACAGATTCTCAAAAATATTGTGCGTTTTTGTTTCATTAAACCAGAGTTTAGATGCAAAAATCCTCAAAATGGTCATGTTTAACTTTGTTAGCACATCAGCACTCTTTATTTTCTAGCAAATCCTTTACATGACCAAACTCAGATTTACCACATGAAAGCCAAATATTGGATACTAATATCATTTCTAGATTATGATATCTGTTTTTTCAGGAAGTTTTCTTCTGTTTGTAAACTGGGATAATGATCAATCACGGTATGAGAGTTCAACTGCTATATCACCAAACGTAACATTTCCTGAAGACGGTTGTATCTCATTCTGGTACATTCTAAATAGTACAGCTGTACAGCCAACAGCTTTGTCAGCGCAGATATTGGTCTCTCTTAACTACATTGAAACTTCAGAAACAGAGTTTGTTTTGTAAGTTATCTGGACATGCTAACATTTTGGCACTTTTTAAGACATTTTAGAAATTGTTTGACACCATTAACGATTTCTATGATATTTTCAATTCCTTTGAATATAGGAAGACGGTAAAAGCACACAGAGGAAATGTGTGGTTACCGACGATGCATTTAAATTGAATTTCGCAAAGACATGGTTGCATGATATTCTATCTGTGATATCGGTCTAAAAGAACTGAGACAAAACACAACTTGCTGTATTAGAAAACTTATTGTTTTCAGATCAAGGTTAATTGACTATTGACTAATAAATGAATTTCGCCATATAAACTTTGTAAAACCCATTCCTTCAAACAGTTGTTCTGTTAAGCTGACTGCTATTGACTAGTCACAGCCTACTACATAATGATGTACTTAACAGTACACATGGCTTCTCATTTAAGCTGAAACATGTTTAAACATTTTGAAACATCTCGCAGAGGTACACACCTGCCGGATAATTTCTTTAAAAGTTGAGCTCAGCAAATTAAAAACGCGGCATATAACCAATTCTTATTGTCTAGCGCGTTATGTTTTATTAGGCAAGGTTCTAGTATGCTCTTTATGTAAACATAAAAATAGTGTTAGAATACTATAGTTACACTTACCGCAGAGTAACTTAGGGAATTGTAGACGTCAGGTGAAATAACTGCAAGTGTGAGTTAAGTTTAACATCGTTCTGTTATAACATTTCAATTCCAAAACTTCTTATATGTAAAATAATAGCACACATTCTGGACGTCTGTATGGCACTGAATATTAAATTGACCTGATGTCAGAATTACCTTATATTAATGAAAACGTACTAGTAGTAAGATCTAATAAATGACAATTAGCTACCTTCGCTTTCCAATTATTTCGTACCAAATTACTATTGGTCATAAAAATATTAGTATTTAATTCTTTTTCATCAAACATTGCCGGGATCGTTGTAGTTCTGACAGCACTGTAAATGTAAGTAAAATTTTCGAAAAAGATGAAACAAAGAAGATTCTGCTTGAGGCAATACGACTCTTATTGGTTGTCTTTTAAAATGTCATGCCAAACTATTCCATTCTAGTTACGACAGTGTTGACCGACCATTCACTGACTGGACAAAGGCTCGTTTTCCAGTGCGCGGGAACCAGACAGTGTCAGCAAATTTTACCGCAATAATATCTGAAAATTTCTTGGCTTGGCCGGGGGTAGTTGCGCTAGATGACATAGCTTTTGATCCTGGAGAGTGCAGTCCATCTCGAGGTAAATGGTTTGAGAGTTGAAGAATTTTTCCGTTACTCACACAGAGTTGTCGTTCTTCCACTTCCGCTTTGGAAGCATTAAAATGAGGTCTGTTAGAGAGGAAATATTTAAATGTGAAGAAAGCGTGCCTTAAAGGGTACAACGCAAAGTTACATTTTTATATTTTCATTTCATTTAAATCTATAAAGTTATGTTGGAATTTGTTTGATTTACAGCAATTATTCAGAATGCCAAAAACTTTTTTATGATATGAGAATGATACGTTTGCTTCATGATTCTTTTCTGATCGTTTACGTATTACTTTACTGCTTCCAATATGAATGTTTCATATCAAGTAATTGACTTAGTAATTGAAAAAAATATAAGTGCTTCCATTAGTAGTGGTTACAGCTTTATAGAAATAAACAAGACTGCCAGTTATAACTTGATTACATCATTTTTGCAAGTTAGACAACAACGGGTAAGGAAATTCCCTTCATTTTGAATTCTTATACATTTCAGTATGTAATTCACGAACGTTTGAGTGCAAGGATACCGGTGTTTGTATACCAAAGTGGTTAGTGTGCGATGGAAAGACGGACTGTGGTGATAATTCAGATGAGCAGAATTGTGAAAGTAAGTTATACTTTTAGTCGAGACTGCTTGCTTGAACTGTGCAATGTGTTTGCAACTGTATTAAGATACACTCTGGATTCAGAATTTTCAAAAGATTTTATAATGGTGTTTTACAGGTCGGCCAAATGGAAAATTTATGCTTGGCGGTGGTGATGGAAAGTACGGACAAGTACTTTACTATCTGGATGGTTCCTGGCGACATGTCTGTTTCCCTACCAGTTCTTCTGATATCGATGACTTTAATATCATAGCCACACAACGTATTTGCGAACAGTTGGGATTTATGTAAGTTTCTGGTAACTCCACTTCCGATTATTATGTTCCCCCAAACCCCCCTGCCAGGAGACATTTTGCTTTTGCCATATACGTCTTTCAGATTATCACACTTTGTTTCTGATCAATAACCGGAGAACCATTTGAAATACATTGTAGATCCTTCAGACTTCATATGGTAGTAGAGTTTATAGAGTACACAACCTCACTTGTTTTCGGGGCCACTCCAAAGGTCAAAGTCACGGGGCAAAATATGGAAAACCGTTTCAGATCATTTACTTCAGAACTGCTTGACCGAGAGTGTTTAAACTTTCAGTATGATTTAAAATGTCGAGAAGATGACCCTTATTGATTTTGGGATAACTCGATTGAAGGTCAAAGATGGTAGGATTGGCCACACTTAATTTCCGTTCAATAACTGTAAAATGATTTGACCTAGAACCTTGAAACCTCATATGGTGATAGGGCTTATTGAATAGAGGATCCCTATTGTTTTTAAAGTCGTTTCATTTAAGGCCAAGGTCACAGGGGTTAACCGCTTCAGATCATTAAACTTGAGAACTACTTAGCCTAGAATATTGAAACTTCATAGGATGGTTGGATATACAGAGCAGATGACCCTATTGATTTTGCAGTCACTGTAACAAAGGTCAAGGTCACAAGGTCTGCACAAGGAAAACCATTTACAGTCAATTACAATTACTTGCGAACCACTTGACCCATAGTGTTAAAACTTCATAAAATGTTTTGACTTGTAGAGTAAACAGGCCATATTGATTTTGGTGTCACTCCATCAAAGGTCAAGGGATCTGAACATGGAACACTCTTTGCAGTCATTAACATGAGAGCCATTTGAGAATATTGAAACTTCATAGAATGACTGAACATGCAGAGTAGATGATCCCCATAGATTTTGGGGTCACTTGATCAATGGTTACAAGATTCATAACATTGAAAATTGTTTCCGATAATAACTTGGCAACCATTTGACCAAGCGCTTTCGGACTTCATTGGCTGATAACGCTTAAAAAAAGACCTATATAGCTTTTAAGGTCACTTCATCAAAGGTCAAGATCACAGGGACCTGAACATGTTAACCACTTCCGATCAATAACTCGAGAACCACCTGACACAGAATTCGTGGGATGGTTGAACATACAGAGCAGATGAATCTTATTAATTTTAGGGTCACCCCAATAAAAGGTCAAAGTCTAAGGTGAAGGAAAATGAAAACTATTCCCTTTCAATTACTCAAGAACCACTTGACCCAGTTGAAACTTCGAAAAATGACTGGACATGCTGAGTAGTCAGCCCTGTTGACTTTGGTTTCACTTCATCAAAGGTTAAGGTTATAGTGTCCTGAACATGGAGACCCTTTAAATCAATAGCATGAGATCTAGACTGTTTTAAAAACTTCATAGGATGACTGGACATGCAGGGTATATGATTCTTATAGATTTTCGGTCACTCGACCGATGATCAAAGTCACAGGAGCCGTAACATTGAAATTGTTTCGATCAATAACTTGACGACCATTTGACCTAGAACCGTCAAACTTCATTTGATTATAGAATTTACAGAGTAGGTGACATATATAATTTTTGGTCACTAAATCAAAGGTCAAGGTTACAGTGGCCTGAACATGGGCAACTGTTTCTGACCAATACCCTGAGAAGCACATTATCCAGAATGTTTTAAGATTGTAGGATTATTGCACACACAGAGCAGACGAACATTGATATTTCGGTGTCACTCGGTCAAAGTTCACATAACATGGGCCAGAACATAGAAAACTGATTCCAATCTATTATGAAAACCATGTGACCAACAACATTGTAACTTCATAGCGTGATTGGAAATGCTTTGTAGATGATCTCTATTGCATTCCAGTAACTAATCCAGTCATAAGTGTCTCTTTGATTTTCCCGCCTGTCCCTAATTGACATCTTGCCTATTTCTAATATGCTTTGGAGGAGACATACGCTTTTCAGCAAAAGCATATTCTGGTTAGATTTTGTATTTTCGTAAACATAGGTTTATATTGAACACGAAGTATACACATTTCTATCGAATATACTCTGTCGTGTCATGGTAAGTATCTTTAGAGGATGAGTATTGTTACAGACAATAACAATATATAGGAGGATGGTTGGACAAGTTGAGAGACTCTACCAAAATTGTTCAAATTATTAACTTTGGGTGAATAAAGGTCCCGCTTCGAGGATCCCAAGTTTAACATAGACATATATAGGTTAAAACTTTGAAAATATTCTTGTCATATTTGCAAGGCCTATGATTTTGATATTTCATATGTGTCATTTCGTAGTGGTCCTCTGCCAGACTGTTCAATATGTCTAAGTGGTGAAAAGAGGCCCTACCTAGGGGTTCCCAAGTTTTGCGTAGACTTATATAGCAAAAAATAAAAATTTTCTTGTCTGAAATCTCAAGGCGTATGCCTTTGATATTCGATATGTTTCGATATTCGATTGCCTTGTGGTTCTCGAAATAGATAGTTTTGAAATTATGCCCCTAAGATGAAAAGAAGCCCCGCCTCGAGGGTCACTTGTTATATGAATCATATAGGAAACAATACTTAGAAAATTATTTGATCATATTTCCAAGACTGTTTTTGTCCTGTTGAGCGACCTGTGAAGTTTCCACTTTTTCTATTTTATTATCACAACAGCGTCGATTGTGCCGTGTGGTGGCCATAAAACGTCTTCCCGTACATTCAATCAGGGCTGTTATATTTGGATCTTCTCAGATCGTTCAGCACGACTTTTATA
The DNA here is from genome assembly GCF_021730395.1 of Mercenaria mercenaria. Taxonomy (NCBI): domain Eukaryota; kingdom Metazoa; phylum Mollusca; class Bivalvia; order Venerida; family Veneridae; genus Mercenaria; species Mercenaria mercenaria. The sequence continues at coordinate 23,254,347 of NC_069366.1, read as the reverse complement.
TCGTGTTATTTGTACTGTTTAGTTTCTCAGCATGACCATTTCGGTCCGGGTGGTTCCAGTACTCCCGCTTTCATAGCCTTGGGCATTGTTTAATCGCCCTTTGGATATGGTGTCTGCTTTTTAATTTTGTCTTTTGATAGTTCCTGTGATATGCAGGCTCCATAACCTCTGATCCCATTTCTAAATTCCAGTTTGTTTAGTTCTGCCCATTGTTTTCTCGTTTGGGGCAAGCCCATTACTTTATCTGGGGACCAAACGCCGCTTTTCATGGAATTACACGCCTCAACACGTGTATCATTGAAGGTTCCATGTGCACCGCCGTTTGAATACATCTGCGGATGTCTCTCTAAATTGCGGATGTCTCTCTAAATTGCTTTTTGTACTTTTAGCATGTGTAAATGTTGACTTCTGCTCAACCCGGGGTAGAGGGCGAAAACGGTAACATGCATTTCCAATACCGTCTATGAACAGGCTCAATCAAACCGAGCCTGCAACATTTTCGTTTTTATCGTGTTGAGCGACCTGTGAAGTTTCCACTTTTTCTATTTTAATTGTAATAACCTGACGACACTAAGTAAATGTCACTTGTCTGTGGCCTTAACCTACTTACCTACTTTCTTGTTGTTGTATTTTTTATGATACAACCTTGAAATTCGGATGACATATACTGTTCTGCAAACCGATCTTAAAACTGACTTTCGGTTATCATGAGTGTGACCTTCTAACCTATTTCCTAATCTTTTATCGTCATTTTGACATTATAATCATGTTGCTCATATTACTCAGGAAGCAATCCAGGGTCATCATGACACTCTAGTTATACGAAACTATTTGTTGAACGATATTCATAGAAGATCAAAAGGTCAAGGTCAGATGTACGGCCATCATTGCCAACATGTATATTTTAGGTATAAAAATAACTTTCACTTCAAAACTAGGAGCATCACCCTTCTTGAATTGTCAAATGGTGTAACACTTTCTGATAACTCCACCACATGAATACATTGTTGTAGTGTGCTGCTTAAATAAGTTGCTTATTCTAAACAGGATAGCAGAATATGTGTTGTTTTGGCAAAATATGGCATAATCTAACATATCTGTTGTTCGCTGACAGAAGATGAAATAAGTTTGTGAATCTTTTGATTTTCAATAATATTGCTTTCATACAGTTTGATAAAAAAAATGATAAATATCATGTTTCATTTAGACTTTTAGATTTTCATGGATGAAAACTCATTAAATAGCTCCTATATAAATTATATATTGTATGTTGCTTTTTATTTATGCTCTGCAGAGGATTGATATATCATACATAAATGTAATTAATTTTTAGGGGATTGGTCTAGACTCAATAAATTAAAATGGAAAAATAGTTAATTCAATTAAAGGGCAGTCCGCATGATTACGCCGACCACTTAAGATTATTATTATGGTTCTATTAAAACATACATCATAAGATAACAAAGATAACGGTTTATGGATGTTACTAAATTTGATATGTAGTTGTTTCGTTGTTGTTATTGTTTTTCTTTTCTTTTCTATGATATTAATGCATTGCATAGGTTAGCTTTCTAGGAGTTATAACTAAAAAATTTCAGCGGTAGATCGGAATCGTACGAGTATAAGCTTCGGTATACCACAGCTGACGCGGTCAGTCTCATCTGTGACGATACTGCCTGTACCGATACTGATTGTACTTCTTATAGACCTACATATGCTGGCGTAAGATGCTCAAATACAGGTAAATATATTTAAGTGCTGTACTTCAATTCTTTTGAATGAAACACAACATGAATAATGTATCTTTATGAGCGTTAAATGAAGTTTGGTACATTTGTTACTCTGTGGTGGTCACATGTTATGGAATAGGAATCCTTGATTCGAAACATTTTGCATGGGAAATATTTCCTGTAAATCAGACGTCATATCAAATGCTTTTTGTTAGCGTTTGCAGTGGATGTGTTCCAAAACGATACAAATTTATCAATGCATTCGGTAAAAGAATTCTTTAAAATCATGGTGTTAAGTAACTTTGCGGAGGATCCATTATGTAGCGTAATCAAGTGTTCGACATCAGTATTGGCTGATTTGCACAAACCTTTGTATCCATAAATTTTGTGTTTTATAGTAAGCTACAATAAACAAATCATTGAATTTCAATGAAATATGCAAATGTGTCGTTTGGCTGAAATATGCAGTTTATTTGACAAACTCTCATTTTCATTAAATCGACAGTTGCAATGAATATGACTGTACAATAGTTCTATATTTATCTGATCAATGCTATAGATATATAATGAATTTTATGCGAAAGTTACACTCAGTGTTGCATTAGATTTTATTATTGAAAAGGATTTTGTAAGACACAGCTTCAGTGTTTAAGGTCGCTGACTCCAAATTACTTGCCCCTTATCGATGTTGGGTCGAGCCTCACTTTGGGCATTTAATTCTTCATGTGAGGAAGCCATCAAGCTGGCTTACAAAAGGTCGGTGGTTCTACACAGATGCTGGCTCATGATTGAATATTGCACGGAAGGACACCTTGGGTCTTCTTCCACTATTAAAGTTGGAGAGTAGCCATATGAAATAAATTTGTGTTGGTGAGACATTAAACACAATGAAATAAACTGCAGCCGCATCACTTTAAAAATGGAACAACTGTAGTTCAATATTCAAATTTTATCAACTGCATGTATTCAGATATTTACATGGTTGAAAAATTAATCATTAACTCTTTAATTTCATTACCAGAAAAGTATTTGACATATGGTATTAATAGGCTGTGCTGTACTTTCATAAATGAAATGACAGTTTATGTTTGTCTTGTAGGAAAATATTCCACTAATTGCTAAGTCTATTATTGACACTAATAGTTTAGGGTATCTCTAGATCACATTTTCCTCTTCTATATATATAAAGCCCCCTCCCCACCCCTACCATCTTGGATTGGGTGCAATCAATGTTTTGGGATAGGACACGTGTGAAAGAAACGATGTCACATAGGTATGTCTGTTTGCCATTTTAGACATAACGGACATTTTCTGAGGAGGAGATGTTTGAGACATTGGAAGTAATGAATATATAACAGACAATACTGCTATGTTCATTTTTTTCCTATATAAATAACTTTCTTTTTCAAAATACATTAGAATTTCAATACATACGGATAAGATATACATTCATCTCTCACTCTCTTATCAAACGCTAGCCTATGTTTTTCATTCAAACCATTGTAAAAAGCCTAGCTTGTTCGTACTCTCTGCATATATTTGAGAATCAGTTGTTGTTACGACTTGGTTTGATGGACTAACGACCATGTCCTTTGTTGTTTCCAAAATTACTGACATTTGATAGTGATTCGTTTTATTTTGCGGTGAGTTTGTGTACCAGCCTCATCAGGGTTTTTACTTGATAAGCATAAATTTTAGTCCACTAGCCACATAACTTTTGATATGACTTCCTTGTATTTCATTTGAAAGATCACCCATATAGTCACCTAACAAGAGCATCAAATCTCCATTTATTAATGTAAATACAACAGAATTGGTATCCGCATACGATTATTTGGGTCCTGGCTTTTCTAAGTACGAGATTAATTTGAATTAAGCTTAAGATGTAGTATATGCTACTATGGTCATGTTTTTTTCCCCAGTGGGCTTTAGAAATTTATTCCTATATTTCCAGAGTACTTCTACCATTTCATAAGACAGATAGTTTACAGCCGTTACTTCTTCTGTATCATTTGTTATTTTTTCAAAGAATGGGACTGGTTCATCGATGAACTCGACTTGATTTTTGTTTAATATCTGACCAAATTTTCCTAGGAATGAGTTCAACATAAGTTTAGCCGAAGCACCTATCTTGGTTTGTTTTTGCTTGATTTTAAGAAATGTGTTTACATATTCTGTGAAGAGACCCCCTTCTTCAGCAGCAGGATCATATCAAGACATGTTCTCGAAATGCCAGATTTCATAAATGCAATCCAACTAGTATCCCTTAGAAATGTTTTTTAAACTTCATCTGTTACCCATGTACCTTTAAAAGTTCTTGTTTGTTCTTATGTAAAGATTTAGTCTGTTGGTAGGATTTGGCTCATATTTTGCACAAAGAGAATTACAACTCCGTTCATTTCGTTTTTTGTTTTTCTATTATTATTTTTATTTTTTTTGCCATGCAAGACAGGTATAAATATGTCTCGCCGGTGAATAACTTTACATTGATTACCCATTCATAATTATCAATCCAGTTTATCCCAAAATTTTCTATATTTATGCTAATGGGACTAAAAGTATATTTGCTTTCTTTTCGTTTTATTGATAACTGGATAAAAGGATGTCACATCATATTATTTGATAATTTCAATATCTGATGCTTCGATGTAAATGAAACAAAAAGCCTCACTAGGTTGTACGGAAATTAATATCAAGTTGTTCTGTAAAATTCCTTATTACCTTGTTTTCTTTAATTCTCTTTTAACCTTTGATTCCAGAATAAATAGATATAAGTAACCAAGCTCTTTTATATATTTCTTTTTTTTTCATATTTATAAATTTTTGATGTGGTTTACAGTTGAACTTCAATAAAGTTTTCGATTACCTGGCCAGAAGTCACAGTGAAATTCTAAAACATTTTTTGTTTGTTTTTTGTTTCATAACCATCTTCCCCGAAGGGTCAGAATAAACCCTTTCACCCCAATTTCTAGCGTGTGGTAAACCAATACCCGAAGCATGATGCTGGTATTTATCCCATGTTAAATCTTCATGGACTTAATTTGTTAGGGATTATAACCATGTGTGGGAATGATACCAATAGTGTTTTCTTTCTGAAAGTTTTTTTTCCAAAGGCTATATGACAAGCGGGGGCAATGGTAATATTCTTTCAAAAGTGATCAACTTTGGCAGCTTAAGGAAATGAGTTCTAAATTTGTGACAGCAACGTTTGAAAATATCAACATTAAGATATTGTTCAATGCAAGAAAGCGTTTGAGAGAAGACAAGATGTAAAATGTATACATTGTAAAAAGTCACAGTATAGTGCCTTTAAACATGTACGAAATATATGTATGGATAGAGAGTTGAGTGAAAAAGGTGGGTGTTAGTTGTGTGGGAAAAAAGATCTTATTATTTCCGGACCTGATACTATTGATACCTTTAGCAGTTGGTTATTTCTTGAAGAAAAGTTCTATACTTCCGCCGTATGTCACATTTTCCAAGGTTATGACTCCTACTACATTCTCCAATATTTGTGCAAAAATGTTAACGATCCAACTGTGATACCTAATGGTGCCAAAGTAATGTCCTTGATAGTTGTACAAAGTATCGATTTCATTACTAGTAATTTTTGTCAATTGCTTTTTCAAAACTGCCAGCTTTATTAAGAGCTTCTGTATTATCGAAAGGTTACTTTCCCCATCTCTTTAACCGACAAAAACTGTTGTCTTAGACTATTTACCTGATATAAATTATCAATATCCCGTTAGCATGAAACCTGAAGCGAGAACTGTTTTCATGGAGTGGTACGAAACAAACAAATATATTTTGATGAGGAAATTCCAATCTGACTAAAGTACTTGATCTTCTAAACGAAGATCTGAGAACGACCCATTCACATTCGTCTTCTGTATATTTTGGATTTCCAGTATTGCTATTTTTATTTTATCCAATCAGACGACTTGTTCGAATGTCAAAGAGTAAGAAAAATGTGCTGTCATTCTAGGGCTCGAACCTGGGACCCCTCGCTTACAAAGCAAGTGGCCTACCGACTGAGCTAGCCGGCTATCTGATACATTACGACATAAGAATTGTAAATATCAAAAGTCAAGGCTACAGGTAGATTTGCAAGATGTTGTAAGTTAGGCTTTGATTGGCTAGCGAAAGGGTCGTCAGAACGAGGCAATGAATAGGTCGTTCTCATCCCCTATGCGTAGCGTAATAGGAGATGTACTTCAGTCAGATTGAGGAAATTCCATACTCAGAGCAAAATATTTTACCTAGTGTAATTTTCGGCAGTGTCTCACTGCCTTCTTCAGCACTGACTGACCGGTGTTATGGTAGGTCACGTGATCGGAGGAGAGGTTCATAGACGTGGGGGCTCCAGGACCTCGTCTCGGTTGAGCGATGATCTCCGCTGTTTAATCTCTATAGCCTCTTTAACTTTGCGTTTGATAAGTCCACTTTCACTTGCCAGAATCTGAAGAATGCAGTTAGACACTGCCGAAAATTCACTAGGTAAAATATTTTGCTCTGAGTATGGAATTTCTTCATCAAAATGTTAAATCCACAGCAAGGGAACAACATTATTAGTTGAAACAAATATATGTCATTTGATTTTCATAAGGAAATATTGAAAAATTGTCAAGATATAAAGGGTTAATCAAATGTAAAGATATTCACCTGCAAGCTTCTGTCTTGCCTTGCAAAAGAAACGCAAAGTTGTTATTCTCTTTGTGTTTTTGCCGAATCCTACAAACAGAATAAAAGCTTGCATATGAATGAAGAAACAGTTTTTATAGGTACATTGGTAACAAATGAAGTAACAAAAGGCCATTGTTAAGGGATACACATTTGATTGCATTTATGAAGTCTGGCTTTTCGAAAACATCTCTCAAACAATCTCTCAATCATGTTGCTAAAGAAGGGGCTCTGTTCACTAAATATGTAAATCTTAAAATCAAACAGGAAAAGAGTGGTTGGCCAAAATAGTGTTAAGACAGAAGACAAAATAAACAAACATATATTGAATAGTATCATGAAATGGAAGATTATCAACTTGATTACCAAAGTATAGACAAAGACCACGAAATGCGAGCTTTGGCTAAACTTATCATCAATTCATTCTAGGGATATTGTGTCAGAAATTAAACATTTCAGAAAATCAGCGTGGTCATAGCAGTCTATACTGCATCTCAAGCTAGACTCAAATTATACTCCTACTTAGAAAAGCTATGTCCTCGAGCTTTGTACGCGGATACCAATTCTGTATTATTCACATCATAAACAAAAGATTTGATGCCCTCAGTATTTGAATATTTAGGTGATCCTTCAGATAAAATACAAGGAAATCATATCAAAACTTTTACAGTAATGTATTTTGTAGTGATTGGCAAATCGGTTAGATTTGCCAACCGATTAATCGGCATAATCGGCATAATCGGACAAGCCAACCGATTCAATTAATCGGATATAATCGGATAATCGGTTACTCTAGTTGCATATCTATAAATTCACCTCACAATGTATGTTTTATGTCATTACTTAAGAAATGAACCTCACAGACATCAAATATCCTTTTTCTATTGTATCCCTTCATAAATATGAGTAAGTTAACAGCATAAAAGTAAAATATTTGTGAAGATAGTAACCTTCAAAATTAATCAGGTACTGTCTTAATTTCACCAGGGACTTATCCAGTGATATTATGTTTTTAAATTAAAATTATTTGGAGCAAAAAAGTATTAACGATTTATTAATTCTTAGTTAACGACTGGAGTGATTTCAATCCCACATAATCAAAAAATGAAAATACTTTTGCAAATATGCTTGCGTAAGTCTTACGGCATGCTATGCATACTGCCATACTAATGTCAAGAGTTTAGGTTGATGGTTTTCCCGGCTTAATTTTGTAAAAGCCATATATCTTCCAAAATCTGGGTGCTCACAGGTGACACCAATTTCTTTTGACACTTTGGAGGAAGCCATTTTTACATAGAGTAGTTTCCCTTGGCGTAATTGCCCCAAAGAACCGTAAATACCAGAAAGAAAAAGGTCAGAAACAACTAAATTATCCGTTAGGGTGACAAGTAATTAATAGGTCAGGGAAAAGTGAAGTCGGCGATCGCGCTCATGAATGCAAAGCCGACGATTATTCGATTGTCGCCGATTGTCGGCCCATCACTAGTATTTTGGAATAGAATGCTATTTGTACAGAAATAAAAGATGGACAGAGTAGTATTGTTTGTTATATTTTCATTATGTCCAATATCTCAAACATCTCCTCCTTACAAAATGTCAATTATGTGTAAAATGGCAAACAAACATACCAATACGACGTCATTTGGTTCATATGCATCACATCCCGAGAAATGACTGCATCCAATCCAAGATGGCAGCTTTATAAAGACAGAGAAGGTAAAATGTGATCTAGAGGGATGCCCTCCACTACTGAAACTCGTTAGTTTATTTTAGAAAATAAAAACATTTGAAATTTGCTGTAGCGTTGACGTGTCATATACATGAATGTAAATATATTTGTCCTTTAGAGAAGATGTATTACTATCCTAATTAAATATTTTCATTATTATTATTTGTACCCATGAAATTAGATCCATACGTTAACCTTATTTGAAAGATATTACACTTAACACACACTGCTTGCATGTTTGAAAGGAACTTGGGGCCTCCGTGGCCGGGTGGTTGAGGTCGCTGACTTCAAATCACTTGCCCCTCATCGATGTGGGTTCGAGTCTCACTCGGGGCGTTGAATTCTTCATGTGAGGAAGCCATCCGGCTAGCTTATGAAAGCTAGCTTTCTACCCGGGTGCCCGCTCGTGATGAAATAATGCATGGAGAGGCACCTGGGTTCTTCCTCCACCATCAAAGCTGGAAAGTCGCCATATGACGTATAATTGTGTCGGTGCGACATTAAACCCAACAAAATAAATACATTAATTGAAAGAAACTACTCTAGTTGTGTAATAATTTTATTTTAGCGTGTGCCTCGGGAACCATACTCTGTCCAGGTACTGCTGACATCTGCGTTCCAGCAGGAAGCTTGTGTGATGGAAATCCGCAGTGCCCGAAAAACTCAGATGAAACAGAATGCTGTATGTATAGCTAACTTGTTCCTAGTTTAATCAGCAAATTGTGACAAGCGGTTTGACTTTGATATGTTTGCTCAGTTATAAAGTGAACATAGAATTCTGCAATAAATTAAAAAGTTCGGACTGGTTTCTTAAACATTTGAGTTTAGCAAAGATCTAATAAAATCGCTAGATTTGAAATTCGTATTTAACACGGGCCTCCGTGAGATTTATCATGCACCATTGTCTTAATAATTTTGTTTTGCAGTCTTCTGTACAGTACTAGAATAAGGCTGAATAAGAATGTTGTTTAGAAGGCACAACAACAGTTATCAAACGTAAAAATAGAACTGAAAAAAAAGTTATATCATACTTGATCATTATAGCGCCCGTTTCATGATAAAAATGATCTGACCAGTGGTACAGTGTCAGACAAGTAACCTTTAGATAAAGACCTCACCAGCTAACTTAGCCAAGCTCTTTGTGAATGATCAATCTAGTAATCAGTAAAAATCCAAAATGACTTGCGTCTCTACTCAGAAGCCCGCCATTCTTGAAACAATGCCTGGAGATACCGGTATTTTTCTTCCACCGTCAAAGCAGGAAAAACTGTCATATGACCTAAAGTGTATTGGTGTGACTTTAACCTAACAAAACGCTTTGTGTCATTTACAGGCATGCAGTTTATGTAACTGCTGCCTACACAGGTGATTGTTGTAATATGTTTCTGACTGAAAGATATATTTTTACATTTTAGGTTGCCTGGAGGGAGAAAGTTATTGTACCAGACCTTCGGACGAAAATAAGAATGAGGAATGCAGTACGTCCTATTGCTAACACGACATAGAGCTTCATCGTTCATCTTTTTATAATCTTTAAAATTCTTTATTTTATATATTTCATTAATACATGGTTGCCCTCACATTTTAAACAAAGTTGTAGAATTTGTAAATGAAATAATCTGATTAATTTTCAATATCTTACTAAGAAACTAAGAATTAAGACTTCTTGACTACTTGATTGTCAAAACGTTCTAAAAAAACTTAATAATATTGATTCAAAAATATATTCAACTATTTCACTATCATGTACATGTATATAACTTAAAATTTCAGTATAAAAATATACATTTTATTCCATTGTTGTGCTGTCATTTTTTTCATAGTAGACTAAATTTATACGACAGACAATCATACAAAAAATATTGATACTGTTCTATATTCACGAGAACCTTGCTGCATTTGAACATTGATTCTTCTACTCGTTTGTTTACCCGAGCTTGAGAGTTTGAAACTGGGTCATCTGGGGTCAAAAACTAGGTTACTAGGTCAAATGAAAGAAAAACCTTGTGTATGCGATAGAGGTTGTATTTTTCAATTTGTCTTCATGAATTTTAGTCAGAATGATAACCTTGATGAAATCTAGGCTGAGTTCGAAAATGGATCATCTTGGTTCAAAAACTAGGTCATTAGGTCAAATCAAAGAAAAACCTTGTGTATGTGATAGAGGCTGTATTTTTCAATAAGTCCTCATGTATTTTGGTCAGAATGATTACCTTGATAAAATCTAGGTCGAGTTCGAAATTGGGTCATCTGGGGTCAAAAACTAGGTCACTAGGTAAAATCAAAGAAAAACCTTGTGTATGTGATAGAGGCTGTATTTTCAATTAATCTTCATGAATTTTGGTCAGAATGATTGCCTAGATGAAATATAGGCCAAGTTTGAATATTGGTTACCTGGGGTCAAAAGGTAGGTCACTAGGTAAAATCAAAGAAAACCCTTGTGTATGCGATATAGGCTGTATTTTCAATTAATCTTCATGAGATTCGGTCAGAATGATGGCATTGACGAAATCTAGGTCATTTTCGAATATGGGTCATCTGGGGTCAAAATCTAGGTCACTAGGTCAAATCAAAAAAATACTTGTTGATACTCAAGGTTTTTGCTCCAATTTTAATGATAATTGGTCAGAATATTTTTTCCATGAAATCACTAGATCAAACATGTTTACACTGTTATGGTGTGTTTCTCAGCTTTCGAAGAATTGTGTTTCCGCAGTAAATGAGTGTATGAATTTTCAAGGCGTGGAAATGGTTGTTCTCAATCTTTTACTAAAACCAGTTTTCATTTAATGTCAGGAATCACCTCTAGTCAGAGATATAATTATTTTTAACCTTTGCAGTGAAATGTGCCGACAGAGGTATGTTCGAATGCCAGAACCATCAGTGTATAAGTACGGATTTGATATGTGACGGAACAAACAACTGCGCTGATGGGACTGACGAATACCGTTGTGGTACGTGGAAACAACTGGTTCATTAATTCTGTTATGAAAATATTTCATTTCCACAAAAGGTTTCCAGTTACAGACGGTTAGATATATGAATGATAAGATTTTAAAAAAAGCGGCAGTATAAAGTAAGAGCCATATCAAAGAAGGAATTTGTTTTTCAAGTAAAGAGTTTTCATTTTTTAGCAACGTTACTCAGACTCAGACTCAAACAAAACTAAAACAAAAATAAATTCTAGACTGTATAATTGTCCATAATTAATGAAACATTTTTGAAATGATAACTCGAAGTTTGATGGGGAAAAAACATAGATTTAAGTACCTTAAACCCAGTTAAACTAACAAATTTTTGTGAGGTATATTTACTCTGTAACTTTCTACATATGTATACAAAATTTTTGCAGTGCAAGTTGATGACGACCAAGTCACTGTATATTACCAATCAGAGAGACGACCGGTTTGTCTCGACAATATTGGTCGAAAAGAGGCAGAAACATTATGCTCTACATCCGGAGGCGGGTAAGTTGACAGTAAGTTATTGTGTCTTAAGAATGCTTTGGATCAAAAAGCAGGTAAGCGGTAGATATATGAATGTTCTGCATTCGGACGCAAGAATGCAGTCGATATGTTATATAAATGCTTTCCATGCTGATGCTGGTTAACTCCATTTCCAAACCACACATTCTAGTTTCAGTGTCAAATGTCAAGATTATAATTTATTGTCAATTTTTTAAAAACCGCATTATAATTGTGTCTTCCACATAGCTGGGGTAGACATAGTGTTTTTGCCTTCTCCATCTGTCTGTCCGAGCCCGCATTTGCATAATTAGGTGGCTATAGAAACAATAGGTAACTGAATTTTTTCTTTGATGTCATTCATTCAGTAAAGCTTTTATGTGGCTATTTTTGTTTTACTTGGCTAAAAGGGCAATAGAGGGAACAAAAGAGAAGCCACATAATACCCATATGTAGGAACGTCCGTCTGTCCGTCCATCCGCCTTAAGCTTGTCCGATTTTCACAGGTCAAACATTACAGGAGTGATAAGTACCAACCCAAGTTATGCATATCGCCGGCACGTTGCGCTTCCTGCACAAAATAGCCACAAGAGCTACAGCTAAAATAGAAAAATCTTGTCCGGCATTTACAGATCAAACTGCTAGACATATTTTGACGAAACTTCACAGGGGTGGTCAGTACCAAGCCCAGTTGTGCATATCACCTGCAAATTTCGCTTCTCTGCGCAAAATGTCGAGGGATAGAGATATTTTTTGTGACAAAAATTCCTTCTAGTTATCTTCCGCCGAAAGCGCAGAGATATAGCGTTGTCTGTCCGTCCGTCCGGAGCCATATCTAGGAAGTGGTTGGGAATATTTAGATTACACTTCATAAACATGTAATTGTTCACCACTGTAGGGAAATGTGGCCCATCAATTTTCAGTCAGATTGCTTGAGTAAAACCTGAGTTATGACCCTTAGAAGTTTCTAGTGTTAACTAAATACGGTACTATAAATATGGCAATTTCTGGTTCATATTTGACCTAGAACTTGATTTGAATTTAAATCACCATAATGTGGAAGTGCATACAGCTTCGTCAGGATCTCTTTAGTAACTTCAGAGTAATTCCCCTTTAATTAATTATCAACATGAACCGTTGTATCCTCCCCCACCTCGCTCTTCCACCAAGTCAACCCACCCCACAACCTCGATGCAGCATTTGTACCCTCAGCACCGGTCAGCCCCCATTCCCCTCCCCCGTCCCCGCCCAAAAAATCTTTTTCATTCTTTTTTTTTAGTTTTGAAATCTTCAATGAATATTCATCAGCATTTGAAGTTGTAACAACAAAAACCCACCCAATCCCTCTACGCCACCACAACCACCATCAAGATTTCTTATTTTATTTTGCTCTCTTTATAGGACATTTGAGCCGCAACATGAGAAAACCAACATAGTGCGTTTATGATCAGCATGGATCCAGACCAGACTGCGCGGATCCATGCTGGTCGCTTTCAGAGCCTATTGCAATTAGAGAAACCGTAAGCGAACAGCATGGATCCTGGCCAGATTGTGCGGATGCGCAGGCTGGTTTGGACCCATGCTGGTCGCAAACGCACTTTATTGGTTTTATATGGGCCGCACCATATAAAACCAACATAGTGCGTTTGCAACCAGCATGGATCCAGACCAGCCTGCGCATCCGCGCAGTCTGGTCAGGATCCATGATGATCGCTTTCAAAGCCTATTACAATTAGAGAAACCGTTAGCGAACAGCATGGATCCTGGCCAGACTGCGCTGATGCGCAAGCCCGTCTGGATCCATGTTGGTCGCAAACGCACTATGTTGATTGCCTCATAGTTCGGCATATATGTTCTTTTATGTTCAAATGTACATGTTAAACAGCAACACTTTGTGCCAAACTACTTGATTACAATATTTCTGTCCAGTAACACTTCAAGCTCACATACTTATATACTTATATTCTTGATATATGCTTGTTTATCTTTGACTTTCTCAGATGCTTTATATTAGTACAAGTCGTCCATTTCCCTCAGGTGAGTGACCCTGGACCATTCAGTTGTCTAGTTATTTTTACTTTCAGTTAATTTTCTTGGTATTGTATCTTGATATCCTTCAACCACATTCAATACTTACGGAGAAACAGCCTTAGTGTAAAATGCTCTTTTCGATAGAAAATGACAAAAGACGTTATTCTTGGGGGTGCAATTATCGTTTCCTTCATAAGTGTTTTACTTGTTTATTTTTTATGACTTTTCAAAAATGAACTGAAATAGAAAACGATTAAAGCTTTTATGGTTAAATTTGACTTTGAAGAAGTTTTGATATGTTATAAATATCGTTATCATAAAGTTAACAGTGTTCACAAAATTTCAGAAATTCACTTTCCGTGAATAATTTTTAAGATACTAGCAAATTAACAGATGGTCGGATAGCTGTTTTTTCATTATACAGTATAATCATGATGGTTTAATTATTTCCAAATTCAAATACAAAATGTACATTGTAAAAGCTGGACAATCTTCAAAAAATATACATGTGCCAACTCTTATAAAAACTACCCATGTTGAAATAATTTTATAGTTCTCATAGATTATAATAAAACTGTATTGTTTTACAAGCTCATTGTTCAAAAGGCATTTAAATATAAAAGTGATCAATCATTGAATTAACGTTGTACAAAATACACATGGTGAAAGTTTTTGAGGCAGTTTTAGCAATGTTATAAGATTACCGGTCATAACATATTTTTAGGTGTTCATGTTTTATCAAACCGTTGAACTGTCGTTCAGGTTGAGACTTTGTGTGTCTGCTTCTTTATTTATATACATGTCTACGATGAGGCGATGAAATGACGTTTGAGTTTTATTCTTTACAGTTTACTTGTGAACCAGGGGATACAACGAGGTTATACAAAAGTTGACAATGGCTTAATGCTAACTGGGAGTAGCTCAAATGGAGGCTATCTGCCTGGTATAGACTTTGACCAAGATCAAACGTGAGTGCTCTCTTTATACCACAGATAATGTTTTATGATAACAAGCGTATTGTTTTAGGCTAACTGCAAGTTTTTATCAAAAGTATTTTACGTCAGAAATCAGTTAAAATTATTTTAACCTTCAGTTACGAAGAACACTAAATATTAAAAATTCTAAATTTCTGTTTCACTTATAAATTACGTTAACCGATAGAATTTCACATAGAGTCATTATCTAACTGTGACACCAGTCTTTCAATTCAAAATGTTATGGAACATTCAGTACCATAAAGTAATTCGACATAACATTTGCAGACACTTAAGTTTTGAACCAAATTGCCTTTCGCAAATAAAAAGAATAGTCATTTTTTAACAGATCCTGTTACCCGCTGATATTGGACTGCTCGCTGCCAGGTAAGGCCAGATACTTTTCATTTTATCCAGTAAACAAATCTAAAATATATGAATATATATTTTGGATTAAAAGTATAAAATATGACTAGAATAAACTCCTGTTAAAAATTATTTTAGCTGAAATGAATTCATAATCAATATTAGATATTTGCCAAGCTTGTTTAATGCTTTTTTAGATCAAATTTTTTACTGTGCATGTAATTTATGTTCACATAAAGATTTTGTGAGCCAAAAATAACATAATGACATCATGATAGTTGTTGATGATCAGCCACAATTCTTGTGATTAAGATGACGTTCTCTTTTACAAATGAGTATATTGTAGACGGCTCCTTGAAGTTTTCTTTGTTCTCATACATATTCGAGAGGAAATTCTGTTTTGGTCATTCTTTTTTTTCTCTCTTTTATGACATACATACTTCTATGTTACACTTGTTTTTGTACAGTGCTTCAGATCTTTCAAATAATAAAACAAAACAGAAATAATGCCTTTGATACATAAAACGTATGCTATTAATATGTCTCCCCCCACACACCCACTGGCACCAGTACAGAAAGAAAATGCCTCTGTACATGTTATACCTTACCCCTAGGTATTCTATAAGAACCACGGTCATGAAGGGGAAAATGTACTAACCCGTTTCAATCGCGCATTTCATACTTATAACACGCAGTTCGGTAAATGTGGATATCAAACAAGCGATAATTTATCTTCCATTGTGTCCCGGTCACATTTCTTCAATACATCTTATCTTAGAAAAACAACGCTTAGTTTATAGTTATGTCAACGTTACACAAAAAACTTGTTTGACCTTCCCTGGTGAAGTTCCGTTCTAGATTACAGGACCATTCTGATTGGATGTTATGAAAATGTATGTCAATCGTCAATCGTCATTTTACTACACGTGTTCGCTAAAATGTGAAAATGCAGCATAAATGTGCAAAATGAATAAAATAAACAGAACAGATGCAGACCAATGTACGATTTCATATTAAAGATCATATACAAGATGAAGTTCATTCATCATTTCCAGTTTTAGTGTAAAATTGTATTTCTTTTAAATTCTGTTTTTGTTTGTTTACATTTCGCCAAACATGAGCACACTGTCGTGACCTCTAGACCGGATGTTCATTAGGGAAGGTCAAGCAAGTTTTTTTCTGTATGGTTGACGAAAGCATAAAATATGTTGATAATCTCAGCAATATGGAATATTGAGACAAGGTGACTGGTGCACGATGGAAGATAAATTATCGCTTGTTCAATATACTAGATACCCATTCAACGAACTGCGCGTTTAAATTGAGAAATTTACGATTGAAACGGGTTAGTATATTTTCCCGTTCATGACCATGGTTCTTATAGAATACCTAGGGGTACGGTATAATATGTACAGAGGCATTTTCTTTCTGATCTGGCGCCAGTGCACACACCCACACACACTGGGTTAGACATATTGTTTTTTCTCTGTCAGTCCGTCCGTCACACTTCCTTTCCGATCAATAACTGGAGAACCATTTGACCTAGAACCTTCAGGCTTCATTGGCTGGCAGGGCTTGTGGAGTAGACGACAACCCCTATAGATTTTAGGGTCACTCCAGCAAAGGTCAAGGTCACAAGGGCTTGAACATGGAAAATCATTTCCGATCAATAACTTGAGAACCTCTTGACCCAGAATGTTGTCTGAAACTTCATAGGATGATTAGATATGCAGTGTAGAAAACCAGTATTGTTTTTGGAGTCACTCCAGTAAAGGGTAAGGTCACAGGGGCCTGAAAATGGAAAACCCTTTTCGATCAGTAACTTGAGAACCACTTGACCCAGAATATTGAAACTTCATAGGATGATTGGCTATGCAGAGTAGATGGCCCCTATTGATTTTGTGGTCACTCTGTTAAAGGTGAAGGTCACAGAGGCCTGAACATGGTAATCCATTTCCAGTCAGTAATTTGAGAAGCACTTGACCCAGAATGTTTAAACTTCATTGGATAATTGTACATGCAGAGTAGATGACCCTGTATTATTTTGGGGTCACTCTGAACATGGAAACCCGTTTCCGATCAATAACTTGAGAACCACTTGACTCAGAATCATGAAACTTTATAGGATGATTGGACATGCAAAATAGATGATCCGTATTGCCGTTGGGGGTCACTTTGTTAAAGGTGAAGGTCACAGGGGCCTGAACATGGAAATCCAATTTCAGTCAATATCTTGAGAACTTCTTGACCCAGAATGTTGAACCTTCAAATGATGATTGGTTATGCAGAGTAGATGACCCCTAATGATTATGGGTCACTCTGTTTATGGTCGAGGTCACAGGGCCCGAACATGGAAAACCATTTTCGATCAATAACTTGAGAACCACTTGACCAAGAATGTTGAAACTTAACATGCCGAGTAGATGACCCCTACATATTTTTGGGCCACTCGATCAAAAGTCAAGGTCACAGGGGCCTGAACATTGAAAACCGTTTCCAATTCATAACTTGAGAACCACTAGGCCCAGAATGTTTAAACTTAGTACGATGATCGGACAGGCCAAGTAGATGATCCCTATTGCAGCCAACCATCAGTGTCTCTTTGACTTTCGCTCCTGTCCCCTATTCACTTTTTTCCCCTACGACTTTGCATTGGGGGAGACATGCGTTTTTCTACTAAAGCATCTTCTAATTTCCTATTTAATTTTGCTTATAAAAATTGCTTTTTCTGTCAAAAAGAATTTCCACTTTGCATGATAAGACGCTAAAAGTCAGAATAAGGGTAAAGTTAACACCATATAAAAAGAGAAAGGAAGAATAGAGCATTCCCATTTGTGCTCATGATTAGTTTATTTTTCATTTTATGTATGTGTCTCTGTGCTGTACGTGGTAAGGAGACATACTATAAATTTTAGAAAGACCATTTCTTAAAATGATTATCAATTTTATTTTGCATAATTGCTTTTTCTTGACAAACTCTGATCTTTAATTAGGATAAAAGCTAGTCTAATGCGGGAACCTTATGTCTATTTTTCATTTGGAAAATTAAAAAGTTCATCAAATAAATTATGGAATTATGATGTCTTTGCAAAATGCAATAATATGTACATTACATTGTCTAAACTTTAGGCAATTCGTGAACATGAAGTAGTCCATCTTTCATTGTAAAGTAACGCTGTATTACAAGCAGAAAATGTCAAAAGCTAAACTAGTAAGAAGGTCTGCAGCATCCTGTCACATGGTTAAGCCCAAATGTACCGATATCAGTTAATGAGACGAGCGATATAGTGGCAAATGTGTTGTGTACATAAATAATACTTAATTTATTTTGTAGAATGTGGTACTACTTCATACATAGATGATAAGATATCGCCATTCATTTACATGGCCGATATAGCTGTTCTTGGGGAATGGCCTTGGCATTGCAGTCTGCGTAGATATGATGATTTACAATGTGGATGTTCTTTACTTTTTGGGCAATGGGCTTTAACTGCTGCACATTGCGTTGAGAATGGGTAAATAATTTTAGAAGTCCTCAAATGTGTTTATAGACAGAAACAGTATAAGTCAGTCTTTTATGTAAACGTAAAAAATAGAATTGGTCAAAGAGGTAAATTGTAGGTTAATGCTGAAACAGACCAGTGAAGTCATCATAACACAATGCTACTCGTATCATATGTAGCCTTTCATAATGCAAAATGACCTTTACAGTCCGAAGCATAATTTTAATTCGACAAAAATATTCATGTTTATCCATGATCAAACAAAGGGTTAAATCCCATAAAAAGGGGTATAGTAAGCAAACCAAAACAAAATGAAACATTATGACAATGTTCAATGTTTGATGAAGAAGCTATATCAAGTATTTTTCAGGTCAGTATATATATTCTTTTCATTTAAGATATCCGTCCCAATATACAGCGATATTTGGATCAGTTCGCTCTGACAGTATTGGTGCACATGGACAACAATTCAACGTGTTAGATATTCAAATACATCATCAGTATAACAGAAACGACCTCACTAAGGGGTATGACGTAGCTCTACTTAAGCTTGCATTTGCTCCTAACATTGACAAATACACAAGACCTATTTGTCTTGGTACAGAGGACAGCTGGCAGTATATACTTGAACAAGGGAACAAGGCGGAATGTTACATCACTGGTTTTGGAGCAAACGAACTATATTTTGCAAACGGTAACCTGTTATCTTTAAAATTATTTTTAGCTGGATGTTGCATCAGGGCATCTTATAAAATCTTCAAGATGGGAGAATTTCAAGAACGTAACAATTTTTGACCGTTTTATATTGCACACACCATTTTAATTCTTCTTGACACCCTTGCTTAAAGAAGCTGTTCTCCTATATATATTTGTTTTGCTTAATCGAGGACCTATCACTTTCTAAGTATTTCACCATACCCCGAACTGATCATAATTAATGCTAGCCGCTCTAATTTATGTAGTTCACTCACTTTAAATATAATCATTGTTCTTTGTAAGTTTGCAACTCATTCATGCGTGTTTCTGAAACGAAGAACAAGGGTGACAGCTCTATTCTTAGTAGGCATTTGTTTGGCAGATGTTACCACAGACACTTGGGGTCAGGTGAGCGGCTCTGGCACGCAATAATCTCTTGCTTGTCAATTTTTTTGCAAATCACCATACCATAAGTACTGCAAACAATTATCAAAACGATTAAAATAGTATTTGACGGCGTTTTAAAGGTGGTCAATCACATTTAATCAACATTTAATGACATTTTTTACTTTTTGTATATTCTGGTAGAGAATTATTTAAGGAACAAAAAGACCGATTTCATAGAGTTAGATTCCTATTTGAAATGTATATTTTATTATTTTTATAAAATTTTATAATTTCTCCCCTTTAATATGAAAGTATATAAAAAGCTGGGTATTTCTTTTTTTTTTCGATACAATGTCTAGTTTTACATTTGCATTTGATAGACATATCAACTATTGAACAATCTGAACCAAAATGCAAGTTTTAAAGCTGTGTGTAGCTTCTGAATTCATTTATTTCCAATCTATCTTGGTTGCGCAACCAAGATAGGCAAAGGGAGGTAATAACAATTTTTCAAACTTGCGTTTCTAATGAATTCTATCTAAATACATAATTTTTAATGCAAATATTTTACAAATATATTATATGTCTAATATTTATACATATCCTTAGGCAAAGTATGTTTATCAAATTTATACTTATGATAAAATAACTCTATCTTGGTTGGGCAACCAGGATAGGAAAATGAAATTTTAAAAATACCTCCAGTGAAAATCTAATTTGTATTAAGTGTTAAGTGAACATAAATGAGTGTAAATGATCAGATGCTAAAGTTTCGAACAAATCCGTTACATGACCAAAATCTGATTATCCACCTTTAAAAATACCACCAAATACCATCAAAGCACTAAATACTACAAGATGACAAACCATTCGCATTGTTTACATGCAAAACCGAAATTCTTACCTGGTTTATGATCCCAATATGAAACACACACATATAATTCTGGTGTTGATTGATTCAGAAGGGTGTAATCGTTCTATTGCAGTGCATGCCGAGATCCCGTTTTGTCCACAACCTTCATATTTCTTCGAAAATTTACGCCCGTATCGGTACTGTCAACGAAAAAGCATAAACTTTCGACTCTGCAAACCGTTCCACAGTCTAGGCCGTCCTGCTTAGAATTTTAACCGCAAAATATGAATGAACTGCGGCAAAAATATTGACCAATATTGCGATACAACTGTAGCGTGCGGATGATATTTCATTCAGCTCGATTTAAATTATCAAGTGTACATAAATTTATAAATGCAATAAAGCGCATACTATTTTCCCACGTGTAAACAGAAGGAAATATAAAATAGCGTAAGTTATAAGTTCAAATTTCAAAATTCTGAAATTTCTATCATGCTTAGTCGTAATCAAGGGGTATTTTTTCTACAGCACTGAATGGTCATAACGTTATCCTCACTGGCCAAGGTGGCAGCGGTAAGACGCATGTTCTAAAATTGTTAGCTAAAGAACTTTTATCACGTGAAAAGAATGTCTCGGTTACTTGTAGCACCGGTATTGCGGCAACGCAATATGAAAATGGGCAAACTTTACACAGGTGGTGCGGTATAGGTGAGGGTGGTATTCCAAAGTCTGAACTGAGCCAGTTAATTGTTAACGACAAAAGATATAAGGAAACAAGGGAACATATAAAATCCTGTAATGGTTTGTTCATTGATGAATGCTCAATGGTCAGCCAGAAACTGTTTGAAACCGTTGATTTTCTGTGTAGATCTGTGCGGGCAAATGATAGGTATTTTGGGGGTATCCAAATTATTCTTTCTGGTGATTTTTATCAGCTCCCTCCAGTACCTGACGACTTGTGTGGTGAAACAAGGAAGTACTGTTTTGAGTCAAAATATTTTTTGATGCTGTTCCTCATATAATTTGTCTAAAGACAATTTTTCGCCAGAAAGATTCAGATTTAATATGCTGCGTAAATGAAATTGAAAAGGGGACTCCTTCAAATAAAACACTTGCATACCTGAAGAATTTTGAAAGGGATATAACTGTCACTGAAAAAACTATTCATCTTTTCTCAACAAATTTCAAAACAAAATTATTCAATCACGATAAACTTAAATCAATGCCAGGGCCAGTCAAAATATATTATTCAAAAGATGAAGGTGACTCTTACTACCTAAATATATTTCAAGCCCCTGCTATTCTAGGCCTTAAAATAGATTGCCCGGTTATGCTTGTTGTCAACCTCAGTGAAAGTCTTGTGAATGGTAGTACTGGCAATGTCAAGGAACTTACTGATGATCACTTCACCGTGCATTTTAACAAACCTGATAAAATTGTAAAGTTAAATACTCATTTGTTTACAAAAATTGATCCAGTGTCAAGGCGTACACTTTCAAAAAGATTACAGTTCCCCCTCATGTTATCATTCGGTATTACCATCCATAGGTCACAAGGTATGACTTTAGAATCAGTTGTTGTAGATTGCGAAAATGCATCTATACCAGGTCAGGTAGGTGTTGCACTGGGGCGTGCAATGTCTCCAGAAAACTTGCAGGTTAAAAACTTCAAAGTTTGCTTGGTAACCGAACATTCTCCTCAAGTAAAAAAATTTTATAAAACAGAAACGAAAAAATTGTGTGCTGACTTAAGTTGTTGCAGGGGTGTATACATTCCAATAGAAATTCAGAAAGATCTTTTCACTCCTTTTGATACAGAACTTCAAGACTCTCTGCTAAATGAGGAAAATTATTATGATGATGATGATGAATATAATTTTGATGATCTTTCTCATGACGACAATGATACTGATAGTGACAAAGAGACAGATTTCACCGAGCGCTATGACCAAGAACATAAAGATGATGAAGAAATCCTGTTAAATCAAAGACCCGAACCTTTGCCAGATTATCTCGATCATATGGAACTATTGAATAATATTTTTGATGAGTATAGAGGAAGTCCAATGGAAGAATCAGCGGCCGAACTGTATCAAGAAATTCTGAAAAATTCCAGACCTTTATTTACATGGCTAGGTAGTCCATTTTTGAAGATAAATAAAATAGCTGATGATAACTTTCCTGATGCCGAACTTTCTCAGCAGGAAAAAGTTACCAAATTTTGCTCAGATGTCAATATATTTTTGAAAAGTAATGAATATTTTGGTTTATGTAAAACATTCTATTGCAAATATGGCGACCGTTTCGAAAAAGTTGGTCAATTTTTTTGTACTTCAGTTATGTTTCGCCTTCAAGCTATCATCATTGAAAAAAATCACAACGTATAACTGTTACCAATGTACAAGAAAGATTGATTCCATCTGATAAATGCGAAGAAGGGAAAGGGAATGTGCGGTACATAGGGGGTTACTGCATTAGTAAATTAAAGCACGGCTATCAAAAAAAAGTCCAACCATCTCTCTATGACCCGAAGAAAGAATTACGTCTGCAGACTGCTAGGAAAAAAGTTTCTCTCCTTTCACAACTCACAATTCCATACTCCGAGTTGGTAGGTTCAACGAAATTTTCCGAAACACTAAAATCAACAGCCAGAAAACAGAACATTAGGCAAGGATTAACTAACATAACTGATGCAGCATTTGTCTTTTTTCATTCCCTAAATCTGAAAGTTCGGAAACTGGAAACTTTTCAAAATTTACATAAGTATGGCCAAGATGTTATTTCGAATATTAAGTCTACACTTTTGAATGATACCGAAAATTTTCAGGTTTTGTTAGATTTATTTAAAGAAAAAGGTAATGATCTTCAAAATGAGACTGATGACAAAGATGCTGTTGCTGTTACTGTTTCTTACATATCGGAATTGTTCGATGAAGTTGTTACAAAATTTGTTAAAGTCTCAGCATCGCATTTTAGAAAAGATTATTTATTGCACATAAAGCGAGAAAAGGGCAAAGCGCACAGGAAAAAGGTAATGGAGAAAAAAGAGGCCAAAAATGTAAAAAGAGTGCCGCTGATTGAAATATATAGTGATAACTCCACTGGGAAATTAGTTACACACCTGAAATTGAAAGCGGGTGTTTTAGATAATGATCAGTACTTTCATGACAAATTTTATTCTAAAAAAGACCTAATTAAGCTGTGTGAGGCGTACGAAAACAAAGCAGAATAATGGCAGCCTCGGTTTGATGGAGTCAGTACATGTCATGTATTGAAATGTGCAACAACTCTAAAACCTCCTAGCACCAGCTTAAGCGGATCTCTATTACACAAATACTGTATGGACTATAAAACTAACATGTCTCATGATGAAGTAGCTCCTACACTAAAATTTAATATAAAAAAATACAGCAAATTAGGAAGAAAAAGGTAGGGCATTTTTAGAAATTTTGTTTGATTTTTTTTCTATGAATTATAGTCATATTGAAAACAAAGTTGGTATTTTAGGGACGCTGGACAGCCTGCTTTGTGTGACTAATTCAAAGTGTTTAAGTTCTCAAATATTTAAATCAGATAATGGCATTTTAGGAATTGCAGTCTTCTTCTTTGGTTTAATTGCCTTCTTAACATTAAAACAAAGTGGTTCACAGCCTCGATGCTCAGTATTTGAATTTTTTGACATAGCGTTTTGTCCAATGATAACGTTGTTCATGCTTTTTACGTACTGAAAGAAAGTTGGATTTGTATTGTTTCCATTTATTATTCCTCGTTGCTGGCAGAATATATTTTCTATTACATAGCTGTTGACACGTGCAGGGACAATTGAGTGTCTGTCGTGTTGAAGGGTATCTTTACAAAGTTTATCAAATCCTACTATACAGGAATTCAAGTCTTCTCTCGTCTGAGCTGACATTAATCTTTTTTCTTTTCAGCGGCTGTTAACTTGTCTGTTTCTTTTATGTGTGTTTTCCCACTGATTGAACCATGCCAGTGCTTCCACCAATTTGTCAAGTCTTGCATCCTCTATGTCAGCTATCGGTCTCCGATCTCGAAATGTTTCGACAATGACGCTAGTGGCCCTAAGAAGGCAAATTGTGTCGTCAATGATGTATCTATCTGCACCTAGAGACTTTTGGAAGCTTTCCATAAGATTTAACATCTCGCCGTTCATAACATCCTCAGCGAGCTTATTTCTCATTTTTGATTCCTGTGTGAGAAATAAATGGTCGTTAGTCAGTTTCCTGTGGATCGGAAAAGCATTTGTTTCGCGATCCCATCGAAAGGCATTAACCCAGTGTTCCCAGTAAATGTACTGGTTGAAACCCAACTGTCGAACGTAAGTTTTTCCTTCGCCGCTTTTGAGGATATTGTTTCGGACTCTTTTGATTACATGGGAATAGTCCATAATAAAAATGATGTCAGGGTCATCAAGCGACCAGATGATTTTTGTAGAAAATTTTTGAGCTGATGGAGGCGAGTCTGCGAAAAACATTTTCATAAAATCCCTATTTGTTTGTGCGCAGTCCATAGATACAAATGAAACTATAAAATCATACATGTTCAAAAATTTAACAGCTTGCCAGAATAAAAAGTGAAGGTTACCGGCTTTTGTTTGTGCAACTGGAAAGCAGGCGAATGGGAACCTAAATCCGTTTAAACCTAGGTATAAAAATTGTAATACATGTGTTGCCAGTGATCGTTCGTTTTTCCCTAAAGAATATTCAAATGGTCTGCCTCCATACCCATGTCTACAAATCCTACAAGTGTCACCTCGCCGTTTGATTGGGTCATACAGAGGTCCTCTTGGATGCTCATTTCGTCTATACAGACACCGCCAATGAGTTTATTATCTGAAGGCTTATATTTCTTTGCTTCTTGCTGCATCCATATAAAGACATCTTTATTGAACCCTGCCTGTTGATTGACTACACTTTTATACATACGTAAGGTTTCTCCTGTTGGTAAAAGAAGAACATTGCTGTTACGAAGCTGCTCATAATTCTTTCTGCTCCTACACCACAGCGATAGGCAAAGGCTGATTGTATTTTTGTCCCAGCGCCTTTGTGTTGGATTGCGTGCCAAATTCTGCTTTTGATTTACCAGAAAATCTAACATTTCCCCATTCGCTTCAGGGATAATCTTTTCAAGAATTTCCCTCATATCTTGGTGGTTGTTTGCAGAAATGTTGACATTGTCATCGGAGTCGGCTATGCTCTCGCTGCACGGATCAAATGCCACACTTTGTTCAGCTGCTTGGATTCTAGGTCTTTTGGAAGGACCCTCAGTCTCAGCAGTATTTGTTTGGATGTCATTTTGGCCCTTCCTGTACGTGAGCGAATAAGCTGTCAGAGGTATCAACCTTGCGCATGATACTGAGCGGTATGTTTCTATTTTCTTTTCCCCTATGTATTCTAAGATTACCTTCTTGTCATGTTTGACTTGCACGTTTTCTTTCTGTTTACCCTGGCATGTTTTTAATTTGGACACAAGAGTATATATGTTGTGATGGATGACCTGGTATTCTTGAAAGTGTCCTCGATCAAAAGATGTTCTAAATTGATTTTTGAATCACCTACGTACAGTTCCCACTTACCACTTGTGAAAAAAAAAACAATTTTTTTTCATTAAATGGTTCCCATTCACCATGTCACAAAACAGACCATATTCTACCTTTTCAGCACCATTTTTGCAAACAAAAAACGGCCAGGGAGGGCACCCACTGGTTTATGACATTAAAATCATGTACCACTTCTTCAAATAAACCTTCTTTTTCTTTCAATCCTTTGTACATTGTTGCCTCCTTTTTGTCTTCTGGAAACCACATCTTCTGACTTTTAACATTTGCAAATACGCCTTGAATATATTTTGAAAATGTTAGCTTACTGAGGTCTCCACCTGCATTTACATATCTTGAATATACATTTTTCAAACTTACCTCCTCCTTCTCATCTTCTTCAAATTGCTCTTGCAACCTGTCAACAAGGAAAAATTTCTGTATCGGTTATTTTTCATATTTTTTTTAATTCACAGTGTAGTTCTTCAAAGATTATAAAGTAGATTGTTTAATCAAGTATAAGGATATTTTTACTTTTTACTACATTGCCTATTGTAATTTTACGTATTAAACACGCTTTATTAAAAAAAAGAAATACTTTTCAAGTACAATGTATGAAGTGTATTTCATTACACGCTTTTCAGTGAACTAACGATATATCAGAAGGAAATATTTATCTGATGTTTTCACAATGAAAGATCTTTCACTGGAAACTATTCAGAATTGGGAATTTTAGCCGGAACATGAAATAAAATGAAAATATATTTGCTTAAATTTGTATGTAAGATCGAAATATAGTTCACTCATGAACACCAGTTACATTTTCACGAAAGACGCAATAGTGCGTATGGTGTTCACTCCATGAAATGTTTTTGATCTTTCATATCCTTTATTTAGTTCTTATTCATATATAAATAAAGTACCCATCTTTAAAAATGAATTTTCCAAATATCACAGCTACCTCTGATGTTTTTTGTTCGCTTTGCACTCCTCAATCATGTGCAAACCCTTAACATAGTCATTAAAATGTATAATAATCACCAGATGGTAGGCTTAATTTAACATCATGGCAGTCCCCTCTCGTAATTATTAAAATATTTCCAACAATCGGTCCACACTTCGTTCTATTTTAGACAGGTTTGTATGAATTTTACCTAAGAAAATTGTCTTTTATAAAGTTTCAAATTATCCGTAAAGTAATATTTTTCTATGATATCTTGATTTATGACCGAATAAACCAGGTTACATATTAAGTGCACAGCATAATCGGCACTAGAAATTGTAGCATAAACAATACTTTATGAATATAAAAATGTCAAACTACAACTTGTAATTCAATTACAGTCTGGATATTATGAAATTCTGATCACTCATGGTCTGGACACCCACAAGCTATTTAATCGAGTTTGCATGTTCAATACGACAACAACAACTTTGGTACCTATTTTCCGTATTTCACTGTTACACATGTTTTAAAATATACATATCAATAAAAATACTTACCAAGATGTACAAAATTGTGCTTTCCACATCCTTTTTCACTTTATTTTGGCTTCAATTCAGTAAAACTGATTTTTTGTGTATTTGACACGCAGCTTGAAGTTTCTCCGCTTTTTGCGATATCATAGACTGGTTTACATTTTGCGCTACAAAACTGGGTATTCTCCTAATTGAGTCGAAAGTTGATGCTTTTTCGTTGACAGTACCGATACGGGCGTAAATTTTCGAAGAAATATGAAGGTTGTGGACAAAACGGGATCTCGGCATGCATTGCAATAGAACGATTACACCCTTCTGAATCAATCAACACCAAAATTATATGTGTGTGTTTCATATTGGGATCATTAACCATGTAAGAATTTCGGTTTTGCATGTAAACAATGGCGAATGATTTGTCATCTTGTAGTATTTAGTGCTTTGATGGTATTTGGTGGCATTTTTAAAACGCTGTCAAATACTATTTTAATCGTTTTGATAATTGTTCGCAGTACTTATGGTATGGTAATTTGCAAAAAAAAAATATACATACAGTTTACAAATTGCGAGTGTTTATGCCTATTGCTTTTTCTTTGAATGTTTGTTGGGATTATAAAAATTTTACACATGGTTCTTCTATCTATTCTTATTTCAGGTGACAACCCAGAGAAGGACTTGGGTGAGTCTAGAGTTGACATTGTTGACAAGGAAACCTGTCGACAAAGATACAAATTAGCAGGTCTAACAGAAGATTCTGTATCCCATGACGGCGTATGTGCACAGAATGCTAAACCTTATCAAGCTGCTTGCTATGTATGTCATTAAAATTTGTTTCATTGCATGATTCATTTAAAATTCAGTAGTGCTTTGAGGTCTGTACTGTGGAAACATACCAGTTGAACAGTTTTATATATTACAGACAAGCGCTCCAGCTTAAATAAATTCTATCTCAGCATACTGCATACTTAATGGTATCCCTGTATACTTAATGGTAGCTCTTTTTGTTGTTTTCGTTTTGTGTAACAGTAACTGAATTATGTTATAAGACAGTTACAGAAACAGTACTTGTACCTACAATATATTGGTGTATTATCATATAATTGGGGATTACTAAACTATTTTTATGCTTTTACAGGCTGATAGTGGTGGACCTTTAGTTTGCAGAAATGAAATAGGTAAAAGTGACAATGTTGTTTTTCACATATCTTCATTTACAAATATACAAATGACTTGCAGCTCAGGCACAGCTGCGTTTGCTAAATATGGAAATCTTACGACGAAATATGCCTGTCCCAGTCTGTATTACCTTTTCATTTTCTTTATACCGTCAGTTTGAGGCATTTTCACAGCGTTAGCATAAATGAAAAAGAATGACTGGATAGCGGAGTTCGTTAAAATTATTACCATAAGACAGAAGTTATTGTATAAATTGTTTACTCTCGCACAGAAGGTATTTTCTAGGAGGACTTTAGATACAAATGTACAGAACGTTAACGTTGTTCTGCGTGTTCGAATCTAAAATGTTTCTACAATGTAGAAAATTTGGCAAATGAAAAAGCTGTTTTTTAAATAAGCCGATTATTATTTTTGCTGAGCGTGTTTGAAATACTAAAACCTCAAAGTTAAGAACTCTACTGGTTAATCACAATTTTGATAGTATTTTCTAGAAAATATTTTTGTGCTTTGTAAGTTGCAGTGAACCTCTCGCAATCGTAGATTCCCATTTGGGCTACTATATGCTATATAGAATGTAATAGTCGTAGTACTAGATATCCTTTTTTTAGAAATTTGTCCATACACATTTTAAGCTGACCTTATTTGGAATTATTTAATGTATCAACGTTTTAGTATCATATCTTATCTTTATTTTAAAAAAAGAGCACCATAGTTAAACTACCGTTTTAATAAGTTTACTCATAGGTCGCCATTAATTCAGAAAATGCTTTTCTTTCTTTATGTTATCATACGTTATCCGGATAAATTACTTCCGGTTTACCAAACATGCCGAACTACCTCAATATTTTTATATGCAAATTGGACAATTTGCATAATATATGTAGCTGTTTTAATAATATCTTTAAAATCAAATTGCGCCCCATGTGGTTCTGGGACGATCTGTGTATGAAAAGAATTGGAACCACTGCCTTACCCTTGCATGATCGTAAGAGGCGACTAATAGGGTCTTAACACTTGGTTTTGCTGTAACTCTGTGATTCCAGCAGGTATACAGATTTTGATTCCATACCTCATGTTTTTATTTCGATGTAAATGAGATTTGAAACCACACTTTGTAGTCCTGTGTGGCGCCATATAACCTATAACTGTGTTGGTGCGCCGTAAAACCCAAATAAATAAATAAAATCAAATTGCAGCCATTTGATCGATGTGGCGTTCTTCCGGTATACGTCCGGTATACGGTATTTATAAGCTTAAGGTTGGCCACTAATTATGGCATTTATGATATGTGAAATAGAATTAAATGCAAGGTTTTAATTCAACATAAATTTTGAAATTGAATGCTAAATATATTAACAATCCATCGCTTTTTTGAAAAACATAGATCTCAACATTGTATTTTCCAATTCACATGATTTGTTAATATTTGTTGCTACTCTGATAATTTAATGAATATACGTTTCATTGAGATTTCTGCTGATAAAAGTTTCTGTATCTTTTAAACTACTATTAGGAAAATAACGTCGAAAGACATCTTGTAGAGTACGCTGAACTGCTGGTCTAAATATTTAAACAAGGAAGTAGAGTCCTTCCAAAATAAGGCAGTTAGGATCGTTTCTGGGGCAATAAAATTATGTAATCTTCAGACACTTATCCATTACTGCGGTTGAGAAACTCTTGAATCTAGAAGGAAAAAACATAGGCGCATTTCAAAATGAAAAACAGCATGTGTCCTGATTATCTCTGTAACATCCTTCCACCAAGCCAACAGTCCTATTAGAATATTAGGACTAGGTACCACCTTTGACATAACACCTTTCGCCATTGCACATCTCTATACTCTAGTTCATTTCTTCAAAGAATCATGCAGGGATGGAATTCACCTTCTGAGGACGTCCGTACATGCACGACAATAGATGCATTCAAAGCCTCGCTCAACCGTACCTAACGGCGAACGCCAAAATACTACAGTTCTGGTACCCGTCTTGTTCAAAACCTTCACGCTCGCCTGAGACTATGATGCAATTCTTTACATCGTGATTTGTATAGAAGGTCTATTGTAAAGTTACCATTGTGCTTTTGTGGATCGGTCGAAACTTTTAGCCATTACATAGTAATTTGCAATAACTATCTACGCCAGCAGATCCTCTCCAAATATGATCTCTTGTTCGGTAGCGAGCACATATCACCTGAGGTAATCACCGAAGGAAAACATCCTATTGTTTGTCAAAGAACAAAAAAATCATTTTACCAATAAAGCTATCTGATATGTAATTTTAATCAGTTTGTGATGTCATCGACCTGTCCAGTGACTATTGTTTATCGCCCTGTGTTGAACTTGGTGTGTTTACGTTTTTCATTTTTATTAACTCGTGCACTCATTTCTATTTTTGTGTTATATTTTGTCTACTTACCATATTTATTCACATTTTGGACGGGCTATCTAATGATAGACATTTATTGTCATAGTATTTTTCTCTTCCCAATCTTACCATCATATAAGATTCCACATTCGTACTTTATCTGCATATGTTATGCGACTTTGTATTTGTGCAAACATTTCCTAAAAGTTTTCTAATCCATTTTCACACAAACTTCATGTATATTGTTATATGTGCAGTTTTCGAAATAAATACTTTTAATCCAACATCAACAGAGAATGTGTACAAAATGTCGTGTCTATTCCAGGACGATGGGAACAGTTTGGTGTTGCGAGTTACGGAGCCACTGCTTGTGACAAGTTTGTTCCAATCATTTACTTCAATGTGACAACACAGAGAGAATGGATTGAATCTAAAACAGGTACCTACGACTACTATTTACTGTTCAAGCACACCCATCACAAACGCTGATGGCACCTCTCCTTTTGCTACGACCGTTTTTGAAGTCACTTCACGATCGTAATGTTTTCGAGTAAAGCGTTGAGTTGTGATGCAACTATTATACTTTAACGTTTACCCAGGTCATTATGATATCTAGCATTCCATCTTTCATGTATATTCGTATATTTCAGTTTATACATGAAATACCTTAACCGGTCACACAGGTATACGCGTGACATATAGTTGACCCGATCAAATGGGCATTGGTCAAACATAAATTTAGAAAGAGACTAATAATAACTATGTCCTCATGTCTAGACAGTCAAAGGTCACATAGTTGTTATAAAACCCATAGACCACGGTACTGTGGCGTGCACTGTTAGGTAGATACTTGTAGAGTATACACATTATTTTCCAGCCACCAATTCTGCGTCAGGGTGTACTGTATTGAAAGACATTTTACTATTAACTGTTTTATCTATTTTGACTTGTATATACGTTAATACAGAGAGAGGCTCGCGTGTGAATATTTCTGCACATTTTAGTTAACAATTAATACATTATATAAAACTGACAGTGTGTTTGTTTATTTTCCATCTCTTCTCGTTTCACATACATATGAGCTCTTGATTACCCACCAAAGACACAAAGCGAAGGAACAATATTCTATACGATCACGTAACACCAGCCGTAGGGTAACACAACGTTTCCAAGTTATGATCTCGTTACTGAGTTCATGATTTATATACAAATTTGCCATTCTAGTTTTAGAAAAGTAATTAAAACTTTGTATAAATGACTAGAGACTTTGAAAAAAATTATGTACAGACTTACCTAAATCTATCTGCATATACACTGTACCGACATTAGTTGCGATCTCTTTTTATTTTAGGTATTGAACTTCAAGATATGTATCCACCAATATATGACGATCCATTAGAGTGAGAGATGCAACAGCCTTCATGAGATGTTTCGATTATTTTTGTGCATAGAACTGATTTTACTTGTGTTATGTTTTATCATATTGAATCATGACGATCATTATTTTTTGTTCGGCGGTATGTATATTGTTAAAGAGTGACATTTTTGCACGTTTATTGCGTTATTAAAAGACTACCACTACTTCATGATTTAAGATATTTAGTGGAGATTTTAATTGTTTTATGCCATTCAAAATCACTAGTTTCTAACATACTGAAAAAC
Source organism: Mercenaria mercenaria (assembly GCF_021730395.1). Lineage (NCBI taxonomy): Eukaryota > Metazoa > Mollusca > Bivalvia > Venerida > Veneridae > Mercenaria > Mercenaria mercenaria. The sequence goes on along the minus strand of NC_069366.1, from coordinate 23,221,704 downwards.
CCATTAATCCCAAATGTTGTTTTTTTTTTCTTTCATACCTCTAGAGATATCTTTTGTATACGGCTACTTAATAGTTTTAGTTATAAAAACCCTATAATATTCGGCAGCTTTATATGTGTGCTCGTTGTATAGTCTATTCATATTCATATGTAGTATATAAAGCATCCGGTGACAGGTCTATCAAGTTGTAGATCAAATAGAAAAAATAGCAACACTGTTGCTTTGTACGGTATTTACTAATGTATATCGCCACCTTGAAATCATCTGTGTCCTCTTAAGGCAAATTGACTTTATTGATGGTGTTAGAAACTGAGTGTTTTAATATTTCCGTGTTTTATATGGACTAAGTATAAATATTATCGTCGACTTCCCAGGCTCCTTAAAAATGTAAATATATCTATTGGACATGACCATCCATTTTTCCGCTCGTTCATCCATTGTGCCCGTCCCAAATTTTCTTAATACTGGGAAGATTTTCGTTGTATTTGCATTACTTGCTAATTTCATCAAAACAACGTGCAGCTCACAAAAACAGGTCACCAGGTTAAAAGTCAGTGTCACACTTTAAAGTCAAAAGTCAGCTAGCTTAACTTCTTGTCCTCTCAATATCTTCTTAACAACTGCAGATATTGTCAGTTGTTAAATCTCTTCAAGATGACATGCACAGCGGACAACCCAGTTCACTCGGTCCAATGTCAAGTTCAGATCCAATAGCTTCGGGCCCGCTCCTTATCTTCTAAATCGCTGGAAGGTTTTCATAAATCAAGCTCCAGTTATTTACATCAGAAAGACGACATACCAGTCCACAACCCTGGTCAATAGGCCCAAGTCAAGGTCACAAATGCAGATCAAATGTCAAATAGCTTTACGTTGTGTCAGCTCCATACAATTTAACCTACTTGAAAGGTTTTCTTAAAACTTGGCGACGTTCAGGTCACTAAGTTCTAAGTCATGTTCACACGTATACATCGAAGAATAAATAGCTTAAAGTCATGTTCAGTTTATGTCTTCTTAACCACTGATAGGATTTTTATAGACTAAGTATTAAGTGTTTAAGTGTTAACCTCATCCAGATGACATGCAGTGTACAGAACCAAGGCCATAACGTCCAAAGTCAAGGTCACATTTAGAGGACAAAGATCGAAAAGCTTGAATTTGTGTCTGTTTCATTTCTTCTTAAACAGTGAAAGGCCTTTCATAAAACTAGTTTATCAAACTGACTTCCTGAGTGTAAAACCCAAGTCACTAGGTCCAAGGTCAAGGCCACCCTTGAAGGACAAAATTCATTTTATTTTCCGTGTAACGGCATCACGGGGTATTACTCAACTTTAGCGTTGAGCCTTCTCCTGTATTTGTACATCTTCTTAATCTGAACCACCTCCTGGAATTTGATCGTGTCCTAGTTCTAATAAGGATGGGATTCAATGTTATTGTTTTTTACAACTGACACCAAAGGTAAAAGGAATATAGTATTTTGTCCCGAAAACTTTGAAGTCCAGCGAGAATGAAAACTATTAATCTTAAGGCAATCAGAATTTCAAATGTATGCAATGCAAGGAAATATAGATGAACGATACAGACCCATCAGGTTCTCTTGTTACGTGTGAAAACTTTCTTTGTTTTATTTTAATCAGTTTAAATTTAACCAATAAACAGAGGAGATTTAGTAATTCTTGTTTGTTGTACTTGGATTCAAGAAATAAGAAAATGTATCTTCCTGTAATGGAAGCAGCTTCAGGGGTTTCTTTAAGATTATTACTAAATATAGGAGGTAAAATTGCCCGATTAACCCTTACCCTGCTAAATTTCTATAATGAGCTTGTCCATCTTTCAATTTGGACAGTACCATTAACTGTAAAAAGGGATGCTTACCAAAAAGATACTGACTGAATGGCGAACAGTACAGACCATGTGCATGCTGATCTTGGTCTGCACTGGTCGCAAAGGCAGAAGCTCTTGCTGCCAGCAAGCTGATGGTTAATAGATGCAATAAAAACTAAATATCAAAATTGAAATATGAATCTAATTTTATACCGTCAAAATTTAACCTGGAAACTTTTTCACAGTTATTTCTGGCAGAAAAAGTTCTCTTTAATTTTACATATTTATAGATTAATGTACTTCATGTTAAAATAGAAAAGAAAAACGTGTTTGTTCTTTTTTTCTTCTTTTTTTTAATAATCAAAATTTATAAGGAGCACAAAAATGGTATAGGATTTTTACATAACAAGAAATTTTTATTATTGTCTTGTTTTAAAGAATTATTCATCATGCTTGAGGTTATTCATATCTGTTTAATTTACATTTTGAAAATCATACAATTATGAAAGTTTAAATGTAAAGTTAACACCTCTCTTAATCATCTGATGATAAAAAGTACCATTGATAAACATTATGTTATACAGACTGTGAAGGTCAATAATGATTCTCTGATTAATGGCACTGAAATCAGTCAAGGGTTATGTTACATTATAAATAAATTTGCAATGATTTCCGTCTTAATGGTGATTATTAGCTTGGCAGAATTCAGCCACATTCAGAGATAAGAGAGTTTGTATTTTTTTTTCCAGAATGTGCTATTCAAGAAGATTTTATGGAATAGATATTTGTTTTTCTTTTGTTTTGAATGACTCAAACGACGGATGCAAGTTTAACATTTTCCATGAGATGACCAAACTTGTTTTAAACTGCTTGATCAGAATTGTTTACGTGAGGGTATTTCAGCTGACTGACTTTCCATAATTTTCTATAGTACGTATTAAAGTTTTCCAGTAAGAAAGTTAGGTCCTGAGCTGGAGAACTTTCGTAAATTTATAATAAGTGTGAGTGCTTAAGTATAATACACATACAGAGGGATTATTTTGTGCTTCCGTTTTAGTAATCTGCAAAACTGAGTACGTCTTCGTTGCCAGCACTTTGACTGAAAATAACAGTGCCAGAATCTGTTTAGAGTCAGAAATTTTATGCTCATTGTCTTAATATTTGTCTAAAGAAATAAGCCGCTATAGAACAGAAAATTTTGTCCTAAAATTATTGAAACTGTTCTTCATTGTGATCGTCGACGAAGTGGCGATGAACATTAACATGCGTCTTCTATGCGGTGTAAATCCTTTCATATTGACCGGTTAAGTTCAGGTAAGTATATTATTCTCGAGGAGCTTTTTCTTTTAAACCAGCAAACGGTTCAAGCGGAGAACGATCCCTTACCATTGACACGAACGTATTTAATCCAAAGTTCTTATTATTGGTCTATCAAGTTGTAGAGCCACTCCGAAGACTAAATTTTTCGTATTCAAACTGCAGTCCTTCATGAAGGCTTTTTTCATTATGTCGGGCATATACTGCAGTCTTCAATGTTTTTTAACAGATGGATGGCTGGACATCGGATCAAGTTTACAAAATATACTACTAGATTTTTTTATGATTTCTTTGCCTTTTCTTTTGTTGCAGAAGCTAAATCAGGAAGACCGATCATCATTTTCTGATGTCCTGTACAAATAAATGAGCCGCACCATGAGAAAACCAACATAGTGCATTTGCAATCAGCATGGATCCAGACCAGCCTGCGCATCCGCGCAATCTGGTCGGGATCCATGCTATTCGCTAACGGTTTCTCTAATTGCAATAGGCTTTGAAAGCGAACAGCATGGAGCCTGGCCAGACTGCGCAGGCTGGTCTGGATCCATGCTGGTCGCAATTGCATTATGTTGGTTTTCTCATGGTGCGGCTCAAATTCTATTGGAACAAAATCCTGCTGACTATGCGAGTTTATGCCATACCGGTGTTTTCAGATTTACAGGTGACAACGTGATTAAAGTTTTGGACAAGTTCCTTCTTAGAGAATAAAACGGAGGGACGAGCAACATCTGGATCGCCTTAATGGTGACCAACATGTGACTTCGCCTTATCACAGGGCCTTGGTAAAAAGCACATTGGTTTATGTAAAGTTCATTAAGACAGTTTTCATGACTATATGCAATCACACCCGCAATAAACGACGAATAATATATGAGTACTGTATTCTTTAAACTAGTGTGAACTTGCCAAAACTACTTTACATAGTTATGCTCCTTAAATTGTCGGTTCATATGTGACTCCTTAACTTTCATACAGTTGTTTCAAACATCTGAAAAAAATGCCAAAGTCAAATCTGATATTAAACAATTTACAAATGATAATAAGGTATAGAATGGTTCAAATATGCAGTTACAATAATGTAAAAAGGGGTGGAAATTTATTCATATTCAGGGAATGAATTGTTTAATTCTTAATTTAAGTATGACAATCCATTGGAATAAAAATTTAAAGCGAGTCTTTTTGTTATTCAAATTAAATTTGAGCTGACTAAAATGTTCATTATAAAGGTCTCAATGGGTAGGTTCCCATCGAAGCTCTAGGGAAGAGTATGTTGTAGCGTAAATGATACTCCCACCAGTAATGTAACCGACCAATCAAAAATTGGGCCCTGGAAATATGTAAAGCTTATTTTTCCCTACAAAAAAAAATTGAGCGGTGTGATGAAAAGCAATGAACCAGTAAACCCTACCTCGCCATGGTGTTTGCAGTGTCAGCTCTTCGAAATGGAAGGTACGATTGGTGTACTAATGTATACCGTTCAAGTGGGGTTACTGATTATCAAGCCGGTCTCTACTCTACCCTAGAGCTTCGATGTGAACTTACCCATAGATAATCGTGTAAATAACAACTCTCCTTTTACTAGAATAATTATTCGAAAGACAATAGTTCGAAACATCTTCACCTGATACCAACTCATAAACTTGAAAACACGTGTAAGTTCCTATAAGGCATGATGTCACACAGGCCATATCAATAAATTTACAAAGATCAACGAGCCTTTCTTTATCCAAAGTTATTGACACACAGCACTGAACAATCACTGTGACATTGTGAAGCATAAAGGTCAAAAATACAAAACGTACTGTTTACTGTTTTCCTGTCTGACTTCCAAACCCGAAGGTATTAAAGATGCCAAAGGAACTGTACGTGACTTCTCTGTTGACAACAGCTACACTAAATTGCAATCAATTTCTGTTCACTTGAAGCACAAATAGTTTTCTCTACTAAAATCAGTAATAAAATCACAAACCCTGCCTTATCTTTGTGTATACAACTCCCTGTTAAGTTGCCAATCTCATTTTAGCAACTTTTTTTTACATTTTACATTTTTCATATACATGTATTCTGTTAGAGATCTATTTAAAGACAAAGAAAATCTCCTATATAAGTAACCCCCCCCCCCCCCCCCCCAAATACCAGACTTTTTAATCCCCAATAAACAAGATCCTGTCTGGTCCAGTCTGATAAGAGTCCATAAAACCCCTGTAGACTTGACATGTAGACTAATTATTGTCCAGAGAGTCATAAATTTTATTGCGTACAGATAAATTGGTTATTTCCTGTGTTTTGCATTTTACTGATTGAAATGATTGAGGTTTTTTTTCATTTTTTTTTTCATATTTTTTTTAAATAAACTAATTTTTGATGGTTTCATTTTTTTCTTTTTTTAATAAATTAATTTTGAATGCTCAATCATGTTGATTAATGTCATAACTCTTACAGAAAAGCAGTTCTCAATCCTTTTAGAAAACTCTCACCTTTTTCATAAACAATAAAATAATCATTTAAAACTTAATAAGAGAAAATACAAGTTTGTTTATTCAATGATTATGATCTTTATCAAAAGTAACAAAATAAAACCAGAAAAATGTGATAATTGCTGGATTTAATTACAAATTAAAGAAGCGTTCAGTTGCATTTTTAATAGATAAAAAATGAATATGGACAGAAGGATTTTATTTATTAAAAATGCATTCAGGCCACACCACGGGAAGGCGCTTCTTATCATGGCCCACACTTTTTTTATTTTTTTTTTATTTTTTTTTTTCTTTTGTGTTTTATTTTGTGTTTTTTTTTTTGTTTTTTATTATTATTATTATTGTGTGTGTGTGTTGAAATCAAAGTCCATATATCCGTTTATTTCCATTTATGGCCCATGTATGGAATGTTTCTTGGGTTGGGTAGCCACGCCCTACACTTTTCTAAAACACACTTAGGCATAAGTTCTCGTTTGTGCCATGTTGTAGTAGACTTTCTGGCAAGGGCCTTTTTTTGAAGATACCTTGGGTCCAGCCAAGCCCCACAGTTGCTAAGCATGGCCCAGAAACGTTGGTAGAGTCTTTTTCTTTCTGTAGCATTAGATTGCTGTGGAGGAGAGTTATCGTCTGGCCACCAGAACTGGCGATGTTCTTCCGCTGTAACGCATGGCGAACAGTAGCAATGAATACATTCTTCTGCACCATCCTCGTGACGCTCAATAGGAAATGTATGATCAGTTCGAGTTTCATATTCGTCGCTTTCACCATCAACATTAATGCTCCAATTGTGAAAGTTGATAAAACTTAGGATTGCAAGTTTTTGCTCTTCGCTTACTTCAAGTGTTAGCTTTTGAGTTGCCATTGTAACAATGATAATTAGACAGCTACTTCAGGTGCTAAGTTCTGTGCAATTTGCATCATTATGACAGGAGGGGACAGTGTTTGTTTTACACCTGTCAATATTAATAAATGTCAGTTTCAGATGTGAATTTTGAGAGCAAAATGACATGTTTCTTGTATATTTGAAACTGGTCATTGCAAAGTGTCAGTATTGTAATACTACGTCTGTGCATAAAATGTGATGATGACATTTTTATTTATCATTCAGTCTCAAGCTTCTTTGAACAACTTATGTCTATTGTATTGATTTTGAAACAAACAAATCATGAACAGATCAGCAAATAATCTAAAGAAGAAACAAAAACTTAGTCTGTATGGTACCGATGAAAATTACTCTACTCTCCAGAAGAAACTTGAACACATCAAACGGCAGTCTGCTTACGAGAAACTGAGCTCAATGGACATTTTGAATACTGCTCTTTCACAATACATTGACTCTCGTGAGGCTAGTGTTTGTAGTGTACCTGTACAGCAGACATGTGAACGGGAAAATGCATTTGAACCGTTAATCCTTACCTCACAAACTTCTATTAACAATCTGGTTACAATGATAAATAACCACAATGTGAAATGTACAAAAAGACCAGCAACTGAGTGTGTAAATTCTGAGGACTGTACCAAGATTCTGACAGTATCATGTGACTTGTGCCATTTTTACCAGCGTTGGAATTCTTCTCTAACACTACCTTCCGTTCTAAATATCGTGTCTCACTACCAGAACAACCATGAACAGTGCCCACCCACGTCACGGTGTAAAAAGGACCCAAATTATATTCCAAGCCGCCAAATACTAACAGACCCATTCGCAGTTTCTCTGTTAGAAAAGTCATTGAAAGCAACAGATGTGTATAAACATCCAGAAAATTACATTTATGCCATGGACACATTTTTTGTTGAATCTTTTAATAACACTTTGAATATTTTCCAAGATAAAAGAATCGGTGCATTCGGAGATACAAATTATATGCTGAGAAGTAATATGGCAATTCTCCATTGGAATGAAAATGTTGGATCTAACAGACTTACACATAATTACAGGAATAATATATGGGCACGGTGGATGAACAGAATGTTTGGCTGGAGACCTTTTTAATGACACACTGTGAAACTCTGATTATAGGATAAGAACTGTGATTTGGGAATATATAATTCCGCTTGTGTGATCTAACGTTTCTTTAATATATAATAAAATCCAGCAAATAAAAAGATATCATTTTTCATAATACACATTATTTATTATTTATAAAAGCTATGTGCCTAAATGCATTTTATATATATATATAATTTTTTTTTTGGATTAAAAAAATCAGCAATGATGAGATGTTATTGTTAAAAAACTTTGATTAAAAAAATCAGCAATGATGAGATGTTATTGTTAAAAAACTTGATTTATTAAAAATATGATAAAAACACTGTTATATCTTATCACTTTGATTATTTAGCCCTAATTCAATCAAGCTTTCTAAACTCGATTATAAAGGTGAGAACTGATTTACTATAAAGGTGAGAAATATCACCTGCAATTTATTTACTGCACAGTAGCTATACAGGCTGAACACCACTAAATCCGGCTGTTCTTTATTTCATATAAAATCCACTCACTTCATAACGGTGTTTCGACATTTTCTAGCATATCAGATTTTCAGAGACCTATATTCCCATAAAGAACTAGATCGTACTTTAGAAAAACAAAAGAAAAGGGTGTTAACTTTATATAAAAAACTACAATCGTTAAATGACAACCGCTGATTTTACTACTTTTCGCTTTCTTTTAATTTCTCTTTTCGTGACATTAATTTTTACGCCGCATTTGTATCTAGCACCAATAGAACCATGCCGATTTCATTAGATGCAAAGTCAGTTACATACTGAACGCGTAGGTAAAAGTAAGCAGTTGTCTGCGAGAATATGCACTAGGAAAGGAAAAAAGATTAGTACTATTTATATTTGGACTCTTGTGACTTACCTGCGGAGGCTTACAATTTTATTTGGTATGGATCAGCCTATAAGAAACTTTTGTTGAGTTTCCAAGGACTTTGCAGTTCATTTCTAGGTACACCTATTTCACAATGATTTCAGTTGTTTTGGTGTCAAATCTATGAAAAATGTGAGAAGAGACAATTCATTTACAGATCACCCCCATCCCCAAAACTTAGCAAAATTTTAGCCCTGATGCAAGCAATATTTCAATTAATTTACCTTTCGTGGATTTACTTGAACACCCATTAACGTTACGATGTTTTGGTCATTTTCATTCAGAAACATCTAATTTCAATATATTAGACAACTGAAGTGGCTAAATGCGAGAAAAGACATTTACTAGGTCCTATAAAACGAACCAAAATAGTGCCACTGGTCGAAAATCGATCTAAATTCCAAAACACAAGAAATTTAAGCGTTTTTCAGCCATTTGTTACCGTTTTAACATCATAAAGAATAGATTAATGGCATTTCCATTCATTTTCGAGGGGTTTCAGAAAATAACATGTATTGCCCCTTATAGGCTGAACACCACTAAATCCGGCTGTTCTTTTTTCATATAAAATCCACTCACTTCATAACGGTGTTTCGACATTTTCTAGCATATCAGATTTTCAGAGACTTATATTCCCATAAAGAACTAGATCGCTCCTTTAGAAAAACAAAAAGAAAAGGGGGTGTTAACTTTTATATAAGAAAACTACAGTTCGTTAAATACAACCCGCTGATTTTACTACTTTTCGCTTCTTTCAATTTCTCTTTTCGTGACATTAAATTCTTACGCCGCCATTTTTATCTAGCAGCCAATAGGAACATGCCGATTTCATTAGAATGCAAAGTGATACATACTGAAACGCGGTAGGGTAAAAGTAAGCACGTTGCTGCCGAGAAAATGCACTAGGAAAGGAAAAAAGATTAGTACTATTTATATTTGGACTACTTGTGACTAGACCTGCGGAGGCTTACATTCTATTTGGTAGTGATCAGCCTACAGTAGCTTATTATGATAAACAGAAGCAAGTCTATCAGTAGTCCAGACTTGTGTATTGGCCCTTACCGCCAATACGCAAACCTTATCATCCCCATAGGCCACATACCTGACATACCAGAATCAGTGTCTTTAAGAGTAAAAAAAGTCCATTTCATATTACAAGAACGCTATCAGAAATGCACGTTTGTTTTTCTTTTTTTTTTTTCTTTTTTTTCTTTTGGGTTTTTTGTATACATTTTTGTTTAGTTTTTTTAATTTGATAATCACTGCACCTACTTTAATTTGAAAGTGTACCAACTACTGAGTATCATTGCTTATTTAGATGTAATTTCTAGTTTGCCACTTTAGTTTTACGATAAAAGATTTTTGCTTAAGCTAGTCCTGTGTTGCACATTTTCATTGCCTCCCAATAACAGGCTGAATCAAACCGAGTCTTATTTCGCTTGATTGTGTTCCATGCTTCTAGAGGATCCTCTTACAGATTTTGTTCATTTGATAGATATTGGAGTATTTCATCAATCTAAACCAAAACGCAAGTTTAAAGGCTTTGCATAGCTTCATAATTCATTTGTTACCCATGTACGTAAAAGGAAGATAAGAATAATTTTACAGTTTTATTATCTACATCTACTAATTCACAAGTATACTTCGTCGACTGAAGCCAGAAAGTCGATCTTGACATGAATCAGCATTCCCAGGCTGGAGTCCTCCAGGGTACAACCCTTCGGCCTCTTCTATACCGGGTCTATATCGACAACATGACCTAATATGTCACTTCTACAGTCCGCCTGTTCGCTGCCGATTGCCTGCTTTAGTCAGTCCTCTACTGTGCAAACATATATATCATATGTATTGCTTTGGTATACTAAACTTTTATGGTTGTACTTCTTATAACACTACTGAGTAACTTTCCATTAATTGAAGAAGAAGTTTGGGTAATCAGTTTAAAAGAAACAGTTAAATGCTCTGTGAGTATACGTAAGTGTAAACGATCAGACGTTGAAGTTACAAACAGATCCATGACTTGACAAAAATCAAACCAACATTTAACGCCTTTAAAAGTGAAATCGGCGACTTTAATGCTGTGTATGAAACGGCGTTCTTTTAACCAAAACGAGCGCCAATGTGAAACCGTTTCAAGTTTACATTAAAACTTTGGTCTACAAGCACGATTGAGGGTCTGGATGAAATGAAGCATACACAACCAGCCGCATGGCGGTCACTTATGCACAAACAAAACGTGCGAATATAATGAATTTCATATAAAGGTCTTTTAATTGCGCTCTTATGCTCTGCCTTATAAATTTTGTCGTATCGACGCCCTTATTTTTCGCTCTAACGTGTTCTCTTATAATGCGCCAAAACGACATGTTATCAGGTATGTGATGAGATCTATGTCTGTATTCGTCGTTCTGCGCTCATATTTGCGTGACTAAATCTAATATTTTCTTTAAAATCTATTCTAGCATAAAACTGCTGTTCCTGTCACTTTTCGGGGGTGTCATAACAGGAGAGAAAACGTTTGTTAACAATGGGTAAGTTCACATGGAAGCTCTAGGGTATAGTAGAGACCGACTCTATACTCTATAACCCATTTGAACGGTATAAATGAATACACCAATCATACCTTCCCCGTTGAAGAGCTGAACTCTGCAAACACCACGGCGTGGTAGGGTTTACTGGTTCCTTGCTTTTCATCACAGTGCTCAATGTACAGGGGAAAAAAAGTTTTACATATTTCCAGGGCCCAACTTTTGGTCGGTTACTTTACTGGTGGGAGTAGGTATATTTTACACAACAGCCTACCCTTCTCTAGAGCTTCCATGTGAACTTCCCCAGAGAGATTCTCGCGCTCGCGTGCTGTTGTAACACCATTTTATACATGCGCGTTCCGTGGCAAAGCGTAAACGTCATTCGGCTCCAAAACGGATACATGTAATTCAAAACGAAATGACGCCAACGTAAAACAACATCTGAGACATTCTCGCGTATTTCGTGGAAATTTAATGACGTTGAGTGACATTGTATTCATTTATCAGTTTTTACGCGTTTTATGCTAGAATAGCGTTAGCGCATGTTCATTTCGTGTTATAACAGCTGCAGAATCCCTCGGGATACGTTGGTACCCTCGCCCTAAAATCTATTACAAATTTTCGTATGTTTTTATATGTACAGTGTTAAGTGAGAAAACGTTGAATTAACATGGAAACTTGTAAAACATTATCCGAAGCGCCGGAGAATTGACAATATACAGCATGTCGCTTCTTCCAGACCGTTTTGACATGATAATAAATCAATAATTCCCGGTATAATTTGACAAAACCTTTAAGAAGTGCATGATTATTATAACATCCAGCAATGTTACAAATCGTTACTTAGGCAAAGAAATACAACGAACTCCACTGAAACATCTAACGCTTTCCAATTACAAATTGAAGCCCGCCCGCTTAGCTCAGTAGGTAGAGCGTCGGTCTACGGATCGACGAACTCCAGTGAAACATATAACGCTTTCCAATTACAAATTGAAGCCCGGCCGCTTAGCTCAGTAGGTAGAGCGTTGGTCTACAGATCGACGAACTCCAGTGATACATGTAACGCTTTCCAATTACAAATTGAAGCCCGGCCGCTTAGCTCAGTAGGTAGAGCGTTGGTCTACGGATCGACGAACTCCAATGATACATGTAACGCTTTCCAATTACAAATTGAAGCCCGGCCGCTTAGCTCAGTAGGCAGAGCGTTGGTCTACGGATCGACGAACCCCAGTGATACATGTAACGCTTTCCAATTACAAATTGAAGCCCGCCCGCTTAGCTCAGTAGGTAGAGCGTTGGTCTACGGATCGACGAACTCCAGTGAAACATATAACGCTTTCCAATTACAAATTGAAGCCCGGCCGCTTAGCTCTGTAGGTAGAGCGTTGGTCTACGGATCGACGAACTCCAGTGAAACATATAACGCTTTCCAATTACAAATTGAAGCCCGGCCGCTTAGCTCAGTAGGTAGAGCGTTGGTCTACGGATCGCGGAATCGTGAGTTCGATCCTCGGGATGGGCGTATGTTCTCCGTGAGTATTTGATAATCGGCATTGTGTCTGAAATCATTAGTTGGCAGTTATTTAATAATTGCGGAGAACGGGTTTGTACTGGTACAGAATCCAGGAACAGTGGTAAGGTTAACTGCCCGCCGTTACATGACTGAAATACTGTTGAAAAACGGCGTTTAACCCAAAACAAACAAACAATTACAAAGTGGCGTTTACTTTGCAACCCGATGCGCTGAAATGCCCAGATATCCGACCGTATCAATATACCGAGCTGCGATGGCCTAAAGGATAAGGCACCTGCCCCGCAATTGGGAGGTCGAAGGTTCGAGTCCTGTCAGAGGCGGGACTTTTTACTGAAGAATGACCGGTTGGTGAGCCGCCAGCTAGTTAAATAATGCTTTTCATTTGGAGATAGAACTTTTTCCAAATTCCAGCATAAACGTTCAGTATTACATTGCTTTTGAATATAGGACATCTTAAGATAACAAATGATAGCTATGTTTGTTCAGTATTATGATGCAACAGGACTTAGCACTATGTAAGAGAGAAAACTAAGTGGATAATGTTACAGTATTTTTCAAGAATATTGCAAAAGATTGTCACGTGATCTCCACTGAAATGCAATATTTCCTATTATAACACTGCTCTATCTCCACTATAACTTAACATTTCTTAGAATTACATTGGTCTATGTCCATGTAATAATGGACATATGACATTGTAATACTAAATTCAACTTCAGTTTTAGAAAACAAAAAAGGAATTCCATGCTATTATGTCAAGTAGAATTGTCAGATCAATGAATGGAACAGAGCTGGAGATAGGACATGAAATCCCGAATCTAACGGTTTATCATACTCAGTTTTCATAAAAAATGGAGTTAGAGCATCGTAATAATGACACGACGAAATTTATTATGGTTACCGATTGCCTACCTGCCTGGTGCCTGGCATTAAGTTATAGGAATCGGGAAGTAATGTTGTTCAATGTATGTAGGTGTCTCATAAGCCAACTTGGCTGGCCCTTTCAGTAGGGGTGACACTATAATAAACAAACATTTATGACAATACATTCCTTTCAGCGGGAAGTAGGACACTTTATGCCTTTAAGCGGTGATAAGTTTTGTGATTACAAGTCGGTAACATGTAGAAGTTACGGTGTACGATTTCCACAGTACAAATTCTGAAAGTTTCGGAATGTACGCAATACTATCTCACTTCACCGAGTCTTAAACTGTAAATGGTTTGACCTGATCCACCCATAATATATAAGGCATTCGTATTAGTTAGTGTTTTATTTTCGGTCATGTAAAGGTGGTGTAAACGTTATATTTAAACCACTTGGTAATTTACATTGGATTCATTTTACAACGTTGAAAATTGACCTCACGAGTCATTACAATGTTACACCACAATTACATGACAGATCCATAAAACATAAACAACCAGGTCAGGACTGCGACTCGAACCAACGGCCCTAACTCGAAGAGGGCTTTTGAATTTAACGTTGAAATATGACCCGACTGAAGTTTATCAGTTTTCAGACATTCCGTCCATGCATTACACATATATAGTCACCATTTTACATATAGTCGTTAATAAGCACCTAAAGATGTGTAGTTGGGTTTTAATTTTATATCTGACCAGTATCTGCAGAGTTATGGCCGATGAATTGGCAAATAATTAGAAGTATTACTAGCTTGTGGTGCGCTCGAATGTAGAAATAAACGTCCTGAACAAATACAGAAATATTAATCTTTGGTCTGTATGGTAATAGGCATATTGCGTACGATTATTGGAAATCAGTTTTCAACGTTGAAATATGACCTGACTATAGATGATCAGTTTTCAACTAGAGTCAAATATTCACGCGTGGATGGGTCATTAAATAACGTGCGGGTCAATTTTCAACGTTGAAATTTGATCAGTCATCCGTTGAAAAGGGAGCCAGTGGGTCAATTTTCAACGGGGTCAATATTTAATGTTACACCAACACATGAGTGGATCGAGTTTAAAGACTTATATTTTTGTGTTCTAGAGCCATAATTATCAAACACCATACTAATATGACTGCTCCCTAGACAATGAGTTGTAAACATAGTCCCTCAGGGGCAAAGTTTACAATTATTTACTTTATATGACCTAGAAAAAATACAATCATCTATTTTCCCATTCAAACTTTGCCTTCAGTTAGCTAAATCCATCAACTTTTAAAACAGGACAGAATAGAAGGATTACTTTGTGAACACCACCAGCCTCTCTGTAAAGTACTAAAACCATGTTAGAACTGGCTGATAATGTTTGTATTTATCAAAGAAGGACATGAGTTTTGAGACCACGATGTGCTCAAGGAGTTTAGACACAATACAGGTCAGAGAAATTGGCCGATATTTGCTAGGTTTTGATTTGAGGCCTTTTTAAAAACTGGTGCAACTGTTGTCTTTTTCCAGTCTTTAGGGACAATGCCTGTATTTAGGGATAAATTAAAGATGTGACAAAGGATTGGAGCGATTCCCTGGTGACGTTCCTTAAGAACACGGTACCGTAATCCTAGCCTCTGCCAACTTCGTAAATACAATGTAAAAAATACATAATTTTAAATAAATTTAGCAAAATTTTAATAAAGAAGTTTTGTGTTCTACAAATATTTTAAAGAAGCATGTTACTATTTCGGCACCCAATCAAAAATCCGTTTCGTTTCATTTCGGGAAATACGACTCTTCACTAAGGAGGAAAATTCAGCCTCAAAATGGCCGGCACATTGGAGGAAATTTTGTCAGGACTTCTAGTTGCAGATAATGCTGTAATCCAGCAGGTAACGAAAATAAAGTTACAGTCATTTCAAAGAGGGGTATAATTATTTTTAAGATGAGGAGTCTGTTGTGTTTTAAACTCGAGGTAATCTAGAATTTCTACTTTCTTCGGAGACACGTGAAGGATGATTCATAGAACATGTAGAAAACGCGGGAAATAAGAATCTGACTTTTTTGCTGATGTTACAGTTTACAAAACACTAAACAACTGGTTTTTTTATTCGATATAAAAGTGACATATTTCCAATGGCTACAGCACACATCCACAGACTCCTGGGGTCTGGAACACCCACCCCCTCCAGCCCAACTACGCACTTGTAGCCTGTTACGCAGTAGTTTCGATCCCCTTAACACATCCTTCCATGCATGCACATTAACATAGCTAAAAATATTCAGCTCAGAGATATTTATATGCTGTTACGGATCTTAGCGCTGAAACGATTTTCTGAAACTTAACCAGGAATCGTGCCAGAAGTCTGTAGCGCTAGAATTTCAACAAATGAAACCCAATAGACTAACCTTTTACATTAAAATATTTCTAATCCATTTTTCTTTTGATCTGGCATAAAATAATCCATGCAACATAATTTGAACACAAGTAATACACACAAGCAGAGTCCTGCTGAGGTTTTCAGCATAATGGGCCTATGGCCCATCTGCCCTGAAAACATGGGGCCATTCAAATTTTACATTTAAAAAAACTTTACTTTTCTTATTCTTTATACACAAAGATCATGTCATTAATACTCTATTTCCTTATAACTTAACCGTTATGCATGCTTAACTTACTTAAGTAACAATTAGTTTGAGATATACTCAGAAGATTCTTCACAAGAGGGGCCAGGATAGCACAGCTAATATTACGGCCCGAAGATCAAGGTATTACTATTAACCAACAAGTTCTTAAGATGCTCTGTTTGTCAGAAGTTTTACTCTACTTTTTTTACCATTGTTTTCAGTTTACTCAAATCACTGGACTGGGTGGGGTCGGATCACTCTGTGATTCTGAGGTTGTTCTTAAATGTTCAGCGCTATCTATAGTTGAATTATCGCTTTTGTTCAATTTATCGTTGTTATTTGTATCTTTCCCCAGTGTAACTAGGACTGGTTAATTTTCTTAGGGGCAGGAGGACTGAAAAATTCATGCAAAATCGTATTTCCATTCGGTGTGGTCGCCATTTTGATACAGTGATGGTGCAATTATCATGACACGTTATTTTTTCAAATCCGTCGCATTGATCTCCCCTGAAGGTATGTCTACCCTGCAAGACCGGCACACTAGCGATCGTTTTTGGGTTTGATTGTTAGATTTTCTGGCGCGTCAGAGGCCCACCAACGTGATTTTTGGTGCGCCATTCATATTTTTCCGCGCCTTTCGCGCCAATGGCCCAAAAACGCAGCCTCAGCGGAACTCTGCACAAGTTTCTAATTGGTAGCCCTGTCTGCAATATTTTGTCCGCCATTGCAGCTGTCACCTGATCAGGATACTCTTCATTTTGAAAACCAATAGGCGACATAGAATCATTATTTATTGACCTTTTCTGGGAACATAAACCTTCTAAGGTAGGATTTTATGAATTTTGTCCAAAATGGTTATGTTTATGATTAAATTAAATTCATAAATAGGTAAGATTTTGATCTTGATTTTCAGAAATAACCACGTGCTCTTTAACTGTTGCATGACATCATCAGTTTCTCATGAGTGACTGTGCGAAGTGTTGTGGTTTGATACTGGTTGGGTAACCAAATGGGGTTTCACCATAACTTAATGGACGCGACCATTAGAAAATAAAAATAGTGCAGGGTTTTCCCTCGGGTTTTTTATTTGGGAGTCCATGGACTCTCATGGCTGCTAATTTAAGGGTCCCTAATAATTTTTGGGGGTCCACAAATTATTGATCTTGAAAATGGACATTATTACTATAAAAATTTACCCTAAAACCGAATGAACTTAATTGTATCTTTTTTATTTAGATAGCAGTTGATTCAATATTTCAGAATGGTATCTTTCAAAATGGCATGAGCTTCTCAATTCAGACTGATTACAAAAGGTGTGATAGTCTTTTTGTTATGATCAAATAGCCAGTAATTGCCGGCAATTAACGTGTCACCTCGTGTCAATTATGTTGTTCACAGTTTTATCTCGGTTAAAGATAATACTCGATCCTTAATTAGTATCATAATTTCTGTGATTTATTAATATTTTTTCATCAAAATATTTTTAATTTATATGAAATTAATGTTGTAATGTTGAAATAAAAAAATAAACCATTCGATCTTTTACGGAACGTAACGGCAATCTTAGATTTTAGCGGTGACAGTTAGCGCGGAGAGTAGTTTCCCTTTACCAAAATGGTGAACATCGATAACAAAACTTGTTAGAAGTTGGAAAATCGTCTATACCTGTGTATAATGAGCACCCACGATTCAGTGATGGTCCAGGTGGTAAAAAACTGCGCATTTTACATGGGTATCTGCGCAAAGGAGGCTTCAGTGCAAAGGAGTTTCGTGACCGATTTTGCAGGTCCAGTGGGACGCAGAGGCACTAAAAAACGCGAGTTCAAAGCAGTAAAAGCGCGTCAGGGACGCAGAAAACCTGCGTCCAGGAAAACCCTGATAGTGTCAGTTAAGTTACGGTAGCCAGAACTAGCATTAATGTGCGAGAGTCAAAATTAGGTCAAAGCATATTTTGGGCATTCCTTCAAAGATATAAATAGCTTAAAACACAAAGCAATATAAAACATGAAAATTATGCATACATGGAACTGAGTGTCAGACGTTTCACCCCCAAAACTGTTCCTCCCAAGACTTTTCTGCCCCAGATTGGGAGAGAAAAGTCTATTAGACTAATGTTTTATAGCATATGAAGACTTTTCACCCCCGATTTGTTTTTATTAGCTCACCTGTCACAAAGTGACAAGGTGAGCTTTTGTGATCGCGCGGTGTCCGTCGTCCGTCCGTGCGTCCGTAAACTTTTGCTTGTGACCACTCTAGAGGTCACATTTTTCATGGGATCTTTATGAAAGTTGGTCAGAATGTTCATCTTGATGATATCTAGGTCAAGTTCGAAACTGGGTCACGTGCCATCAAAAACTAGGTCAGTAGGTCTAAAAATAGAAAAACCTTGTGACCTCTCTAGAGGCCATATATTTCACAAGATCTTCATGAAAATTGGTCAGAATGTTCACCTTGATGATATCTAGGTCAAGTTCGAAACTGGGTCACGTGGGGTCAAAAACTAGGTCAGTAGGTCTAAAAATAGAAAAACCTTGTGTCCTCTCTAGAGGCCATATTTTTCATGAGATCTTCATGAATATTGGTCAGAATGTTTATCTTGATGATATCTAGGTCAAGTTCGAAACTGGGTCACGTAGGGTCACAAAACTAGGTCATTAGGTCTAAAAATAGAAAAAACCTTGTGACCTCTCTAGAGGCGATATATTTTCAATGGATCTTCATGAAAATTGGTCAGAATATTTACCTTGAAGATATCTAGGTCAAGTTCGAAACTGGGTCACGTGGGGTTAAAAAACTAGGTCAGTAGATCTAAAAATAGAAAAACCTTGTGACCTCTCTAGAGGCCATATTTTTCATGAGATCTTCATGAATATTGGTCAGAATGTTCATCTTGATGATATCTAAATCAGATTCGAAACTTGGTCACGTGGGGTCAAAAACTAGGTCAGTAGGTCTAAAAATAGAAAAAACCTTATGACCTCTCTAGAGGCCATATTTCTCAATGGATCTTCATGAAAATTGGTGAGAATGTTCAGCTTGATGATATCTAGGTCAGGTTCATAACTGGGTCATGTGCGGTCAAAAACTAGGTCAGTAGGTCGAAAAATAGAAAAACCTTGTGACCTCTCTAGAGGCCATATTTTTCACGAGATCTTCATGAAAATTGGTGAGAATGTTCACCTTGATGATATCTAGGTCAAGTTTAAAAGTGGGTCACGTGCCTTCCAAAACTAGGTCATTAGGTCAAATAATAGAAAAACCTTGTGACCTCTCTAGAGGCCATATTTTTCAATGGATCTTCATGAAAATTGGTCAGAATTTTTTATCTTGATGATATCTAGGTCACATGTGCTCAAAAACTAGGTCACTATGTCAAATAATAGAAATAACGATGTCATACTCAGTTGAACACTGGGTCATGTGGAGATAGGTGAGCGATTCAGGACCATCATGGTCCTCTTGTTAGTAAATATGATTATAATGTTATTTTCAGGGAACATGTATAATTATGAATAATTTCAAATTTGAAACACAGTTTCCATTCAGAGAGTGCAATAAGGAATCAAGGAGGTCAAAACAAAAATGGCGTTGAAATAGGTTGCGTTAAATTACGAGGTGCAGTGATATATTTGTATCATCATTATATATGCAGACCCAGACCAAAATCACACAATGTTAAACTTATTTGAACTAGCTCAAAAACATATATATTTTCTCACTAGCTTAAAAATACACAAATAAATGTTAGCCAGAAATATCTTGTACACCCGTCCACC
The DNA here is from genome assembly GCF_021730395.1 of Mercenaria mercenaria. Classification (NCBI taxonomy): domain Eukaryota; kingdom Metazoa; phylum Mollusca; class Bivalvia; order Venerida; family Veneridae; genus Mercenaria; species Mercenaria mercenaria. The sequence goes on along the minus strand of NC_069366.1, from coordinate 23,201,849 downwards.
TTGAAAAAACATCTCATATTTACTAATTTGCAACTTTCCCATAGAATTTTGATGTTCTTCAGTACAGTACATATTTTTCTTCAAGATGATATTCAAGATAGTACTGGATTTTCAGTGCTGTCAACAGAATACACAAGGAATTCTGCAGTTGTCAAAAAAATTGCTCCATTTACAAAATCTTTTGACTACGTCAGCTATGGCTGCCGCCTTCGTGTGATTTATATGTTTCGGCAGTGTACCCTGGAATCAGCTGGTTCCCATATTCATTATGCGATGTTTATTTTTTATCATACGAAGCTGGAAGCCACAGCTTACATACTCGAAATACCTTGTAAATGGAGCAAAATTTTTCACAATTGTAATATTTCTCACGTATTTTGTTGACAGCAGTGAAGATCAAGTAATATCATAAAACAGTATACTATATTAAGAGATTTTCACACCAGTTGTCCAGTGGACCCAATTTGAAAATTGTGAAAGACCTTTTGCAATTGTGAACGGGTCCGATATTCGGTACTATAAGGAAAAAATTGCCGTTATCTCGTGAAACATTCGCTAAATTGACTAATACAGTTGTTGTTTTTTTTTCCGGGTCAATTTGGGGCCCAGTCCCAATGAAAAATAGTATTTTTTTCCCCCCAATTTTAACTCCATATTCCCAATTGAAAGTTTAGAAAATGCCTGAAAAGACAGTCAGGAAAAGTGGGTTCCAAAATAAATTACATTGATGTTGTTATAAATGGTTTTTGTTCCATAAACAGTCAGTTGTAGTTACTTCCCCTTAAACCACGTCATTGAAAGGCATGATAATGTAAGCGTCTGCTGATTGTAAACATGCAGTCAACAATTGTATGTATTATCATAGAAAATCAATAAAAGTCAAAGTGACTTAAAAGTACACCAAAATTGATGCTGTGTTAAAGTGTGTTTGTCAGACAAACCTTAACTGTCACTACCACATTTACAATGGCTACATCTAGTCAGTTTGAAACAAAAAGTAAAAGTACAGAAAAACTAACAATAACGGCATCAGTGACTGGAATCTGCATTCATGACTGATTCGGATAACTACTTAAATGATAATGAAACAAACAACACAGTCATGTCTTATGTATTGCAAGCTCAGGCGGGGATAAATATTAGCTTGTAGAAGAATTTGCTTTTGTTTTTAATGAATAAATATTGATAACTTTACTAAAATGTATTGCTAACTCAAATAACCCTGAATTTAAAGATATCCCAATTTGGGTGTTTTACGACACATTTTTCCCAACTGTAAAGGCCCTGGCCTCATTCCCGAAATAGTGGGGAAAACACTGGTTAATGATTTATCGCTAAATACTGCTGCACTTATTTAAGATGTGACCTGTTTTGTGTTAATGTCTTTCATCTTATTAACCATTGGGATGGGATTATGAGTATAATGACCATTTTGATTGTTCAACTTATGCCCCTGGGGTGAAAAGAGGCCCCTACCTGGGGGTCACTTGTTATATGGGTTATATAGAAAAAATACTTAAAAGATTATCAGATAATATTTCCTAGACTGTTTAATTATAATTTCCTGATGACCCCTAGTGATCAAGGGTCACCTGGCTGTGACCTTGACCTACTGACCTATTTTCTTGTTTTTTAAGATGCAGCCTTGAAATTTGAATGACATGTACAGTTTTGCACACCGATCTTAAAACTGATTTTCATTGACCATGAATATGACATACTGGCCTTCTTTCTTATTATTTTAGCGTCAGTTTGACATTTGAAACATGTAGCTCATATTTCACAGGTGAACGATCCTGGGTCATCATGACCCTGTTGTTTGCTTTTCTATACAAACAGCAAACTTTTCAAGTCATAAGAAAAATGGGGGCCCTGGATTTCTTTTCATTGAAACCTCCTGATGTGGCACCAGGAAAGTTGTTTTACTGATGTGAACGATAAATTTATGATACTTTTATCCTAGTAAATTAAGCATGACCTGGCTTTAAGATATTGGATTGATAAAATTTATGACATTGTGTTCTTTGAAAATTTCAGAACTTCATATATGTGAGTAAATGTATTGGATAGTTGGTTTTAATTTGTTGTCTTTTTGTTGTTTTTTTTGTTTTTTTTTTTTCATTTTATAGAGCATTTCAAGTTTTTGAAGGTTTTCTTTTGGCAATTAGTTTCTGTGTATTCGTATGCTCCACAAATCAGGCCTCGACCTTAACTTTTTTCAGCAGTTGCCAGCAGGTCCACCAACTGCTAAAATCTAGTAGACCTGCTCAGACTTTAGTGGACCTCCAATTCTATCACATAAATTTTGATGTTGTAGACGTCATAACTTCATATGACTCAAAGCAAAAGGACTTATTTCTAAAATGATTAAAAATGGAAGACAGTAGCAATCTGTTATCCCGAAAAATAATTATTTTGAAAAGTGTTCCAAAATATGGACACAATAATCATCATCCTCCCGACCCGTGTTGAAAGTGAAAAAAGAAAACATCAACAATTAATTATCGGTAATTATTCTGATGATAAACTAAGTAATTGGCTTTGTTTTCATCTTCAATTAACACCCTCTCAAAGAGCTAAAAGAAGTGTGTCGGTTATTGTGGCATCTGAAGCGGAGATCAAAGCGGTGTAGTTTCCCCGAGATTGTCATGGCATTACGTCATGTTTTCGCGCCATGTGACACATCACTGTCTGATCGTACTTTCTCGATTCCTTTATTTGTTGAGAAGAAATCAGTAAAAAAGTTTTTTCTTTAATTTTTTAAAAGCGAATGTGCAATATCCCGAATAAACTGACATGTAAATGTGTCAAACCGTGAACGATGATAGTGGATGTCCTACCTCTATTTGCCCTCAAGAAATTTACATTATTGTTTAACAAAGTGTTGTGTCAAAAAATACATGTACAAAGAATCATTTAAAACTTATTAAAAACCGCAACGACATTAACTGCTTTATTTTAAAACCACATTTCTATTTACGTTCATTAGGTCACGTAACCTATTCTGCCGCGCTAACAGAAATCTGTTTGCCAAAAATCGTTTTACTCCATGTATCTAAATTGCTGCCGCTTTTTCATTATTTAAGATTTTTTAATTGTGTTTTTTGTACTTTCTGGTCAAACGTCTGAATTTTATTACCATAGTATGTACCGTTTATTTACTTTAAGAAAGAAATAAATAATCAAGATCGCGCTGTTTGAAATTTTACAGAACATTATATGAAAATTTGATAGTTTTTAAAGCATTTTGCCTACACTCCTGTCGATATCTTATTAAAATTGTTATAGAATTCAAACTGTATTAGTTCTCAAGCGGTGTTGAAAATTTAAAGCGATTATATTAAAAAATGAATGCACTACGCGCGTTTTTTGTGTCAAAAGTAACCGCGATGTAAATTAGACATTACGATAGGGCGCACGTGCTTGTGGAATGGAAAATTACCAGCATGACGTTTTGATATTTTAACGATTCGCGGGTAAATTCCAGTCAATCCAGGTAATTTTGCCTGATGTAATTTATCAATTTGGTAAATACCACGTAAAAACCACTCGCCCGATCGGTGGAGTAGTCCATTCGTGCTCTCCTGACTTTAACTCGCCAATGCTTATAACGGTAGAATGCCGTAATTAAGACAAAATCAACTTTCGTTTTGTGAATTCGCCGATATGGGTACGATTTTCCCCCCTATTTGTTTACTCTTAAGGGTTTATTTTATTTGCAGACCGTGACTGAAAATTGGTTGACCGTCGGTCTACCCAACTTTTGATAGTTAGTGGACCTGCCGATAGTTTGGTTGCGTCGGTCCAACGGTCCACCGCAAAGGTCGAGGCCTGCAAATGTCAGATTCATGGTCACAAGTGACTTAAGTCCCATGTATATTTAACAAAGTTGCTGATTTTTATCCAGATATATGACAAGATTGCTTCTCAAGACTTAACTTCATTGTTATACGCCCGAAGGGACGTATTATGTTACGAGTCTACGACGCTGGTGTTTGTCTGTCCGACCGTCTGTCTGTCCGAGCTCACATTTGCATACTTAGGTGGCTATAGGAACAATAGGTAACTGTACTTTTTCTTTGATGTCATTCATTCCGTAAGGCTTTTATGTGGCTAATTTTCTCTTATGTGGCTAAAAGAACAATAGAGAGAACAAAAGAGTAGCCACATAAGTATCCATATGTAGGAACGTGCGTTAGCAATTTCGTGTCCGCTCTGTAACTCTTGAACCACTTGAAGGATTTCAAGGAAACTTGACACAAATGTTCACCACACCAAGACGACGTGCAGAGCGCATGTTTTGGATGTCTTGCTTCAAGGTCAAGGTCACACTTAGGAGTCACAGGTCATATCAGTTTGTTTCGTGTCCGCTCTGTAACTCTTGAACCCCTTGGAAGGATTTCAGAGAAACTTGACACAAATGTTCACCACACCAAGACAACGTGCAGAGCCCATGTTCCGGACGACTCGCTTCAAGGTCAAGGTCACACTTAGGGGTCGAAAGTCATATCAGTTTGTTTCGTGTCCGCTCTGTAACTCTTGAACTACTGGAAGGATTTCAAAGAAACTTGGCAGAAATGTTCACCACACTGAGACGATGTGCAGGGCGCATGTTCCGGATGACTTGCTTCAAGGTCAAGGTCACACTTAAGGGTCAAAGGTCATATATGACTTTGCTTTGTGTATATTGCATTGCAGTGCTCTTGTTTTTATTTGGCAGATCTGATCTCTTTTTTGTTCACTTACAATAAAAAAAATTTTGAATTATTTCCCTTTTATGTTACTGTAAATAGCTTATTTTGAAATTTTTTATTATTGGCCATAGGGAAAAGCAGAGACCACTTTTCTATGGTACAACATGGATGGTACCTCTAATTTTTAGGTGTATTTTTACATACCTGTACCTGATAAGGATTTTTTTGTGGACTTTGTATAATTTTTTATGGACTTAGATTTGTTTTTTGAAGTTTTCCTTTTGTTGTTCCACTCCTTTGGGCTACAAAAGTCAAGTTCTTTAAATTTTGCTCCCATCCTATGATGTAATCCTTCGGGCGTATATTGCCCCGCTTGGCAGAGCTCTTGTTAGTAGTGTTGCCAGATAAATTATAAAAGAGTGTATATATTGTTTTTTGGATGATTATGAAAAATACTAGTCTGAATGGTTTGCAAGAACTGTAAAATGTTAATAAATACTGGCATTTATGTCTCCCGCCAAACAGTGGTGTGGAAGACATATTAATTTATTCCTGTCTGTGTCTCTGTCACAAATCTTGTCTGCACTCTAAAGTCGGATATTTCTCATCCGATCTTCACTAAACTTGAACAAAATGTGTTTAACCTTGTCCAAGTTAGATAACTAGCCAGGCACTTCGGAATTATGGCCCTTGAATTACCGAAATTGGCCTTTTTACTCTTGTCTGCAGTCGAACAGTTCTCATCTGATTTTCACTAATTTGAACCAAATGTTTTTGGCCATAACTCCTCAGCCAAGTTCATTAACTAGCCAAATCGCCCAAGGCACTTCAGAATTATGGTCCTAGAATTACCCAAAATCAGCCTTTTTACTCTTCATACTATGGGTATATTTGTAGCAAGTAAACAGTATATAAAAACTGACTTAATATTTCTATTAGGCATGATTAGGCAGTTGTGGGAGACACACGCTTTTCTCAAAAGCAGCTATGGATTTTTTTTGTCAAAAATGAATAGTTTTGTCAAACATAAAAAGCATTATGTTGATGTTTATTTAGGAAGTCTAGTATTAGGTCAGTGAGAACTCATAGAAATTATAACTTTTTTTTTCTTTTCAGTCCACCCAAAAGTTGAAGAGCCTATATAAAGAACAAAGCTTTGTTTCTGGTCTCTGTCAGGTGCTTGGAACATCACAGAATGCACAGGTAACCCTGGCAAATAATAACTTTTTGTTTCCAGGATACTTAAACTTTTCCATGTCAACTTTAATGTAATTTCTTTGCAAAATAAAATCTATGAATAAGAAATTTTTGTCAGAGGTTACACTATGATGCAAACAAGCAGACAAAAATTAATCAGATCTGTTTGTGAGAGGTAACAAATTGGAAAACTATGCTTGACAAGCTCAGAATCTTTCTGCAGAATTAAAAGCAGGAAAGTCACAAGACTATCTTGTATTTTTGAGACATTAAATTTAAATCCAACAAATATTAAATGGTTTGAGCTCCATTTCAGTCCTGACTTTGAAGAAAGAAATTTTGCTTTAGAGGGAGTCAACAATGATTGAAAGAAGATTTTTATCGTTGTCATTAACAAGCTCTTAAGAATATTTATAAAGTTAACAGATATATTTTGTTGTTTAGGTGCGCCAGTATGCCGCCATCTTGCTACGGAAGAAGATCCTCAAAAGTAAACAGTGGGCAGCTCTACAAGGAGACATTGCACCTACGTATGTTTTTGTGTATCAATGTTCCTTTTGTATTCCAAAATATATTTGGTGATAGAGGGTTGTCTGTATGAGGAGATTGTTAATTTTAATTAGGCTAAAAAAAAAATATGTGTGGTTCAGGTAACCCGACCGACCCTATTTTTTCATCGCCGACCCTAACACTTTTTAGCTCATCTGATTTTTTGAAAAAAAATGTTGAGTTATTGTCATCACTTGAGCGGTTGTCGGCGTCGGCGTTGCCTGGTTAAGTTTTATGTTTAGGTCAGCTTTTCGCCTAAACTATCAAAGCTATTGCTTTGAAACTTGGAATACTTGTTCACCATCATAAGCTGACCCTGTATAGCAAGAAACATAACTCCATCTTGCTTTTTGCAAGATTTATGGCCCCTTTTGTACTTAGAAAATATTAGATTTCTTGGTTAAGTTTTATGTTTAGGTCAACTTTTCTCCTAAACTATCAAAGCTTTTGCTTTGAAACTTGGAATACTTGTTCACCATCATAAGCAGACCCTGTACATCTAGAAACATAACTCCATCTTGCTTTTTGCAAGAATTATTGCCCCTTTTGGACTTAGAAAATCAGTTTTCTTGGTTAAGTTTTATGTTTAGGTCAGCTTTTATCCTAAACTATCAAAGCTATTCCTTTAAAACTTGCAACACTTGTTCACCATCATAAGCTGACCCTGTACAGCAAGAAACATAACTCCATCCTGCTTTTTGCAAGATTTATGGCCCCTTTTGGACTTAGAAAATATCAGATTTCTTGGTTAAGTTTTATGTTTAGGTCAACTTTTTCTCTTAAACTATCAAAGCTATTGCTTTAAAACTTGCAACTCTTGTTCACCATCATAAGCTGACCCTGTACAGCAAGCAACATAACTCCATCCTGCTTTTTGCAATAATTATTGCCCCTTTTGGACTTAAAAAAATCATTTTCTTGGTTGAATATTATGTTTAAGTCAACTTTTCTCATAAACTATCAAAGCTATTGCTTTAAAACTTGCAACAGTTTTTCACCATCATAAGTGGACAGTGTACATCAAGAAACATAACTCTATCCTGCTTTTTGCAAGAGTGATGGCCCTTTTTAGACTAAGAAAATCATGGGTAGGATAATATTTCTATTATACAAAAAAAATCAGATGAGCGTCAGCACCCGCAAGGCGGTGCTCTTGTTTATAGTTTTTTGTGGTTTTTAACCTGGTACGAAAAATATTGAGTACGAATCAATGCAAGCGTCTTATCGATTACGATTTCAACATGGCAGCGGCTAGTGTTCTCGCCGTGACAGTGGGAAAATGTATTCACGGTGACCAGAAACGCATTATAAAGGCAATGCTTCACACGTCCCTCGTTGGAGATGTATTTATGGAAATTCATAATCAGACAACTCGAAAACTGGCCATGTAGTAGCCTATTTATAACAGAATGCCACTTAGAATTGCATATATTGTTGAGATGCTTTCCATGTGCATATCTCACAGAATTGTGACCAACTATGTCTGTACCAACTGGCGTCGAAGGGGAAAAAAAAAAAAAAAAAAAAAAAAGCCTACCTACCTACCCTATTTTTTTTACCAATGTTAACTGAACCACACATATTTTTTTTTTTAGCCTTAAAGAAAAATATTGATTAGAGCAGAAAAGAAACATGTGGTTACCAGACTAAAAAATTGAGCTTCTACGCAATTTCCTTTTTACGAAGAAGAATAAGGGTATATTCTGGTTTAACCATTATTGTTAGTTGTTCTGTGTGACAACAGTGTTGGTGATCCAGCAGTAGACCATGTAGTTTCCAACAAATAGTTAATAAGTAGAAATATGCTATGGTGGTCAGTAGATCTAAGGTCAAGGTCACAGTAACATCGAGACTGAAACCATTTTCCACTCTGTAACTAAAGAGAGCTTTGGCTTAGGCTGCAGTCCTGATTCCACTTTAGAACCCTTTGGTCTACTTACCTCCAAATTCTTTTAGTGATTGCGAATACTTAAGAGATGTCGTCTATTGGTGGTCAGTAGGTCCAACTTCAAAAGGACTATCTGGTAAAGATTGTTTCCACTCAAAAGCTTAAAAACTTTCTAAATTATCATTTGGCATCAGTCTTAAGGCATGCTTGTTGATCAGAGACTAAAATTGGATTTATCTTTTTCAGGATTAGAGAAAATATCCTGCAGTTGCTGTTACAAGAGCCAGAGTAAGTCTAACTTCCATTTCACTTCTTAAATTATTTTAAAATCGTACGAAATTTTTTTTAATGTATTCATTAAAAAAAAGTTTTGTAAAGGTTTGTTTGGAGAGTTCTTTCATAGGAAATTTAATAAATATCTAGATTCATTATTGGAATTTGTCATTTATCACTACTGGTGACATTTTAATGTTTAATGACATTTTGTAGAAAAATTGTAAGAGTGGCCATTGCTCAGGTTGTAGCTGCTGCTGCCAAACATGACCTGCCCAACAATGCGTGGCCTCAACTGTTTGTATTCATCAGTCAGCATGTGAAAAGTGATGTCCCGCAACACAGGGAGGTAAGCTGTTTGTTTTAATGGTCATTGTACCCCCCAACAACAAAGTTGTAAGGGGGGTGTATACTGGTTTCAGGTTGTCTGTCTGTCTGTCCGTAGATGCAATCTTGTGCACACCATCTCTCCTTATCCCCTTGACAGAATTTAATGAAACTTCACACAAGTGATCAGTACCAACAGTAGTTGTGCATGGGGCATGTTAGGTTCTTTTAGAAAAAAAATTTGCATAGTTATGGGACTTTGTTTTTTATGCCCCCGAAGGGAGGCATATAGTTTTTGAACCGTCTGTCAGTCTGTCCGCAATTTTCGTGGCCGGTCCATATCTTTGTCATCCATGGATGGTTTTTTAAATAACTTGGCATGAATGTGTACCACAGTAAGACGACATGTCGCGCGCAAGACCCAGGTCCGTAGCTCAAAGGTCAAGGTCACACTTAGACGTTAAAGGTCATTTTTCATGATAGTGCATTCGTGTCCGGTCCATATCTTTGTCATCCATGGATGGATTTTCAAATAACTTGGCATGAATGTGTACCACAGTAAGACCACGTGTCGCGCGCAAGACCCAGGTCAGTAGCTCAAAGGTCAAGGTCGCACTTAGATGTTAAAGGTCATTTTTCATGATAGTGCATTCATGTCCGGTCCATATCTTTGTCATCCATGGATGGATTTTCAAATAACTTGGCATGAATGTGTACCACAATAAGACGTTGTGTCATGCGCAAGACCCAGGTCCGTAGCTCAAAGGTCAAGGTCACACTTAGACGTTAAAGGTTATATTTCATGATAGTGCATTGATGGGCGTGTCCGGTCCATATCTTTGTCATTCATGCATGGATTTTAAAATTATTGGGCATGAATGTGTACCACAGTAAGACGACGTGTCGCGCGCAAGACCCAGGTCCGTAGGTCAAAGGTCCTAAACTCTAACATCGGCCATAACTATTCATTCAAAGTACCATCGGGGGGCATGTGTCATCCTATGGAGACAGCTCTTGTTTGTTACTATACTATATACATAGACACAATCTTGTGCGCACCATCTCTCCTCATCCCCTTGACACAGTTTAATGAAACTTCACACAAGTGATCAGTAACAACAGTAGTTGTGCATGGGGCATGTTAGGTTCTTTCAGAAAAAAAATTTGCAGAGTTATGGGACTTTGTTTTTTTGTTACTATACTATATACATAGACACAATCTTGTGCGCACCATCTCTTCTCATCCCCTTGACACAGTTTAATGAAACTTCACACAAATGATCAGTAACAACAGTAGTTGTGCATGGGGCATGTTAGGTTCTTTCAGCGACAAAAATTGCAGATGCAATCTTGTGCGTGCCTAATCTACCAAACCCTTGCACACAATTTAATGAAACTTCACACAAGTGATCAGTACCAACCCTAGTTGTGCATGGTGCATGTTACATTCTTTTAGATAAATATTCTGCATAGTTATGGGACTTTGTTTTTTGTTACTATACTGTATACATACAGTCTGTATACATACAGTCCACATAATTATGCAATCTTGTGTGTCAAATTGCAATGTACTGTGTCAGTGCATGTGGGGGGTACATTCATCACCTTTAGTGATAGCTCTAGTTTAATAAATTTCTCTGTTTACTTATATTTGCATGGAAAGTGCAGGTATACAACTTGTGGCATTGCAAATTCTTTCCTTGTTTGAGGCATATGGTCTGAGATGATTTGATTGAAAAGATTTCTGAAATTATTAATGACCCATGCCATGAGAAAACCAACATAGTGGCTTTGCGACCAGCATGGATCTAGACCAGCCTGCGCAGTCTGGTCAGGATCCATGCTGTTTGCTTTCAAAACCTATTGTAATTAGAGAAACTGTTAGCGAACAGCATGGATCCTGACCAGACTGCATGAATGCGCAGGCTGGTCTGGATCCATGCTGGTCGCAAAGCCACTAGGTTGGTTTTCTCATGGCACGGCTCAAAATTTTGTTTTCCACCTCTGATTATGTGAAGGAGTTGGCAATTACTTGCAGAGAATATTACTGGTACTGAATAGAGGAACACTGGTTAGGTTAATTGACAAACGCAACATAAACGACGGTTGAAACATTTAACCACTGAGCTCCCACGAAAGTAAAGAAAAACAAAAATGTAATCAGAACTTTTCAGGTGTTATTTTCCTTTCATTGTTTGTTATATATTGTACAAAATGCGTAAGTATTAACTTGAGTCAATTCACATAATAATATACTTGCTTATAGAAAAACTATTTTCAGTTGTTAAATTTTCTATAACTTTTACAAAAATTTTAGACAAACAGGTACATGAGTGTTTACAAAACATAATCATTTTATTTATTTCAAGATATAGTGATAAGCAAGGGTATATAAGTCAGCTTATAATTCTAACTTCACTGTAGTTGTGCAAATATATGATTTCAGATTGGTATGTACCTGCTGTATTCTGTGGCTTCCTCAGCAGCTGAACAGCTCAAACCTCATCTGACTGACATGGTAGCCCTGGTATCTGGAGTTCTAACAGACCAGCAGAGCAGTCTTGCTCCATTCTATGCCATTAAAACCTTGTCTGAGGTTGTGTTCTATGTGGGAGATGATGCATTGAAGCCTGTTCAACAAATTGTTCCCCAGATTCTTCAAGTCATCAAGAATTTAATTCTTGTAGATCAGGTAAACAATTACCTGAAACAGTTACCTGGTTTCCTTGTTGCCCTTGGACTGGTATTCAACAACATTTTGGATCTGAAATTTATGGCTTGATTTTTAAACTCGAAAAATCTTGAAAGCGAGTAAAGTAGGTGTAAGAGGAATGCATATTTTTTTTTGTCAGTTGAATATTTACACAACCTTTCTATTGTGAAATGACTTGTAATACATTGGAAGTGTGGAAAATAGTGATTGTATGGATAAATGGTAGATAGTTTGTATCTCTTCAAGGGAAGCATACAGTTATAACACTGATAGTATTACTGTTTTCATCTGTTTCAGGAACATTTTAGTGTTTTATGTATGACTTAAACAATGAAGTGATTGTAATTTAACTTTGGGTAGGTGTTGAGCATGAGGAGAAAGTGTGTTGTGAGCAAGTCTGGTCTGTACCTCCAAAGTTAATGGTTGCCGACAGAAACCTTGATGTTTAATTGTAAGCCATAGGCAAGGGCAGTACCTCGTCACTTACTTGCGACATATTTTGTTACTTTCTTTTTCAACATGTTCATTTTATTGTAGGAGAAGGCGTGTGAAGCATTTGAAGTATTTGATGAGATGCTAGAATGTGAAGTTGTTATTATAACTCCACATCTGAAGTCCACAGTACTCTTCTGTCTGGAGGTGAGTTTGTTAAGATGCTAGAATATAAAGTTGTAATTATTAATTCAAACCTCAAGTCCACAGTTCTCTTCTGTTTGGAGGTGAGTTTGTTGAGATGTTAAAATGTAAAGTTGTAATTATTAATTCAAACCTCAAGTCCACAGTACTCTTCTGTCTGGAAGTGAGTTTGTTAAGATGCTAGAATGTGAAGTTGTAATTATTAATTCAAACCTCAAGTCCACAGTACTCTTCTGTCTGGAGGTGAGTTTGTTAAGATGCTAGAATGTGAAGTTGTAATTATTAATTCAAACCTCAAGTCCACAGTACTCGTCTGTCTGGAGGTGAGTTTGTTAAGATGCTAGAATGTGAAGTTGTAATTATTAATTCAAACCTCAAGTCCACAGTACTCTTCTGTCTGGAGGTGAATTTGTTAAGATGCTAGAATGTGAAGTTGTAATTATTAATTCAAACCTCAAGTCCACAGTACTCTTCTGTCTGGAGGTGAGTTTAAGATGCTAGAATTTGAAGTTGTAATTATTAATTCAAACCTCAAGTCCACAGTTCTCTTCTGTATGGAGGTGAGTTTGTTAAGATGCTAGAATGTGAAGTTGTAATTATTAATTCAAACCTCAAGTCCACAGTTCTCTTCTGTTTGGAGGTGAGTTTGTTGAGATGTTAATTGTAAAGTTGTAATTATTAATTCAAACCTCAAGTTCACCGTACTCTTCTGTCTGGAGGTGATTTTGTTGAGAGGTTAGAATTATGTCTCCCACCAGACATTGGTGTGGGAGACATACTGATTTACACCAGTCTGTGTGTCTATCTGTATGTGTGTGTGTCTGTCTGTCACAAAGCTTGTCCGAACTCTAAGCCAAACATTTCTCATCTGATCTTTACCAAACTTGAACAAAATGTGTTTGACCATAAGACCTCGGCCAAGTTCGATAACTAGCCAAATCGGTCCAGGCATATTGGAGTTACGGCCCTTGAATTACCAAAAATCTGCCTTTTTACTCTTGTCCGCACTCTTGTCAAACATTTCTTATCAGAACTTCACCAAACCTGAACAAAATGTGTTTGACCATGAGACCTCAGCCAGGTTCGATAACTAGCCAAATCTGTTCAGGCATTTTGGAGTTACGGCCTTTGGATTACCAAACAATCGGCCTTTCTGCTCTTGTACGCACTCTAAGTCGAACATTTCTCATCCGATCTTCACCAAATTTGAACAAAATGTGTTTGACCATAAGACCTCGGACAAGTTCGATAATGAGTTGAATTGATCCAGGCATTTTGGAGTTCTGGCCCTTGAATTGTAGTGAGTAAACAGTATATAAAGACTGACTTGCTATTTAGATGATTTGGCAGTTGTGGGAGACATTCGCTTTTCTCAAAAGCAGCTCTAGTTGGAAGTTGTTATTATTAATTTGATTGTCAAGTCCACAGTACTCTTCTGTTTTGAGGCGAGTTTGTTGAAATGTTAGAATATGAAGTTGTAATTATTAATTTGAACCTCAAGTCCTAAGTACTCTCCTGTCTGGAGGTGAGTTATTACCACTGAACATCTCAAGTCCAAGGTACAGTGTTTAGATGTTAGTTTGACAGGGTATTAAATTTATGAATAAGTACAACTGTAAAAGTCCAAATTGTTAATCCACAACAAGTAAAAATGATCTCACAGTGTATTAACTACTGTTAAGTGCTCTTAAGTATATTCTCAGTGTGTTTAACAGGTAGCCGAAATCAGACATGTTATTGTATGTTTCATGCAGTGCCTATGCTGCTAATGTCCTCGGTTCCATATTATAAGAAAAAGTATAAGAAAAGTTAACTGGATTGTGATTGTGTTTGGAAACCAGGAACTATAGATGGTAGTATACTCAGCAATATGAAGAGTACAGGAGATGTCAAATTTACTCCTAGCCTCCCCTGTAGATCAAAGAATAACATTCTTGAGGCAGTGCTGTATAAACCGTGATTTGGTCGCTGGTACTATGGGTTGATACCAGGATTCAGTACTTTGATGTCGTAGAGCCACCCAGTTGGCTAATTGAAAAGCTGATACTACCCTTATTGCCACCAGGCTATGCCTGAAACTAAGCTAAGAGACATGAGGGTTGTCTGTCCACTTATCAAAGTAGGGAGACTGCAAATATGTTGATCACATGGTTGTGACATTGTTCCCGTGGCAAAGCACATGTCCTCCAGGATCTGGTAAAAGACATTGCATTTGAAGTTATTCAACCCAAATCCCTGATTCTTGTGGAAAAAATGGAAATTACTAGTTTAGAGCAGGGTTAGTACCATTACATAACTGAAAAACCTGTTGAAAACGGCACTAACCCCAAACAATTAAATGAGACAAGAGGGGCACCTGGTCTTCATGCACTGTTAGAGACGATAAAATCAAGCTGGTGCCACATGTGACTAAAATCTAACAAAATCCTTTGAGATGCATCAAGATATTCTAGTATGCTTATTTGTCTATATTTTCAGTTTTTAAAAATATATTTTAGATTGCTGCAAACAATACATTAGAAGATGGAATTCGAGTAAAAGCCATGTCATTTATATGCTCCCTTACAAGACTAAGGAAAAAGGTAAATACAAGTACTTATGAATGATATGGACTTCCACTTGTAAATGTAGTAGACTCATAATTTACCTTTCTATATTTGCTTGCAAATGTTACATTATATATGAATATCAGTAGTTATGAAGCTGATCATGTGAAGCCCCATGTGGTTCTGGGACGATCTGTGTATAAAAAGAATTGGAACCACTGCCTTACCCTTGCATGATCGTAAGAGGCGACTAATAGGGTCTTAACACTTGGTTTTGCTGTAACTCTGTGATTCCAGCTGGTATGCAAATTTTGATTCCATACCTTGTGTTTTTATTTCGATGTAAATGAGATGTGAAACCAAAATTTGTAGTCCTGTTTGGTGCTGTATAACCTATACTGTGTTGGTGCGCCATAAAACACAAATAAATAAATGTTCCTGTAAAAACTGTCTACCCTAGTGTTGAAGTAATTCCTTTCAGTATGTAACCAAACGTATATATCCTTATTTTTTGTTTTAGCAAATTTTAAAGAATCAGTTGGTACTTCCCATTCTGAATGTGATGTTTCCGGTGATGTGTGAGACCTATGACGATGAGGATGATGATGATGAAGATGATGTGGAAAGTCAGAGACCTTCACAAATAGCATCACAGGTATGTCATAGGCTTAAAACTTGTTTGTTTGTAAGTAATAGACAAGACATTGTCGTATTTTCAAATGTTTGTGCAAGAGGTGAAAGTTGAAATCTGTAGATTTATTGGTAGCCTATGGGTGACCAATATTTTTATCTGGTAGCCTGACGATTTTGGTTTATTTGGCAGTATTTTAGTGCTTGTATAATACAATTTGATGGAAAGTGTACATTTATCTTGGGTACATTACAGAGTTTGTTCTCTAAAACAGCAGTAATCATTAACCACTTTACGAGGGTTGTCCCAGAAAATTACGAACTTTTTTTATTATTTTGAAAATAAGCAATGCATCAAATAATTATTTCAACTGGTGTTATTTCAATGTATACTCAACAGGACTAGTGCTAGTCAGCGCACACTTAGTTTTCCTCCTACAAAAAGAAGCAGTTACCTTTTAAAGTCATGTAACTTGCCCGATATACAAATCACAGGATTAAAATTTATATCATCATTAAAAGCAATGTGTGGCAAGAAATTATTTTGCGTTTCAAGTCTTAGACATCACTGATGTTAAATTAGTGATGTAATTTTGAAAGTAACAGTCGCATGCACTTTCAGAAATGACAACATCAGATAAGTATGCGGTGCAGAAAGTATTAAAAGTATTATGTCGCCCTCTCTATGAATCACTCACCGAACCTTCCTTAAAACATCGCGCCACGTTAAGACAAGTGTCCTGGTAACATTTGCCTGACCTCCAGAACTTTCTACTTCCGGCTCTGTTTGTGATAGGGTCATACTGCAACCTATACAATATTTTATAAATACTTTCTGTGCCACGAACTTACCTGATGTCACAATTTCTGAAAGTGCGTGTGACTGTTACTTTAAAAATTACATTACCGTTTGAAGCAAGTGATGTCAAAGACTTGAATTGAAATACTATCAGTTAAAATAATTATTTCATGTGTCAGTTTATTTTTGAAATGATAAAATAAAAGTTTGGGATTTTCTGGGACAACCCTCTTACTTTATAGTATGGGCCTCCATTGGATAGATACTGTACAAATGTGTTCGTTTGATCCCCTGTAGGTGCTGTCAGGGCTAAAAATAAAAGCAACTTTACTTTAAACAGTCTCTTCTCGTGAACCGCTTGATGGATCTTCACCAAAATTGGTCTTTAGCTTCCTTGTATGGCCCTCTGTTCAAATTGTTTCACTTGGCTTTAAGGGACTGCCATTATATAAAACAGTAAAATTAATCCTTCAATAACTTTTAACAAACAGCTTAATGCAAATAAAACAGTTTCACAGTCAGTGGTTACTATTCCCTATAAGAAGGTACATGTTATATATGACCCCAGTGATTTTAAATATTAAGAAAATTTTACACCTGACTTTTCAGCTGAGTTTTTAATGTTAATAAATAGATTTTCTTTATAGTTACTTGCAATGGTCCCATGGTTTGCCACAATATTCTTGAAATTAAGAAACAGGAAAAAGCAGCAAGACTTAGTGCAATATTTTCAAACGGCTCTGATCGGTGAGAAGGAAAGAGGCATAAAAGTATAATCTTTCTATTTCAGGTTCTGGACACAATGGCTATGCATCTCCCACCAGAAAAGTTTATTCCTCCAGTGGTAGGTTCTTCTTTATTAAATTTCTTATCACAGTAGAATGGATGTTATTCTACAATGGTTTTATTTGAAGAAACACTTTCAACCAATACAGGTCAGCTTTGCAAATTAAAAACTGTTGTATACATGAAATGTAACAATTTCGATATATCTCTTCCTGTTTTATCAGGTGCAACAGAATTGTTTACTGTCAAATCACAGACTAATATGTTTAAGATAATTACCTGGAATATCTCACACATTGTTTAGTACATAGTTTAGAAAAATATTCCAACAGAACCTGCATTATGTTCTGTATGTTTTAACAACAATGCAATTCCTCTTTGTTCTACAGTTTTTGTATGCTGGAAGGCTCAGTGCTTTAAAGACCTATGATCCTTAAACTTGATACGTTGTTCATTGACATTGATTTTTAGGTCAGTTAGTACAAAAAGCTGTTTCTGCTCAGTATCTTGAGAATGCCTTTTCCTATAATTTTTGAACTTAGAAGAAACACTACTAATGGATAGTGGGTAATCGCCCTTTTGCTTTTGAGATAATTTTGTCACAGGTCAGATTCAAAGTAACTGGTCGAGTATTTGCTGTTGCTGGTATTTGTGTGAATATGTATTAACATTTGTACGTTTGTTTCATGTAGATGTCTATGGTGGAGCCGTCCCTACAAGATGAGAAGCCAGAAAGACGAAAAGCAGCATTTATAGCCATGGCTGTTGTAGCTGAGGGATGTGCAGATTTTCTTACAAACAAGTAAATCCTTTGATGAAATAAGCATTACTTAAATGAACATGTTAATGAAATATTTATATCTTAGGTAATAATGCTGTTACTGTGAAAAGTTCTTACTAAATTAAGTGGTGTGGGTGAGCGTTGCACTCAGATTGAACCCTATCCAGATTTCCATCGGCATAAGAATTTTTGTCCTTGTGTCACAAAAATTAGGGATATGATTTATAATAGGATTGTTATTGTATCCAATCACACCCCCTCTTTCTGATGACTCATATCTCAACTGAAGGTTATATCTTGCATTTTCAACAAGTAATATATGTCTTACAGCGAAAGAAGTTGTGGGGGGTGGGGGGTATTGTTGTCCTATGGACACTTGTCTAGATAATTTAATTTGCAGTAAATGTTATAAAGAGTTTTTATCACATTTAACTTTTGCTACTACTTCTAACAAATACTTTACTGCAGTGTCCGAGCCCTGCATGTGTGAAAATGCCATTTAGCTGGCTTGCAAAGGGTCAGTGGTTCTACCAAGATGTGCCTGTCTGTGTATGAAGTAATGTCTGCAGGGACACCTGGGTCCTAAATAGAAGTCGCCATTTGTCTTAAATTTTATCAGTGTGACGTAAATATCCAGCAAACAAACGTTTAATGTTTTGTAGAGTTTGTTAAGACAGCTTTACCTGCAACAATTAGATACAACAATTTTACTTAAACATGATCAAGGTATAGTTAATGAGTAACATATTATGTTTCAGTCATATACAAGCAGTGTTACAGTGTGTGTGCAAAGGTCTCAGTGACCCTGATCAACATGTAAGAAATGGGGCATTGTTTGCAATAGGACAGTTCTCTGAACATCTTCAGGTAACTAGCATTCAGTTCAACCTTAGGCATAAAATTTCTCAAAGACTTACCTTCTGTGTAAATGCTCTTATTTTTTCCCTTTGTGAAAGACTTTTCTTTTGAACAGGAGGAAATGTTTGTAAAAAGGAAGAATTCCATTGAAACTCCACTAATGTTTAGCATAAGGAGAAGGAAATTGATTGCAAAAGTGTGTAAGTATGATGCCATGTCCATTCATTGAACACTTCAGCGGTATTTCTAACTTACTAGTCTTTTGTTTGGTGTGGAGCCTCCTTGGCTGAATGGTTAAGACTTGGAAAACTTGTCCTTCACTGCTCTTGGATAGAAGGCTTACTTGGGTATAGAATTCTTTCATCTGAGGAAGCCATTCTTTGGCTCATGGAAGATTTTTGGTTCTGTAGATGTGCCCAAAAAATTGTGCCTGCAGTAATGGCATGATTGGCACCCTTGGTCTTTCCCCACCAAAAAAAACTAGAAAGTTACCATATGACTAAATGGTATTGCTTTAACTTCAAACCCCAGCAGAAACAAATCTCTTACTTGATATGAAAAAAATAATGTAAAATGTCGGTATAATGCTTTATATGTAGAGACCGTACCATAGCTCTACGCATTCTCCGATTTTTCAATAAAAGAGGTTTTTACAAGAGCACCGGTTACGATTAAAAATGTAAACAACGGACTCTGTCTATAAATTATTTGAATGAATGAATGATCGTTGATCTTAGTCGTAATACTGATTGACAGTGAATGCTAATGACTCCATGTGTTGCAGAAAGGTACTTAGTTTGTTACTGTAATTTCCTATCAATTAATATCCTCTCGAAACTGGTAAAGTAATTGCTTATATTTGGACAAAGCCCACTGTCTTTTCCATTCGCCAGCTGCTAAAAATGAAAATATATAAGATTCAGTGTAAGTTATATTTCACTGGTACTACCAGTTAGTAAGTTCATACTCTAAAAAACACGTCAGAGAAATTTGGGAAGTTTTGACTGATTGAAACGTTTGCAGCATTAGATTTTATATTTTCTTTACACGAAAATTGCCGTTAGGTAACAAAGCGAATACGCCGATAATCCGGAATATGCCGATTATGTGTTATTGTCACAAGACTGTTCAAGTTCACGTAATGTAATCGGTGTACTTTAACTGCCCAGCTATAGCTACAGCTGTTATAGAGAAGTGGTAGAATGTCTGCCTTAGCTGTCAGAGGTCCTGGGTTCGAGTCCCAGTTAAAGCTTAACAATTTTTATTTTGCTACAGCATCTTTTTGTTGTTAAAGGACTGTTCCAGTTGTTCTATATTTTTAGCACACAGTATCATGTATCATTATTTAGAAATCCAGATCACAGTTGAATGTTAAATCAAATGCACCCAAGTAGAAAATATTCGCTATATTATGTCCCTTTGATGTTTATATTGCTATCCAGGTCTAAGAAGAGTTACATTTTCTTGATCACAAAATTTTCTTTTACATGAAAATATTAAATGCTCATAACTCTACGCTTCTGGTTAAAATATTGTTAATATATCTATTTTTGAGAAATATATGTACATTTGTCTTCATTTCAAAGCTTTTTAACTTCATATCTATGATTTGAAAAACTTAGGTACTATCTCTATTATATGACATCAGATAAACGTCAAAATTTTCTGGCCAACTAATTTATATGAAGAAGAGTGATGTTGCCTACCAGTAGGAAAGTGAGGTTAGATCTTGCTTAAAGGTCCATTACTAAGGGAAAGTGAATTGGCAATTTTTTTTATAGCCAGTGCATAGACTTCTGCAAGACACTAAATAATGAAGATTGGCAGGTCAAAATTTACAGCAGGTCTTTAGAACTCAAAGAAATGTATGTGTATTATGTTGAAATTTCAATGAATCGACAGAATGACCCCCCAGGTCTTTTTAACTTTCTTCATACTTCATAGAAAAATAATTGTACATATACTGCAATTTATTTCTAATTTCTACATACCAACTTTCATTTTCCAATAAAATGAAATAGTTTCTGTGCTTTTTAAAAGAAATTAAAATGTTCACTTTCCTTAGTATTGGACCTTTAAAGAGTTTCATTCATTTCAGCCTGACATTAGCAAATACGCCTCAGATGTTCTACCCTTGCTGTTCCAATACCTGCTACAGGTGAGTCAGGAGGGTGACAAGAATTCTCATGGCCTCACTAGAAGTTATTATGCTTTGGAAATGTTCTGCCAGAATCTGGGAAAAGATATCCAGCCTTACCTTCCACAGTTAATGGAACATCTCATGACTGTATTGAAGACATCAACAACTTTACGACCTAAGGAACTTGCCATTAGTGCAATAGGGGCAACAGGTAATAATTATCTCTAAAAAGGAATTGTGTTGGTGTAATTATTGGCAGTTTGTTATTATACCCCCACCAAACATGTTTGAGGGGGGTATATAGGAGTCAGTTTTGTCGCGTCCCGTCCCGTCCCGTCCCGTCGCGTCCCGAAATCTATTATCTCAGTTATTACCAAATGGATTTGATTCAAACTTAAAATACATGTTCCACCTTATCACCCTAATCATGTGACACAAGGTGCATAACTCTTGACACCAAGTTTTCATGAATTATGTCCCCTTTCACTTAGAATTTAAGGTTAATTTTGTTGTATTTTCACTATATCTCAGTAATTACTAAATGGATTTGATTCAAACTTAAAATAGATGTTCCACCTCATCACCCACATCATGTGACATAAGGTGCATAACTCTGACACAATTTTTTTTATGAATTATGCCCCTTTTTACTTAGAATTTAAGGTTGATTTTGATGTATTTTCACTTTATCTCAGTTACTACTGAATGGATTTGATTCAAACTTAAAATAGATGTTCCACCTCATCACCCACATCATGTGCCCACATCATGTGACACAAGGTGCATAACTCTGACACCAAGCTTTCATGAATTATGTCCCCTTTTACTTAGAATTTAAGGCTAATTTTGTTGTATTTTCACTATATCTCAGTTATTACTAAATGGATTTGATTCAAACTTAAAATAGATGTTCCACCTCATCACCCACATCATATGACACAAGGTGCATAACTCTGACACCAATTTTTCATGAATTATGCCCCTTTTTACTTAGAATTTAAGGTTAATTTTGATGTATTTTCACTATATCTCAATTACTACTGAATGGATTTGATTCAGACTTAAAACAGATGTTCCACCTCATCACCCACATCATGTGACACAAGGTGCATAACTCTGACACTATTTTTCTTGAATTGTGTCCCCTTTTACCTAGAATTTAATGTTAATTTTGATGTATTTTCACTATATCTCATTCTGATCGGCTTAGAGCCAAAGGGAAGTAACCTTTTTTAACCTTTGTACTGAGTTTCTTCCCCTTAAATTCCAGGAATTAGTCTATTTTTAGAAATCATATTTTTAGATTTTCAATCTTTTTTATTATAAGTCCTATGTAAAAAGTAAAAACATTTTTCCGTGGTAACATGGGTCGGTAAGACACTTCTTTGTATTCACTTTTAGTGTATCTCTAATATTAGAGATTTAATATATTTACTAGTATTATACTAGTATTACTTATATGTGGAAGCCCAGGATGAAGTACTCCAAAGTATTTTTAAGATTCCTTATGGTTGCCATTCTTCTTTGACAAGACCGTATGGTGGGGGTATGAGTCACTCCTGTGACAGTTCTAGTTTGTATTTAAAGTGCTTCTTGTTGTCAAAGAAAGTACTTATATTAAAGAATAGAATTTAGTGTATAAATGATAAGGTAAAGTTTAAATGCCATAATTTTAAAACTGATAAAGTGACACTTAAAAAGAAGCATTCCCTGATTCTTAAATAATGGGCCTGTTGTATTCTATTTTCCTTAGGTTAGAGCAAATGCCTAAGTTTTTTGAAAACTACCCATATGTCATACAATGTTGATTTCGGTCTTGTTAGTTTTATTGAAAGATGTGGGTTCAAGCCTCACTCGGGGCGTTGAATTCTTCATGTGAGGAAGCCATCCAGCTGGCTTATGGAAGGTCGGTGGTTCTACCCAGGTGCCCGCTTGTGATGAAATAATGCACAGAGGGGCACCTGGGGTCTTCCTCCACCATTAAAGCTGGAAAGTCACCATATGACCTATCATGTGTCGGTGCGACGTTAAATCCAACAACAAAAAAATATATATTTATAGTAGTAAAAAAAATCATGAAATCCTATGATAGAAGAAAACAAAGTTACTTTATACAGTTAAAATAAATACATTTGATTTATATTTCAGCGAGTGCAGCAGAGTCCTTGATCTGTCCATACTTCCAGGAAATTATCAACCAGTTCAGGGAATATCTTGTAGTCACTGAGGGGAATGAAGAAATGTTCAAACTACAGATTCAAACAATCGGTAAGGTGATATTATGTACAGTTGAACCTGCCTTAGATGCCACGTTTATTTAGTGGTCGCTCTCCTGAAGCAACAAGTCAGTCTACTTCTCGGTCTGTCTTATTGTTCTAATTTCAACTTGTCTTAAGAAGCCACCTCCTATAAGCAGCCAGATTGAGTCGCTCCCTTGGTTGGCTGCTTCACTCAGGTTTGTTGAGTCGGCTAAAAGCTGTCAAGCGTTTGACGAGTCCTTGCTATCGCCCGATTTCTCATTCTTAAATGGCCTCACAACACAGCGAAGTGATGTAGTTCCATTGGATTGTCTCTAATTTCAAAGAGTTCATTGATCGAATGAAGTTTATTTATGTCAATCCTATTTGCTATGACCAATATACGATGTAATCTGCCATATTTATGACTTGTAATTGTGCAATACTCGAATAAAGCCATGTATTTTCTTCCGCGGTAACTCATTAAGCATAAACAGGCATAACGATTCTGCGGGATTTGGTAATACATTTGCGCATTTGATTATGGTGACGAATTTTATGCCCTTTTGTCACAAAATAGCAAATATGATGTTCACAAATTCAAATAAAAACTGCATATTAACTTATTAGCCAAATTATCCATTTGTTACCCTGTCCGTTTCAAAAAATAATCTTTAAAATCATTGCGCAAATAACAAATTTATTTTGCTGTGCATTTTATGAATTGCGCAGGCTTACAAAGCTTGCGTAACATCCAGCGAAAGACACACTATAGTTCCAGAACATACTGCTAGTATTTTATTGAGTGGGTACCTCTGAAAGCATTGGAATGTCTCTTATCAAAGAGTTTACCACATCGATGAAATTAAATTATGACAGCTTCATTTTAAATGACCCGAATAAGATATGTGCAGTACGTTAATTCTTCCGCGAGACTTCGTGGATGAATCCTAACTACATTCTGGACACTTCTCGGCGAACACGCGTGACCTGTTTATAACAACGCTTCTACGACTTTGCGTGGGTTGAATTTTGCAGTCAGTAAACGGATAAATTATCGGAAGAAGAAGCTCTTACTGGTTTGTTTAGTTACTACTGATATTAAAAATGATTTTAATTCTTATTTTTCGAGAAATAAACAAATCGGCAAAACATTAAATTGTATTTTCTTGTAGTTTTTAAAATCGAAAGTAGATCGTCTATGTTTGGCTGCTTTGACGAAACGTAACAACTTTTTTATGAAAAGATTTAAATAAGAGGTAATTTAACTGTAAACTTCAATGTCAGATACTGCCAATTGCTGCTAAATGTCTTCGTATCATCACAATTTGTAAAATATATTGTTGAAACTGGAGAAAAGTGTAATCGTATCCGGATATAATATTTTGGGTAAATATCGAGCTGTGTTATGAAATTTTAACATTCAAGTAACATACATGATAGATATTATTGTAACAGAAATGATTCTAGAATTTATTATTATTTCACCTACATATAATCTATGTCAGACTCATATTCTAGTCCTGAGGCATGATCTGAAAGTAAAAAGATAAAGTGACAGTCATACTTTGGAAATTGTAATACTAGAAAGAATCTAGGTAATATTTAGAAATTGAAACAGAAGATTTTCAGTTAAAATCGCACCAAAGGCTGTATCAGGGGTCTACATATTCAAAAATTTCTTGTGGTAATACCCCAAACCCTACTTGCAGGAGGGGGTATCCTCCCAGACCCTTCCCCCATATTGCCACTTTACAGTTTGATACAGTTGCCCTTTAACCACCTGCCGCAATGCCCATTTCAAAATCTGACTGTAATTTAAAGCGGAAAGAAACACCCCTCCCCACACCCACCCTGCTACCGACCATGTAAAAATGGCTCAAACATTTTTCTGCCCAGTCTGAGCCACTCTTCAATTTTAGAGAAATATATTGGGTTTAAATACTTGTATAATGTCAATCAAGGTTTTACTAGGCATCGACCGAATGTTCATTTCATTTATTGTAACAAAATCTCTCTTTAGTTGGGGAAAAAAACTAAAAACAAACTGAAACTGGTAGACTATACTGTCAGTACATCAATCATTAGCTGACTCAGGCCCTTCAGGCCTTTAATCTGTATTGCTATTAGAATTTAGGTAAGTTTCTAAATATAGTTACAGCTGAAAATGGAGAGTGGAGAGACTAATGCTGGTGTTTTTTCCTGGCCTGCAATAGTGGACCACTCGAGTGATTGGGAAGGTCGTAAATGATGCACGATACGTGCATTTACACTAAAAAAATGCACATATTCCATATAATGCGCAGTTGTCCCATTGCAGCTTTTTTGCATGATTACAGAGCAAATCAGATCATCGATTTCATTAGAGGTAATTATACTCAGCCAGTTAGCAATACAGTTACATTATAGCACTTGACATTTAATTGTCAACAGGTGTGAGTGGGAAAAAACAATGTTTTGTGAGTAACCTATTGATAAACTACATTGCTACCCAAATAATGGTCTTTCCAGCGAAGAAAAAAACTTACTTTTATGAAACTTAGTCACTTCGCTACTTAATAATTACCAGTTGCAGATTGATGGCCATGGATCAATCCTTCAATTTTCCAGAAGGTAGTGCCCAGTAGTATGGGTCCGTCCAACTTACAAGAATATATTTTAAATTAAATGTAGTTTCATGTTTTCTGCAGGGAGATTATGTGGTGGATGGGTTTCTATTGTATTTCCACACCCTCCCACCCATCTTGCCACTTTTCAGTTTGATGGGCCCTTTTACCAGCTGCCACCCTGCCCATTTCAAATCCTGACTGCAGCACTGATTTAGTAATGAAATTATGAACAAGATCAAAGCAGGAGGGCAAAACCCCTCCCCACAACCGACGGCTTAAATTGGCTCAAACATTTTACAGCCCATTGTGGGCCCTGTTGTAGTACCCCTTTCATACAAGATGTTATTTAGGGGTTTCAACCTTTTCTTTACATTCCTCACATACTTAACAGTGTGGATAAAATGCCTTGCTGCAGTATTTAGAATTGAGTGAAGTTACTTGAAGCTATCACTGAGAAAATTAAATATTGAATGCAACTTTGTATGCAAGTGATCCATACAGACAGGGAGGCAGGTATAGCATGCTATAAGTGCAGTTAGTTTGAACAGGAATGGTTTGCAGGAGCAGATGTAATGTAGAAACTTGGTATGCAGGTGCATATATTTCAACAAAACTTTGGTGTACAGGTGTTGAAATGAAAGTGCAGTGATCATTTGAGGTTTGTGTCCAAAGTCCTGTACAAATGAAATTTGCCTAGGATGCAAAGTATTAAAGGGTTAGCATCCCCGGGTACATGTCATTCTGACAGCCAAAATACCAATAATTATCAAATGATAGATACTATACATGCTGATTGCGATAATTCTGTGAAGATAAGGCTGAATTTTGGTTAGAAGTGAAACTAAAAGTAACTATTTGACTTCAGCTAGTGTACCCTTAGATACCCCATACATTCTGATTGAAATTTCTATGAACTGAAATACTAAATTATTGTGCTTGCAATTCACAAAGATTGTTGTATTGTTGATATGTTTTAAAGTATTTATATTCAGTGTTTTGTAATTTTATGCCCCTGAAGGGAGGCGTATTAGTTTTCAACTGCCCATCCGTTTGTTCGTTCATCATGTTAACTTTTTGCATGAAGGCACTTTACTCATGAACCACTGCACCCAGGAACTTCAAACTTCACGTGCTGATGGTACTTATTGAGTACACGACCCCTACTGAAATTGGAATCACCAGGTCAAAGGTCACAGGGGCCAACGTTAACTTTTTGCATGAAGGCACTTTACTAGCGAACCACTGCACCCAGGACCTTCAAACTTCACATGCTGATAGTACTTATTGAGTACATGACCACTACTGACTTTGGGGTCAATGTTAACTTTTTGCATGAAGGCACTTTACTCGCGAACCACTGTACCCAGTACCTTCAAACTTCACATGCTGATAGTACTTATTGACTTTGGGGTCACTAGGTTAAAGGTCAAGGTCACAGGGGCCAATGTTAACTTTGCATGAAGGCACTTTACTTGCGAATCACTGCACCTAGGACCTTCAAACTTCACATGCTTTGCTGATAGTACTTATTGAGTACACGACCCCTATTGATTTTGGGGTCACCAGGTCAAAGGTCAAGGTGCTGCGGGGACATTTGTCACAATTAGTGACAGCTCTTGTTACAATATAAATTGCTGACAGTATTGAATTTCTAAACTTCGGTTCTTCATTGAGATGGGACTCATATTTTTGTTTGGGACTACTAGATTTTAAAGTTACGGGTCCATAATATCGCAAAATTTATGATTTCTAAAATTATTATTGGGTATGCTGATGCATTTAAACTTGGTGTGCAGATGCAAAAATTTCAGAGAAACTTGGTTTGCAATTGTTATTTCATTGAAACTTGATAAGCTGATGCAAATATTTCAGCGAAACTTGGTATGCAGTGCATATATTTCATTTAAATCTGATGTGCAGGTTCAAATATTTCATTGAAACTTGGTATGCAGGTGCACATATTTAAGTGAAACTTACAGTGCAAGTGCAAATATTTCAGTGAAACTGGATATGCTGGTGCATTATATTTCATTTAAACCTGATACGGAGGTTAAAATATTTCATTGAAACTTGGTATGCAGGTGCAAATATTTTAATGAAACTTCATAATTAAGTGAAACTTACAGAGCAGGTGCAAATATTCCAGTGAAACTTGGTACGCAGGTGCAGATATTTCGGTGGAACTTTTTTGTGCAGGTACAAATATTTCAGTGAAACTTGACATGCAGTTCAGATGTTTCAGTGAAACTGACATTGCAGGAGCATTTACTGGAATGTTGAGACTGTTCTGGGCTTAACTTGTTACCAAAAACATTGTCAAAAAAAAGAGAGAAGAATTTTTGCTTCTTAATAGAAACTTTAGTTGTACTGTAAATTTTGTCACCTAACTTGATTAATGAGCCGTGCCATGAGAAAACCAACATAGTGGCTTTGCAACCAGCACGGATCCAGACCAGCCTGCGCATCTGCGCAGTCTGGTTAGGATCCATGCTGTTCGCTTTCAAAGACTTGTATTTAGAGAAACCATCTGTGCAGTCTGGTCAGGATCCATGCTGTTCGCTTTCAGAGACTATTGTAATTAGGGAAACCATTAGCGAACAGCATGAATCCTGACCAGACTGTGCGGATGCGCAGGCTGGTCTGGATCCATGCTGGTCGCAAACCCACTATGTTGGTTTTTTCGTGGCACGGCTCATTTGTTGGAAGTTTATATCACTGAGATGAGGATTAATTTCCATTATGAAACCTTATGAATGATAGCTTAAGCTTTATCTTGATTGTTATTATTGATCTGCTACTTTGTTAAAAAAAGCAAAAATTGAAATGTCAGTGATGGAAATGATTTATTGCCAATTACTGGGGAAAGAGGAATCAGAAAGTAGAGGTGACATGCTTTTAAGATACGAAAAAAGATAAGTGAGAACCTGAGGTTGAATTTTTATACATGATATATGGCTTGAACATAATGTTAGTTACACTTTTACCTGAAATTGGGGTCTTGTCCAGAATGGAATTAAGGACAACCAGTGTTTCACTTATAAATCTTGATAAAAAGCTAATGTGGCTTCTGTTACCATGTATTTTCATTACAGTATTATAAGTGAATGTCATGTCTTACTGTCCACCAAATATGCCTTGTGTAATCTAGATAAAGTTTGGAGTAAAAAGTAGGTCAGTAGGTCATATCTTAGGGAAAACATTGTTAATGCTTTTAGAGGGCTTCACATTTTCTACTTGGTCTACATGAAACAAAGCCATAACATTTGTCTTGTTGGTATTGTCATCAAGTTGGAAATTTGTCACCTTGTTTACTCAGGCTAATGATTCAGGGCCGTCATTAATGTTTCAGAGCAAGAGATAAGATGCATAATTGCATAAATACTCAAATTATTATTGTAAATTATGCAATGTAAATAATTCTTAATGCATATTACAACCCATGTGTGAATCAAAAATACTCAGTCTTTGATTTCATGAGTGGGTATTGGTGCTTGGACTTTGAAAATAAACTGATCACAATTGTGTATGTATTCTCAGTTACATCATGCTAGGTGCTTTTACTTGACACTTGTCATTATTCAGATGGTGTGAAATACACACTTGATTAGGTTTATGATGCTTGATTGGGTAACCAAATTGATAACTGACTTGAGCAGAAATGTGAAACGGTAGATAACATGGATGTCAGTGGCAAATGCATGTGACCTTTTTACACTCGAAGACATTTTAGACAGAGAACTAAGTAAAAGGCTATACATCTGACAGTTGCTGTTGTTTTGTAACACATTTGAACTAATTATGACATTTTGGAAAAATGCAACACTAAAAGTAAAAAAAAATCAACATATGGAATGACAAAGTATTTTTGGCAGTGGTCTTTGTGAGCGAGAATACTTGTCTATGGCCTTTTTGTTGGAAATTTTTGCACTAAGTTACACTTTTTAGCTAGTCTGATTTTTAAAGAAGAAAAAAGAGTTATTGTTGTCACTTGATCGGCGTTGGCATTGGTTTTAACTGTGCTTGGGTGTATTTCAGTAAACCACTGATAAACATGAAACAAGTATGCATCAAGTTTATCATCATATTTTTATGTAACTTTACTGTAATGGACCCATAATGACACTAAGCAATTTCCGTGCAATTAATGTAATTGGTGGTCTCAAGAGCATGGATTTTGGTTTCTTCTGGGAAATACCAAAACTTTATATGGAAATACATAATCATATGTTAATTGCCGAATGTTATTACAGATCTAATGCTTTATTGTTGATAACCCAAGTCTTCACGGCTCTTGTAAACAAGAGGACCATGATGGTCCTAAATCGCTCACCTCTTCCCACATGACCCAGTTTTGAGTATGACGTCGTTTTTTCTATTATTTGACATAGTGACCTAGTTTTTGAGCTCATGTGACCCAGTTTTGAACTCGACCTAGATATTATCAAAATAAAAATGCTGACCAATTTTCATGAAGATCAATTGAAAAATATGGTCTCTAGAGAGGTCACAAGGTTTTTCTATTATTTGGCCTACTGACCTAGTTTTCGAAGGTACTTGACCCTGTTTTAAACTTTACCTAGATATCATCAAGGTGAACATTCTCACTAATTTTCATGAAGATCTCATGAAAAATATGGTCTCTAGAGAGGTCACAAGGTTTTTCTATTTTTATACCTACTGGCCTAGTTTTTGATGCACTTGACCCAGTTTCTAAACTGACCTAGATATCATGAAGGTGAACATTCAGATCAATTTTTATGAAGATCCATTGAAAAATATGTCCTCTAGAGAGGTCAAAAGATTTTTCTAATTTTAGACCTACTGACCTAGTTTTTGACCGCTGTTGACCCAATTTCAAACTTGACCTAGATATCATCAAGGTGAACATTCTGACCAATTTTCATGAAGATCCATTCAAGGGTATGGCCTCTACAGAGGTCACAAGGTTTTTCTATTTCAAGACCTACTGACCTAGTTTTTGATCGCAGTTGACCCAGTTTCAAACTTGACCTATATATTATCAAGATCAACATTCAGACCGACTTTCATACAGATCCCATGAAAAATATGGCCTCTAGAGAGGTCACATTTTTAGCTCACCTGTCACAAAGTGACAAGGTGAGCTTTTGTGATCGCGCAGTGTGCGTCGTCCGTCCGTAAACTTTTGCTTGTGACCTCTCTAGAGGTCACATTTTTCATGGGATCTTTATGAAAGTTGGTCAGAATGTTCATCTTGATGATATCTAGATCAAGTTCGAAACTGGGTCACGTGCCATCAAAAACTAGGTCAGTAGGTCTAAAAATAGAAAAACCTTGTGACCTCTCTAGAGGCCATATATTTCACAAGATCTTCATGAAAATTGGTCAGAATGTTCACCTTGATGATATCTAGGTCAAGTTCGAAACTGGGTCACGTGCCTTCAAAACTAGGTCAGTAGGTCTAAAAATAGAAAAACCTTGTGACCTCTCTAGAGGCCATATATTTCACAAGATCTTCATGAAAATTGGTCAGAACGTTCACCTTGATGATATCTAGATCAAGTTCGAAACTGGGTCACGTGCCATCAAAAACTAGGTCAGTAGGTCAGATAATAGAAAAACCTTGTGACCTCTCTAAAGGCCATATTTTTCATGGGATCTGTATGAAAATTGGTCTGAATGTTTGTCTTGATGATATCTGGGTCAAGTTCGAAACTGGGTCACGTGCGGACAAAAACTAGGTCAGTAGGTCTAAAAATAGAAAAACCTTGTGACCTCTCTAGAGGCCATATATTTCATGAGATCTTCATGAAAATTGGTCAGAATGTTCACCTTGATGATATCTAGGTCAAGTTTGAAAGTGGGTCACGTGCCGTCAAAAACTAGGTCAGTAGGTCAAGTAATAGAAAAACCTTGTGACCTCTCTAGAGGCCATATTTTTTATGGGATCTGTATGAAAATTGGTCTGAATGTTCATCTTGATGATATCTAGGTCAAGTTCGAAAGTGGGTCACGTGCCTTCAGAAACTAGGTCAGTAGGTCAAATAATAGAAAAACCTTGTGACCTCTCTAAAGGCCATATTTTTCATGGGATCTGTATGAAAATTGGTCTGAATGTTCATCTTGATGATATCTAGGTCAAGTTCGAAACAGGGTCATGTGCGGTCAAAAACTAGGTCAGTATGTCTAAAAATAGAAAAACCTTGTGACCTCTCTAGAGGCCATACTTGTGAATGGATCTCCATAAAAATTGGTCAGAATGTTCACCCTGATGATATCTAGTTCAAATTTGAAACTGGGTCACGTGCCTTAAAAAACTAGGTCAGTAGGTCAAATAATAAAAAAACCTTGTGACCTCTCTAGAGGCCATACTTTTCATGGGATCTGTATGAAAGTTGGTCTGAATGTTCATCTTGATGATATCTAGGTCAAGTTTGAAACTGGGTCAACTGCGGTCAAAACCTAGGTCAGTAGGTCTAAAATTATTAAAATCTTTTGACTTCTCTAGAGGCCATATTTTTCAATGGATCTTCATGAAAAGTGATCTGAATGTTCACCTTGATGATATCTAGGTCAGTTTCGAAACTGGGTCACGTGCGGTCAAAAACTAGGCCAGTAGGTATAAAAATACAAAAACCTTGTGACCTCTCTAGAGGCCATATTTTTCATGAGATCTTCATGAAAATTAGTGAGAATGTTCACCTTGATGATATCTAGGTAAAGTTCAAAACAGGGTCACGTACCTTCGAAAACTAGGTCAATAGGTCAAATAATAGAAAAACCTTGTGACCACTCTAGAGACCATATTTTTCAATGGATCGTCATGAAAATTGGTCAGAATTTTTATCTTGATAATATATAGGTCAAGTTCAAAACTGGGTCATACTCAAAACTGGGTCATGTGGGAAGAGATGAGCGATTCAGGACCATCATGGTCCTCTTGTTTCATTATTTGACATACTGACCTACTTTTTGATGGCACGTGACCAGTTTTTATGGAGATCCATTCACAAGTATGGCCTCTAGAGAGGTCACAAGGTTTTTCTATTTTTAGACCTACTGACCTACTTTTTGACCGCACATGACCCTGTTTCGAACTTGAACTAGATATCATCAAGATGAACATTCAGACCAACTTTCATACAGATCCCATGAAAAATATGGCTTTTAGAGAGGTCATAAGGTTTTTCTATTATTTGACCTACTGTCCTAGTTTTTGATGGCACGTGACCCACTTTCGAACTTGACCTAGATATCATCAAGATGAACATTAAGACCAACTTTCATACAGATCCCATGAAAAATATGGCCTCTATAGAGGTCACAAGGTTTTTCTATTATTTGACCTACTGACCTAGTTTTTGACGGCACGTGACCCACTTTGAACTTGACCTAGATATCATCAAGGTGAACATTCTGACCAATTTTCATGAAAATCTCATGAAATATATGGCCTCTAGAGAGGTCACAAGGATTTTCTATTTTTAGACCTACTGACCTAGTTTTTGAAGGCACGTGACCCAGTTTCGAACTTGATCTAGATATCATCAAGACGAACATTCTGACCAACTTTCATAAAGATCCCACAAAAAATGTGACCTCTAGAGTGGTCACAAGCAAAAGTTTACGGACGACGGACACCGCGCGATCACAAAAGCTCACCTTGTCACTTTGTGACAGGTGAGCTAAAAAACAACATCATTCTGTTATAATAGATACAGATATTTAATAAATACATTTTGTAATACAGTTGTTAACTTGCAAAATATGATATAAGATTGGATTAAATGTGTGCCCCAACTTCATTGTCATTGTGACAGTATTTAATATCATTTCATCGGATTAACTGAGATAAAAATAATGTGCCCTTTGAATCTCATAATTGTTTTCATTCACAAAAATGTAAAACTTGACTTTGATGTCCTTCTCAGAAGGCTTGCTTGAATTATATCTATGATTTTGGTCTTTTACCATTTGGGAATTCTCTTGCATTGATATCAAAAAGGGCGGCAATGCAATTACCTTCATAGAAATAATTTTGATTTGTAATGATTTTTTAATGAAAGCAGTATAATCCTATTCTGAACATAAAACTGTTAAGTTCTATATGACATGTGAGGCAAAATACCTTGATTTTTTGTTTCTCAGATTCTGCACATGAAATTTTCATTAAAAGACAAATTGACAGACAAATACGAATTTGCAGATATGTTCAAATGTTGTGAGCTGAACTATAAAAACAAATTAATGCATTGACAGGGATTTTTAGAAGTTTTAACCTTTGTAGTTACAGAAAATTTTAAGTATCAATGTCATTTATAAAACTAGTCATTTTTCAGTTATTTAAACATTGCAAATAAATTCAGCAAAATTCGTTGAATTTTAGACACTGTTTGTAATATTTAAAAAATAAAAAAACACCTCTTATGGACATTTATTTTTTCTTTGAAAAAGAAAAAAAGGAAGAAAATCTGAGAAATAAAAAAATCTCGGGTATGAATTTGAATATGAGTTGATAATATATTGCAACGGTACTATGCATGAAAATGTTTAAATATTCATGTCCAAACAGGTTTGATACATTTAGTGCTGAAAAATGTAGACATGAAATTTCTTAATGTCTTCTGCAGAGATTGCTGTAACCACGTTTCATTTCTTGCCGAAAACGCTGGTCACAAAATCCATATATAATACAGTTTGCCATATTGTTTATAAAAACACACCATAGTATTGTATTGTATGCAACTTTTCCAGCATAAGACATGCTTGTGTACCAGTCAGGGTTCATGTAAGACACAATCCGTAGAACCAGATAAGGTACATAACTTAGAAAAAATATGATTGTAATCCAGAGTAACATCAAAGTTGTACGCTTTGTGCGGTCAAATTTGCTCCTTGCTCGTTGAAGGGCACTTTGCTGTTTATATTTTGTTGCCTGACCTACGCTGGATGATCGTCGTCTTGAGTCAACTTGAGGTTTCGTTTCAGGGACAACTGTGTCAGTACTTTTCTCTGTTTCATCTTCAGTTAGATTATTGAATTCATTTGAATCGGAACTTCCGGAATGGAAAGTTGCCTCTGCCTTACTTGCAGGCTTAACGTCACTCATTTTGACCTGCGTCACCTCGGTTTGAGTGTCATCACCTTTGCTGCTGAAGGTGTGATGATTCCATATGGCCTTGCCGATAATACTGTACAACACGGCAAGAACCACAAAACTGCTGAACGAGACCACAAGTAAGGCTCCATTGAAGTAAACTGGGTAAAACGTGTCCTTAACTTCATCTAGAATGTTGCATTCTTGCCCGATGATACCTGGTTCAGGGGTCTTGATTGGTGTACTGCCGTATAACACAAGAGCGGGCCATGAGAAAAGCAGGGAAATCCCCATAGCAACAAAACACATGGTTTTTGCCATTTTCTGTGACATTTGTTTTCCCAGTGGAACACAGATTTTGCGGTATCTGTCAACAGATATTATTATCAAAACTCCAGCTGATGAAATGCAGATGAAGAAGTTGTAAAAAGACAAAATCTTGCAGATGCTTGTATAGTAAAATGTAAATGGTTTCTGAAAATTTACGATTACAAAAGGCATTCCTACAGTGCATGTGATGAGGTCAAGAACGGCCAAACAGATGATGAAGACACGATGGTTTGATTGCTTCATACGAAATACGTACACTAAAAGTACGTGTAAATTCCCGATTACACCAACTACACTAAAAATACACACAAGAATAGTTCCTCCTAAATACAGCTCTGCTTCATCCGCATTTAAGTCCTCGATGGTAACGGACCTTGATGTTGAAGACATTCTGTTGATTATTCTTTTTAACACGTCTTTGCTGATTTTAAAATAGTTTGAAAATAATTTCAAAATCTGAAAGTAGCATGATGCTGAAGCTGTTTTAAATTTTTTTCAGTATCCTTTATCCTTTATGAAAAATCATTTGTATTTAAATAATGATAAGTTTTCATCTTGATAAAAATCTTGTGAAAAAAAAACCCATTTTATCCTGTATTTTTAACATATTCTTAAAATGCTAATACACAGGTAGTTTTATTTTATATCAGGTAACCTGTCGTGGATCAAAAGGTTTTTAATATTTATACATTTCCATGATATATTTTTGCTTTCTAAAACAAGAGAACTCATTTGTTTTCTTTTCCTGTTTGGAATTTATGTTCTTGTTTGGAATGAGAAAAATGATAGCCGTCTTGGTAATTATGTATTTTGTCAATGCAAAGTCATGCTTTCCAGATGTAAATCCAACTTTTTAATTTCCGAACAATTTCTGGCACTATTTTTTTAATGGGTTTTTTACTGCAAATGACACTAGCAACCGTTGTCCTCAGATTAAGATTTATATATCATCTTTAGATTCTGTAATTGTCCGCTACACTCCTGTTTTCAGTAACAGATTTCAATTAAGACTGCTGTAGCAAATATTTTCTACCACATATCAGTTAAGGAGGATGAATACCTTCTGTAGGTTTTTTTCTGTAAGGAAGATTTCTAACAGGTAATAAGAATTAGATTATGTTAAGCTTAACGGGTTTGCCACATATGGGTAATAGCATTATATGCCAAATATATAATCTTTAGCTGTAATAAGCTTAAAACCTTTGACATGCTAAAACTAGTTTTAAAACAAAAAATTGAGGTTGACAGAACTTGTTATACCCCCAAGGTACATAATATATGGGGGCTACATTGGAGACACACATGCCTGTAATTTGGTCCATCTGTCTGTGTTTGTGTCAGTTTCTTATCTTCTAAGTCACTAGGAAGATTTTCATGACAGTGGCGTTAATCTGATCAAGGTCAAGACTATGGGAAGAGCGCACAACCCTGGTCACTCATTCCAAGGTAAATGTCATATTTTGAGGAAAAGATCAAATCGAATAGCGTAACTTTCTGTCTGCTGCTTCAGATCTTTTAAACCGCTTGGCATATTGTCATAAAACTAGCATCAAATATTTTTCACAGGACTACATGCATAATGCACAACCCAGGTCACTAGGTTCAAGATCAAAGTCACACTTGGTCGTATAACTTAAATTCATGTTATTTGTATATCTTCAAACAGCTTGGAAGCTTTTCATAAAACTGGCATCTAATATTTACCTCATCAGTTCGATATTCATAGTGCAGAACCAAGGTCACTAGGTCCACTAGGGTAATTCATCATTTTAGGTGATAGCTCTAGTTTGTGTATTTACTAGATCAGATGCCTTGTCAATATGCGCTGGCTTTGTTCCAGGTTGTGAAGTCATTTAATTGACCTGTCATTAAAGCTGTGATTTTTATTGCTTTAAAAAGCTCTTTTGTTGATTATGTTCTTATTTACCAAAAAATGAACTGAAATGTTGCTTAAATCAACATAATTATTTGCTTTTACTCTCATTCAGTCCTATATTCATATGTCACAACATATTGACAGAGCACAGTATTTCAGTATTAAGGTTTTTTACAGTCAGAAGCTGAAATGCTGATTATGACTACTCTGGGTATTCTACAAGAAGGTTATCCAAGACCTTAATTTTAGGTCAAACTGTTTAAATTCCATGTGTAATGTGCCAAGTATAAGAAGCTTTACTAAACTGCCAAAATAACAGATTAGGTACAACAATAAGTACTTGTTACGCTTTATTGTAACACTAAGTAAAATATGGTACCATGTTATTTAACAATCTTGAATAGTGGCGGGCAGATAATGACAAGGTATTTTAATGAAATGTATTGATACAGTGTAAATCTTCAGTGTAACAAGAAGCTGTGTTGTTGAATGGTATATAATGATGGTAAAAATACAACTAGCCTATTAATCTGATCCCCTACTGGTCACATAGGTGTATTAAAAAAAATTTGAAGTTTAAAAAGCGGTGAACTGTGATTTATTTTTGGTAAAATGCAATTTAATGAAAGTTATGCAAATAAAAAATTACAGTTTACATTAAACTTTAGGTTTTTATTTAATTTCTTTCAATAGATTTCTGTTTAAATAGATTTAGGTTTCATGGGTTTTGTTTGGGATTTTACTCTGGCAAACTAGAGTTGTGGCCCTTGATATGGTCAAGAATATGCATAAAGGGCCTAAAAGTTTGGGTTGTACATATTTTAAAACATATTTATCGAGAATCATTTATACATAATAGCAATTTATAATTCAGCATATGAAGTTGTGCACCAGGGGTATTGTTTTGGATTACACACAAGATCAGTTATAAAACTGGTAAAGGGCCTATTTGTTTCTGTGGTACATATCTCAAAAAGTCTTGCTTTGTCAGCAAATAACCTTTGACTGTATAATAACAATAAGTGGATGCAGGAGTGTCCTTTAGACACATATCTAGGTGAAAATCAAATGTGTGTATTTAGTGATGAGAAGAAATATCTTTTGGGGAATTGGTAAATTGCTTAATTTTCATTTAGCCCAGTTTTTATCAAGAGAATATTAATTTTCAGAAAAAAAAGATGCATTTTAAAGGATTTTAAGATACATTTTAAAGGAAGTTACTACAACTGGTATCTAAAGTTTTAAGATGGAATGTGGTCGAATAGAGTTCTGGGCTGTTTTCCCCCCATATTTCTTGGTGGTGGGGCGGGGAGAAGCAGATTTGGGGCTGAAGTTTTGCCCCAATCCCAGTGGAAAATAGTATGTTTTTCCTAATTTCAAAACAAATTCCCAAAGTTGAAAAAAAAATGTTTACTACTTTTTCAGCCAAGACTATTTTTGAAACATTAAACATTAAAACACAAGGCAGTATGATAACTTAATGCATTAATACTGACCAGCTTTTTCTTAAATGTAAAATTTTGATAAAAAGTATCTTACATCTCCAGACTTAAACACTTCCCAATAGTAAAGGCCCTGGTCCAATTTGTTAATCAATAGAAAACACATTGGGTCATATGAGCCGCGCCATGAGAAAACCAACATAGTGGGTTTGCGACCAGCATGGATCCAGACCAGCCTGCGCATCCGCGCAGTCTGGTCAGGATCCATGCTGTTTGCTTTCAAAGCCTATTGCAATTAGAGAAACCGTTAGCGAACAGCATGGATCCTGACAAGACTGCGCGGATGCGCAGGCTGGTCTGGATCCATGCTGGTCGCAAAGCCACTATGTTGGTTTTCCCATGGCACGGCTCATATATTTGTCACTAGAAGGAAATAGATTAATAGTAAAATGGTAAAGGAGAGTAACTTTATCGGATCCAGTCTTCCAAGTGCTATATGAAGCATACTTGACCATCATCTTTGCAATCCTCAAGAGCTAAAGAAATTTGGAAGACTGCTAAAACAGGAGTCATAAGTTTGATCCATAGGTACTTCACCTAAAGTTGTGAATTGTAAAAGTGTGGTGGTATATATATAGTGCTTGCTCATTACCTTCTGCAGCTAGAACACCATGTTGTAATAGCCAATGTATATAGTGAAATATTGTGAAATTCTACTTCTCCATGTGGGCAGTTGGACAAACTGGGCAAGTCAGACACTTGATTTTACCACCCTACTATCCACCATAACTTTCAATGTATAGCATAACTATCTCTGTAGTATACACATTTCTTGCTTTTCAGATACTCTGGGTGTGTTGGCTCGATGTGTGGGTGCGGAGATGTTTCAGCCTCTCACCAAGGAGAGTATTCAGTTTGGGTTGAACCTGCTCAATACAGCCGAGGACCCAGACCAAAGGAGATGCATGTAAAAAATGTTTATAGTATTGTTAATAAATAGGTAGCATAACGTAGAGAAATTAAAGCAGTTTAATGTAATAACTAATGTACAAGCTGTTTGCAGTGTCCTCGGAAATCTCTGTCTATAATCAAACTAAAAGACCACTGGCCCCTTACCATTCTTATAATTTCCTACAAAGAACAAAACTTACTTCAGAAATGTTATTAATACAGCAAAGATAAAGTTATTTAATAATTTCAACTGAATGAAACACTCGTGAATCAACAAATATTGTATTTTATAGTTAGACCATTCGGTAGTTATTTTCTACATGTAGAGGGCACTGTATAATTTATACTGATTGATTCATTTGAAAGTGTTTAAGAAGTTAATTTTATGGTCAAGTGGTAAAGGGCGCTAACTTTTAATCACTTGCCCCCACTACTATGGGTTTGAAACCTTGCTTCCCGTGTAGAATTCTTTAATGCGATGAAGCCATCCAGCCGGCATGCGGAAGGTGGGTGGTTTTTTATCAGGTTCTTGTCCATGACAAAAGTATTGCTTGGAGCGACACCCAGGGTCGTCCTCCACCACGGAAAGCTGGAAGAATGTCATATGACCAATAATTGTGTCCATGTGACGTTAAACTGAACAAAAATAAAACGGATTAGAAGTTCAGTTAGTCTGGTTTCAACTTCAAACTGTTTCTTTGAGACATATACTGTTTTCTGGGATTCAGATATTTAAACATTATACTATATTTTAGCTATGGTCTGTTTGCGGCACTTTCGACACTGCTGAAAGCGCACATCGGTGAATACCTGCAGACAATGATGCACTTCATGCTGCTGTCACTGAGATCTGCTGAGGGAGTTAAGGTTTGTATTTAACATGTATCATACACAGTTTTTCAGCAGTCTCAATTAAATTCTGTTTGAATGTATCCTGCATGCAAAATAGGCTCTATTTTCTTTCTGTGGCCAGTATATTTAAAAACAAATTATGTTTTTAGACTGAAAGAATCACTGACACAGTATAAACAAAAAGCAAGCTTGGGTAGAAATTTTCTTACTGCAAAATATTTGGACTTGCTGAAATTGGGCCATTTCTGATAAAAAGGAGGAAATCACAAGATACAGAGCTCCAGATAAGCTGCGTATTTACTCAAAGTTGCAGAAAACCCAATTGAATTCATACAGTGTGCATACTGAAACGCAATTAGAATTCCTAATACCAAATTTGTTAAAAATCACTTTCGTATCTCATTTTCCATATAGAATGGGTACAACACTAACTCTAGACAACAGACTGGTTATACGTTATGGCAAAACAGGTATCTATTTATCGTAAAAAGCACAGGACCATCCAATCATCAGTGTTATTTGGTGTAAACAAAAAAAAAAACGCAGATAAACTGACTACTTAGCAGAAAAACATTGTTGCAGCACAAACAAAACAGAAGGATTTTTGTTGTTCAGCAAAGACAGTTTATCGGTTTGTGAAAGTGAAGTGCCACTGATACTAGCCAACATCTTACGGGAGAGCACATATTGCGTGAATACATCGTTCGCGATATTCATATTGTGGATTAATTGATCTCCGACTGCATTTAAAGTGCCAAAAATACGATGGAACGAAAGTTTCTCAGAAAACATTAAAGAATTGGAGAAAAAAATATATATCATTAAATGATTAAAATTACAAATAATTAGAACTCTAAGTTAAAATACCCTTGTTTACCTTCTTTACATGCATGTAGGAAAATAGTCAAACCTGCTAAATGATAAATGCATGTTTCATCCAGTACAATTTAGCCGCAAGAAAAAAATTACTCGATTGTTTGTGCGAGACTGGTGAAATACCCAATTGGTTTTAGCAAATACCCAATTACTTCTGAAAAGCCTTTGTAATAATACTATTTTTACCCAATTCAGATTTCAAAAACCCAGTTCAGATTTCCAATACCCAATTTAGAAAAAAAGTGATGGGTAAATACCCAATACTACCAAAAGCTTATCTGGAGCTCTGAAGATATATGTGGAAACTTTTTTTCATGGACGTTCAGATTAGTTTGCTACACTGTTTTGTATTCTCTTTGCCTTAAAGGCGTACGCTAGAATTCCCTGTATATGAGATGGGTGAAAATTTTTCCAATAACAGAATTTCTTTAAACTTTGGATATTGAAGGACAATCATCTAAGAAACAAAAAAATGCAATAAAAATCATAGGTCACCGGATTCGAAAAAGAGTTATCAGCCCTTGAAAACAGCATTTTTGGAGGAAATGCCGTTTTCAAGGGCAGATAACTCTTTTTCGATACCGGTGACCTATGATTTTTATTGCATTTTTTTGTTTCTTAGATGATTGTCCTTCAATATCCAAAGTTTTATGAAATTCTGTTATTGGGAAAATTTTCGCACCAAATTCTAGCATACGTCCTTAAGGACAGAAATTCTTTTTGAGCTTTGTCCTTTGATAATTGAAATTTCATCAGAAATAGCAGGATATTCACTTCCTGTCTCTGAAATGAAAAGTTTTGTTACGTTGATACAGTGTTGTGTCATG
Organism: Mercenaria mercenaria; assembly: GCF_021730395.1. Classification (NCBI taxonomy): domain Eukaryota; kingdom Metazoa; phylum Mollusca; class Bivalvia; order Venerida; family Veneridae; genus Mercenaria; species Mercenaria mercenaria. Next base: position 23,159,956 of record NC_069366.1, on the reverse strand, counting down.
AGAATTGTTTTAAATATGCTGTTTTCGAGGCAGCACTCCTCAAAAGGTAGATTCAGGAGTAATTAAGTAAAGCTGTGAATTTGTGAATATTTGTGGAAGACCAATTTTGGTACATTTCATTGTCAACAAACGTGAAATTCTCTTCAGATTATCTTCCAAGGGTTGAAATCCACAAGGTAATGTCTTTTTGGTTGAAACCATTAAATTTCATGTCCTATTGGTTAATGGAATTCACAATAGTTACAGGGTTTTGGCTTCATAACAATAAATATGCGCAAGTTCTGCAGCAGAAATATTGAGAGACTAGGAACTTAATATTATTCCACTCAAGAAATAGTGCCTTGCAAAGCTAACAGTTTGTTACATACATATCTAAACCTTTTAATATTAAATAAATAAATATGAGTTTTGTTCCATGACCTGTATAAAATGCACAAAACTGACATAAAATAAAAATATTGACACAAAGGCACACATTCAAATAATTAAGAGATGTAAAATTCCGACGCCAGCTTAGGAAAATGTTGACGTTTCCATTGAAACTTTACAAAAGATAAAAATGAGTTTGTAATAAATTACAGTATTTAGTTCAACTTTTTTTCGTGTGATACAGGCTCATATAAAGGAAGAGAGTAGTTTCCTGTTTGACGATGCCGAGTTTGATGACGAGGTAGATATTGAGGCAGAGGAGGCTGAGGCTGAGGGTGATACCTCGGATATAGCTGGAATCAGTGTAGAGAATGCCTACATGGAGGAGAAAGAGGATACTGCTGTAGCCATGGGGGAAATTGCTGTAAATGCTGGGTAAATATCAGTCCCAACACTAAAAAACAAAAATACAATTGCACAGTTGACCTCATAATAAGTCTAAAACAATGTGCCTTCCAATATTCTATACGGCACCGGTGCGTGTATGCAGTCAGAGACATAATTAAGTCTTTACTTAAGCAATGGCGAAAACAGGTTGATATTACAATCACAAGGTAACTTTTTTTGGAACTGTAAAATACTTTTGTAATGACTTTTGTAATGACATCATGTGTTATACAAAATCATTGAACAACAAGAAATTGTGCACCTTTGTTAATTTCATGCTGTGTTGTTATTATCCCCCGCCGATGAAATTGGGAGGGGGGTATTGAAATGGCGTTGTCACGTCCGTGCATTTTGGATTGGTCGATTTCCCTTAGAGTTATTGCCCTTGATTTAATGAAAAATGCCCAAAAATGTCCGTCCGCAGCCATTTCTCAGTAACTAGCAGGTGGAATTTCATGAAACTTGAAATAAATATGAACCAACTTACTGCAGTGATGTCCATCAAGTTTTTTTTTGGATTGGTCAATTTCCCTTAGAGTTATTGCCCTTTATTTACTGAAAAATCCACGTCTGCAGCCATTTCTCAGTAACAAGCTGGTAGAATTTCATGAAACTTAAAATAAATATGAATCAACATACTTTGATGATGTCTGTCATTTTTTTTTTTCAATTGGTCAATTTTCCTAAGAGTTATTGCCCTTTAATTATTTGAAAATCTACAGATTTGTACATAACAAACCAACCAATTGGTAGAATTTCATAAAACTTCTTTCATTCTTTTCCGTGAACATTTATTATAAACATGTGAAGTTGTGTACGCACACCTGGTCACCACCTTGCTTTCGTCACACCCCCTCCCCCGACCAACCTCTTCCCCCCCTTTTTTTTTTAACCAGGTTTTCAACGAAAACCTGAGTTATTAGATTGGGGTAGATGTCGGTCGGTCGGGCGGGCGGCGGCGGCGGCGTCAAACTGGTGTTTCCGGTCAATAACTTTTGTTTCGGTAAAGATATTTGAATAAAACTTAGTATGTATGTAGCTTATATCAAGACAAAGGCTGGGATTGATTTTGGGGTTTCTGGGGTCAAGGTCAAGGTCACTGTTACTTAAAATAGAAAAAGGGTTTCCGGTCAATAACTTAACTTAGGAATGAGCTATCATGATGAAACTTGGTGTATAGAAAACTTATATAAAGTTGTAGCTTGGGATTGATTTTGGGGTTTCTGGGATCAAGGTCAAGGTCATTGTTACTAAAAATAGGGTTAGGGTTAGGGTTAGCATATCTTCTACATGCATGGAGGGATTTTGATGAAAGTTGGCACAATTGTTCACCATCATGAGACGGAGTGTCATGCGCAAGAACCAGGTCCCTAGGTCTAAGGTCAAGGTCACACTTAGAGGTCAAAGAATACAAGTATGAAAACTTTGTCCGGAGCATATCTTCTTCATGCATAGAGGGATTTTAATGTAACTTGGCACAATTATACACCATCATGAGACGAAGTGTCTTGCGCAGTTCCCTTCTTTAGAATTACTTCCCTTTGTTGTTACTATAAATAGCTTATATTGTAACTTTTTCATTACTAGACGTAGGGAAAAATCGAGACCACTTTTCTGTAGTACAACATGCATGTTACATCCAATTTTGAGGTGTATTTTGACCAGTCTCTACCTGGTAAGGATTTCTGTGTGGACTTACAATTTTTTTTTTTGTATTTTTTTTTTTTTTTTTTTTTTTTTTTTTTTAAGATTAACTTCCCCTAGTTGTTACTATAAATAACTTATTTTGTAACTTTTTTATAATTGACCGTAGGGAAAAACCAAGACCACTTTTCTGTGGTACAACATAGTTGTTACTTTCTAATTTTTGGTGTATTTTAAGGTATCTCTACCTGGTAAGGAGTTTTTTTGTGGACTTAGAAAAACAAAAGAATTACAATGATTACTAAACAACCACAATATTAAAATTACATCTGCAAATACAGGTGCTAGAGTAAAGAAATTTGCTGTGACGGGCGTATATTGTGACATTCTGGCACTCTTGTTTATTCTTATGAAAAGTGTTGAAAACCTGGTTTCGTGGCATTGCCGCGTTTCTTGTTTTTTTTTCATTTTTTAATTTTCCATCCATATTTCAATATTTATAATCAACATCGATGATCAATGACAATAATCGATGTTTTGTACCCTCACCCAGTCACCCCCGCTGCCCCTGCCCTAACCATTCATTTTCTGTTAAATTGATTTTGACAAATGAAATTATTTGCTTCTTAGTAACATCCTTAACTTTTTGCCGGATATATTTTTTTGCCATTCCCGACCACAAACCCTTTCGGCAGGGGATACCAATTCATCGAATTTGCTTGTTTAATTTGTAAATGTTAGCTGCTCAGTATCTGGATTAGGATCATAGTAATGAATTTAATTAGCATAATTACGGGATACCTCATTTTGTGATTTGTCGCTGAATAAAATCATTGTTTGGAGTTGAGATGAGAAGAAATTATATCACGAGAGTGCAGCCCGAGTGATATATTAATACTCTATCTGAACGACAATGATTTTATTCACAAACAAATCACTGAGATATAATATTTCATTTCTAACACATCATCAAGGAATATTATGTACATCCTTGATGATAACCATCAAATATTTGCCTGTCTTCTGTTGGTTTCTTTTCCAGTGGGCTGCTATACCATCTGAGGCTGTTACATATAATTGTGACGTCTGAAAAATGAACACACAATTTTCAGCTTTCTTTGTTCAATAGGGAAACAAATGGGGTCATGTTAGAATATATATTTAACAATAAAACAAATGCAGTATAATTAATTCATTTGCAACCCCATCCATGCTTAGCATTGGTGGTAAAAATATGGTCTAAAAAATTTCTTCTAGAAATAGTAACAAAATTTTCCAACTTATTTCAGGGCAGCCTTCTTACCTTACTTGGAGGAGAGTTACCAAGAGTTACTTGCCCTTTTAGATTACCCAGCATCCCGAGTGAAGAAAGGGACAGTATCGGCCCTGGGACAATTCTGTATCTGTGTACATGAAGTAAACAAGATACCATCAAGTGGAGATAATGGTCCCTCTCAAGTTGGTAAGTTCATAGTAACTTGTGTTGTATAGTGACCCTTTTAGTGAGGTCTACACAAGGGTCATTTGCTACAATTTCATGAAAGTGGTTTATTAAAACCAAGGCAGTTTCCATAAGTAGAACTTGAACTTTAACAGGCTCAGATTTTTTTCAGCAAGTGTAACCCTTGCTTTTTGTACCCCCCGACAAAAAAGTTGTAAGGGGGGGTATACTGGTTTCAGGTTGTCTGTCTGTCTGGCCGTCTGTCCGTAGACGCAATCTTGTGCGCACCATCTCTCCTTATCCCCTTGACAGAATTTAATGAAACTTCACACAAGTGATCAGTACCAACAATAGTTGTGCATGGGGCATGTTAGGTTCTTTTAGAAAAAAAATTGCAGAGTTATGGGACTTTGTTTTTTGTTACTATACTATATACATAGACACAATCTTGTGCGCACCATCTCTCCTCATCCCTTTGACACAATTTAATGAAACTTCACACAAGTGATCAGTACCAACAGTAGTTGTGCATGGGGCATGTTAGGTTCTTTTAGAAAAAAAATTTTGCAGAGTTATGGGACTTTGTTTTTTTTGTATATATACATAGACACAATCTTGTGCACACCATCTCTCCTCATCCCCTTGACACAATTTAATGAAACTTCACACAAGTGATCAGTTACAACAGTAGTTGTGTATGGGGCATGTTAGGTTCTTTCAGAAAAAAAATTTGCAGAGTTATGGGGCTTTGTTTTTTTTGTTACTATACTATATACATAGACACAATCTTGTGCGCACCATCTCTCCTCATCCCCTTGACACAATTTAATGAAACTTCACACAAGTGATCAGTAACAACAGTAGTTGTGCATGGTGCATGTTACATTCTTTTAGATAAATATTCTGCATAGTTATGGGACTTTGTTTTTTGTTACTATACTGTATACATACAGTCTATATACATACAGTCCACATAATTATGCAATCTTGTGTGCGTCAAATTGCAATGTACTGTGTCAGTGCATGCTGGGGGTACATTCATCACCTTTAGTGATAGCTCTACTTAGCTCACCTGTCACATAGTGACAAAGTGAGCTTTTGTGATCACCCTTCGTCAGTCCGTCCATCCGTGCGTCCGTGCATCAACAATTCCTTGTCTGCACGATAGTGGTTTCATTTATGATTTTATTTTAACCAAACTTGCACACAACTTGTATTACCATAAGGTCACAGTTCCTTTCTTGAACTGGCCAGATCCCATTATGGGTTCCAGAGTTATGGCCCCTGAAAGGGCCAAAATTAGCTATTTTGACCTTGTCTGCACAATAGCAGCTTTATTTATGATTTGATTTTTACCAAACTGGCACACAACTTGTATCACCACGAGATCTTGGTTCCTTTCTTGAACTGGCTGGATTCCATTATGGGTTCCAGAGTTATGGCCCCTTAAAGGGCCAGAATTAGCTATTTTGACCTTGTCTGCACAATAGCAGCTTCATTTATGATTTGAATTTAACCAAACTTGCACACAACTTGTATCACCATAAAATCTTGGTTCCTTTCTTGAACTGGCGAGATTCCATTATGGGTTCCAGAGTGATGGCCCCTGAAAGGGCCAAAATTAGCTATTTTGACCTTGTCTGCACAATAGCAGCTTCATTTATGATTTGAATTTAATCAAACTTGTCACCATAAGATCTCGGTTCCTTTCCTGATCCGGCCAGATCCCACAATGGGTTCCAGAGTTATGGCCCCTGAAAGGGCCAAAATTAGCTATTTTGACCTTGTCTGCACAATAGCAGCTTCATTTATGATTTGATTTTAACCAAACTTGCACACAACTTGTATCACCACAAGATCTTGCTTCCTTTTTTCAACTGGCCAGATTCCTTCATGGGTTCCAGAGTTATGGCCCCTTAAAGGTCCAAAATTAGCTGTTTTGGCTTTTGCAGCCATATAGAGACTTCATTTATGGTTTTATTTGATACAAACTTCCAAAATATCTTCAGCAATAATAAATCTTGGATTCCATGACAAATCAGATCCAATCGTAGGTTCCAGACTTATTTTATATCTGATTACCTCCCCTGTTGTAATCAAAATGGATTTATATCAGTAAGTACTTATAGGACTTATTTGAAATTTCATTATTGTTATTAGTTGGACAGAGACAATCAGGGTAGATAACTATGGACTGGTTTTATATCAAATTACCTCCCTTTATTTCAAATTAAAATGGGTATATCTCCATAACTAATGAAGATACTGATCTGAAATTTCATTTATGTCAACAGATTTTTTTGGCAGATCCTTCTTTTGTTCACTTACAATATTTATTTTTAATTACTTCCCTTTTACGTTACTATAAATAGCTTATTTTTAGTAACTTTTTTATTATTGGCCATAGGGAAAAACCGAGACCACTTTTCTGTGGTACAACATGGATGGTACCTCCAATTTTTAGGTGTATTTTGACATATCTATACCTTGTAAGAATTTATTTTTTCTTTTTGGTTAAATTTCTTCCCTTTGTTGTTCCTGTCCTTTGGACTTTGATATTTTACTGAGGACCTTCTTGTCCTCAAGTGCAATGATAACAGGTGAGCAATATAGGGCCATCATGGCCCTCTTGTTATGAAGAACCATGTAGTTGAACTGATATCTCAAACTCCTCTAAAATTCGGGCTATCTCAAAGACATTTTCAATTCCTCGCCCCCCCCCCCCCCAAAAAAAAGCAGTATATCAAGCATCATTTTAAGTTAAATTTTTAGCTCGACTATTCGAAGAATAGGGAAGCTATCCTACTCGCCCCGGCGTTAGCGTGAGCATCACACAAATGTTAAAGTTTGCGTACCACCCCAAATATTTTCAAAGTCCATTGAGATATTGCTTTCATATTTTGCCTACTTGTTTACCATCATGACCCCAGTCTGTAAAAAGGAGGAGGCAACTCTATCAAGCATTTTGACTGAATTATGGCCCCTTTTCGACTTAGAATATGCTTATTGTAATGATAAAGTTTTACTCATTGCTTATATTATACTATCAAGCACTGAGAATAGTCGAGCGTGCTGTCCACTGACAGCTGTTGTTATTAAGTGGAAGTGAAACGCTCGATCCCTTGGAATTTGAGATACCGAGTTTCAACTATGTTAGCACTTAAGTTTTTCTCCATTGGTATTAACAAAACATATCAATAGTGCAGTGTTGTCTAATCCAGTACAAGCAGAAATGACCTAAACTCTATTATGATATGAAAGTTATGCCCACTTATCTGATTTCCCTGATACACAATTTAGCAGATAAGAGAAGTAGATGATTGGCGTACAGATAAAACTTAAGATTATCATTCAGTCCTAGACATTGATTTCGTTCCATATCCTTTTCAGCATTATGTGCCATGCTGAACACATTGGTACCCCGATTTTTGTCCATCATTGCTGATGATGATGACAGAGAGGTTGTCATGGCAACAGTAGATGTGATACATGACCTTCTAGAGAAAGTAGGTCAACCTGTTCTACAGGTACCTGATGCCACAGACCAGATTCTCACCAAGATGAAACTTATCTTCATCCACAAGGTAAGTTTAAGATTATGTACAATGTTGCTTTACTGCAGAAAAACATCTACATATTGAATTGTAGGCTTCAACAAAATTGAAGGTGCGCTAAACCCATATGTTCTACCACTTGGCATTTTGGGTACATAAGATTTTTATCAGTGTAAATGTCCCTTTACACAGTGTTACGTTCTTGTACGATGCAATATATGCAACTGATATAACGGTTGCTGAGTATTTTAGTGCTTTGATCCAAGGACACTCAAGGTATCATGCCCACAGTGGTCTTAGCAACTTCATATGGGTTGACTGCTTCTAGAATTTATGGTCATGTCTAAGCAAAGCCATCTTAATGTTCTACTGCTTGTTGTTGTTCAACTTGCATTACACATTTCTTTTAAACAGAAAAGGTTTTGTCACATAAGATTTTGTTACTCTGTTGTATACATGATGCAACATTTGTTACAAGTCGGGACTGTTGATTGGGTAATATACATAATAGTTATATTTTCACTTATATTCATATACAGTTGAAAGTCAGAATCTCGGATTTCAAGGGATCAACTGTTTTACTTCGAGATAACTGAAATTCTACTTAAAATGATATTTTGTGCATGTTTTTCAGGAAGGGTTTTGAAAATGTCTTAGAGTTAGCCTGAATTTTGAAATAAGCGAGTTAAAGATATTGAGTTTCAGCTGTATAATGCCTTTCCCAAATTCAAAATATTGGTGAATATTAATCTGCACCATTTCCTAAAACACTTGCATTTCGCAAATTCTTAACAGTGCGAGTGAGGCTGCTAACCACAAAATCACTAAATGAAACCTTCATGAAAATCACCTGATTTACAGTGATCATGCTTTGTTGTTGAAACAGGTAGCATGTCAGGAAGCAGAAGAGGAAGATGATGAGGATGAGCAGGCCGAGTTCGACGGCATGTTGATAGAATCTGCCGGTGATGTAATACCAGTCATGGCCAAGCTGATTGGTGGAGAACACTTCCTAGGATTCCTCGGAGGCTTCCTGCCTGATCTACTTAAGAGAATGGTATGTAAAAGTAAGATTTGATAATTACAGCATGTTTATTGCAAAGATAGATAACAGTGAAACCTTAAAATTCATTACTATGGATCAGGCTTTTTAGCTCCACTAAACAAAGTTGATCGTATATTTTAAACAAAAGTAGTACTTTTAAACTGTATTGTAAATATAAAAAAAACAAACATTGTGATGTATGGAGCCAGGTTTCATTTATCTGAATAGTTCTAAAGTGTTTCTTTTGTTGAACTTTTGAGTGATACCTGTGTGGGTATTTTATGATTTTTTTTTGTGTCTCATGTTACCAGTGTATTTGGTTTTAAATTTATTTGACAGTTTGCTTGAAAATTTTCACATAAAAAGTTACAGTCTACATAGATGAATGTTATATTTACTTGCAATCTGAGTTAGAAAATCTTTAAAGTGGGATCAACTAAGTTATAGAAAGATTCAAAAGGCAATACTGTGAATATAACAATGATTTGAAAAAATGCATGGGGCTCCCTGGTAAAGTTGCTGACTTGCAATCACTTGCCCCTCATTGATGTAGGTTCAGATCTCACATTCATGTGAGGAAGTGATCGAGCTGGCTTATGGAAGGTCTGTGGTTCTACCCAGGTGCCTGCTCATACCTGGAATAATGCCCGGAGGGGCACCTGGGGTCTTCCTTCACCATCAAAAGCTGGAAAAGTTGTCATATGACCCAAATTGCGTCTGTGTGACTCTAAATCAAAACAAAAAAGAAAAAGAAAATTCAGAAGTTACTACCACTGTAATAGGCTGACCTTGGTAATATATACATGTAACTTCAGTATATGATAATTATGTTGGCTTTGCCTTTCCAGAGACAGACAAGTTCCACTGCAGAGAAATCATTTGCAGTGGGGACTCTAGGTGAGACTATAGAAGCCGTAGGACCTGCCGTCAGTATGTATGCTGACACGCTATATCCAGTATTTATGAAGATGGTACGAGAACAAGACGACGAGGTGCGAAGTAACTCTGTATACTCCCTGGGTGTACTGGCCGCTAACTGTGGTCAGAAAATACAAGGGTGCGTATCATGTGTATTGCTACATTTACTTTAACTAAGCATTTTGATTCCTGTTGATTTACCTTGGTAAATTATTGAAATTGCAAATTTAAGAGACCAGTGACTGATGGCTTGGTATTTATGGTGTTAAGACGAAGAAAGGTCATATAACAGGAGAATGTAAATGCAGAATGCATATTAAAAGTTAATACTATAGAGCAAAATGTCAAATTGAGTTAAAACTGGTTTTTCTTTGAGAAATTGGTGACATAGGGACAACAGTTACACAGATGAGGCATTTTAAGTTGTGTATTATCATGTATTATTTGAAATTTTCAGAAAAATCCCAGAAGTGCTGAAGGTGTTATTTGAGATACTAAACAAGGAGAAAAACACACGTGTAATAGACAATGTATGTGCTGCTGTATGCAGGATGATCATGGCGGGTCATAAATCTGTCCCCTTAGATGTGGTGAGTATACAAGCTTTTATGATGCAAAAACAGCACTATCTCCAAAACTAATGCAGATATTGATTTGATACTTCACATGTGTCATCAGGGTTATAAAACTAGTCAATAACATCAAATCCATAATTCTGACTAGGATTTTGGCCAAATTATACCCCCTTTTGGACTTCTTGCTTCTAAACAACTATTCGAATAGTCGAGCATTGGCTGTCTAAGGACAGCTCATGTTATCTTCACTTTATACTGGAAATTTGGTGGGTAACAGATGGTGTTCCATTTGTTTAAAATTCAGAATGTTTAGTATTTCAGATTAGCCGATTTTATTAGCTTGACTATTCAAAGAATAGTCTAGCTATTCTACTCACCCTGGCATCGGCATCGGCGTCGGCGTCACACCTTGGTTAAGTTTTTGCATGCAAGTACATACAGCCATCAATTAAAGGCATATAGCTTTGAAACTTATTTTTTCCTTTTCTAGGTCAATTACCAACCTCTCTGGGTCAAGTCCCATAACTCTGACATGTATTTTGAGCAAATTATGCCCCCTTTTGGACTTAGAAAATTTTGGTTAAAGTTTTACATGCAAGTTATTTTGGTTAAAGTTTTACATGCAAGTTACTATCTCCAAAACTAATGCAGATATTGATTTGAAACTTCACATGTGTCTTCGGGGTTATAAAACTAGTTGATAGCAGCAAGTCCCATATCTCTGACTTTCATTTTGGCCAAATTATGCCCCCTTTTGGACTTAGAAAATTCTGGTTTAAAGTTTTGCGTGCAAGTACATACAGCTATTTCTAAAAGGCATATAGATTTGAAACTTACTTTTTCTTCTTCTAGATCAATTACCAACCTCACTGGATCAAGACCCATAACTCTGACATGTTTTTTGAGCAAATTATGCCCCCTTTTAGACTTAGAAAATTTTGGTTAAAGTTTTACATGCAAGTTATTATTTCCAAAACTAATGCAGATATTGATTTGAAACTTCACATGTGTCTTCGGGGTTATAAAACTAGTTGATAGCAGCAAGTCCCATAACTCTGACCTTCATTTTGGCCAAATTATGCCCCCTTTTGGACTTGGCAAATTGTGGTTAAAGTTTTGCGTGCAAGTACATACAGCTATTTCTAAAAGGCATATAGATTTGAAACTTATTTTTTCTTTTTCTAGATCAATTACTTACCTCACTGGATCAAGTCCCATAACTCTGGCATGTATTTTGGGCAAATTATGCCCCCTTTTGGACTTTGAAAATTCTGGTTAAAGTTTTACATGCAAGTTTCTATCTCAAAAACTAATGCAGATATTGAATTGAAACTTCACATGTGCCTTCGGGGTTATAAAACTAGTTGATAGCAGCAAGTCCCATAACTGATATGCATTTTGGTCAAATTATTCCCCCTTTTGAACTTAAAACTCTTTTGATATTTAACCTTTTTGGGTAATATTTTCCTGTTTCTGGGACAATATTTCGAATAGTCGAGCTTGGCTGTCTTACGGACAGCTCTTGTTTATTTTATATTTTTAGTATTGATTGAGTTTGAACTGGGAAATCTAAACATGAAAAGATCTATAAATGGATCACATTTAGTAAATGGAATAATGGTAAATAAGATATAAACAGCACTGATGTGAATTAGTGCTAAGGTAAACTTTACATTAGTCTTTCATCTGAAGATGGTATGTGAAATAGTAAATCTGAGAACTTTAGAAAATGTTGTATTTTATGGCAGGTTGTTCCAGTTGTTATAAAGTGTCTGCCATTGAAAGAGGACCAGGAAGAGAACATGACAGTTTACAAATGCCTTACACAACTGTATACAGCTGGAAATACACAGGTACCTATAAATATGTAGAACTCGATAATATAAAGATACATTGCAGAGGTCGCGAAAGCCGTCAGACATATCTGGTAAATTTTGATCTGGTCCGCCATGATATATTAAGTTCACAGGACCGAGTGTCCGATAAAAATTGCAGGTCAATCTGTTAAAATAAGAAGAAAGTCCTCCATGATTTCGCGAAAGTTTGAATATCATCATTAAATTGTAACATTGAATCCCGAGAAATTGATGTCAAACTATATTTTAGTGAGCGCTCTTTTCCTTGGTACTTAAAATAGAAACAGTGGAAACCCCTCACGACGTCACGACAATTCTAAGAACACGCGTTATCATTGGATGCGTACTAATCGTGGATGGTGCTCGATTTATGTACGCGGGAACCAGACAGGAATTTCCAGAAATTCCGAGGTCATCTGTACATCAACGTGACTCGATGCAAACAACAGACTTGTGGCGATGATAAAGCAAATAAATATGAATAAAATAGGTAAAAAGATCCTTTGGGAGCAAAGAATGCAACCAAAAAGAATAACAGCAGGCTTGTTTTGACTGAGTCTGTTCACGAGAGGAAATGAAATGTGCAACACCTCTCACGCCCCCTAGCAACGGCTTAAGCGGGACTCTATTACACATATGTTGAATGGACTCCATGGTCCCAAAGGACCAGAAAATATAACAACACTGAACCCAAGTACAGGGAGACTTTTTACAGCCTGAAAATTTAATGTCTGAAATCTGTTTCAATTTATATGCGGAAATAAACTTAAGGGATGTAATTTGTGTAATGCTGTCTATACAGACTATGTATAGATATCAGTTTTAATGATCAGATATCAAATTTATTATAAAAGAATTTGGTCTGGTAAAATATTATCCAGTCCTGTAAAAAAAATCATGTTTACCAGACCGACTGTCCTGTGAATTTTCAGGGTCTTTCGTGAACACTGACATTGTAGCTGTATAGAAACACTGAAAGAAATATTTTACACATCTGTATATGTGTATATGGCAGAAAATGCACGGGTAATGATAGAAATGTTGAACTTTACCATATACAAATGTCTTACACAACTGTAAATCTATAAGCGCTTGTTAACCTTTAGCCTGCTGGTGGCAAGTGATTTTGCCTTTGCGACCAGGCAGGTTGATCTTGGTCTGCACTGTTTGCTGTTCAGTCAGTAAATTTTCAGTGAACACCCCTTTGAATAGTGGTACTGCCCAAACTCAGTGATGGACCGGTCCATTTTAGAAACTTAGCAGGGTAAAGGTTAATATTTAGAATACAAGTTGATGGAGAATTTTTTTTTGGTAATGTCCTGTTCCTCTCTCATATGGAAAGTAAGTTACACAGGTTAAAGAAACATAGGCAAGTAAAACATAATGTGACATTTCAGGTTGTGGCAGCTATACCAGACATACTGAAGGCTGCTGCTGGGTGCCTAGGAACTGACAAATTTAAACCAGGTAGGAACTGTTGATAAAAGCAACAAGATCTGAAGAATTAAAGTTACATTTAGCTACATGTTCTGTATTTTGATCCAGTTTCGTTTTGCTCAGGTTTGGCTGCATAAAGTTGAAATATTTGAATGAATCTGATCTTAATGTATCGTATTTGGTTGGTACAAAAGACCTTGGCCTTTCAAATACAGTAAACATTTATTATGAAGAGACCCAAATATGTTGCCTTTATTTAAAGAAAGTTTTATTATGTAACTCAATAAAAGGATCAGTAAAAAAAGCTGACTGGCCTTTGCCTGCTGACGTCATCTGTGCAGGCTGATCATGGTCTGCACTGTTCGCTATTCAGTCTGTAAATCTGAAGTGAACACTCCTTTGAATAATAAATGGTATTGTCCAAAGCGAATGATGGACCAGTCCATTTTAGAAGTTTAGCGAGGTAAGGGTTAAAAGTGATGTATTCTGTCTTTCAGAGTGTGAGAAACTTGTTGTTGACTTTGTGAAGGATGTTGCCCAAAAGTATCCAACAGATTTCACTAACTTGCGTGGCAGTTTAAACCCAGACCAAGCTTCCAAACTTGACATCTGCTTGGCAGCTGTAAATGGACATTGTGTGAATGGTACCTCTTGAGAATAGATATTTCGTAAATGGTACCTGATCAACATTTAAGGAATTTTTCTGTAAATGGTACCTTCAGATTACAGACTGGGCAAATGGTGTTCCAATATATGATCTGCAATATGTAAATGGCACCTGATGTAAGGATATTGTGTAAATGGTACCTGCTAATGTTAAAAGTGCCTGTTTAAGTGTGAGCTGCAATTTGGTACGGAGCTTGGGTTGAAAATATATATATCATTTAATTAAAAGATAGGCCAGTAAGAATGCTAAGAATTGACAAAGGGCTTTGCAATGGATTGTTTCTTGCTTTTGTTGCTTAGATTGTAGTATTGAAACAGAGCTTTGAAAAAGAAATATTATATCCAAGAAAAGTTCAAATATTTTTTTGCAGTTTTGATTTTAAGGAGCATGTTTTATATAAACTGTTATTGTTGTTTTCCGCTTACGAAATTGCAAAGCTAAGAGTAATGGATTGCTTATTACAAATACCTAAAAATGCATTAAATACAGTGACTAAACTTCTACTGAGATGAGGTGTTGGTATTTGAGGAGTTTTTTCAGTATAATTGTTTTAAGTTTGAATTTTTTTTATGTAAGACTGTCTAAAAAGATACTCATTATCATAATTTGTTGCAAGTTTGTTTGAAAATACTTGCGTATGTTGCTGTTGCATTCCATTTACAGTTTTGTAACTGCTTTAGACAGCTCTTCCAAGAAAAGAAAATATATTGAAATGCATTCTGTTTTTCCGCTTTTTGTTCAATCAAGGTTTTGAAATATAAACATTAATGGGGATGGGGGTGGTAAATTTTCCAAATTATGTTTAAAGCAATGGTCACATTTACGTTCACGCACGTAGTTGGTCGTAGTTCATTTTAAACGTAGTTTGTCGTACGTTGAAGTACGTGTAAGTACCAACAACTACGTTCTAACGAGTAAATCGGGTAGGGTTAACTAGGGTATCACTACGTCTTACCACGAGTTACTACGTTACACTACGTATATACTACGATCGAAGTACGAACAACTACGACAAATTACGATCAACTACGTTTAGCTACGGAAAAGCGTTTAGCCGTAGTGGAGCCCTAGTTTAGTTTAGCCGTAGTGGAGCCCTAGTTGATCGTAGTTGAACCGTACTGTCGATGTGTTTTTCTTGTACTACGATCAAAAACGATACACACTACTGTTAAGTACGATCAAGTACGTTTAACTAAGATCAACTACGTTCAAACTACGGTCACAGTAGGATCAAAACATCGTAGTTAATCGTAGTCAGATTTTGAACATGTCGAAAAATTATTTGCTTACTACGGACAAATCATAAGTTCGAACTACGATCATTACTACGTTTGACTACGATTATCTACGTGTAACTACGCTTAGTACGATCAACTACGATCAGCTACGATCATTCCTTACTACGATTAACTACGTGTAGTGTGACCACGCCATTAAGTCTAGATACATTAATATTTACCAGACTTTTTCAGCCTGTCATATGCGAAGCATTTTCATTTTTTTCCACTACTTGCATGTAACAAGAGTTTAATATGTGTGAAAATAGTTAAGTTCCCTTCCTAAATGAACAAAGTAATATTCTTACAATTTGTGATGGGAATTTCATACTAAAAAGATGCACTTACTGTCTATGCAGTATTGTTATTAACTACTAATGATATGGTTTCAAAAGATGAATTTTTGAATATATAATAAATACTAAATGATATTCAGATGCAGTTGCTATGGATGTATATTATAGAGGGGGGTTAATCAAGATGGTTTAGAGGGTAATATCTTATCAAAGGCAGTGATGATGAGGGTTGGGGTTACCTTTCAAGAACCAGATCCAAGGGTCACACATCGAATTTTCATTATTTTCACCATTAAAGATACGAAGACTATTTGTCTAAGATTTGTCATTTTCATCCATATATTTATGTCTGGATGAGGCAGGTGACTTGCAAGATAATAAGTAGGAAGTTGTGAGTTGTGAAATCAAATTGATAGTGTACAGTGTATAATATAGTATTCTAATTTTGTATATAGTATTGTTAATTCAGAAGCAAAAGGTGGTCAAACAAAAATATAATTTTACCCATGTTTTGCCTCTCAGTTGACAGTTTAATGTTGTGCAATATACCACCATAAAATATTTATAAAGTGAAGAAAATGTTAGAGAGTTTTGTGTCTTTGTTAACTTATATTGAGATTGAAATTTTACATGAGCACATTTTTGCATATTAGTGGGAATTCTCTAAACCTGGTAATACAAATATGTCTTAAAACAGTCCATTATGGTACTGATCCTGTTGAATAAAAAATATATATTAACTGCCGTCTTAGAGACAAGCTTTGCATTTTTCGAGTTGTGTTCTTCATTTTTAAATTTCGTATTTAAATCTGTAATAAGATCTCCTCTGTATTTCTTTGAAATATGACACTGATAATCATATTTCCAGCCTTAGGGTTCAAAGAAACGGAAGAAATGTTGATAAAAGTGCCTTCCTTGAAAATGTTTTGAACTTAATTCTTGTTTTTATTGGTGTCACATTCTAATGCCTTAATAAAATATTCATGTTTGTTTTGGTTTTTGGATATGGCAATTTGTTTTGGACGTTTTTGTGAGCCAGGAGTAAAATAATTAAGTTGAGATTCATTTTTATGTATGCCTGGTATTTATATTGTTGTCCTAAACATAATGCAAGGATGTGCGTAGAAAGTCTTGTTTGGTTCTTGAATTTTATGAGTTGAATATTGTTGCAGAAAAGAATTACCATTAATACCTGACCCATTGTTCAGCTTTTATGACCCAGTACCAATGAATAATGAATATGCAGATATTGATATTTTTATCACTATGTTTACTAATGCATCCAATGGTGTTACCTAATTTTTAAAGAAAATTTTTGTTTATATTATTTATTATGCCCCCCTTCAAAGAAGGAGGGGTATATTGTTTTGCAGATATCGGTCGGTATGTAGACCAACCCGTTTCTGGATGATAACTCGAGAACACTTGGGCCTAGGATCATGAAAGTTGATAGGGAGGTTGGTCATAACCAGCAGATGACTACTAGTGATTTTGAGATCAGTAGGTCAAAGGTCAAGGTCACAGTGACGTGGATCAGATAAACAGTTTCCGGATGATAACTCAAGAATGCTTGGGCCTAGGATCATGAAAGTTGATAAGGAGGTTTATCATGACCAGCAGATGACCCCTATTGATTTTGAGGTCAGTAGGTCAAGGTCACAGTGACCGGAACAGTTAAACCGTTTTTTGACGATAACTTGAGAATGCTTGGGCCTAGGATCACAAAACTTGATAGGGAAGTTGACCATGATCAGCAGATGACCCCTATTAATTTTGAGGTCAAAGGTCAAGGTCTGTGACCCGGAACAGTTAAACAGTTTCCAGACAATTACTTAAGAACGCTTGGGCCTAGGATCATGAAAATTGATAGTGAGGTTGGTCATGACCAGCAGATGACTCCGATTGATTTTGAGACCAGAGGTCAAGGTCACAGTGACCCAGAACAGTTAAACCGTTTCCGGACGATAACTTGAGAATGCTTTGGCCTAGAATTGTGAAAGTTGATAGGGAGGTTAATCATGACCAGCAGTTGACCCCTATTGATTTTGAGGTCAATAGGTGAAAGGTCAAGGTCACATTGACCCAGAACAATAGACCTTTGTGTACAGTTACCACATAATTTCTGTTCCTTGTGCAATTACTGAATGCATCAAGGGGGGCATTTCGTGTTCTATGAGCTCTTGTTTAATTTAATTCTACTTTGACAACAAATATTAGCTAAGAATGTAAAAGGTAGTTCTGGATTTGAGATTGTAAGAAGGTTTATGAATTATTTTGACATGCAACTGTTGGTATCTGCAATATTCTGTTAAATTTTAAACATATGTAATCACTTATGGGATTGGCATGTAATCCATCATTGTTTTGAAGTTTCATTAAAGATAAAAAGATTAAACTGCTTCTCTCGTTATTCTTTTTTTTGCCCTTTTCTTCCTACCTTTTTTGTGCCCACTCCTCCCCACCCCCAAATTTTGGGGTGAGCACTAATCTCAGAATTTGTGTTGTTCATTTCTCGTAAAGTATTTGATCCAGAGTCATCAAACCTCTTAGGATTGTTATTCAGCACAGGAAGTTGTGCACCAAGGGTTTTAATTTGGATCTCAAGCAGCCAGACAGAGTTCTGGCCCTTGATTTAGTCAAAAATATGCATAAAAAAACCCATAAAAGTTGTGCCGCACAAATCTAAAAAAGAATTTGACCTGGGGTCATGAAACAACATAGGAATATTATTCAGCATATGAAGGTGTATGGGATTTTGTTCTAGATATTTTTGTCTGACCAAAGTTATGGCCCTTGATTGTAAAAAACGTATGAATTGAATACATGTTTGTGTCGCAGGAATTTCAAAAAGTACTAGTATTTGATTTGCAGTGGTAAAACAAAAGGGTATTGTTACACAGCATATGAAATTGCGCACCTGGTGTTCTTGGGATTCCACTCTTACCACACTGGAGTTATGGTCCTGGACTTTCTATTTTTAGCTCACCTGTCCCGTAGTGACGGGGTGAGCTTTTGTGATCGCATTTTGTGTGTCGTCTGTTCACAATTTCTTATGAATATGATAAGAGACCACATTTTGCAATTAGTTTTAATCAAACTTGCACACAACTTGTATTGGCATAATATCTCGGATCCTTTCGAAAACTGGCCATATCCCATCGTGGGTTCCAGAGTTCTGGCCCCTTAAAGGGCCAGAATTAGCTATTTTGGCTTGTGAACACGATAGAGACCACATTTTGCAATGGATTTTAATCAAACTTGTACACAACTTGTACTGGCATAATATATCGATTCCTTTCGAAAACTGGTCAGATACCATCATGGGTTTCAGAGTTATGGCCCCTTAAAGGGCAAAATTTGCTATTTTAGCTTTTGCAGCAATATAGAGACTTCATTTATAGTTTGATTTGATACAAACTTGCAAAATATCTTAAGCAACAATATATCTTGGATTCCATGGTGAATCCTTCAGATCCAATAATAGGTACCAGAGTTACGGCCCCTGGAAGAGCCAAACTTTGTTAATTTTTACCTTGTGAACATGATAGAAGTGACATTTAACATTTCACACTTACACACTTTAGTCACAGTAAGATCTCGGATCCTTTCAAAAAGTAGAATCTCTTATGCCACAATCATAGGGGGTGAAATGTAACAGCCAACCATATTTTATCGTAGATTCATGTATAGGCGATTTCGCTATATGTTTATATAGCAATTGCTGCAGATCGTGTTAGAATTAATTTTAATAAGTATATTATTTTAATGAAAAAAAAAGATAAGAAAATATTTGAATAAAGGGAAGTGATACAAAAATTGAGGAGTGGAATTCAACATGTGTAAAAATAAGTTGTTTTTAATTCATGTCAAACTAGTCTTCTTTCATCAAGGGACAGTACCCTGTATTTACCGTTGATAAGATATCCAGATAAGATAATTTTGATGCTTCAACAGCTTTTCATCGCAGCCAAACATTTTCTTGTTATAGTTTATCAATTTCAATCCACTGTGTACAGCGTAACTGTTGCGCTGTATTTTAATTTGTGAGTTCGCTCAAAATATAGTCTTAGTGGACTCGTCAACTCTGTAATGTGACTTAACTGGTCGAACACCTCTTGATATATCATTCAATTTTCCTAATGTTCCTCCATACTTTGATACGCTTCCTTTCCTTCGGTTAAACTCGTGGTCTCTGCAATAAAAAGTAACACTGGTAATTTGTGTAATATATTGCAATGTAATGCAAAATTAAAATAATATATAGAACTAAACATACAACATTATACACTGTTGCACTTGACGCTTTTGTTTTGTTTCTAACAATCAAAATAAATTTTGCAAGTAAACGGCATTTCGAAGTTTGTCCTTGCCATTCATTTCTCTAGCAAATTACTTATATGTCTTCTGTATTATGGTAGTGCAATTAATTTACTTTTCATTACTGGTTGGTAACCAACATTGCTTGTGTGTACTATAATATTACGCAAAAAATGTATCTGACTTTAGGTTGCTAAAATTGTTGGTTCAGAATAGGAATAGAAAATAAGAATAGGCTTACAAAATTTTATAAATCGTCTTTGATATCAATAACACCTAACGGTTATTTCTGATATACGTGTTAGCGTAGTTTGTTCAACTAATGAAGATTCATGTTCATGCTCTCGGGTTATAATAGCGTCTGATGTTCATAGCATCTAGACCTGAAAAGATCTGAAAGAAAACAACTGCATGTTAAAGTCGTTGTCTGTATAGTGTGTATAGCTGGACAAGATCCAAAAGACAAAATGTACCTATAGACAATGTCTCCGAAAGTTTAATTTTATTTTTGCTTGCAACCTAGACAGCTGAATCTGTAAACAGGGAAGATGTTAAAATTATGTAGGAACACTAACCCTAATCCTTCCAGGTTTCATGAAAACATGATAAGGTTGTTTTTTTCAACAGTTATATCAAAAAATCAAAGGGCCATTTGATGCTATAAAAATGTATGACCCTAAACAGAAAAGAAATGTACACGAGTTACACAATAAACATTCTCTGATAGTTGGACACAATTTTTTCAGAAAAAGTTTGCAACAGAAATTGCTTGAAGTACAAGTTTGCAACAAAAACTAGCTTGAACAAGATTTATTTGGGTATAGCACTATAATGTAAAAAACGGCAAGAAACGACGCAACTCAAATATCAAAACATGAACATGACCATTTTATAACTTCAATAACTTCGAGAATTCGATATCTACAACGCTGAAACGCAAAACCGAGTGTGACGTAGACATAGAACTGATGCATGCACATATCCATAGAGTTTAAAATACCATAGAAACCCACTTACCTGATAAAAAAAACAAGCGAACACGCGATGATTTCAGAAAATATCCGCCGTTTTGTAAGTTTGCAATCATTTCGCTCGCTTGAACCAAGTGTGCGACCATTCACGTCCTGCCCCTTGTGTATATAGAATGCGAAAATACGTATAATAATGAAACCTTAATAATCTGTCTGTGTCTAGATATTTCGCTTTCGCACTTAGACTGAGATTAGGTTATTAATTGGTATTGTCGTTTTCGTAAGCTCAATACCTTGGATTTATGTTTTCGATTTCGAGTTAAGTCCAGGTGCATTTGATGCTTAGATAATTAGTCATTATTATATCTGAACTTGAACTTCTAATCTAAAAATGACTTAAACTAACATGTATAAAATTGTCTACAATGTGATTTTATATATGGGTAGTTCTCGAGGTACATGCATATATTGTACTTTTGTTTTACATTCACTATATATATATATATATATATATATATATATATATATATATATATATATATATATATATTATGCTTTTCAGAATTGTGTTGCTTTTATTTGACATTTACAATGTATATATGTTATGCTCTTCAGAATTGGAGGAAATAAAAGATATTATTATGTTCGACTAACATGATAATTAAAATTAAGCACTCGAATCAATGTGTCAATAGAATATTCAAGGTATATACTTCCAGTAGTGCTAAATCTATGTATCAGTCAATTATATCATATAGCAATCTTGTGATACATATAATAACAGTAAAAATAATACAGTTGTTTGTTCATATATAGCTGTGATTTATTCTGTTATGCACTGATCCGATTCTGATAAATAACAATGGAAGCGAAAACCCTGTAAAAACCGTTAAGAATTCTGATTTTGTTTATAATTTCTATACAGTACTGAATCTCAAACGTTATACTATTTTTATTTCGCGCGCACTAATATCTCATTTATTTCACTTTTACAAAAATGCAACCGATTAGTAAACGAGTCTTCCTCATTCCTACGGAAAAGCATTAGTGACATGTGCGTTTTATTTAGTAACTCGAAATTTCGAGATACTTAACTCGAAATTTCGACTTATTATCCCGAAATTTCGAGTTACTATCTCGAAACTTTGGGTTAGTACCTTGAATTTTCGAGTTAGTATCTAGTTATCATGAGTTACCAAGAGTTGGAACAATATCAGATATACGATGTAGTAGGAATTGCGACGGAGCGTTTTGTTAAGCAACTGTAGAAACTAACAATATATTATAATCTTTTTTTTTTAATTTGTGTTGTTTTTTTTTGAATGCCCTTCGTGCAGTTATATGTACACTTTTATTATCCCCGGGGATGTAGTTTTGGCATTGTCCTTTCGTCCGTCCTTCCGTCCGTCCGTCCGTCCGCCCTGAGCCGTATCTAGGAAGTGGTTTGAAATGTTTAAATAAATCTTCAAGTACATGTTCACTACTAAAATGCAGCCCGTCAAGTTTCAGCCAGATTGCCCAAGTAACATTAGAGTTATTGCCCTTAGAAGTTTCAGTGATAACTGCATGTATATAGGGTACAAATTAATGTACTATAAATATGGCAAATATTTCTGCTTCATAAATTGCGTAACTTGTGACATATTTGATTTAGAACTGTGAAACATGAATTGCATTTAAATAGATCACCATGATGTGATAGTGTACACACAATTTCGCCAGGACCCCTTTCGTAACTTCAAAGTTATTGCCCTTTTATTGATAAAAATACGCATATTTGTACAAAACAAACTGTAACATAATGGATTTGCAAAGTTGCAAAATAATAGCTATTTTAAGCAAACGCACACAGTACTTTTATTGGTTTTCTCTATTTGTACCAGGGTAGGAAACTGATGGAATTTGGAAGCTGTTATCTGTCCTTTATTACTGCATGACTGCATATTCAGTTTTTTCCCTACTGCAAAGCATTTCAAAAATTATTTAAAGATGGCGGGAAAATTGTGATTATAATGAACTTGCAAAATTGTAGATATTTCTAAATGCTGGCTATTTTAGGCATACGCAAACAAAAGGGTGAATGATACGCTGCATAGCACAGTACAAGAGTGAGGAGAAGGACTGGAAAACACTCTAGGAATAGGGTCAGTAATTAGGTCGAAAATGTGCTTCCGTGGTGTAGTCGAAAGAAGTCCAAAGTAAATAGATCCTAATTTTCCCATTTTTAGTGCAAATTCGTGTAAAACAAGTGCTTTAATCACGCGTTTTCACTGCTAGAATACATTCTGCATGAAATGAGACGGTTTTCATGTATACAGCAGACCGAGACCGAAAGTAGGGGTTTACTTTGCGGGCAAGAGCAAATATGCGCCATGACCAGCACTGACTAGCATTTCATTAGAATAATTCAAACAAATAAAACTTTGACTAAAGTTTACAGTAAAGCGACCGTAGAGCCTAAATTTAGCCCAGCAAATAGATAGGATGTGGCTTTAATTAAATGTCTATATTTTCTGCAATATCTAGAAATTTTACTGAAAAAAGTAAAGAACTTTGATAAGAAATAAATTTTTATACGTAAATATTGTGCAGAAGTCGGACCCCAATGCGAAGGAAAAGAAAACCCAGCACATACTGCAAAGGTATGTTTCAGTGTAAACTTTTACAGTGAAATATTCAATTCATATTTTAAAGAGACAGTTTAGAACCTTTTCGGTTTCTCGGTCGTTCACTGGAATACTAATAGATAATAATAAAAGCAGAAATTGTAGTAAAAAAAATGTGCATGCTATATCTTCACTCCAGTGAGATTCAAACCCACACTCTCACATGTTTGAATTAAATTTGAAATTATTAAATGAGTGTGCAAACCCTTTAGACCACTTTGGGTCCCTAGAAAAATAACACTTTGTATTCTTTATATTTTGAAAATTCGACAATTGGAATTGCACCAATTATATGTATATATACTGGACATTCGTTCGCACGAAAACTATTTATAGAATATCTGCCGGGTCGAGAGGTTTAACGACTGGACTTCGAGTTTAGCGACCCCGGTTCAAACCCGGACTTTGGTGCAGTTGTTTTGGGTAATTTTTTTTTTCATTTTAAATATTTGGTTTCATTACCGAATAAAATCACCTTTTCCCGCCTGTCTGTTATTCACTTTATTTAAAAATGCAAAGAAATTCAGAATAAAAGTCGTTTGGTCGTTTTCGTTTGAGAAAGACATATTTAATGACGGTGACTGTTCATTTAAATAGCTATATCTATGTTAAAATTATCCATTCGTAGTATAATACGTTCACTTTGAAGCCATAAACAATGCTTTGTCACAAAGAAATGTACAAGAGCGAGTCAGCACAGAATAGTCATTAGCCAAAAGTCAGGCACTATACGTTAATGTTTCTATGTCCACTGGTAGGACTAAAGTTTGAGTCTGAAAGGTTTAATATTATTAAAATGCTATTCAGTTCTGCCTCGGCGAACAGGCAAAAAACACATCGTTTCGTTTATGATTCATAATATTTCGTAATTCACAGTATTTCAGCGCCACGCGAACCTACTGATATACCTCTCTTGTACAAGGTAGGAAACGATGGAATTTGGCACTGTATTGGCGTATTATTACTGCTGCTGCAAAGTGTTTCTCTAGGCGAAGAAGTCCAAAGTAATAGATCCTAATTTTCCCATTTTTAGTGCAAATTCGTGTAAAACAAGTGCTTTAATCACGCGTTTTCACTGCTAGAATACATTCTGCATGAAATGAGACGGTTTTCATGTGTACAGCAGACCGAGACCGAAAGTAGGGGTTTACTTTGCGGGCAAGAGCAAATATGCGCCATGACCAGCACTGACTAGCATTTCATTAGAATAATTCAAACAAATAAAACTTTGACTAAAGTTTACAGTAAAGCGACCGTAGAGCCTAAATTTAGCCCAGCAAATAGATAGGATGTGGCTTTAATTAAATGTCTATATTTCTGCAATATCTAGAATTTTTACTGAAAAAAGTAAAGAACTTTGATAAGAAATAAATCTTATACAGTAATATTGTGCAGAAGTCGGACACCAATGCGAAGGAAAAGAAAAGCAGCACATACTGCAAAGGTATGATTTCAGTGTAACAATATACAGTGAAATATTCAATTCATATGTTAAAGAGACAGTTTAGAAACCTTTTCGTTGTCTTGGGTTTCGTTCACTGGAATACTAATAGATAATAATAAAAGCAGAAATTGTTAGTAACAAAAAATGTGCATGCTATATCTTCACTCCAGTGAGATTCGAACCCACGCTCTCACATGTTCGAATTAAATTTGAAATTATTAAATGAGTGTGCTAACCTTTGGACCACTTTGGGTCCCTAGAAAAATAACACTTTGTATTCTTATATTTTGAAAATTCGACAATTGGATAATTGCACCAATTATATGTATATATATGGACATTCGTTCGCACGAAAACTATTTATAAAAATATCTGCCGTGGTCGAGAGGTTAACGCACTGGACTTCGAGTTTAGCGACCCCGGTTCAACCCCCCGGACTTTGGTGCAGTTGTTTTGGGGTAATTTTTTTTTTCATTTTAAATATTTGGTTTCATTACCCGAAGTAAATAATACCTTTTTCCCGCCTGGTCTGTTATTCACTTTTATTTAAAAATGCAAAGAAATCAGAATAAAAGTCGATTGGCGATTTCGTTTGAGAAAGACATATTTCATGACGGCTGCTGTTCATTTAATGCTAGTATCTATGTAAAATATATACCATCTCGTAGGTGATACATACAGTTCACTTGAAGCCATAAACAAATGCTCTTGTCACAAGAGTGAAGCAAGAGCGGTCAGCACAGAACTAGTCATTGCCAAGAAGTCAAGGAACTATACGGTATAGTTCTATGGTCCACTGGTGTGGCTAAAGTTTGAGTCATTAAAGGTTTAATAGTATTAAAAATGCTTCAGTTGCCTGCCTCGGTCGACAGGCCAACAAACACATCGTTTCGAGTCATAAATATTTCGTAATTCACAGTATTTCAGCGCCCGCAAAACCTACTGATTTCTCTCTTGTACCAGGGTAGGAAACTGATGGAATTTGGCAGCTGTTATCTGTCGTTTATTACTGCATGACTGCATATGTAGTGTTTTTCCTAAGGCGAAACGAAGTCCAAAGTAAAATAGATCCTAATTTTTCCCATTTTTAGTGCAAATTCGTGTAAAACAAGTGCTTTAATCACGCGTTTTCACTGCTAGAATACATTCTGCATGAAATGAGACGGTTTTCATGTATACAGCAGACCGAGACCGAAAGTAGGGTTTACTTTGCGGGCAAGAGCAAATATGCGCCATGACCAGCACTGACTAGCATTTCATTAGAATAATTCAAACAAATAAAACTTTGACTAAAGTTTACAGTAAAGCGACCGTAGAGCCTAAATTTAGCCCAGCAATAGATAGGATGTGGCTTTAATTAAATGTCTATATTTCTGCAATATCTAGAATTTTTACTGAAAAAAGAAAAGAACTTTGATAAGAAATAAATCTTATACAGTAATATTGTGCAAAAGTCGGACACCAATGCGAAGGAAAAGAAAAGCAGCACATACTGCAAAGGTATGATTTCAGTGTAACAATATACAGTGAAATATTCAATTCATATGTTAAAGAGACAGTTTAGAAACCTTTTCGTTGTCTTCGGTCGTTCACTGAATACTAAAGATAATAATTAAAGCAGAAATTGTAGTAACAAAAAATGTGCATGCTATATCTTCACTCCAGTGAGATTCGAACCCACACTCTCACATGTTTGAATTAAATTTGAAATTATTAAATGAGTGTGCTAACCTTTAGACCGATTTGGGTCCCTAGAAAAATAACACTTTGTAGTCTTTATATTTTGAAAATTCAACAATTGGATAATTGCACCAATTATATGTATATATACTGGACATTCGTTCGCACGAAAACTATTTATAGAATATCTGCCGTGGTCGAGAGGTTAACGCACTGGACTTCGAGTTTAGCGACCCCGGTTCAAACCCGGACTTTGGTGCAGTTGTTTTGGGGTAATTTTTTTTTTCATTTTAAATATTTGGTTTCATTACCCGAAGTAAATCATACCTTTTTCCCGCCTGGTCTGTTATTCACTTTTATTTAAAAATGCAAAGAAATCAGAATAAAAGTCGATTGGCGATTTCGTTTGAGAAAGACATATTTCATGACGGCTGCTGTTCATTTAATGCTAGTATCTATGTAAAATATATACCATCTCGTAGGTGATACATACAGTTCACTTGAAGCCATAAACAAATGCTCTTGTCACAAGAGTGAAGCAAGAGCGGTCAGCACAGAACTAGTCATTGCCAAGAAGTCAAGGAACTATACGGTAATAGTTCTATGGTCCACTGGTGTGGCTAAAGTTTGAGTCATTAAAGGTTTAATAGTATAAAAATGCTTCAGTTGCCTGCCTCGGTCGACAGGCCAACAAACACATCGTTTCGAGTCATAAATATTTCGTAATTCACAGTATTTCAGCGCCCGCGAACCTACTGATTTTCTCTCTTGTACCAGGGTAGGAAACTGATGGAATTTGGCAGCTGTTATCTGTCGTTTATTACTGCATGACTGCATATGTAGTGTTTTTCCTAAGGCGAACGAAGTCCAAAGTAAATAGATCCTAATTTTCCCATTTTTAGTGCAAATTCGTGTAAAACAAGTGCTTTAATCACGCGTTTTCACTGCTAGAATACATTCTGCATGAAATGAGACGGTTTTCATGTATACAGCAGACCGAGACCGAAAGTAGGGGTTTACTTTGCGGGCAAGAGCAAATATGCGCCATGACCAGCACTGACTAGCATTTCATTAGAATAATTCAAACAAATAAAACTTTGACTAAAGTTTACAGTAAAGCGACCGTAGAGCCTAAATTTAGCCCAGCAAATAGATAGGATGTGGCTTTAATTAAATGTCTATATTTCTGCAATATCTAGAATTTTTACTGAAAAAAGTAAAGAACTTTGATAAGAAATAAATCTTATACAGTAATATTGTGCAGAAGTCGGACACCAATGCGAAGGAAAAGAAAAGCAGCACATACTGCAAAGGTATGATTTCAGTGTAACAATATACAGTGAAATATTCAATTCATATGTTAAAGAGACAGTTTAGAAACCTTTTCGTTGTCTTCGGTCGTTCACTGGAATACTAATAGATAATAATAAAAGCAGAAATTGTAGTAACAAAAAATGTGCATGCTATATCTTCACTCCAGTGAGATTCGAACCCACACTCTCACATGTTTGAATTAAATTTGAAATTATTAAATGAGTGTGCTAACCTTTAGACCACTTTGGGTCCCTAGAAAAATAACACTTTGTATTCTTTATATTTTGAAAATTCGACAATTGGATAATTGCACCAATTATATGTATATATACTGGACATTCGTTCGCACGAAAACTATTTATAGAATATCTGCCGTGGTCGAGAGGTTAACGCACTGGACTTCGAGTTTAGCGACCCCGGTTCAAACCCGGACTTTGGTGCAGTTGTTTTGGGGTAATTTTTTTTTTCATTTTAAATATTTGGTTTCATTACCCGAAGTAAATCATACCTTTTTCCCGCCTGGTCTGTTATTCACTTTTATTTAAAAATGCAAAGAAATCAGAATAAAAGTCGATTGGCGATTTCGTTTGAGAAAGACATATTTCATGACGGCTGCTGTTCATTTAATGCTAGTATCTATGTAAAATATATACCATCTCGTAGGTGATACATACAGTTCACTTGAAGCCATAAACAAATGCTCTTGTCACAAGAGTGAAGCAAGAGCGGTCAGCACAGAACTAGTCATTGCCAAGAAGTCAAGGAACTATACGGTAATAGTTCTATGGTCCACTGGTGTGGCTAAAGTTTGAGTCATTAAAGGTTTAATAGTATTAAAATGCTTCAGTTGCCTGCCTCGGTCGACAGGCCAACAAACACATCGTTTCGAGTCATAAATATTTCGTAATTCACAGTATTTCAGCGCCCGCGAACCTACTGATTTTCTCTCTTGTACCAGGGTAGGAAACTGATGGAATTTGGCAGCTGTTATCTGTCGTTTATTACTGCATGACTGCATATGTAGTGTTTTTCTAAGGCGAACGAAGTCCCAAAGTAAATAGATCCTAATTTTTCCCATTTTAGTGCAAATTCGTGTAAACAAGTGCTTTAATCACGCGTTTTCACTGCTAGAATACATTCGCATGAAATGAGACGGTTTTCATGTATACAGCAGACCGAGACCGAAAGTAGGGGTTACTTTGCGGGCAAGAGCAAATATGCGCCTGACCAGCACTGACTAGCATTTCATTAGAATAATTCAAACAAATAAACTTTGACTAAAGTTTACATAAAGCGACCGTAGAGCCTAATTTAGCCCAGCAAATAGATGGATGTGGCTTTAATTAAATGTCTATATTTCTGCAATATCTAGAATTTTTACTGAAAAAAGTAAAGAACTTTGATAAGAAATAAATCTTATACAGTAATATGTGCAGAAGTCGGACACAATGCGAAGGAAAAGAAAAGCAGCACATACTGCAAAGGTATGATTTCAGTGTAACAATATACAGTGAAATATTCAATTCATATGTTAAAGAGACAGTTTACAAACCTTTTCGTTGTCTTCGGTCGTTCACTGGAATACTAATAGATAATAATAAAGCAGAAATTGTAGTAACAAAAAAGTGCATGCTATATCTTCACTCCAGTGAGATTCGAACCCACACTCTCACATGTTTGAATTAATTTGAAATTATTAAATGAGTGTGCTAACTTAGACCACTTTGGGTCCCTAGAAAAATAACACTTGTATCTTTATATTTTGAAAATTCGACAATTGGATTATTGCACCAATTATATGTATATATATGGACATTCGTTCGCACGAAAACTATTTATAGAATATCTGCCGTGGTCGAGGGTTAACGCACTGGACTTCGAGTTTAGCGACCCCGGTTCAAACCGGACTTTGGTGCAGTTGTTTTGGGTAATTTTTTTTTTTCATTTTAAATATTTGGTTTCATTACCCGAAGTAAATAATACCTTTTTCCCGCCGGTCTGTTATTCACTTTTATTTAAAAATGCAAAGAAATCAGAATAAAAGTCGATCGGCTATTTCGTTTGAGAAAGACTATTTCATGACGGTGCTGTTCATTTAATGCTAGTATCTATGTAAAATATATACAATCTGTAGGTGATACATACATTTCACTTGAAGCCATAAACAAATGCTCTTGTCACAAGAGTGAAGCAAGAGCGGTCAGCACAGAACTAGTCATTGCCAAGAAGTCAAGGAACTATACGGTAATAGTTCTATGGTCCACTGGTGTGGCTAAAGTTTGAGTCATTAAAGGTTTAATAGTATTAAAATGCTTCAGTTGCCTGCCTCGGTCGACAGGCCAACAAACACATCGTTTCGAGTCATAAATATTTCGTAATTCACAGTATTTCGCGCCCGCGAACCTACTGATTTTCTCTCTTGTACCAGGGTAGGAAACTGATGGAATTTGGCACTGTTATCTGTCGTTTATTACTGCATGACTGCATATGTAGTGTTTTTCCTAAGGCGAACGAAGTCCAAAGTAAATAGATCCTAATTTTCCCATTTTTAGTGCAAATTCGTGTAAAACAAGTGCTTTAATCACGCGTTTTCACTGCTAGAATACATTCTGCTGAAATGAGACGGTTTTCATGTATACAGCAGACCGAGACGAAAGTAGGGTTTACTTTGCGGGCAAGAGCAAATATGCGCCATGACCAGCACTGACTAGCATTTCATTAGAATAATTCAACAAATAAAACTTTGACTAAAGTTTACAGTAAAGCGACCGTAGAGCCTAAATTTAGCCCAGCAAATAGATAGGATGTGGCTTTAATTAAATGTCTATATTTCTGCAATATCTAGAATTTTTACTGAAAAAAGTAAAGAACTTGATAAGAAATAATCTTATACAGAATATTGTGCGAAGTCGGACACCATGCAAGGAAAGAAAAGCAGCACATACTGCAAGGTATGATTTCAGTGTAACAATATACAGTGAAATATTCAATTCATATGTTAAAGAGACAGTTTAGAAACCTTTTCGTTGTCTTCGGTCGTTCACTGGAATACTAATAGATATAATAAAAGCAGAAATTGAGTAACAAAAAATGTGCATGCTATATCTTCATCCAGTGAGATTCGAACCCACACTCTCACATGTTTGAATTAAATTTGAAATTATTAAATGAGTGTGCTAACCTTTAGACCGATTGGGTCCCTAGAAAATAACACTTGTAGTCTTTATATTTTGAAAATTCAACAATTGGATAATTGCACCAATTATATGTATATATACTGGACATTCGTTCGCACGAAAACTATTTATAGAATATCTGCCGTGGTCGAGAGGTTAACGCACTGGACTTCGAGTTTAGCGACCGGTCAAACCCGGACTTTGGTGCAGTTGTTTTGGGGTAATTTTTTTCATTTAAATATTTGGTTTCATTACCCGAAGTAAATCATACCTTTTCCCGCCTGGTCTGTTATTCACTTTTATTTAAAAATGCAAAGAAATCAGAATAAAAGTCGATGGCGATTTCGTTTGAGAAAGACATATTTCATGACGGCTGCTGTTCATTTAATGCTAGTATCTATGTAAAATATATACCATCTCGTAGGTGATACATACAGTTCACTTGAAGCCATAAACAAATGCTCTTGTCACAAGAGTGAAGCAAGAGCGGTCAGCACAGAACTAGTCATTGCCAAGAAGTCAAGGAACTATACGGTAATAGTTCTATGGTCCACTGGTGTGGCTAAAGTTTGAGTCTTTAAAGGTTTAATAGTATAAAAATGCTTCAGTTGCCTGCCTCGGTCGACAGGCCAACAAACACATCGTTTCGAGTCATAAATATTTCGTAATTCACAGTATTTCAGCGCCCGCGAACCTACTGATTTTCTCTCTGTACCAGGGTAGGAAACTGATGGAATTTGGCAGCTGTTATCTGTCGTTTATTATGCATGACTGCATATGTAGTGTTTTCCTAAGGCGAACGAAGTCCAAGTAAATAGATCCTAATTTTCCCATTTTTAGTGCAAATTCGTGTAAAACAAGTGCTTTAATCACGCGTTTTCACTGCTAGAATACATTCTGCATGAAATGAGACGGTTTTCATATATAAAGCAGACCGAGACGACCGAAAGTAGGGGCTTACTCTGCGGGCAAGATCAAATATGCGCCATGACCAACACTGACTAGCATTTCATTAGAATAATTCAAACAAATAAAACTTTGACTAAAGTTTACAGTAAAGCGACCGTTGAGCCTAAATTTAGCCCAGGAAGTAGATAGGATGTGGCTTTAATTAAATGTCTATATTTCTGCAATATCTAGAATTTTTACTGAAAGAAGTAAAGAACTTTGATAAGAAATAAATCTTATACAGTAATATTGTGCAGAAGTCGGACACCAATGCGAAGGAAAAGAAAAGCAGCACTACTGCAAAGGTATGATTTCAGTGTAACAATATACAGTGAAATATTCAATTCATATGTTAAAGAGACAGTTTAAAACTTTTCGTTGCTTCGGTCGTTCACTGGAATACTAATAGAGATAATAAAAGCAGAAATTGTAGTAACAAAAAATGTGCATGCTATATCTTCACTCCAGTGAGATTCGAACCCACACTCTCACATGTTTGAATTAAATTTGAAATTATTAAATGAGTGTGCTAACCTTTAGACCACTTTGGGTCCCTAGAAAAATAACACTTTGTATTCTTTATATTTTGAAAATTCGACAATTGGATAATTGCACCAATTATATGTATATATACTGGACATTCGTTCGCACGAAAACTATTTATAGAATATCTGCCGTGGTCGAGAGGTTAACGCACTGGACTTCGAGTTTAGCGACCCCGGTTCAAACCCGGACTTTGGTGCAGTTGTTTTGGGGTAATTTTTATTTTTTTCGTTTTAAATATTTGGTTTCATTACCCGAAGTTAATCATACCTTTTTCCCGCCTGGTCTGTTATTCACTTTTATTTAAAAATGCAAAGAAATCAGAATAAAAGTCGATCGGCGATTTCGTTTGAGAAAGACATATTTCATGACGGCTGCTGTTCATTTAATGCTAGTATCTATGTAAAATATATACCATCTCGTAGGTGATACATACAGTTCACTTGAAGCCATAAACAAATGCTCTTGTCACAAGAGTGAAGCAAGAGCGGTCAGCACAGAACTAGTCATTGCCAAGAAGTCAAGGAACTATACGGTAATAGTTCTATGGTCCACTGGTGTGGCTAAAGTTTGAGTCATTAAAGGTTTAATAGTATAAAAATGCTCCAGTTGCCTGCCTCGGTCGACAGGCCAACAAACACATCGTTTCGAGTCATAAATATTTCGTAATTCACAGTATTTCAGCGCCCGCGAACCTACTGATTTTCTCTCTTGTACCAGGGTAGGAAACTGATGGAATTTGGCAGCTGTTATCTGTCGTTTATTACTGCATGACTGCATATGTAGTGTTTTTCCTAATGCGTAAGAAGTCCAAAGTAAATAGATCCTAATTTTCCCATTTTTAGTGCAAATTCGTGTAAAACAAGTGCTTTAATCACGCGTTTTCACTGCTAGAATACATTCTGCATGAAATGAGACGGTTTTCATATATACAGCAGACCGAGACCGAAAGTAGGGATTTACTTTGCGGGCAAGAGCAAATATGCGCCATGACCAGCACTGACTAGCATTTCATTAGAATAATTCAAACAAATAAAACTTTGACTAAAGTTTACAGTAAAGCGACCGTAGAGCCTAAATTTAGCCCGGAGTATAGATAGGATGTGGCTTTAATTAAATGTCTATATTTCTGCAATATCTAGAATTTTTACTGAAAAAGTAAAGAACTTTGATAAGAAATAAATCTTATACAGTAATATTGTGCAGAAGTCGACACCAATGCGAAGGAAAGAAAAGCAGCACATACTGCAATGGTATGATTTCAGTGTAACAATATACAGTGAAATATTTAATTCATATGTTAAAGAGACAGTTTAGAAACCTTTTCGTTTTCTTCGGTTGTTCACTGGAATACTAATAGATAATAATAAAAGCAGAAATTGTAGTAACAAAAAATGTGCATGCTATATCTTCACTCCAGTGAGATTCGAACCCACACTCTCACATGTTTGAATTAAATTTGAAATTATTAAATGAGTGCGCTAACCTTTAGACCACTTTGGGTCCCTAGAAAAATAACACTTTGTATTCTTTATATTTTGAAAATTCGACAATTGGATAATTGCACCAATTATATGTATATATACTGGACATTCGTTCGCACGAAATCTATTTATAGAATATCTGCCGTGGTCGAGAGGTTAACGCACTGGACTTCGAGTTTAGCGACCCCGGTTCAAACCCGGACTTTGGTGCAGTTGTTTTGGGGTAATCTTTATTTTTTCGTTTTAAATATTTGGTTTCATTACCCGAAGTAAATCATACCTTTTTCCCGCCTGGTCTGTTATTCACTTTTATTTAAAAATGCAAAGAAATCAGAATAAATGTCGATCGGCGATTTCGTTTGAGAAAGACATATTTCATGACGGCTGCGTTATTTAATGTAGTATCTATGTAAAATATATACATCTCGTAGTGATACATACATTCACTTGAAGCCATAAACAAATGCTCTTGTCACAAGAGTGAAGCAAGAGCGGTCAGCACAGAACTAGTCATTGCCAAGAAGTCAAGGAACTATACGTAATAGTTCTATGGTCCACTGGTGTGGCTAAGTTTGAGTCATTAAAGGTTAATAGTATAAAAACGCTCCAGTTCCTTCCTCGGTCGACAGGCCAACAAACACTCGTTTCGAGTCATAAATATTTCGTAATTCACAGTATTTCAGCGCCCGCGAACCTACTGATTTTCTCCTGTACCAGGGTAGGAAACTGATGGAATTTGGCAGCTGTTATCTGTCGTTTATTACTGCATGACTGCATATGTAGTGTTTTTCCTAATGCGTAAGATGTCCAAAGTAAATAGATCCTAATTTTCCCATTTTTAGTGCAAATTCGTGTAAAACAAGTGCTTTAATCACGCGTTTTCACTGCTAGAATACATTCTGCATGAAATGAGACGGTTTTCATATATACAGCAGACCGAGACCGAAAGTAGGGATTTACTTTGCGGGCAAGAGCAAATATGCGCCATGACCAGCACTGACTAGCATTTCATTAGAATAATTCAAACAAATAAAACTTTGACTAAAGTTTACAGTAAAGCGACCGTAGAGCCTAAATTTAGCCCAGCAAATAGATAGGATGTGGCTTTAATTAAATGTCTATATTTCTGCAATATCTAGAATTATTACTGAAAAAAGTAAAGAACTTTGATAAGAAATAAATCTTATACAGTAATATTGTGTAGAAGTCGGACACCAATGCGAAGGAAAAGAAAAGCAGCACATACTGCAATGGTATGATTTCAGTGTAACAATATACAGTGAAATATTTAATTCATATGTTAAAGAGACAGTTTAGAAACCTTTTCGTTTTCTTCGGTTGTTCACTGGAATACTAATAGATAATAATAAAAGCAGAAATTGTAGTAACAAAAAATGTGCATGCTATATCATCTTCACTCCAGTGAGATTCGAACCCACGCTCTCACTTGTTTGAATTAAATTTGAAATTATTAAATGAGTGTGCTAACCCTATCCTTTAGACCTCTTTGGGTCCCTAGAAAAATATCACTTTGTATTCTTTATATTTTGAAAATTCGACAATTGGATAATTGCACCAATTATATGTATATATACTAGACATTCGTTCGCACGAAATCTATTTATAGAATATCTGGCGTGGTCGAGAGGTTAACACACTGGACTTCGAGTTTAGCGACCCCGGTTCAAACCCGGACTTTGGTGCTGTTGTTTTGGGGTAATTTTTGTTTTGTTTTTTTTTTTTTTTCGTTTTAACTATTTGGTTTCATTACCCAAAGTAAATCATACTTTTTTCCCGCCTGGTCTGTTATTCGCTTTTATTTAAAAATGCAACGAAATCGGAATAAAAGTCGATCGGCGATTTCGTTTGAGAAAGACATATTTCATGACGGCTGCTGTTCATTTAATGCTAGTATCTATGTAAAATATTTACCATCTCGTAGGTGATACATACAGTTAACTTTAAGCCATAACCAAATGCTCTTGTCACAAGAGTGAAGCAAGAGCGGTCAGCACAGAACTAGTCATTGCCAAGAAGTCAAGGAACTGTACGGTAATAGTTCTATGGTTCACTGGTGTGGCTAAAGTTTGAGTCATTAAAGGTTTAATAGTATAAAAATGCTTCAGTTGCCTGCCTCGGTCGACAGGCCAACAAACACATCGTTTCGAGTCATAAATATTTCGTTATTCATAGTATTTCAGAGCCCGCGAACCTACTGATTTTCTCACTTGTACCAGGGTAGGAAACTGATGGAATTTGGCAGCTGTTATCTGTCGTTTATTACTGCATGACTGCATATGTAGTGTTTTTCCTAATGCGAAAGAAGTCTAAAGTAAATAGATCCTAATTTTCCCATTTTTAGTGCAAATTCGTGTAAAACAAGTGCTTTAATCACGCGTTTTCACTGCTAGAATACATTCTGCATGAAATGAGACGGTTTTCATATATGCAGCAGAACGAGACCGAAAGTAGGGGTTTACTTTGCAGGCAAGAGCAAATATGCGCCATGACCAGCACTGACTGACATTTCATTAGAATAATAAGAGTTTTGTGTCTTTGTTAAATGATGTTGAGATTGAAGTTTTACATGAGCACATTTTTGCATATTAGTGGGAATTCTCTAAACTTGATAATACAAATATGTCAAAACCGTCCATTATGGTACTGATCCTGTTGAATAAAACATATATATTTACTGCCGTCTTAGAGACAAGCTTTGCATTTTTAGAGTTTTGTTCTTCATTTTTAAATTTCATATTCAAATCTGTAATAAGATCCCCTCTGTATTTCTTTGAAATATGAAATTGATAATCATATTTCCAGCCTTAGGGTTCAAAGAAATTGAAGAAATGTTGATAAAAGTGCCTTCCTTGAAAATGTTTTGAACTTAATTCTTGTTTTTATTGGTGTCACATTCTAATGCCTTCATAAAATATTCATATTTGTCTTGGTTTTTGGATATGGTAATTTGTTTTGGACGTTTCTGTGAGCCAGGAATAAAATAATTAAGTTGAGATACATTTTTAGCTCGACTATTCGAAGAAAACGGGAACTATCCTACACGCCCCAGCGTCGACGTGAGCGTTAGCGTGAGCGTCACACAAATGTTAAAGTTTGCGTACCACCCCAAATATTTTCAAAGTCCATTGAGATATTGCTTTCATATTTTGCAGACTTGTTTACCATCTTGACCCCAGTCTGTAAAAAGGAGGAGGCAACTCTATCAAGCATTTTGACTGAATTATGACCCCTTTTCAACTTACATTGGATTTTAACTACACTTACAATTGTGTACCACCCCAAATATTTACATTGGATTTTAACTACACTTACAATTGTGTACCACCCCAAATATTTTCAAAGTCCATTGAGATATTGCTTTCATATTTTGCCTACTTGTTTACCATCATGACCCCAGTCTGTAAAAAGGAGGAGGCAATTCTATCAAGCATTTTGACTCAATTATGGTCCCTTTTCGACTTAGAATAAATGTTAAAGTTTGCGTACCACCCCAGATATTTTCAAAGTCCATTGAGATATTGCTTTCATATTTTGCATACTTGTTTACCATCATGATCTTAGTCTATTAAAAAGGAGGAGGCAACTGTATCAAGCATTTTGACTGAATTATGGCCCCTTTTCAACTTAAAATATGCTAATTGCAATGTTAAAGTTTTACTAATTACTTATATTATACTATCAAGCACTGAGAATAGTCGAGCGCGCTGTCCACTGACAGCTCTTGTTATGTATGCCTGGTATTCATATTGTTGTCCTAAACATAATGCAAGGATGTGCTTAGAAAGTCATGTTTAGTTCTTGATTTTTATGACTTGAATATTGTTACAGAAGAATTACCATTAATACCTGACCCATTGTTCAGCTTTTATGACCCAGTTCCAATGAATAATGAATATGCAGATTTTGATATTTTTATCACTATATTTATTAATGCATCCAATGGTGTTACATTACTTTTAAAGATAATCTTATTATATTATCTATTTAATTAAATTCTACTTCCACAACAAATATTAGCTGAGAATGTAAAAGGTAGTTCTG
The DNA here is from genome assembly GCF_021730395.1 of Mercenaria mercenaria. NCBI lineage: Eukaryota > Metazoa > Mollusca > Bivalvia > Venerida > Veneridae > Mercenaria > Mercenaria mercenaria. The sequence goes on along the minus strand of NC_069366.1, from coordinate 23,121,825 downwards.
GGTTTGAGATTGTAAGAAGGTTGATGAATTCTTTTGGCATGAAACTGTTGATATCTGCAATATTCTGTTACATCTTAACTATATTATATATAATCACTTATGGGACTGGCATGTTATCCATCATTGTTTTGAAGTTTCATTAAAGATAAAAAGAATGAATTGCTTCCTTTGTTATTCTTTTAAATTTCTATGCCCCCGGCATCTACTGATGTGGGAGGAATATAGTGATTGTCCTGTCCGTACGAGGTTAACCAAATGGGACCGTTTCGTCTAGCATCAATACCCCTTACTAGAATGACTTGATACTAATGCAGATGTATCCTGTGATCATTCCTCATCTTCAGACATCACCTGTACTCAGTTTGACCTGAACCTTGAACTTAACCTCGTTTTGGACTTAGCTTGCTTTGTATCGACAAGGATGCCACCGGGGGGCATCAAGCGTTTATTGAACGCAGCTACTTGTTTTTCTACCATTCTTGCCTGGTAAGTCTCAAATGTGGTTCAGGGACAACAACTTGTGTATGTAATAAATTGGAACCACTGCCTTACCCTTGCATGATAATAAGAAGCAACTAATATGGTCTGAACACATGGTGCTGCTGTATCTCTCTTCTTTTTAGCTCACCTTAGCCAAAGGCTCAAGGTGAGCTTTTGTGATTTCTCAATGTCTGTCGTGTTTCAACAATTTCTAAAAATATCTTCTTCAAAACCACTGGGCAGATTTACACCAAACTTCACAGGAATGATCCTTGGGTCCATGAATGAGCCAAAATTTGTTAATTTTTACCTTGTGAACACAATGGAAGTGACATTTTACATTGGATTTTAACTACACTTACAACTTAAGTCACAATAATATCTCGGTTCCTTTCAAAAACCGGCTAGATTCCATCAAGGGTTCTAGAGTTACTGCCCCTTAAGGGGAAAAAAAAATTCTATATAAGCCCTTTCAGCCATATAGAGGTTTCATTTACGCTTTGATTTGAAATCAAAGAATAAGTTTATTTACACTCTAGGGGGCACATTTTTTATTCTATCTTCATAAAACTGAGTCAGAATGTAAAGTATTGGATGATATAAATTTTGGGTCACATGGGGTCAAAAACTAGGTCACTAGGTCAAGTCAAAGGAAAAGCTTGTATACACAAGAGGCCACTTTTTTGCTCCAATCTCGAAACTGTGAGAATGTTTTCATGATATCTTGGACAAGTTCAAATCTGGGTCATGTGGGGTAAAAAATTAGGTCACTAGGTCAAACCAAAGAAAATGCTTGTCTACACTCAAGAGGCCTCATTTTTGGTCCAATCTTGATGAAAATTGGTCAGAATATTTGTCTCCATGAAATCACTAGGTAAGATAAAACAGTTTTACATTGTTATGGTGTGTTACCCTGGTGAGCGACTCAGGGTCATCTTGGCCATCTTGTTATTATACTAGATTTGCAATTATCAATTTAATTATTACTACACCAGATTGATGATAAGAAAAGTGAACACATTGGATTAACACAAGAATAATTCTAGTTTTATAAATCTATTCATAAAACTCGTAGCTAAAAGTGCTTACATGTCTATACATAGTAAACGTAAACAGATTATATTATACACAAAGCCTGCAGTCTCCCTTGTCTTATGATACACTTGTAGGTTCCACAATCTGCTTATGACTGTCGCATATAACATTCAAGTTGATTCCAGTGTATTCATAAGTAAATAAAAATTAACAAAATTTCAAAGTTTTATTTCTCCATCAAAAATTAAATCCAAACTTCCTAAAATTGACTAAATTTCAAAATTATTTCAAATCTTAAGAAGAAATGTAAACTAGAAGAGCGACAAAATAACGTGTAAGCCCATATTTATGGGCAAGCAATAATTGCTGCCGTATGAATGGTCAATAATTTTTCCCAAGATATACGTTAGATTTATGGGCTCATGCATCAAATGCAAGAAATTGAGATGCGAAGAACTCTAGCAGCTATATTGGATAATAATGCAAGAAATGGAATGCATGTCACCAAATATTATCATAAAGAACTTAAACTAGAGCAAAAACTACATATTATCAGTACTTGCCTAATTGCAAATTATGTCATCAAAAACCGACAACAAAAACGTACTAATTAGACTAAAGGAAAAACTTCAATCTTATCCATAAAGTTCAAATTACAAATACTGGGTACTTAAATCAAGTGTGTAAGAATTGACATGGAAATGACACAATTTCTTCCAATAGCTGCTAAAGTTCTTCACATCTCGGGGTCATTTCTAAATTTACATCTAGGTTAAAATATAAAATTTATTTACAACATATTAAAGATAGAAATAATCATATCAAAATAAAATATATGTATTTAGAAACATGTATTTTTTTACAGCAACTTGGTTTCTAGTCCGCAAAAATTATACAATAATTGTTTTGCTGGTATCTTTATCAATATTGATCCGATTAACTTGAAACTTACTCCTAAGTTGCATATTAAGATACTGTCTAAATAAGTATCATTAAAACAGTAAATTCTCAAAGATATTTCACAAAAAACAATATATTCACATGCAAAAACCCAGGTTTACTACATCAGCAAAGCAAAAACTGATAAGCCCATATTACGTTTAGACAAGCATCTAAATGCTGCAGTCTGATTGATCAATGACATTTTCCCAAATATGCAAAACATTTTCTCATCAAATGCAAGAAATAAAATGCATGTCATCAAAAACTAATAACAAAAACTTAAACTAGAGCAAAACTTCATTTTATCAGTACTTGCCTAATTGCAAATACCTTATCGGTAATCAGGTATCAAAAAATAACACAATTTCTCCCAAAAAATCCAGTACGACCATCAAAATTAAGATCTTCACATCTAAGGGCCATTTTTAGCTCGACTTTTCGAAGAAAAAGTAGAGCTATAATAAACTAATTGTACTCGCCCCAGCGTACAATGGTGGTTAAAGTTTTTGATAAAATCAAATATCTCTGTTACTTTCAAAGCTATTGACTTGAAACTTAAAATAGTTATTTACTATCAAAGTCTACACCAGAAGAAACAATCCCCATAACTCTGATTTGAATTTTGACAGAATTATGCCCCATTTTAACTTAGAATTTTTTGTTAAATTTTTTGATAAAGTCAAATATCTCTGTTACTATTAAAGCTTTTCACTTGAAACTCAAAATAGTTATTTGCTATCAAAATCTACACCAGGAGACACAATTCCCATAACTCTAGTTTGAATTTTGACAGAGTTATACCCCTTTTTAACTCAGAATGTTTGGTTAAAAATTTTGATAAAGTCAAATATCTCTGTTACTATCAAAGCTTTTGACTTGAAACTTAAAATACTTGTTTACCATCAAAGTCTACACCAGGAGAAACAATCCCCATAACTCTGATTTGAATTTTTACAGAATTATGTCCCTTTCTAACTATGAGTTTTTTGTTAAAATTTTTGATAAAGTCAAATATCTCTATTACTATTAAAGCTTTTGACTTGAAACTCAAAATAGTTGTTTATTATCAAAGTCTACACCAGGAGACACAATCCCCAATACTGTGATTTGAATTTTGACAGAGTTATGTCCCTTTTTAACTTGGATTTTTGTTTACTGGCAAAGCTCTAATTCAGAGTCAAGCACTGAGAAAAGTCGAGCGCGCTGTCTTACTGACAGCTCTTGTTAAGGATTACTTCTAAAAATATATATAATTCAGTGTAACTAAAAATAACATCATTTATGGGATAGTAAAATTTTCATCGTAAAAATATTAATGAATTATTTTAATTGGCCTGCTCTAGCTATAGATGAAATCCATTAGCAGACATGTAAGCAAAGGTGCAGTTTTTCATGTTCTCTAAATTTGCATAAAGGTTAAAACATACAGTTTATTTACATACAAATAATCACAAGTGAATACAAAATATGTGTTAAGAAGCATGTATTTGTTTTAACAGCAACTCAGTTCCTAATCGGGGAAAATTATACAATGTTATAGCCCATAACTTTTTTAATATCAATTGGATTAACTTAAATCTTACACTAAAAGATGCTCTAAGTCACTTTTTTCAAAACTACCAAACAGTAAATTCACCAAGAAATTTACATACTGTGAAATCATTAATATTAGTGGGGACTAATTTTCATGGATTTTGTGGCTTAGTTAATCCATGAAATTTAATCCCAGAGAACAAGTAAAATTCCTGTCCATTTTATGTTCAAAAGTTGAAACCCACGAATTCATATCCCGATGAAATTGCCGTTATGACCAAAAACATGAAATTTCATGCCCACAAAATTTAATGATTTTACAGTACATGTATATTTCTTTTCCAATGTCCAGATTTACATCACACACAATAACTTAACTACTGAAAAATAACATTTTCTTTTGTGTATCATTTAAAAGTGTTGACTTCATGACATCTGTGCACCTGTTCTTAGTTAAGTAATCCTGTTATGTCAAGAGCCTCTGTGGCTACTGACTTCAACCGATGTGGGTCCAAGCCTTACTCTGGGCGTTGAATTCTTCATGTGAGGAAGCCATCCAGATGGCTTACGGAAGGTCGGTTGTTCTACCAAGGTGCTCGTCCATGATGAAATAATGCAAAGAGGTGCACCCGAGGTCTTCCTCCACCATCAAAGCTGGAAAGTCACCTTGTGACCTATAATTGTGTCAGTGTGACGTTAAACCCAACTAAAAAATCCTGCTATGTTACTGAAAAGCCATGGCATTTTACCTAATGCGCAGTAATACACAGTTTTCAGCTGTAAATGAACAGATGACATGTAAATAAAAGAGATAAGCTGAAAAATGTTATGTGGGGGAATGGACTAGTCGAGTCTCAAAAGACTGAGTTTGTCCATTCTTCCACTTAATAGTTAGTTTAGGGCTTTCCTCACAGACATTTGGTCAGGACTCACCCATCCCATTCTGCCCCTGCTTACTGTTGGCCAATATATTTTTTTTTTCGTTTCAACATGAATCGAGCTTAGGTGACAATCATAGAATATCTTTTATTAAATTTTCAGTATGTTTTAAAATTGCACATTTTTCCATCAGTGCTCTATATTACAAGAGAGAGATATGATGCTCTTGTTAAAACAAATAGTGGATACACATGATATAAAGCGGTGCTGTCAATTAACATGTTTAACTGATTTTGATTGTGGTCCTACGAAAATGTGTATAAGACCTTTATTTTTATTTTTTGAAATTCAGTAAAATTTTGGTATATTGTGTATTAATAAACTGATTTGGCTATTACATTTCAATACTGTCAATATGCATTCTTGTCTTTCTTTTTTATTTTTCATTTTATGTGAAACATGCAAAATTTTGTCCCTAAGTATATATTTGATAGTCCACCTGAAGTTCTTATAGTGTTTGAATTATTAATGTTCTTATTGTGTATGTTCCTGTTTTCATGCTTGTTGAAAAGTCTGTAAACAGGAAGTTTTTTATGTTTGTAAAAGAAATCAAACTTAAAAGGACTTTCATACAGGACTTTGTGGCAGAATGATTAAGGTCACTTACTAGTAGAATCATTTGCCCCTCAGCTTTCTGTGTGTCAGTTCTTGCTTAGTGTGTCAAACAAGGAAGCCATCAAACTGTTGAAGGTCAGTGGTTCTACCCAGGTGCATGCTTATGCCTGAAACAGTACCTGGAGGGCACATAGGGTTTTCATCTGTCATTAAAGCTGGAATGTCGCCATATGACCCACGTTGTGTCAGTATCTTATGAGGTCATTCAGTGTTTCTAGCTGTGGTGTCGATCAGCAGCAGATAATGTGTCTTACTCCAGCTCATAGACTTTTACAGTATTGCTTACATCATGAGTAACAACTAGTTTGTTGTGGTGAGAATCAAAGCAGACCGATAATGGAAGTTGTTCTGTTTTGAATATGCCTAACTTTGTTTTTAGATCCTCACTTATCTGGACAATATTTGATGATCCAAATCCACAGACCAGTATGTTTCCTTTCTTATCTGTACATACTCCCTGAGGACAAACTAAATCAGGATCAGTAAATGTTGATAGAAAATTTCCCTGTACGTCTAGAGTTATCACACCTTTTTCATTATCAGCCACATACACACAGTCCCTGTTTGTACTCACACTTATATGTCTACTGGAAGTGAAAACTGGTTTGCCAAACTTGTCATTTGTAATTTTATGTAACATGGTGCCACTTATATCATGAATATAAACTGTTTTCTCTTGATCAGATATGAAAAACTTCCCATCAGTGAAGGCCAAACCAGAACAGTGATGATCAATCTTCAGTTTCCTTGTTGTTGTCATCTTGTCTCCTAGTGATACAAACTGTATTATTCTGTTGTTCAGACTTACTGCAGCTTCTTGTTTACTGGTGAGACATACATCAATAGGTCCTGCCTCCAGATCTTTTTGATCTGTGATGGTATATGTAGACATATTCAGATGTTTCAACTTTTTACTATATAAATCAGCAAGCAGCAAGGAACCATCTTCAGTAAAACAGGATCCATATATTCTACATGTAGTTTTGTCTTCTTTAAGCTTAATATCAATATTCCTGTGCTGTTTCGCTTTGTATGCTGTGCTTCTTGGCTTGTAAGTTGCTTCTGCTGTAGACAACTGTCCTAATAATTTCTGCTGCTTTAGGTAGTTTTTTATTTTCATATCAGCAGAAAAACTTATTTTCGCTTCTGTTTGTTTTTGAATGGAGCTTGTGGAACTTTTAGTTTGAATAATTTTTTTCTGGGATGCTTTGACACATACAAATTCTTGGGCTTTATTTCCATTACACTTTTGCAGCTTGCCAATAGATTGTTCCAGGTCATCAATATACTCCTCAGCTTCTTTGATCTCGCTCTGTAGATCTCTTTCCATACTGTTAAACTGTGCATCAACTTCCTTGAGTGATTCAGTTTCAAGTCTCTTGAGTTCGGCTTCCAGTTCTTTTCTATAGTTTGAGATAGAATCAATTGCTCTCTGCTTTTGTTTCTTTAGCTCACTGATGATTTGTTGTTTGGCTTTCTTTATATCTTTTACCTCCTTCTTTGCTGCTAGGAGTTGTTTCTTGGTTTGATCAGAAGCTGACTGTTTGTACAGATTGTCAACTTCATCAGGAATGGAGTGTATATCCTGACATGTTCTGAAAAAAAGAGGTGAATCACTAATCCTGTAAACTCACATAATTATACAGGCTGTCTACCAATTATATTTTTATATGAAAGATTTCCAATATTTTATAGGTGTTACATATTTACCTAATATTTCTAATAATTTTCTTTTATTATATACCTATATAAATTGTGTAGAAAAATCGGCTTGTATTTCACAATTAAATATGAACAGGCAGAAAAAAATTCTGTATTCCGTACTGCAACTTCCATATTGTATGCTGCTGGACTACTTTCATTAATATGCATGGCAGACAAAGTTCTATAAATAGCTCAAATAAAACCTTCACTTAGTTCCATCTTAATATCAATAAACATTGAAGATTTCATTCAATAACAAAACAACAAACAAAAAGATAGAGGTATATAATAAAACAGTCATTATAACAGTAGCTAGATCTGGGGTTTTGTATTCGGTGCTCGTGGACTTTGCAAGGTCGGATCATACTCCAAAATCCACTAACGCTGAATACAGCATCCCAGATCGACCTACTGTTATAACTTTATTATATGTTTTGTGCATTATTGATAAACCAGAAACAGCGTTTTTGGGGTTCGATAGTGAGATATTTTTTCAAGGCGTATAAGTTATCATTAATTTAACATAGCAATGTCAAATGTTGACAAAAGTTTACTTTAAGTTTGTTTTGATGTAAAATCAACACAAGTTGAGAATTGCAGAAATCATTACATCTTGGAAATGTAACAGATCATCATAATCAGTATCCCGCAATTAACCTTGATTTATACTATCCCTGCAAAATCAGAACTTGCCTGTACAGATAAAAGGTGGTCAATCACATTTGAGCAACATCTTTTGACATTTTTTAGTTTAAGTTTATTTGTTTTGTTGGGTTAAACATCGCACCGACACAGTTGTAGATCGTATGGCGACTTTCCAGCAGTGTTGGCAGAGGAAGACCCCAGGTGCCCCTCCGTGCATTATTTCATCACGAACGGGCACCTGGGTAGAACCACCAGCTTTCCGTAAGCCAGCTGGATGGCTTCCTCACATGAAGAATTCAAAGTCTCGAGTGAGGCTCCAATCCACGTCAATGAAGGGCAAGTGATTTGAAGTCACCGACCTTAACCACTCGTCCGCGGATGCCTCATTTATTGTTAAAGATTTATTTAGGGAACAAAGAGAGCAATTACATCGAGTTAGATCCCTATTGGAAATGTATATTTTATTTCTTTTTATGGAATTTTGTAATTACCTCCCTTTATCATAAATTTATTTAAAAAGTGGACTATTTTAGTTTGACTTCAATATAATTTCTACTTTTACATTTGCATTTGACAAATATTGGGATATTTCAACTACCTGAAACAAAAGACAAGTTTTAAGACAGCGTGTAGCTTCAGATAAAACTTTAGCACTTATTTAAAGCAACTTATATCTGGCTCATTACAGTCGTGTTGTTTAATATACCTATAAATATTTATTGATAAAGTGATCAATTCACTGTGTTCTGCCAGGGTCTTTCAAAAGCCATTTTGAGTGACCCTGGTTCTGCTAAATTATCCGCATTTTAAAACAATTTAAAAGCTTTTTGTAGCATGAAAGTGAATGCACAAAGATGCGCACTGGTTACTCCGTGCGGTTGGATTATCATCAGACGACACTATATTTCGATCAACTGTCCTTTGATATTTTATCAGCTTGATATTTTGTCGTGTTAAAGTGTCATATCAACATTTTGTCTGTCCATGTGTTTTCATACAAGTTTTAAAGATTACACCAGAATTATCATCTTAAAAAGTTAATGTTAGGCAAACATTTATTTTTCCAGAATATCATACTACTTGAAAAAAATAGCTTTTTGTGAAAACTGTGATTTTGCAGTATGCTGCCTTCAAAGATTGCTTAATCTTTGTATATTAACTTGTAATTTAAAAGTATTTACCTGTGATTTGTAATTAAATCTAAATTTAAAGTATTTACCTGTAATTCACAGCTAGATCTAAAAGTATTTACCTGTAATTTATAGCTAGATCTAAAAGTACCTGTGATTTATAGCTAGATCTAAAAGTATTTACCTGTGATTTACAGCTAGATCTAAAAGTACCTGTGATTTATAGCTAGATCTAAAAGTATTTACCTGTGATTTATAGCTAAATCTAAAAGTATTTACCTGTGATTTGTAATTAAATCTAAAAGTATTTACCTGTAATTTACAGCTAGATCTAAAAGTATTTACCTGTGATTTATAGCTACACAGGTGGCACAGACAACCTCATCATGGTTCTTACAGAACATGTCCAAAAGTTTCGCTTTATGAATCGGGCATCTCTCTGTTGGAAAGGACAGTAAAGATGACCGTAGACCATGTGTACTGAAATCAGCTTTATCCAGCAATTTATGCCCTCTCATTAATGGAAAAGTTTTGTGGGTGTCTGTACATGGTATACAGAAATAGTCCTGACATTCTACACAATATTTTTCAGATTCTCGCATAATATTTTTCCCAGCACACACGCAACATTTGATGCCTGTTATTTCATCTGATGCATTATCACCACCCTTAGCTGCCATTTTATCCAGTTATCAATTTTACTTCCTTTTCACAATAATTTGAATAAGATTTAAGATTTATGTCTACTCAAATGTATCACTGGTATTGCAATAGATTTCACTTCCTTTTATAGAGTATTGAAATTTTATATAAAGTATAATTATCTTTGTACCTGTATATCTTATTCAGTCAATGTGAAGGCAGGACATGCTTTATGATTATAAACATGCCAAGATAAATTTAGAGTGGTATAAGGGACTAATCAGTGTTTAGTTTAAAGGTGGTCAATATCATTTAAGCAACATTTGTTTGTATATTCTATTAGAGATTTATTTCAGAAAATAAAAAGACCAATTACATAGAGTTAGATCCCTATTGGAATTGTATTATTACTTTTTAATTTTTATATATAGGATAAGATGTTGTGCGCTCGAGATAAGATGTCGAGTACTCGAAATAAGATGTTGTGCGCACGAGATAAGATGTTGTGTGCTCGAGACAAGATGTCGTGCACATGCAGTCCCTTTCCGGAATTCAATATATATATATGAGTACATTGACAATGGTTTTGTAGAATAATATATTTAATGCTGTATATGCTGTTTAATTTTCATGTAAAACAATTTTTTCTTTCTATGATTTGGTGATGTTCAAAATTTTTTCTCCGAAACATGGACCTAAGTCTTAATCACCTTTAAAAGAGTAATGTTATTTTAACATAACTTACAATCTGACTAAAGTACATCTCCTATTACGCTACGCATAGGATCTGACAACGAGCTATTGATGGCCTCGTTCTGACAACCCTTCCGCTAGCCAATCAAAAGTTAACTTACAACATTCTGCAAGCTTTAAAAAGCCTTGGTATTTGATATCAACAATTTTTATGTCGAAAGATGTCAGATAGCCGGTTAGCTCAGGCGGTAGCGCACTTGCTCTGTAAGCGAGAGGTCACGGGTTCGAGCCCTGGATTATCTGCAATTTTTTCTTACTCTTTGACATTCGAACAAGTTGTCTGATTGGTTCAAACAAAAATAGATTTGCGAAAATAAAAATAGCAATCTTGGAAATCCAAAATATACAGAAGACGAATGTGAATGGGTCGTTCTCAGATCTTCGTTTAGAAGATCAAGTACTTTAGTCAGATTGACATAACTTACACCTTAGCACAAAATCGCGGTTACATTTTGTGCAATGCAGTGACGCGGAACGTCGTGATGTCAGGCGGACTATTGCACGGTCAGCACCTTGTGAATCAGTTCTAGGCTTGACTTCTATACAGACACATGTATTTTCGCCACTTCAAAATGGACGAAAGGAGTTTAAAAAAATAGCCTTCGCAGTAAAAATTAAAGAAAAGAACGCCAAACTATTGAAAGAGATGGGAACTCTCATCAGGTATACAGGTGCCCCAAAACATATTTCTCGCTCAAACATTATTCCTAAATTCCAGCATAAAAGAAACGAAGAACAGTTCAAACACAACAGTTCACTTGGAAGCCGGAATGATCGAAAACACTAAAGAATCATTAAATGAAGCTTGAGACATGATGAAACATTGGCAAAAATTAATTCCGTTAGCTAATTTGTCGGATCTCGGTTGGAGACTCCTATTGGAGTATGAACAAAATTCTATTGCCGACAACAGCGATGACGAGAAAAGAATCTACAAAGCCAAGGCTCGAGCATCAAGGAAAGCACGTTCTGACAGGTCGAAAGGCGGGCGAAGTCATTTCAATCCTTTTCGGCGGTCAGTGGAGCCGAGGGTACCTGCTGCAACTCCCACCGTTTCCAGGGTTCAGCTAGCCAATCTGGTCAATGGCATCGTCCGGGTCTATGTTTGCGGAAAGAGTGGTCATTGGAAGGCCGAGTGTATAACTTAAACACCTCTGTTTCTAATAATAAGATATAAGTAGATTGTTTAATTCTGAGTTTTTCGGACAGGCCGGTGACTTTGCTACAAGTTGTTTATCCACCAGCGTATAGAAAATGGTGTTGTTTCAAATGTAAGTACAGTTTGTTAGGATCGGCCGCATAGCAGGTCAAACAAGAAATAAAGATAATTTCTCAAGTCAGTCGTTTAGCAAAACATGAAAGTAAGCGGAGGGAATGTTCTGATAACCATTATATTTTAAGTGTTGTGGAAAACAGGTACAAATTACTGTTCAGAAAGGTTCCTACCAACATTCATTTAAAGAACAACAGGCTCAATGAGTCTGCCAGGGACAATCCATTGTTTGTACCGAAAGAAATACAGTTATTGTTAGATAAATGTATTATATGGGAAGTTACTGAAAAACTGAGTGATAAATCCACTGACGGTACCGTAGCTTACAATAGTGATCGTTACTGACAGGCAAACCAAGATTGGTCCTAGACTGCAGGCATATAAATCCTCATTTGCATATATTCAAAATCTAGTTTGAAGACATATACATAGAGTCTGCATATGCAATCAAATAACTCTGACATGCATTTTAGCCAAATTATGCCCATTTTGGGTTTAGAAAATCCTAGTTAAAGTTCTGCATGCAACTAACTATCTCCAAAACTAATGCAGATATTGGTTTGAAAGATATTTTAACATTTAGGGTAATATTCCTGCTTCTGGGACAACATTTCGACTAGTCGAGCATTGGCTGTCTTACGGACAGCTCTTGTTTGTGGAGTTGTGGCCTTTTACGGTGTATAAATAATTTATTCATTCATATTTCAGTTGACATTGTTTGAACTTACATAGAAGGTCACCATTATGTAAAACTTTATGAAATGGAATAAATTGTAAAAGGGCCAGAATGCTTAACAGTAGAATTTTTAGCTGCTCAACCAGGCCACCACATTGGCTTCCATTCATCATCCACACCTTGGTTAAAGTTTTGATGCAGTTTATTTCTGTAACTGATTGATGGATTTGCTTCAATGGCACCAATATTTCACGAATCTTTAAATTTCAGACACTTTCAGTCTGTCTCTGTTATTACTCGAGGGATTAGATTCAAATTTGAAATAGTTGTTTCACATCATCACCCACATCCTATGTCACAACATCAATAAATCTGGAATCAAAATTTTATGAATTACGCCCCTTTTTTGCTTGGATTTTCAGGTTCAAGTTGAGATGCACTTTTGCTCGATCTCATTTATTACTAAATAGATCTGGATCCATGCTGGTCGCAAAGCCACTAAGTTGGTTTTCTCATGGCACGGCTCAATTGTTGTGCAATATACCACCATGAAATATTTATAAAGTGAAAAAAATGTTAGAGAGTTTTGTGTCTTTGTTAACTTATGTTGAGATTGAAGTTTAAAACAGTTTATTTTGGTACTGATCCTGTTGAATAAAATATACATATTAACTGCCGTCTTAGAGACATGCTTTGCATTTTTAGAGTTGTGTTCTTCATTATTAATCTGTAATAAGATCCCCTCTGTGTTTCTTTGAAATATGAAATTGATAATCATATTTCCAGCCTTAGAGTTCAAAGAAATTGAAGAAGTGTTGATAAAAGTGCCTTCCTTGAAAATGTTAATTCTTGTTTGTTTTGGTTTTTGGATATGGCAACTTGTTTTGGACGTTTCTGTGAGCCAGGAGTAAAATAATTAAGTTGAGATTCATTTTTATGTATGCCTGGTATTTATATTGTTGTCCTAAACATAATGCAAGGAAGTGCGTAGAAAGTCTTGTTTGGTTCTTGAATTTTATGACTTGAATATTGTTGCAGAAAAGAATTACCATTAATACCTGACCCATTGTTCAGCTTTTATGACCCAGTACCAATGAATAATGAATATGCAGATATTGATATCTTTATCATTACGTTTACTAATGCATCCAATGGTGTTACCTTACTTTTAAAGAAAATTCTTGTTTATATTATTTATTATGCCCCCCTTCAAAGAAGGAGGGGTATATTGTTTTGCAGATGTCGGTCGGTATGTAGACCAATCCGTTTCCAGATGTTAACTGAAGAACGCTTGGGCCTAGGATCATGAAAGTTGATAGGGAGGTTGGTCATAACCAGCAGATGACTCCTATTGATTTTGAGGTCAAAGGTCAAGGTCACAGTGACCCGGATCAGATAATCAGGTTCCGGATGACAACTCAAGAACGCTTGGGCCTAGGATCATGAAAGTTGATAAGGAGGTTTATCATGACCAGCAGATGACCCCTATTGATTGTGAGGTCAGTAGGTCAAAGGTCAAGGTCACTGACCGGAACAGTTAAACCGTTTCTTGACGATAACTTGAGAATGCTTGGGTCTAGGATCACAAAACTTGATAGGTAAGTTGACCATGATCAGCAGATTACCCCTATTGATTTTGAGGTCGAAGGTCAAGGTCACTGACCCGGAACAGTTAAAACGGTTTCAAGACCATAACTCAAGAACACTTGGGCCTAGGATCATGAAAATTAATAGGGAGGTAGGTCATGACCAGCAGATGACTCCTATTGATTTTGAGACCAGAGGTCAAGGTCACAGTGACCCAGAACAGTTAAACCGTTTCCGGACGATAACTTGAGAATGCTTTGGCCTTGAATTGTGAAAGTTGATAGGGAGGTTAATCATGACCAGCAGTTGACCCCTGTTGATTTTGAGGTCAATAGGTCAAAGGTCGAGGTCACATTGACCCTTGTGTACAGTTACCAAATAATTTCTGTTCCTTGTGCAGTTACTGAATGCATTCAAAGGGGGTATTTCGTGTTCTGTGAGCTCTTGTTTAATTTAATTCTACTTTGACAATAAATATTAGCTAAGAATGTAAAAGGTAGTTCTGGATTTGAGATTGTAAGAAGGTTTATGAATTACTTTGACATGAAACTTGATATCTGCAATATTCTGTTACGTTTTAACCATATATAATCACTTATGGGATTGGCATGTAATCCATCATTGTTTTGAAGTTTCATTAAAGATTAAAATATTGAACTGCTTCTCTCATTATTCTTTTTTTTTTTTGCCCTTTTCTTCCTACTTTTTTTTTTGCCCACTCTTCCCAACCCCCAAATTTTGAGGTGAGCACTAATCTCAGAATTTGTGTTGCTCATATCTAATAAAGTATTTGATCCAGAGTCATCAAACCTCATAGGATTGTTATTCAGCACAGGAAGTTGTGCACCAAGGGTTTTAATTTGGATCTCAAGCAGCCAGACAGAGTTCTGGCCCTTGATTTAGTCAAAAATATGCATAAAAATACATAAAAGTTGTGCCGCACAAATCTAAAAAAGAATTTGACCTGGGGTCATGAAACAACATAGGAATATTATTCAGCATATGAAGGTGTATGGGATTTTGTTCTAGATATTTTTGTCCGACCAAAGTTATGGCCGTTGATTGTAAAAAACGTTTGAATGGAATACATGTTTGTGTCGCATGAATTTCGAAAAGTATTTGATTTGCAGTGGTAAAACAAAAGGGTATTCTAATTGCGCACCTGGTGTTCTGTTTGGGATTCCACTCTACCACACTGGAGTTATGGTCCTGGACTTACTATTTTTAGCTCACCTGTCCCGTAGTGACGGGGTGAGCTTTTGTGATCGCATTTTGTGTGTCATCTGTTCACAATTTGTTGTGAACATGATAGAGACCACATTTTGCAATTAGTTTTGATATAATATCTCGGATCCTTTCGAAAACTTGCCATATCCCATCGTGGGTTCCAGAGTTATGGCCCCTTAAAGGGCCAAAATTTGCTATTTTGGCTTGTGAACATGAAAGAGACCACATTTTGCAATGGATTTGAATCAAACTTATACTAACATAACATATCGATTCCTTTCGAAAACTGGCCAGATACCATCATGGGTTTCAGAGTTATGGCCCCTTAAAGGGCAAAATTTGCTATTTTAGCTTTTGCAGCAATATAGAGACTTCATTTATAGTTTGATTTGATACAAACTGGCAAAATATCTTAAGCAACAATATATCTTGGATTCCATGATGAATCCTTCAGATCCAAAAATAGGTACCAGAGTTACGGCCCCTGGAAGAGCCAAACTTTGTTAATTTTTACCTTGTGAACATCATAAAAGTGACATTTTACATTTCACACTTACACACTTTAGTCACAGTAAGATCTCGGTTCCTTTCAAAAATCCGGCTAGATTCAATCATGGGTTCTAGAGTTACTGCCCATGAATGGAGCAAAGTTTTCTGTTTTGGACCTTTCAGCAATATAGAGGTTTTATTTATGCTTGAATTTGATACAGACTTGCATAGAATGTTTATCTTGATGATCTTTAGGCCAAGTTCGAAACGGGGTCATGTGGGGTCAAAAACTAGTCATCATGTCAAATCAAAGGAAAAGCTTAAGGTTTAGGAGTATATCACCAAAACACAGAAATATTTTATAAACGAACAACATCGTTACCAATATTTTACCTGACCATAACATGTTCTGCCGTACTGTCCGTACCTAAAACATTCTGAAAAAGTTGCCCCCCTTTGAAAATGAATGCCATTTGTAAAGAAATAAAAATAAACAATTGCTGAAAACTGTGTTCCACTGGATTTGCAAAGTTGCAGATATTTCTAAATAATAGCTATTTTAAGCAAACGCAAACAGTATTTTTACTGATTTTCTCTATTTGTACCAGGGTAGGAAACTGATGGAATTTGGCAGCTGTTATCTGTCCTGTATTACTGCATGAATGCATATGCAGTTATTTTCCTACTGCAAAGCATTTCAAAAATTACTCAAAGATGGCGGGAAAATTCTGATTATAATGAATTTGCAAAGTTGTAGATATTTCTAAATGCTGGATATTTCAGGCATACGCAAACAAAAAGGTGAATGGTACACAGCATAGCACAGTACAAGAGTTAGGAGTAGGACTGGAAAACACTCTAGGAATAGGGTCAGTAATTCGGTCGAAAATGTGCTTCCGTGGTGTAGTCGAAAGAAGTCCAAAGTAAACAGATCCTAATTATTCCATCTTATTTTTTGCAATTTCGTGTAAAACAGGAGCTTTAATCACGCGTTTTCACTGCTAGAATACATTCTGCATGAAATGAGACGGTTTTCATATATACAGCAGACCGAGACCGAAAGTAGCGGTTTAATTTGCGGGCAAGAGCAAATATGCGCCATGACCAGCACTGACTGGCATTTCATTAGAATAATTCAAACAAATAAAACTTTGACTAAAGTTTACAGTAAAGCGACCGTAGGGCCTAAATTTAGCCCAGCAAATAGATAGGATGTGGCTTTAATTAAATGTCTATATTTCTGCAATATCTAGATTTTTTACTGAAAAAAGTAAAGAACTTTGATAGGAAATGAATCTTAATACAGTAATATTGTGCAGAAGTCGGACACGAATGCGAAGGAAAAGAAAAGCAGCACATACTGCAACGGTATGATTTCAGTGTAACAATATACAGTGAAATATTTAATTCATATGTTAAAGAGACAGTTTAAAACCCTTTTCGTTTTCTTCGGTTGTTCCCTGGAATACTAATAGATAATAATAAAAGCAGAAATTGTAGTAACAAAAAATGTGCATGCTATATCTTCACTCCAGTGAGATTCAAACCCACGCTCTCACATGTTTGAATTAAATTCGAAATTATTAAATGAGTGCGCTAACCTTTAGACCACTTTGGGTCCCTAGAAAAATAATACTTTGTATTCTTTATATTTTGAAAATTCGACAATTGGATAATTGCACCAATTATATGTATATATACTGGACATTCGTTCGCACGAAATCTATTTATAGAATATCTGCCGTGGTCGAGAGGTTAACGCACTGGACTTCGAGTTTAGCGACCCCGGTTCAAACGCGGACATTGGTGCAGTTGTTTTGGGGTAATTTTTGTTTTTTTTCGTTTCAACTATTTGGTTTCATTACCCAAAGTAAATCATACTTTTTTCCCGCCTGGTCTGTTATTCGCTTTTATTTAAAAATGCAACGAAATCGGAATAAAAGTCGATCGGCGATTTCGTTTGAGAAAGACATATTCATAATTTTAACATGTCCAAAACATTGTGGAATGATACTTATTTCACTTGGGTATTGATTACTTTTTACTCGGACTTTATCATAGACTCCCTGTGTAAAATCTGAAACTTTTAACTAAAATAAAAGTATTAAATCGATATAATATTTCAGTGAAACTTCAAAAGTTTGTTGTCTGTAGCATCATCTTGGGCATGTGCAGTGAAAAATCTTAATTTGATTTCTAAAATAGTGTGATATTTATTTCTAAAGTCACTATATGCTCATTGTAAATATACTTCGTTATACCCAAGTGGAAACTGGCAGGTACTCGAAAATGCAGCTCTCTGATTGGTCAATTAGAACCCCTAATGTACTGTGATGTCATGATAAAGTTATGAATTTCATGACGGCTGCTGTTCATTTAATGCTAGTATCTATGTAAAATATATACCATCTCGTAGGTGATACATACAGTTAACTTGAAGCCATAAACAAATGCTCTGGTCACAAGAGTGAAGCAAGAGCGGTCAGCACAGAACTAGCCATTGCCAAGAAGTCAAGGAACTATACGGTAATAGTTCTATGGTCCACTGGTGTGGCTAAAGTTTGAGTCATTAAAGGTTTAATAGTATAAAAATGCTTCAGTTGCCTGCCTCGGTCGACAGGCCAACAAACACATCGTTTCGAGTCATAAATATTTCGTAATTCACAGTATTTCAGCGCCCGCGAACCTACTGATTTTCTCACTTGTACCAGGGTAGGAAACTGATGGAATTTGGCAGCTGTTATCTGTCGTTTATTACTGCTTGACTGCATATGTAGTGTTTTTCCTAATGCGAAAGAAGTCCAAAGTAAATAGATCCTAATTTTCCCATTTTTAGTGCAAATTCGTGTAAAACAAGTGCTTTAATCACGCGTTTTCACTGCTAGAATACATTCTGCATGAAATGAGACGGTTTTCATATATACAGCAGAACGAGACCGAAAGTAGGGGTTTACTTTGCGGGCAAGAGCAAATATGCGCCATGACCAGCACTGACTGGCATTTCCTTAGAATAATTCAAACAAATAAAACTTTGACTAAGGTTTACAGTAAAGCGACCGTAGGGCCTTAATTTAGCCCAGCAAATAGATATGATGTGGCTTTAATTAAATGTCTATATTTCTGCAATATCTAGAATTTTTACTGAAAAAAGTAAAGAACTTTGATAGGAAATGAATCTTAATACAGTAATATTGTGCAGAAGTCGGACACGAATGCGAAGGAAAAGAAAAGCAGCACATACTGCAACGGTATGATTTCAGTGTAACAATATACAGTGAAATATTTAATTCATATGTTAAAGAGACAGTTTTAAAACCTTTTCGTTTTCTTCGGTTGTTCACTGGAATACTAATAGATAATAATAAAAGCAGAAATTGTAGTAACAAAAAATGTGCATCTTCACTCCAGTGAGATTCGAACCCACGCTCTCACATGTTTGAATTAAACCACTTTGGGTCCCTAGAAAAATAACACTTGGTATTCTTTATATTTTGAAAATTCGACAATTGGATAATTGCACCAATTATATCATTCTCATCCATCAGATGTTCGTCAAAATCCTGAGACGTTCATCTGGGGAACCACGGTAGACCTCTGGTATGCGAGAATGCAATTATATGTATATATACTGGACATTCGTTCGCACGAAATCTATTTATAGAATATCTGCCGTTGTCGAGAGGTTAACGCAGTGGACTTCGAGTTTAGCGACCCCGGTTCACACCCGGACTTTGGTGCAGTTGTTTTGGGGTAATTTTTTTTTTTTTTTTTCGTTTTAACTACATGTATTTGGTTTCATTACCCAAAGTAAATCATACCTTTTTCCCGCCTGGTCTGTTATTCGCTTTTATTTAAAAATGCAAAGAAATCGGAATAAAAGTCTATCGGCGATTTCTTTTACCATTATTTGTACAGAAAATAATTCAAATTTTTTAGGGAGGAATAGGTTTTTGTCACCGGCAGTTATTTGCTGGCCAGTTAAAACACTTTTTTTAAACATGGTTAATTCTAAATGTACACCGTTTTCTATCTTTTAGCTTACAAAATATTTGTATTAGATCTATTATGACTGTAAAACTATTGTTTTATTTTATGTATTAGTGTTTGTTTTGTTAAATTTGTTGTTATCATAATGCTGATGCCCGTATGGGCCCAGTTATAAATAAATCTTGAAATCTTGAATCTCACAGATTCCCTCCCTTGACGTGCATTTAACGTTTACAACCGCTGTGAGGAGTGTGTGAACAAATATTAAAAAGAGATAGGATCTGATAACCAGACTTCCATATCTGCTTCTGTTTCTTCAGTTAGTCGCCTGTAAGACACATACAGTAGTGTATATTGTATGCACTTGTAAATATATCGCATAATTAGCACGACCTTAATGGAGGATGCTCCTATAATTTTTTTAAACAGATGCGAATATTACAAGTTACGATAAAACGCAGATTTATGAAGCCGCTCTCTATGCGAATACATGCCCAGAGAGAGGGTCCGATTTCCCTTTTAGAAAGAAAAAGAAGGTCTTAACATAAGCACTTTTGAACAGTGCGTCGACAAGTTTGGTCGATTTCATAATTAGACTGAAGAAGAAAAAGAAAAACTCCAAGAAGGCATGATGACAAAATGTGTAGGATAGAGGGTGGGTGTGATGGAAGATTTGATATTCGTGAAATACTGCTAACACGGTCCACTCTCACTTCTTTACATCTTTAAACTTAACATTCTAATCAAATAAATCTACTAAAGGTCGGTCTTCACATTTCCAGTTCTTATTTCCAGATCCTCAAAGCGATTACCTTCAATTGCGTTCATTTAATTAAGTGTACCGTATGCGGAAGTAATCTCTGCGGGGAGTTTTATAAATGTTCATTGACATAACGAGGACGGTACCCATGTGCAAACGGGTAGGTATCATTGTTTATTTTCATCCATCGTCAGAGGTACCATCAGAATGGACAGGATGCATATAATTGAAATTTTATCAATAAAAGTAACTTGCAGGTACACGACCTATATGTTTTGTAGTTGCGTATGCATAGTTCTACCAAAGAGAGTGGCAAATTCAGTTATCTCAACTTCGAACAAAGAAAAATACGTCTCAAAACGTCAAAATACATGAATTTCGTTACATTTCTTCAAATTTTATAGTCATATCAATATTTATTATGGACGAATATTTTCACCAGTGCGAATTAATGCTAGTGTTAATGTTCATTCAAATTAAGCATGAAATAGTGGTCCCAAAAATGAATACCCCACCAGCCTTAGAACAAATAATGAGTGTTCAAGACTAAACTTTGTAAGATCGGTATGCATGAAATGTATCAAATATCTTTCACTAATTACGATGAAAGAAAACTAAATCAACCTTTGAATTTTCCAACTTTGGAATGCACAACCTTGTGACACAATGAAGTTTTAATCTAAGGGGAATTCTACTGTTCAAAATAACCACATAGATATCATTGATATAGCTCACAACAACTCATATGATCCTGTATATTATTATTATTATTATTATTATTATTATTATTATTATTATTATTATTATTATTGTATTATGTAAAGAATATTGTAAACAAATAATAATATTTGCAAACAGCAATATTGAGTCTCAGAGATTGTACTGGTCTTCACTAGCTGATATGATGATGACTTCTTTTATGAAAAAACCCTCTTGTGCCTGGTTAAAATGAAAATTAAGGTCATAAGTCGCAGATATGACCTTATTCTATTACATTCCATTTCAGCTGGGTTGAAAAGAAAAGGTCGTAGGTAGCAATTACAACCTTCTTTTCAGAACTCACTATAATAGCTTTTTTCCGATTCAAATTAACTCAACATATAACATTGCCATTGGCTTAAAAATGGATCTAATGCAGTGTGTCTTTTAAATGCAGATTCTGAATATGTAAAATACCTTATATTTCTAAGGCGTTGAATTGTGAAAAGGCAAATGTAGTACTGCTTTAATAACTTGATGACAATTGAAACTGTCAGCCATGATTTATGTTTTAGCTGTGAAATTGCATATATCTAGTAACGGGTTGAGTGAAAATTTTATAAATAAGAAATTTTCAACAGTACAGTTTAACATTTAATTACTACTTTTTATTTCTAGGAAGTTTAATTACTCGTGCCACAATCACAATTATTAAAAAAAACTATTACTATAACGTATAATTGTCATCCATTATTGTCAACATCACATAATGCTATATGATTTCAATGTACAATATGCATTCCTTTCCTATCTTTATTCAAGTCTGCTATTTACTTTGCACCAAATAACTGTTCACAATATATTTCATTATCAGTTTCCATCACCTAGAATATAGATTACAGTCATGCTTCTGTCCTGTATATTGTTAGGTTTTTGTTTTGTTTTTGCTTTTTTTTTTTTTTTTTTTTTTTGGCTTTTTTGGGTTTTTTTACAGGAAAAATAAGTATAAAGATAGTATTAAATATTTTCCTGTTGTAAAATACTCGAAATATTTGGAACTGCATCAACCATCTAGTAATCCGTTATGTTTTGTGAATAGATTCTCTTTCAAATTTGTCACACTATTGTATTGTAAAGAACAATCTTAAATAGTATTATTCATATGATATTTGGAATACTTTGATACTGCCCTTCCTTGACATACCCACAAATAACATGTTCTCACAACAACAAACACTCACTGGCTCTTTGATACTACCATGTGAGTTGTCCAGAAGTATTTTTACTTTGGCAAGATCAGACGATAGCTGATGCACATTGTCTGAGCCCCGCCCACACAGATATACAGATCCTGAAATATCTACTGTTAGCTTTAATGGGTCAGTCAGCTGCTTGTCTTTGTACACACTTAGAATATTACCATCAAACGCCAGGCAAGTAATTCTGTTCCTGTATAAATCTGACACATATATTTTTGTATTTTCTGGACTGATAGCCACATATTTTGGAATGCTAAACAAAGGCATGTTTTCCAAATCTGTATCAAAAGTTAGTAACACCTTTCCCGATGTGTCGAAAACTTCAATTTTTGGAGGACTTAGAAAAGAAACAACAAGGTTTTTCTGGCAGCAGGCAATTCCGCAACAACTTCGACCAACTCTTATTTCTTCACTCTTGATAAAAGACATGGTTGAGCTTGAGAAATAGAGTACCACTACAATTCCCAGGTTAGGAAGTGTGGCTACTGCTTTGGCCTCTTCAAATTTTGCTACATCTGCAGGCCCAGATGCCATTTTGACCACATCAAAAGAGTCTTTCTTTTGTTTAATATCTTTGAAATTAAGAAGAAATTCTGTCTTTAGATCTACCACCAGAAGCTGCGTTTCAGAGAGTAAACACATGCTAGAAACACCAAAAGATGGCAAGTTTATTTCAAAATGGAAGGCAGCAGACTTTTTTCTGTTAGATACATGCATTTCTTTGAGACTGAAAAACAACTTTGTTGCATCCAGCTGTTCTGTTGTTGTTTCAGTGACAGTAGACTACCTGATATGGTTGCATTTCTGCATTGGTTTTCACTGCATACACTTTTGTTTCAGTAGATCTTTACTTTTATTTGCAGATTTCATTGCCATGAACAGCTTGCATCTTTGCCTTGAATTCTGCTTTAGTTCTATGTCTGACTTTAATGTTTGCACTTCTGTTGGACATCATCGTTTTGTTTTGCTGACAGAGTGCCTGCAGTTTTGTCTCCTGTTCATTCTTTGTTTCTTCAACACTACTCAAAATGCCCCTTTCAGCTCTGCTAATCTTATCTTCAAATTGCTTCTGCTTCTTTCTGGCAGTTTCAACTTTTTCTTGCCTTTCTTTTTTAAGATTCTCTATAATATCTTTCATTTTCGTATCAAAATGATCAATGTTGTCTTGCTGCAGTTTATTGTATGTTCCAACAAGTTGTTCTTTGTGTTCAGTAATCACTGATTTTGCTTTCGCTTCCAAATCATCAATGAAGTTTGCGTTAGAGTTCAGCTGTTCTTTGGTAGTATCTAGGTCTTTACACATCTTGTCAATATCTTCTTTCAGTGCCTGCAACTCCTTACTGTGTTCAATACCTTTAACTATTGTTGGCAAATGAGCAACATTTCTACAGGTTTGATGTTGGCCAGTCTTGCAATTTACGCATGCAAACGTTTCGCATATACCACAATAAAATTTTATCAGTTGGTCCGGATGATTAGATCACTTTTTCATAGCAAAAGTCTTGTGGCATATAAGTTTTGTTTAATTGTTTATGTCCAGGCATATATATTGTTTATGGTAAACAAGGCATGTTGTACACATATATTCTGCACAGTCTACACAAAGTCCAGAGGCTGTCTCGTACTTTGCAGCATGTTTTTCACATTGTTCACAATGCATCTCTTGTACTTCATCGGAGTCTTGTGTCATAGAGTTTCTATCATCATTTGTCTTACTGGTAGCCATTTTCGTTTCCTTAAATTTGCCAATTAAATTCCACAGGTCATCTTGTTCGTTTCGTTTCAATGATATAGCGTACGTTAGTTTTGTAAATCTTTAAGCATTCCAAAATGCAAAAAAAATAAAGTTTTCTACCATGACAAGCATTGTATTCCACATACATACGTCACAAAATTATCTGTTTATACTGTTCAAAGCCATTTTAGCTGGCAAGCGTCCAACATAAACTAACTAAAAATAGAAGAAGCTCTATTATTTGTTATATCAGTTGTAATGTTCTTTAGTTGGGTTCTATCATTTTATATTCATATGGAATAGTATGTGTGAGTCCCTGATCCACAGATGTGGTTGAAGAAACATATACAAGTGTACTGTTCAACATTTATTCAGAAGACTGATGCTGGCGGGAAATGGTCAAGATCTTGTAGGCATGCACATGTAATGGAATTTTACTGGGTGCTTTGAGAGTTCATGAAACATGATCTCATTACATTTCCCTCTCTTAGAAATATTTAGAATCTTAATTGCTAAATCAAGTAATATTCATAGTCCAGTTTCTTCCCATCAGTCCTGTAATGTTCTTTCGCATTTGAGTATCTGTGTTTCTGACACACAGAACACTGAGAAACATAGTCAGAAATTTGTTTGGCCATGCCTGGCCAGAACATGAGTTCTCTTGCTCTTAGAGTGGTTTTTTCCACCCCAAAGTGACCTTGGTGAACTGCCTCTATCAGATGTTTCCTAGCAGTGGCGGGAATAACTATCGTCTGACCTCTGAATATTAGGTCGTCTGCAACGGAAAGTTCGTCCCTGTGATTAAAAAATTCCACTATTTCAGCTTTACAGTCTGCGCGGGAAATTGGCCAACCGTCAATAATTGTTTGTTTTAGGAGCTGCATGTTAACATCGTTTTTTGTGTCGAGCCTTAACGACTCTAGACGGCGGTCAGAGATGTGCAGACCTTTAAGAACTGTGTGAACATGAATGTCAAGGTCTTTGTTTTCAAATGTCAGCTTCAGAGGCTGTCTAGACAGAAGGTCGCTAGTGGGAATTTCTTTACCCGGTACAAATTGCACGTCTAAGTCGTATTTGCTTAGTGCCAGTCTCATTCTTTGTAGTCTTGGCGGACATGCACATAGATGTTTTTGCATTATCGCACATAGAGGTTTGTTGTCGCTATGAACGGTGACCTTTCTACCATAAACATACTGGTGAAATCGAGAGCATGAAAATACAATCGCGTTCATCTCTCTTTCGATATTGGCGTATCGGGACTCGGTTTCCGTCAGGGTTTTACTTGCAAATGCTACAGGGCGGCCATTTTGGAAGAGGGCGGCGCCACACCCATATAAGGAACTGTCACATTCGAGTATCACCGGCTGTTTAGGGTCAAAATACGCCAGAACAGGACTGTGCGTAATGATGTCTTTCATTTTGTCAAATGACTGAGTCTGTGGTACGTCCCATAAAAACTCAACATCTTTTTTTAACAATGCTCTCATTGGGCTAGTTACCTCTGCCAAGTTTAGTGCAAATTTCTGCATGTAATTTGCCATACCAAGAATATTTTCTAATTCTCGTCGTGTCTTCGGGACTTCGAGGTTTGCAATAGCCTCGATTTTTGAGGGGTCAGGCTTTAATCCGGTTGACGTGATCAAGTGACCAAAGAACGGTACTTCTGTAACCCCTATCACGCACTTGTCAGGATTGAACTTGACACCTTTTGACCTTGCTCTCTCAAGAGCGTTCTTTAAGGTCAAGTCATGTTCCTCTCTTGATCTACCATACACAAGTATGTCATCTACAATTGCCGTCAGTCCGTCAAGTCCTTCAAATACTTCGTCGATTTTCTGCATGAATATGTCACTCGATGCAGATATACCGTAGGGCAGTCTCAGCCATCGGTATCGCCCGAACACTGTACTAAATGTCGTGAGAAAAGACGATTTCTCGTCGAGCTTTACGGACCAGTAGGCATGTGTAACATCAAGTATATTGAAGTACTTTGCGCCGGTAAGTCGTGACGTCACATCGTCAATCGTTCTCATGGGGTAATGTGGACGTTTTATTGCGTCATTAAGATTCTTACTGTCAATACATACTCTCAACTGTCCTGATTTTTTCTCAACTATTACCAGGGAGTTCACAAAATCTGTTGGGACAGTGACCTTTTCTACGATTCCCTCTTTTTCCATGCGATTTAGCTCTTGCTTTAATTTCTCTCTCAGGGCTTCAGGAACTCTTCTAGGGGGGTTAATAACCGGTGTGGCGTCCGGTCTAATATGCAAACTAGCTTCCCCGGGCATGGTCCCCACCCCTTTAAATAGGTCGCCATATAGAGTCATCAGTTTGCTCTTGTCTAAGGGTTCACAAGTATCGATAGAGTACGTTAACTTGACCAGACCTAGTGTAAGACATGTGTTTAAACTCAGCAGGGGAACAGAGTTGCTCTCTACAATGTAAACAGCTGATAAACAGCTGACTCCGTTGTAACCTAGATTTAACCTAATCATGCCACGAATTGGCAATGAGTTACCTGTATACGAGGTTAAACCATTATCAGGGGGTTCTAAGGGGTAACTGATTTTAAGTTTTTCAAAATGGCTGACTGGGATTACATCAGCTGAGCTACCTGTGTCTATTTTAAATTTCAGTGGGGTCTGGGAGGGGCCTACGGACAAAACTATAAAGGCTTGCTCTGGAGGAGACAAATTTTTCGAAGATGTACAAGTATTTACCATGTCAACAAAGAAGGTATCCTGATCACTATTATCACTCATATTTAATCCGTTTAAATCCAATTCATGCACTGACTTGTTTCTACATACGCGTGCGAAATGATCTTTAAATCCACATTTATTACAAGTAGCGTTTCGAGCTGGACATTGTTCATGTCTTTGGTGTTTATTGTATCCGCAGTAGCTACACTTGGAGTTCGCCGTCGTCGGTGGTTTTCGCCTTGGTTGTTGTTGTCGTCTGCGTTGTGACGGTTGTGTGTCTGGTTTTGAGGGTCTTTTCTTCACTGCGTCGATGTTGTTTGCGTTAATTGCCTTCAGTTGTTCCTGGCAATATTCAAGGTTTTGCATAATTGAAATAGTTTTGTCTAATGTTAATCTCTCTCCTTCGTTTATCAATTTCTCTCTTGCTTTGGCGCTGTTCGTGCCAAAAACGATTCTGTCCCGAATCATTTCATCGTTGTTGTGGAATTGGCACTCTCTTGCACTTATTCGTAGACGGGTTAGAAATGCGTCGAATGAGTCCGATCCCTGGACTTCATTGAAAAACTTATACCTGGCAAAAATCGGGTTCAGCTTCGGTTGCACGTAACTTTTGAACCTTTTGTAAAACGTGTTCAGTTTTTTGGCTTCAGCGTTGCTGATAACCCATGTCTGTTTGATTTCTCTTCCGCGTGCACCGACCCATAGAAGCAGATAATTTACCTTTTGTTCTTCAGTTTTTTCACTCAGGGGTCCTTGAAAAATTAACTTCACATGCTCTTCAAATTTTTCCCATTCATTAACAAGATTAGATGAGTTCCAGTCAATAGTTGGCGTTGGTATTCCTTCCATTGTTTATAAACTATGTAATCCAATTTTTTATTAATATTCCATACTGTCACAATAATCCAATAAAACACTTCTGATACCATGTAATGTTCTTTAGTTGGGTTCTATCATTTTATATTCATATGGAATAGTATGTGTGAGTCCCTAATCCATAGATGTGGTTGAAGAAACATATACAAGTGTACTGTTCAACATTTATTCAGAAGACTGATGCTGGCGGGAAATGGTCAAGATCTTGTAGGCATGCACATGTAATGGAATTTTACTGGGTGCTTTGAGAGTTCATGAAACATGATCTCAAAAGCAACAGAGATCCATATTTAGCTATTCTCGAATACAGGAATACACCCCTTGAATGTGGTTTCTCCCCAAATCAGCTCCTAATGGGTAGAAGAACAAAGTCTATTCTACCCATAACCAACGCACAGCTCCAGCCTTAAACCATCGAACCAAAACATGATCTCATTACATCAGTCAAGTATTTAAGGTTCTTGTAAAGCCTTTTGAAACCTTCCCTAGGGTCACCGTGAATTTTTGTTTTAGTTTTAGGCCTCATGCATAGGCCTTGGTTTATCATAAAGAATATACTAAAGTGTTCAAAATAGGTAGAAGAAACGTTCAAAACCACAGGCACCAGTATCGGACCTGGGACAAAAATATGTTTGTTTTCATCCTAAATGAGTTAAAAATGAAAAATATGTAGTGAAATATGAGCCCCCATCAAAATATACATAATGTCTACTGAAGGCCAGAATCTCGAGAATCGTAGACATATGTATATTTTGAAGGGGGCTCATATTTCACTACATATTTTTCATTTTTAACTCATTTAGGATGAAAACAAACATATTTTTTGTCCCAGGTCCGATACTGGTGCCTGTGTTCAAAACAGGTTATTCTCAACTGAACAACACATTACGTCCTATATCACATGTACTTAGACTGTTCACGTTTTATTTTGTAGAAGATATCAAGCCTCTTTTTCAAAACTATTTTGTCATTACTTTTATGACTTTTGTGTAACCGGGTACTCCGGGAGTTGAAAGTGTGACAAACCATGATACATTTAAAAAAAAAAAGTGCAAAATTTTTAAATTTTGAAAATGAAAGTGAAAGTAGAGCTGTCAAAATGACAAAACTCTGTAGTGTTTCAAAAGTACTATTTATTAAAGTTAACTATTTTTAATTTCCCGGAGTACACAGATAAGTATGTAAAACAAACAAGAAAAACAAATTTAGAGAAAAAATATGTTTGAACAAGACGTACGTTTGCACGGGTATGAAACGTTGCCTGCGGCACAACATGTGCCGCACTGAAATGAAGGCATCGCGCTTCCGACGACGCAGGCATTGCGCAGGATGTTTACAAAAATAACAAGCACGGTCAGTAAAATTGAATGTTTTTGGTTATTGTCTTGTTAAAGTAAACACTTTTTAGAAATCGGGGAATGCAGCGGGATGTAGTTATGTCTTGCCGACAAATCCATGCCCAGTTTGTGAAGAAATATGTAATATTGTTATTTTGCGCGTGTTTTTCATCGGATACAGTAACGTGAAAATTACAAAAGCAGTGAATATTCCGAGTCATTTCACATCCTGCAGAAAAAGGAATGATGTATTTCTGTAGTATATTATAAAAAGACATGATATCTGATCGATTGAGATAAAATACATGTCAAGGAAAAGGCATATCCCCTCGTTCTGCCGACTTTTCAGTGCAGTGCCGCAGGCATCTCGATTAACACCTATTAATCTGAAACATTTTCTGCCCCGAGAAATTTGAAATTTTTTGCCTTATTTATTGACTAAAATGTTAAAATTCATAAGAAATACTTGCATGGCTTTAACCTATTTAAGTATAAAAAAAATTAATTGAAAAATTCTTCGACATAAAAATAATGTAACATCTGTCCCTTTTTTGTAACATCCGTTCACTTATTTTATAGGCATATAATGAAGAAATTTTATTGTAGTTTAAATTTCTTTTTTGTTTCTTGATTATTTGCATGAACATATCGTTCAAAATCATACTATCTTTTTACACCTTTTTCATCATTTAAGTAAAAAAAACTCCCCCACTCCCTAAAAATGTATTTTTTTAATTTGGTTTTAAATTGCTAATTTTTTTTTTAATGAGACATTATGACCACAAAAAAAAAGTTATCATTTTGATGTATTTTCTCCTGGTTTTGTAAATACAAGTTAAACAAAGTTCATTTAGCCTTTGAAATAAAGTAGACATACAATTTATTAGCTGCCATGCTTAGGGTGGGGGGGGGGGGGATGTTACGGGGACGGATGTTACAGACAATGTTTCTTCTATTTAAATAATTGTGGTGTGGGTGTATGTGAAAATATCAATTTGATGTAAATTATAGATCAAGTGTTGTTTCAACGATTGTACAGGTATAACATGTCTTGATCAGTATAAATCAATAGATAGTTATGCACCTGTCAATATTTTGCCCGCCCGGGGGAGCGGCGGGCATACACGGGACTTTAGACAGAAGACCATTCCCGACAGGCGGGAATTTGACAAACATTTGATGTACCAACCAGGCTCTAGGGTGGGATTTAGACAAAAAAGGTTGTCCCTAGTGTGGGGCTTTAGACAACAAAATTTTTGAAATGTCAAATTCCCCCGGGTCGGCCCGCCGCCCCCCTGGGCGGGCAAAATATTGACAGGTGCATTACAAACGCTTTTTATATCTGGGGTGAAGGTCAGAAGGGGGGCATAACTAGGATGTATTGTAGCTGATTATTTGCTGTTTTCTGATGGAATACAGCTTATTGCAAATTCTTATATTGAAAATAGATCTGAATCCTCTCATTTACTGCTAAGTTTTGCAATTGAAATTGATTGTCAGTTGGTGACTTATCTATCCTTTAAGTTATAAAAACTAATATTGCTGAATATTGTTGAAAATTATCCAGGCTGGAGTATGTCCCCTGATTTTACAAACCAATTTATGTTAAAAATAGTTCATTATTTGAATAGCTTATATGAGCTAACGTCAAAATTTGATAAGCGTAGAATGTTGCCTAAAGTAGGTGAAATGTACAATTAAACATCAAACAAAATGGTTTCCCAAAACATGTAAATATTTTAAAAAATACATGAAAAAATTGTGAACCTAGCTCATTAAAGAGAAATAGAACTGAATGAAATTCATATGACTACATTAAATTTAGGCTAAAAACTCCCAAGTAGGCACTACTTATTTAAGATATATGTGTAGTTAACTGCATCAAAGTACACAGTCTGAAAAAATAATTTACATATAATTTTCTGATAGTTATTAGAGCTGAAAACAAACAAATTCGATGAATTGGTATCCCCCGCTGAAAGGGTTTGTGTTGAGGAATGGCAAAAAAATATATCCGGCAAAAAGTTAAGGATGTTACTAAGAAGCAAATAATTTCATTAGTCAAAATAACGAGTAATTTCTGCCCCCGACAAATCTTCCTCTATTTCAACACTTTATTCATGCATGCATGATCGGGGTGGTGGGCATGACTGGGTGGAGGGGCGAGGTGGGGGAACGGTACAACTTTGCATGTTGATAAATATTCAAGGAAGGTTTGAAAAAAAATCTAAAATAAGGAATGAAAAAAAAAAAAAAATTATTGGGGGGGGGGGGGGGGTGACCAGGTGTGGGTTAACAACTTCACCTGTTTATAATAAAAGTTCATGGAAAAAAATGAAAGACTTTAGTTTAATGAAATTCTACCAAATGGTAGTTATGTACAAATATGTGGATTTTTAAACAATTAAAGGGCAATAACTCTGAAGTTACTAAAGAAATCTGGATGAAATTGCTTGTGCACAACCACATTATGGTGATCTAACTTCAGTTTAAGTTTCATAGTTCTAGGTCAAATATATCACAAGTTATGAAGCAGAAAATTCCATATTTATAGTACCCTTTATAGTTAACACTAGAAACTTCTAAGGGCTATAACTCTGGTGTTACTTGGGCAATCTGACTGAAACTTTGACTGGCCACATAACCTCATAGTGGTGAACATGTATATGAAGTTTTATTTAAACAGTCCCAACCACTTCCTAGATATAGCCCGCCCGCTTAGCTCAGTAGGTAAGAGCGTTGGTCTACGGATCGCGGGGTCGCGAGTTCGATCCTCGGGCGGGGCGTATGTTCTCCGTGACTATTTGATAAACGACATTGTGTCTGAAATCATTAGTCCTCCACCTCTGATAATTCATGTGGGGAAGTTGGCAGTTACTTGCGGAGAACAGGTTTGTACTGGTACAGAACCCAGGAACACTGGTTAGGTTAACTGCCCGCCGTTACATGACTGAAATACTGTTGAAAAACGGCGTTAAACCCAAAACAAACAAACAAAACTTCCTAGATATGGCTCCAGACTGACAACGCCAAAACTATATCCCTCCAACTTTGTCGGGGGATACTAAAACTCCACTAAGACTTTATTACTTTTAACCTAGTACCTCTTGCAAACCATGCACTTTTTACCTGTACAATGTATGCATGAAAAAAGCATGCATAATTACTACAAGGATTAGCAGTCTGAAAGTAAAAAAACTATGTAAAGATCAAATCAGTTAATGGCATTCAGACACTAAATAGGAAAATGGCACGAAAAAAAGGTAGTAGCATAATGGCGGATTGAAATAGTCCTCAGTTTTTTTGCTCTGTAGAGCTATTTTCTATAGTGGCATATTTCTGCAAACCACATATCCACTTATTTATGTAGACAGTTTTCTCTAAAACTGTCACATTATCCAGTTATTATCTGGCAAGTGGCAAAATTGCATGTTATCCAGATAATTATGTTAACAGGACGAAACTGGCTGTTAGTGCCCACTTCTGCCATCCACATATTCAATTTAATAAGTGGTTAATGTGAAAGTTTTCTTGATATCCAGTTAATATTTGTACCCAAATTGTCGATTAACGGTTCGACTTTTCATCCCCTATATGGAATGAATGAGTGCATATCCACCTCATCCACTACCACCACCCCTAATGGTTTGCGCAACTTATAGGTTACAACACACTAAATAACTGTTCTTCTTTATTCTATATAAAACTGACATATTCCAATGGCTGCAGCACACATCAGGACCCATTTCAAATGTCTGTAACTTACATTTTCTTGAAGAATATTGTCGGTGCTGAATAAAAAAAGAAAAGTGGGGGTCATGTTTGATGCAAGAAAAATATTTTTCTTTCATTCAGGTGAGCTAAAAACATATGGATATTCAAGCAACTTGGCAGTAATATTCACAGTAATACCATAAAAGTATCTCATCCAAGTCTGGGATCCCTAGGTTTAAGGATATGGTCAAACTTAAACACCGGACATTTCATGGATTTTTTCTGTGTCATTCTTTTAACTTTGCACAAATATTTGTTAAAAGATTACATTTCATTGTCCCTTAACCAGAAAGGTACCTTGCATTATTATTATTATTATTATTATTATTATTATTATACCAGATTTATATAGCGCCCTTTTCATGATAAACACGTTCAAAGGCGCTTTACAGCAACTGCAGCCACACAGGGTGCGAAATCATCCTCTACTAGTACAGACACAGAGCGATCTGACCAGAGGGACAGAGTGAGATAAAGCCCCCAGAACAGACAGAGAGAACTTTTCAGATACAGAATGTGTCTGGCTAACTTAGCCTAGCTCTTTTTCGAATAGACAGTCTGGTTCTTTAACGTGCCCGGTGTATAGCACCGATACATGCGAAGCCATCTTTCCTGGGAAGAACCAGTACAGACCTCTAGTTAGGTGGGAGACACTCAAGAGCATCTCAGAAATTTCCAGTGCCTAAACCCAACAGTTCTTCCTTCACATGTTGTAAAACATTCATAGAGCACTGGAGAGTAAAGCATCTTGTTTAGTTGTATGCAAAAAAAATTGTTTGACAGACAAAGGTATTTGTAAACTATCAAAATAGGTACCTAATGGCATTGTAGGCAACAAAAAAGTGGTACCAGAGGAGGGACTCTCATTTCCACAAAGTACTAGCAAAGCTACTTTAAACTAGAAAATGCTTTTGTAAAAAAGCGCATGTCTCCCCCAATGCAAAGTCCTATAGGCAAGAAGTCAATAGGGGTCAGGAGTGAAAGTCAAAGAGACACTGATGGTCGGCTGCAATAGGGATCATCTACTTGGCATGTCCAGTCATCCCGCTAAATTTCAACACTCGTGGCCTAGTGGTTCTCAAGTCACTGTTCAGGCTCCTGTGACCTTGACCTTTCATCAAGTGACCTCAAAATAAATAGGGGTCATCTACTCTGCATGTCCAATCATCCTATTAAGTTTCAACATTGTAGGTCAAGTGGTTCTCAAGTTATTTCCAAAAAATGATTTTACATGAACAGGCCACTGTGACCTTGACCTTTAATAGACTGACCCCAAAATCAATAGGGGTCATCTACTCTGCATGTTCAATCATCCTATGAAGTTTCAACATTCTGGGTCAAGTGGTTCTCAAGTTATTGATCGGAACTGGTTATTAATGTTCAGGCCCCTGTGACCTTGACCTTTAATGGAGTGACCCCCAAAAACAATAAGGGTCATTTATTCTGCATGAACAATCATCCTATGAAGTTTCAACATTCTGGGTCGAGAGGTTCTCAAGTTATTGATTGGAAATGGTTTTCCATGTTCAGGCCCCTGTGGCCTTGACCTTTAACAGAGTGACCCTAAAATCGTTAGGGTTCATCTACTCTGCATGACCAATCATCCTACGAAGTTTCATCATTCTGGGTCAAGTGGTTCTCAAGTTACTGACCGGAAATGGTTTTCAATGTTCAGGCCCCTGTGACCTTGACCTTTAATGGAGTGACCCCAAAATCGATAGGGGTCATCTACTTTGCATGTACAATCATCCTATGAAGTTTCAACACTCTGGGTCAAGTGGTTCTCTAGTCATTGATCAGAAATGGTTTTCAATGTTCAGGCCCCTGTGACCTTGACCTTTGACGGAGTCATCCCATAATCAATAAGGGTCATCTACTCTTTATGACCAATCATCCTATCAAGTTTCAACATTCTGGGTCAGGTGGTTCTCTAGTTATTGATTGGAAATGGTTTTTAATGTTCAGGCCCCTGTGACCTTGACCTTTGATGGAGTGACCCCAAAAACAATAGGGGTCGTTTACTTTAGCAGCCCTACAACCCTATGAAGTTTGAAGGTTCTAGGTCAAATGGTTCTCCAGTTATTGCTCGGAAATGAAGTGTGACGTACGGACGGACGGACGGACAGGGCAAAAACAATATGTCTCCTGGGGGAGACATAAATACTGATCATTTCATCTTTACACACCTTGGCAATTATTTCCTTCAAGCTAATGATGTGGCTTTACTTCACAAAATTTCTTAATTTAAAAATTTTGAAAGCATTTTAAAATCTGGGTAAAAAGGATTTACTGATAAAGTATTTTCAACTGTTCTTTCGTGAAGCTTTATTTCATTGTTTTGAATAAACATAACAACTTTATATCATAGTAAAACACAAAAAAGTCTGATATGTAACTATCATCACAATTTAAAAATATAAATATATAGGCATTTTTATCTAAGCTAGAAAAATAACTAGTATGACAACTGGTTAAAAATTTCCAATTTTATAATTTTGTACAAAAAAAAAAACAATAGTTGATAAATCAGAATAAAAATCAGATACAATGTTTATCAAATATGGATCAAATAAGACCAAAAATCTAATTTTTTTGTTTTTTTTTCCAGTGAAAGTATCCAATTACTTCACCAATTATTTAACATAATGCCCAGGACTGGTAAATATTTTACAATGCTGTCTAATCTGAAACAAATTTACATTCCCATTTACTGTTAACACCAGTCAGGCAATATTGTCCACCAAACAGTTACGTAACACTCTATTCAGCTTATTTTGACAGCACTGCTGGGACAGATTTCAAACTTCATGAAGTATTAATATACATACAAATATGTATTATCAAAGATGGAAATCTTCTTCTCTCATGGCGTCATGGACAAATTTTTAGTCATGATTAATTAATAAGCACACCACTAGGTCACCGTATAACAACAAAACAACATCTCCAAAATTAATGTAAATCAACCTAAAATGAAAACATTATCAAAGTCCTACAAATATTTCCTATTCAAGAAGATGTGATTTAAAATGGTTATTAAAACAGATGAAATTTTCAATCCACAATGCTTCACCATAAAAGTCTTGACACACTGGCTCTTGTTTTGATAAACGACCTGAAACTTGCTCATCTTAATTGTAATATAAAAATTTAATCAATGCAGAATATACTGGTAAATGTATTAAGCTTTCCACATATTTTTTCTTCTTTGTAAGCTGGATTACACTTTCTAAAACAGATCTTAAATACTGTGAAATCATTAATGTTCGTGGGGGACTAATTTTCGTGGATGAGTCAATCCACAAAATTTGATTCCAACGAACAAGTAAAATTCCCATTGATTTTATGTTCAGAAGTTGAAACCCATGAATTCACATCCCCACGGAATTGCTGTTTTGACCAAAACCACGAAATTTCATGCCCACGAAATTAAATGATTTTACAGTAGAAGAAAGGCTATTTTGCATACACAAGTAGACAGAAAGGCCTGTCACACATGCTTCTTCTGTAAACAGACATTCATCTGACTGTGCTGCTCTTAATTTTTGTTCCCGTTTCTCCCAAACTAGCCCTATTTTCATAATACCTAAGTTACTGTAATTTTTCTTCTCTGGCACTCCACTAAATGCTCAATATATTTGTAATTTATATACTAGTTTACCCTTCTCTTAGAAAAGTATCTTCCCTTTTCTTTCTTGATAAAGCAATCATGTAAAAATCTGCAGAAATGTTGAAAACCTATCTAGAATGTAAAAAATCTATACATAACAAAATGTGCACTGTTTCCAATGACAGTGTTGAACTATTTCTAAAACAATAATGGACTATCAAACTACAACAATACAATATATAACTGAAATCAGCACTCTGTATTAAAACAATCTAGTTAAAACGAAGACAAATCACAAACTAAATACTCTGAACACAATATATAAAACATTATTATCAAAAATATGTTGAAATTTGTTTGTTTTGGTTTGCTTCGTTATTTGAGCCGTGCCATGAGAAAATCAACATAGTGGGTTTGCAACCAGCATGGATCATGGCCTGCGCATCCATGCAGTCTGGTCAGGACCCATGCTGTTCTCTTTCAAAGCCTATTGAAATTAGGGAAACGCATAGCGAACAGCATACATCCTGACCAGACTGCGCAGATGCGCAGGCTGGTCTGGATCCATGCTGGTCGCAAACCCACTATGTTGGTTTTCTCATAGCACTGCTCATTTGTTACAAATGCCTATTAGCAAATTACAACAAAGCAATATCACTGTCTGACTTGTCTCCTTAGCAAACCCTTCATTTGAAAAGATATACTGAGCAATTCATTGACTGGCACCAAACAATTTTTTTTTAAAAGTAAAATTTTTGTTTTATTTACATCTACAAGCCTGCTGCTAAAGTACAAACATTCTTTGCTCGAACTTGGATAATTCATATACCAACCATTGCTCTAATTCATCGTACGGTTCTGGCAAATTATATAAAGGATGCATATTTTTCAATGGCTGGAGCTACCGATAACTCGAACATATTTTGGTTGTCTCGTCAAGTTCAAGCGAACAAAGTCTTACTGGATAATACAGACTAGCAAAATCAGATCTGTATTTATTACATATTATGCAGTATTACACATACAGAGGCCAAAAGTAAATGATCAGAAATTTCGCTATGTTTTACCAATACTTGGGAATGAAACCTCGTGATAGACTGGTCGGAAAGGCTATTTTGTGGAGGCATGAACTAGTAGATTTGAAATTATTTTGAGAAATAAGGATTCAATGGGGTTTAATTTGGTGGTCTGGCACACATAAAATCCACAAAAACTAATTCCTCCTTTTGAAGATGAACAAGTGTATATGGTTGTATACTGTCTAAATACAATAAAACTTTGATCCGTGAACTTGCTTGGCATAGCAATTTGTGGTTACAGCCAACTGAGATTCCAATGGTGTTGTATATACCAACGAATGACATTATCAAAACATAAAGTAAGATTGTCAACATATCTATCTTATTAAGCTACTGAAAATCTGAATAGTTATATAATTAAGATATTTGTGACTATCTAAGTATCAGTTTACTTTTCAGGCATAAAATGAAGGCTTATATCACTGAACATAAATTCTTGTTACAAAAGTACAAAACATGTACTGCTCATTTGGACCTTCAGTATTTTAAATGAACAAAGCTTCAAATAAATCTTGCAAAAAAAAATCTGTAATAAGCACCTTTAAAATAACAAGAGGGTCATGATGACCCTGGATCGCTCACCTGAGTAATATGGCCACATGTTTCAAATGGCAAACTGATGCTGAAATATTAAGAAAGTAGGTCAGCAGGTCACATTTATGTAACTGAAAGCCAGTTTTGAAATCGGTGTGCAAAACTATACATGTTATCCAAATTTCAAGGCTGTATCTTATAAAACAAGGAAGTAGGTCAGTAGGTCAAGGTCACAGTCAAGTGATCCCTAATCACTTGGGATCATCAGGTAATTATAATTAAACAGTCTAGGAAATATGATCTGATAATGTTTAAAGTATTTTTTCCTATATAACTCATAACAAGTGACCCCCAGGGCGGGGCCTCTTTTCACCCAAGGGGCATAATTTGAACAAACTTGTTTCAGATCCACCAGGCAATGCTACATACTAAATATAAGAGGCCTAGGCCTTGAACTTTCAGACGAGAAGATCTTTTTTTTTCCTATTTAAGTCTATGTTAAACTTGGTACCCCCAGGACTGGGCTTCTTTTCACCCTAGGGAAAACACTTGTTGCAGAGAAACACTAGGAAAGGCAACATACTTAATATTAAAAGACTAGGCCTTGCAGTTTCAGGCAAGAAGATTTTTAAAGTTTTTTTTCCTATATAAGTCTATGTAAAACCTGAGACACCCCGGGGAAGGGCCTCTTTTCACCCCAGGGGCATAATTTGAAAAATTTTGGTAGAGGACCACAAGGCAATGCTACATACAAAATATCAAAGGCCTAGGTCTTGTGGTTTTAGACAAGAAGATTTTTAAAGTTTTTTATTATATAAGTCAAGTAAAACTTGTGACCCCCGGGGTGGGGCCTCTTCTCACTCCAGGGGCACAATTTGAACAATCTTGATAGAGGACCATAAGATGATGTCACATGCCAAATATCAAGCCTCTAGTCCTTGTGGTTTTGGACAAGAAGACTTTTAAAGTTTTTCCTTTTGGTTGCCATCAACCAGAGTTCTGCATGGAATTAAATTCTTTGAACAATTTTGAAAGGGGACCATCCAAGGATCATTCCTGTGAAGTTTGGTGTAATTCTGCCCAGTGGTTTTCAAGAAGAAGATTTTTTAGAAAATGTTGACGGACACATAACACGACGATCGACGGACATTGAGCGGTCATAAAAGCTCACCATGAGCCTTTGGCTCAGGTGAGCTAAAAATTAGGCTTTATTATGTTTAAACATACATTAAACAACACATTTAAGTACTATGCTAAGGCCTTGAACTTTAACCTAAAGGAATGTTAACAATAATGCTAAATTAAAATTTTCTTACATTTTATTTTAAAAAATGCATCTAAAAATCATACTTCCAGCATATTGTCTTTGTAAGTCCTATCCTTTTTAAGTGCTACAAATGCACCTGTCAATATTTTGCCCGCCCGGGGGAGCGGCGGGCATACACGGGACTTTAGACAGAAGACCATTCCCGACAGGCGGGAATATGACAAATATTTGATGTACCAACCAGGCTCTAGGGTGGGATTTAGACAAAAAAGGTTGTCTCTAGGGTGGGGATTTAGACAACAAAAATTTTGAAATGTCAAATTCCCCTGGGTCAGCCCGCTCCCCCCCCCCCCCACCCCACCCCACCCCCCAGACGGGCAAAATATTGACAGGTGCAAAAAGAACATGAAAAGTAAAACAGTTAAACATATATATCCTCTGTATCATTCAGATCATTTCTCAAAGATATACATGGTTGATTTGTATCCTTGTTACTTCTAGTAGCACCATTTCCAGTTTGTACATCGTCGTCTGTACACAGATCAGAACTGCCTTCCTGATGTGCAGATGGGGTAACAGTCTGATCACAGTTTAAACCATTTTCAGTCGATTGTTCTTGTTTAACAATGCCGTCTGCCACAGTATGCAATTTTTCCTTCTCCAAATGTTTGAATTTCTTCTCGTGTGATCTATTTATATGGCCACTTCCAATATGAAAGTCTGTTGCATTTGATGCTCCTGCAGTATTTCCAAATGGCAGATCTACTTTTCCATTCACATTATAATCATCCGCTTCAGAAGCCTGCGAAGGGGACATACTTTGTTCATATCTTTCATCTGCTGAATCATAAACTACTATAACATCATCATTATCTACGTTGACAACTACCTGATAACCTAATTCTGGATCATCAGGAGCTTGCATTTCGGGACTACTTCCAGGATTACTTTCTGTTGTAATTTGTTTGGGATTGGTAAACTGGTTATTCTGTTCATAAGGTTTTGGTAACTGTGGTATCACTACTGGGGTTTCATGAATACTACTAACTATGTCTGGGATATCTGAAGGAGCTTGGCTAATTAAATATTCACTAAAATTAAGGTCAGAGGTCCTATTTTCTGGTATGTCTGGAGAATGCACGGACTGACTACTGGTTTTCTTTGACCTAGATTTTCTTGGCTTTTTCTTTGGTTTCTTCACAGTTTCTACTGTAATTTCTGAACCAGATGATATATTTCTGTGATGGTTGTCGGAAACTACTGTAGCAAATGTCTCAGAACTCTGTGAAGAATAAGTCTTAGGCCTGCAATCATTAATCTGAGGATCACTACAGCCAGGTTTTGGTCCTGCAGGGACAACAAAATCATCTGCCTCATCATTTACTTTCTTTTCGAGATCTTTACCAGCTATATGACTATTGTCTTTGTCTTCTTTTGGCAAATTTTCCACATTCTGAGATTCTTCAACAGCCACATCTCTGTTTTGTGAATTTTCTGCCGAGGTCACAACTGATGAAGATCTAGATTCAGTATGTTCAGGACTTGTGGCAGACCTGGGACGTTGCTCCAGTGTGCCAGTCTCTGATCCAGAACTAGATACGTGTCTTCCTAGTCTCCCCCTCCTACCATCTGCATCACCATTGTACACCCCCCATGCAGAGCCCCCATCACTAGAACTGGAGGAGTCTGATAGGTTGCCTGAACAAACAGTCAGTTCTGATTGGCTACTATCAGTAGATGTGGGGCTTCCAGGGGCTTGTCGTTGATTTGTATTTGTGACTGATGGATCGCTTCCTATGGCTTCATGGTATGAGGGAGGCTGTGGTAATGAAGGGTCCACTGGATTGCCAAATGCCTGCGAAACAACAGAAATGATACAACCCTTGAACACAGTATGGTGTTTTACCCTCCCTAATAGTTATCTGTAAACTTTATATTAACCTTTCATATTCCCATCATGTAATGAAAAGAACAAATAACAAGAGTTGTCCATAAGACAGCCAAGCTCGACTATTCGAAATATTGTCCCAGAGGCAGGAAAATATTACCTAAAAAGGTTAAATATCAAAAGAGTTTTAAGTTCAAAAAGGGGGAATAATTTGACGAAAATGCATATCAGTTATGGGACTTGCTGCTATCAACTAGTTTTATAACCCCTAAGGCACATGTGAAGTTTCAATTCAATATCTGCATTAGTTTTGGAGATAGAAACTCACATGTAAAACTTTAACCAGAATTTTCAAAGTCCAAAAGGGGGCATAATTTGCCCAAAATACATGCCAGAGTTATGGAACTTGATCCAGTGAGGTTAGTAATTGATCTTGAAAAAGAAAAAGTAAGTTTCAAATCTATATGCCTTTTAGTAATAGCTGTATGTACTTGCACGCAAAACTTTAACCAGAATTTGCTAAGTCCAAAAGGGGGCATAATTTGGCCAAAATGAAGGTCAGATTTATGGGACTTGCTGCTATCAACTAGTTTTATAACCCCGAAGACACATGTGAAGTTTCAATTCAATATCTGCATTAGTTTTGGAGATAATAACTTGCATGTAAAACTTTTAACCAAAATTTTCTAAGTCTAAAAGGGGGCATAATTTGCTCAAAAACATGTCAGAGTTATGGAACTTGACCCAGTGAGGTTGGTAATTGATCTAGAAAAAGAAAAAATAAGTTTCAACTCTATATGCCTTTTAGAAATAGCTGTATGTACTTGCATGCAAAACTTTAACCAGAATTTTCTAAGTCCAAAAGGGGGCATAATTTGGCCAAAATGAAAGTCAGAGTTATGGGACTTGCTGCTATCAACTAGTTTTATAACCCCGAAGACACATGTGAAGTTTCAAATCAATATCTGCATTAGTTTTGGAGATAGTAACTTGCATGTAAAACTTTAACCAAAATTTTCTAAGTCCAAAAGGGGGCATTATTTGCTCAAAATACATGTCAGAGTTATGGGACTTGACCCAGAGAGGTTGGTAATTGACCTAGAAAAAGAAAAAATAAGTTTCAAAGCTATATGCCTTTAATTGATGGCTGTATGTACTTGCATGCAAAAACTTAACCAAGGTGTGATGCCGACGCCAGGGTGAGTAGAATAGCTAGACTATTCTTTGAATAGTCGAGCTAAAAATTGAAAGTCATGTACATGGTCAAATTCTGTAAATCAGAAACAACTTAAATCATACAATTTTTTTAAACAATTCACTTCCTTTATTCAGACCGTTTTTTTTTTCTTTTTTGACATTAGATAACATTAAAGGATGAAATTATGAGTCACACTTCAAACCAAATCTGAAAATTCAGGAATTCATTAGTGTTGCAATTTCAACTTGTAGTTAAAATAAAATATATATTCATGTTCAAGGTTCACTTACGACATTAAGATACCATCCTGGTGGATTTTGCATGGCCTCGTCATAGGTTGGTGGCCTATCTCTTTCAATACTTCCAAAAAATCCCAGTCTGCGTCTATGGCGTCTCCGTCCTAAAAAATATCAGAGGGAGTATGAACTATATATATAAGACAAGCTATGATAGATTTCAGAACTAGCATATTGACTTTCAATATATACTTTGTGAGAAGTTCCATGTATTTCCTTTTACCCAATATTATACAATACTGAACAGAAACAGTTTTCAATCTCAAGGTCATTATGTCCTTGACCTTTGGTCTACTGACCCAAAAAACTTTAAAGATCATAAACTAGCCACAAGCAATCAGCCCAGGAAGTCTGAACACTGTAGAGCAAATCATTATCTAGTTACTGATCAACCTACATGAACAAAATAATAAGTCTTCTCTTTGTCAAAGGGGGATTAACCATTACCCTGCTAAATTTCTTTAATGAACTTGTCCATCTTTCAAATTCAACAGAACCATTAACTGTAAAAAGGGGTGTTTACCAAAAAGAAACTGATAAAGATAATGACAAACAATGCAGATCTTGACCAGACTGCACTGATGTAGGGGCTGATCATGATCTACACTGGTCGCAAAGGCAGAATCAAATGGAAAAACCTTTTGCTATAGTTAGGTTTTTACTCTCGCTCACATGCCTGTATATATCTAGAACCTTTCAAGCTTTAATGATGGAGAAAAAACCCAGGTGTCCCTCTAGGAATTATTTCAGGCTCGATAGAAACTATGACCTTCTGAAAGCCAGATGGGAAGTTTTCTCACTAGGAAGAATTTTACATTTTGAGCCGATGGCAGGGTAGGACAAATGATCTTAAGTCAATAACATGCACCACTTGGCCATGGCGATATGAAAAATACCTTTTAAACATTTTTCTACAACACCAAAGTAACAGGCATTAGAAATATCTATAAACAGGATGTGCTATTTACTTCTTCTTTCTGTAACATCTCCGCTAACTGTCG
Organism: Mercenaria mercenaria; assembly: GCF_021730395.1. Classification (NCBI taxonomy): domain Eukaryota; kingdom Metazoa; phylum Mollusca; class Bivalvia; order Venerida; family Veneridae; genus Mercenaria; species Mercenaria mercenaria. The sequence goes on along the minus strand of NC_069366.1, from coordinate 23,078,150 downwards.
GAAGTCTTTCACTTGAATCTCGGGCCTCCCGAAGACGTGCTCTGCGACATCGTCGGATCATCACAAACAGCAGGCATATAACCATGATCAGGAATACAGATATCACCATGGGAACGATCACACCTATTGTAATGGTGTACTGATAGCTCTTGTCCCATTGTCCTGTGTTATCTAGAAGAGAGTAAGATATTCATTATCAAATACAATTTTGACCAATTAAATCATAGAGAATCCTGAGAGTTTTAATCCCTATGAGAAGGAAATTTAGTGTGTAATCTAACAAGGTTAACAGGTTAAATACCTTAAAGTGGAATTATACTTACCGTGTAAAATATTTTCTTTAAAATGGAAAGAAGTATGATTAAACTGGATTAGTGGTACTGAAAAAATTATTTGCATGAACCAAATATTCATAAATAACATACATACCTGCACATCCGGACACTTCATCACTATTGTCCCCACAGTGATCATATCCATCACACATCAGACCTCTATCTATACACCGATTGTTATTACAGATGAACAAATTTGAACCACAATCTGCAACATAAATAAAATTGTCCAATCTAATTTATTTTTCTTAAACTTTTGCTGCCGGTAGAGCTTTGTGGTTTTGAATAGCATCTTTACACAATAAAATAAATTGCCTATTACAATACAACTTTATGTTGCAACTTATATTAATTATTTATGGTTTTCTCTGTTTCTAGATCCATTTACACATGAAATTATGGTACTGAAATATTCAGAAACAGGCGCTCATTTTATCACAGTAAATTGCCACCTTAGTTAAAAAAAAAACGGTGCTAAATACAAAGAAAGACAACAACAAAGGTGTTCATTTTTGGATAGAACTCAAACCAGTCCGTAACCCTTACCTTGCTAAATTTCTAAAACGAACTTGTCCATCTTTCAATTTGGACAGTACCATTAATTTTTATAAGGGGTAATACCAAAAAGTTACAGACTGAATGGCGAACAGTGCAGATCATGATGGTCACAAAGGCAGAAGCAATCGTGTTCAGCATGATAAGGGTTAAGAAAAAGAAGATACCTTTATTAACTCGAAACCTGTAACAGCTGTTTGAGTATAAATGCAAGAGATAGACATACTCAATTCAACATGACATGATGACATAAGCATGTAGACATATGTACGAAATGTATGTAATAATAACATGTATAGTATTCTCATGGTTGTTTGTTTGTTTTTTGGGGGGTTTAATGCCGTTTTTCAACAGATTTCAGTCATGTAACGGCAGGCAGTTAGCCTAACAAGTGTAACTGCCAGCTTCTCCACACTAATTATCAGAGGTGGAGGACGAATGATTTCACACACAAAGTCTTTCATCAAATCGTCACAGAGAATATACGCCCCGCCCAGGGATGGAACTCACCACCCCGCGATCCGTAGACCAACGCTCTCCCTACTGAGCTAAGTGGGCGGGCTTAATCTCATGGTTGTGGTTTTGCATACCAGACAAAAAAGGTGATTAAATTACAGTATATATTTATATATAATAATAGTAAGTGGAACAAAAAGGGGATAGGGAAATGTTACTGTAATTATCCCTGATAATCTTTGAAACAACCTATACTGTGACGGAATTCTAATTTCAGGAAAAGACTATACTACTTAAAGTTATATAGAAATAAACTATAAGTTTTGACCTTTAATCTCAGGGTCGCAAGTTCAATCCCAGAGCGAGGCATATGTTCTCTGTGACAATTTTATAACAGACACTGTGTCTAAAATCATTTGTACCCAACCTCTAATACATATGGGAAAGTTTGCAGTTACTTGCGGAGAATAGGTTTGTACTGGTACAGAATCCAGGAACACTTGCTATGTTAACTGCCTGCAGTTACATAACTGAAATACTATTAAACATCGGTGTTAAATCCAAAACAAAACAAACTTATTATATAACACATAATTATGTAAAATGTCCGATAGTGTGTGCTACATTACATCTTATTCTTAACTAACAATATTGTAGTTAAGGTCATTTGTGTGGCAATTTTATCCCTGGATTTGACAGACTAGAGATCTATTAATGTTATTAAGGATTTATACATCAAAGCTGTTTATACTATTGGAGTTACTGTGTTTTATTATTTACAAGATGCCTGTTGTTCTGGTGGCCAAAATGAGCGAAAATAAGCCCTAGTGAGAACTGCCTGTCAGAACATACCTGTACGTTTGTAAGAAGCATATGTCAGTAAAACACTGTCACTTGACGACAGGGAAGCATTCAGCCTGATGTAGAAACCCGTCGGGCTAATATGTGGAATACCATTGTTTATGTTGTCTAGCATATCATATATAGATCTCACATCCGCCACTGAAGAGAGGCCGTCACGTATAACTATTTGATTGTCGCCTCTAAACAAATAACCTGAAAATATATCAACACCTCCATTGTTGACTGTGTTAGACACTTATCAACCCAAGAAATGGACCTTGATAAAAGTTCAAGTCAATGATTCTAATACTAATCACATCTCTGTTATATTCTATTTCTGACATCAAAACGTCGAGTCTGCAAGTTAAGTGCATTTGGGGGAGATACATTCAATGTACAGGAGTACTTCCAATATTACGAATAAATTCTATAAGGAAATCCTTTGAAGGCACAGAATGCAACCAAGCAAAGTAACAGTGGTCTATTTGAGTCTGTTCACGAGTGGTAATGGAATTTGCAACACCTCTCATGCTCCCTAACACCCGCTTCAGCAGGATTTTATTATACAGATATCAACTGGACACCATGCTCCCAAAAGTTCAGAATATAAAACATAGACTTTGCAAACAAAAAAACAACAACAAAAGAAAACAAGAGCTGTCTGTAAGACAGTGCATTCGACTTTTCTCAGTGCTTGACTCTGAATTAGAACTTTGCCAGTAGAAATTTATAAAACTTTAACCAAAAATTCTAAGTTAAAAAGAGGCATAATTCAGTCAAAATTCAAATCAGAGTTACGGGTATTGTTTCTCCTTGCGTACACTTTGATAGTAAATAACTATATTAAGTTTCAAGTGAAAAGCTTTGATAGTAACAGAGATATTTGACTTCATCAAAAACTTTAACCAAAAAATTCTAAATTAAAAAAGGGCAAAACTCTGTCAAAATTCAAACCAGAATTATGGCCATTTGGGATTGTTATTCCTGGTGTAAACTTTGATAGTAAATAAGAATTTTAAGTTTCAAGTCAATAGCTTTGATGGTAAAAGAGATATCTGACTTTATGAAAAACTTTAACCAAGGGCGACGGCGACGCCGGGGCGAGTGCAATAGCTCAACTTTTTCTTCAAAAAGTGGAGCTAATGACATATGATGCAATATAATCAATCAAAAATAAAATGTAATAAAGAAACTTTACCGTTTGTTCTTAATCTGATAATTTTGAGGTAGGTTCCATCAAATCCTTCTTGAGTCTTTACCACCCATAGACAGTCATACAGCTCTCTGGTTGGGGAAGCTGGGGAAAAATCTATCTTCCCTCCTTTACTAGACATTAAATAGCTCAGCCCTTTACAGTCTGAAAATAATAATAACTCAGCCCTTTACAGTCTGAAAATAAGCATTTTTAATGACATAATCATACATTAAGGAAACTGCTCCCTGATTAGGAAGATTGAGAAATCTACATTTTCTTCATTACCAGACATCAAATAATTAAGCCCTTTGCAGCCCAAAAAAGAATTATTGACAATTACTCATGCAGTGTCACGAAATAAATTAGAAAATGTTGCCAAAAGAGTTGTCCACAAATATGGAACTGTTTGTAATACTTAATGCTAGTCAAACAACTCCATACCAATTTGCTGAGGTTTGATCAATTCAATATCTACAATAACCATGAAATAGGTTTTAACAGTATTCTGCAATAACATTATTTAATCTGTTCCTCTCACAGAAGAATGCCAGTATTGCAAATATAGAATATAAGGAATTAAAGTAAGAATATATTACTTGGAAACTCATGGCAAGTTTCTAAAATTGTATGATACTTACTTGTATTTGGTTTTGAAATGTATGGTGTGTCTGAAATAAAGATATACAAACCTGATAAATGTACTATGAAGAAAACTAGGATACAGAATTAAAATTTTGATGCCCGAAGGGCAATAAAGTATGGCCTGTTATTTGTTTTGAAACACATGTGCAGGCTCGCTGACTAAAACATTTTTGGTAAATGAAAAAGGAGTATCGTGATTTATGATTAAATATTCATCTGATTTGACCATGTTCCTTGATAAATCTTCTGTCTCAATCTGATGTTATTGCACGTTGATAATGATGAAATGTAGCCATCTGTAAGCTAGAGGCAATTACTTGACTTTTTGCCTTACATAATATTTGGCCACTTAGTACTGACCTTGAACTTGAAGCTTCAGGTATGTATATTATATGGTTCAATCAGCAGTAATAACTCCTTGTGATACCCAGAAGGGCCTCACTAGCATCTGGGATGCATAATTCCATTACATCGAGTGACTTAAGTCAAAACAAAACCAGAGCTATTCATAATGGTGACCAATACTCATAAGATACAACTTTGAAAAAAATACATGTACATTATCTAGATGTTGTAAAGAATTAACCCTTACCCTGCTAAATTTCTACAATGAACTTGTCCATCTTTCAATTTGGACAGTTCCATTAACCATTAAAAGGGGTGCTTACCATGATCTACACCGGTCGCAAAGGCAGAATCAGTCGAGTTCAGCATAAGGGTTAACATAAATTTTATGAAAGTCCTTCATGCAGTTAAGAAAGGTATGGAGTGGAAATGAAATACTGACCTTCAAGTGTAACCTTGACCTTAGACTTAGTGCCCTGAGTTGTGCATGTCAAGAAAGTAAACATATATAATTATCTGATAATCCATTTTAATAACAGTTTGAGTAATATTCCTCAGATATGAAAGGCAGACATGTATCTATGACTTCAACATAGTTTAAATTCCATTTTACTGTAAACAACCATCTTAATAAAATGATTTACTTTGGTGAGGTAAACTGTTAATATCAGATACCTTTATAAAACCTGTAAGCAGCCCGGAATCCAATATAGTCTCTGTTTTCCCCTGCTGTCAAGGACATCCCAGTACTGAAGGTGAATCTAATATGGTTGCTGTCAGATACTATTACTGGCCGACTTGACCCACCATTATACTGACCATGCTTGTTACTATGAATAAACTGAAATGTATGCCTTTATCAAATAGCTATCTCATTATGAACGTTAACAATATTTCTTTGTTATTCTAACAAATTAAATTGATCCCTCTGTCACTGAAAATGTTTTTTACAATATCTCAAGCTGTGTAAATACAAGTTTTTGACATTTATGAAATTCTTTGACGCATTATAAACTCCATGTCCATGTCCTGAAATTTGCATATATTTAATCCATGTTGATGACAAGAACAAGAGGGCCATGATGGCCCTATATCGCTCACCTCAGTTTAGTTGCTTGCTTAAACCAATTTCTTTGCTTAGGCTTCACTAACAAAAACATGGTAAAGATTATTCAAGATAACTATTGAAATCTGTTTAGAAATTCAACTGGTGGTCCAAATTTCTTTGCTTGTCAAGAATATTAAAGAGGAGCATTGTTATCAGTATCAGAAGTTATAAATGTGGTCCAAATTTCTATGCTGTACCTTCAAAAACAAGAAAATAGGTCAGTAGGTCATGACTGAGACAATTCAAGATGAATATTGAAATCTGTATAAAACATTATGCTTGTGGTCCAAATTTCTTTGCCACTCCTTCAAAACAAATAAATATATGTAAAATAAGGGACCACCTGCATGAGGCCTATACTGACCCTAGGGTCATGATTTGAACAATCTTGGTAGAGAACCACTAGAGCATAACACAATGTGTAACATAAACAGTTGGCAAAATCCCTGAATGAAAAATCAGAAGGCATTTTTTAGTACAATATGGTATCATACATCAAAATGTTTGTTGCGGTAAATGGAATTCAGTCAGGGTGGATACCAGGCTCAAATATCCCTATTCAAGTTTTCGTGAGGCCCTAAAAGGGGGCATGTGATAAAAATAATAATGAAAGTAAAATGTTGTTTCAATTACAGATTAACCTTACTTAAATATATAACAAAAAGACTATATGATTTAAGGTATAAAAGTAATTTTCAAGTAAATTTAAAGACCCAGAGGCCCTAAATTGGGGGATTCACCATCAGACAACATGTACATGGTGATCTGACCTATCCCCTATGTTAAAATTTGCGTTACATTTAAAACATGTAATTAAGAAATGAATCTTTCTCTTCTATAATATCCAGTGCATATAAAAAATAAAGACTCATTCCATTTCTTTTGAATTGTCATATATAATTCATGAGGCCTCAAAGGGAGTTACTCTCAAAATGAATATTTTAACTGGAAATGCGGCGTATCATTTTTGTAATCAGTGTAACATTCAGTAAAGTGGACATACTCAAGCAGTCTTATAATTAACTGTAGTAATACTAAATATCTAAGCTCCGGACCTTATGGTTTAAGACAAGAATTTTTTAAAGGTTTTTCTATGTACATGTCTGTTTAAACCATGTTCCCCCTAGTGCAGGGCATATTTGACCCCAGGGGAATAATTTGAACAATCTTTGTATAGGACCACTAGATGATGCTACATACCAAATATCAAAACCCTAGGCCCTGTGGTTTTGGACAAGAAGATTTTCAAAGTTTTTCCCAATATAAGTCTATATAAACCATGTGACCCCCGGGGCAGGTCCATATTTGACCCTAGGGGGACAATTTGAACATAATTGCTTGAGGACTATTAGATGATGCTACATACCAAATATCAAAGCTTTAGGACCTGTGGGTTTGGACAAGAAGATTTTCAAAGTTTTTTCCCTATATAAGGCTATCTAATATAAAACAGGTGACCCCTTGGATGGGGCCAAATTTGATCCTAGAGAGATAATTTGAACATACTTGGTAGAGGACCACTAGATGATGCTACATACTAAATAGCAAAGCCCTAGCCCTATGGTTTTGGACAGGAAGATTTTCGAAGCTTTTCCCTTTATAAATCTATATAAACCATATGACCCCTGGGGCGGGGCCAAATTTGAAACTAGGGGGATAACTTGAACAACCTTGGTATAGGACCACTAGATGATGCTACATACCAAATATCAAAGCCCTAGGACCTGTGGTTTTGGACAAGAAGATTTTCAAAGTTTTCCTTTTTCCCTATATATATTAAGTCTATGTAAACCTTGTGACCCCGGGCCAGGGCCATATTTGACCTTAGGGAAATCATTTGAACAAACTTGGTAGAGGACCACTAGATGATGCTACATACCAAATATAAAAGCCCTAAGACCTGTGGTTTTGGACAAGAAGTTTTTTCCCTATATAGGTCTATATAAACCATGTGACCCCTAGGGCAGGGCCAAACTTGACCCTAGGGAGATAATTTGAACACACTTGGAAGTGGACCACTAGATAATGCTATATAAGTCTATATAAACCATGTGACCCCCGGGGCGGGGCCATATTTGACACTAGGGGGATAATTTGAACAAACTTGGTAGAAGACCATTAGATGATGCTACATACCACATATCAAAGCCCTAGGCCCTGTGGTTTTGGACAAGAAGATTTTCAAAGTTTTTCCCTGTACAAGTCTAGGTAAACCATGTGACCCCTAGGGCGGGGCCATATTTGACCCTAGGTGGATACTTTGAACAATCATGGTAGAGGACCTCTAGATGATGCTACATATACCAAATATAACAGTCATGGCAACCAGAGATCTGTATGGAATTCTATTCTTTGATCAATTTTCAAAGAAGACCATCCAAGAAACATGCCTGTAAAGTTTCATCAAAATTGGCCTGGTGGTTCAGGAGGAGATGCTGTTTAAAGGAAAGTGTGGACCAAGCTGGATGGTCGGACGTACGACAGATGGTGAACAATCACAATAGCTCACCCTGAGCTCTTTGTACTCAGGTGAGCTTAAAACAGACAAACAATTAGGCAACTGTCTCAGTGTGTTTCAGAGTAATAAATCTATTTTTAAAGAAATGTGCCTCAGAATCATTTAGTAATGCATGACTGTCTACTACTGCAAAGGCAAGATGTGCAAGCTGAAGATTTAAAGGTTTTTTTCCCTTCATCTTAACAGAGGCAATGAAAACAGGTTTCATTTTAATGCCTAAAAATTCAACTAAAATTATAATAGTCAAACAAGTATATTAAATTTTTTACAGGCATTATACTCACATACAATGAAGAAGTTTCCGACAGATGCCAATCACTGAATGTAATCATGATAGAATCATCGGCATCGGTGCTTGAAATAATGTACTCGTATACCTCGTGATTTTGTGCATAACCTTCTGGGAACAATGGAGAGTTTATATAACCAGTCGCAGACGATGTATCAGAGCTGCCATGGATTGAGTTCAATTTTTCTACAATGTATAATAATGCTATTATTTAGTCTTTTTCATATCAAAGCATAAATATGTTTCCATGTTGAAATGTTTTCCGGCTTAGACAGACTTATTATAATGTTATTAATCAAATGATTTCATATTGGCCATGTTCTCTGCCCAAGGATGGTTTTATTGGCCTAGAGCCAATACTGCTGCCAGAGGACAAACTAGAACTGTCACAGGAGTGACTCATACCCCCACCATACGGTCTTGTCACAGAAGAATGGCAACCATAAGAAATCTTAACAAGAGATCACAGAGTGATCTTGGCGCCCACCAATGTGCCATTTTTGAGTATTCCAAACTTCAAGACTTACTGACTGGCTCAAGGTCAAATTTCATTTCCATACACAACACTGTGCATGTGGTCCAAATTCGAAAGCTGTAGCTTGAGAAATGTGAAAGTAGGTCACTAGGTCAATGTCAAGGTCAAAGTTTGTTTCGGTACACAATCCTATGCATGTGGTCTAAATTTGAAGCCTGTAGCTACAGAAATGTGAAAGTAGGTCACTAGGTTAATCTTAAGGTCAAAGTTCATTTCGGTACACAAAACTATGCAAGTGGTCCAAATTTGAAGGCTGTAGCTTGAGAAATGTAAAAGTAAGTCACTAGGTCAAAATCAAGGTCAAATTCTATTTCGGAATACAAAACTATGCATGTGGTCCATATTTGAAGCCTGTACCTTCAAAAATGTGAAAATAGGTCACTAGGTCAATGTAAAGGTCAAAGTTCATTTCGGTACACGAAACTATGCATGTGGTCCAAATTTGAAGGCTGTAGCTTGAGAAATGTAAAAGTAAGTCACTAGGTCAAAATCAAGGTCAAATTTTATTTCGGAATACAAAACTATGCATGTTGTCCAAATTTGAAGCCTGTACCTTAAAAATGTGAAAGTAGGTCACTAGGTCAATGCAAAGGTCAAAGTTCATTTCGGTACACAAAACTATGCATGTGGTCCAAATTTGAAGGCTGTAGCTTGAGAAATGTAAAAGTAGGTCACTAGGTCAAAATCAAGGTCAAATTTTATTTTGGAATAAAAAACTATGCATGTGGTCCAAATTTGAAGCCTGTACCTTCAAAAATGTGAAAGTAGGTCACTAGGTCAATGTGAAGGTCAAAGTTTTTTTCGGTACACAAAATTATGCATGTGGTCCAAATTTGAAGGCTGTAGCCTGAGAAATGTGGAAGTAGGTCACTAGGTCAAAATCAATGTCAAATTTCATTTTGAAACACAGAACTATGCATATGGTCCAAATTTGACGCCTGTACCTTCAAAAATGTGAAAGTAGGTCACTAGGTCAAAATCAAGGTCAAAGTTTTTTCCAGTGCACAAAACTATGCATGTGGTCCAAATTTGAAGGCTGTAGCTACAGAAATGTGAAAGTATGTCACTAGATCAAAATCAAGGTCAACTCAGTCAAGGTTCATCTTGCCACTCAAAAATATACATGTGTTCCAAATTTGAAGGCTGTAGCTACAGAAATGTGAAAGTAGGTCACTAGGCCAAAATCAAGGTCAACTCATATCAAGGTTCATCTTGCCACTCAAAAATATACATGTGGTCCAAATTTGAATGTTGTAGTTATTGACAAGAACATTTTAAAAGCTTTTCCCTATATAAGTCTATATGAACCATATGACCACCGGGGCGGGGCAATTTTGACCATAGGGGGATAATTTGAACAAACTTGGTAGAGAACCACTAGATGATGCTACATTACAAGTATCAAAGCCCTAGGCTTTGTGGTTTGGACAAGAAGATTTTCAAAGTTTTTCCTTATATAAGTCTATGTAACCATATGACCCCAGGGCGGGGCAAATTTGACCATAGGGGTATAATTTGAACAATCTTCGTTGAGAACCACTAGATGATGTCACATACAAAGTATCAAAGCCCTAGGCCTGTGGTTTTGGACAAGAAGGTTTTCAAAGTTTTTCCTATATAAGTCTATATAAACCATTGACCCCCAGGGTGTGGCCATATTTGACCCTAGAGAAATAATTTGAATCATCTTGGTAGAGGACCACTAGATGATGCTTCAAACCAAATATCAAAGCCCTAGGCTCTGTAGTTTTGGACAAGAAGGTTTTCAAAGCTTTTCCCAATATAAATCTATGTAAAATATAGAAATAAACAAAGGGCAATAACTCACTCATAAATTGTTGAACCAGTCTGATTTTCAGGGGGACACAACTAGGGTACCAATACATCATTCTGACAAAGTTTGGTCAAAATCCCCCCAGTAGTTTCTGAGGAGATGCGATAACGAGAAATTGTTAACGGACGGACGGATGGGCGGACGGAATGACGGACGGACGGACCATGGACGCAGAGTGATTTTAACAGCCCACTATCTGATGAGGGTGGGCTAAAAATACTTTGGAGTACTTCATCCTGGGCTTCCACATATAAGTAATACTAGTATAATACTAGTAAAGTAATACTAGTAAATATATTAAATCTCTAATATTAGAGATACACTAAAAGTGAATTTAAAAAAGTGTCTTACCGACCCATGTTACCACAGAAAAATGTTTTTACTTTTTACATAGGACTTATAATAAAAAAGTTAGAAAAATACCTAAAATATTGAAAATCTAAAAATAGGATTTCTAAAAATAGACTAATTACTGGAATTTAAGGGGAAGAAACTCAGTACAAAAGTTAAAAAAAGGTTACTTCCCTTTGGCTCTAAGCCAATCAGAATGAGATATAGTGAAAATACATCAAAATTAACCTTAAATTCTAAGTAAAAAGGGACATAATTCATGAAAAATTGGTGTCAGAGTTATGCACCTTGTGTCACATGATGTGGGTGATGAGGTGGAACATCTATTTTTAGTTTGAATCAAATCCATTTTGTAATAATTGAGATATAGTGAAAATACATCAAAATCAACCTTAAATTTAAAGTAAAAGGGGACATAATTCATAAAAAAAAATTATGTCAGAGTTAAGCACCTTATGTCACATCATCTGGGTGATGAGGTGGAACAACTATTTTAAGTTTTAATCAAATCCATTTAGTAATAACTGAGATATAGTGAAAATACAACAAAATTAACCTTAAATTCTAAGTAAAAAGGGACATAATTCATGAAAACTTGGTAACAGAGTTATGCACCTTGTGTCACATGATGTGGGCACATGATGTGGGTGATGAGGTGGAACATCTATTTTAAGTTTGAATCAAATCCATTCAGTAGTAACTGAGATATAGTGAAAATACATCAAAATCAACCTTAAATTCTAAGTAAAAAGGGACATAATTCATAAAAAAATGGTGTCAGAGTTATGCACCTTGTGTCACATGATGTGGGTGATGATGTGGAACATCTATTTTAAGTTTGAATCAAATCCATTTAGTAATAACTGAGATATAGTGAAAATACAACAAAATTAACCTTAAATTCTAAGTAAAAGGGGACATAATTCATGAAAACTTGGTGTCAAGAGTTATGCACCTTGTGTCACATGATGTGGGTGATAAGGTGGAACATGTATTTTAAGTTTGAATCAAATCCATTTGGTAATAACTAAGATAATAGATTTTGGGACGGGACGGGACGGGACGGGACGGGACGCGACGGGACGCGACAAAACTGACTCCTATATACCCCCCTCAAACATGTTTGGTGGGGGTATAATGATAGGGCCAATGTGAAATATCACTTGATTAATGACAATTTTATTATACAGCTCTGTATTGCATCTGCCTCAATTTAACCTATCTAAAAGCTTGAATCCAAAAGTCTCCCTGTTTTCTCACATTGGCCCTTTTTGCTCATACTGGCTCAGCTAGGCATCGTATTGGCTCAGTTTGTTTCATATTACAAATATGCATATGTATCTAATAGTATGTCCAATACCCGGTATAGCATACTTGAATAATAATGCTGAATAATAGCTATTGAACTGTTTTTGTTTTTTTTTCGTTCTAAAAATAACATCCATTTAACATATAAGTATTTTTAATTGTGTTAGGTCATGAAGGTCACGCGTGATACATGCAGATTTCCCCTAAACAACAATTTGTGTATACCATGGCTTGGAATTTATGGCCTTACATAATGGGAAGTGTTAATCAAAACAGAAGGACCGCAGCTTCCAAATATTTTATGACACCCCAAGAGTTAATTGCAGCGGAAGTCACCCGTGATGTACCGACGTTTGATCATCAAAATATTACGTAATATTATCTAAAAATATTTTAATTTTTAGCACAAAAATACTGTAGTCGGTTACGAGTCTCGATCTCGGCGATCTTTTTGCACTTTCAGAAATTTTACGATCTGTTATTTTTGTAGTGTTATTCAGTTTGATGGTTGTTTTTTATATAAATACTTACCGATTCCGATTCGGAAGATAAGTCTATTAACTATAAATCATACTTTAAAACATCAAAATGAAATTGTATATGAATTTCAATGTGAAAGTAATCCAAAACAGATTTTTATGCCTAAAAATATAATTCCCTTACTTTAACACTTTATATCTTCGAAACTCAAAAAGAAACTACAATAAATTTTGTATCGTCGGAAAGAGAATTTAAATTGCTATAAACTTTATATTGACAAAAATAATGTCAAAATTACAGAAAAATTAATATTAAAATAATGACATTTTTAACATAAGTATGTGTAATCACAAAATAATGCCCATACCTCTGTTCAGGTAAGACAGTCACGCTTATCAGCCATATACCGATTATTGCTTATTGATTATCATTTATCAGTGTTATGTAAAAGAGGTTACTTTGGCTTCTGTTCTGTGTGGTAAAGGGTTAATTATAACAATATAAATGTGACATGCAAATTTTTGACATTTTTATGACCCAATTTGGTCTAAAAGTCAACACAATTGGGTCCTTCCGTAACCTAAAACTGGCTATGAAAGTTCGCTTCCACAACCATACATAAACAGTCCGTTTTTAACATAAATTACACAGACAAAAGTAGCAGCCATGTTGAAAGATGACAGTGTCAAAACAGAATGTTTCTACATTTGAATAAACTGTACAACGTTAGAAGAGTAGCACTTCCCACCAACATAATGTCCAAACTCAAAAAATGTTCGAAGGATATTCTGACATATTATAGAACACCAAGAAACCCATCTAAAATATTTTTCCGTTACAGCTTCATTTTCTTGTGGTCCTACTTTGCAAATTCATGGCTCTGTGGCTGTGTTTGCGGTGCTCTATGCTTCTGCGAAATCTACCCTTTCCCTTTTATCTTTTTTTACTATAAGTTGCAAGACACACATTCTGAGCAACCTAATCTGGCAGATACTGGTATTACAGAAACAAACGTAAATCTGTTCATTATGGGATTTGAACAAGCAAGTAACAGAGAGGACTCTGGGAAAGAGTGATATTCATAATCTCGTTTTTTTTTAATTATTTTATTGACCAGAAACAATGTAGAAAATTCCACACACTATACTTTCACTAAATCAATAAAATACATGTACATGTAAATAATAAAATTAATTCAAACAAGGAGCTGTGTTCAATAAATGTTTGATGCCCCCAGTGGCATCCTTGATGATACAAAGCAACCCAAGTCCAAAACGAGGTCAAGGTCAAACTGAGGTCAGATGATGTTTGAAGATGAGGAATGGTCACAGGTTACATCTGTATTAGTATCAATTCATTCTTGTAAGCGGTATTGATGCTAGACGAAACGGTCCCATTTGGTTAACCAAGAGATGGCCAATATAAAGCAACCTAAGTGCAAAATGAGGTCAAAGTCAAGGTCAAACTGAGGTCAGGTGATGTTTGAAGATGAGGAATGGTCACAGATTACATCTGTATTAGTATCAATTCATTCTTGTAAGCGGTATTGATGCTAGACGAAACGGTCCCATTTGGTTAACCAAGAGATGGCCCATATAAAGCAACCTAAGTCCAAAATGAGGTCAAGGTCATGTGTGAAGATGAGAATGGTCATAGGCTACATCTGCATTAGTATCAAGTCATTCTAGTAAGGGGTATTGATGCTAGATGAAACGGTCCCATTTGGTTAACCTCGTACGGATGGTCGAACGAACAAACTAACGGACGGACAGGACAATCACTATATGCCTCCCGCATCAGTAGACGCCGGGGGCATAGAAACTTAATTAAACTTACGTATAGTGCTGAAACGTATTTCAAAGTTATAACTAGCTGGGTCTGGCCCATAGCATAGCATGATGAACACATTGCTTGATTCCGAGCGAAACACATCCTGTGACGGACCCAAACTACGGTATAACCTCTTCTTCTCATTCATATAGTACATGTCAAATATATTCAGGTAGTCGCACCTGAATTAAAAATGGTAGGAATTTTAACTAGCAATCACTGATTCAACAAGCATTGTTTAAAGGTCCATATCACCTTGACCTTTAACAACCAAAACAAAGATACAGACATTAAGGTTTTAAATTATCTAAAATAGAAAATATAGTCTGAAAGTTGAAATGGTTTTATGATTTGTTTCAGTGGATCAGACTTTTAACCATTAGCCTGCTGGCGGCAAGTGATTTTGCCTTTGCAACCAGTGCAGACCACGATCAATTGGTCTGCACTGTTTGCTATTCGGTCAGTAAGTTTTCAGTGAACATCCCTTCGAATAATATGGTACTGCCCAAACTGAATGACAGACCAGTCCATTTGAGAAATTTAGCAGAGTAAAGGTCAATGCAATATTTTAGTCCGTATCAGTAAATCAAAAGTTGAGGCATCATCCATGTCAGGCTATATCATTCTATAATTCTATAGTTAACTGAAAATAGACAAGAATCATCATGAATTAGTAATGGGCTGATTAATTAGGACATTGTTAAAATCATGAATAAATGATCCATGACACGAAAGTCTCTTCGATGAATTCCGGCATCTTAACAAAGCATTCAAAACAAGTTAAAACTACCACTATGTCTCTGGTCATCCTAACTGCCATTCAGAACTACAATACACACGTAAAATGATTTCTAATTCGACAGAATAGTGAAAAATTTACTAATCTTTTGGCATTACGTTCAAACTTATGTGAAGTCAATGTTAATATCAATACTTCATTGCCTAAAATTGAAAAATTAATGTGACCTTTTTAGTTAAATTATGACACCATATACAGTAAGAACTTCACCATGATTTATCAAGGATCACCCTATTTTTATACTGTTTAAACGCCAATGAAATCTTCACTGATTCCAAACACTAGTAATGAGAAGCGAGTGGGCAGACAGACAAGGTATATATAAAAATAATGAGGAGAAATATTAAACAAGAAGCAATTACTTTATTCTTCATCTGTCAGACTATGTTTAAATCTAGTATCT
The DNA here is from genome assembly GCF_021730395.1 of Mercenaria mercenaria. Taxonomy (NCBI): domain Eukaryota; kingdom Metazoa; phylum Mollusca; class Bivalvia; order Venerida; family Veneridae; genus Mercenaria; species Mercenaria mercenaria. The sequence goes on along the minus strand of NC_069366.1, from coordinate 23,062,324 downwards.
TATATGACATTACCGGTATGTTTGATTTATATTTCAATAATTATGACTTCTGTAAGCACTGCTATGGCAACAATAAGTTATGAGTTCAGAATACATGTATATTGGATTTTTAGCTTCATTTGAATAATAATAATCACTCAGGTCTTGAAATTGTATATGTCAATTATGCTTTTTGCCAGAGAATGATGCCATAATTATAGGTTATTTGATTTGTATCGAGAAATATGCACGAGTTCTGTAGCAGAAATATTGTGCAACTTCAGGAGCGCAATATTATTCCGCGAAAGAACGAGTACATATTTCTTGATGCAAATCTAATAATCTTTTTATTACATATGCATCTACACTTAATTTTTTATATAAATGATACACATTCTTTTTTCAGCTTGAGGGAAATTGAAAATATCATCCTTAAAGGACTTTTAAATGTGACTCAATTAATGAAACTGATGTCACAAATGACATCACACACCCACTATGAAATTTGAAAGTCAAAATGGAAAAATATTGATGTTTCCAGTTCCACTGAAACTTAACAGAGTTATTAAATGAGTATGTAATAACAGGTTTAATTTTTTGCACTGCAAAATTCATTTTAAAACAAGGCAGTCTGAAAGACAGCTAAATCCCCCGCCACTGCTATGGATAGTGAAAGGGTAAACCTTTGATTTTAGCTGTGACCTTGACCTTGAACTGACATGGCTGACTCATGAATTCTGCACAACATCTTGATGAGGTGATCATTTGACACAAGTTTCATGAAAATCCTTCAAGGGGTTTAGGAGATACAGAGCTGAAACCTTTGACCTTCAGTTGTGACCTTGACCTTGAGTTGACATGGCTGACTCATGAGTTCTTGATGAGGTGATCATTTGACCCAAGTTTCATGAAAATCCTTCAAGGGGTTTAGGAGATACAGAGTGGACACAAAATGGAAGGCTCAAACTTTCGACCCTTAGTTGTGACCGTGACCTTGAGCTGGCATGGTTGACTCATAATTTCTGCACATCGTTTTGATGAGGTAATCATTTTACCCAAGTTTTAAAAAATTTCCCCCCCCCCCCCCCAAAGGGGTTTTAGGGATTAGAGGGGAACAAAATGAAGGCTAAAACCTTTGCCTTCAGTTTGACCTTCCCTTTGACCCAACAGGGCGACTCTAATTTTTGCACTCCCCTTTGATGAGGTGATCGTTTGACCCAAGTTTGATAAAAATCCTTTAAAGGGGTTTTTAGGGATATAAGCGGACACAAAAGGGAAAGGGCCAAACCTTTGACCCTAAGTTTGCCCTTGCCCTTTGACCCCGGCATGACTGACCAGGGTTTCTCCATCGCTTGATGATGATCATTTGCCCCCAATTTGAAAAAAACCCTAAAGGGGGTTTAGGAGATTAGGCGGACACAAAAGGGAAAAGGCTAAACCCCTTTGCCCTTTGGGTTTGTGACCTGCCCTTGACCGACATGGCTGACAAGGGGGTTCTGCACATCGTCTTGATAGGTATCTTTTGCCCCCAAGTTTATGAAAATCCTTAAAGGATTTTTGAAGATATAGAGCGGACCAAAAGGGAAGGGTAAAAACCTTTTGGGGATAAGTTTGACCTTGCCCTTTGAGCCGGCATGGTGACTCATGGGTTTTGCAATCGTTTTGATGGGTGATCATTTGGCCCAAGTTTTTTAAAATTTCCTTAAAGGGGTTTTTTGAGATATAGGCGAACAAAAAATTTGGGCGGCTCAATTTTTGGGCCCTTTCATTGTGCCTTGACCTTAAACCCGCAAGGCACTCATGGTTCGCACTTTTCTTAGGGTGATCATTTGACCCAGTTTCTTAAAAACCCTTAAAAGGGGTTTAGGAGTAGGACCGGACAATTTTTTTCGGGGAAGGGGGAGTACTCAGGGTTTTGATATTTAAAAGTGACTTTCTTGTTAAATTTTAGCCAATAAACCCAAAATTAGTCACTAACCCACTTTTGGACACCTTTTAAAAAGGGGCTGTCTTTAAAAACAAAGAGTCCAAACCTAACCTGTAGACACCCCAAATACCAATTTGTTAGCCCGGAAGGACGGATGGACCGACCATTCCTATAATCCCTCCGCCACGGGGGGGATTAACAATATCTTTCTTAGGCTTTTTAATCCCTTAAAAATAAAAACCTAGGAACTTTTTTGTACTTATTAAGAACAATATTTGAATGTCATTCCATTTTTTACAAAAGAACTGAAATGGGGTTTTGTATGGCTCGACCCTTTTTGGGACCGACTGCAGGATTCTCTTCAGGACGATCCTTGTTAACCCTTTTTGTATTGGGGTATTATCAAATTTTATAGTGCCTTTTCACCAGGGAGCAAAAGAAAGGGTTTTAGTCCCACACGGTCAAATGACCGCCAAAATAGAAAACAAAAGGTTACTGGATACAAAAAAAACTTTTCTTCATGTCTGTGTAAGTTTATTTTGTATTTCCCCTGCGAGTTCTGTTGGAAAAATATATTTCAACAAATTTAAAATAAAAAACAAAATAGTATTTAATTGAATTAAAAATGAAGTTTTGTTTGACAGATGATTTAAATTTTTTTCACAATGGTCAGTTCAACACATGGTATTATGGTCAGATAGCATAATAACAATTTTCCCGGGACTCCACAGTTACCCGTGGTAAAATAAAAGTAAAAATTTTTCCCAAAGCAAAACCAGAGGTACAGACAAAAAATGATTTTACCTGTCAATTTGACTTTGCCTGATATTGAAAATCAAACTAGCTAGATTAGTCATGTCCCACACTGCTAAAACAAATTATGTTGTTATAGCCAATTTATGTTGTCAGGGGTGAATTTTACAAAGCCATTGGGGGCATTGATCTGCCATAAGTCCACCTAGATGTTATTGTACCCTTGGAATCCAGTGGACAATTTTAAAAATGTTTTCAAAACCCAATCAGGGAAATTTTAAACCTAATCAGTGGTGTTTATTTACACTGGATAACTTTTATGAACATGCCATAAATTAGACTAAGGGTACCTGTTTCTACTGAAATAATGAAGTATATATATCTCTTACCTAACACTGCTGTAGCGCAAAGCCCACTGCCACAGTAACAAATGCTGTACCCCTGAAAAATTTATATAAAACTTTAGTTCCCAAAATTGAATTTTAACACACATCCCTTAAACTTCGGAAGAAATGTTAATGTGTTTTCAAAAAAATCGAAATCTATTTTATGTTTTTTCTTTTGCAAACCCCCTGAAACTCAATGAAGAACAAGAAGCTGCGTTCAAAAAAACGCTTATCCCCCCGGTGGATCCTTTTGTTAAAAAAGAAACCCAAAAGTCCAAAAAAAGGGTCAAGTTCAAGGTAAACTAAGGTCAGGTGATTTAAAATGAGGAATGGTCACAGGTTACATCTGCTTTAATATATAATCATTCAAAGTAAGGGTTTGTGCTGACGAAAACGGTCCCATTTGGTTAACCTGACGGATGGAGGGACGGAAAATCACTTTTTCCCTCCCGCATCAGTAGATCCCCGGGGCATAAAATATTTAAAATTTGAAAACAATCATGGCACCTCTCTATTATGCTTAATTTTTAGCTAACCAGGAAGACGGGAAGTTTCCCAAAAAAGTTTCAAAAAATAAAAATATTTAAAAATTTGCAGTATTTTAAAAACATGGTTTTAGGACGGTTTTGGTTGATTAAAAACTTCTGAGTCTTATGTGTCTGAAATACAGTAATAACACAATTTAAATTATTTCCGTATTTAACAAAGAAGACGAAATTTTTTTATTGAGATAATGCAAACTATTCACATCGACACACAATTATGACGTCATTAAAAGCCTCAATTTTTGTTAAAGCACAATGCAAGTTGGGAAAAAAAAACCACATAAAAAGGAAAATTTTGGGAAAGAAATCTTTAGGTGAAAATATCACAAATTAAAATAAAAAAACAAGAGCTGTCTCCATGGGAAATTGGTGAACATCCCCCCGATGCACTTTGTTTAAATGTATGGCCTAGTTAGAGTTTAGGCCTTTGCCTACGGACCTTGGTTTTGCTGCGAAGCGTTTATTGTGGTACAAATTCATGCCCAATAATTTTAAAATCCATGCATAAATTTGACAAAGTAGGGCCCGGACCCCCCATCAATGCACATATGAAATATGACCTTTAAGTCAAAATGTGATTGCCTTTGGTAGGACCGGGGTCTTGCGCATGCAGTCATCTTACTGTGGTACAATTCATTCCAGTTATTTAAAAAACCACCCAGGGTACAAAGACATGCCGGACCGAATGTGCTTCATGAAAAATTACCTTTAACGTCTAAGTGGCCCTTTGCCCCTTTGAGTATGGCCGGGGTTTGGGCCGCGACTGTCATCTTATGTGGTCCATTCAGCCAAGTTTTTTTGGAAAATCCACATCAATGACAAAGATAGGGCCCGGGGACACGAATTTTGCGGACAGATGACACCCCGCAGGGTTCAAAATATATCCCTCCTTGGGGGGCAAATAAAAATTATCTCAACGTGAGGGTTTTTGAAAAAATTTATTACTTGTCCCCAAAAGTTATTAAAACACTCGGGTGTGAGGGTATTTTTTTATTCCTTCATATATGAACTCAAAACAATGATTTTTCAGTGACAATCAGTATTTTGGATATATTATTTCTTATATAACACAAATATTTATACAAATTGTTCGAGCGTATCTGCAAAATTTTAAATTTTTAAAACATTTTGTAATCGTAAAAAATAGAGATCATGAAGGTGATGAATGTCTCCACCACCCTCCCCCCCCGGCCGCACTGACACAGTACTTGTAATTTTTGCGACACAAGTTTGCATAATTAGTGTACGTATAGATCCATGTATAAGTTGTACAAAAAACAAAGTCACATAACTGGCAGACTTTTTTGAAAGACCCAACATGCCCCATGAAAAAAGGGTCAGGTATGATCATTTGTTAAGTTTAAATTTAAAATTTGGTGAATGGTTGGGAATTAGGCGCGACAAGTTGCAAAAGATTGTTTATTAGCGATTATGTAATACACTTAGAATTTCCTGTGAATGTACATTTCATGTTTTTTTTGGGGACAACAAAAAAGAAACCAATCACTAAAGGTCAAGGGGGTGAGGACAATTTTAAAAATTTGTTGATTTTTTTCCTTTATGACCCAACAACATAGGCCAATAACAATGCAAATTTTCAGTTAACCTGTTCTTTCTTCACCTTATCATTAAAAGGAATGGTTTTAAAACAAGCGTGTCTATTGCAGTGCCTCGACTTTAAAGAATTTTGAGGGAAAGTTATATATCGAGGTAAAAATATTACAGGATTTTCACAAAAAAGAAGAAATTAATAAAAGAAATGTACCTGTTTTTGGGGATTTGGATGTCTCACTATATGGCTTGGTGACCATGAGGGCAGAAAGCAAGTTTTTTAAAGTTTCAAAGCCATTAGTCAAACAGTTTAGAAAAAAATATGGAAAAACCAAATGATTCAAAATTTTAAATAATTTCTATTTTTAAAAAGGGACTATATAACACCTTAAAAAAAATTTAATTTGGGAAATTCCCCCCCAATCCAGAAGGAAAATATATAAGCGGGTTTTTTTTTATAAAAGGTTCATAATCATGTTGGTTGACCCAAAACAATATCTCGCTCTAATCACGAAAATTTAACTTATTCCTTACTTGCAATTCCTTTCTCCCACGTTGATACTACAAAATCATCTTCCCCAAAACTGGGTGGGGGGTCTTCCTCTGTGTAGTCAGTGCTAAAACAATTTTCGGTTTAAATCAGCACGGGGCTGCATGATATTCCAACCATAATTCTTATGAGCCATCCGGGGAAAACCAACTGTGGGTGTGGACCAGATGGACCCAGACACCTGCGCACCCGGCAGTTGGTCGGGGCTCCATGCGTTCGTTTTAAAAGCTTATTGGGGAATTGGAGAAAAGTTAGCAAACGCATGGAACCTACCAATGCGGGGGTCGCGGGGGTCTGGACCTGCTGTCGCAAAGCCCCTATGTTGGTTTTTTGGCACGGCTCAACTAACTTAGCCCCCCCTTCCCCCAGGGGGTAAGAGCGTTGGTTCACCGGGGGTCGCGAGTTTATCCTCGTGCGGGGCTTTTCCCCGTACTATTTGAAAAACGACATTGTGTCTGAAATCATAGTCCTCCCCTCTGATAAAGGGGGGAAGTGGCGTTATTTGCGACAACAGGTTTTATGGACAGAATCAGGAACACTGGTTGGTTTACGCCTCCCTTTAAAAGACTAAAATACTGTTGAAAAGGGCGTTAAACCCCAAAAAAACAAAAACAAAACATCAACTATACTTGCTTTTATCACTACTCTTTTCCTGCACAACGCTTACGCTGTTTTAGGCAAAACATTTGTAACCCTTCTTTTTTTTCTAAAAGTTCAACCGTTTGGGGTAACCCGCTTTGTATGTACAGTTTACATTAGGGCTATAAAAATTTAAAAGGGTTGGTTTTTGCCCTTTTTTTTTTGCCCCAAGTCAGGAGTACTAGGTCACAGTAGGTGGACTGAGTAGCAATGGGAAGCCTGTAGTCTTTACTTTTAACCCCCCCCACGCATGGCCAAATTTTGTACGTATTGAACAAGGCCATAATCGTAAAAAAAGGAAAAAGAACTGACCCAAAGCCTTGTCCTAGTTAGTGTTTGCCTGCATAATTAGATTTGGGTTGGTAAACAAGGGGTAAAAGTTCCAACCCTTGAAAAAGGTAAGGCAAAATATAGACGTTAAAAAAAATTTAATGATTTCCAAGTCCGAACTTTGGGGCTTTGCGTGATCAAATGTAATTAAGCAAGGGTCATTTTAGATAAACTTTTGACTGTTATGTTCATATCAGTAACATTAACAATGTGATTTTAGTAGTTTAAAATTTTATTGTGCACTCCAACGTGAGAATTTTCAGAAATTAGTATTGATTATAAAATAAAAATTTTTTTTAAAAATTTTTAAAAAATTAAGGGAAATCAAACCAGGCATTTTTTAATTTCATCTATCAAATTACATCTTTCACCCAACCGCGATTTCCAACAAACACTGGGCGGCGCTGTCAGGAAACGTTGTTAACAGTTAAAGAAATGTTTTTTTAAAATGTTAAAAGAATAAGCTAAAAAGACGATGCTACATTAAAAGGGGACAGAGGCAATAGAATTACTATGACCACCCCAGCCTTCTCTAAAGGTACTGAGCGGGGGCTAGTTTTAACATAAGTTGGTAGGGATTTCCAGAGTCGGATGGCCCTTTGGGAAGTAGGTTTTTAGAAAAGTACTAGTGTGAACATGGGGATTAAGTAATTTGGGTTTTTGTTGGAATAGGTGAGATTGGCCGATGCAACGCTGGGTCCTTATTTTAAAAAACATTACAATGAGTTGTGTAATTCATATCGGGGTTTTCCAAATCTAAATTTTTCAGCATTTGTGTACACATGGTGTAATGTAGTTATATGACGTACAGAGTGACCTTTGGGAAATTTCAACTTTGTGTAGGGTTTTTGCCAAGGATGCCAGATGTTTGAACATTTACTAAGTTGGGGGCGGACTGGGGGGTTATAGGCAAAATTTTGACCTTTTTTTTTTTAGTTTTTCCTTCCCGTTGTATGAAGCAAAGAGGGAAGTTTTTTTGGGAAGTGTATTTAATGTGTTTGGACCAGTTTAGTTTTTGGAAGGGTTATGTAGGTTTTTAGCTGCCTCACAATTTTTAACTCTAGTTGTGAGTTTGTGGGGTAGCCCGGGATTTATGTTGATAAAAGACGAAAACGATCCAATATGTAAAATACGGACTGTCCGAAGGCGTTGCGGGGACCTCCCCTATTTTTTCTTTTTTGATGTTGGGCTTTTATCTTACTTAAACATTTTTTTTTTTGACATCCCATAAAAAAAATACGTATAAACCATTGCGTAAAATTTCTTGAATTAATTCGGTTTTTTCCATTTTTGCATTTTAAAAAAATTGTATATATTATGAATACCCGTAGATCCCATGACAATTTTTCGCCGTTTTTCTATAATGCCATTGCGTTTTTTCCGGGTTTCTCGCCTTGTGATATTGGACTTTCCTTGCCCCGGGTTTCCGTGATGTTTAATTGTGTTTTCACATGTACATGATGTACGGGAAAAAGCAGTAGATTCTCTGGTGGGGGTGGAGGAGATAAATTTTTGTGACATTTAGAAAGGATTTATTTTAAATTCAAGGAAAGGGTAAAGTGATTATGTTTTTTTTTTAAAGTGTACAAGGAAAAATTTCTTTGTGTTAAAAAAAATTTCAAGGTATGGCGGATTATGTAAACAGATAAGTTTCATGAAAGTATAGTTGAAAACGGACAGCTGGGGAAAATGAATCTGCATGGCACTGAATGAGAAAAAGGGGTTTTTTGTTTACACGCCCGACAATATACTGTTGTGATTTTTTAATTCAATGAATTTCCCGTATGATTTTTATTGATGCACTCGAAGCTATCGTATTTATGTTGTTATTTTACAAAGGTGTTTTTTGTGTCCCAATGAAAAAACGAAAAATATATTTAATATCATTCATTTAAATCTTTAGATTTATTTTCACTAAAAACTCAGTATTTCATAAAATAGCATGATGAAATAGAATATACGAGGTACCAAAATTAAAGAATTTCGACAAAAATAAGGTTCATGCAAGTAATTTTCCCTTATTGCGTTCCTTTTTTTTCCGAATAGGCCATCTCAAGATGAAAAAATGTGAGCAAAGCTTCACACTGGGTTCAAAAACAGAAAAAAAGGCAATTTATTCTCTAGGGGGCAATAAACGTTTCATTTTTTTTTTAAATGAACATCCTGTTTTTTTTTTACAGTTTTTTTTTTAATGGGTTATACTTAAATAAACAAAACTGTAATGCAATACCCCAAAAAATCTATGGCTGCACCTAAGAAACCAACATATTGGGGTTTTCGACCCGCCCCGCGTTGGGAGGACCATGCGTTCGCTTTTAAAACCTAAGTAAGACAAAATGTTATCGAAAAGTTGAAAAAATTCCCCTTTAACGTCAAGGTGACCTTGACCTTTGAGCTAGGACCTGGGTCTTGGCCGACATGCTCTTACTGTGGTACACATTTAGCCCAAATTATTTGAAAATCCTCCATCAAAGACAAAGATATGGCCCCACCCGAAAATTTCGGACAGACTGAAGACCCCAAAACGGTTCAAAAACTATTCCTCCCTTCGGGGGCATAATAACAATTTTTTTTCTAACATGATTTGCTTTTGAATAAAATTTTATTACTTGTCCCAGAAATGTAAATTAAAACATCGGGGGTGTGGTCGTATTTTTATTCCCTTTTTTTATCTTTTTAAAACATGTTTTTTGACATAACCCATAAAAAAATATATAAACCTTGACGTAAAATATTCTTAATTTTAAACGGTTTTTTTCACATTTTGATTTAATAAAATTGCATTGTTAGAAAACCCCCTTGACCTCATACAAATTTTACGCACGTTTTTCTCATAATGCACGATTGCGTTTTTTCAGGTTTCTCGCCCTTTGTGATATTGGATTTTTTAGCCCGGATTCCGGATGCTATTAATTGTTTACACTGTACACGATGAGGATAACAGTAGTATTCTCATAGTGGGGGGGGAGGAGAAAATTTGTACATTTTAGAAAGGAATTTATTTTAAATTATGGAGGATAAAGTGATTTGTTTTTTTTTTTAAATGTGTACAAGAAACTTTCTTTTTGTTAAAATTACAAAGGTATGGCGGATTAGATAATCAGATAAAGTTTCACTGAAAGTTAGTTGAAATCGGCAGCTGGAGAAAATGAATGCTGCATGTAAACTGAATGAGAAAAGGGGTTTTTTTGTTTACCGCCTGACAATATATGTTTTGATTTATTAATTCAATGACAGTTTTTGTTGGTTGTAATGAACTTGCCCGAAAAAATTCAAATTATGCAAGAAAATTAAGAAAAAGACATTTTTTATTTTCGGACACGCTCTGAAATCCCAAAAAATATTATTTTTTTTCCTTTAGACGCATAGTGGGGGGGGTGCGAAAACAAGGGAAAAATTGCTTTCGTATGATTTTTTTTTATGCACTCGAAGCTACTGTATTTATGTGTTATTTTTAAACGGTGTTTAATGAGTCCCCAAATGAAAAGAAAAAATATATTTAATTTCATTCCTTTGAATCTATTAGATTTTTTTTTCACTAAAATCTCAGTATTTTAAAAATGCTGAAGAAAATAGAATTACGAGTACAAAAAAAAAAAGTATTTCGACAAAAAATAAAGGGTTATGCAAAACATGTGTCCCTTAAAAGCGTCCTTTTTTTTCCTAATAGGCCATCTCACAGACTGCAAATGTGAGCAAATGCTTACCGGCTTTAAAAACAAAAAATAAAGGCAATTTATTCAGTAGGGTCAAAAAAGTTCATTTTTTTTTAAATGAAACCTGTTTTTTTTTTACAGTTTTTTTTCAATACGGATGTAAACTTAAATAACAAAACTGTAACTGTCAAAACCCAACAAATCTATGAGCTGCACCATAAGAAAAACCAACTTTTTGGTTTTGCGACCACCTGCGCAGCTGGCCAGGATCCATGCTGTTCGCTTTAAAAAACCCAATGCCCTAAGACAAACTGTTATGAACAGTTGAATCCTGCCCAGATACGTGGGGTTCGCGGCTAATCTTGACCATGCTGGTGCAAACGCCTCTGTTTGTTTTTCCCCCGGGGGTGGGTCATTCATTTTTTGGGGGTTTACATGAACATTAACGTGAAGATTTGTTTAGTTTTTTTCTATGTACAGATAAAGGATAAATACGGAAAGTGGAATAGACATAACAAATTGAGCCTGTAAGATGTGCAATGCTTCACCAAATTTTTGTAACCCCCAAAATTTTTTATTCATTTTTTTTGCTTCCCGAAGGGCGAGCACTTTGCTTGAAATTTGGCGTTTTTTCCGTCCGCCCGCCCCTGTGGGATAAATTAAAAAATATTTTAAAGGGATTTTTTTAAAATTTCACATAATTTATAGAGCAATCAAGAGCATGCAAAGAACCTAGTCTCCCCTTTCCCCAGTGTTTTTATCTCCCCTTTTTTATACAAAAAAAGGCTTTTTCCGGGGCATTACTTGAAAAGTATTGTAAATTTCATTTTAAAATTAAAAAATCATAAAGGCTATTTACAGACGGCCTAAAAAACTATATGATTGGGCTTAAAAAACTGCTTTTTCAATGAGAGCATAAATTCTTGCACAATTTTTAAAAAATGGGAAAAAAATTATTGCCCAGGGGGAAAAGTCGTTTAAGGAGTAAATACGTTGCCAGTAGAATACATTATGTTTAAAAGATTTTTTAAATTTTTATCTAACCCATACTAAAATTTAATTTTTATATTAATTTTTCCTTTTTTTTTCATACTGTTTTTTTATTGGACTTTTTATTTGATTACAATATTTCTATTGGAATTACGCTTCATGTATTTTATAAATATTGGACTAAACGAAGCATGATTTTTGTATATAAATGTTTTTCCCCGGCAGTCCAATTTAAATAACAGTCCAATATTAAAATAATATTGGACTCCCGTGGAAAATACTGAAAATAAGTCCCATTTGAAAGGTCCCCAAAATTTTAAAAACGTACAGCGAGAACAAAGGGGTGACTCATGACAAAGTTTTTTAGGTAAGGTAATGCATTTTCTTCAAAACTGGGGTAATCCAATGTTTTGGTAATGCATTCGTTCCGTAGTTGACCCCTCATGGACCTTCTGGGATTACCAAAGGGGGTCATCTTTTTAAAAAATTTGGCTTTTTCTATGACTTATTTTATAATCTGATATTTCACACTCGTCAAAATTCCCTCTATGGACAGCCGCAGTCAAAATTATCACACAGTCCCAAAACGCCCTATTTATTTGGACTTTATCAAAAAATCACCAAACTTTGTTTATGCCCTTTTTAAAATGTCCCTGATTAACTCTCTAGAAATGCAAATTTAAAATTTTCAATCTTTCCTTTTTTTTGTCCCCAAAAAATTTATGCTTTCAATTAAAAAACACAGGGGAAACCGGTAATTAATACTCTCTGAAGCGAGCGTTTTTTTCAAAAGAAACAAGATGTTTTGATTTTCCGATTATTTTTGCATTTGATCAGGTTTTGGTAAAAAATCAGTAAATTAAGATTTGGGTTTTCTTCATGACATTACCTGTTCAATGTGACTCATTATATTATTGACAGTGCGCATGTTGCGTACTTTTACCCAGCTTCCCAACAAAGTAATCTTCAGAAGCAGGGTCAACCCCCTTAAAAAAATCACTTCCCTAAAAACCATACGAGAAAAAGGCATTTAATTGATATATTTTCCACAAATTTCTTCGTTGTTGCAAGAAGAAAAGAAGACTTTACTTGTAAAATAAACATTGTAAGTTTTTCGGCCTTCTGCTTTGCAATTTTGTTAAGAATGCCGAATTTTAGTTTTCATTTCACCGCTGATCGAGGTAAAACACTTGTAGTTTAATTTGGGTCGGTTATTTTGGATGTTGTAATTTTAGTTTATCAGAAGCCTCCCCTTTACTCAGGGGAAAAGGGTTTGGCTTTAGATATGGAATTTTTCAGGAGACGTTTAAAAGGGAAGGGGGTTTGTTTTTTTAAATCAAGGGTCTGATATAAAAAAGTCAGGTGAGTCCAAATAAAAGAAGTTGGCAGCGTGGTAACTTTTTACGCGCGTCTCCCTCATGTCCAAATTATTTTCATATTTTTGTTAGGAAATCCCCCCAAATTTAAAAACCTTTGACGTTGCCCGGGACATGTACAAAGTATTTTTAATGATTACATCTCTGAAATAAATGAATTTTTGTTGACTTTTTGCATAAACTTCCTTGCGAAATTTTTGAATGTTATTTTTGGGGGGGTTTTTCTGTAATTTTTTGTCATATGGAGTTGCTTTTTGAAATGGTGTCAGGGTAATACTCGTCGCACCTGTCAAAACATTTTTCGAAATTTTAAATTCTTTTTAAAAATTTTGGGTTAAATTCAACCCATATGAAGTTTCTACTGAATTTAAGTTTAATTTATTAAGCAAATAAGCTGACAGTATATTTGACTTTTTTGGATTTTTAAGTTTATTTTCCCCAAAGTAAAATACAGAAACGGGTAAGGCCTAAGGCTTAGGGGTTTACAGCTATAAAATATCAGATATAAAAAAGTCTCCCGATAAGCCAGTGGAAAAGGGTACAGGGTGCAAGATGGAACTATGGTCTGGTAAAGGATATGTGGAAACCCTATATGGTTTTCTAATGGTCCTAATCAATATATTAAACTGAAAATCTATTTGTGGAGAGGATACTGTATCGTTGTAATGTTTTCCAAAGGGAAATTATGTGTTCGGTTTAATAGGAAAAAAAAATTCTTGTTTTTTTTCTTGTTTTTAAAAAATTTCATATGTTTGGAAAGTAAGAATTATAATCCATCAATGGAAAAAAAACATGCAGTTAAATAAATTGAGGTGTTGGGAAAAATAAGTAATTATAAAACCCTCAGTATGGGGGAAAAAAAGGACAATTACTAAGGCAGTATGGCAAACACATCTGTAAATTATTATTGTCTTCATTTTTTTTTTTTGCATTTTATTATTCTCAGATTTTTGGCTTGTTTTATTTCCTGAGTAAATAATGGCAACTAATGGAAATTGTCTCAGCCTTAATCAAGTTAATGTAATTTGTAAATTTTACATTCTGTGTATCTTCTCCTGAAGTGAAATCAGAAATGACACTAAAAAATATTTACACAAAATATTGAAATGTGTTTGAAATGCAACTTTGTGATGACAAATTATAGCATTCTCCTTCCAGTTACCATATAATACAGTTTTACTGTATCAGTTACTGAACATCTAGAGGAGCAGTTACAGGACCCCAGAACAATAATTAGTAAAGAGCAAAGAAAGTGTCTTCGTTGATAAAATTTGTCTTGAGATTTAGGGAGATTTCACTCTATGTTCATACGAGAATTTCAGAGTAGAGTTTCTCCTAAAGTTTTCTCAACTGACATAATTTTTAAAGACCAGTATACCTTTTGTACTGCTTTGTGGACACAAATTCTAAATTTTAAGCCTTTTGGTGTATTTTTTTCTGCTTTTCATTCTAAATGGTAAAAAAGATACAATTTTAATTAAAGATATTTCTTTGCCCAAAAGAATTTTTTGAAAAAATTTAAGAAAATTTTTTTGTCTCACGACTTGTTTAGAAATTATTGTTTCCGATACGGAAATATTTTTAGAGCAAATGTAAACGGCATGGTGTTTCCTTTTTTTTTTTCCTTTTTTGGGTAAAAATAATTGAAAAGGGATTAAACGTTTTAATTAATGATTTTAATGACGTTTTAGTAAATTTTTTTGATTATTTTCAGGCAAGATGCATTAACAATGAATACCCGCGAGCCTGGGGATTGGGCTGCAGGCGTTGCGAGCATCTGGACAGTTCTGTGATGCCATGGTCTGTGTTGGAAGCACTAGAATCTTGGCAAGTGCCTCGTATTTTGCTTACGGAAAATATGACTGAGCTATTTGAAACAAAATTATTATTAACTGCTCCCATTTTTTGTACTTCAGTAGCAAATTTTAGAGGTATTTTTATATGTATCACTGATGAAGGGTAATAAAGCCCGGTAGTTGGAAAAAATAAAATACCAGTTTTTTTATATTTGGGTTTGGTTGTGTTCCAGTTTTCCTTTTATGATTTAAATAATTTTTGGTTAGGAAATATATAGTTTTTTTACTGGACAAGAAAAAATTTATTCAAGAATTCAGGTTATTGCTAGTGACCTATTCAATGCTAAAAGGGAATGGGGTTTAAATCTTTTCAAAACAATTTTTCAGTTTGAAAGTTTAACTGTCCCCTCAAATGTCAGTTGGCAAACAAATGTAGAAAAACACATTCTTGTAATTTTTCCTTAATATCAAAGGGATACAATTTTTTGGTATGGGAAAAAGTGAAAAAAAAATCAGAGCACAGATTTATTATTCTAAGTACAAATAAGAAACATTTGCAGGGCATAGATTGACATGATAGATCAAATTAATTGTGAAAATTTGTCTTGGTTGGTAAAAAAAAAAAGGCATTTCATACCTAAAAAAAAAAAAGTCGTTCTTATAAATTTATAATAAAGATAGAATTTTTGCGTTGAGTGGTAAAATTGTTTACAGCTGCATTTTTATTACTTTTTTTAAATGAGGGTTCACAAGGGGAGGTGCGCAGAGACCCTTCTGACAGTTTGGTTTGACTGCGCCCACACGAAGGGAAAATTAAATCGAGATTCTTATACCTCCAGATGTCAGCTGTTTGCTGTAAAATGTTTATCAAATTTCTCTACACAGGTAACAACTTTTAAATAAATGCTGAATTTTTCATATTTCGGGGGGGGGGGGGGTTTTTTAAAAGGGATTTTCAAAAAAAAAATCTTTGTGATAATTCTTTCACCCTTTTTTTTTCTCCAAAAAGTAGTTTCTCATTTCAGTTTTCAAAAAAAAATACATTCTCCAACCCAGAACTCTTAGTATTTTTTTTAAAAAATCTATTAAAACCAGGTGGTGGGTTTTTAAGTAATTTTTTAAAGGATTTTTTATGTCTCCCCAGGGGACGTATTTTTTTTGCCCGTCCTCCGTCCGCGTACGTCCCAAAATTTCCAGCAAAAAATGGGAACCATTTACCCCAGAAACCCTTTAAAATTCTAGGGTTGTAGGGTGTGGAGTAAAGACCCCATTTTTTTTTGGGTCCCCCCAAGGGCAAGGTCAAGGGGCCTGAACATTGAAAACCATTTCCGATCAATAACTAGAGAACCACTTGACCCAGAATGTTGAAACTTCATAGGATGATTGGCCATGAAGAGTAGATGACCCCTATTGATTTTGGGGTCACTCCGTCAAAGGTCAAGGTCACAGGGGCCTGAACATTGAAAACCATTTCCGATCAATAACTAGAGAACCACTTGACCCAGAATGTTGAAACTTCATAGGATGATTGGTCATGAAGAGTAGTTGACCTCTATTGATTTTGGGGTCACTCTGTCAAAGGTCAAGGTCACAGGGGCCTGAACATTGAAAACCATTTCCGATCAATAACTATATAACTCTGTGAAAGGTCAAGGTCACAGGGGCCTGAACATTGAAAACCATTTCCGATCAATAACTAGAGAACCACTTGACCCAGAATGTTGAAACTTCATAGGATGATTGGTCATGAAGAGTAGATGACCCCTATTGATTTTGGAGTCACTCCATCAAAGGTCAAGGTCACAGGGGCCTGAACATGGAAAACCATTTCCGATCAATAACTAGAGAACCACTTGACCCAGAATGCTGAAACTTGATAGGATGATTGTACATGCAAAGTAGATGACCCCTATCGATTTTGGGGTCACTCCATTAAAGGTCAAGGTCACAGGGGCCTGAACATTGAAAACCATTTCCGGTCAGTAACTTGAGAACCACTTGACCCAGAATGTTGAAACTTCATAGGATGATTGGTCATGCAGAGTAGATGACCCCTTATGATTTTGATGTCACTCTGTGAAAGGTCAAGGTCACAGGGGCCTGAACATTGAAAACCATTTCCGGTCAGTAACTTGAGAACTACTTGACCCAGAATGATGAAACTTCATAGGATGATTGGTCATGAAGAGTAGATGACCCCTAACGATTTTAGGGTCACTCTGTTAAAGGTCAAGGCCACAGGGGCCTGAACATGGAAAACCATTTCCAATCAATAACTTGAGAACCTCTCGACCAATATAACTATATAACTCTGTGAAAGGTCAAGGTCACAGGGGCCTGAACATTGAAAACCATTTCCGATCAATAACTAGAGAACCACTTGACCCAGAATGTTGAAACTTCATAGGATGATTGTTCATGAAGAGTAAATGACCCCTGTTGTTTTTGGGATCACTCCGTTAAAGGTCAAGGTCACAGAGGCCTGAACATTGATAACCAGTTCCGATCAATAACTTGAGAACCACTTGACCAAGAATGTTGAAACTTCATAGGATGATTGAACATGCAGAGTAGATGACCCCTATTGATTTTGGGATCAGTCTATTAAAGGTCAAGGTCACAGTGGCCTGTTCATGTAAAATCATTTTTTGGAAAAAACTTGAGAACCACTTGACCTACAATGTTGAAACTTAATAGGATGATTGGACATGCAGAGTAAATGACCCCTATTTATTTTGAGGTCACTTGATCAAAGGTCAAGGTCACAGGAGCCTGAACAGTGACTTGAGAACCACTAGGCCAAGAGTGTTGAAATTTAGCGGGATGACTTGACATGCCAAGTAGATGATCCCTATTGCAGCCAACCATCAGTGTCTCTTTGACTTTCGCTCCTGACTCCTATTGACTTCATGCCTATAGGACTTTGCATTGGGGGAGACATGCGCTTTTTTACAAAAGCATTTTCTAGTTAGTTTTGAGAAAAAATAATACATTTATTTTGTTGCAACATAATTTTTTCCTTATTATACGCCCGAAGGGACGTATTATGTTATACCCCCGGTGTCCGTCTGTCCATTAGCAATTTCGTGTCCGCTCTGTAACTCTTGAACCCCTTAAAGGATTTCAAAGAAACTTGATACAAATGTTCACCACACTGAGACGATGTGCAGAGCGCATGTTTTGGATGTCTCACTTCAAGGTCAAGGTCACACTTAGGGTTCAAAGGTCATATGAGTGTGTTTCGTGTCCGCTCTGTAACTCTTGAACTGCTTGAAGGATTTCGAAGAAACTTGGCACAAATGTTCACCACACTGAGACGACGTGCAGAGCGCATGTTCTGGATGTCTCACTTCAAGGTCAAGGTCACACTTAGGGTTCAAAGGTCATATGAATGTGTTTCATGTCCGCTCTGTAACTCTTGAACTGCTTGAAGGATTTCGAAGAAACTTGGCACAAAAGTTCACCACACTGAGACGACATGCAGAGGGCTTGTTTCGGATGATGGCTTCAAGGTCAAGGTCACACTTGGGAGTCAAAAGGTCAGATAGGACTTTGCTGTGTCTGCTCTCTTACTCTTGAATGGCTTGAAGGATTTTCAAGGAAAATTTGGCACAAATGTTCACCACACTTGTGAGCTAACGTGCAGAGCGCATGTATTGGATGACTTGCTTCAACAAGGTATGATACTTTAGCGGTCAAAGGTCAATATATGACTTTGCCTTGTGTATCTGCCTCTGCATTGCAGTGCTCTTGTTTTTATTTGGCAGATCCTTTTTAGCTCATCTGATTTTTTGAAAAAGAATGTGAGTTATTGTCATCACTTGATGCGGTGTGTTCGGCGTCGGGTTGGCCTGGTTAAGTTTTATGTTTTAGGTCAGCTTTTTCTCCTAAACTATACAAAGCTATTGTGCTTTGAAACTTGGAATACTGTTCACCATCATAGAGCTGACCTGTAAGCAAGAAGCATAACTCCATCTTGCTTTTTGCAAATTGGCCTATTTTGTACTTAGAAAATATCAGATGTTCTTGGTTAAGTTTTATGTTTAGGTCAACTTTCTCCTAAACTATCAAGCTATTGCTTTGAAACTTGGAATACTTGTTCACCATCATAAGCTGACCCTTGTACATCAAGAAATAACTCCATCTGTTTTTGCAGATTTATTCCCTTTTGGGACTTAGAAAATCAGTGTTCTGGTAAGTTTAGTTTAGGTCAGCTTTTATCCTAAAACTATCAAAGCTATTGCTTTAAAACTTGCAAACTAGCTTTGGTTTCACCATCATAAGTTGGACCTGAACAGCAAGAAACAGTCAACTGTCCTGCTTTTTGCAAGATTTATGGCCCTTTTGGACTTAGAAAATATCAGATTTCTTGGTTAATTGTATATGTTTATGGTCAACTTTTTCTCTTAAATATCAAAGCTATTGTTTGAAACTTGCAACACTTGTTCACAATCATAAGCTAACCCTGTTACAGCAAGCAACATAACTCCATCCTGTTTTTGCAATAATTATGCCCCTTTTGGACTTAGAAATCATTTTCTTGTGTTGAGTTATGTTTAAGTCAACTTTCTCATAAAACTATCAAGCTATTGCTTTAAAAACTTGAACAGTTTTTCCACCATATAAGTGGACACTGAACATCAAGAAATAACTCTATATCTGCTTTTTGCAAGATGATGGCCTATTTATAGACTTTAAAAATCATGGGTAGGACAATATTTCTTTACACAAAAAAAAATCAGATGAGGCAGTCGCAACGCAAGTGTGTCTTTGTTTGTTTCTTACAACAAATTTTTTATGAATTACTTCCCTTTTTGTTACTAAAAGTAGCTTATTTTGAAACTTTTTTTATTATTGGCCGGAGGGAAAAACCAAGACCACTTTTCTGTTTTACAACATGGAGGATACATTCAATTTTTAGATGTTTTTTGAAATTACTTTACCTGGTAAATATTGTTGTTTTTTCTGGACTTAGAATTTTTTTTTTGGATTTCTTCTTTTTGTTGTTCCTGTCCTTTGGCTTCAGCTGTCAAGTTCTTTAAATTTTGCTCCCATCCTCTGATGTAACCCTTCGGGCGTATATTGCCCGGCTTGGCGGCGCTTTTGTTTTAGTTGTTATGGTGTGATTTTCCCTCTTTGACCAGACCCTGTCAAGATTCCCCCAAAACAGAAAAAAAAACTTTAATTTGAAAAATAGTATTTCAACCATCTAGACTTTTAAACTATATTGATAACCTATACTTAAACTTTTTTCCCAAATACATCATTTAAGAACGAATTACCTAATGTCCTTGCATACTGAGAGAGATCCGATTAATCAAAGTTCAAACAAGATACAAGCTAGATCACATACAACATTTTCATAAGATATCCAAGCAGGATGACTCATAAATACTTGGGTTTTTGTGACAATTAAATGAAAAGGAATAAATCTATGACTAAATACACCAGATCTTTAAGTAGTGAGGTAGTTTCTTATGAGTTTAGAAACAAAGTAGGGCATATCATTTCCTGTATTCATGTTGTTTAACTAGTAAGTAAGAAATGTCAGGGGCTTTTTTGCAGGTCAGCTAGAGCTGAACAGCCGTGTTGTAAGTCATATAGAGAGGCTGGCAACTTTGTTTGGTGTCACACAGCTCCACATGCAGTGTCAGGAATACATTCAGAAAAATGCCCCACCAGATAGCCAAAACCTTAATCTCAGACCAGAGAACCAAATTGAACCAGATTCCAGTATAAATGGAGCACAGCCTGCTGGAAGAGAGGAACGCTTGATTAGCACACCAGATGACAACAGTCAGGGTTCAAACCTGAGTCGAAGTAACTCTGTATGTTCTGGAATCAGTAGTGACCTCGGCAACAGTTCTTTTGGAATGGTTGTTAAAACTGAACCATTACACCTTGCATCGTATGAAGCAGCTCAAAGTAGACATTCCTCCCCAGGTAACTGTCGCAGTGATGATTTTCTCTTTGAATTCTTACTTTTCTTGGAAGTACAAATGTTAGGTACTGCATGTATGTGCTTGTTTTGTATTCATGGTTTAATGATAGATGTTTAATCATTTAGTCAGGACATGATGATTATTCCACTCTTCAAGTAATATGGTAATGTGTTGCATTTAAGGTTTATAAAGCAAAAAATACTCCTTTTTCTTTATTTATGCCCACCTTCGAAGTTATTTTGCAGATGTCGGTCTGTATGTAGACCAATTCCTTTCCGGTTGATAACATAAGAATGCATAGGCCTAGTATCATGAAAGTTAATAGGGAGGTAGATCATAATCAGCAGATGACCCCTATGGATTTTGAGATCAGTAGGTCAAAGTTCAAGGTCACAGTGACCCTGAACTGTTTAACAGTTTCCGAATGATAACTCAAGAACACTTGGGCCTAGGATCATGAAACTTAGTAGGGTGGTTGGTCATGACCAGCAGATGACTCCTATTGATATTGAGATCAGTAGGTCAAAGGTTAAGGTCACTGACCCAGAACAGTTAAACCGTTTCCAGACTATAACTAGAAAACCTTTGGGCCTAGGATTACAAAACTTAAAAAAATGGTTGATCATGACCAGCAAATGACCCCAATTGATTTTGAGGTAAGAAGGTCAAGGTCACATTGACCCAAAACAGGTGTATGGTTTCTGGATGATAACCCAAAAACACTTGGGCCTAGGATCATGAAAGTTAATAGAGAGGTTGGTCATGACCAGCAGATGACCCCTATTGATATTGAGATCAGTAAGTCAGAGGTCAAGGTCACAGTGACTTCAGTTCAACCGTTTCCAGACTAATTTGAGAATGTTTCAGCCTAGGATCTCGAAACTTGATAATGACCCCTATTAAATTACAGGTCAGTAGTTCAAAGGTCAAGGTCACATTGTTGAATCATTTCCTGATGAAAACTTGTGAATGCTTGGGTCTAGGATCACGAAACTTAATAGGGAGGCTGATCATGACCATCAAAATTCAGATGACCACTACTGATTTTGAGGTCAAGGTCACATTGACCCAGAACAGTAGAGCTTTTTTGCCATATAACTGGAGAATGCTTTGTTCTAAGATCACATTTGATAAGGAGGTCACTTATGGCTGGTAAATGACCCTTAATTATTGATTTGAGGTTAGAACATCAAATGTCCAGTGCTCATTGACCAAATAGTTTTTGTTTCTTGTGCAGTTAATGGATGCATCAAGGGAGGCATTTTATGTTCTACAAGCTCTTGTTTGCTCAAGTGTTGAGTGTTTTACAATACTTAAAATTGTTAAAATGTGTATGGTTTAGTACAGACATGGCAGTTGCAAGGAATAAAAAAACTTTTACTCTGTAAATTTCTGAGGGGAAAAATTTGATGAATAAAGCACTATAGCTTCCTGCTATCATATGTATTGAGAATATCCTTTTTGTGCGGTCTGTCAGTTTGTGTTTCCGACATTTGCCTCACATAAAATATTTGACTGAGAGCCTTTTAAAATTTGAGTCCCACATTTCTGATAAAGGATTTGACCTTGAGTCACTAAATTTTATAGGGATATATTGCCAACCAAGAAAAGAAAAGAAACTTTCTTAGTCTCCCTTCTGTATGTTCTGGGAAGATTTTCATAAAGCTTGCATTAATTCTTAACCTCATCAAGACGACATGCAGAGTAACTAGGTCCGATGTCAAGGATAGTCTTGGAGGTCTAAGGGCAAATAGTTTCCATAAATTTGTGTTTGCTGCGTATCTTCTAAACCACCTGGAAGATAAATTGTATATAACTGGCATCAAATATTTGCCCCATCAAGTTTGTGCAGAATGCACAACACAGGTCACTAGGGCCGAGGTCAAACTCACACTTGGGAGGTCATTAGTCAAATAGCTTAACTTTTTGTCTGCTCCATATCTTCTAAATAATAAATTGCTAGGAAGATTTCCATGAAAATAGTTACAAATATTAACTTCATCAAGAGGATGTGCACAACCCAGGTCACTTGGTGATTGTTACACTTGGGAGGTCAGAGGTCAGATAGCTTCAGTTCATGTCTGCTCCATATTTTAAACAGCTGGGAGAATTCTCAAAAAATTGGCAACAATTGTTGCCTCATCAAGATGTTCAGATCGCACGTCTCCGCTCACTAGTTACATATGATTCGGTAGGCCTTTTTCCTAAATAAAACTGGTACCAGTGATAAAACTCCTGAAAGGTTTATATGGCACAACACAGAATTTTATTCTACATGACAACTCACTGACAAGTACTAGTAATCTTTGTCTAAGAATATTGACATGTCTGGTTCATCTATTGATGTCACATCCTATTTAGCCCACCTCAGAATGAGATATGACTTACTAGTTAGGCTAATTTGGTTTATCCAAGTGTCTTTTAAATGGCTTGTAAGAACTTTGATATGGCTAGTCACAAGCATGATATTACAAACAAGACCTTGGAATGTTCAGAGTCAAATCGAATATATGTCATATTGAAAGGGAAATGTCTTCTTTGTGTTTGCTTTTTAGCTCAAGGTGAGCTTTTATGACCACTTTATGTCTGTCATCCTCAATTTTGTTGTCAGCAATTTCTAAAAAATCTCCTTCAAAACTACTTGGAAGATTTACACCAAACTTCACAGGAATGATCCTTGGGTGGCCCCCTTTTAAAATTGCCTAAAGAATTAGAATCCATTCAGAACTGTGGTTGCCAAGTCAACCGAAAGGAATATCTTTAAAAATCTTCTTCTCAGAAACTGTTAGCTCACGGGTATGAAACGTTGCCTGCGGCACAAAATGTGCCGCACTGAAATGAAGGCATCGCGCCTCCGGCGGCGCAGGCATTGCGCAGGATGTTTACAAAAATAACGAGCAAGGTGAGTAAAATTGGATGTTTTTGGTTATTGTCTTTTTACAGTAAAAACTTTTTAGAAATCGGGGAATGCAGCGGGATGTAGTTGTGTCTTGCCGACAAATCCATGCCCAATTTGTGAACAAATATGTAATATTGTTATTTTGCACGTGTTTTTCATCGGATACAGTAACGTGAAAATTACAAAAGCAGTGAATATTCAGAGTCATTTCTTATCCTGCTGTAAAAGGAATGATGTATTTCTGTAGTATGTCATATAAAGACATGATATCTGATCGATTGAGATAAAATACATGCCTAGGAAAAGGCATATCCCCTCGTTCTGCCGACTTTTCAGTCCAGTGCCGCAGGCATCTCGATGGTGCCGCAGACATCGTGGGAGGCGCAGTCATCTTGAATATTACTCACACTAAAGCTGTGAGTAAATCAATTATTCTCTAATCTCAATTATCAGAACAAAAAACAGATTCAGTATAGGTGTAGACTATGTATTTTGACAGCAAATATCTTTACATTTTTCGCGGAGTAAATGCAACATTTCTATAGCGTGGATTTCCTCTTGTTGTACCCATCAGGCTTTGGCATGGAACGAAACTAACACATACATTTAATAATCGTACAAACGTGTTATTCAAAACTAAAATACTCAGCTTTCCGAAACTATTATTTAAAATTATGATTCTAAATGTATATTATTCATGTTTTTGAATCCAAATGAATAGTGTAATTAATTATTCTAAAGTCGGGTCACGATAATTCTTATTTTATAAAGCGATAAAGCTATAACTCAAATATACCCATGGTCCATTAAATAGTTTAGTTCAGCTTCAAAAAAGGGAGGGTGGGTGTATTGCTGTCAAAATTCTAGCTACACCTGTGTAACGCTTAAATACCCCCGAATTACCACGAAAACCCCGTTCTAAATTCCCGCCAAACAAGATCAATAAATTACCGTACAGCCTGATAATTTCGAAACGAGAATAATTTCACCTATTGTAGTCAGTAGTACGTGTAATTTCGACCTTCTAACATGTATTGAAGTACAAAAATATCAAACCCGCCCGCTTAGCTCAGTAGGTAGAGCGTCGGTCTACGGATCGCGGGGTCGCGAGTTCGATCCTTGGGCTGGGTGTGTGTTCTCCGTGACTATTTGATAAACGACATTGTGTCTGAAATCATTAGTCCTCCACCTCTGATTCATGTGGGGAAGTTGGCAGTTACTTGCGGAGAACAGGTTTGTACTGGTACAGAATCCAGGAACACTGGTTAGGTTAACTGCCCGCCGTTACATAACTGAAATACTGTTGAAAAACGGCGTTAAACCCAAAACAAACAAAACAAAAATATCAATCACAATGTTGTTCCTCCAGTTATTATAGTAGTAAGACAAATCTTCTCAATCCGAACTTTGTAATATAAATGGCTATTTTAAGAAGTTTGCAGTATTTTTTCTTTCTGTGTTTGGGAATGGGGCCAGGGAAAATCACGTCATTTTGTATCAAGTTGGGATTACATACAAACGAAGAATATTTAAAACGATACTGTTCCCAAGTTTTGTGTAGAAAAGAACCAATGAAAAAATGTCCAAAATGGGGCTTAACTTGTTCAAATCATTTCTGAAATTCTACAAAAATATTAACGTATTTTACTCACTCTTTGTCGTTGAACTATGATTTAGGTCTGTGCACTGACTGTACACATAAAGTTTTCGTCTGATCATAAGATGAAATGATTTTCTTTTTCCTTTTTATATACACTAAATGCATGTACATCCATCTGAAAATATAATATAAACAAGATATTTAACTATGGATAACTTCATTGCTTCTTTTCCACACAAAACTTGGGAACGGTATCGTTTTAAGGGAAGTTTCATGTTTACGTTTTTTGTGTCTTTTTTGCGTTCCTTTTCTTCGGAAAGCCCCAAAACAGTGATATTTCGCCATTTTTTGGGGGGTTTGGGGGAGGGCGAAATTCAGCTCATTGCTTATCAACATAGTACGCCCAAACTGTAAAAAAAAAAAAAAAAAAAAAAAAAAAGAGAGAAACAAAACTTGATGCTGAAACAAAAACATCAAAATTGGTTGAAAACTGACAAAAGTTATGACGGTTTTTGTGCTCAAATGCTGGTTTTTATACCTTGCTTTGAACTAAGCATCAATAATTGTTACAAATGGGAATGTTTGGTAATTGAATATTGTTTTTCAGGAGAAAGTAATCCTGATTCGATACAAAATGACGTGATTTTCTCAACTGGGAGGCACCTGGTCCCATCCCCCAAAAGAGCAAAAAAAAAATTGCAAACTTCTTAAAATAGCTATTTATATTACAAAGTTCTGATTGAGAAGATTTGTCTTACACAATAACTGGAAGAACAACAGTGTTATTGATATTTTTGTACTTAAATACATTTTAGAAGGTCGAAATTACACGTACTACCGACTGAAATAGTATTCAAGATGACTGCGCCTCTCACGATGTCTGCGGCACCATCGAGATGCCTGCGGCACTGGACTGAAAAGTCGGCAGAACGTGGGGATATGCCTTTTCCTTGACATGTATTTTATCTCGGTCGATCAGATGTCATGTCTTTAGATAGTATACTACAGAAATACATCATTCCTTTTACAGCAGGATAAGAAATGACTCGGAATATTCACTGCTTTTGTAATTTTCACGTTACTGTATCCAATGAAGAACACGCGCTAAATAACAATATTACATATTTCTTCACAAACTGGGCATGGATTTGTCGGCAAGACACAACTACATCCCGCTGCATTCCCCGATTTCTAAAACATTTTTACTGTAAAAAGGCAATAGCCAAAAACATTCAATTTTACTCACCTTGCTCGTTATTTTTGTAAACATCCTGCGCAATGCCTGCGCCGTCGGAAGCGCAATGCCTTCATTTCAGTGCGGCACATTTTGTGCCGCAGGCAACGTTTCATACCCGTGTAGCTGGATTTCAAAAATACGTTGTAGAAATGATCTCTAGGTGACCCTCTACCAAAATTGCTGAAAACTTTCTATTTTGGTAAAACACATGGCCCCTAGGAAGTGTGGTTTATTTTCCCTCAGTGACTATATTGTAAACTTCAAAATTTTCTTTCCTGAGACCTGAAGACGTAGAGCTCAGATATTTGGTATGTGACATTGTCTAGCAGACTTTAACCAAGATTGTTTAAGTTATGATCCCAGGGTCAATATTGCTCCTGCCCCGTAGTCCCTAGAATTTACATAGAGTTCTATAGGAAAAAGATAAAAAAATGTTTTTCTCTGAAACCAAGAGGCACAGAGCTTAGTTATTTTACATGTGGCATTGTGTTGTGGTCCTTTACTAAGATTGTTCAAATCATGACCAAGCATCCATTTATAGCCCTGCCCTGGGATCACTTAGTTTTTATATGAATTATAAAGGAAAAAATACTTCAGAAATTATCAGATCATATTTCCTAGACTGTTTAATTATAATTACCTGATGACCAAAAGTAATTAGGGGTCACTTGACTGTGACCTTTACCTAGGCTACTGACCTACTTTCTTGCTTTTTAAGATACAGCTTTGAAATTTGGATGACTTTATTATACAGTTTTGCAAATTGATCTTAAAACTGACTTTCAGTGGCCATGAATGTGACCTACAGACCTACTTTCTTAATATTTGAATGAAAATTGAACTGTGTGGTTTCAGTCATTATTAAAATGTTTAAATCTTTTTACTTTCACACACAAAAAATGTATTGAAAGCTTTCAGTACATTTTTTGTGTGTGAAAGTAAAATGATATAAACTTTTTAATGATACTGTCTTAATATTTAGCATCGATTTGACATTTGAAACATGTGGCTCATATTTCTCAGGTGAACAATTCAGGGTCATCATGACCATTTTGTTTATTGAATCTTGGCCAAGTTTTCTTGAAGGACAGCTGTGATAAAATGGTTGTATTTATTTCAGGAGCAAAGTCAGGTACCAGCTTCAACAACATGTCATTGCCAGAAAACCTTCAGACAGGGAACCAGTCAGGACAGAATGAAACTTCCATGAGTATGTTAGAAAAACTGATGAGTCCAATAGTCAACCTGAAAAAATTACCAAAAAACATTACACCGGCAACCGTTGTCATGGTTAGTGATGATGAAAATGATGATGTTTCAAATGAAAATAAATCTTCGCAAAGAAAACCGGCACAGTATAGTTTGGAAGAGAAAGAGGCAATTGCTATAGAAGCAAAGAGATATGGGACAACTCATGTTGCAAACACAAGAAACATTCCATTACCTGATATTCTTAGCTGGATGATGCTGTTTGGTTTACGTAACCCTAGCAACCAAAGGCTTGGTAAACATGGGAAACAAGTAAACCACGACGCTGATCTAGCTCTTGTACGTTGGATTGTCCAGCAACAAGAGATGAATGGATGTGTTGATTTAAATAGTATGAAACAATATGCTCTCACTGTACACCAACAAACAAATCCTAAATTTTGTGCTTCAAAAACATGGCTTGGCAACTTTCTCCAAAGAAATATGTCAGTGCTACAAGGCACGAAATTTGTCCAAGGTGATAAAGGTGATGAACTAGACATTTATGGGAGTTCTGAAATGTCAGATGTTGTTGTGAAGCAAGAAGTTCTTGATAGTGAAAACAAAGATGTTCATTCAGGGGAAAATGTGTTAGAGACTTTAGGACAACATACGGTTTTGGAGGATATTCCATTAAATGAACAACAGCTTGTAAATGAAGTTGTTGAAGCTGGACTCAGTGCAGTTGATGACGATGATGATGATGACAATTATGAAGATGATAATTTTGTTGATGATAACAATGTTAATGACTTAGGAAATTCTCATCATGCTAGCCCAACAACAGAAACCAGTGGTCCAAATCTTGAAATGATCCAAACCCCATTCGGAAAGAGACCAATTATAATAGGACAGTCAAAAGCATTTGATGCCAAGTCTGAAAGAAAGATTGTACAGTGGGTATTGGAACGACAAGCTAGAGATGGTTATGTTTTTACTGATGATTTTAAAAACTATGCTAGATCTCTTTATAAAGGTTCCAAAGTGTTTGGTGCAACTCAGGCTTGGATGAAAAAATTCTTAAGGAGAAATAGGGCTTTGAAAAATGTGAAGTTTTGTTCCAAGTTTAAGAATGTCTATTCAACTGAAGACAAAGTGAACTGTGTAGCTATGGCTAAGAGATATGGGGTTTCATATGCAGCGAAGCATACAGGCATTAACCAGAAGGTCATTCATTGTTGGAAACTGGCTCATGATAAGGGAATGTTGAATGTAGACCAGTCCGCTTTAATGAAGATTGATGCTCTGTGTTCAAGTTTTCCTTCACATACATTGTCACAGAGCAGTGAAACTCCTACTACCTCAGGCATTAATTCATCAGCTAACTTCAGTCCAAGTGTTGTGGACCAAGCAACTCGTGGCATTGTTCCAGAGTTCGAGAAGAAAATAGTGCAAGAAATTAAGGATTTGCAGTTACGCGAAGGAAGTGTGAATTATAATGACATTAGCAAGATCAGTCAATCAATTTATAAGGAGACTAGACCAAACTTTAAGGCAAGTTATAACTGGGTTAAATCCTTCTTAGACAGGCACAAACAAGCTTTAGTAGATATTGAGCTGGAAAATGTAAGTAAATTGTTAATAGAGAATGATTCTCCAGCAGTTTTAAATGAACACAAAGACAGTCAGTTAAATAATCCAAAAATTACTGAAATGGTAGACCAAGCACTGTTGGCTATTGGTAATGGGGAAAATCTTGGGGATGGCTCAGGAGAGCAGTCTGTGAAAGAGAAGAGGCCTGTCATTGTAGGACCGTCGGTTATGTTTGACAGGAAGACTGAACGGAAATTAGTAGACTGGGCCCTGGAGAAACAAGAAACTGATGGGTATGTCTTTACTGATGATTTTAAACTGTTTGCCAAATCTGTTCATACTGGACCCAAAAATTTCTCTGCTTCGTCTGGATGGATGACCCTGTTTCTACGGAGACATCGTGTTCTGAAAAAGGTGCAGTGGAGGTCTAAATACAAGAACAATTATACAGAGGAGGAAAAAATAGCAGCTGTAGCACAAGCGAAGCGGTTAGGAACGGGACATGTTGGAAGAATATTAGGGATTGAACCCAAGTTAATTTCTGCATGGAGGTTCAAAATGGAGAAGAATGCCCCAAAACAAACATTCTGGAAGGGTACAAAAATAAAGAAATTTGGTATGAAATCAGTACAGGCAAGATATGTACCTGTAAAACATACTGCATTGAGCCTTGGTGGATCAGACGCAGCTAGGGGTATAGTGCCGGAATTTGAACAGAGGATTGTGGATTTAATTCTAGAAGAGCACCAGAAAGAAGGTAGTATTTCCTATGAGGAAATGAGTCGAATTGCCCAATCTGTTTATAAAGAAACCAGACCCACCTTTAAAGCATCCTATGCATGGATAAGAAACTTCATGAAACGCAATGAACAAAGTCTGCAAGATCTCAATATTGACAATGTGAAGAAGGTTTTCCTGCCCGAGGATGAAGGAATAGAGAATTCCAGTGCTGATGGGAATTCAGCACATGAGGTAGATGATTTTAGGCTACAAAAAATATTCCATAAAAGACCAATTATTGTTGGACAGTCCAGATCTCTAGACACCAAAACAGAAAAGAAACTGGTACATTGGACTGTTGAACAGCAAGAGAAAAATGGATACGTGTTTTTAGACCAGTTTAAATCATATGCACAGTCACTTTATAAGGGCCAGAAAAAATTTGCTGCAACTCAGGCTTGGAGAATAAAATTCCTCAGACGAAATCATAATGCTTTAAAAAATGTGAAGTTTCAGTCAAGTTTCAGAAATCAGTATTCCTTAGAAGAGAAGAAGGTGATTGTACAAGAAGCTAAAAAGTACGGTGCAGCACATGTGGCTAAAACAACTGGAATTGAGCATTGTCTTATTAATGCATGGAGACAAAAGCTGGAGAGAATGGGCATTATTCCTGCAGAGGGTCCTAGTCCTGTTCAGAGCCCAAGTACATCTAGTGAGAGGCCAAACTTTGTCTCAAAATTAAAGCAGATAAAAGACCATGTTGGGCCAGGATTGTACAGTTACAGAGGAATCGTTCCTGCTTTTGAAAAGAAGATTGTGACAATGATAATGAACAAGATGGATGAAGAAGGAAGCGTCTCTTACCAAGATGTAAGTAACTTCTCCAGAGCAGTATACAAAGAAACACGACCACACTTCAAGGCCAGTTACAACTGGATCAAGGATTTCATCAAGAGACATAAGAAAGAGTTGAGACATGCAGAGTTTGAGCAGAGTAAAAGAATCTCTCATGATATAGAGCCAGATACAGAAATAATTATTCCAGAAGATCACATTGGTAATGTTGAAAAGTACCTGAATGATGAGGAAGCTGGTGGAAGTTCAACAACAGATAAAAAATCTGCAGCAGTTAAAGAAGACTCTCTTGCTTCATGGGAAAGTCAGTCTGAAATGGATATAGTCATTGATAACCCTGAAGATCCAAATTATGAATCACAGTTTCAGGGAGATTCTGCAGGTATATCTAAAACCACATCAGACAAAGTGGACATTGGAAAAATTGTAGCTAAAAGGCCAATCATAATTGGAAAAGCAGTACATTTCAATCGTAAAACTGAAAAGAAGATAGTCGAATGGTTAATGGAGACTCAGAACAGAGAAGGTTTTGTGTTTACTGATGACTTCAGGAGATATGCAAGATCATTGTATACTGGACCTCCAGAGAAGTTTGGTGCTACAAATGCTTGGATTGCTAAGTTTCTGAGACGAAATAGGCTGGAGGGCAAGATAGAATTTCAGTCAAAGTTGAAGGGTAATAATGCAAAATTTGAGGAAAAAATATGTGAACTTATACAAGAACAACAACAGAAGGAAGAAAGTGTTTCACATGAAGACATTCAGAAGATAACACAGTCAGTGTATAAAGAAACAAGACCAAATTTTAGAGCATGCTATGGCTGGATAAAAGATTTTTTGAAAAGGAATAAAGACAAGCTCGTTGGAGTTGATTTTGAAAATGTAAAGAAAGTCTACATTCCTGATGAAGATGAGAGAGATGGTGTGCTGATCCAAAATTATGATCCATCAAAGAGTTTACCGTATTTGGACACTTCCTCTTCAAGCATTACTGGCCATACAGATGAGAGAAGTAACTTGAGCTTTTCTGATGGACAAAGTCATGATAGTTCTTGGTTTGACCTTGAAAGCTCAGTCGACCATGACAGTTCAAGGTCACACATCGACCAATCACCAAAAAGTGTTCTAGAAAAACTAGCTAGTCAGAAACGACCGGTTATAATTGGACCACCTAGAGGAATGGATAGTAAAACAGAAAAAAAACTTGTTCATTGGATGCAGGAACAACAAGAAAAAGATGGTTGTGTATATTTAGATCTCTTTAAAGAATATGCCAAATCAGTTCACTCAGGACCTAAAAAATTTGCAGCTACACAAGCTTGGATGACAAAATTCAAACAGCGTAATCATGAAGCTCTGAAAAATGTTGTTATAAAATCAAGGTTTAGAAATGAGTACTCGATGGAAGAGAAACTTCAAATTGTAGAGCAGGCAAAGAGACTTGGTTGTAACCATGTTGGCAGACAGCTGGGTATTAATGGCGGAGTTATATACAGCTGGAAGGTCCAGTTAGAACAAATGGATAAACTTGGAGGTGGTGCTGCATTTAATGAGTCTTTTGATTCTGCAGAATCCAGTTCAAGAGGTGTTGTTCCTGAATTCGAAAACAGTATTGTTAGAATGGTTCTTGAAACACAAAGGGCTAAAGGAAGTGTAACATATGAAGATGTGAGTGTATGTGCAAGGTCAGTGTACAAAGAAACAAGGCCAAACTTTAAAGCCAGTAATAATTGGGTTATGGATTTTATAAGAAAATATAAGGCAGACTTTAAAGATGTGAATTTTGAAAATCAGAGAAAAATCCATACAGAAGAAGAAAAATTGCATATTTTGTCTGAAGAAAAGAAGTATGGCACAGATCATGTTGTAAAGAAGAGAAATATTTCAGCAAGTACAATTTACCAATGGAAGAGAAATATGCAAGCAAAAGCCATTCCAATACCAAAATACAAGGCGATAGTTAGCTCAAAAATAAAAAAGAAGTATGCAAGAGGTAAGAATATCAAGACATACACACTAGAAGAGAAAAGAAATATGGTGGCTGTAGCTGAAGCAAATGGTGTGACATATGCTGCCCTCAAACTCGGTATAAGCAGAACCATGTTAGGTAAATGGATTCGTTATTTCAGAGATCAAGGGGAAAACATTGTTATTAACTACACTCATTCATCTACAATGAAAAAAGAACTTGTCCAGAAAGTTGTGGCATGGGTGCTTGAAGAAAATGATAAACTGGGCATTGTTCTTACGAATAGAATCATAGAACATGCAAGAAAGGTATTTGAAGAGGCATACACTGGTTATAATGCCACACAAAACTGGCTAGAAGGTTTCCTTGCACAGAACTCAGAGAAATTTGAAAAAGTGAGGTTTAGAGACGTTGGTGACAGGGATATGGACTTCTCAGATGAAATCAAACTGAAGTTATCAAGGTATGCCGAAAAACATGGTGCGGTTGAAACAGCAGAACTTGCTGGACTACAACCTAAGATCATATATCACTGGAGGAGGAATATGAAAATGAAGGGACATGATTTGACTGTTGATACACCAGCTAAAGTAGAGGTTAAGCAAGAGGATGCTACTAGTAGTTCTTCAGCAGAACCAAAAAGTCTCATGCAGCAAAAATTAGATAGGATAGCTGCTAAATACAGTACAGATGAAAGGAAAGCTATTGTTTCAGAAGCAAGTGTGAGTGGAGTGTCAGCTACCGCTTCTAAACACAAGTTACCTTTACCCTTGATGTTGAAGTGGATGAAATTGTACTTAGATGGTACTGATATAATAAGTCAGTCAGCTTCCAGATCGGCGAGTGTTTCTAGTGAGGAGAGAAGTCAAGACAGGTCTCAAGAAAAATTGAAAGTGAGGCTACCAAGTATAGAGAAGGCAGCAAAATCTTCAGATTTGTACAAAAAACATTCCAAAGAGTATAAGAAACAAGTTGTTGAAGAAGCCAAAAAGATTGGTGTAAAGCAGATGTGTGAGAAAACAGGACTTTCAAATTCTACAGTGTACTACTGGATGAAAGAAGAGAGAGAAAATAGTGTAGACAGCTCTAGAGATTCAATGGAAAAGTCTGGTTCCAGTGCCAGGTCTAGTTTAGACAGGGAATCATCAAATCCTGTCCCAATAAAAGATATAAAAAGGGAGCCAGGTTTACCAGATACATTGAACGCAAGTGGTAGTGACAGTCCTTCGAAAAACAGATATGTACAACAGCCATTAAAATTACCTAGAAAGTACACAGAGGAGCAGAAGCTTGAAGCAGCCCAGAGAGCACTTGAAATTGGACATAAACCAGCTGCTATTGAATTAGATATTCCATTAACTAATGTAAAAAGATGGTTTGAAATGTATAAAGACAGACTCATAGGACAAACTTTAAAGTCTAAATCTCCAGCTGCAAGCCAAAAATCAACACCTGTTATGTCTAAAGAGGCAAATGTTGAATCTCCAACAAGAATAAGCGTTGAAGATAGAAAAAGGAAAATATCAGAGACCGTAACTTCACCTGGTAGCACTACAAAAAGATTCAAATATACTGATGAAGATCGAATTGCATTTGTAAAGGAGACAGAAGTGATTGGAACATCAGCAGTAGCTGCTAAAGCTGGGGTTTCTATGGATCTTGTATATAGATGGAGATCTAAGTTTTTGAAAGCAATCAGAGCTGAAAGAGAAGCAGCAGAAGAAGCAAATGATACAACTGCCAACAATGAATCTGAAAGTTTACCAAGCTCTCCAAAGATGCCAGCACCTAGAAATTCAGTTTTTGATATTGCAGCAAGAGAAGGTATGACTGTAGTTAATCAAGGAAAGTCAAAAACTGATGAAGCACAGTTTGCATATCTTGGTTTACCAGTAAATAAGAATGTAGGTGAAAATTCACCAGAGGATGAAGTAAGCAATGCCCTTTCTGAAGTAACTTCCGATGATAAGAATAAAAGTGATGTTGATTTTGTAAATTTTGAATCAGTGAGAAGTGGTCATGACTTAAGTGATAGTGCTTATGATGGACATGCTACTGATTTGATTGAAATAAGTGATGATACTGATGATAGTCCAAATGTTCATTCTTTTGATGATATTGATATTATTGCTGCAGATCAGATATTGGAGATGACTTCGAGTTACATGGAGGCAGAAAAAGAGCATGAAAGAGATCCCTTTGGGTTTGAAAAAGACACAAGAATAGAGAAAGGTGAACATGGTCTAGGTAAAAATTCTTTAAGTATTTTGGAAGATACAGACACAGTAGGCAATGTTGAAAGTGAATCAGAAACTACTTCAGTGGGAGTAAAAGTGAAAGATTCTGTTACAAGTGAGGAAAAGGAGGGTGATTCAGAGGAAGGAAGCATGGGTATGATAAAAATAGTTAACATTAAAAGTGAAGCATCTACGCAATAAATAAGGAAGTATTGAATGCAACTGATGAGCAAAATGAAGAAAATCACCTGTACATTTTGTAGCATGATTTTATGAGATGGTTGATGATATTTAAAAAAGATGTATTAATATAAAAAGATTTGAAAGATTATAGTTTTAATGACAGAACAGCAGATAATACACTGAATTAAGTTATTGTTTAAGTAGCCAGAACATTTGTGCGGTATTTTCTCTTCATATTTACTTGGCAGTTCATTTTGTCTATTGTTTAAAACAAATCCATTGTGATAACAGGCCAAAAAAATCATTAGATAATAGTAAAGCATACAAAAAGTTAAAAATGGGTAAGTTTAAAGGAGAAGAGTGTTGGAATGTGGCAAAGTGGAGCTTTACATGACTTGTATATAATGAGATCCATAGTTTTGAAAGCAATCAGACTGGAAGAGTACAACAACAACAAATGATACATGCAAATCAATAACTGTTTACAAGCCCAAAATGCAGACTAGAAATTCATTTTTTATTCAGCAAGAGGGTTGATGTAGTTAATCAAGGATAATGATGAAGCCATTTCATAACTGGGTTTACCTAATAAGAATGTAGGTGTTCAAGTGGATGAGTAAGATGTTTGAAGTAACTTGATGTGGAAAAGGTGATGTTGATTTATTTTGAACAGTGTAAATGGTTATGACTTAGTGATAGTGTTATATGACATGTCATGATTTGTTGAATAAGTGTGTACTTTGTAATTTTTTATTACTTTTGATATTGTATATTATTTCCAGTGATCAATTATTGTTTGAACATCAAAAACATGTGTGGTCTTTGGTTGACAAGACACGAATAATGAAAGATGTAACATCTTAGTAAAAAATATTTTTAGTAATTTGGAATAGACAAGTAGTGTTGATATAGAAATATTGTATTAATAAATGTGTCAATAAAAAGTGTTCAAGGAGATAGAGGGTATATATAAAATAGTTTACCTTAAGTGAGCTTTAGCATGATACGATTGTAACTGTGAGAAATGACGTAAAACACCTGTCTTTTGTACATGATTTATGAGTGGTCTGTGATATTAAAGTGTGTAATAAACGTTGAAAGATATGTTTTGACAGAACGCAGTATACTATGTTAATTTAAGTACCAACTTTGTGCGTTTTTCGTTTCTTTTTACCATATGCTATTAAAATATCATGGATACGCAAAAAAATGATATATGATAAATATTAAGTAGCTTAAATACATATAATGGTGTTAAAAAGAGTGTGGAATTAAATGGTGAGTATTACATGACTCTATATAAATACCAGTAATTTGTGTTTGAGTTTGTTCAAATAAAACAATTTGCACAAATCAAACTTTTCACAGGGAATTTATTCTAGTCATGAAATTATATTGTTTAGTTTAGATTAATATATAACCATCAAAAAATTATCAACTTTTAATCATCATTTCAAGGATTTAGTTTATGGAAACAATTATTTTTCAAAAATTTCTTATGAAAGTGCAATTTACATCACTCTTTAAATTAAAATTTCAGCTGTAGTAAAATTGGATATTTGTCGTTGTTGATAGTTTGTGCTTTTGTAATTATGGTATAATGTCTTTTAACTGTAAATAGTCGCAGTTCGTTATTCATTATTGCGTAACATACAAAAATTGTTGTGGTCTTAGTTCCGATGATTAATTAATTGTTGAAAAACTTAAAAATATTATTGTGTGCAATAGCGATTACGTTGTTCAGAAATTTTGTATCAAAATTGTTAAAAAGATATCGTTTTGCATAGATCGTTTATTACATACAAATGGTGTATTTCGCTTGTGTCTGTAAGTGGATTTACTTTGTACTTGTAAGATTGACATTTTGTTACATCCATTTAATGTGTCTACTGGAAAAGTGTATAAATCTTTGTATTATTGAGAAAGGTGTGCGTTGTTTTATACTGAATACTCTCATGTATTTGAATTTATAAATTCAAAACATTTCAGAAATGGCAACTTTTTAGGAAAGTATAGTACAGTACATAATAAATTGTTTGTGTCTATTCTTTAAATGTTGAATGTATTTTCTGAAAGTTTTTGTGGATATTTTAAATGCTAAAATTTGCCACTAGGGTAGCATCTAGGTTTTAATGTCTGACTGAATATATTGAGTCATTCCAAATAGCTTTGTATTCTAAAGGTTGGTGCTTATGTTTTACATGATAGTAAAATGTTTATATACAAATGTTTAATAAATGATACCGTGTTGGGGAAAAGCAGACCCCATACATCTAAGCCAATATATACCCAAGTTTCAGTTGTTCTACCAATGCTAAAACACATTGGTACTGAAGTCCTGAATTCATTTTGGTTTGAGCATATACAGATAATGATGAAATTGTTTACCAATCAACCATACTTCTTGTATTTCCTTTTTCCTTACAAATGAATAATCATGACTCCAAAAGTTTATGTCACAAATAATATGTATGATATTGGGTAAATAATGCTGGAAGTGCAAACTTAGTGCTTTCAGCTGTTTAGCAATCACATGGATAGATATATGTTGAAAATGTCACTTACTGTGAACAAGAACTGAAAATAATAGTGATCCAGGTAGTTTCAGGCAATATTTTGTTTTAAAAAGAAAATCAGTCTTATGAAATTGTTAACTCCTCTTCACTACTAGTCACATGGAAAAATTAACAATTGTAAGAAATAGTAAGGTTTTTTGCTTTTGTTTGAAGTCTCAGGCACGTATAAATTCCTTGTATGGCAGTAATTTCTTTAAATGACATCTCTGAAAGTCATCTCTAAAAGTAATGGACTAGTTTCGTTAAAACTTAACAAACATGACCCTTTACCAAAATAGCTTGACTAACTAAATAGCTAACGTTATCCAGGAACCTGGCTTCCACATTGTTTAATGAGTGATTTTCCCACATATTTGCTTAATTGTTTAAACATTTTTTTCGCAGTATACATACTGCTTACCAGACACTGAGTGACATGTAGCCATGACGTCCCTCTTGTAATAAAACAATGATATTATTGTCATGTTTAGATAATAAAATTATGTAATATGTAGTAATATGTAGTCTGTTTTGGTTTCAGTAGTTAAATGGTGTTATTGTTTTCTGTTACTGTTTTTAGTACTTGTGCTAGTCATGTATAAATCTCAAGGAAATATTGTTCGGTTCATTTCTTCAAGGTCGGAACTGTTACTTTGAATTTGTCTTTGTAACATGTTGCATTTCCTGTTTATGGACGTAAATTTCCAATGCTTTCAGTATGTTACTGTAAAGGAAAAGGTTTTTAGGAAAGTAATTTGATTGATTTTATTGTAACCATTATTTGCTGAATATGGCATGCAAAAAAGATTCTTTCACTGGTTGTAGTTGGAGATGTGAATATCTGGCTCTCTGGTAACTGTTTATGCCTCTCCATGCATTATTTCATCACAGGCATCTGGGTAGAACCACCGAACTTGTGTAAACCAGGTGGATGGCTTCCTCTCGTGATGAATTCAACGCCTCAAGTGAGGCTCAAACCCACAAGTGATTTGAAGTCACTCGGCCATGGAGGCCCCTAGTTATGAACAATATTCAAAAATCCCAAATCACAGTTTCGTGCCAGTCAGCCAGCGTTTATTACCTAATAAATCGTTTTGCCAGGAAAAAAATGTGTCAGTATTTTCTGTCAACCAATGATTGTTTTCTTTCGTGTAGCAGCTATTGACCAGTGATGTTACTTTGTTAATCGTTAGATTTTCTGTCAGCCACTGGCAGTGTTATATAGCAGTGACTTTGTATAATGTCTGCTATTGATTATTTTTGTCAACCATCGATTGTGTCTGCGTAGTAATGGATGGTATTGTTTTTACATGTTTCCGATCTGAAGATGAACCAAACAATAGACCTTAATGCTAAGGTGCTAAATATAGAATACAAAACAAAAACAAATTGTCTTCAATAAGTGCAATAAAGTGACTTCTCAATCCTTTTACGTCTACCATTATGTTTGAAGATTATAAAGAAGGTTGTCGGTCATGATGAAATTCTTTCTTATTTTCATAATTATTTTTTTTCTAAAAACTTGCATTGAGAGACCACTAAAGGGAAGGGCAAAAAAGCTGTCTCTCAACAGTAATCTCTGAATTCAACATAATTTGAGCTGTGCCATGAGAAAACCAACATAGTGGCTTTGTGACCAGCATGGATCCAGACCAGCCTGCGCATCCGCGCAGTCTGGTCAGGATCCATGCTGTCCCCTTACAGTTTCTCTAATTGCAATAGGCTTTGAAAGCGAACAGCATGAATCCTGACCAGACTGCGCAGATTAGTAGGCTGGTCTGGATCCATGCTGGTCGCAAAGCCACTATGTTGCTTTTCTCATGGCACGGCTCATTTGTTTTTAACAGAATTGAAATAGGGGTATCTTAATGCAAGTGGTCTACTAATGTAAGTGATCTCTTGGGCAAGTTTCACTGTAAACATCAATCATCTGCATTTTAACCTCTGTTTACAAGATCTCTGATGAGCAAATACATTTATGTACTTCTATAAAAAGGAAAATACATGTCTGAATATTCTCCTCATTTTTTGACAAGTTCAGTTGAATAATTTTTTCACAGCTGTGAACAACAGACTAATTTCTGAGTTCCAGGTAGTATTGCTTTAAGAGGCTGTGTGATGTTACTTACATTTGGAGAATAAATTTGTTGCATACTTCCATCATATACAAGTTAAATCGTGCAAAATAATTGTGAAATATGTCTCTAAAATAGAGGTAATAAATAATGCTTTAAGCTTTGCACATATGCTTGTGGTTGTTACACAATTGTCTGTTATCATTTAGGGTGATTATATGTGTTATATAGGATGAAAGCACATAACTGACTATAAAACAGTTTATTTTAATAACTAAATTCTGTATATTGTTGATAAATAATGAAATAAAATGCTTTAATTGTTTGACAGACAATTAAGCTATTGATTATTTACTCCACCAATCATTTTCAAAGTATCTGAACTCTGAACTTATCGTTCAGGATGTCGGGCCTGAGATCAGCTGAAAGTGATACCCAATATGCTATGTGCTATTATTTAAAGTGATTTTACATGAATACAGTTCAAGGTTTAAGTTTTTCAGTTTCGTTAATGTATACATGCCTTTCTGGCATTGGAAAAAGTCTAAATTTTTTACGTCAGTTTTGTGCAGTGCAAGATTATGAGGTGCATTTGTCTTTGCTATATCATTTATGAACAATCTCACTTTACTGAATGTAGTCTTAATGAGCTATGCCACTCTATTGTAAACCAAAGAGCAGTGAAGAGTTAGTTAATATTGCTCAGTATGTGGTTAGTGTTTCGTTAGAGACCTTATGTATACAGTTTAAAGTTTTCAGTAAATGTTTTGACCTCAGTAATTCCTTCTTTGTCTGTTGTACAAAGATCAGTTTTAGCAGCATTGTTATTATCCACATTTGTCAAATTCAATCTTGGTTGTTTTCCATGATTTTGCATGATCATCTTTGATTATGATAAGGCCAGTAATGAAGAATTGTTTGCTTACCTGTTGTATTATAAAGTCTGGCATCCTATTTGCAAAATAATTTGTAAAAAAAAAAAAGTACAGATATTTTATGACCTCATTCCCCTGAGCGAATAACGTTCATGATAGAACATAAATAAATGGAAGATACCATAATATTTAATTTCTTGGGTATGAAATTTCGTAGTTTGGGCCAAAACTGGCTTTTAGTGGGGATATAAGTTAATGAATTTCAGCATTGGAGATATAATAAATGGGAATTTTATATGTCCTTTGGGATTGAATTTCAATGATTGGTGCATCCTGGTACAGAATCCAGGAACACTGGTTCAGGTTAACTGCCTGCCATTACATAACTGAAATACTGTTGATAAAAAAAAAGCAGCGTTAAATTAAACTTGAAACAAAACAAAACAAAACAAAAACAAAAAAACATAACAAAGCATGAGAATTAGTCCGCTATAAATAATGATTTCACAGTATCATTATCAGCATTATTTGGATGGAAATTGATCACTGTTTAGTGTCAGTTTGAAATAAAAATCTTAAGCTGCTAAACTTAAGTGACATCTGTGATGTGAAGGAGGTGATATTGATATAAACAGATATGTTTTTCGAGGTGATATTGATATAAACAGATACGTTTTTCTTCTGGTCTAAACATGGATGTTGAAGTAACCATTTTATTGAAAATACAGAATGCTTCATATTGATTGTGTATAAATGTTTTTATTGTATATGTGTATAAATTCTGTAAGAAATACGGTAGTATTTCACAAGTAAATACCAACAGGCAGAAAAGAAATTTCATATTGTACTCTTATATCCTGCGAGACTATACTTTCACCTTAAACAGTTCTGTATATAGTGCACACAAAAAAGCCAAAACACTGTGTCTAAACATTGAAGATTTTATGCAATGTCCATTGGTCAAGAACAAAACAACAAACAAAAATGGTGGAGGTATATGATAAAAGGGTCATTATAGCAGTAG
Organism: Mercenaria mercenaria; assembly: GCF_021730395.1. Lineage (NCBI taxonomy): Eukaryota > Metazoa > Mollusca > Bivalvia > Venerida > Veneridae > Mercenaria > Mercenaria mercenaria. The sequence continues at coordinate 23,020,894 of NC_069366.1, read as the reverse complement.
CTACATCTGAGATGTTGTATTCAGCTCTCACGAATTTGGCCAGATTGGATTTAACTTGGTTGTGATCCAACCTGGCAAAATCAACTCCAGCTGAATACAGCATGTGAACTGATGAAATACTTTATTGTATCAGTGAAATATGATCCATATCACTTCCACTGAATGATATTATTATCCACTGGGGAAGTGGCCCCTATTGATCTTAGGGTCACTCTGTTAAAGGTCAAGGTCACAGGGGCCTTAACATGGAAAACCATTTCCGATCAGTAACTTGAGAACCACTTTACCCAGAATGTTGAAACTTCATAGGATGACTGGACATGCAGAGTAGATGACCCCCATTGATTTTGGGGTCACTCTATTAAAGGTCAAGGTCACAGTGGACAGAACATGGAAATTCATTTCCGGTCAATAACTTGAGGACCATTTGACCTAGAACCTTCAAACTTCATAGGGTGATGGGTAGATGACCCCTATTGTTTTGGGGGTCACTCCATCAAAGGTCAAGGTCACAGGGACAGAACCACTTTATCCAGAATGTTGATACTTCATAGGTTGATTAAACATGTAGAGTAGATGACCCCTATTGCTTTTTGGGTCACTTGATCAAAAGTCAAGGTCACAGGGACGAGAACATGGAAAACGGTTTCTGATCAATAACTTGAAAACCTTTTGACCCAGAACCTTCAAACTTCATAGGATGATAGGACTAAAAGAGAATATGACCCTTATCAATTTTGGCGTCACTTGAGCTAAGGTTAAGTCACAGGGGTATGAACATAGAAAAATCTTTCCAATCAATAACTTGAGAACCACTTGACCCAGAATGTTTAAACTTAATAGGATGATTGGACATGCAAAGTAGATGACCCCTACTGATTTTGGGGACACTTGATCAAAGATCAAGGTCACAGGGGTCTGAACATGGAAAACCGTTTCCAATTCATAACTTGAAAACCACTAGGCCCAGATTGTTGACACTTAGTGGGATGATTGGACATGCCAAGTATATGATCCCTATTGCAGCCAACCATTAGTGTCTCTTTGACTTTCTCTCCTGTCCCCTATTGACTTCGCACTGGGGGAGACATGCACTTTTCTACAAAAGCATCTTCTCGTTTTTGTTTATTTTCTTTGCCTGTTTTTCATGAATCAATATAAATTGACCTTTAGCCTGCAAAATTTCTAAAATGGACTGGTCCATCATTCAGTTTGGGCAGTACCACTTATTATTTGAAGGAGTGTTCAATGAAATTTCACTGCCTGAATAGTGAACAGTGCAGACCTTGATCAGCCTGCACTTCCTTGGCCTGCACTGGTTGCAAGGCAGAATCACTCGCTGACAGCAGACTAAAGGTTAAAAAGAATTTTAGTTTTTCATGAATGTGGAATATATCTCACCGAGAATGGAGACAATTTTCATACTTTTCGTTTGTGCTTCACTACCTTCTTGAGATATATTCTGTATTCAAGAAAATCAGGTATCCTTTATTTATGAGTTGTATATAACCATGAAGTACTTATTAAGAGAGTTGTGAACAGCATTCACAATAATGATCATGCAAATTTCAAACATTCTGCAAGCATGTATTTGAATTACGGAATCATAATCTGCTATGTATAGAATAAGACTTAGTAGTTTTTGAGACCAACAAATTACCAGTGCTAAATGGAAATGATGTTTTATAAAAAAAAAAAAAAAAAAAAGATTTAGTTACTGTAACATAATGTCATTGTTAACATCATATTACCAGTAAAAGTTTTGTAAAATTATAATTTTTTTAAAGTGAAATCAATCAAAATTTAACAAGGCTGCTGATTTGATTAGGTTTTTGAAACCTAATATGATTGGTTGATGTTTGACAGATCTATATTTAGCATGGCTTGTGGGCTTCTTTATATGAATATCACTCTCTGGAGAATCACTTTCATTGGACTGCCATGTGATGTATCAACCAATGAGATAAATAACCGTCTTGTTAAGTACAAAAAAATGTTAGATAGACGTTCTAAATGAACTGTACTAAGTTGTCTGTAACCCTATTAATAAAGGTAATTTTATATTTATTTTTTCTCGGGGGATATATTTAAAACACATCATAAACAGTCTAACTAGCACCAGTATATGATTATTTAGATAGTATTGAAACATTACATGTATAAAGAATACATAGTGTAATTGTTAATTTTTTTGTATGTGGCCAACTTAAAAATATATTGTTTTGCTGATACAAAATTGATTAAAAAACAACCTTTTTTCTCTGACTTGAACTCCTTTTCGGCTTTATTTTTTTCCGATTTCTCAGGTGATTTTCAGTTTATTACTCTTGCAAAAAAATACACACTTAACCTCCACTAAAAAAAAATTATTTCGTCTGTGTTACAAGAAGCTTGAAACAGCTTAATCCTTAGCCTGCTAAATATCTAAAATGGACTGGTCCATCATTCAATTTGGGCAATACCATTTATCATTCGAAGGGGTGTTCACTGAAAATTTACTGACTGGATAGCGAACAGTGCAGACCATGATCAGACTGCACAGATGTGCAGGCTGATCTTAGTCTGCACTGGTCGCAAAGGCAGAATCACTTGCCGCCAGCAGGCTAAAGGTTAATTATATAGAAATGAATGTTGCATATAGATATTGTATGAGAAATACCATAACTGAGCCGCACCATGAGAAAACCAACATAGTGCATTTGCGACCAGCATGGATCCAGACCAGCCTGTGCATCCGCACAGTCTGGTCAGGATCCATGCTGTTCGTTTTCAGACCCTATTGCAATTAAAGAAACTGTTAGTGAATAGCATGGATCGTAACCAGACTGCGCGGATGCGCAGGCTGGTCTGGATCCATGCTGGTCGCAGTGCACTATGTTGGTTTTCTCATGGTGCGGCTCAACTATATTTTGTGCTATCATATCAGAAATCTTCCATGAATTTATTGAATAAGTCAGTCTGTAAATTTGCATTTAGATTTTTACAAGCAGATTTCGTTCATATTCGTATTGCCAAATGTGCGTATCTTTGCTGTAGATATTTACTTTTTGTTCCTAGTCTGTATTGTTACTGTTTATTCTGTTTTTGATAGATATCAGTGGTTTGTTTTGATACTTAAATGTACACATGTATTTTGTGAAAACGATGTTCCATGTTGTAGAATAAAATACAAAAACTGATAAGATTTGTTTCATTGTTTGTTATTAGTTCAAGCAAGCCAGTTTGCAAGACTAGTTAAAATCCAAAGGTTTCTGTAGCCATATTGAAGTCCATGGTTGCCATAGCAGTGTATTATAACCTTCACTGAACAATGTACTGAAATTTAAGCTAGTGTATATCATTTTAAATTCAACAGAGATGTAGATTGCTAAACAATAGCCCTGCAGACTGTTTGCTTCAATAAAGAATCACAGAATAGGTGGATACCTTTCAAATATATGCTGTAACAGACTGCAAATATTTAAGCCTTTACCAGGACTTGAACCCACAACCTCATACTCAAGTCGGACCCTACCACATCAACAGCCTGTTCTATAGCTAGTCTGTGTACTGTAAGTGCACCTTTATTGGCAATTTTCATGTAAACAAACAAGAAGTTTTTCAAAATCTTTAATTGATCAAAACTGCTTATGTTTCTCTGATGTGTTTTTCAGAGGATGAACGTACCTGGTACTAAATGGCAGTACCAGTTAAACTGTTACACTTGCCCTTCTACCAACAGCCTATTGGGGAATACAGAAACTTTTTTCAGGAGCTGGGACAATGTGAAATTGAGGATATTCCTTGGGGAGGGTGTGGGGGATAAATTTTATAGTTGTAAATCATAATGAACAAATATGACTTTCATTTGTTTAATCTTTATGAAGTTAAGGACACGTCACGGCCGTGATATTTTAGCATTATTGCAATACAAAATCGGTATTAAAATTGTGTTTCCAATACATGTGCTCTTTAGACAAATCCTCAATATCTATGTGAAAATAAGAGATGTGTTTTGTATGCTTGCAACACTGCGAGTTGCTCTAATTAATGACAAAGGACTGAAACAATAGGAATTCTTGCGTGATTTGGTAACAATATATTCTTTTATTGTTTTAATTTATGGGTTGTAAGCTACAATATAGAAGATCCATTTTAAGAAAATCAAACTGGAAGGTAGAAATAACAGATTTTTTTTAATTAGGTCACGAGTCATCACTACACCTGTCAAAATTTGTCATTAGTTTTCACGAGCTGTCAAAATTATTTTTATCTCTCCATTCTGCATATGCATTGCTTTTGTAGTGTGTAACTTACTTTACATCCCACATCAATATTTGTGTTTGAAATTGCTTTGTTGAGCACTGAAGTCATATAAGAATTTCTATTGTTTAAGTTTGTCTGTAACAAGCAAATTCGATGAATTGGTATCCCCCGCCGAAAGGGTTTGTGGTGAGGAATGGCAAAAAGATATATCCAGCAAAAAGTTAAGGATGTTAATAAGAATCAAATAATTTCATTAGTCAAAATCAATTTAACAGAAAACAAATGTTTAATTAAAGAGTACATAATAAATGTATGATACTTTGATCCTGACTTAAGAATTTATTTTGAATGGGATATGCTTACTGTAATAAGCTTAGCTTTTAAAATTAAATGCAGTTAATTGAAATGTGAGCTTGAAGTTTAACTGGAATGAAATATTGTCTTTGAGTGGTTTGGCACCAGGTGTTGCTGTTTTACATGTACATTTGAACTTAAAAGATCAGATGTCCTTAAGAGAACACAGGTAAGATATCTTGAAACGGCTGAGGGCAAGGTTTGTGCAGTCACAACTTAACATGTTGAAGGTTTGAACATTTAAAAAAAAAAAAAAAAAAGGAATGGAAATATATATATCTATATATAGATATATGTATATATTTATTTTTTTAGGGAGGTGGGGGTGCAGGGGAATGGGAGAGGAAACAAAATTTCACATGTTGATTATAAATATTGATTGAAAATTAAAAATTAAAAAAAAAAGGTAAAAGGGTGAAGTTGGAGTGGGGGGTGGGGGGCAGAGGATGCATGATCAGTGGTGGGCATGACTGGATGGGGAAGTGAGGTGGGGGAATGGTACAACTTAGAAGGTTTGAAAAAAATCTAAAATAAGAAATGAAAAAAAAAAAAATTGGGGGAGGGGGAGGGGGTGTGACCAAGGCAAGTGGGTGACCAGGTGTGGGTGCGCAACTTCACATGTTTATAATAAATGTTCACAGAAAAGAATGAAAGAAATTTAATAGAATTCTGCCAAATGGTAAGTTTGTAATGTACAAATATGTGGATTTTTAGACAATTAAAGGGCAATAACTCTGAAGTTACAAAAAGAAATCCTTACAAAATTGTCTGTGCACAACCACATTATAGTGCTCTAAATTCTGTTAAAGTTTCATAGTTCTAGGTCAAATATGTCAAAAGTTATGATGCAGAAATTGGCATATCTATAGATCTATAGTACCCTATATAGTTAACACTAAAAACTTCTAAGGGCCATAACTCTGGTATTACTTGGGCAATCTGTCTGAAACTTGATGGGCCCCATAACCTCATAGTGGTGAACATGTATATGAAGTTTGTTTGAAAAAAATCTAAAATAAGGAATGATTTTTTTTTTTTTTGGGTGTGGGGGGTGGGGGGGGGGGTCAGGGGATAAGGGGGGAGGTGTGTGATCAAGGTAAGGGGGTGACCAGGTGTGGGTACACAACTTCACATGTTTACAATAAATGTTCATGGAAAAGAAAAAATTAATGAAATTGTACCAAATGGTAAGTTTGTTATGTACAAATATGTGGATTTTTATACAATTAAAGGGCAATAACTCTTAATTTACAAATAAATCCAAATGAAATTGTGTGTACACAACCACATTATGGTGATCTAAATTCTGTTTAAGTTTCATAGTTCTAGGTCAAATATATCAAAAGTTATGATGCAGAAATTGCCATATTTATAGTACCCTATATAGTTAACACTAGAAACTTCTAAGGGCCATAACTCTGGTGTTACTTGGGCAATCTGACTGAAACTTGACGGGCCGCAAGAACTCATTGTGGTGAACATGTATATGAAGTTTTAAATAAATATTCCCAACCATTTCCTAGATATGGCTCCGGACGGACGGACGGACGGACGACGCCAAAACTATATCCCTCAGACTTTCGTCGGGGGATAATAAAGGTACCAAACCTCAATATTAAGATATAAGAATTGTTCCTTTCTGGTGGACAAAGGAAACTATTTGGTTGAATCATAACATATTGATTTTTGGAAAGAACTGAATATTCTTTGTTTTTTATCATTCACTGGAAATTCAAAACATGATACCACCTTAAAAAGATCACAATTTTATATCCCTGCGAAATGGAAATTTTGGCCACAACCAAGAAATATTATTGCCCAAGAAATTAAATAATTTCACAGTATAGCTTTCACTTTCTAGAAGACCCACAATTACTAACAGACAAATCACCAAAATCCTTTGACCTAGGATTTGAATTCACTTAGCCACTGTCTTGATCATTTTTAGCTCACCTGTCACAAAGTGACAAGGTGAGCTTTTGTGATCGTGCGGTGTCCGTTGTCTGTCGTCCGTGCGTGTGTGTGTGCGTGCGTCCGTAAACTTTTTCTTGTGACCACTCTAGAGGTCACATTTTTCATTGGATCTTTATGAAAGTTGGTCAGAATGTTCATCTTGATGATATCTAGGTCAAGTTCGAAACTGGGTCAGGTGCCATCAAAAACTAGGTCAGTAGGTCTAAAAATAGAAAAACCTTGTGACCTCTCTAGAGGCCATATATATCACAAGATCTTCATGAAAATTGGTCAGAATGTTCACCTTGATGATATCTAGGTCAAGTTCGAAACTGGGTCACGTGCCTTCAAAAACTAGGTCAGTAGGTCTAAAAATAGAAAAACCTTGTGACCTCTCTAGAGGCCACATATTTCAAAAGATCTCCATGAAAATTGGTCAGAACATTCACCTTGATGATATCTAGGTCAGGTTTGAAACTGGGTCATGTGCCTTCAAAAACTAGGTCAGTAGGTCAAATAATAGAAAAACCTAGTGACCTCTCTAAAGGCCATATTTTTCATGGGATCTGTATGAAAATTGGTCAGAATGTTCATCTTGATGATATGTAGGTCAAGTTCGAAACTGGGTCGCGTGCGGTCAAAATCTAGGTCAGTAGGTCTAAAAATAGAAAAACCTTGTGACCTCTCTAGAGGCCATATATTTCATGAAATCTTCATGAAAATTGGTCAGAGTGTTCATCTTAATGATATCTAGGTCAAGTTCGAAAGTGGGTCACATGCTGTCAAAAACTAGGTCAGTAGGTCAAATAATAGAAAAACCTTGTGACCTCTCTAGAGGCCACATTTTTCATGGGATCTGTATGAAAGTTGGTCTGAATGTTCATCTTGGTGATATCTAGGTCAGGTTCGAAAGTGGGTCACGTGCCATCAAAAACTAGGTCAGTAGGTCAAATAATAGAAAAACCTTGTGACCTCTCTAAAGGCCATATTTTTTATGGGATCTGTATGAAAATTGGTCTGAATGTTCATCTTGATAATATCTAGGTCAGGTTCGAAACAGTGTCATGTGCGGTCAAAAACTAGGTCAGTAGGTCTAAAAATAGAAAAACCTTGTGACCTCCCTAGAGGCCATACTTGTGAATGGATCTCCATAAAAACTGGTCAGAATGTTCAACTTGATGATATCTAGGTAAAATTTGAAACTGGGTCGAGTGCCGTAAAAAACTAGGTCAGTAGGTCAAATAATAAAAAAACCTTGTGACCTCTCTAGAGGCCACACTTTTCATGGGATCTGTATGAAAGTTGATCTGAATGTTCATCTTGATGATATCTAGGTCAAGTTTGAAACTGGGTCAACTGCGGTCAAAAACTAGGTCAGTAGGTCTAAAATTATTAAAATCTTTTGACCTCTCCAGAGGCCATATTTTTCAATGGATCTTCATGAAAATTGATCTGAATGTTCACCTTGATGATATCTAGGTCAGTTTCGAAACTGGTTCACGTGCGGTCAAAAACTAGGCCAGTAGGTATAAAAATAGAAAAACCTTGTGACCTCTCTAGAGGCCATATTTTTCATGAGATCTTCATGAAAATTAGTGAGAATGTTCACCTTGATGATATCTAGGTAAAATTCAAAACAGGGTCACGTACCTTCGAAAACTAGGTCAATAGGTCAAACAATAGAAAAACCTTGTGACCTCTCTAGAGACCATATTTTTCAATGGATCTTCATGAAAATTGGTCAGAATTTTTATCTTGATAATATCTAGGTCAAGTTCAAAACTGGGTCACATGAGCTCAAAAACTAGGTCACTATATCAAATAATAAAAAAAGACTTCATACCAAAACATGTGGTCGTGGAAATCGATCGACCACATGTCCCTGTACAATAGGATTCCAGATGTCCTACCTAAAGACTACTTTTATCTCTTATAAACAGGACATAAAGGATATAAAAATCTTTGATCCCCAAATTGGCACTGACCTAAAGCTTTAGGAGATGCTATACTGGGTAATAGGGATGAATATCCCAACGTAACGTCCGAAAAGTTATCGACCCTTTTTCTGCATTACGATGCAAATATTTTCGATGTTTCGGTTCCGGTTAATGTAAACCGCAGACGTTTCTCATGAACATCCGAGCACCCCGAATCAGTCACAGAAATTCATAAACCGCGCCAACATGCTTCTTTTACTTCTTTTATAGTAATGAAATCTGTACATGCGACTGAAAAACACTTTTAAAACAGCAAGAAAGTGTAAAGGCCGTCAAGTTTCTGCGAGGAGTGCAAACAAACAAAAAAAATCCTAGTCAGTGCGAGAATGCGGTGAATGACATCACCGTCACGGCCTCCCGTAAATTTTGCAAAGTATGATATTTGCTGTAAGAGGTATGATGACACTAAATGTAAACTTTACAGTGAGGTTTCACTATCTTTTGAGCGTTAAATATTTCTTTGTTAGTAGATATATAAAAGATAAATCCCCATGCTAGGCGGTGCCTTAATTCATATTATTTACAAGTGACACCTTATTTTCATAATTTAAAAAAGAGCTACAAACATTTTCAAAACACTTGTAAATAATAAACTGCTTAAGTCTGTATTCGGAAGTACAACTAACTTCAAAGTGCTAATTCGTGACAACATGAATTTGTTCAATTCCCAGAAAAAATAAGAAATTTATGAGACATGAAAATTATCAAATTACATAGTATTTAAGAGTGAGCTTATAACAAGGGACAGGTAGATTTCAGAGCTTTTTAAGACTCCATGACCTCAGAATGTAAGTGGTAGGTCATAGTAACAGATCCCCTATACCTACAAAGTTGTTTAGCTTTCTCACAGGTGATACAAAATAAATGTGACTGACAAATGATTCATGGTCAATAGTGTTGTCCATATAAAGCACCCATGTAAAAACTGGATACTGTAAAATCATTTAATTTCATGGGCATGAAATTTTGTGGTTTTGGTCAAAACGGCAATTTCGTGGGGATATGAATTCGTGGATTTCAAATTTTGAACATAAAATGAATGGGAATTTTACTTGTTCGTTGGGATTAAATTTCATGGATTGACTCAACCACGAAATTTAGTCCCCCACGAATATTAATGATTTCACAGTAGATTGGGAATTTTATGCTCACTCTAGAAAGCAAGGACTGCTGCATAAGCTTCTGTTGTAAAATGTGATAAATGATCCTCATTAAAGTCTGACAGGTAAAATAAAGAAAATAAACCCAGCAGTCGTTTAAAACTGACATTCTAATTTCTATTTCCTAAAACGGTCACTATCTTCTTAACAACAGCAGTCAGACCAGGCCACATGCTCAACTACCTTGATGCTTGATAGTGAAATAGTGCATATCTGAAGACATTATAGCTGCCATTGTAGTGATTAAAACCACCCCTGTGCATGAAAGATTTAACCTTAATATGAAGGTTATGTTAACTAGAGAAAATCTTGAAAATAAATTAACACAGTTATGATTTTTCCAACATTTAATCAATATGAACACAATCTTAATATATACAATACCACCTATTACATTACAAAATAATGGGTCACACATTCATAAAGGTATAAATATAACGGTTCTTAAAATTATGAATAGTATATTATTTCATTATTTCTAAAGGAAGTTTTAATCCATACTTTAAGTAAAGAAATGAAAAATACATATGCAGTATTTAAATTAAATCATTAGACCTAGTAATACATATAAACTTTTTTTGAATCAAGAAATAGAAAGAGAAAAGTTTCTACAGCACTAACAATTTCTTTTTCAGTCAAAACTAGATAGAAAATGTATCATCTCATATCTGACATTTCTTACTACACATACTTTACTAATGTATAATGAAAACAAGTTCCTTTTCTGGAAAGGATTAAATACAGGTAGTATGTTCAATTTATAGTGTGCTTTTATAAACTTGCAGTTCAGCTTGCAGCCTTGAATTATGATGACTAGGTCAAGTACAAAGTATTAACTGACTACTTTATTGAAAATTTGATCTGTTTTAATGATAATGATCAAAAGTGAAGTACTAACAAACCAGAGATGCTTTTGAGAAAAGCGCATGTCTCCCACAACTGCCCCTATGAAAAATGTTAGTTTCTCTAGATGTTTTAGACGAGTGGATCCAATTAGATGGTCTAGATGAGTGGATCCAATCAGTAATTCAAGGGCCATAAATCAAAAGTGCCTGGGCGGATTTGGCTAGTTATCGAACTTGGGTAAGGTCTTATGGCCAAACACATTTTGTTCAAGTTTGGTGAAGATCGGCTGAGAAATGTACGACTTAGAGAGCGGACAAGAGTAAACAGACGGATTTTTTCGGTAATTCAAGGGCCGTAACTCTAAAATGCCTGGACAGATTTGGCTAGTTATCGAACTTGGCTGAGGTCTCATGGTCAAACACGTTTTGTTCAAGTTTGGTGAAGATCGGATGAGAAATGTTCGACTTAGAGTGCGGACAAGAGTAAAAAGGCCAATTTTTCGATAATTCAAGGGCCGTAACTCCAAAATGCCTGAACCGATTTGGCTAGTTATTGAACTTGACCGAGGTCTCATGGTCAAACACATTTTGTTCAAGTTTGGTGAAGATCGGATGAGAAATGTTTGATTAAGAGTGCAGACATGAGTAAAAAGGCCAATTTTTCGATAATTCAAGGGCCGTAACTCCAAACTGCCTGGACCGATTTGGCTAGTTATCGAACTTGGGTGAGGTCTCATGGTCAAACACATTTTGTTTAAGTTTGGTGAAGATTGGATGAGAAATATTCGAATTAGAGTGCGGACAAGAGTAAAAAGACCGATTTTTGGTAATTCAAAGGCCATAACTCCAAGACGCCTGGACAGATTTGGCTAGTTATCGAACTTGGCCGAGGTCTTATGGTCAAACACATTTTGTTCAAGTTTGGTGAAAATCGGATGAGAAGTGTTCGACTTAGAGTGCGGACAAGCTTTGTGACAGACACACACACAGACACACAGACAGACTGGAGTAAATCAATTTGTCTCCCACACCGTGTGGTGGGAGACATAACAAGAGGGTTATGATGACCCTGGATCGCTCACCAGAGTAATATGAGCTACATGTTTCAAATGTCAAACTGATGATTTTTAGAAATTTTTTGGAAGATTTTCCGATGTACAATCAAGTAACCCCTGGGGCAGGGCCAATTTTACCCCGAGGGTCATGATCTGAACAAAGTTTGTAGAAGTCTACTAGGCAATGTTACAGATCAAATATCTAAGATCTAGGCTTTCTGATTTATTTTTAGCAAATTTATGAAGATTTCCCTATGTACAATCAAGTAACCCTTGGGGCTGTGTCAATTTGACCCTGGGGGGTCAAGATTTGAACAACTTTTGTAGAGGTCCACTAGGCAATGCTACAGGTCAAATATCTAAGCTCTAGGTCTTCTGGGGATTTTTTTTAGAAAATTTTGAAGATTTTTCTATGTACAATCAAGTAACCCCATGAGGCGGGGCCAATTTGATCCTGGGGGTCATCATTTGAACAAATTTTGTAGAAGTCTACTAGGCAATGCCACATGTCAAATATCTAAGACCTAGGCCTTCTGGTTTATTTTTAGACAATTTTTGAAGATTTTCCTATGTAAAATCAAGTGACCCCTGGGGTGGGGTCAATTTTGACCCCGGGGGTCATGATTTGAACAAATTTTGTAGAGGTCCACTAGGCAATGCTACATGTCAAATATCTAAGCTCTAGGCCTTCTGGTTTATTTTTAGAAAATTTTTGAAGATTTTCTTATGCAAAATCAAGTGACCCCTGGGGCGGGGTCATGATTTGAACAAATTTTGTAGAGGTCTACTAGGCAATGCTACATGTCAAATATCAAAGCACTAGGCCTTCTGGTTTATTTTTAGTAAATTTTGAAGATTTTACTATGTACAATCAAGAAACCCCATGGGGCGGGGTCATGATTTGAATAAATTTTGTAGAAGTCTACTAGGCAATGCTACATGTCAAATATCTAAGATCTAGGCCTTCTGGTTTATTTTTAGAAAATTTTTGACGATTTTCCTATGTAAAATCAAGTGACCCCTGGGGCGGGGTCAATTTTGACCCCGTGGGTCATGATTTGAACAAATTTTGTAGAGGTTCATTAGGCAATGCTACATGTCAAATATCTAAGCTCTAGGCCTTCAGGTTTATTTTTAGAAAATTTCTGAAGATTTTCCTTGGTAAAATCAAGTGACATCTGGGGCAGGGTCAATTTTGACCCCGTGGTCATGACTTGAACAATTATAGTAGAGGTCCATTAGGCAATGCTACATGTCAAATATCTAAGCTCTAGGGCTTCTGTTTTTTGAGAAGATTTTCTAAGATTTCCTATGTAAAATCAAGTGAACCCTGTGGCGGGATCAATTTTGACCCCGGGGTCATGATTTGAACAAATTTGGTAGAGGTCCACTAGGCAATACTTCACACAAATATCTAAGCTCTAGGGCTTCTGGTTTTTGAGAAGAAGATTTTTAAAGTTTTTCCTTTCGGTTGCCATGGCAACCAGAGTTCAGTATGGAATTCAACTCTTTGAACAATTTTTAAAGAGATCCATCCATGGAATATCCCTGTGAAGTTTCATCAAAATTGGCCTGGTGGTTTAGGAGGAGATGTTGTTTAAAGGAAAGTGTGGACGGACGGATGGACGACGTATGGACGGAGAACGATCACAATAGCTCACCCCGAGCACTTTGTGCTCAGGTGAGCTAAAAATATCATTTTAATAAATCACCTAGATATATAAAATATCCTTCGGAGTTCATATGTAATTTCATTACCCAGGTCCAATCTTCCGCTATGATAAAAGCAAGTAAACATTCAATAAATGTCAAATTTCAGGTCTTTTCCCAATTTAATACTTGAAAATTTAAATTTACTTATCAAAAACTGCCAAGGACTTTGATGGATAAGGAGCAATAAATTTGCCTTTAAACAACACTGAATATATTATTTACCCGTAAGCCTCTGCAAGCACCTGTTTCGTAAATTCTAATCCAGTGAGTAACCCAAGTACTTCTAATCCAGTGAGTAACCAAGTTTTTTACTAATCATAACAATAAAGTAAAGAAATGATGCAATTATTTTGAATAATGCAGTGCTGTATGGAAGGGAATCTCCGCCAGGACATGCATGCTGCTAAATGAAATTGCTATGTTATTTACTTACATATGCGTTCTGCAACATTGCAACTGCATTTTAGGGGATCTCCGCCAGGACATGCATGCTGCTAAATGATAAATGCATGTTGCCTTGTGTTATTCGTTTTAAACTAAATGCAACATCCATGCGTCTTTGTGTTACCTTCCATCCGTTAGTGGCACATACCTTGCATCTTTCGTCACTGCATGTATGTAAAACGCATATTCGTGCGTGTAAATGGCATATGCTTCCATTCTGTGGCATATTAAAATGTTTATGTGAACACGTTCTAAGTGTTTTGTACGTTTTACTTTCTGAAATTGATTAAATCGTTCCTCCATTATATAAAACTAACACATGCATGTTAACATTTAGTTGTTGCCCGTTGTTTTTTGTTTTTGATATATAGGTCCCTGTTGTAGACCTTTTCTATATAGGTCCCTACTTTAAATTCACGGATTCTAAATATTGCAATGATTGAAATTTATGCAAGGCGAAAACAGAGCTAAGTAAGCACTAAGCAGCACGAAGTTAATCAAATGCGACTTTAACATTTGTAATATGAAATTCGTAGAAAGCTGGGAACCAGAATTTCCGGCAGCTTCCGTAAAATCAGTGAACCATGAACGGTGTTTTAGTAAAAAAAGTACCCAACGAATTTGCCTCCAAAAACCGTACTGGTCAAAGCTTTCAGTAAATACATAACAGATTCAGGGAGATTTGATTAATGTAAATTGAACAACTTCCCTCAAATTAAAATTAAGTCAAAATACTAGAAGACATTTTTGTATAAAGCAACAGAGAATAAGCACAATAAGAGTAACAGTAACCAGAGATGACAACGATACAGCACCAGGGGCGTTGGGACGATTTGAGCATTGGGGCGGCGGAGGTGGGTGGGTGGGTTTGGGAGGGGGTACCCCTCCCATCTCCCTCCAATGAACGGGGTCACGGTTGGCCCTGTGAAAATGTTGCATATAACTAGAATAAATAGTGCAATCTGGCGACTTCTTGGACTGCTCAGTAGCTGTTGAACATACTCGTTTCTTTTCGAGTTTTCACCCCTTTTTTCAGTTTACTGTGTTCAAACACTGAAATGGCGGTACTATGTTAGATACGGACAATGTATTGCCAGGGTAGAACCAATACTGTCTAAGTAGGGGATCGAGCAGAAGACTCATATCATAGTGAATCCATGGAAATATGCTGAAACAATTGAGGGTTGAATAAATGGAGTTCAGGGTTCTTTTTACCGAATGATCGCTTTGGAAACGCAAAATGGTGTGGCTAATTGGGTTTTTCCATTTTTATATTGAAGCTGTAATACTTGTTAATGTAACTAGATCTGTAAAATCAATGAGGATTTTTCTACATTTGATGCGTAGATTCATTATGACTGGTTTCTTTGATATTTCAAACAAATTGTTTAAGTGTCCAAAATATTTAATTTTATAAATTTTATGAAAAGACATCTAAAGATGCCGATTTGCGTTTGTGTTTTACTCAGTCGGCAGAATTTGAGACACAACATCAATTGCAAGTGTCTATAATCTGTTCGGCAGTATGCAATTAAATACGATTGACTTTCATTAATTAATGTATCGCCCGAGTCTGCGGGGTGTGAAAATACAGCAACTTTGGTACAATACACTGTCACCATGGTGATCTTGCAAAGTGTCAGCGATACAAGATTCTGTGTACATATCAGTCGTCGATGCATTTCATGATAAATTGACAAGGGAATACCGCTGTATTATTCTCATTTTCAAAAAAACACGAGTTCGGCATTTCACCGCTCCTGGAATTATTGGGGCGGCGGTGCCGTCCTGCCGCCCCAGCTCCTACGCCCTTGAGCACTGAGGCGGTCATCGCTACAACCAAAGAGCTATAAAAATATTTTATACTTCTTTGCTACAACAAAGAAAAGTGGAATACGATCTGCACACACACACACAATTCAATTTCTGTTGAAGACAGTATTTAGGTAAAGGATTTCAGCTGGCTCTCTGTTCAAAAAGCATACAATTTGATTGTGACAATACTGTTAAGAACTTGTCAGGAATAGAAATATTCTATTGCCGATAACACCGAAACCAACACAAGTACACGGGTAAGTTTAGACTCTCTCACCGTTTAACCCACGGAAACTACCGAACACGTGAATTTGCTGTCGAGAGTGGTCTCCCGTGTATACTAACTTGCGCTAAATTTTTTGCTTTTTGTTGGTTCCCTGTAATGTTGTAATGCACTACCGTGCTTAGATTTTTGTTGTACTGCAAGTTTAAATATTTATTAAAGCCATGTGTTTAAGTATATTATTTTTGCCGGGAAACTGTAATATAAACAAGAACCAAGTGGTTGCAAACATCACTAATGTTAAATCCAAAAAGCAGTAACAATCAAGTTATGAAAATTTCGGAATATTCACAAGTCACAACGTTGTTAATAGCTCGTTACATTCAGTAGCAACAAAGTCAAATACGCGTAAGAAAACATAGAATACAGTTAGTAATAGCATGGGTATACATTTCAATATTGCAGTAAGCAAACAAAAAGGTTGAACGCACTTGTCAATTACATGCAAGAATAACCGATACTCATGAAAGGACTGTTTTCTTAGCATTAAGAAGCATTAAAGATGAATTTCTTGTAAGGCAAATGTAAGAAACTAAAATGCAGTTGCAATGTTGCAGAACGCATATGTAAGTAAATAACATAGCAATGTCATTTAGCAGCATGCATGTCCTGGCGGAGATTCCCTTCCATAGTGCTGATGATCACCATTTTAGCTGAAATGAATATCGATCACAGAATTGGGAGTGGATTATGTCAAAAATACAAATGTGAAGAAAATTTACTGCCTAATAAATGCAATAAGTCTCCCTTTTTTAACGACAGTGTATGTATCGTAGCATTGTCATCAAGTTTTACCACTTCCTCTTCTGATTACATATGTACTGCCAAAACAATATAATTTCATAAACTGGCATTTCCGGACTGGTTGCGTGACTTGTTACATGGAATAAAATAGAGAGCTTCTAATCCTTCAATCAAAGTCCTTGAAACAGTCTACGAAGAATAAAAAATCCTTGTATATTTTATTTTGTGTGTGTGTAGTTTTCACTTTCTAAGGTGTTTCACATCTTTTAGTAAACATGAGAAGCATCAAATACTTTTGCGTTGTTACAACGGTCAATTACATCCATACTGCTATCTTCTTGCATTTCTGTTTTGCTGATTTTGACCTTGAACTTGACCTGGTTGCTGAATTCTGTTCTGACCTGGACCTTGATTTGGATTTCTTCCTGGAGGTCCCGCTGTTCCTTGAAACTGTTGCTGACCCCTGTTAAGATTTGGACCAAAATTTGGTCTTTGACCTTGTCCAGTTTGACCTTGAGGTCGCTGCTGTCTGTTATTGAAGTTTTGCCCATTGCCTGTATAAATACAAAACAGCTACTATACATGGATAAAATGTGTTCATTTCTTGTTTCTAGAAACCTTGCTTAAAACTACCTGGTAAAACTTGGGAAAAGTATTAAGACTAGTGCAACATATGAGCATTCTATTTTTTCCCACTTTGTATATTTTCACACTCATTTCAATGCTTTACCTTTTTGTTTGTTTTTTTCGGTTTCATGTTCCACCTTCACAGTTTATGTCACATGGCAACATTCCAACATTTTATGGAGCTGGAAAAACCGAGGTGTCCCTAAAGGCATCTGGGATCAATATCTATCCCTTCGCCAATTTTCGAAATATCGAATGACTGTAACAGCTGGCAGCTTTGATATCAATGGAATTTGTAACAGCTGGCAGCTCTGATATCAATGGAATTCATAACAGCTGACAGCTTTGATATCAATGGAATTTATAACAGCTGTAAGCTTTGATATAAGGAATTCATAACAGCTGGCAGCTTTGACATCAATGGAATTCGTAACAGTTGAAAGCCCAGATATCAATGGAATTCATATCAGATGACTGCTTTGATATCAATGGAATTCATAACAGCTGAAAGCTTTGATATCAATGGAATTCATAACAGTCGAAGGCTTTGATATCAATGGAATTCGTAACAGCAGACAGCTTTGATATCAATGAAATTCATAACAGCTGAAAGTTTTGGTATCAATGGAATTCATAACAGCTGAAAGCTTTGATATCAACTGAATTCATCAATGGATTAAGAATCAAAGAAATTACTGGAAGTCAATGTAAACTAGAAAATGCTTTTGTAAAAAAGCGCATGTCTCCCCCAATGCAAAGTCCTATAGGCAAGAAGTCATTAGGGGTCAGGAGCGAAAGTCAAAGAGACACTGATGGTTGGCTGCAATAGGGATCATCTACTTGGCATGTCCAGTCATCCCGCTAAATTTCAACACTCTTGGCCTAGTGGTTCTCAAGTCACTGTTCAGGCTCCTGTGACCTTGACCTTTGATCAAGTGACCTCAAAATAATTGGGGTCATCTACTCTGCATGTCCAATCATCCTATTAAGTTTCAACATAGTAGGTCAAGTGGTTCTCAAGTTATTTCCAAAAAATGATTTTACATGAACAGGCCACTGTGACCTTGACCTTTAATAGACTGACCCCAAAATCAATAGGGGTCATCTACTCTGCATGTTCAATCATCCTATGAAGTTTCAACATTCTGGGTCAAGTGGTTCTCTAGTTACTGATCGGAACTGGTTATCAATGTTCAGGCCTCTGTGACCTTGACCTTTAACGGAGTGACCCCAAAAACAATAGGGGTCATTTACTCTGCATGACCAATCATCCTATTAAGTTTCAACATTCTGGGTCAAGAGGTTGTCAAGTTATTGATTGGAAATGGTTTTCCATGTTCAGGCTCCTGTGGCCTTGACCTTTAACAGTGACCCTAAAATCATTAGGGGTCATCTACTCTGCATGACCAATCATCCTATGAAGTTTCATCATTCTGGGTCAAGTGGTTCTCAAGTTACTGACCGGAAATGGTTTTCAATGTTCAGGCCCCTGTGACCTTGACCTTTCACAGAGTGACCCCAAAATCGTTAAGGCTCATCTACTCTGCATGACCAATCATCCTATTAAGTTTCAACATTCTGGGTCAAGTGGTTCTCAAGTTACTGACCGGAAATGGTTTTCAATGTTCAGGCCCCTGTGACCTTGATCTTTAACGGAGTGACCCCAAAATCAATAGGGGTCATCTACTTTGCATGTACAATCATCCTATGAAGTTTCAACATTCTGGGTCAAGTGGTTCTCTAGTTATTGATCGGAAATGGTTTTCCATGTTCAGGCCCCTGTGACCTTGACCTTTGATGGAGTGATCCCAAAATCAATAGGGGTCATCTACTCTTCATGACCAATCATCCTATGAAGTTTCAACATTCTGGGTCAAGTGGTTCTCTAGTTATTGATCGGAAATGGTTTTCAATGTTCAGGCCCCTGTGACCTTAACCTTTGACGGAGTGACCCCAAAATCAATAGGGGTCATCTACTCTTCATGGCCAATCATCCTATGAAGTTTCAACATTCTGGGTCAAGTGGTTCTCTAGTTATTGATCGGAAATGGTTTTCAATGTTCAGGTCCCTGTGACCTTGACCTTTGACGGAGTGACCCCAAAATCAATAGGAGTCATCTACTCTTCATGGCCAATCATCCTATGAAGTTTCAACATTCTGGGTCAAGTGGTTCTCTAGTTATTGATCGGAAATGGTTTTCAATGTTCAGGTCCCTGTGACCTTGACCTTTGACTGAGTAACCCCAAAAACAATAGCGGTCGTCTACTCCAGCAGCCCTACAACCCTATGAAGTTTGAAGGTTCTAGGTCAAATGGTTCTCCAGTTATTGCTCGGAAATGAAGTGTGACGTACTGACGGACGGACAGACGAAAGGACGGACGGACGGAAGGACGGACAGGGCAAAAACAATATGTCTCCTGGGGGAGACATAATAACATACCCATTTGCCTCTGACCTTGTGGAGCTGAATTAGTTCTGACTGGAGGTGAACCGCGTCCGCCCGGGTTGTTCAAATTAGCCATGGTGTTTGGGGACTGATTGCTGTCCAGTTCTGTTGGAGACTTTCTCTGATTGGCTTGCTGTTCCTGTAACATACATCAACTTTCATTTATAATGGCATACTATCATACATCAATTTCTATGGCCCTGTCATAAATCTTTTTTATATATACTATATGGTTTAGAACTTAGTGATTATCTTCTATTTTGACACATTATTGTGTATCTAGTATACTATTTATTACCCGACATATATATATATATATATATATTTCTGAATGTTTGTAAAAGGGTTGTTGATCTCTGACCCTTGCATTCGGACAATAAACTACCTTCAAAGAACCTTAAATTAAGATTGGACCTTAAATGAAATGCCCTTCACTTTGTTTTATAGATTGGGCTTGTACATGCTTTGTCCACCTGCCATGTTAAATTAACATGTACTTACTTGCGACATTTAAAGGAAATGACCTACCTACAGTAACTTTTTAAATGAAATTTTAAGTTAACCCTGTCTATACAGACCACCCTTGAGAAATAAAGAGGTGGTCTTTAACAACAGGAGGGCTTTCAAAATAGAGAATACTGTAATATATGTAGGTGAATTTTTTTTGTACAGCATACCGACACAATTATAGGTCGTATGGTGAATTTCCAGCTTTGATGGTGGAGGAAGACCCCAGATGCCCCTCACTGCATTATTTCATCATGAGTGGGCACCTGCGTAGAACCACTGATCTTCTGTAAGCCAGCTGGATGGCTTCTCACATGAAGAATTCAATGCCCTGAGTGAGACTAGAACCCACATCAGTGACGGGCAAGTGATTCAATGTCAGCAACCTTAACCTCTTGTCCATGGAGGCCTCACGTAGGTGAATAGGAAAAGATAATGGTGGCCTTTCAAGGTAGGTTATAAAACTGTGACCTATATTTCGAGGTGGTCTATTTGGCTGTTGTCTTTATCTCTGGCACCAGACCAGAAAGAAAATGCCTCTGTACATGTTATACCTTACCCCTAGGTATCATATAAGAACCATGGCCATGAACGGAAAAATGCACTAACCCATTTCAAGCACACATTTCTCACATAAAACGCGCAGTTCGATGAATGGGTACCAAGCATATTGGACAAGCGGTAATTTATCTTCCATCAGGCACCAGTCACACTGTCTCACTATTTCATACTGCAGAGATACTTCACATATTTTATGCTTTCGTCCACGTTACAGAAAAAACTTGCGTGAACTTCCCTAATGAACATCCGGTCTAGAGGTCACAGCGATGTGCACATGTTAGGTGGAATGTAAACAAACAAAAACAGAATGCAAAATATTCACACTTTTACAATAAAACTCGAAATGATGAATGAAATTTACCTTAGAAATGATTTTGAATTTGAAGTAATACATTGGTATACATCTGTTTTGTTTATTTTATTCACATTGCACGTTTATGCTGCATATACACATATTAGAAAACACGTGTAGTTAAATGACGACTGCATTTTCACATCAGCCAATCAGAAACGTTTTGTAATCTAGACCGGAACTTCGACAGGGAAGTTCATCAAAGTTTTTTCTGTAACGTTGATGAAACTATAAACTACGTATTGTTTCTCTAAGATAAGAAATACTGAAGAAGTGTGACCGGTACACAAAGGAAGATAAATTATCACTTGTTCAATATCCATAGTACACATTTATCGAACTGCACGTTTTAATTGAGAAATGCACGATTGAAATCGGTTAGTGTATTTTCCCGTTCATGACCATGGTTCTTATATGATACCTAGGGGTAGGGTATAACATATACAGAGGCATTTTCTTTCTGGTCTGGTGCCAGTGGTCTTTATATGGAGATGGTCCCTATTTGGAGGTGGTCTTTATTTTTAGGTGGTCTTTATTTGGAGGTGGACTTTATTTGGCCATGGTCTCTATTTGGAGATGGTCTCTATTTGAAGGTGGTCTTTAGAACAGATCTGACTAACTTACTTTAGCCTGGGCTTGTTGTTGAGCAAACTCAGGATTAGGTTCACTCATGTTTGGCATCTCTGAAAACTGCATGCAGAACCTAAAAACAAATATGCAAATATACATATTTTAACAATACTCTGACATTTTCTTTGTAAAAAAAAAACTTTTACACTTGCTTCACTATCATCTCTGTGTTCTAACAAAGAACAAAACACCCTTTCATTAAAAATTAATCGAGACTGTAATGAATATTTATACTGATCTGGAAAAAGTGAAGCACTTATAACCTTGTCAATTTGAACAGAAATTGTACTCATTTGTTTATTTCTGTGCAAGACTGAAATGTCTTTCACGTGAACACCAGACGCAATATTTTCACAAGTGGCATAGCCACAAGCAAAACTGTAAAATCTGATCTTCATAAATGAAGATTTTTATCTTAAAAGACCAACAAATATTATTTTCTTTTTTTTAAAATCAAATTTCTACTAAAGTTTTGTTACTGAAAAATATATTTGATATTATTCACTGTGAAAATCTGAGACTTGTTCTTCACTAATACTTCAACAATTCACTGAAAAAAAGGTTATAATATACATGTATATATGTGTCATATATTTTTTAAAAATTCCCTATATTAGAGCTAACAAATTGCTCGTGGTCATATGGGGATAAGCAAAACGGTCAAATTATCCATGGGTCCGAGCAATCCAAATGAAAACAGCCCGGCAAAGAATTGCTCAAAAAGTCTAGGTGCTTGCATCATCGATGCTTGATATTTCACTGTAAATATGAAAGCTATACTTTACATACTCTCCAATCTTATTGATGCCTCCATTTTTCCCTGCATACAGTGTCAAACAGTTCTTGAATATATTTGTGTATCTACAAATATAAAGAAACACAAAAGGTTAGTATTAGTCACCACTGGTTAGGTTTAAAATCACATATAAACACCAAAATTAGGTCATCAAGGTCACTGACATCAAATCACTTACCAATCGCTGCTGTATATTCAAGCCTTGCTCAGGATGTTGAATAGCTTCAGCAGGCTTGTGAAATGTCAGTAGGTCAGGCTACACGTAAATGCATTCAGTCTTACCCATATTTACATGGTCTATAAAAAATGTAACAGTAACTGACAAGCCCACAATTGTTACATTATCTTTATTAAGGGAAACCATTCTTTTCCAGTATCAGAATGTATTGTACCATGTATAAAATGTTGGACATTTGGTCAGGGACTTTGCAAAGATGCCAGAACTGCCTGAAATTTGCCAGTCTGGCAACTTTCATTAAGCCTGGTTGTTATAGGTACCTGTCCATCCTTAAAATAATTCCAGGTGTATCTTGGAACTAACAAACACTAAATCCTGAAAGCTACTTTTAACTTTGTACTTAACTGAAACATCTATCTGTAAGAAAATGCTTATAGGATGAAAAACAATGGTTCGCCCTAACATGCATTTTCTTCAGTAAATTCAATATTAGAAGAGCCTTCCTTAACTGGCTTAAGAGATGGAAGGAAACAAGACAAACTGACAGTTCTGATTAAAATACTGAAAAGATCATACCCCTTCACTAGTCGACATATATCCCCTGTCAAAATCATCTCTCCGATCTCATCCCATATTGAAATGTTGATACTGCCAGTCTTGTCCGCAACTTTACAAGAACGAACAGTATGGTTATCCTTCGTGCGAGTAGGAGAACCTGGAAAAATACACAATCATACAATAATGTTTAGCCAGAGGTCTGTCATCAAATGATAAATAACACAAGTTGAAAGTCATACATTACTAATGAGATAAATTTTTCACTTAATAAGATGTTACCTTAGTTTATATTAATTCATTTTAGATGAACAGAGAATACAATCTGAAATCTGTTGGAATTACTGCCGGGAAAAACCAAGGTTCAAGGTTTAAAATATTTGTTTGTTTTGGGTTTTGTGCTATTTTTCGCCAGTATTTCAGTTATGTAACAGCGGACAATTGACTGGATCTACCAGTACTAACCTATTCTATGCAAGTAACTCCCAACTTCACCACATGAACCAGAGGTGGAGATTAAGTGATTTCAGACACGACGTAGTTCTATCTACCAGTAATTGTCATGGAGAACATACCCTCGCTTGGAGATCAAACTCACAACTTTATGATCCATAGATCTGCACTGCCATTAGCTAGTTTCAAGTTAGAGCACAGAATCAACCAATCTCAATCCAAGGTTATAACACAAAATTTAGAGACCAGTCTCCGAATGCAACATTGCCATTGCCATTGGTCAATTTCCAATTTGTGCTTAAAAACAACCAATCAAATGCTGGACACTCAAGACTGGTCCCCAAACTCAGTTTTTTTGTTTGTTTTGGCTTTAACACCACTTTTCAACAGTATTTCAGTTATGTAACAGAGGGAAACTCAAGTTTTATAACCTCGGGCCCTGTACAGGTGTCATTTGAGAAGGTATACAGTCATTAATCCTTAAGATTCAAAACAAGGACCTGCTGGATACAAATAAGATTATCTAGTAGATAACTTGGCAATATATCAAAGGTGATATTTGCTATCTACTAAATTTAGGCAACTTAAAGACAAGATTATATGAGCCGTGCCATGAGAAAACCAACATAGTGGGTTTGCGACCAGCATGGATCCAGACCAGCCTGCGCATCCATGCTGTTCGCTAACAGTTTCTCTAATTGCAATAGGCTTTGAAAGCGAACAGCACGGATCCTGACCAGACTGCGCGGATGCGCAGGCTGGTCTGGATCCATGCTGGTCGCAAAGCCACTATGTTGGTTTTCTCATGGCAAGGCTCATATGAAAGATGGATGATACTTACCAATTTCCAAAATGATAAAGATCACATTGAGATTCTTCTGGGCAGGTTTAATATCCTTGATATAGACATACTGTAGGCCGTCAGACATTTATACTGTTGTTCCTGAAATTTCATAAACATTTGTGTTATTTTTAACTTGTTATTTCTGCTTTCAATAATAACTGAAAATGTTGGTACAGTATGATATGCCCAGGTTTTTTATAGGTTGGGAAACATTTGCTACTTAAGTGGGCAATACTTAATAGCAATGCTGGGCCATATTATTTTAGCAATGCTGGGCAATATTATTTTAGCAATGCTGGGTCATATTATTTTAGCAATGCTGGGCAATATTATTTTAACAATGCTGGGCAATATTATTTTAGCAATGCTGGGCAATATAATTTTAAGTAAGTAAAATTTTAATCAGTTTAACATTCTGATAAATTTCTCCCTATTGTGAACTCATCTAATTCAACTCTCACAAGATTCTAGCGTTTTCAACAGTTGAAAGGTGATCACAATGAGTGTAAATGTGACAAATCACCAGTAACACCTTTAAATGAAGGGCCTTTAAGGTGATTTATCACCTTTAAAGGCAGGGCACTAGACAACTTTTGGGGACAGGTACCCATACCCTCAAGAAGGGGAATTTTTCGTAGTTTTAAGACAAAAGGGGAAGTTTTTAGCCATATATATGTTACTACTTTTCATACTTATTAATATTATTTTCAATCATTTCTAACTAATGTACCTATATTGCAGCAGTAACCTTCCTTAGAGGCACTTTAATATAACTTGAAACAGAGTACATATCTAGTCCATATCTAGTTGTGTCAAACAACCTATTATCAAGGGAATTTTCTTCTGAGAAAGGGGAAAAAACAAATTATTTTATGAGGGGAATGGGGCCCACATTCGGCCCCAAAAATGGCCATTGCAATTTAAAAGAGCACAGACACAAGGTTGGACTTGACAGTAACCCTCACTATGAATGTGACTGTGAGGGTTACTGTCAAGTCCAACCTTGATTGTGGTGACCCAGAATAGGTAGAACATTACTTGCTGGAATGCCCAATTATTGAGAATCACAGAGAGATAATGAGAATAAATTTGCATCTCAGAAGTGGTATACGTCGCCTGGATCTGAAAATGTATCTTAGTTCAGGAGAAAATGGCGCGTGGAAAGACATAAGACCCATTATAATAGACAAACTTACCCAATTTATTAATAGGTCAAAGAGATTTGTTAAGTCAGTTCTGGCCGATAACACTACCGGACTCCACATAAATGCTTAAATGCAAAAGTTATAAATTTCAAACACTACCCGAGAGACATTAGTCCAAATAATATGACATTTCGGGACAGCGTGATAACTTTTGACTGTCGCTGTCTCTGTCCCGTCCAAACTTAATCTGCATATTTCTGTTAGGAAATCCCCAATAAAATCCATTGGGAACGTTTTCTGGTATGAGAACGAAGTTTTTGTACTGATTACATCTATGTTGACATCAAAGCATAAACTTGTCTTGCTGACATTTTATGAATGTATATTTTTGTGTTTTGTTTCTGCAATTTAGTGTCATTGGCAGTCTGATGTTTATTGAAACCGGTGTCAGGGTAGATATCTCCTCGCACCAGTTCTGTCACATCATATTTTTGAAGCTTTAAGTCTCTTATTTAAAATTATGAATTAAATTCAACCCATTTGAAGTTTCTACATGAATATTAATGTTTATTTTATTAAAGCAAGTAAGTCTGACCAGTATATTATGACTTTTTTGGATTTTTTAATGTATTCGTTTTCCTAACAGTAAAATGCAGATACAGGTAAGGCTTAGAGGGATGACAACTAAGAAATATCAGATCATAAAATAAGTCATCCAAATAAGCCAAATGAGTAAGGCTAGAGAGACATTAACATTGTGACTCCACATAAATGCTTAAAGGTGAAAGTTATAAATTTCAAAACACTACCTGAGAGACACTAACATTGTAAAACATATTTACCGGGGGACTGACACGACAACGATGAGTTATTGCGGCCAGAAGGCTTCGAAATCAAGATCAAGATTTTATTTGACGTGACCAGGTCGGAGATTTCCCCTTGATTGAGACTGAGAGACATTCTCTCGATTTAAACACTGTCTCTCATTCGAAAGACAAAATGAATACTCAAATTAGCTTAAGCAATGAAAATCAATGAAAGAAAAATTAAAACTCTCATTTTAGAATGCGCAAATTTATTTCAAAATATAGAAAATTATCTTTGTTTTATCCAATTTTCAAAATCCAAATTATTTATGAATTTTGTTTAAGCATTATATCGACGATTATAATGCTTAAGCAAACTTCTATGACAATGTGTTTCTTGTAAAGTTTACTTGAATGCGACTGTAATGAAATGATTGTTTTTATAACAATTTCATGTTTTTTCAACACTTAAGCTAAATAGTCTTTCGAGCAAAAGACATTTTGTCTTTCAAACAAGAGACAGTGCTTAGATCGAGAGACTGTCTCTTAATCCAGGGGAAGTCTCTGACCTGATGACTTAGCACTGCCTAAATATGAAAAGGAAACAGGCTGATTCGGACCAAATATTTTGGCTGATTCGGACCACAAACTTTGATAAATTAACGTGTCAATAATAAAGGACCATATATTTTGGATGATTCAGCAATGTTCAGGAAATAATGTTGATTATTGGGATTTAACTTGAAGTAGGAACGTTTATGTTATAAAATATACACCGTACAAGCAGGTAAGAAGTTTTGACTAGCTAAAATGCATCAGTTATGCATTTAAAAAGCGTTCTAATTATTCTTTGCATCCAAAATTAAAATCAGTACTCATAAATGTTATTTTTACTCATGATATTATTGTCAGGAACAATTTGGCCCGAAATATAAGCCAAGTAAATTTGGGCCGAATCAGCCCGTTATTTACAGTGCTTTAGGGTATAGCGGATAGCTAACTAATTTTTCCAGTTTTCCAATTCATAGAATGAAACTTAGTAGTTTTTTTTCTGTATTTCAGACAGAAAACAGCTATATTTTTCAAAACATTCAGCTTTTAACAGAAATTCATGCGTTTTTTCTCTCCATGCCATTGTTTACATATGCGTCGATATAGGGTGTACAGGATAGCTTTGGTCATTTTTTCCATTTCTAGTTTAAAATCCACATCTGAACAAACTTCCCAATATTTTTTCACAATAAATAAGAATAATAATGTATTACCTTTTCAAAAACATTCAGCTTTTTAAATTTCTATCAAATACTTTTCATTCACTAATGTTTTTTGCATGGAAGTGTCTAGGGGTACGGATCCGTACCTCTAGAACCTGATTCTAGAGGTACGGATCCGTACCTCTAGACAAGCCTGTTAGCGGTTTTCTAGGGGTACGGACCTCCAATTTTCTAGAGATTAAGGGTCATTTACATTTCAAATTTTGTTGAAAATGAAATAACAAATAAGAATTCATCAGAATTCACCTTAAACTTGGATTCTAAATGGTTTACTGATAACAACGTTCACCTGATTTGTTACATTTTCTTTCGAAACGTAATTAACCGAGGAACACCGAATAAATCATGATGATTCGAACTGGCAGAAAGAAAGATATAAAGATTAAACAAAAAAAAAAGTTAAATATTTTGGGGAAAAAAAATATTTTTAATGATAATTAACCCTTAGGGTATTTATGTTTTCCACACATTTGGTAGCCGTTACGAGATATAAGGGACGTTTTCACAAACAGTTTCTTTTACTTAATGTCGGTTAACTGATTATTAAACAATCAGGTCCGTGCCGATCATCGTTATATCTTGTTAAATAACAAAATAAATAGGTGCATATTATGCTTAATTTATTTTTTTCTGCTGAATTTCAAATAGAATTCATTAAAGGGTTACAAGCACTCATTTATCTGTTATCAACAGTTTATGTTACAACAAACTTATCGGCATGGAACAGTGTATTCATTTGGAGTTCCTCGGTTATTTAAGTTTTGAAAGGGAAGGTAAACAATCGGGCGAATTCTGGTATCTGTAAACCATTTAGATTCAAGTTTTAAGTGAACACTGGTTAAGTCTTATTTTTATTTCATTTTCAACAAAATTTAAGATATATATAACCCTACATATCTAGAAAAAGGAGGTCCGTACCCCTAGAAAACCCCTAACAGGCTTGTCTAGTGGTACGGATCCGTACCTCTAGAATCAGATTCTAGAGGTACGGATCCGTACCCCTAGACACTTCCTTTTTGCATACACACTGATTTAGTCAGTAGGGGATAGCTTCAATTTTCATTTGATGACATATGAAAAAATACACTAAAAGAAAAAAATTAAAATGTATGTCAGATTGTCTGTTTGCATGCCAGTAAAAGAATGATATGAAAATTTAAACAATAATTCAAGTCTAAATAAAATTTACTAAGCTATCCTCTATACCGTAAAATCCGCTATACCCTAAAGCACTGTACTGCTAAATGGTCTGTTCGATCGCTATGACTAGATACCGGAAAGGGCCCTTTCCGCAAAAAGGACTTAACATGATCGGAAAGGGCCTGCCATATGTTTATTACTGGAATTTAGTTAATTATTTCTTCATATTTCATTATGACATAATAAAAGAAAATAAATTACAAAAAAAGTAATCAATTTGTTATTTTTAAATGAATTATAGACAAAATACGAGTCATGACATAAACCGCGCTGATCGGAAAGGGCATAACATGTTCCGAAAAGGGCCTGTCACATGTTTATTCTTGGAAATTATTTAATTATTTCCTCATATTTCATTATGACATAATAAAAGAAAATAAATTACGAAAAAAGTTATCAATTTGTTATTTTTAAAAGAATTATAGACAAAATACGAGTCATGACATAAACCGCGCTGATCGGAAATGGCTTAACACGATCGGAAAGGGCCTGTCACATGTTTATTATTGGAAATTATTTAATTATTACTTCATATTTCATTTAACAGATGAAAAAGAAAATAATTTAAAATAAAACAATTATTAATACTCGAATTTTAAATGAATTATAGATAAAATACGGGTCATGACATAAACCGCGCTGATCGGAAAGGGCTTAACATGATCGGAAAGGGCCTGCTGTTTGTTTATTATTGGAACTTATTTATTTATTTATTCATATTTCATTTATGAAATAGAAAAGAAAATAAATTATGAATTATGAAATAGCTATTTATGATTTTTAAATGAATTATAGACAAAATATGGGTTATGACATAAACTACGCTGATCGAGAAGGGCCTAACATGATCGGAAAGGGTCTGTCACAGGTTTATTATTTGAAATTATTTAATTGTTTCTTCATATTTCGTATTTCGTTTAACAAAAGAAAATAAATTAAGAAAAAAGATCATTATCAATTTTTAAATGAACTATACACAAAACACATGTCAGTGCATAAACCGCGCTGATCGGAAAGGACCGGCCTTTGAATATATGCGGCGTAATAAACACGTGCCTTTGATTAGTCCTGATAGAGTTTGATTGGATTATCACACCTATTGATTATATCAATTAATCAGTATATTTGTAAGCACACACAAGTGCCATGTGACAAATAATGTCTTTATATTATAACAATATTTTTATACACTTTGCCTTTTGGACAGATAATAGCCTTTATTGACTTTAATTGCTTCTTCAAACAATGCCGCTAAATGTTTTGGGTAAAAAGTCACCTGATTCTTAGCATGCATGTGTGTACCGTTTGCACGGAACAGTGTAAGACGAACTGTATATTCTGTGAGGTAAGTGCAGTTAATATGATAAGCTTTTATCTAATTTAATACTTGTCGTTATTCCTGCAAATTGAAGAATTGAAGAAAAAAAACAAGTACATTCGGTAGTATTTTTATTTTTGCACAAGAAATGCTTATAAAGCCGTAAATATATCAGCCGGCAAACAGTAGTTGACAATGTTGTTTCCTCCGATGTTTAAGAAGACATACCTGAAATATAAAACGTATGTTTTTAAAAATCATTTTCGTATATGTTTATAAAAATAATACGTATTCGTAGATATAAAAAAAAAATTGGTATATCCAATCTGTAATGTTATTTCTAAACGTCGTATTGATGCTTTTATTTTATATTGTATTACTATTTTGTTAATAATGTATGTATTCACTACACGTCATTTCACATACCAACATTTGAATAGGTACTGAAGCTTATTATTATAATGTGTTTTTGGCAACTCACAGTAGTAACAAATAAGGCGTAACAGTGTTGCATATTATGCACGTGCATGGCATGTGCACCAACATGCACATGTTTGTTTACACTTAACATATGATTATGATAGTACTTGGTTTACAAATTGTAACTATTTCCATTACTTAGATTAGCAAAAGTTTATAACTTTGTCTTGTTCTTTCACCGAAAGAAAATATTATAAATATTTAGCAAAAATAGAAATTTACTTCTTACCTTGGTTTGTCCTTTAATAATCTATCATACATTGGCCTGAATTTTTTACGTGTTGACATTCCAGATACACCATAGAAGGCACATTTATATTTGAAATGCATATTGCCACTGGTATGCTTTTCTAGGCGTGTAACGTAACTGTCACCAAATATAGCATTATTATTCGAATGTTGCGTTTCTAAAATCAGTCTATGGTTTATATATTATATTACTGAATAAAGCATCATTTACTCAATGGCAAATTATTTTGTCAACGAAAAGCCGTAAAAACATCTTACCTTCTTTAAATATTTTGATTGACACGTAGCAATCAGTGTTTACTCAACTTGTTGATTGATAGGTGACATATGAATAACCTGTCCGTTCGTTAATAACAATTATAAGGTACTTTTAACAGAACGATGAGCAATAAACTTTAAAAGTATATTGCAAGAATATTTGTTATTATTAAACTTCCAATAAATACATGTTTTATAAATATTTAAGGGAGATCTGTATTTATTATCATCTCATCAATGTGCAATTTACACGGAGTTAAAACATATAACTAAAATACATTTAGTTTATGTACTGACGCGTATATTGTCAATAATTCATTTAAAAATAAAAATAAATGTTATTTTTTTCTTAAGTTCTTTTCTTTTTGATTTGATAAATGAAATATGAAGAAAGAAAGAAATAATTTCCAATAATAAACATATAACAGGCCCTTTCCGATCATGTTAAGCTCTTTCCGATCAGCGCGCTTTATGTACTGGCGCGTATTTTGCCTATAATTCATCTAAAAATCAAAAATTCATATATTTTTTTTCGTATGTTCTTCTTTTTTTGATTTGATAAATGAAATATGAAGAAATAAATAAACAATTTCCAATAATAAACATATAGCAGGCCCTTTCCGATCATGTTAACCCCTTTCCGATCAGCGCGGTTTATGTCATGACCCGTATTTTGTCCATAATTCATTTAAAAATCGAATATTGATATTTTTTTTATCTTAAATAATTTCTTTTTTATTTGTTAAATGAAATGTGAAAAAATAATAAAATTAGTTCCAATAATAAACATATAGCAGGCCCTTTCCGATCATGTTAAGCCCAATCCGATCAGCGCGGTTTATGTCATGACCCGTATTTTATCTATAAAATTTATTCATTTAAAATTCGAGTATTAATACTCGTATTTTCATTTAAAAATAACAAATTGATAACTTTTTTTCGTAATTTATTTTCTTTTATTATGTCATAATGAAATATGAAGAAATAGTTAAATCAATTCCAATAATAAACATATGGCTGGCCCTTTCCGATCATGTTAGGCCCTTTCCGATCAAATATCACGGTTGTGAGACTCAGCTCATTAATTTCACTCAGGAACTTTACAATAACACTGAACAGGGTCAACAAACAGATGTTATTGTCATGGACTTCTCCAAGGCGTTTGACAAGGTCGATCACATTAGACTAATTTATAAACTACAAAGCCTTGGTGTCAACCCACAAATTACCAAATGGGTCAAATCTTTCCTGTCCAACCGCTCCCAGAAAGTCGCTGTTGATGGTCATTTTTCCAGTGAACTTCCTGTACTGTCTGGAGTTCCCAGGGGTCTGTTCTTGGGCCATGTCTCTTCCTGGTATATATCAATGACTTACCAGATTCCGTCAAATGTAACGCAAGAATGTTTGCAGATGACACCATAATATACCTTACCATCAACTCCATTTCAGATAGTATATCTCTGCAACAAGACCTGATTAGCTTAGAAACCTGGGAGAAGACATGGTCCATGGAGTTCAACCCGGACAAGTGTGAAGTCCTTAGAATTCTTAGAAAGAAAAATCCTGTAGTCTACCCCTACAAACTTCACAACATAGAGTTAAAAACTTGTGAGGCAGCTAAATACTTAGGCATAACCATTTCCAAAGATCTAAACTGGTCCAAACACATTGACAGTATCACTTCCAAAGCAACTTCCACTCTTCGCTTCATACAACGAAATGTCAAAACTGATAATAAAAAGGTCAAAATTGCTGCCTATAACACCTATGTCCGCCCTCAACTTGAGTACTGTTCAAGCGTCTGGCATCCTTGGCAAAAAACCCTCACTAGCAAAGTCGAAAATGTCCAAAGGTCAGCTGCTAGGTACGTCATGTATGACTACAGTTACACCAGTAGTGTTACACAAATGCTGAAAACCTTAGAATGGAATACACTCCAATATAGAAGGTTACACAATTCATTAGTAATGTTTTATAAAATAAGGACCCAGACAGTTGCAGTCGACCAATCTCATCTTATTCCAACTAGAAACCTAAATGAATGTCAGACGGTTTGACCCCTTGACAGTTTGACCCCTTAATTTTTTTTACCAAAGATGACACCTTGACCCCTTAGTGACACTTTGACCCCTATTTTCAGTGACACCTTGACCCCTACTTTTTTTTATTTGACACTTTGACCCCTTAGATTTTTTGTGGCTAGGGGTATATTTTTCTGCAGTTTAATTTCTTAATGTGCATGTAAGTCATTGATAAAAGCGGTATTGATGGACTTGTACAAGTTCTAGGCTATGAGCAGGTGACAGAGTATGGTTTATGAGTGTTGGTTTATGAGTGTTGGTATTATTAACAATGATGTTTCACAAACGTTTGCAGTTATCTAAGAAATTATTTAGATGAAATTACTAATCATGTTAGTAATTAGATATACAGTAAATAACTTCATTTACTAATTGAAATAATAAAATAACTCTCAGTTCGAAACTTCTCATTTACTGGTATACTACTTTATTCATAATTGTACATTTTTATAAATAAATACAAGTAACGCTAAACTATTTACATGAAACAGAAAACATAAATATAAAACATTATACAAAAGACAGAAGACTGTAAAACATAAAAATCAAACAAAAGACACAAATAAGAAAAATACATCACATAAAACATAAAATACATTGAATAAGTACACTTTTTACACAATTTACATGAAACAGACAACATAAATATTAAACATTATACAAAAGACAGAATACTGTAAAACAGAAAAGTCAAACAAAAGACAACAACGACACAAATAAGAAAAATACATCACATAAATCATAAAATACATTGAATAAAATACACTTTGTACACTATTTACATGAAACAGACAACATAAATATTAAACATTATACAAAAGACAACAAAGACACAAATAAGAAAAATACATCACATAAAACATAATACACTTTGTACACTATTTACATGATGAGCACTGGTCAGTCTATTATTAAGCACTGGCACTGTTTTTTCAATTTAATTGAGTTTTAGATTTACATACGGCCATAGATCTCACCAACCCGGGCAAGAAAGTCTTCACACACAATGTCATGGTCATCGTACTTGTCCCAAAGCTCGCCAGTACGATTGTCCATTGACACATACACTTGACCACGGTTTCTGATCACTGCCAGTTGAGAGACAAGAGCAACAGTGATTGATACCAACTTTCCTTCCTGATGAAGAAGTGGAACTAGCACGTAGAATGGGAGCGTGCTGCATCCAGCTTTCTGGTTGAGGCGCAGGTGCCAACCCTCACAGTCATTGTTTGTGCATACAGGCTGCCTGTAGACACACTGGTCCCAGACGTATTGGAAGAGATCCCGCACTGGCTGCGAGCTGGTCATGGCACGGTCCCTCAGACGTTGGAACGCTCTCTCGATGTCCCGACCCGGTAGAAAAGGAAGGGCAAGTAGCTTGCTTATCAGCTGATGAACGGTTGTCCTGTCCTGGTAAGTTTTGGCGAGACCGTGCTCCTTCACATGACGAATGATGGACTGTATCAAAGTTGTATCAGTATATAAATGTGTATATGTTTATTGAATTATGATCAATTAAATCACTTTAATGTTTTGCTCACATTTTCTGTAAAGTTAATTCACTATCTTCGAACTTTTAAATATATTCAACTTAGATAAAAACAAGAGCTGTCTCCATAGGATGACACATGCCCCCGATGGCACTTTGAATTAATAGTTATGGCCGAGTTTAGGACCTTTGACCTATGGAGCTGGGTCTTGCACGCGACATGTCGTCTTACTGTGTCACACATTCATGCGTAGTTATTTTAAAATCCATGCATGAATGACAAAGATATGGACTGTACACGCCCATCAATGCACTATCATGAAAAATGACCTTTAACGTCTAAGTGTGACCTTGACCTTTGAGCTACGGACCTGGGTCTTGCGTGCGACACGTCGTCTTACTGTGGTACACATTCATGCCAAGTTATTTGACAATCCATCCATGGATGACAAAGATATGGACCGGACACGCCCATCAATGCACTATCCTTTAACTTCTAAGTGTGACCTTGACCTTTGAGCTACGGACCTGGGTCTTGCACGCAACACATTGTCTTACTGTGGTACACATTCATGCCAAGTTATTTGAAAATCCATCCATCGATGACAAAGATATGGACCGGACACGCCCATCAATGCACTATCCTTTAATGTCTAAGTGTGACCTTGGCCTTTGAGCTACGGACCTGGGTCTTGCGTGCGACACGTCGTCTTACTGTGGTACACATTCATGCCAAGTTATTTGAAAATCCATCCATCGATGACAAAGATATGGACCGGACACGAAAATTGCGGACAGACTGACAGACCGACAGACTGACAGACGGACAGACGGTTCAAAAACTATATGCCTCCCTTCGGGGGCATAAAAAACATTTTGATTTTAAGGAATTTTCATAAAAAATTAGCCTGATAACCTTTAACACCATACATTTCAATTAATATACAGTACCTACTAGTTACATGTTGTGAAGGTGAGACCCCATTAGGTAACATGTTTATTGTATTGTACCTAGATTAGAGTAATTAGGGGCACACTTCAGTTTACAGTGCAGTGTAATCCAATTATCACACCTCAGTAAGTTTTTAATCAAATCACCATCCTATTGATGGAGTTCAAGTATGCCTTTAAACAAGGCAGTCTGAAAGACAGCTAAATCCCCCGCCACTGCTATGGATCGTGAAAGGGTAAAAGCTTTGATTTTAGCCGTGACCTTGACCTTGAACTGACATGGCTGACTCATGAATTCTGCACAACGTCTTGATGAGGTGATCATTTGACCAAAGTTTCATAAAAATCCTTCAAGGGGTTTAGGAGATACAGAGCTGAAACCTTTGACCTTCAGTTGTGACCTTGACCTTGAGTTGACATGGCTGACTCATGAGTTCTTGATGAGGCGATCATATGACCCAAGTTTGATGAAAATCCTTCAAGGGGTTTAGGAGATACAGAGCTGAAACCTTTGACCTTCAGTTGTGACCTTGACCATGAACTGACATGGCTGACTCATGAATTCTGCACAACGTCTTGATGAGGTGATCATTTGACCAAAGTTTCATGAAATTCCTTCAAGGGGTTTAGGAGATACCGAGCTGAAACCTTTGACCTTCAGTTGTGACCTTGACCTTGAGTTGACATGGCTGACTCATGAGTTCTTGATGAGGTGATCATTTGACCCAAGTTTGATGAAAATCCTTCAAGGGGTTAAGGAGATACAGAGTGGACACCAAATGGAAGGCTCAAACCTTCGACCCTTAGTTGTGACCTTGACCTTGAGCTGGCATGGTTGACTCATAATTTCTGCACATCGTTCTGATGAGGTAATCATTTGACCCAAGTTTTATAAAATTCCTTCAAGGGGTTTAGGAGATATAGAGTGGACACGAAATGGAAGGCTCAAACCTTTGACCTTCAGTTGTGACCTTGACCTTGAGCCAACAAGGCTGACTTATAAGTTCTGCACATCGCCTTGATGAGGTGATCGTTTGACCCAAGTTTGATGAAAATCCTTCAAGGGGTTTAGGAGATATAGAGCAGACACAAAATGGAAGGTTCAAACCTTTGACCCTAAGTTGTGACCTTGACCTTGAGCCGGCATGACTGACTCATGTGTTCTGCACATCATCTTGATGAGGTGATCATTTGACCTAAGTTTTATAAAATTCCTTCAAGGGATTTAAGAGATATAGAGCGGACACAAAATGGAAGGCTCAAACCTTTGACCTTGAGTTGTGACCTTGACCTTGAGCCAGCATGGCTGACTCATGGGTTCTGCACATCGTCTTGATGAGGTGATCATTTGACCCAAGTTTTATAAAATTCCTTCAAGGGGTTTAGGAGATATAGAGCGGACACAAAATGGCAGGCTCAAACCTTTGACCTTGAGTTGTGACCTTGACCTTGAGCCGACACGGCTGACTCATGGGTTCTGCACATCATCTTGATGAGGTGATCATTTGACCTAAGTTTCATGAAAATCCTTCAAGGGGTTTAGGAGATATGGACCGGACACGATTTTGTTACGGACGGAAAGACGGACGGAAGGACGGACGGACGGAAGGACGGACGGAGACCATTCCTATAATCCCTCCGCCACGGTGGGGGATTAACAATAAATTAAATGATAGATAAATTTGATAATCTGTTTAAGAATAATTGTAATTGATGTTATTTTTGAATAATTTTAATAATTTTCAAATATTGGTGACGAATTTCATTACTTACTTTAATGTTCTATATTTAATATGTTAAGGAAAAAATATATCAAACAGCAATTCATTCGTTGTCCAAATATTATTACATTCTTTAGAATTATGAATACAGATACCAGTAATCATGTTCTTTATAGAAAGTTTTGTCTATTTGTAAAAGAGATTATACAGATGTTTCAACATTGACATTTCATATGTACAAATATTCAGATCCGGGTCCTACTCCCGCTTTGTAACGATTTACTATTTTTAAACAGTGAATAACACAAGCCTCACTATGTATTTGTATAATTTGGTACCTCATATTGTCATGTATACCATGAAATGAGAGAAATAAAAAAAAAAAAAAAAAAAAAAATATATATATATTTGAAATTAGTTTAATATTGAAATATCATTTTTATGAAAATACATTGAAAAATTGATAAACGTGAAACAAAATGTTATTATAATAAGTGTTAGACTTTAATTGCTCAAATCTTATTAGTGAAATTTTACACTCCACAAAATATATATATTCATTTACATTAATAAATCAACAAACACATCCTTGATATTCTATCTATTCTGACTGCAATAACTACAATACTATTATACTTAGTAAATCTTATAAAATCATTTTGCATATATTTATCATTGACATTTTTTAATGCAACAAAACATGTTATAATGTACAATTATATAAACACTGCTTTGTGTGATAAAATATGTCCTTGGGTTGTCCAACAACTCTAATAATATTTATAGCTTAGTGGAAAATAATTGCATTTATTCCAACATCTTATCAAACATAGCCAAATATGTGTTATTCTGACAAACATCTCAAATGAATAAGTCAGATTCAATTTATTATGAGTAAACAGAACATTAATTAGACAATGCAGTCCAGATACACAAATGAATTTACAAAATACAATATCAGTTTGACTCAGTTAGATATTAATATAACCATGGTAATGAGATATAGAGCTAACATTTTACACTTACCTGACTGACATGTTCTATGAGTCCATCTTTATCTTATAATTACTTGCAAATTAGCCCACTTACATAAAATTGAAATCAATGATTTCTTTGATTCAAAGTCATTCTATATTTTAATACAGCATTTATACTTACCATTATATCATTATCGCCTTTTTACATATTCTTTGATGTGTCTTGTGATGTCAAAATCTTCAAATAATGTGATTAAAATTGTATTATTTTCTGATGTCTGTTCCTTTTAAAACACTAAAATAATGTTAAATATTTGAGCCAGAATATCTGTCAATATTCAACAAAAACTGTAAAAGCTATCTATAAATACTGCACATTGACATATAACATGTAAATTTTTCACTTAAACCAAGCAAATCAAAAAAGGAAAAAAAAAAGAAATAGGGGTCAAAGTGTCACTATGAAAATATTGAAAATAGGGGACAAAGTGTCAAGGGGTCAAGGTGTCATCTTATTTTATTAGGGGTCAAAATGTCAAGGGGTCAAAACGTCTTGCTACCACAAAAAGTACTTAATCCCCATGTCTCACACTCAGTACTTTTCTAACTCCTACTTCCCTAGGACCATCCGACTCTGGAACTCCCTACCAACTCATGTTAAATCTAGCCCCAGTCTCAGTATCTTTAGAGAGAGGCTGGCGGTGGTCAGTATGTAATTCTGTTGCCTCTGTCCCATTTTAACTGTAGCATACTGTCTTTTTTAGCTTTTATTCTTTTAACATTGTAACATATCAGTTCTTTAACAACTGTTTCTCTGACAGCGCCGCCCAGTGATAGTCGGAAATCGACGGTTGGGTGAAAGATGTAGATGTAGATGAAGGGCCCTTTCCGGTATCTAGTCATGCCCCTGTTCGACTTTAAAATCTGCCCGCAACGATTTATATATTTCTCGTTTTTTTCCGCTTGAAAATTTTCCACGGCCGCTTAGGAATATATACAATCTCAGACAGATAAACCTACCGAAAATTCTACACAAATCCCCGTCTCGCCAACTGATTTGCAAATGGCGACTTTTCGCTAAGGGAACTAACCCTGTTAACTGTCTTTGAATAAATCCCGTAAAGAACGTACTAGACTGTCCTGTATTACTTAGGAACGATCAGCCTTCACTCTTTTTAAACGATGACATTTTCAAACTCGATGTCTTTCAGTTATCAGAAATATTATCACTATTATACAATAGTATGAAAAGTTCTGCCTTCTCACTTGACATTTTTATGGTGAAACTGACATCTTCTACATCTACTTCTACGGGGTTACTCCCAACAATCATTTACTGGGAGGTCGGGGACAATCCGTTAAAATAACCTATGTTACATGATGAAATCATAAAATGTCAGACTGCTACATACAATGTTAAAAATAAAAACGACATGATGGATTAGTGCATGGAAGTATTTAGACTGACAGTGAAGCTTGCTAGACATATTAGGCTCTACACCAAAATTTAGTAAATATCCGGGAAAGAGACATGCGTTTTGTTTGTTACGATTAAAATCAACTCACGAGACACTGTTAGCCAATTATAAAAACTAGAAGATCATAAAATTGTTCGTAAACATGACCCATATATTTCCACCACAGTTTAGTAATATATAGCTATATAAACACATCCATTACATTTTAAATAGTTAACAGTATTCAGATACAAAGGACCAAACATTTATGGCAATAACTCATTCTTTTTACAAGTACCAACATTTTGGAACTCATGCATTGCCACCTTAGAGATGACGTAAATAACCAGAGTTTCAGTAAACAAGTCTCCATTTTCGACCATTGTCTGTCTTTCCTACATAAATGACCCCAACAATAGCAAAGCCAGACGTTATGCATACTGTCGTATTTCAGACATTTAAACCTTCATCAGACCCCAACTTTACAAATTGATCTGCATGGAATTCAACTTTGATAAGTGTGAGGTGTTGCGATAACTAGGAAAAGGAACCGATATATTTCCCCTACATCCTATGACTATGAATAAGAATGCACCGATGCCGCTAAACGCCTTGGGATGGCAATCTGTAAAGACCTGATTGATTTGGTCAGCCCATATCAAGAATATTACATCCAAACAAATAACTCTCTCCGTTTCAACAGGAGAAATGTCAAGAAAATGATAAGGCAATTAAAACAGAGGCTTCCCCTTTACCACTTTCCCCAACACCCCGAACCCTTTTTCTACCCCTCATCCATTTTTGTACTTTGCATATAAATTAAATGTACCTGTTGCTGGATTTTGGAAGCAACCAATCTGCTTTATTTTTCTGTTACAATTTCTCTTTGTAGCGGGCCTAATTTGCGAGGTATGTCTCTGTGGCTGTCTTTGAGGTACTCTGTGCTTCCGGGAAATCTACCCGTGCCTTTTACTTTTTATAACACACACGCCCGCTCCAAATTAGAATATTGTTCAGCTGTTCGGCACACGTGGCAAAAATCCCTAACTGATTAATAGGGCAGCAGCACGCTATGTCTACACAAGCAGTGCTTCCGACGTGATAATTACCCTAAACTGACAAACCTTAGAATAACGTCAACACCAAATCTCTGTCGCTTAATTTTACAAAATTAAATATAACTTTGTCCATATAGATCACCATCACCTACCAGGAACCTAAACTACCTAATTCTACACACACACACACACACACACACACACACACACACACACACACAATACTGCTCAAATTCTTTCTTTCCAAGAACAAATCCTCCGTGGAATACGTTACTTTGCAATCTACAGTCCAGCCCCAGCCTATGCATATTTGCCGACCGACTGACTGCTGTTTCCCTTATTTAAGATTTTTTTCTTCTTTTTTTTACCATAACACGATAATATCCTTATTCTTTTAACCTTGCGCTCGTGAGAAACTATCTGACTTTCAACAATCGCCTCTGCCATATAGTTATTAGTATTGATTGTGCAGAGTATTCTATAGAATGTATATAGAGTGTAGATATAACTGGTGCTTGGAACGGAAAGAGATGTTTTTGTTTATACTGCAAGTGAAGCCAGCTGGGTATAAGTTAAGTTATAGTTTTATGGATTTTCATATGAAAAGCTTCGCTGTATTGCTTTCCGTTTTGTGATTACTTCATTTATTTTCTTAGATTGCAAATTGAACTTTAATTTCAAGCCCTTTTTATACTCCTGGCATTGACTACAGTATTTTATTTGTGCATGTACTTGCTTTTATTCATTTATAATTTAACTTACCAGTATCTTCAATTTTCATAACCTAAAGGCCAAAAGTTACCATTTGTTTTTCGCAGTGTAATAACATTTCTTTTAACATGTTTTAGCTCTCTAAAGTGATATCGATGTGTTGGTTAGTTCGTATGTGTATAAGCTAGTATAGCCAAAATTTTAATGCAATTTGATTATCGACAATAAATAAATATTGAACTGAATTGTCTTTGGTGGCGTCAAAGACGTTGACATTTACGTAGTTGTTGGTGTCAGGAACATAGATATTGGCGTGAGAAATATTGCACATTCCATTAACAGGCTCAGCCTAGAACCGAACCGAGTTTGCTGTTAGTTTGCTTGGTTGCATGCCATGCTTCCAAAGAATCTTCTTTTACATTAGCTTGTTGCACAATGGATGTAAAGAGTCGGTCCGTATTTTTACTCAGCATTGTTTTTATTTCTTATCCTTTGTTCCCCCAATTAAAGCTCTGTTCTAGCCTATTGCAGGGGCTATGAGATGTGTTTCATATTTCAATGCTACTTATTTGCTTGGTTGTTATTTATCCTTCCTTATACAGATTTTATCTTGTCAGTTTTAAAAGCCACTCGTTCATATTTTTCGTACCAAAAAAAAAAACCGCTGTACATAAAGTTTCCTAAAATATGGTATTTCTAGAATAGTTGTGAAGTAGTAGAGCGTCTAAGACGCTCCTGAATCGATCTACAAAATGTAGATTCTATTTTTCGCTTTACAAAATATTTAAAACAGGAGTTAACTTCTTCTGAGATCTTCGTCGCGAGATATACTTTTATATCAACATGAAGACTTTCACACTAGTCACTCATCTCTGGAAAGTAGCTTTATACCAGGAAAACAACACTTATGTACTGCGGTATAACAATACCGTTCTGCTGTACAATGGCCAAAACTAGACAATATTCTGGAACCATAATTTTACTCAATCAGCAGCACAGAAAGCTAAGAGATTTTCTTTCAGGTTATATCAATGATCCTTCTACTTTCTTTTTTATAATCAAATTTAGTACAAGAAGAAATCATATAACGACGTTGTCTTCTTAGCGCAGATAATCCGTGCGACTGTGCAGTGGATTGGAACCATTTGAACATATTAAGGATGTTCGGTAAAATGTATTAAGTATTTAAGAAGACTTTTTAAAGGAAATTGTTTAGCTCTGGTTGCTCATGTATACAATGAAGCGCAACAGTTTGAAGGAAAGCAAGACAGATCAAATTAAAGCTGTTATAGTACACGTTTGGTGAAGGTCCGTCAATCGGATCATGGGACGAATAAGATTATCGGACGAATTAAGTACCATAAAAGAAAAGGAACGTAAGTTTACTGTTCGTTCTGTCTGTTAGGTCTTATAGATAAGATAGAAGCCATATTGTTTACACGAAAATTCATACAGTTGTATGAAAATTAATTTCTCTGTTTTTACTTCTAAAACTTAATAAACAACTAGTATACTAATTTATCTGTTCAAAGTATTTGCTAAATGAATTCAGCTGTGTGTTTATGACGACAGAAACACCGAAACTGCCGTTCCCACGTTGATCAATGTTTTAAAAACACCAAGCTTTACCGGTCTTACACTCTCCCAGACTGATAATAAAGAATTTGTCACAAAATTTCAGTTTTTTTTTCTCTTTTTTTTTTTTTTGGTAACAGTGAAAAATGCCAGTCTGAATTAGGAATATTTTCACAGAACCTATTGCCATATTGTGATACTGGACAGAGAATATAGATTGGCTATATTTTACAA
The DNA here is from genome assembly GCF_021730395.1 of Mercenaria mercenaria. Classification (NCBI taxonomy): domain Eukaryota; kingdom Metazoa; phylum Mollusca; class Bivalvia; order Venerida; family Veneridae; genus Mercenaria; species Mercenaria mercenaria. The sequence continues at coordinate 22,977,352 of NC_069366.1, read as the reverse complement.
AATGGTCAGCCATAGCTAATCTAGGAGCTCGTCTAACTTTTCTATAGTCTAGACATTGCGCTACTGACTGGATGTTTATATTGCAATTAAATAGCTTGCACCATAGCTTTATATAGGCAACAATGTACACCAAGTGTAATTATATAATTGTATGCTGGTAGTTCTTCTGATATAGACAGAAAATGAAATAACCTGCTAGACAGGAAGTGTACCAGGTTATCATTAGTGTATATTAGTACGTTTAATAATGTGACTTAATTAATTATATCTAAAACAGAACCTTTAACGAAGAATGTTGACGTCGGATTCGCCTTTGGTTATGGCATACCATACTTTTACAAATTTTGACCGATTTGCTTAAAGCAACTCGCCCACAGTTTGGGTGAATGATAAAATGGGTGAAAATAAGAGTTAGATATTGGTAAAAATGCAAGAAGAATGTAAATTTTCTGCATTATTTTAAAAGCGTTGCAACGGTTTATTACATTATGCACAATATTTTTGGTTATTTATCTGAATATCTTGCAAAAATCTTGTGTCAATAAGTTTGTACCACTAGTCACTTTCAGAGTACTCACTTTTAATAGGTTTTTGAGAGAAATTATTTTTCGTGCTTTTAATTAACGTGCAGTTCCATAATGATATTAATCAGGTACAGCTAGTATGCAGTCAATATGTAACCGGAGCTCAGACATCGGCAATGATTAATTTAGATCGATATAGAAAATGTATTTGAATATCGAGTACATGAGGTTACACGAATAACGATTTATATTACGGCTCAATACACGTAATTAAAGACTTGTGATTACCGTAATATTGTATCTGGATCGATGATATCATCCTTGTTTCCATTTTTGTATCAGGCCTAAAAAAGTCTTTGTTTCCGGTAACATGCTCCAAAAATTAGGGTAGGTAGGTCGGAAATTTTCTTTTTTTTTTTTTGATTTTTTTTTTTTGATAAGTGAGACTTTTCGGAAATTATTTTTATGTCAAAAAATGAATACAAATAATGGGGCTATGCCTTTAGAGCATCAGTAAGTTGATTTCTAACACCACCGACCAAGTTTAAAGCATAAAAAGTGAAGTTTTGCAAATTTTTTGTTAAAATGTTGAAAAAAAAATCTCCAGGGCCATAAAAACATATAGGTTCAGGCCAAAAAATTAGGGTAGGTCGGGATACAGGAAACAAACATTTTTTTACGCCTCAAAGGTATTTGCCCTGGTAATATGTTTTTAAATGACTCGCGTTACGAATTACTTTGAGTCTTAGCCGGGGAGCCAAGGCATGAAAAAATGGATTTACCTGTCCGGTCATGCTATAGTCAGTTTCTATACATATTATGAAAGTACAAAGTCTCGCGGATCAGAAAAATCGGGCCTGCAAAACAAAAGCTCTTGCAAAATTTGAGAATATCAAGGGGAGATAACTCTGCATATTTGCAGTTTTTTAAGATTCAAATCGTGTTTTACTAACAAAACATGGCACCATGTTTCTAAAATCAGTTCAAATATATATCTTTTAACATTGCTTTTACGCATAAGGCTTAAGCTTGAAAAATACGCAAAATGTACTCATTTTATGTACATTTTATTATAAGATGTGGCACCTAAAATACAAGAGAATAAAATAAAAATATTTAACCTAAAATTTACAGTAAGAAGAAGTAACCTTTAAAATGGTCTTATTTCTCAAAGTCATTTATTAATACCGCTGCGAAATAGTCTGTTAGAACAGAAAATCATCTAGATACTCTAGTTCAGGTTTGGCTAAGAAATACCCAAATCCGGGGTATTTTATGTACCCCACCCACTTTATATAATGCAAAAATGTAAAATAAAATATACGACCAACAACCAAGAAGATATATTCTTTTTATCATGTATACAATATCATCTATATTTTTGACCATATAAAGCTGGATGAGGGGTATTTAAAAGATTTTAAACAGAAAAAGGGGTAGGAAAACCTATGTATTTTACAACCGATAATTAGAATAAACAACCCGTTATTAAATAAGTGCAACACTAATGAAAGGCGATGAAACCTTTACTTGTAAACTATTCATTTAGAAAGTAATTTATTCAAATACTCTTTCGTGCAATCTAGTTTGGTTTTGGCTAAGAAATACGCTAATACGGGGTATTTTATGTACCCCACCCACTTTATATAATGCAAAAAATGTATAATAAAAAATATTCGACCAACAACTAAGAAGATATATTCTTTTTATCACGTATACAATATAATCTATATTTTTGACTATCTTAAGCTGGATGAGGGGTATTTAAAAGATTTTAAATAGAAAAAGGGGGTAGGAAAACCAGTAATTAGAATTAACAACCCGTTATTAAATAAGAGCAATACTAATTAAAGGCGATGAAACCTTTACTTGCAAACTGTTCAGTTGGAAAGTAATTTAATTAAATAGTCTTTCGTGCAATCTACTCCAGACGTGGCTAAGAAATACGCAAAACCGGGGTATTTTATGTACCCCACCCACTTTATATAATGCAAAAAAAAATGCATAATAAAAATATTCGACGAAAAATCAGTATACAGTTTACAGTTATCACATATACAATATAATTTATATTTATGACAATTTAAAGATAGATGAGGGGTATTTAAAAGATTTTGAACAGAAAAGGGGGGTAGGAAAACCTATTTATTTTACAACCGATAATTAGAACAAACAACACGTTATTTACCATTTAATAAATACAAACATCAATAATAAAAGGCGACAAAATCTTTACTTGCTAACTGTTCATTTGAAAGTAAATAATTTGAATACTCTTTTGTGCATTTTTGTCAAAATTGTGAAATTGTAGGGGTATGAACATTACCCCACCCATCTAAGACTATGTATAAAATGTGATTGATCGATCAATACAGATTTTACAAATTAACAAAGTATAAATGCTTGCTTCGGGGTTGTACACATCTGTTTTTACCTTTCTCATGATAAACAGATTGATGGAATGTAGTTCTGATGTGTTGAATATAATGTAGAAATTTGACATAATGTGTAACTTTAATGTTTATAAAATGAGACATTTTGAATAATCTTTATAATTCTGAAGATTTTAAAACAAATTATTGCAATGCTAATTCCTTATATCACTATTCAAGAAATTTTACAAATCGTACAAAAAAGTTGTAATTATATCCCCCAAACAAATATATTTCAAATAGATTCTGTCAGAGTTTTAGCTCATCTGTCACGTAGTGACACAAGGGAAGCTTTTGTGATCGCCTTCGTCCGTCCATACGTTTGTGAACACGATAGAAACCTCATTTTCTATTGATTTTAATCAAACTTGCGCGCAACTTGTATAAGAGCTAGGAGACAAGGGAGGAAATCTACTGGCCACCAAGAACAAAACAAGAAAAAGAAGTCAATGCAACCTTTCAAGGTTATGCATTGGAATGCAGAAGGACTCCTCAGTAAGAAAATGAATTAGAGAACATATTGTTTGATAAGGACATTCAGGTCTACTGCATCGAAGAGATTCACCTTAGCGAGGATGAATCCTTCAATGTTAAGAGGCTACCAGTGCTTCCGTTGTGACAGGTTGGGTAGGAGCAAGGGAGAAATCCTAACACTGATGAGAAACAACATAGCAACTTGTACTGGTATAAAATCTCGCTTTAAAAACTGGCCAAATCCCATAAAGGGTTCCAGAGTTAGGGCCCCTTAAAGAGCAAAAAGTTTCTGTTTTGGCTTGTGATCAGGGTAGAGACCACATTTTGCAATTGATTTTAATCAAACTTGCACATATATTCTATTTGCATAATATCTCGGTTCCTGTCAAAAACTGGCGAGATCCCATAATGTGTTCTAGAGTGGTGGTCCCTTAAAGGGCCAAAATTTGCCATGTTGGCTTTTGTAGCCACACAGGCACTTCACTAATAGTTTGATTTGAAACAAACTTGCGAAATATCTTTAACAGCAATAAATCTTGCATTCCATGATGACTTTATCAGATCAAATGATAGGTTCCAGAATAACGACCCCTATCTGAACCCCGAAAGTCCCAAAATTTGTTAATTGAACATGCTAGAAATGACATTTTACGTTTGACTTTAAGCACACTTACGACTTAAGTCACGATACGATCTCGGTTCAGTTCGAAAACTGATTTGATTGACCTTTTAGACATAAAGAGGTTTCATTTATACTTTGAGCTGACACAAACTTGCAAACTTGATAATATTTAGACCAAGTTTGAAACTGGATTATGTGGGGTCAAAAACTAGGTTACCAGGTCAAATAAAAGGAAAAGCTTGATAGCACCGTAGAGGCCACATTAATGATGCTATCTTCATGAAATTTGGTCAGAATGTTTGTCTTGATGATTCCTATGCCAAGTTAGAAACTGGGTCATATGTGATTAACAACTAGGTCATCCGCTAAAATCAAACGAAAAGTCTGTTAACATAATTGAGGTCGTATTAATTACCCTATCTTCATAAAACTTGGTCAAAGTATTTATCTTGATGATCCCTAGGCCAAATGTAACAGGTGAACGATATACGTGACCCTTTTTTCTCAGAAAATGCTAGTATAAATCTTAGATAATCTAAATTATAAACTTATTGAATGGCTTGTTTGTCATTACTTATAAATTACCTAGTATATTGCTCTATGTCTGGATGACAAACAACAAATAGTTTTGACTATTGACAGGCAAGCCCTTCAATTAGTGTTTTTATACATGACGTTAGAATTAAATATTTGTTGTATTTTTTCACGAATTTAACAACAAAGTGCCATGAACCAAGTATTTATACAGAGTCATATCATTTTAGATAACATTTACTGGTTTGGCACTAAAGGCTATAATAGTAATTAGAATTATATTTATATGCTGTCCATCTGGAGCACAATTTTAGTTACATATTCCTGCAGTACTAACGACAAAATAGTTACATTTGTACGTGCAATTTAAGTAGACATTAACACAATACTTCATAATATCATGCGTCACTATTTTTTCCGATCTGTATATAGAAATACTTGTATCAATTCAAACTTTACGGCTACATCACAAAAATGATTTTATCTCGTACTATAACTTGTACAGGCAGTGTAAATGGTAATACGTTATATTGTTTTAACTTTAAATATGTGATTCTAGACTGCAACAGTTCAGTATGTCTTTTTCGCAATTTATACACTAGTATTAATCAAATTCATCTAATTCTGTGTCAAACAGACTGTGTTTTATTCTGCGACACTTTTGAGGCATTGCATTACACCAGCAGGATACAGTGTATTTTATATTAGATTTGGCGCAGATACAATATCGTAAGCATTTTCCATTCGTGCCTTTACAGAATAAAGTCTGGTTTCCGCTCAATGACGTTAAAAATCAGCTATCATTGAATTTAAAAGAATTATTTTCTGCGGTCAGTAAATGAGCAATATTGTTTTGCGATAACTGATCAAGGAAAAAGGTCACAATTACCTAGTTCAAGTCTAATATGATTACCACTCAGTAAATAAGGAATGTTTTGTCTGTCGATCCCCTTAAAATGTAATGTTTGTAGTCTGTAGAAGACACCTGATGTTAATAAGGTCAATGTTATAAAATTAGAACTTACATTCCCATTTGCCTGCAACAAACCATCATGGGGGCATATGTTTTTTACAAACACCCCTTCTTTATATCATATTTTATATAACTTCGGATAAGTTATATGAGCCGCACCATGAGAAAACAAACGTAGTGTATTTGTGACCAGTATAGATCCAGAAAACAAACATAGTGCATTTGCGACCAACATCGATCCAGACATGCCTGCGCATCCGCGCAGTCTGGTCAGGACCCATGCTGTTCGCTTTCAAAGCCTACTGCAATTAGAGAACCCGTTAGTGAATAGCACGGGTCCTGACCAGACTGTGCGGATGCGCAGTCTGGTCTGGATCGATGCTGGTCGCAAATGCACTATTTTGGTTTTCTCATGGCGTGGCTTATATTTAGTGCAAATCACCTTAATAATAATTCTGAGATATGTTTTAAAATAAGTGAAGAGTAACTGCCCTTGACTTTTCATTTATCAGTTGGATATGTTTTGCAGTCACGAACTCTCCAAATAAATCAGCATTTAACTATAATCATTTGAAGAGAACAACGGACTAGCAATATCGTTTTCCGTGCATTTTCGCTATTATTATGGTATAATCATTTGCCTTATTCAAGGTCGGTTGGTAAATCAATTACTTCTGGGTTTGTTTGTTTTTTTGGATTTGACAAACTTGCAAATGAAAGTTACTAATAATTCAAATGAGATAGTAAAAAAATAAAGTTTGAATGTAAAGGTTTCAGTACTTTTCGGTAGTGTTGCTTGCATTTTATCACATCACAATGAACAGGTTGTTAATTCTAATTATTGACTACTGTTTTGAATCTAAAATCTCTTAAATACTCCAAATCTACCTTTAAGTTGTCAAAATATAGATTATATTGTATACGTGACAAAAAGAATATCTCTCCTTGATTGATGGTCGCATACCGAAGAATATTCCTCCGGCCACTAATCGATAGCGGTCAGATTTTCTATATAGAAATAAGAAGGGCATGTACACATTTTACTTAATAACAAAATTACTAAAAATAAGAAACCTTAGGTGCAAAAATATTACCAAAGTTCAACATTTGATTCATCACAAGGTTTTTTTAAATTAAATTTTATCTTAATTTTTGATTCGTTCTTCGCATGAAGTTTGATACCATCATTTCGTCATTTTTCCCCTTCTTTTTTTCCATATTAAATGTGCAAAAATCTCATACATGCGTTTCTTCAAAGCATTTTTTGTATAAACCATTGATATGAAAGCTTAGGTGCAAGAACTTTCCCTACTCCATTGAATTTATCTTTGAATGATATTTATTTCATTTTTGTGAAATAAAAATTTGATTCGTTCTCAGACGGTTTATTTTCACTAATTTCGAAGAAAAATTAACTTCAGCGCGAAGTTGTTGTTGTAGCGTCATAACAGACGATATTATAGTATGCGCGGAACATGCGGTATTGTGATCAAAACGTTAAAAGTAATGATTTAATCATTTAATGTAATTTTACTTCGCGAGTAATTCATTTTGTGTTAATATCACAAATTAACAATATAAGAAACTGCAATTAAATATTGCAATTAATATTTCGGTTCTAAAAAGAAAGAGACGCGCATTTCTTCTTATGTTGTGTTCTCACCTTATTCCAATAACATTTAAATATCAGTGTAAATTATGCCCAATTATGTCAATTAAACATTAAAAGAGATAGCTTTCCTAACGACCCTTGGATCACAAATGCAAACTGTCGTAAAAAGGTAAAATACAGAATTTTTTGTATATATTTTACTTAATAATTTTTAGTAAATAAATTCAAGGTCCGCCTTAATCAAATTAAAGCTGGAATATTTAATTATGTCCGGAGCATTTTTGTGTACAAGAATGTTTTCTGCAATGTAAATAATATCTGCATTTAAAACAGAATTGAATTTTACTTCAGTAACTTAATGATATATTTTTGTTTTCGTGAAAATTTTACCTGGTTTCATGATCTTTTCAGTTATCATAAATGTCGTCGTGATTAACTTACTTTCATAATTTATTGTATATGTTCAATTCAAGATAATTTTACATATCCCTGTTTGATATTAGTCTTTGTTTTTTTTTTTTTTTTTTTCTTTTTTTTTTTTACAAGAATGTGTTATGGCCGTAAAAAATAAAATCGTATAAAACATGGTTCGATCTTCTTTTTTTTTTGGGGGGGGGGGGGGGGGGGCGGTGGGGAAGGGGGCGGTGGTACCTAGGTACTTTTACACATATTATACAGCGTTATTTAAAACATGTAAAATCAGATCATTTTCTTAAATATAATACGCCGTAAAAATATCATGCTAGTGCTATATAAATATAAAAGAGAACGTGTCTATGGGTAACGAACCTCCTTTTTCTAGAGATTAAGGGTCATTTACATTTCAGATTTGGTTGAAAATGAAAAAAAAAAAAAGATAAATAAAAGACTTCATCGATATTTGCCTTTAACTTGAATCTAAATGGTTTACAGATAGCAATGGTCACCCGATTTGTTACATTGTTTTTCGAAAACATGTTAAAATATACATTCTTCTTATATAAGAATATGTATGAAAATAATTTTATATGAAAAATATGGTTTTTTATTGCTGATAAATATGTTATATTGATATAAAAATTAATTTAAATTATTATAAAATAGCTTGTTAAAAATGCTATGGTTCAGAAAATACATATTAACATTCTTTTGATAAAAATGACTTGTTTATTTCTAATGAAAATCCCTTTTCCATAGTTTGTAACTCCAGTGACATTTCAATTAAGCTTGTTTAATTATCTTATGAAAAACCTTCTCTTTTATTACACTTGATATTGAAATAAACATCCAGGTGACAATACCCGGAGGCAGTAGATATCGACATCGCAATACCGGTCACCTGTTACCAATACCAAATAGCTGTTGTCTCCCCTGATATCGATTTTCTGCAATATCGGTCATGAGGTCAATTCTTCCTCATGAATATTTTTATTATACATTTTTTTTGCATTATATAAAGTGGATGGGGTACATAAAATACCACGGATTTGCGCTTTTTGTCACCAACCCTAAACTAGATTGCATGAAAGAGTATTAAAATGAATTTCTTTTCAGATGAATAGTTTGCAGGTAAAGGTTTCACCCCTTTCATTAGTCTTGCTCGTATTTATCAAATGGTAAATAACAGGTTGTTAACTAATTATCGGTTGTAAAAGACATCATTTTCATATCCCTATTTTCTGTTAAAATCATTTAAATACCCCTCGTCCATCTTTAAATTGTCAAGAATATGCATTTCATTGTATGCGTAATAAAAAGTATCTATCTCCTTTATTTTGGTCGATTATTTTATTATGACTTTTTTGCATTATACACTTATATAAAGTGGATGGGGTACCCGCTTCTTCTACTTAAAATCTTTTAAATACCCATCATCCAGCTTTATATGGTCAAAAACATAGATTATATTGAATACGTGATAAAAAGAATATATTTCATTGATTTTTTGTCAAATATTTCTATTATATTTTTTTTGCATTATATATAGTGGGTGGGGTACATAAAATACCCAGGATTTGCGTATTTTTTAGCCAAACCTGAACTAGATTGCATTATAGTGTATCTAAATAAATTACTTTCTAAATGAATAGTTTGCAAGTAAAGGTTTTTTCGACTTCCATTAGTGTTGCTCTTATTTAATAACGGGTTGTTTATTCTAATTATCGGTTGTAAAATACATAGGTTTTCCTACCCCCTTTTTCTGTTTAAAATCTTTTAAATACCCCTCATCCAGCTTTATATGGTCAAAAATATAGATATTATTATATACGTGATAAAAAGAATATATCTTCTTGGTTGTTGGTCGAATATTTTTATTATACATTTTTGCATTATATAAAGTGGGTGGGGTACATAAAATACCCCGGATTTGGGTATTTCTTAGCCAAACCTAAACTAGAGTATCTAGATGATTTTCTATTCTAACAGACTATTTCGCAGCGGTATTAATAAATGACTTTGAGAAATAAGACCATTTTAAAGGTTACTTCTTCATACTGTAAATTTAGGTTAGATATTTTTATTTTATTCTTTGGTATTTTAGGTGCCAAATCTTATAATAAAATGTATATAAAATGAGTACATTTTGCGTATTTTTCAAGCATAAGCCTTATGCGTAAAAGCAATGTTAAAAGATATATATCTGAACTGATTTTAGAAACATGAGGCCATGTTTTGTTAGCAGAAAAGCGTTTTGAATCTTAAAAAACTGCAAATATGCAGAGTTATCTCCCCTTAATATTCTCAAATTTCGCAAGAGCTTTTGTTTTGCAGGCCCGATTTTTCTGATCCGCGAGACTTTGCACTTTCATAATATATATAGAAACTGACTATAGCATGACCGGACAGGTAAATCCTGTTTCTAGGCACTTTTCGCACTTTTGGCTCCCTGGCTATCTCTTATACAAAGTAGTGCACATATTTTATTGATTATGTTGCAGTTAAGTTTATGTCGTTCTTATCAAAATGACGCATTCCGTTTTCGGAAAATGGAAAAATACACATGTATACACACAGACATGCGCAGTGAAGCGATTGTTGTAGTAACATCTCCATTTCAGTATGAAATCGGTCTCATATGCATGTAAGTCTTTTATACTTATAATTTGTACATTTTGTCTTATCAATTGTAATGCTTAGTACTGACTTTGATGACTAGAAGTACTGAGATATCGAGGGATTAAACGTACATTTGCTAAGATTAATACATTTCTACTACTGTGTTAGGGGTGGGTATAAGATGGCGTAATTTGCAAATATTTGCTGGTATACCAGCGAGAGTTTATGGGAGGTTGTCTATAAAAATTAGCTCTACTGGTTTAAAAATAAACTAGAGTGTGTTTGTAGCAGTTCATAGATTATATGTATGCATGTTGAGTAAAAGCAGACGACAGTAGTTATTACTATGTCTTGCTTTATTTTTGATAAGTTTCTTAAATGTTATTGTTACTTAAATATAACTATTAATAAACTTTGATAATGTGGCAGTTGACCTCAATACAAACTACACTATTTATTTTCCAATACAGGTAAATCCAATATTTGCTTTACAATTGATCTATGACAGATTATCTTTGAACACCCCTGGACTTATTGGACTCAACAGCCACATTATCAAAGTTTATTAGTATTAGATTTCTATGAGTTAAACCTGCATATTACATTTTAATTGAATAAGAATGTAATACTATGTTTTACAAAAAACTCAGTAAGGCACCGTGTAAAATATGGAGTGGAGTAGTTGAGTGGAGTCTGGAATCACTGGAGTGGAGTCTCTGGAGTGGAGTCTGTTTCATGTATTTTGGAGTTTTGGAGTGGAGTCACTGGAATGGAGTTAATTTTGGAGTTGAGTCACTGGAGTGGAGTCTTGGGACTGGAGTCACTAAACAGTGGTCTCTTAATGAAAAGATCTCTTTCTTAATACTTTGATAAATTGGGTCTTAAGACAAATGGTCTCTAAATACAAATGGCCTCTCGAACAAGATTTACTCTGTATCTTGAGGAATTTTATGAGTGGAGTCTGGTGTTTAATGTTGGAAATTATTTTTGATTGAAGTCTTTGGTTTAAATCAATTAATTTTAATCATTTTTGTGTTGAATTGAGGAATGCAATATTTCCTTGATTTTATGGACGAAGAAAAAAACAACAACACTGGTTATAACTGTGTTCATCATGGTTTTCCTTGGTTTACCAAGGTTATTAAAGTCCCAGGAACACTTTGGATGTTATAATTTCAAGTAGCATTTATTTTATCAAGAAAGATTGCGGCCCTTTCTGCTGAAAAATATAATCCTAGCATAGCTTTTTAAGTTTAATTATACAACAGAATTACAGCACAGTGTTTTTCAACAGTATTGCAAAAAAAAAAGAAATGTTTCAATTTTATTGTTTTTCGTGAAGAAATGACTTAAATGCCATAGAATGGTATATGGTAACGTTGTTTAAGAGTAAAATAAAACACAGTTATATCACTAAACTATCAACAACATTAATGTTCTGTAAGTAAATAAAAACTGTTACTGGACCTGTAATGGTTTTATCTTTACCTTTCTCACTTATACATGTTATTAACTGCCTTTAGGTTGTAATTTTATAGTACCAATATTGCTAACTTTATTGATGGGTTACAGCGACCTGTGACCACCTGTGACCCTGATAGATCAAGATTGATCAGTGGACCGTAGATTTGTCAGTCATCTGTTACCCTCATATATTAGGAGAGACTAGAGTGTGTATTTGTGTTTATCAGGGTAAGTTGTCATCGTGTACCATTACAAATATGACTGGTTTGTTGGGAAATGGAGGGTAACGGTAACATCATTCATTGGTTGTCCTCATGAATAAAGTGGTCATCTTTGTCATTGATATGGTACACTCCAATTATGTAGGGATAACACCTTATTGTATAACAAAAGAAGCAAATGTACTTTTTTTGCTCATAGTTTGGAAAAAAGGACCATTTGCTTTGGTTTATCCACTATAATTTAACAATCTTTTCTGGAATATTTAGAAATGAGTGACTTCAGACCAGAAGTATGTGTGAGACTTAGTGGAAATATCATCTTGATAACTATATAATCACCTACCAATAAACTAATTAGAAATTTCAACTCCTCAACCTGAATTGTAGCGACCACTGTCCTATTCTCAAACGCAAAAGAAACTGTGCAGTTATCTTTTCCTAAATTTTCTTGCCAATCTAAATTGACTGTGATACATACAAAACCAGACAATTTGTATTGAAATGGTTAATACAGTTTGTCCTAAGACCCATTTTATCAATGAAAGTATTAAAGAGACCGTTTCATTAAAAGACCACTTTTTAGTGACTCCACTCCAGTGACTCTGCTCCAAAATTGACTCCATTAGAGAGATTCCACTCCAAAATTGACTCCACTCCAAAACTGACTCCACTTCAAAATTGACTCCACTCCAGAGACTCCGCTCCAAAATTGACTCCGTTACAGAGATTCCACTCCAGTGACTCCACTCCAAAGTTGATTCCAAAATTGACTCCACTCCAAAACTGACTCCAAAATTAACTCATATCTAAAATTGACTCCACTCCAGTGACTCCACTCCAAAATTGACTCCAGACTCCACTCCACCAGTGGTGGACCACTCCACTCCACCACTCCACTCCATATTTTACACGCTGCCACTCAGTAAGGTAAGTGAGTCAACTGCTATACACTGGAAGCACATTTATAATCACATCCACAGGATTTTGTTTACAAACTGTGCGTGTATCGGCCGTCGGCCACACTTCCCAGTGAAATTCAATTCAAATTTTCTCCTGACAGGCTTAAAGGCACCTTTGCAAAATAAAACAGGATCAGATTTTTGGATAAAATGTAAAAAGTCACAGTGTACAAATGTACCAGTTTTTGGAAAAAAATCTTTCTACTGATTTAAGGTGATTTCAAAAAATGTTTCCTGATGTGAAGCATGCATGAATTTATAGAAAAACTTGCCCCAACTCCATTTTGTATCTTTTATACTCCAGTTCCCCCTTTAAATTTAAATGACTTCTTCTCAACTCTTACTCTTAGCAACTTTAACATTTTCAAATTTTCAAACAAGAAATTATATCTTTTAATTTTCTAAGTCGTTAGTTCCTTCCACTTCGACCATTATAAATAATAATAAACTAGTCTTTTAGCATAGTTCTGTATGTCTTTATCGAACGAATTTTTATTGGCACTTTCATCTGGTGAGTTACTAGCATGGATCTCCATCAAAGGCGATCTGTATCGTCGTCATATAAAGTCCTCCCCCGGTTTTGTTCAAATGGGGACACCTGACTCCTTTTTATGGACCATGTGAGCCAAACCTAGACATACATTTAAATGACTTCTTTTCATGAACCAGTTGATGGATCTTCATAAAACTTGATCTGTATCATCATCGTATAAGGTCCTCTCCCAATTTGTTCAAATTAGAGCATTTGGATCCTTTTAGGGGCTGCTAGAGCTAAAAAAAAACACGTTCATACATCTTCTTGTCAAGAACCACTGGACGGTTCTTCATCAATCTTGGTCCCTCGCGTCGTTATAAGGTTCTCTCTCAAGTTTGTCCAAGTTGAGGTACTTTGAGCCTTTTAAGGTCGCTAAAGCTAAAAAAAGAGAAAACTTTAAACGACTTTCTCTCATGAGCTAATTGATGGATCTTCATCAAATTTGGTCTGTAGCATCAGTGTAAGGTCCCCTTCAAAATTTATTCAACATGTGGCAGTTTGCCGGTCTTAGAGGTCACCAGAGCTAAAAACAGAAATACCATTAAACGACTTCTTCTCATAAACAACTTGATGAATCTTAACCACACTTGATTTGGAGCATTATTATGATGTCCTCTCCAAGATTTGTTTAAATAGGGGCAAGCTAGAGCGAAAATAGAAACAAAAACTAATTCTCAGGAACCGCTTTGTGGATCTTCATCACACTTGGTCTGTAGTATCATTTAAGCTCCCCTCCCAAATATGTTCAAAGAGAGACACTTGGTCACTCTTGGGGCCCCAGCGCTAAAAAAAGAAATACAGTTGAATATCGTTACCTCGATATCGGTTAGCTCGATACTCCGCTTACCACGATGTGTTTGAGTCGGTCCCGATTTTTCCCTATTTATCGATATTATTAGCTCGATATTTTGTTTAGCTCGATGAGATTTTTCAGTCCCGTCAACTTACCTGTACTGCTTTTACACCTGGTTTTGCCGATATCACGTACAGCTTGTCAAAAAATATCCATGTTATTTGTAAGTTGTGAAAATCAACCTATTATTGTCCGGCGATGTATTAATCATATTCAAGTTAGTTGTGTCTTTGTTTTGTTTGTTATATTATCTGTAATCCAATTTAAATGTCAGGAAGTTTGCATTTAATTCCCAATAATTAGTGTCATAAAACACCATGCAAGCATGAAAGCTGTTTTCAAATATAACAAATAATTTGGATGAAATATTTGCTGTTTGACGGAGTAAAAATCTGCCATTTAGGATTGAGTAACAATACGCGTATTTAACTGGCAAATTTTCGTTATTGAAGCACAGTCAAAATGACTACTCAACAAGGAACGTTACTGCTGCATTCAGACTTGTTTAGGGAAGGAATGAAAATGCTAATGCTAATGCTAATAAAGATATTTTATTTGTAAATAAAATTAAAATCGTATTTACGTTTTATATTATTCCCCAAGTACAAAGAAGTCCCAGATAGTTGATATCGTTACGTCGAACTTCGGATACGTCGATGCAATTTTTACAGTCCCTTGAATATCGAGGTAACGGTATTCCACTGTATTTTTAAATGACCTCCCATGAACCTCATGAGAGATTTTCATCAAGTTTAGTCTGGAGCATCATTATAAAGTCCCCTCTTAATTGTGTTCAAATGGGGGCACTCTTTTTTGCGCGACTAGCTCTAAAAATAGAAATACCTTAAAAGACTTCTTGTCGTGAGGCACTTGATGGAACATCATCAAACTTGGTCTGTACTTTCTTATATTATAAAGTCCTATGTTAAGTTTCTTCCAATGAGTGCTCCTCAAAGCGGACATTAGAGCTCAAAACAGATATATCTTTTAAACGACATTTTCTGTTGAATGCTCCATTGATATTCATTAAACTTGACTGTAGCATCCTTCTTAAATCCTTTCTCATTTTCCTCCAATACTTTGACCTGTTTTAACACAGTTGTTACCAATAATGATTCAGAGAGACATACATATATTCAAGCCCGAACAGTCAAGGTCAGGTGGGCGAGTTACCGTCCACATGGTCTTTGGTTTCCTTATTTCTTATTTTTGATTATCAGAAATGTCTCAATTTCATAAGAATGCATGTTCACTTGTTTTTAGGTGTGTGCTTGTGTGTGCTGTGTGAGAGGGGGAGCTGGGTACGCCAACTTGCTAACGGCAAAGGCAAAGTATTTGGCATGGGCTAACTACTGACCATTGTAAATTAAAAACACTTCAATGCATTGTGGCATTGATCAGTAATTGTAAGCTATCACTTACTGTGATTCACTGTCCAAGGCAATACCTGGTGTATTCTATTTGCCGTTAACACTTCATATAATACAGATATATAGTAAGTCGATATCACACTGGGTTCTACTTTTCTAATACATGTTTTTGTTTACATTTCAGGTTCTTGCAAATTTGACGATTACCTTTATTATGCACGGTGAAGTGGATTAAGATTAAGATCTGCATCGAAACAACTAGATATAAGAAAATGGAAGACGAAAAAGAATTGGAAGCTAAATTAAAGCAGTTTCCATCCAACTTTGACCTACTTGAAGAAGTAGAGCAGATGTCTAAAGAATATGCGAAGAAAGTGAAGGAAAAGTTATTGCAGGAGCATGAATCAACGCCATACGACACTAACATGGAAACCCTCAGGGCTTGGAATTTGATATCGTTTCTTAGTTTTGTACTTGGAAATGAGGCTGAAGCATTTACATATAATTCAAAGGTTTTAGAACTTAGCAAAGATAATATTGTTGGCTTATGTAATAAAGCATGGTTTTTGTTAAAGAAACAGGAACAGTATTGCAGTATCAGAGACATATGTAAGCAACTTAAGGAACATATTGCAAGCAGAGCCGTTTTTCTAACTGCAAAGGCAGAAATAGCATTTTGCTACTCTAGATTTGGCGTAAAGCGGTATGAAAAGTCGCGTCTGTTATTCAAAGAAGTACTCGATGAGTGCGCAAAAATGAACGCCTTAGGTGAATATGTCAGATGTACATCAAACGAAACAGAATATTCTGAACACACTTCTATTTCGACAAATAGTATTTGTATCTGGACTTTTGGATACGCGCTTACTTTCAAAAGAATGCTGAATTTTAATAATATCCATGACGCGTCTTCTCTAGACTTATCAAAACAAACGCATGTCACATTATGTGTCCTTTACAGTCGCATCATTGATATGAAAGGCCGAAATAGATGTCTGGATCGATATAAAGCAAGGTCGTATGTTGAAATTGGGTCACTAGTTTACAATGCTAGAAAAAACAAGGGCAGATTTCCAAACGGTGTAAAAGATATTTTACCTGAACATAGACACCTTTGGAAGCAAACAGAAACATATTATACGACTGCTGTAGAACTTTGTCCGGATGACATTTTTGTGTTAGAACGGAGCGGAAAATATTTTCGGTATATTAATAAGATAGAAAAGTCTATTGAACTTCTGAAAAAAGCAATTGCGATTAGAGACACTGCTTTCTCGCATCACCATCTGGCACTGTCTTTAAAGCGGCAGATAGAGCGTGAATCGCAGAATACCGACCGCAGCATTGACGGAGCTACTGACATTGCATCAGAGGAAAGACTGAACGTATCCAGAAATCTCTTAAGTAAATTCGAAAAAGCAGAAGGCAGTAATCAGTCTCAAAAACCAAGACACAGAAAAACATTGACCAAAAGTTACAGTTCGAAGGCTTCGAAATCAGCTGCATCATCTGCAAGAATGACTGCAGAACAAAGGCAACAAGCATGGTACACTGAAGCAGACAAAACAGATGTTCAGACACCTCATGCAGCAGGACTTTCCGAACAACTTGGCCTGAAACGTCAAGATTTAGAAACAGATCCGAAATCCCCAACATCACATGCGGCTGCCACATGTCCAACGAATTTATTACATGATCCGAGTACTGAACATATAAGTGACATGCTAAAACATACATCTTTAGATTCAGCTTATGAATCAATGCTATTTGATTCGAATTTGCCACAAAACGAACATTATGACGACACATTGGAAACATCCGGGCAACTGCGCCAATCAACAAGATCAAATCGCAAGGACATTTCTTCATATAACAGTAAAGAAAGGTTGCTCAGAAAAGAAGACTATACACAGGGATGGAATAACAACAGTCAGAACCAACATAGTATTGGACGTACAAGAAACAAATTAAGAAGTTATTCTAGCGGTAAGAAATTTGAACGCAGTATCTCCGAGCAGCCAGCTGCTTACCATTATCGTGGAAATACAGACTATTTGTCAAAGGGGAGACCGGGAAGAATGGATTATAGATCAGCGTTTAGGAAAGGACGATCTTTGGAAGGCCATCATGCATCCAGTGATAGAACGGCTGTCATAAACATGTTAAAGAGTCCTCAAAAACCAAAATATATTGACAAAGTCGAAAAGGGAGAAACCATTGAAAAAATAATATATCATTTGGATAAATCTGTTGAAAAGTCAAATAACTGCGGAGCCATTTATGACAAGGGTATTTTATACAGACAAACAGAACAGCACAGGGAAGCTCTGGCGACATTTAAGACTCTTATTAGAAACGAAGGCGGGTATTGTTCACATATACAGTTATCAAATGCATTTGAACAAGCAGGGTTATGTCTATACGACATTCTGTGCGAATCTGGTGAGGAGAATGAAAGTCTCGAGTACGATATGAGGATGTATTTTAAGAAATCTATAGAAATATCATGCATGCTTGTTTCCAAAATTCCATTCCTGAAAGATTGCTGGGTTTCTGCGCCTACTTTACATGCATTTTTATCAGGAAAAGCAAAAACCAAAGAAACGTTAAAAGACTTGTCATTTTTGTTTAAGAAATTCGAAAACTACGGTGAAGCTATTACTGTTCTGAACGAATTGAAGAAGCTGTCTGAAGACGAAATCGAGAAAGCTAAGATAGATTTGGAACTTGTTCAACACTACCTGTGTGATAGGAAATATGACGATGCTGTATTGGCCTTAGATATGATTATGTGTCTCCCGGATGGTTATACGCTCATAGATGAAAACCTTTACCTGCGGGTACACATAGATGGTGGAATTGATGCATTGAAGAATGGAGACTCTGAAATGGCCCGTCTGAGGTTGAGAAACGCATTAGATTTTCACAGATGTAAAAACGTTGTTAATGAAATCGAAGATGACGAAAATGAAAGCGACCAAGATAAGGAAGAAAATAGTTTCGATATTTTTATTCTTTGCAATACAAATACTGAGGACCGAATTACAAACCTAATGAAAGCAATAACTGAATTTACTCTCAGAGTTACACTTAACTTTCTTCACGTTATGCCCGGAGAGCTGAAACTGTCTGGAATATGTCATATAATGAGACGTTCAAAGCATGTTCTGCTTATTTGTGATGATGAACCTTTAGAAAAACGGGTGTTGCATTACTTTGAAATGATGCAAGAGATAATATTTGAGAGGGGATACGGACATATAGTGATTTTAACGGCAAATCAAGATGTTGTCGTTCACAAACATATCTCTTTGTTTCCCAGAATTTATATGGACTTAAACTTTAATGCTGAAGATACTGGCACAAAAAGCCATGAAAATGAACTTGTGTGTGAAAAGATAAAAGAACTTTTGACTAAGTTAGCATGCAGCAAAGGAAAAGTTTAAATCACAATTTGTAAACCATGTTTCCGAAATTATTATATCCACGACTTATAAATATTACATTTTTAAGTGGTTGTGATGGACATACAAGAAACTATAAAATATAAAGATAGATATATTTATGTGCACCTGTTCATTACTCAGCACCGAACCTGTGTGATAATGTATGGGAAATATAGTCTGTCTCACAAACACTTGTTTGTGATACCAGTATTATTACTTTCCCGTAACATACCTACGATCATTCCCGAAATATCTCTTTTTGAGCCAGCGTGCACCATTAATAGATATTCTTGCATAAAAACTACTTTATTTACTGGATCCGCCCATGTAAAAACGGGAGAAAAATCGTGTGCAAACAAGGCAATTCACTTGCTGTCAATACATGATTTTTATTTTTGAAATGCTTTGCCAGGGCCGTATGTATGTATTTCTGCGCAGACTGATATTTGGCATCTGCGTCTTGTTTCTTCCATAATAACCTCTTCTTGTAGCATTATAGATACAATGTAATCCATAGTATGTTTAGCTGTATCAGTTTCCAACCCATAACGTACTGCCCCCAACAATGTACGCATTATCTTCTCTTAGAGTTTACTCCTTTTACAAAGCGTCTGTTCAGTTATTGTAAATAACTGTGAATGAATAAGTATCGCGTGTAACTTGTGCTGGTGCTCGTTTTAGGTACTACGAGGGATGTTCGAAATGAATTGCTTATTTCATGCCCTCGAAGTACTCCCCGTGGCTAGAAATGCAAAGTTTCAGCCGATGTATCCACTTCTTGAAGGCGTCACGGTACGCTGATTTGGGCACAGTAATAAGGTACTGATGAATGGCAGATCCAAGTGCCTGTCGGGACTGGTATTTCCGCCCAGCAAGGAATGATTTCAATTTCGGAAACAAAAAGAATTCACATGGGGCAAGGTCTGGGGAATACGGGGGGTGAGGCAAAACAGTTACTTTTTCTTTCTTCAAAAACGCCGTAACTATTGCGGAGGTATGAGCGGGGGCATTGTCATGCAGAAGACGGACATGTTTAAAACCAGTGGCAGGGCGTCGTTTCTGATAATACTTTTTCATTTTCTTCAGTACTACGTGTTTGTATTACTTTCCGGTGATGCTTTTTTCCTTTTTCACCGGCACTTTTATTGCGACTCCTTCACCAGAGAAGAAGATTGCATACAAAACCTTCTTTGCACTCAAAGAACGTTTGGCAATTATTGGGCGTTTGCTGTGTTTAGTGGCCCAGATCTTATTGCTAACCTTTCTGACGGGCTCAAAATAATGGACCCAGGTTTTATCACCTGTGACGACATTGGCAAACTGCTTTTTGTCATATTTTGGAAACATTTGAAGCAGCTTTTTGGTCACTTTAACCCGTTGCCTCTTTTGCTCATCAGTCAACAGATGTGGCACCCATCTAGCAGAAAGCTTTCTGACTTTCAAATGCTTCTTCAAAATAAGGTGAACCGTTGATAGTGATATGCCTACCTTTCGTGCAATATCACGAACTGTAAATCTGGCATTTCCTTCAATGATTTCCTTTATTTTGGAAACGATTTCTTTACGAGATGCAGATTTTGGCCTACCTGATTTCGGTGCATTTTTGATGGACTCTACACCAGACTCAAATTTCTTTTTCCACCGCCGAACTGTGTCATAAGACACACAAGAAGGTCCATAAGCAGTAGCAAGTTCAGTCATCAGCTGCTTCAAAGAACAACCAAGTTTTGAGCGAGCTTTGATGTAAGCCCGTATTTCATCTTTCTTGTCGACGCTTCTACCAACCATATTTACTACAGTGGTCAATGATTGCGTGTATTCAAATGGCAAATTTTATGTCTTACACTTAGTCTAACATGTACGTTTATACACCGTTGTGTAGGTATTGAATAACCCTATACAGGTAAGTATGGTTTTTATCGTGCCCCACGTGGATATCAAGCTAGAGGACAATAAGCAATTCATATCGAACACTCCTCGTATATTAATAATTTTTGTTAGTAACAGACGGTATGTTTTTACCTGATTTTTCGTAGAATTCATATAATAAACCTCGAAAGCTAGTCACTACCTTCGTACTCATCCGTACTTGAAATGTGTTCGTACTCAAAATAATTCGAATGTAAAGTTATTACTCTTAAAATTGTGTTCCTGTTAATCAAATTTTTAAGTAATATGCAAAATTATGGGTAATCTAACGTTTGTAATAACTAGAAATAAAAATAAGATGCTCAAAAACCTTCAAATCATGCTTTTGGTAGTGTTGTTGATATGTGTGCCCTGGTTATGGATATTTAAAACATGTTTACCGTTTCCAAGAACAGCCGAATGGTAACTAAAAAATGTACCGGAATCGTAAAGTCATCACATGTATATGAAAACAATGCATTTAGTTGTCGTGTAATGTTTTTATGCAAGAATAGCGGCAATACACGTTTGTTTTGTGTATTAACGTCTGCAGAAGCCCACGGGATTGTTTGTGACCGAGACCGTATTATCCCTACAATCATAACTATATGCATCTCACCCTGTGTCAAATAGAAATAGGTAATAAATAAATATCATTAGATTGTGATATGTAGATTGTTAATGATATATTTTTATTTCTTTATTTTTGATCTTTTCATGTGTTTTGTGCCCCCGAAGGGAGGCATATAGTTTTTGAACCGTCGGTCTGTCGGTCTGTCAGTCTGTCGGTCTGTCAATCTGTCGGTCTGTCCGCATTTTTCGTGTCCGGTCCATATCTTTGTCATCGATGGATGGATTTTCAAATAACTTGGCATGAATGTGTACCACAGTAAGCCGACGTGTCGCGCGCAAGACCCAGGTCCGTAGCTCAAAGGTCAAGGTCACACTTAGACATTAAAGGTTATTGCATTGATGGGCGTGTCCGGTCCATATCTTTGTCATCGATGGATGGTTTTTCAAATAACTTGGCATGAATGTGTACCACAGTAAGACGACGTGTCATGCGCAAGACCCAGTAGGTCCGTATCTCAAAGGTCAAGGTCACACTTAGACATTAAGGGATAGTGCATTGATGGGCGTGTCCGGTCCATATCTTTGTCATCGATGGATGGATTTTCAAATAACTTGGCATGAATGTGTACCACAGTAAGACGACGTGTCGCGCGCAAGACCCAGGTCCGTATCTCAAAGGTCAAGGTCACACTTAGACATTAAGGGATAGTGCATTGATGGGCGTGTCCGGTCCATATCTTTGTCATCGATGGATGGATTTTCAAATAACTTGGCATGAATGTGTACCACAGTAAGACGACGTGTCATGCGCAAGACCCAGGTCCGTACCTCAAAGGTCAAGGTCACACTTAGATGTTAAATGTCTTTTTTCATGATAGTGCATTGATGGGCGTGTCCGGTCCATATCTTTGTCATTCATGCATGGATTTTAAAATAACTACGCATAAATGTGTGACACAGTAAGACGATGTGTCGCGCGCAAGACCCAGCTCCGTAGGTCAAAGGTCCTAAACTCGAACATCGGCCATAACTATTCATTTAAAGTGCCATCGGGGGCATGTGTCATCTTATGAAGACAGCTCTTGTTTTTGTTGTTGTTGTTGTTTTTGGTGTGTGTATGTGCGGGGACGTGTTAACGTCACACCGACACAGTTAAGGTCATATCACAACTTTTCAGATTTGGTGGTGGAGGAATACCCTAATTTAAAGTGCCGGCCTCCGTGCATTATTTCATCACGATCACAGGTGGGCACCTTGGTAGAACCACCGACCTTCCTTATGCCAACCGGGGAGAGGCAAGTGATTTAAAGTCGGTTTATCATGAGGAAAACATCTGAGTTTACTATTAAAGTAATTGAACTGGTAAGAGACTGGTGTACTACGGATGGCTTGTCATGTAGTTACTGTGATAAAAAGCTGAACTTGAAGGCGACTTACTTACTGTTCTTGTAACAGTATATGTTTTTCCAAAGACTTGAGAAACGGTGAAATGTTATGGTAGTTTTGAAAAAAGATTTTAACTGTTTATGTGCTTTAAATGGAAAATAGACTACTGAAATGCTTGATATGTTTAGTTTTGTGACAAAAGTCACACAAAGGAAAATCACCAATACACACTCTCACACAAAGCAGATACACTAGGACTAAACGAACAAATAAAGGAACACAGGAGGACAACGCCTTAGAACGGTCAGTGGCAAAAACACCACTGGGGAGCTTAAACCGGTTTAAGGTGCCCACCCAACCTCACTCTTACCACACCATGTTCCAAAGACACGGGACAGATTAAAAAAAGCTAATCCCCGCCAGGTAAACCTCTAACACACGTAATGGAAACAAAAAGGCATGGCATGTAAAACATTAATATGCTCCTGTATAATTATATTAAAAGCAAACCTTAAGAACCAAAAACGTATGAACTCGGTGCCTTTGCAGAAGACAGAGCATCAAGAGAAACATCCTTAAGGGCCCGACGAAACAGGCCAGAAGACGGATATCAAAACAGTTCAGTCCCGATGGGATTTAAAAATTGCTTATCATAGAATTCTTCCCCTCTTCCGTCAGACACAAAGAGGGAAGCGTAGTGTCCAACTGTAAACGGATTGAACACTAAGCATGCGGTTTGTCTCGAAACAGTTGGGTCGTAACCTCTTTTAATAAACTATTTTATAATTTTACCAAATGCAGTTGGAAAATTACCAAGACCCAAGATCTTACGAAGTTTGTAAACCACATCCCCATAAAAACGGGCTTTGAAATACCTTCTCGCAGAAGTGTCTTTAAATTACTATTGAATTTTAAAACCAAATCAGAATTAAGATAGTAAAATTTAGCAAAATATTTACGCAATTTGTAATAACGGTAACCTTGCTTAAGTTTACTTGTAATATATTGATTACGTTCATTGAAATACACGCTATGGAAAACCGAAATAATTGAGAAATATATACCACATAAGCTGTAGCCTGAGGTACATCACCATCCAAATGGGGGAAATTTACAATACCAAAATTAAAATCATCCCTATTGTCATAAATAGAGAGATCTAAATCTAAAAATGAAGCATCAGTATCCGTTAGTTTTAATTAACTGAAGCTCCCTATGATAAATAGTATCCACCAATTGACCAAAAAACGGAGTATCCATATTAAGAATATCATCCAGATAGCGTGATGTATTATTAAATGCAGTTATAATGTCTGCCTGCGTATCTGGAGAAAGGCTCAACATAAAGTCTTTTTCATAGCAATATAAAAACAAATCTGCGACAAGGGGTGGACAATTTATTCCTATGGGAATACCAATTACTTGTCTGAAAACTGCATTCCCAAACCTGATGTAAATGTTGTTCAATAAAAAGGAAAGTGCTTTACAAACTTCGTATCAGGTCCACATTGTATAATGTTTAATAATACTGCTAATAAAAAAAGATTTTTTTCGAAATTGCAAGCAAGAAATGTAGCATTCTCCCTGGCAAAAGTCTTTTGAATTAGGGCAGTTATTTTGTCATTTATTAAATTATGTGATAAAGTGGTATACAAAGTAGAAAAATCGTATGTACTGACCTGACTGTAGATACCTTGTAATTATTAATTTTAATTTTATCCAGGATTTCGCCAGAATTTTTAATCGACCAAAATAAGTGTTTAGAGTTTTTGTATACTTTGTCGCAGTATCTTTTCACGTGGGCTTTCACAGCTGTTAGACATGATGTTAATGGTTTTGAAATATTTGTAGTGGTACAAGAGCTTGAATTAGCGATGTTCGTAGCGAGCTTTATATGGTTGTTTATGCAATTTAGGAATCCAGTACATGGTTGGAAGTTTAATTTGTCGATCATCTATACGAACTTTTAAATTAGAAACTTCTGCGATGTGATCAGTGACTTATTTTTTTTCAACAGAAGGACTCAGTATATAAACTTTAGTGCTATTTAGTTCGTTTTGTAAAACATTAATATAATGAAGGCGTCAAATGATGATAATATTGTTGGCCGCCTTGTCTGCTGGTACTAAGACACACTAAGACATACTGGAATTCTTTGATTTCCTTTTTCTGATTGTCTTAAAGTAAACTTGGGTTTTGGTTGAAGTAAAGGTTCATTTGTTTGATAAAATTTTATACGAGAATCAACAATGTTAAAAATATTTCGTTTCCAAGACGTTAATGCATCTGGATCAGCATTTTCACGACGACACCATTTAACACAAAAAGGTTCGATGGATTCCGCAGTCTGATTCACGACAAGCATCAAAATCAATAGTTGAAGGAATTCTACGTTTAGGTCCTTTAAAGAATAAATTACGAATACGCTTGTCTTTAATAATATCAAAACTACCAGTGATGACATGACCGGCATCTGTATAGCAGAATTTTGAGATTTTACATTTGCAGTAAGAAGGGGTATTAGTTTGCCATCTAGGTCGCAAACAATTTTATTGTAATTGAATAAAACATTTCTTACAAGTGTTTTAAATATATTTATAACGGATAATAGTAACCTCGGAGTTCTGAAATATTTAGGCACAGAATCAATGGTCAACACGTCTATCACGAAATATACTGGGTACATCAATGAAGTCGATACATTTATTCAGGGAATAAATTTTAAGAAAATGTCTCTCATGGTCTGACTGAGTGTCAATATGTGGACGGAGAACGTGTTGTGTGTAACTTTGAATAAGATATGATATAGTGTAAAACGGATCTGTTTGAATAACGTAGATCTACTGGTCCGCTTCCTCGTCTAGTTTTTTAAGAGACTGAACAGATAAAGATGTGAGACGAGAAAGCATTCAAGAATGTCTACTAGTTTGAAAGAATTAAATCCATGAAATCGAGGTCTGCAACAGATATATTGGCTTCTAATTCCATGAGACCTTGATTTATATTTCCTGATATTAAAATAGAAAAGATATCGATTTTATGCTCTTCAGTGAAGTACTGAAATTTATCAGTGAAATAAAATTGAAACAGTGAAAATATCATTTTTATTTTTCACTGGTAGAGATCTACGGAACTAGATTCTACACTTGAATGCGAAATAATATGAATTATAGATGATAGAAAAGTCCTTGAAAAATATTCTTCAGTACAGTAAAGGTATAAATGTATAAAAACAAGGACAGGATCATAAATATTTACATTATATTATTTATATAGATTTCTATAAATGTAAAAGAAATCAGGAAACATAATACATGTAGACCTATTTACAGATATTCTGACGTCACGATATTATGACGTCATGATGCGATGCACGTGATGTTGCGCGGACAAACTGGATAAACCATTGAAATGCATAAAATAAATAGAAAATTGGTTTGTGTCAGTGTACGATTGAAATATATTTCACTCGTGAACACCATAATTTACATTTTCACTCGTGGCTGCGCCACTCGTGAAAATATTGCATTATATAGTGTTCACTCGGTGAAATATATTTCGATCTTACATTAAAACAAACAAATATCCTCTATATATTACCTTCTTGATAAATATTATCATTTAAGCCCACCGGAAACGGTGACTGTAAATTTTTAATCCATTCGAATTCTGCTAAATGTCTGGCTTTAATCTTAAAACTAGATGTGGAATTTATATCATATACGAGCTGCAATGTTATCTGATCAAAAATATGGCCAGATTTACGAAAGTTTTGTTATAAAAAATGTAGTACTACGCATCGAATTTTTAAAGATCGCCCAGTTTGGCCAACATACTGAAGTGCGTTTCAAGTCAGTACATATATATCATTTGGGACGTATTTCTATCAACGTCAGAATTAAGTGTCACATTAAAAGTGCTGACATTAATGTTTGAGGTAATTGTAGACCTACACGTGCAATAAATGATTGCAACATCCGCACCTCTTAATTAGAATTAATTGTACGTGTTAATAGAACGGTACCCTCTGCGGAAATTTATATGTTTTATTTTCTTCAGTATATTAGAGGTTAAAGGTGATAGACAAATACGTAGATTATTACGAAAAACAGCTGGAATATTTAAATTAGTACGTGGAAAATAAAATGACTACGCAGAATGTAGCTGTTACGGAGAAAGGCTGATAGATGGTGTATTTCTTAAAAACGTACTGTTGTTTTAGTGAGATGTACAGAAGATGCAGAGTGTAACCGAAGAGGTGAAAGAATTAATTTCGGATCGGAACTGCTGTATGTACTCATGAAATATAATTATGAAATACCATTCTGTGAAATGTGCCGTTCGGGTAGAACAGTCATCAGTTTCAATTCGTCAAGTGAAAATGTTAAACACAACCTTGTAAAAAACCTAGAGGTCTCAGAATACAATAGGACGGGATAACTAGAATGGACCCGAATGTCAGTGAACACAGAACCTTCAACATGGTATTAAATACTCCTCATCTTGACAGAGGCCGAGAGTTTAGAAGGACGAAAACCATTGATTGAATGTACGGGGAGACTTTTCTTACGGCCGCCACACGGCACAAACAACACAGTTGTGCGCATAAAAAAAAAACAAGGATAAATATCAAACAGGCAGTCAAGGGCGGATACCTTGAAGGGATAAACTAATTTGAAGTCCATACACAGACTGTGTATCATGTTCCAGCACGATTGTCATTATTTTTACAATGGCCCGCGAATTGTTTCAGTAAAACCAATTTATCGTGTTTTCACCATACCAGTGGTTAATTATTATCATATAGTTACTACTGCTACTACTACTACTACTGCTGCTGCTGCTGCTGCTGCTGCTGCTGTTCCTGCTACTACTACTTTCTATATTTTCTTTGCACTTTTTTTTTCTGAAATCACATGACAGATCTATGCTTGACATTTAGGAAGCATTCTCATAATGGAATGATAGCTTGACATAATTTGTCTTGGAATGTTAGGTCATACACTACCACTACAATTTGGGGTCTCATTTTTTAGCTGAAGTTGCAGTTTGTGTGTTTGACTGAAAATATTTTTCTTTCATCAAACATAACCCCAACTTTTCTTTTGATTTTTATTCAGTACTGACAATATTCTTCAAGAAAGTATAAGTTACAGGCATACATTTAAAATATGTTCTGATGTGTGTGGAGCATTTGAAAATTTTTCAATTTTATAGAGTTAAGAAGGCCAGCTATTTAATAATGCGTTCATGCCTTATTGCCCTCCAATTAATTAATATTACATAATCATTGATAAGCAGCAGATAATGTTGGGGTTGTTTATTGGAAATAATGTGAAGGGTGGGGGTAATAAGACTTGCCGTTTCTGACGTTAATATTCCCACATGTTTTCATTATAGTTTTAATCTACTAGTAAGTCATTCTCCGTCCCTTGATTGCCATGTTTTTAATAAATAATCTGACCGAATTTTTGGCAGACGGTTACCAAAGAAATATTTCCATGAAATTATTTTTGAAAATCAGCCTTTCAGCTTCTTAAAAGAAAATTCTCTAATTTCCCGCTGCAGATATCTGCTATGTAGAGAACCGTCCCCTAGTGGCCATGTTTAACGTAACAAAATGATCTGAAAGAACATGGTTAAATGTCTACCAGGGAACATTTCTCTACGACTGCAATTTTTGACACGAAGATTCTCAAAGGTTCCACTCTACAAGATATAAGTATACAGTATATAAGTATACAAGCGAAACCTATCCGCACATATTTGGTTATCATTTGAGGGAACATTGTTAGCAGGTTTAACAAGGAACAGGCATGTAAAATTATTTTGAAACAGTTCGAGTGTTTTTGAGGAAAAGAAATTTTAAACTCTGCATGCATGGTTTGGAGTTTTCCAGCAATTTAAACGGACTTCAACCAAGAAACATTCGGTCCTGTAAATGTGATCAAATTGGCTCGGTGGTTAAGGAAAAGATGCCAATATAAAAATAATTGTGAATGCCTGGTGGTGTAAGGACGGACGACGGTCATCCAATGATCATCGTAAACGGAGCTCACTACTATGCTCTTGTGAGCTGAAATGTACACGTGATTGTCCATAAAAGAAAAGTCCCTCATTCTGCTAGTAGTAGGAGAATATGCAGCAAAAAGATCCAGCTCCACAAGCGACTAACTATCAGGATAAATTGCAGCAAGCTGCTGGAAATAGGGCGTATGGAGTACACTGTCCTCCCTTTTTAGTGTTGTTTTTTTTTCAATTTCTGGAAATAATCAACAGAATAGTGTTAACTGATTATAGGAAACAAAAACTAATGTTTGAGTTTGAAGAATCAAGTGATTTAGGATGAAACATTAAATTTTATAGCTTAATATAGTGTTATTACTACAGCATGATGTAAACAGCAATTCGAAAGAAAAAACTACTTATTGATAGCGTGGCTTTAATAAGCTTAATAAAATGTTTTGAGATTCTCCCTTAAACACGGGTGGTAAACGCGCAATCCAATTCCCGCTGGGAATACGCTTAAAATGGGTTGCGCAACGTCCGGTGCTGGTGTTGCGCGTAAAAAAAGACGAAATTGAGGTATGTGAAGTTATGATTTTGCTTAGTACGAGACAAGAATAAAATTTCTCGAAAAAAGCAAAATGCTATTCGACACAAATATGATAATACATCATGTGTGTAAAATATCTGGTTTGTAATTTATGATTCGGCTCTAATATCACAAAAACTCAGGCGACACGAAGCTTGTAAAAAATATGAAATCAACAAAAATGGAAGTTTCTGACCTCATATGCCTAATCTGAGGACATCTGATGCTTTTTATGATAACTCAAATGTTATAAAGTAACGAATATCAAAATTATTTGCTTCAAATCCTGCTTATGGGGACATAATTTACAAACAATCATCGGGAATGGGGTTGCTCGTATACATCATAATGTATATAATGTACGCGCAACTCCATTCCCGGGGCGCATCCCCATTCCCGATTATTTTTTGCCAATCTTTTTCCCAAAAGCAACATTTCATTCAAGTGTATGTAATATTCATGACTGTTTTACACATGTTTGATCATTAGAAACGTCACACTTCCAGAAATATGGCACAAGAATTAGAAAATTTGCATTTTTCATGATTCTATGCTTTTTTGACAGTTCTAGCCAGCAGAGTTTTCGTGATAACAGAGCTGATTCTTAAATTAATAAGTTGGTATTTCACATATATGATCTTTATTCATTTTTGTGTCGAATAGCATTTTGCTTTTATTCGAAAACACGCGTAAATGTGTCATTATTTACAACACCAAAAACCCACCTACCTCGATTTTGTATATATTGATGCGCAACACCAGCACCGGAAGTCGCGCAACCCATTTTTAGCGTATTCCCAGTGGGAATTGGGTTGCGCGTTTACCACCCGTGTTAAATGAGAGTAAAAATTCGGCATGTAATTATGAAAATATCTAATATGTTAACGTTTACATGTAAGCTGTAGCTACATTATTTTTTTCTTAAAACCGATAACTGTGAATCGATATCAGGGTCACTTTTTGGTGTAAATTTTCACGCTGTATAGAATAGAATAGAATATTTTATTTCCAATTACGGACCATCTCTGGTATAATAATCACAAATGTACAATGTAAACATAAGTCATAAAAGTGAAACATACGATTAATTTTGATTATATAAACACAATTAAATAAACAGTAAATATTCGCCAATGGCAATGCACAATATAAACACAATATTAATAGAATTAGCATTCACACTTAAAATACATGTACATCACACAACATTTATATCGGTGGAATGTACTACTAGTCTTTTAATAACAAATTAACTGTCGATTTCTTCTGATATTAAAGCTGTCTAGTAAAAAAGAAGCAGTAGCCTCAATCAAAGATGCATTTTCTTGGGATAAAATCCACATAAATAGGTTCTGATCGTCATACGTAACAGAATATATGTCTAAACCATATATGTCTAAAAAAATGTTTGTCTGAAAAGCCTAAAATAATATTGAATGAAAATGAAAAAATGGTCTCAGATAATTTGGAAGTTTCAGAAATTTTTAATAATTATTTTACTACTGTGGCTGAAGATATTGGTAAGGATTATATTTTTGACCCAAAAAACCATCCAAGTCTAAACAAAATCAAAGAAAGAAAATTTAAACCGGATAGCTTTACTTTTGAGCATACCAATCATACTAAAGTTGCCAAGATTATAGACAAATTTAATAGTAAAAAAGCTACTGGTGCTGATAAAATCTCTGTGAAGCTATTAAAATTCGGCAAAGAGCCTATCACAAACTTGGTAAATTTTTCTATTTCCACTAGTTCTTCCCAGACAAATTAAAACAGGCCCATGTCACTCCTTTATTTAAGAAAAATGATGCTTTACTCAAAACTAACTATAGACCAGTAAGTATTTTACCTATTCCATCAAAGATTTTTGAAAAAGTTTTATCTGAACAGCTCACTGTCTATTTTGATCATATTTTTGATAATTTCCTTTGTGCTTTCAGAAAAGGATATGGTTGCCAAACAACTCTTTTAAGACTGTTGGAGGATTGGAGACAGGCTCTTGATAATAACGAATACGTTGCAGCAATTTTAATGGATCTTTCAAAAGCTTTCGACTGTTTGCCCCATGAAATTTTATTGTCAAAATTAACCGAATATGGATTATCAGAGCCGGCTTCAAACCTTCTTCAGTCTTACCTATCAAATCGTAAACAGCAAATTAAAATTGGTAATATTGTTAGTTCTTGGGCAAGTATAAGCAAAGGAGTACCGCAAGGCTCCATCCTTGGTCCCCTTCTATTTAATGTTTTTATAAATGACATATTTTATTTTATCCATAACAGCACTCTTTATAATTATGCTGATGACAATACTCTGTCGTTCCATTCTCCAAATTTCAGTGAAGTTATTCAGGTCCTTAAAAATGAAAGTAATGTCATTATTGACTGGTTTAGAGTGAACAAAATGCAAGCAAATCCAGACAAATTCCAAGCTATGGCAGTTGGCAAGAAATCCTTTCTTAAAAATCCTGTTTTCCAAATTGGCAATAGCAGCATAACCTGTGAAGATACTGTAAAACTCCTAGGTATAGATATCGAGTATAAACTTAATTTTGAGATACACATTGGTTACATTTGCAAGAAAGCTGGTAAACAATTGAATATCCTTAAAAGAATAGGCAAAAATTTAAACAAGCTCAACAAATTGACCATTTTCCACACTTTTATCTTATCAAATTTTAATTTTTGTCCAATGGCTTGGCATTTTTGTTCTGAAAACAGTACCAAGAAAATGGAAAAACTGCAAGAAAGGGCACTGAGATTTGTTTACGATGACTTTTCATCACCCTACTCTGATCTATTACATAAAGTTAAAATGCCTTCCTTACATATAAGAAGAATGCGTATAATGGCCATTGAAACATTCAAAATCCTAAATGGTCTTGCCCCTGTGGTTCTCTCTGATTTAGTTGTAAAAAGAAATTCTTCCATTAACTTTAGATATTCTAATATTTTACAGGTACCTAGAGTTAACTCTACAACTTATGGTAAGCACTCCTACAGATATGCTGCTCCTGTGTTGTGGAACTCTCTCCCAGATGATTTTAGATCTTGTTCTAATTTTAGCCAATTTAAAACCCTTATTCAGTCATGGAATGGCACAGTATTTAAATGTACCTCCTGCTCTAGGGGGGTTTCATAACACAGACACAGCATAAAGTTAAGTGCATGCTTGGCTAAATGTATTCTCAAGCTTAAGATTGCTTTTGTTCCTTTTATTTTTGTCTTTTAGTTTTGCCGCTTTATATATATATTTTTTTCAAGCACTGAGTTTCATTTTGCCTTTGTAGTCTGCTTACTGCTATTGTGTCTACTGTAGATGTGTGGAGTGTGAGTTTTGTCTTCCTGAATTTGCTGTAGCTAAATGTTTTTTAGTATGTAATTGAGACCTACCTCTGTTTGTTTCTCAAATGTTGTATTTCTGCTTTAGTTTATGTTGTATTCATTTGTGTTTATTGTAATCACATCCCTTTGATAGAACTAAAATAACATGTCTGTGTACCTATTAACTTTAATATGAAGTACCTTGTTGCTTGCAACCCTGCCTGTCTATTGGAAAATCTAATGATAGAGCTTATATGCCATGTCTGTATGCAAATTCTTAATTAAACAAAGCAAATTTTTAAAGGCGTATGCTAGAATTCACTGTATATGAGATGGGCGAAAATTTTCCCAATAACAGAATTTCTTTAAACTTTGGATATTGAAGGACAATCATCTAAGAAACAAAAAAAAAATGCAATAAAAATCATAGGTCACCGGATTCGAAAAAGAGTTATCTGCCCTTGAAAACGTCATTTTTGGGGGAAATGCCGTTTTCAAGGGCAGATAACTCTTTTTCGAATCCGGTGACCTATGATTTTTTATTGCATTTTTTTGTTTCTTAGATGATTGTCCTTCAATATCCAAAGTTTGAAGAAATTCTGTTATTGGGAAAATTTTCGCACCAAATTCTAGCATACGTCCTTAACCATAATACAGATCTATATTCCTATGTTATTTAAAGGTGGATAATCAGATTTTGGCCATGTAACGGATTTGTTCGAAACTTTAGCATCTGATCATTTACACTCATTTATGTTCACTTAACTTTAATACAAATTAGATTTTCACTGGAGGTATTTTTAAAATTTCATTTTCCTATCCTGGTTGCCCAACCAAGATAGAGTTTTTTTATCATAAGTATAAATTTGATAAACATACTTTGCCTAAGGAAATGTATAAATATTAGAGATATTGTAATATATTTGTAAAATATTTGCATTAAAAATTATGTATTTAGATGGAATTCATTAGAAACGCAAGTTTAAAAAATTATTATTACCTCCCTTTGCCTATCTTGGTTGCGCAACCAAGATAGATTGGAAATAAATATATTCAGAAGCTACACACAGCTTTAAAACTTGCATTTTGGTTCAGATTGTTCAATAGTCGATATGTCTATCAAATGCAAATGTAAAACTAGACATTGTATCGAAATAAAAAGAAATACCCAGCTTTTTATATACTTTCATATTGAAGGGGAGTAATTACAAAATTTTATAAAAATAATAAAATATACATTTCAAATAGGAATCTAACCCTATGTAATCGGTCTTTTTGTTCCTTAAATAATTCTCTACCAGAATATACAAAAAGTAAAAAATGTCATTAAATGTTGTTTAAATGTGATTGACCACCTTTAATCATGTTCATTTTAATGATTATTGATTTACCCTATGAAAAAGATGCTAATCAGGGCACTTTCAAATCTGATTTGAGTGATATTCTGATTTTTTAAAGATATTTCTTAACTGTGGCACCTTTGCCCCATATTTTTGGTCAACTTGTAACTAATTTCATCTTTTTAAGCAGTTTTAAACCAAATTTGGTAAGATTAGCATGTTTCTCATAGATTTTATTTTGTAAATTATCTTTCTTACTTGTAGCTTATTTACTTTTGTTAACATACACTTGTTATATAGTCGGTTAAAAAAGCTCTTCAGAGCTTATGTTATTTGTAAATGTCTTGCCGACTCAAAATGAATCTTATCTTATCTTATCTTATCTTAATGATTGTTTAGCTTGTGTACTAATTTAAATAACTGAATTCTAAGACTGGCGTTGATTGAACAATGTAATAAAAAGTGCATTTTGTTCTCAATAACTTTACATGTAGAACAAAATCTATCCTCTCGTTTAATGTTATTATACCTGCCAGTTTTAACATGTAAATTATGAGCACTGATTCTAAATTTAAAATATATTGGACGCAGATTAAAATCATTCAGTACTGACAAATAATGTTCTTTGCCAAATGACATTTTGAAACTAAAATACGTTTCCAGTTTAACAGGCACCATTTTTATATTTGTCCATTCATTAACAGACGTTTTGATTAACTGCTGAGCAACAATTTTAGAAAATTCTTCCACAGAATATTGTTTAAGTGACTAAGTCAAAGTTAACACATTTAAGTAATTAAGTAAGTAGCACTTGAAAACCTGTATATGTTTCTGCTTTTTTGCCATGTTAAAAATCATTCAAGTTTTCCCAACCGTTACAATAGTTGATGATTATGTCGGTCAAATACTATAGAAAGCTTATAGGTTGTAATTTTACATGAATACTGACATTATTATAAATAATGAACTTAAATGTCCATTTCATGAAATGACGTCCATTTCGTATCTTATGCCACCCGGACACAGAGCATACCGTATACGGTCTTTTAAATAGACAACAGGAAGTTCGAACGGCGCTAAATGTAAATAGGAGAAGGTAAAGCAATATTTACAGATTTATAAAGTGACATTCAGTAGCAAAATATTTTCAGGTAGCCAGTCGTGTGCACTTCACGTCAGCCGCACTGTCAAAAAACGATGGTAACATGTTGCTCTTCGTATTCAAACAAAAAATCAAGGAAGAATATCCAACAGGGAAAGCCACGTTCATAAAAACGCAGCCTCCCCAAACTCTCACACGATCAACACACACAGAAAGCAAACACACAAGGACAAAACAAACAAATAAAGGAACAGTCAACTCACATGCTTCCGTATATTATTTTCTCAGGGGAAACACACTTTTCCTAGTCCAAATAATAGCACGTTTCAACAGGAAGATCTTATACGGGGAGTAGAAACTCCGTATAAATCAATACATTTATCTGTATTATGCTGTCGTCCATACCTGTAAATATCGACCAGTCGTTAGCGATCGATATTTTGTTTTCGCCACTATCGATTAGCGTGTAATTAGCATATTACCTCATGTTAATCATGGAGCTATAACACTTATTGTTCAAAGGGTTTACCAGTCACTTTAAGTGGCGATAATTAGATGATCAGAGATTGATCTAAAGGGATTCTGAAGCAAAAACAGCATGCGACTGCATGTGGTGATATGCTTAATTATTATGAATTAACTCGAGCTCACTTCCCTGAAGAAATATTTTACCACGTAACTTCAAACCTTTATCAAAGGGCCGATTTTTGTTGGATTTGAATAAAAAAAATGGAAAATAACAGAAAGCTGACACTTTTTCTTAATCTTGTAGAGCCATAATTATAATTATTGTTTATAATGTCAGATTTCTACATACCGCATACAGAAACAAACATTCTTCTTGAACGAAGGGAATGTTTCAAACGAAATTGTTGTTTAAACTCAGGCCTTTTTTTATGCTGATTTTAGGGCCGAAATTCGGCCCCATTCCCCAATCTAAAAAGTATACTTTTTTCCCCACCTTGGCCAAAAATTCCCCATGCAAAAAAAAATGAAATTAGTTTTGATTTTCAGTCCTGATTTTAACAACTTTTCAGCAAATATATTCCTCCAAACAATGATTTCGCGATGTAAATTTCCCCTCCAAAAGGGACCTGGTACCCTTCCCCAAATTTACAAAAAAAGGGCTGAAACTCCAAAAATTAGTTGAATAAATTTAATCTTAAAACTGATGTGTGAAAAATACAATGTATTTAAATTAAAATAACATTTTTTAAAAATAAAGGCCGACAACGAATTTACATTTAGTATTCCGAACTTTTAGATAAAACTGCAGAAAATCATCTAGGTTTAACACGCATTTAAATGGTGAAGAACAGAGCAATATCATAAACAAATATTTTCAGGCAACAGTTTACAGTTTTGACTTGCTATTTTCATTAAAATATATCGTAATTTTTTTGTTCTAAATACTCTGAATCAACAAGGCAAATATCATGTAAAAAACGACATCTTTCTCTCTGGGTATGACAAGTCTAGATTTAGCCATTTTCACAGGGATAAAAGTAACATTAATGTAGATATTTTCCATTTAAAAACAGATGCAGGCAATAATTTCATGGCAGAACTTTTGTTTTCAACAAAAAATTTAACAAATGCTTTCCCAGATTTTCACTGAAAGGACGAGTTAAACTATAAGGCGTAAGTGTTTGAGTAATAACAGAATAACCTACGGCATACGCTTCGATTGGACGACAGCATAAGATAAGATAAATGCCGGTTTCCAGTCCCCGTATCAGTTGTTCCAGGTTTCAAGTACAAAGTATTTGTAATGATTACATCTCTGATAATGAATTTATGTTTACATAAACTTACTTGCTGACATTTTATGAATGTATATCCTGTTTTCTCATATTCTCAGGGGCCTAAGGGGTTGTTTTTATTCCCAGTAACAGATTAACCATTTCATAAACAGCATTTGGGTGTTATTTTGTAGAAAATTCACTTGTCTTTCAGATGGAGTCATAAAATGTTACTGAAATTACATGTATCCCATTTAATTATTTTGTTACTGTATATGCAGCCCTTTTTTTACGCCGATTTTGGGGCCGAAATTCGGCCCCATTCCCCAGGCAAAATAATATACTTTTATCCCCAACTGCACTAAAAAATTCCCCAAATGCAAGTCGTTTTTATCAGCGAAAATTTCCACCGCCGATGGATTAATAGGTTTGAATATGCGTTCAAAACACCGCTTAAAGAAACGCCGCAATCGGAACATCTCAGATATTACCGTTAGTGTCGGTCATCGGGAATTTCACTTTCCAGAATTTCTGATTCGCGGATATATTTATCTACAACAATCCGATTCGCGGATATATTTATCTAATAACAAGCCGATTCGCGGAAGCAATGAACGAAAAAATCTGAAATATTGTTAAGTCGAACGGCTTACAAACAATTTGCGCGATCGTGAAATGATTTCAGTCGCGTTCATTTCAGCCGACGCGAAGATTTCAATCGCGTTCATTTCAGTCTAGGCGTAAACATTTCGGTCCGCCCAATTCCGCTCGCGTTAGTTAAATTTCAGTGAAGAAACAAAGTGCTAATCATACCTTTAGGTGGTATTTTCGCTATACAGTAATATGTATGAAATAGACTGTAAATTGAGATTTATATATAATGTAATTAAAAGCATTTAAAAAGCTTTTTAAAAGTCATAAAATAAAAAAGGACAACTCTATTTTTGATAAATGACCTTATATTAAGTTTGAAATACAAAGGCCAAAAATAAAGAACTAAATATCAATGCTTTATAAACATCTAAGTAGTAAAAAATGCCCATTAAAGGGAGATAATTCAAAAATTGCAAACTATTAAAGGAATAATTTCATACATTGAGCAATTACTTTAGCTTTGACATGAAAGTGTTCTTGAAAAATGATTTAAACATTTTAATGAGAAGATTAAAAACTATTTTTGATTCAATGTGATATTAGGATGAAATGGTTCAAGGGCAAATTGCTTGGTTAAAGTATAAAATGAAATAGAGATTAAAAAAAAATAATGGCTTCTAATTCTGGCACTTTAGGGTATGAAATGGTCCCAAGATTTTGCAATTGGCTCAAGTCATGGCTAAAAGTGTGAAAGAGCCAGGGGAGGCCTTGATCTTACTCAATCTGTGTTGTTTTTTTTTATATATATATATATATATAAAAAATTCCCCAATTTGGTATTTTACGACGCAAATTTCCCCTTCTGAAAGGACCCGCCACCCTTCCCCAAAACCATAAAAAAGGGCTGATATGATACCACCCTCACCCACAGAAAAGGACCAAGAGTTTCTCGTGTTCCCGTGGATTTAGATTTGACTTTTTAGCACAAATAAGTTGTAGAATTTAAAATATTAAAATTACCATTGTGCTATGAAAAGATATATTCTGTAGTAAATACATCAAGAAATATTACAATTAATTACATAATCAATAATTTATGGCAAATTTGCTAACACCACCCAAAGAGCTATAAAAATAAATAGATCGGCAACTTGAAAGGCATATAGAGCAAATCTCGCCAACATCCCGTGACAACTGAATGAGATCTCGTTTACCGGAAGTGACGCATTCTCCACGCGCCATTTTGTATGCGAAAGCAATTATTCATCGGTCAATTAATTATCACCGTACGACCACGCTTCTTTTGATGGTAAGAAACGTGTACTCTGTGTCTTAACACTATTTCACATTAAACTTATGTTGGTTTAAAAGCTAACATGTATTTTAAATGTAGTTTTAAAGGTACAAATTTTAACTCCATGCTGGATATTACAGCCAGTTGCCATTCTGTGTATTTTGTCATCAAAACGAAGACATGTAGTAGCTTTTTAAAAATGGTGAGTTTTTAAAGGCGCTGAACTGTCTAGAAGTGTGGCCCCTTCATACAGTCCCTTTCTGGAAATCAGTACATATGTGAGTAAATTGACAATGGTTTTATAGAATAATATACATGTTTTTATGCCCCCAAAGGAGGCATATTAGTTTTCAACTGTCCGTCCGGTCGTTAGTCACAACGTTAACTTTTTGCATGAAGGCTTCAACAGTCAAGT
This sequence comes from Mercenaria mercenaria, assembly GCF_021730395.1. Taxonomy (NCBI): domain Eukaryota; kingdom Metazoa; phylum Mollusca; class Bivalvia; order Venerida; family Veneridae; genus Mercenaria; species Mercenaria mercenaria. Next base: position 22,938,025 of record NC_069366.1, on the reverse strand, counting down.
TCTTTAAATTTTGCTCCCATCCTCTGATGTAACCCTTCGGGCGTATATTGCCCCGCTTGGCGGCGCTCTTGTTATATCATGTGTAAGAGTTTTTTACCATGGGTGCCATACTGTACCACGGGACAGGCGGGAAATACTGGGGAATACTCTTCAGGCCTTACATTTGTTGTAAATTTGACCCAAAAATTTTATCATACTAACTTCAGACAAGATTACACTCCTTTCAAATAGTCCAATTATACACTCCAAAATACAGGGGAGGTGTTACTGCTAATTGGTGGATTATTGACAGATTCTATAATGATACAGAATATACAGTATAGCCCCAAGCACTATATTTAACTATCCTATTGCACATGTTTGTTGCAAATAAAGTAACAATACTTTGCTGTAAAATAATTCCCACCATTGTGATTTCACAAAACAGTGAAAGAAATTCATCAGTCAAACTTCTGAGCATTTATTCACTTTCTCAAAATATATGTAATTGCTTTTTATTTTTCAAAAGTACTTCATTCCGCTTTTCATCCTGTGACAGTTAGCATTAATATAAAGCCCAAAGATCCTGTGTGGAATTTTTATGATATCATAGAATCTGATGATGGTTCAAAACAACTTCTACCAGATCTGTTGAACTACATGACCCAAAGCTCAGAGATACCACAAACTCTACTCCATGAAGCCACTATCAACAACACAAAGCCAGCAGTGTGGTGGCGTGCTGTGGAACGATCACAAACTGTGTGTCTGGAACTTTGTGAACTAGCAAAAAAAAACTTCTGGTTATGCCAGCTAGCTCTGGTGGCATTGAGAGAGTGTTTTCTAATTTTGCTGTCATTCAAGCAAAAATTAGAAATTGACTTGGAGTGAAAAAAGCAGCAAAACTGGTGTTTTGCTTCCGCATGTTAAGGTCCAAAGAGGAATTGGACTGGTGATGAAGGAACTTTCATGGTCACCAGGGGTCTGACAGTGGAATATAATATGATTTTTGCCATAGTGTATGTGTGCATGCAAATGCTAGTTATTTAACAGATATTTTGTGTTTTTTTTTTGTCAAAATAAACTGTTTTTTGCTGAAAATTTGAGTATTTCCCAGTATTTCCCACTTTTGCAATTTTTAGGAGTATTTCCCGGTACAGGAATTACCACCGGTAAATACCATGCCAACCCTGCTCACAGAGGTCTTGTATGCTTTTTTAGTATGGGGTGGATGGTCCAGCGTCTGTTGTCCAAGTTACTTTGTCTGTAGCATCATTATATGGTCCTTTCCCAAATCTGTTCAAATGGGGGCACTGGCTTAGAGCTAAAAATAGAAATACCTTTAAACGACTTATTCTGATGAACCGCTTGATTAATCTTCATCAACTTTGGTCTGTAGCGTCATTATGTGGTTCTCTCTCAAATTTTGTTCAAATGGGGGCACTTGGCCTCTTTTAGGGGCTGCTAGAGCTAAAAATAGAAATACCTTCAAATGACTTCTTCTCATGAACAGCTTGATGGATCTTCATCAAACTTGGTCTGTAGCATCATTATATGGTCCTCTCCCAAGTTTGTTCAATGGGGGCACCTGGCTAGAGCTAAAAATAGAAATACCTTTAAATGACTTCTTATCATGAACCACTTGATTGATCTTCATCAGACTTAGTCTGTAGCATCTTTATATGGTCCTCTCCCAAGTTTGTTCAAATGGGGGCACTTGGCTAGAGCTAAAAATAGAAATACCTTTAAACAACTTCTTATCATGAACCACTTGATTGATCTTCATCAGACTTGGTCTGTAGCATCATTATTATATGGTCCTCTCCCAAATTTTGTTCAGATGGGGGCACTTTGCCCCTTTTAGGGTTTTAGGGGCTGCTAGAGCTAAAAGTAGAAATACCTTTTAATGACTTCTTATCATGAACCGCTTGATTGATCTTCATCAAACTTGGTCTGTAGCATTATTATGTGGTCCTCTCCCGAATTTGTTCAAATGGGGGCACTTGGCCTCATTTAGGGGCCGCTAGAGCTAACAAGAGGGCCATGATGGCCCTGTATCGCTCACCTGAGTACCATTGCTCAAAATGATATGATCAAGTTTTGATATAGAGCACATAGGCATACACATTAAATATCATCAGGATAAACATTTTCTTGTAACAGCCCCTTTTGACCTAGTCAGGGCCAATTTCCATACCAAGTTTGAGGGTCCTAGGCTCAAATGCTGCATTTTTGTACTAACACGACTATTCCTTACCCTGGAAGACTTAAAAAACATTTAAAACCAATCTTATTAGACGCTGCTGAGATATATTCGTTTACGTAAAATAAAGGGAGGTAATTTGTCATAAATTCAGTCAAAAGTTATCTACCCTGATTGTCCGAGTCCATCTGATGGCACAAATGACATTTCAAATCAGTATCTTCATTGGTTACTGAGATACACCCATTTTAATTTGAAACAAAGGGAGGTAATTTGATATAAAATCAGTCCATAGCTATCTACCCTGATTGCCACAGTCCAGCTAAAGACAATAATGAAATTTCAAATGAGTTCTATAAATATTTACCAAGATAAATCCATTTTTAGCTCGACTATTCATAGAATAGTAGAGCTATTGGACTCGCCCATGCGTCCGAGTCCACGTCCGCGTCCTCATTTGGTTAAGTTTTTGTATGTAAGCTGGTATCTCAGCAACCACTTGTGGGAATGGATTGAAACTTCAAACATTTATTAACTGTGATAAACTGACTTACATTGCACAGGTTCCATAACTCTGTTTTGCCTTTTTACAAAATTATGCCCCTTTTTTGACTTAGAAATTTTTGGTTAAGGTTTTGTATGTAAGCTGGTATCTCAGTAACCACTTGTGGGAATGGATTGAAACTTCACACACTTATTTACTGTGATAAACTGACTTACATTGCACAGGTTCCATAACTCTATTTTGCTTTTTTACAAAATTATGCCCCTTTTTCGACTTAGAATTTTTTGGTTAAGGTTTTGTTTGTAAGCTGGTATCTCAGTACTCACTAATGGGAATGGATTGAAACTTCACACACTTGTTCACTGTCATGATCTGACATGCCCAAAGCAGGTCCCATAACTTTATTTTGCTTTTTTACAAAATTATGCCCCTTTTTCAACATAGAAATTTTTGGTTAAGTTTTTGTATGTAAGCTGGTATCTCAGTATCCACAAATGGGAAAGGATTGAAACTTCACACACTAGTTCACTGTCATGAGCTGATAAGCACTATGCAGGTTCCATAACCCTATTTTACTTTTTTACTAAATTATGCCCCTTTTTCGACTTTCTTATTCATTCAAGCGACAAGGCTGTTAAATAGTCGAGCGTTGCTGTCCTCCGACAGCTCGTTATTAAAATCTGGGGAGGTAATCATGGCGCATTGGTATATGCATAGAAGATATAGAGTACAAGCCTATACAACAATATATTAGTAAAGTATTCATATAGATAAATGTTATATCAAGAGTTATCTAATATGACTATTTCTTACCATGGAAGACATAAATAACGTTTCAAACCAATCTCATTAGAAGCTGCTAAGGTGTATTCATTTAGATAAAAAAATAAAGGGAGGTAATTTGTCATAAATTCAGTCAATATGTATCTTCACTGATTGTCCAAGTCCATCTGTTGACATAAATGAAATTTCAGATCAGTATCTTCATTAGTTACGGAGATATACCCATTTTAATTTGGAATAAAGGGAGGTAATTTGACATAAAATCAGTCCATAGTTATCTACCCTGATTGTCTCAGTCCAGCTAATGACAATAATGAAATTACAAATAAGTCCTCTAAGTACTTACTGATTTAAATCCATTTTGATTATAATCAGGGGAGGTAATCAGATATAAAATAATTCTGGAACCTACGAATTGATCTGACAGATTCGTCATGGAATACAAGATTTATTGTTGTTGAAGATATTTTGGAAGTTTGTATCAAATCAAACCATAAATGAAGTCTCTATATGGCTGCAAAAGCCAAAATAGCAACTTTTGGACCTTTAAGGGGCCATAACTCTGGAACCAGTGATGGAATCTGGCCAGTTTAAGAAAGGAACCAAGATCTTATGGTGATACAAGTTGTATGGAAGTTTGGTTAAAATAAAATCATAAATGAAGCTGCTATTTTGCTGACAAGGTCAAAATAGTAATAACTCTGGAACCCATTAAGGGATCTGGCCGGTTCAATAAAAGAACCGAGATCTTATGGTGACACAAGTTTTGTGCATGTTTGATTAAATTCAAATCATAAATGAAGCTGCTGTTGTGCAAACAAGGTCAAATAAGCTAATTCTGGCCCTTTCAGGGGCCATCAATTGGCAACCTATAAAGGTATTTGGCCAGTTCAAGAAAGGAACCAAGATCTTATGGTGATACAAGTTGTGTGCTAGTTTGGTTAAAATAAAATCATAAATGAAGCTGCAGTTGTGCAGACAAGGTCAAAATAGCTAATTCTGGCCCTTTCAGCGGCCATAACTCTGGAACCTATAATGGAATCTGGCCAGTTCAAGAAAGGAAGCAAGATCTTATGGTGATACAAATTGTGTGTAAGTTTGGTAAAAATCAAACCATAAATGAAGCTGCTATTGCAGGGCTCTCGCGAGTGGGCGACTTGAGCGAAATAGGTGCTTTGGAACTTCAAACTTCGCACAAATCTAACCTCAAAGCGAAATGCAAGTTGCCAAATTTTCTTTGATTTCCGCACTCGCTGATTACTGCTACCTGGACTGTTGACAGTTTGCACAGTGTCATAACGAGTGTTGAAATACACAAACACGCCGAAAGCATAATTTAAGCTCCGCCTACTTCAGGTACTTCCGAGATTTTCCCGAGAAGTGTGAAAGCGAATCAAATTATCCGATACACCTGTCGCCAATTAGCGCTGCGGTTATGTCTTTGACACTTCGCATTTAATTGTCAACATGTTCAAGAGCAAAAGAACAATGTTTTATACAGAAAGTAATGCTATTTAACCATGCGATTAATTGGAATATTGTACACAATTATTTGTTATCTGTGATAAAAAAACGACATGTAATGTATTAAGGTTTAGGAGTATATCACCAAAACACAGAAATATTTTATAAACGAACAACATCGTTACCAATATTTTACCTGACCATTACATGTTCTGCCGTACTGTCCCGTACTGAAAATATTCTGAAAAAGTTGTCCCCCTTTGAAAATGAATGCCATTTGTAAAGAAATAAAAATAAACAATCGTTGAAAACTGTGTTCCACCAAGTTATGTGAAATTTCAACACTCGCACGCTATTACAAATGCATCAAAACAAACATGTGTAACAGTTCCTTGAAAATCCATCGATGAATTGATTTGAATATGTATTTCTCATTTACACAGTTTACTTTCAGTTTTACTCGAATGAGATACTGACATTCACCGAGGTGGTGAATCGGTGTTAATAATTAAACAATTCATACAAGATTTAACCAAAATTAGGCAGGTTACATTTACAGCATCGGCTTGAATTTTGAAAATGACTTTTTTCAGAATTTTGTAATGAAACACTGTATGGGAAATGATCTAACTAAGAAAATGAATTGTCACATCAATGATATTTATCTAGAAACAAGAAAATCACAGCCACCTTTCGAATCACTCAACAGCATTGCGGTACTAGGAAAAGTCTTCCCACTTCTCCCTAAAGTCTCCCAACTTCTCCCTAAATCAGCTTGAGGGAGAAGTGATTTCTCCCAAAAGAATTGGACCTAGCTAGACCCCCTGTATTGTGCAGACAAGGTCAAAATAGCTAATAACCCAAGTTTGTTCAAATGGGGGCACTTGGCTAGAGCTAAAAATAGAAATACTTTTAAATGACTTCTTCTCATGAACCGCTTGATGGATCTTCATCAAACTTGGTCTGTAGCATCATCATATAGTCCTCTCCCAAATTTGTTCAAATGGGGGCACTTGGCCCCTTTTAGGGGCTGCTAGAGCTAAAAATAGAAATACCTTTAAACAACTTCTTATCATGAACCGCTTGATGGATCTTCATTAAACTTGGTCTGTAGCATCATTATATGGTCCTCTCCAGAGTTTATTCAAATTGGGGCACTTGGCCTCTTTTAGGGGCTGCTAGAGCTAAAAATAGAAAATACCTTTTAAACAACTTCTTATCATGAACCGCTTGATGGATCTTCATCAAACTTAGTCTGTAGCATAATTATATGGTCCTCTCCCAAATTTGTTCAAATGAGGGCACTTGGCTTCTATTAGGGGCCCCTAGAGCTAAAAATAGAAAAACCTTTTAATGTCTTTTTTAATTTTAAATAAAAAAAAAATAAATGATTCTTTTTAGCTTGACTTTTCGAAGAAAAAGTAGAGCTATTGCGCTCGCGTCGGCGTCGCCGTTGGTTAAAGTTTTTGATAAAGTCAAATATCTCTGTTACTATCAAAGATATTGACTTGAAACTTAAAATAGGTATTAACTATCAAAGTCTACACCAGGAGAAACAATCCCCATAACTCTGATTGAATTTTGACAGAATTATGCCCCTTTTTAACTTAGAATTTTTGGTTAAAGTTTTTGATTAAGTCAAATGTCTTTGTTACTGTCAAAGCTATTGACTTTAAACTTAAAATACTTATTTGCCATCAAAATCTACACCAGGAGAAACAATCCCCATAACTCTGATTGAATTTTGACAGAATTATGCCCCTTCTTAACTTAGATTTTTTTGTTAAAATTTTTGATAAAGTCAAATATCTCTGTTACTATCAAAGCTATTGACTTGAAACTTAAAATAGGTATTTACTATCAAAGTCTACACCAGGAGAAACAATCCCCACAACTCTGATTGAATTTTGACAGAATTATGCCCCTTTTTAACTTAGAATTTTTGGTTAAAGGTTTTGATATTTATTAAAGTCAAATATCTCTGTTACTGTCAAAGCTATTGACTTGAAACTTAAAATACTTATTTACCATCAAAATCTACACCAGATGAATCAATCCCCATAACTCTGATTTGCATTTTGACAGAGTTATGCCCCGTTTTAACTTGGAATTTTTTTTACTGGCAAAGCTCTAATTCAGAGTCACGCACTGAGAAAAGTCCAGCGCGCTGTCTTACGGACAGCTCTTGTTTAGCTCACCTGTCACATAGTGACAAAGTGAGCTTTTGTAATCACCCTTCGTCCGTCGTCTGTCCGTCCATCCATGCGTCCGTCAACAATTTCTTGTCTGCACGATATTGGTTTCATTTATGATTTTATTTTAACCAAACTTGCACACAACTTGTATCACCATAAGATCTCGGTTCATTTTTTGAACCGGCCAGATCCCTTAATGGGTTCCAGAGTTATGGCCCATGAAAGGGCCAAATATAGCTATTTTGACCTTGTCTGCACAATAGCAGCTTTATTTATAATTTGATTTTTACCAAACTTGCACACAACTTGTATCACCATAAGATCTTGCTTCCTTTGTTGAACTGGCCAGATTCCATTATGGGTTCCAGAGTTATGGCCCCTGAAAGGCCCAAAATTAGCTATTTTGACCTTGTCTGTACAATAGCAGCTTTGTTTATTATTTGATTTTTACCAAACTTGCACACAACTTGTACCACCATAAGATCTTGCTTCCTTTCTGGAACTGGCCAGATTCCATTATGGTTTCAAGAGTTATGGCCCCCGAAGGGGTCAAAATTAGCTATTTTGACCTTGTCTGCACAATAGCAGCTTCATGTATGATTTGATTTTAACCAAACTTGCATAAAACTTGTATCACCATAAGATCTTGGTTCCTTTCTTGAACCGGCCAGATCCCTTAATGGGTTCCAGAGTTATGGCCCCTGATAGGGCTGGAATTAGTTATTTTGACCTTGTCTGCACAATAGCAGCTTCATTTATGATTTGAATTTAATCAGACTTGCACAAAACTTGTGTCACATTAAGATCTCGGTTCTTTCTTAAACTGGCCAGATCCCTTAATGGGTTCCAGAGGTATTGGCTATTTTGACTTTGTCTGCACAATAGCAGCTTCATTTATGATTTGATTTTACCCAAACTTGCACACAATTTGTATCACCATAAAATCTCGATTCCTTTTTATATGCCCACAGGGACGTATTATGTTATCGCCTTTGTGTCCATCTTCTGTCTGTGTGTTGGTTAGCAATTTCCCTTCCGCTCTGTAACTCTTGAACCCCTTGATGGATTTCAGAGAAACCTGACACAAATGTTCACCTCATTGAATCGATGTGTAGAGCGCATGTTTCGGATGGCTCACTTCAATGTCAAGGTCACACTTAGGGGTCAAAGGTCATATGACTGTTTTGTGTGAAAATTGGTTATTTTGACCTTGTCTGCACAATAGCAGCTTCATTTATGATTTGATTTTAACCAAACTTGCACACGACTTGTATCACCATAAAATCTCGATTCCTTTTTATACGCCCACAGGGACATATTATGTTATCGCCTCTGTATCCATCTGTCTGTCTGTGTGTTGGTTAGCAATTTCCCTTCCGCTCTGTAACTCTTGAACCCCTTGATGGATTTCAAAGAAACCTGACACAAATGTTCACCTCATTGAATCGATATGTAGAGCGCATGTTTCTGATGGCTCACTTCAATGTCAAGGTCACACTTAGGGGTCAAAGGTCATATGACTTTGTTTTGTGTGAATATTGCTCTGCATTTGCGTTGCATTGCTCTTGTTTTTATTAGCTCACCTGTCACATAGTGAAAAGGTGAGCTTTTGTGATCACCCTTCGTCCGTCGTCGGTCCGTGCGTCCGTCTGTGCGTGCGTCAACAATTTCTTGTCTGCATGATAGTGGTTTAATTTATGATTTTATTTTGACCAAACTTGCACACAACTTGTATCACCATAGATTAGCTATTTTGACCTTGTCTGCACAATAGCAGCTTTATTTATAATATGATTTTTACCAAACTGGCACACAACTTGTATCACCATAAGATCTTGGTTCCTTTCTTGAACTGGCCAGATTCCGTTATGGGTTTAAGAGTTATGGCCCCTGAAAGGGCCAGAATTAGCTATTTTGACCTTGTTTGCACAATAGCAGCTTCATTCATGATTTGATTTCAACCAGACTTGCACACAACTTGTATCACCATAAGATCTTGGTTCCTTTTTTGAACTGGCGAGATTCCTTTATGGGTTCCAGAGTTATGGCTCCTGAAAGCCAGAATCAGCTATTTTGACCTTGTCTGCACAATAGCAGCTTCATTTATGATTTGAATTTAATCAATCTTGCACAAAACTTGTGTCACCATAAGATCTCGGTTCATTTTTAAAACCGGCCAGATCCCTTAATGGGTTCCAGAGTTACGGCCCCTGAAAGGGCCAAAATTAGCTATTTTGACCTTGTCTGCACAATAGCAGCTTCATTTATGATTTGATTTTAACCAAACTTGCACACAACTTGTACTACCACAAGATCTTGGTTCCTTTCTTGAACTGGCCAGATTCCATTATGGGTTCCAGAGTTATGGCCCCTTAAAGGTCCAAAATTGGCTATTTTGGCTTTTGCAGCCATATAGAGACTTCATTTATGGTTTTATTTGATACAAACTTCCAAAATATCTTCAACAACAATAAATCTTGGATTCCATGACAGATCAGATCCAATCGTAGGTTCCAGAGTTATTTTATATCTGATTACCTCCCCTGATTGTAATCAAAATGGATTTATATCAGTAAGTGCTTATAGGACTTATTTGAAATTTCATTATTGTCATTAGTTGGACTGAGCCAATCAGGGTAGATAACTATGGACTGATTTTATGTCCAATTACCTCCCTTTATTTCAAATTAAAATGGGTATATCTCCGTAACTAATGAAGATACTGATCTGAAATTCCATTTATGTTAACAGATTTATTTGGCAGATCCTTCTTTTGTTCACTTGCAATATTTTTTTTTTAATTACTTCCCTTTTACGTTACTATAAATAGCTTATTTTTAGTAACTTTTTTATTATTGGTTGTAGGGAAAAACCGAGACCACTTTTCTGTGGTATGGCATGGATGGTACCTCTAATTTTTAGGTGTATTTTGACATATCTGTACCTTGTAAGAATTTTTTTTTTCTTTTTGGTTAAATTTCTTCCATTTGTTGTTCCTGTCCTTTGGACTTAGATATTTTTTCTGAGGACCTTCTTGTCCTCAAGTGCAATGATAACAGGTGAGTGATATAGGGCCATCATGGCCCTCTTGTTTGGCAGATCCTTCTTTTGTTCGGTTACAATAATTTTTTTTAATTACTTCCCTTTTATGCTACTATAAATAGCTTATTTAGTAACTTTTTTATTATTGGCCGTAGGAAAAAACCAAGACCACTTTTCTGTGGTACAACATGGATGGTACCTCCAATTTTAAGTGTATTTTGACATATCGGTACCTTGTAAGAATTCTTTCTTTTTGCCTTTGGTTAAAGCAATGGTACTCAGGTGAGTGATATAGGGCCATCATGGCCCTCTTGTTTAAGTTTAATACTTTGTCATAAGCAAGATCTAATTAGGTCAAAGTCTGCCTCAGGTGAGCGAATTAGGCCCATTTGGTCCTCTTTTCTTTTATACTTTTGTTATTAGTATGTACACATACTGTATCGGATCTGACCAAATAGTCGTGAATATGTTCAAGAATAACCAACAAATAAACAAAAACCTTTTGCCTATTTCAAACCGAAAGTATGTTTTCCGACTGCCTACGAACCTGGCGCGCATCTTCGGATTTTTTCGGAAGAATGCTCCGAAACGAGGCTATAATTTACGATAACGTGATGTTTACAAACATAGCATAGGGAATTCAACATTTTTGTAACTCACAAAAACTTCATGAAAATCATTCTTATAAAACAGGTAATGCTGGCTTGTCTCAACGGGCCAGTATTACGATAGGATTTTACTATTAAGCCTACCTAAAAGGCAGAACATCTCCTAAACCTGGCTGTCAGCTTTTTACTTTCATTACAAATGCAAGCCAGCAACCAAGAAAACAAAATAGCATTTCCTTTACGAGAAGTGTCCAATCGAAAGCAGGCTTACAAAAAGTGACAAATCGAAAGCTGGTTTACGAAAAAGTCATGTAATCCACATAGGCCGGAACCATCTTATATTAATAAACACAATGAAGCTCAATGACACGCAAAGGACCAATCTATGCAAGTAGAAAATGCATCGATTGCCTGTCCCTTATTGAAGTTGTTGAAATTATGCAGAAAGATTCAGATTGCTCCTTTTCTGGAAAAAATGAATGAATATATGCCTCAGAACTATGTAGACAAGATCTGAAATAGTAATAAGGCAAAATTTCAAGGCGTTATCAACACAGAATACAGTACCCTTCGTTCCTTTTCGGTTCTTCTTGTTTAATTTTTCGTTTTTTCCCTTCCTTCCATTTCGGCTCTTCTCATTAAATTTTTTGGTTTTTGCAACTCTCTACACTTGAGGTTCCCGCAAAAACCTGTAGATGTGCAAGACATAATTTCTCATTGCCATAGCTGTAACTTATATTACGCTATATGATATCCATCGCCATGAATGTACAAGAGAGAGGAAGTTGGTTTTCTTTTTAATGCTAAGCAAAAAGCAAGGGAATTTCTGGTAAAATGCTCACGTTCAGGCATTGAACACATAACCTGTGTACCCACAATAAACGTTCTACCACTGACCTATCAAGGCATCACAGACCCTATAATTTTCACTGGCATATCACTGTGCTTCATAACTGCCCTGTTAGAACAAGAGCTAAGCGAGCCACTTTCTAGCTTTTTTAAAAGCTAAACTTGTATACAATTATACTACAAGTTTTCGGGTGGACAATTTAGGCCCTTCCTGAATAAATGTGTTTTCACAACTTGATCTGCAAACTTATTTAGTCAGTCTCTTTTCAGAATAGTTTTAAGAATATAGATGAATAGTATCTTACACTTTAGAAACAAAATGTGATTGAATTTTACCTACAAACACTGATTTATGTACATATTGCTACATTAATTCAATAAAATTTTATAAACTAAACACATTGTCTTGGCCTAATACATGTCACTGTCAATTTAAAACTAAAAGCTTGTATGTCTCATATTTTTCATGCAAACCATGTATAACTACTATCGTGGAAATAAACAAAAAATACAGTTATTTTGTGGAGTGTCTTTAAACGGACATTCGTTTGAATTAATTATAAAATCATATGATCCCGAAGAATCTCCGATCGGTTACGGAAAAACAATAAACACGAAAGTAGGACAAAATGACCAGCCATGTCAGTCTAAGAAAATACAAAAAAAATCATTTGTTACCCTGCACATGTTTTAACTTGAAAGGAATATTGCATGGCTATCGTAATGTTTAGATGTATATTTCAAAATTTGTAGTCTTTTTTAAAGATTTATGCTTTTTAGCTCGACTATACGAAGTATAAGGAGAGCTATCCTACTCGCCCCAGCGTCAGCGTCGGCGCCTTTCCGCATCCCCACCTTGGTTAAAGTTTTGGTGCACTTTCTCTTTTTTCAACTTATCTCTGTAATTACTTGATGGATTTGATTCAAACTTGAAATACTTATTCCTCATCATCATCCACATCATCTGACATAAGGGCCATAAGTCTGGCACCAATATTTCATGAATTATCCCCCCTTTTCACTTAGATTTTCAGGTTAAAGTTTTGATGCACTTTCACTCTATCTCTGTTATTACTGAATGGATTTGATTCAAACTTGTTCAACATCATCACCCACATCATATGACACAAGGTGCATAACTCTGGCTCCATTTTTTCATGAATTATTCCCCCTTTTTACTTAGAATTTCAGGTTAAAGTTTTGGTGCACTTTCACTCTACCTCTGTTATTACTGAATGGATTTGATTCAAACTTAAAATAGTTGTTCAGCATCATCACCCACATCATATGACACAAGATGCATAACTCTGGCACAATTTTTCATGAATTATTCCCCTTTTTACTTAGAATTTCAGGTTAAAGTTTTATGCACTTTCACTCTATCTCTGTTATTACTGAATGGATTTGATTCAAACTTAAAATAGTTGTTCAACATCATCATCCACATCATCTGACATAAGGGCAATAACTCTGGCACCAATATTTCATGAATTATCCCCCGTTTTCACTTAGATTTTTAGGTTAAAGTTTTGATGCACTTTCACTGTGTCTCTGTTATTACTGAATGGATTTGATTCAAACTTAAAATAGTTGTTCAACATCATCACCCACACTATATGACACAAGCTGCATAACTCTGGCACCAATATTTAATGAATTATGCCCCTTTTTGCTTAGGATATACTTATATAGTGTTTTGATACATTTTATCTTTACCTCTCTTATTACATTAAGTTGATATTTTTGACATAGACTCAGGCTATTGTGCAATATCTTCATCCACAATTGGAGTCATTAAACACTCCAGTGACAGCTCTAGTTTCCTCAGATGTGCCCAGTTTCACTATCCAGCATTGAAATAGTTTAGCGCACTGTCTCCTGTGACAGCTCTTGTTTATTTGGTACCTTTAAAACTAAAGATTTTTATATGAAACCTAGTTTAATTATGACGAGTTGTTTTGGGAATAAGCAAATTCTTCAGTTTAGTTTCAGTGCCTGCAGCAGCAAATTTGACAAATTCCCTTCTAGTTGGGGACTTTTATTGCTGGACAATATAATCTTGATGATGAATTAAACTTCTATCTTTTTCAGAATGTTGATACATCCAATTTTTCTGTTTGTATAAAAAGTGTATAAAAAAATAGTTTCACATATAAGAATAGTTTGCCAGGCAGCCAGTCTATATATCAGGTTCTGCGTTCCCTAATATATATACCGGTAAGATTTGATGACAGACAAGTTTATTTATATCAGTGGTATGTGATTAATGAAAGACAAGTGATATGTGTCCTGTGTCCTTGATGCTCTCAGTTTTATTTAAATATTTGTTAAATATCTTAATAATCATTTTATTTTGACCTCTATATAGTGATAAGGATGTGAACATTCCTGTGTGTAGCTTTATTCCCAGTGTGTGTGTGTGTGCCTACGTGCATTTAACCATGCTTCAGTTTTTGCCTACGTGTGTGTATAAAGACAGAATTTATTGCTGACTTTTGTGTATCCTACCTCCTGGCTATTGCAACATTATTGTCTCTGTACTTGATAAACCCAGGTATATTTGTATTTGACCCCAAGTATATAAAAAGTGATTTCCTGCATGTAATTTGTAAGTCTTTGGTTATTTGAACATTATATATACTGAACCAACAAATTTATCCTAAGATTGAATATTTTTTTCATTTTTTTTTTTCATTAGTTTAAAGTGTGCAGTTTATGTTTATTCTTCTTGTTCTGTTTTACCAGTTTCTTTTACCGCTCAGTTTTCTATATCAACAGCTTTCACAAGAGTAATTAAGTCTTAGTATTCACTATCTACTGCTGTTCTGTATGTCAGAGTCTGATTTGATTATTGGGAACTACATCAAGAGCTGGCAAGCAAGTGCGGTTTGTGTAGGAAGTATTGGTAAATATATAGCTGTTGTACATTTATTCCGATTATCCTGAATTCCTAGAGAACATTTTTCCTATAGCTTGTAACAACTTGGAAAGAAAATGGCCGCCATGCTTACCTTATGATCTGTTAAAGTGTCTGAAGTGTGGGTGTTACTGTTTTCTTGTTCTATTGTAAAAAAGGTTGGTGAAGATTTATTTTCATTGATTGCTTTTTTCCTTTTTTTGATGAAAAACATGTAGAATACTGTAATACTATGCCAGTTTACAAATATTGTTGTTTTTCCATACTGTCTTTCACCTTGACTTTAGATTACTATAATGTGTCATGTCCGTTGACCAGAATTTCTATTTTAATAAATACTAATCTTTGTCTATTGAGATGAAAGTTGTAAAGAAAACAGTAGTCCAAAAATATATTATTGAGTCAACAGCAAGAGTTATTTTCATAATATGGATAAGTGGTAATCCAGGAGCTGATCCAGGATTTTGGGTTAGAAGGTTGGCCTGACCTTCTTGTACTTACAATGTTTATTATACAAAGAGAGTTAAATGTGAGTTTTGCAGTGTTCACTTCCTGTTGAATAAATAATACTTTTGTTTGTTGCCAGGATCATTACAAATGGTTGAACTGTAATAATGATTTCGAGCGGAAGCAAAACATTTTAAACTTACAATTTTTGATAGGAATATCACTACTGTGGTATTAGCAAAGCATGTGTTATGCTATTAAGTTGCACTGAAATATTTATAAGGAGCATGTGATAGAGGAACAAGCATATATACAGGAATATTGGTATGAATTATAATTATTGATGATGTGCAAGAGAAGCAAGGAGAAAATTTGTCATGTCTTTAGCTTTCAATTGCTGAAAAAACTTAAATTTATATGCTTGGCAGATTTTAGGTTTTGGAATGGGGTGGGGGATGAGCACAATGGGTATGACTCTCCGCACTGAATCCAATAGTGGTAACCCGAAAGTGTTTGAAATAAGATTAATCAAATTTTAATCTTGCTGATAATGCATTCAAATGCGATTTAAATTGTTAACCTTTAAGCGCTTTAACATTGCATGTGAGGGAATTTATTTAATCTTAACATTTTTTGACATATTTTAAAGTATTAATTTAAGTACACTGACCTTAAAGGTGATTGTTTTCAGACTTTGGTTAAGTACCCGGTAATGAATTTGTTTGGAACTTTAACATTGTGATCATTTACAATTACTTGTTCTAAATGAGTTTTCACTGTAAACTTTGATTTTCTCATCCAGGTTGCCCAATCAAATATTGCCTAACGAAGATATACAACCTAGTGTATTATATTTAAAAAAGATTTTTGGTATTAATTATACATTTAGACGGAAAAGTTTGTAAAAATATTATTACCTCATTTGGTTCTCCCAACATGAATCGAATGCAAATGTCAAACTAGCGATTGTGTACTGTGAAATCATTTCAATTCGCTGGCATGAAATTTCGCGCAAACGTGAAGAAGGACTGTTTCGCGCGGGCTTAAATTCGCGCATTTTCAACTTTAGAAAGGAAAAATATAATCAAAAAATAATAATAGCGCGGTCTTAAATTCGCGCGTCGGTCCTAGCGCGAAATACGCGAAAATTCGTCCTACGCGAATAAAAATGATTTCACAGTATTATATTATTGAAAGTAATGAATATCAAGAGGTAATAGTGACATGTAAAATTTTATTAGCTCGACTATTCATAGAATAGTAGAGCTATTGGACTCGCCCATGCGTCGGCATCCGCGTCGGCGTCCCGATTTGGTTAAGTTTTTTTATGTAAGCTGGTATCTCAGCAACCACTTGTGGGAATGGATTGAAACTTCACACACTAGTTCACTGTCATGATATGACATGCAGTGCAAAGGGTCAATAACTCTATTTTGCTTTTTTACAAAATTATGCCCCTTTTTCGACTTAGAATTTTTTGGTTAAGGTTTTGTATGTAAGCTGGTATCTCAGTACTCACTAATGGGAATGGATTGAAACTTCACACACTTGTTCACTGTCATGATCTGACATGCACAAAGCAGGTCCCATAACTTTATTTTGCTTTTTTACAAAATTATGCCCCTTTTTCAGCATAGAAATTTTTGGTTAAGTTTTTGTTTGTAAGCTGGTATCTCAGTATCCACTAATGGGAAAGGATTGAAACTTCACACACTAGTTCACTGTCATGATATTACATGCAGTGCAAAGGGTCAATAACTCAACTTTGCATTTTACAAAATTATGCCCCTTTTTGAACTTAGGAGTTTTTGGGTTAAATTCTTATATGTAAGCTGGTATCTCAGTACCCACTAATGGCAATGGATTGAAACTTCATACACTTGTCCACTGTCATGAGCTGATAAGCACTATGCAGGTTCCATAATCCTATTTTACTTTTTTACTAAATTATGCCCCTTTTTCGACTTTCTTATTCATTCAAGCGACAAGGCTGTTAAATAGTCGAGCGTTGCTGTCCTCCGACAGCTCTGGTTGTAAATTAGATGGGTTGAAGGGGTACAAATTAAATTGGTAAAATGGATTAAATGTATTTTAGCTCGACTATTCGAAGAATAGAGGAGCTATCCTACTCGCCCCGGCATCGGCGTGAGTGTTAGCGTGAGCGTCACACAAATGTTAAAGTTTGCGTACCACCCCAAATATTTTCAAAGTTAATTGAGTTATTGCTTTGATATTTTGCATACTTGTTTACCATCATGACCCCAGTCTGTAAAAAGGAAGAGGCAACTCTGTCAAGCATTTTGACTGAATTATGGCCCCTTTTCGACTTAGAATATGCTTATTGTAATGTTATAGTTTTACTCATAGCTTATATTATACTATCAAGCACTGAGAATAGTCGAGCGCGCTGTCATTTCTTTCAGGTGCAAATATAAACCTTTAAAATGCCAAATCAGCTCATTTAATGACATGATATCTGACATTATATTATAAGCCTTTCTGCATTATTTAGAAGTACTTAACTATTTCATATTAGATCGCCATATTGATGACGTCATTTCTGGATCCAGTTGCAGTCGCCAAAAGAGATAGATATATATTGTTTTTGTCTTAGACCAAAGATGATTTGGTATATGTGGCTACAGTTCTGAGGGGTTACAAACAGCAGTGCACTAACTATAACAGAGAAAACGAAAGTCATAAAGTGTTGCTTAAATGTGATTGATCACCAGTGGTTTGGGAGACATATTGATTTACTCCAGTCAGTGTGTGTGTGTCTGTCTGTCACAAATCTTGTCCGCACTCTTAAGTCGAACATTTCTCATTCGATCTTCACCAAACTTGAACAAAATGTGTTTGACCGTAAGACCTTGGCCAGATTCAATAACTAGCCAAATAGATCCAGGCACTTTGGAGTTATGGCCCTTGAATTACTGAAAATCAGCCTTTTTACTCTTGTCTGCACTCTAAGTGGAACATTTCTCATCTGATCATCACCAGACTTGAACAAAATGTGTTTGACCATAAGTCCTCGGCCAAGTTTGATAACTAGTCAAATCAGCCTAGGCACTTTGGAATTATAGCCCGTGAATTACCGAAAATCGGCCTTTTTACTCTTGTCAGCGCTCAAAGTCAACATTGCTTATCCGATCCTCACCAAACTTGAACCAAATGTTTTTGACCATAACTCCTCGACCAAGTTCATTAACTAGTCAAATCGCCCGAGGCACTTCAGAATTATGGCCCTTGAATTACCCAAAATCAGCTTTTTTACTCTTCAAAGGTATATTTGTAGTGAGTAAACAGTATATAAAGAATGACTTGCTATTTAGATGATATTAGGCAGTTGTGGGAGACAACTATTGCCATTTCTCAAAAGAAGCTCAAGTTAATTTTAGTGTTAAAGCTGTGATAGTACAGGTAAGTAGAAGCAATTTTGTGAGTGTGGGTTTGGTATCTGTTTGAGTCACACTTCTGTACATTTTCATCTTTAACAGCATTATGTACATGCATACCTTCTTATGAGATATAGATAAAATGAAATAATATGGAAGTCTGTTGCACATTACAATAACTTTTTTCAGATAAATATAAAATATTTTATAGAATACACAATCAATGTGCTGTATACACTGCAGATAAGATAAGTTATATTTGTATCTAATCCTTGGCTAGAAAAGTTTGTACTCGGGAATGTACTGACACAGCTGGTGAAAATTACCACTAGTGATCAATGCATTAGGAATGGCATTTTGCATGAAAATGAAATTTATCTTTACACGACAATGGACAGTTCCAGTTTTTGTTGATAAATTTCATCTAACTCCTCCCTCTATTGTTATTCTATTCATGCCAAGGTCAAGTGCTCACAAACGGTATCACAAACAAAACCCAGGTGGTCTATTGTGTAAACTAGATGAGTCGTATTTGACAGTCCTGATTGGACAGTCTGTTTTATGTAAACATGAATGATTGGCAGTTTTGGATCTGTCCATAATAATGGGAATATATAATTACATGATCACATTTAAAAAAAAAATGAATATGGTTACATCTCAGAAAATTTCACTGAAAAAAATGAGTCGTTGAAGTATTGAACCCCAGCCTCCTATGTGACAAGCCACCACGGAACCACTACACCAGTCTGAGTAGTTATATCTAGTAGCGGATCTAATCTAAATAAGGCAAAGCAAATCATGCTGATTTCCCCACTGAATTGAATTCTTAAATGTAATAATCAGACTAAAATGTAAGGATATTAACCTCTGGCCTGCTGGCTGCAAGTGATTCTGCCTTTGCGGCATCAACCTGAACATCCGTGCAGACAGATCATGGTCTGGGCTGTTTGCTATTCAGTCAGTAAATTTTCAGTGAACTTCAAATAATATGTGGTACTGCCCAAATTGAATGATGGCCCAGTTCATTTTAGATTTGTCAGGGTAAAGGTTAATATTAATCTGTTTAGTCTTCCATACATGTCCAAATAAACTGGGCTGTTTCCATCTCACTTTTGACAGATGAGTATATAATATACATTAATAGTAAACTTGTCCCAGTAATGTCCCATGTTAGCAGGTACTAAGGCAAGCTATAAAACCACATTTTTAAGTACCTTTGTAGTCTGGCTATCGACTAGATAATCTTTTTAAATTTTTTAGATAATTTCTCTTAAATATTCTGACCAATGATTATCTAGTGTTTTGAGAAGAAAAGAGACATAATTATACAAAATTTGAATAGCATCTGTGAACAAAACACAGGGTCTGAGCACAGACTATAGTACCTTTGTAGATCTAAGAGCCTTTGAGGGTTACAAGTTCTCAAGGAAAGGTTAGATTTATTTAAGGCAAACAATGCAGAAAAAATGATGGCATCAAGTGCCTTAATCCTACAGTCATGACTCTATTTCTAAAATGGACTGGTCCATCATTCAATTTGGGCAATACTATTTATCATTTGAAGGGGTGTTTACTGAAAATTTACTGACTGAATAGCGAACAGTGCAGACCATGATCAGACTGCACAGATGTGCAGGCTGATCTTGGTCTGCACTGGTCGCAAAGGCAGAATGAATTGCCGCAAGCAGGCTAAAGGTTAATCCTACAGTTATGACATCTATTTCTTTGTAAAGAATATCTGACATTTGATAATAAATGGGTAAAATGATAAAAAAAATCCGTGATAAAACCATTAATAAGTTCATATTCCATAAATGGCAGTGACAGTTAACAAATATTTTACTTGTGAAAGCCTTGTCTTACCAGTTTTGAGGTAATAACTGAACTGGTTGTCAAACAAGTTTTGAACCTCTCTGTGGTCAGTTGGTGAAATTAATTCTTATAATATGGATCAGCCATTCAATACTGGTTTAACCGGTAAGACTATTATTTAACTTCGCTGTTAAGTAGAAAAAAGTTTAAGGTTATTGTAATGTCTAATCTAGAGTTTTTTGTAATTTTAATAACAGTTTGTAAAAATTTTAACAGTTGTAGAAAGATGTCATACTGATAGAAATGACTAGGACAATTCCTAATGTAAGATTGCATTATGAAAAATTAAATTGAAGGAACTATTACTTTGCATATTTGGATCAAATTTTATCTCTGATTATGACATAATTATTAAAAATTTTGAATAATTTCATGTGAAAGCATTTTAGTCGGACTGTTCAAAGCATGGAGTCAGCAATGGCAGTGTCCCACCTTGGTTGAAGATGTTTTGCATGTGAGGCTATTATGTTAAGCCGTAACTTCTGTTCAGTGTTGTAACAGTTTAAATTACAGAACTTCATTAAACCTGACTTTTTTTGCTATGAAATAATGTATAAATCTTTCTATAGAAAAAACATCTTATTGGAGTTAAATCTAACAGACATACATTGTAAAATTAAGAAGAAAAAGGAGAATATAACATCACATTTTGAATTCCCTCTATTTGTGTTGAAAATTAAGTATATTTTGGGTTTGGCCTAACAATACTTTTGTATTTAAATTAACAGCCTTTTTTCTATGAATATATCTCCAACAGGTTATACGAGTATGTGTTTTGTAACACTATAGACCATAGTTCATAAAACACTTTGCACCAGATATAATGTCCAAAAATACCTTGATTAAATCATGATATAAAAGAGAATAAGGTTAGTGGAACACACAGTCAAGACGGGTCAGGTTTCAAAAATTTCATTATAATACCGACTATTAAAAATCATGTCAGATATTCAATTTCAACTTCCATCTACTTTGGTAATTTACATATATTCTGTTAGAGATTTATTTAAGGAACAAAAAAACCCATCACATAGAGTACGAGCCCTGCTAGAAACACAGTTTGTTGTTTTTAGCTCATCTGATTTTTTGAAAAAAAATGATGAGTTATTGTCATCACTTGAGCGGTTGTCGGCTGTCGGCGTCGGCGTCGTTGTCGGCGTCGGCGTCGGCGTCGGCTGGCTGCATCGGCGTTGCCTGGTTCAAGTTTTATGTTTGGTCAGCTTTTCTCCTAAACTATCAAAGCTATTGCTTTGAAACTTGGAATACTTGTTCCCATCATTAGCTGACCCTGTATAGCAAGAAACATAACTCCATCTTGCTTTTTGCAAGATTTTTGGCCCCTTTTTACTTAGAAATATCAGATTTCTTGGTTAAGTTTTATGTTTAGGCTAACTTTTCCCTAAACTATCAAAGCTATTGCTTTGAAACTTGGAATACTTGTTCACATCATAAGCAGACCTTTGTACATCAAGAAACATAACTCCATCTTGCTTTTTGCAAGATTTATTGCCCTTTTGGACTTAGAAAATCAGTTTTCTTGGTTAAGTTTTATGTTTAGGTCAGCTTTATCTAAAACTATCAAAGCTATTGCTTTAAACTTGCAACTCTTGTTCACCATTCTAAGTTGACCTGTCAGCAAGAAACATAACTGTCCTGCTTTTTGCAGATTTATGGCCCCTTTTGGACTTAGAAAATATCAGATTCTTGGTTAAGTTTTATGTTTAGGTCACTTTTTTCTAAAACTATCTAAGCTATGGTTTGAAACTTCAACACTTGTTCACCATCATAAGCTGACCCTGTTCAGCAAGCAACATAATCATCCTGCTTTTTGCAATAATTATTGCCCTTTGGACTTAGAAAATCATTTTTTGGGTTTGAGTATTATGTTTAAGTCAACTTTTCTCATAAAACTATCAAAGCTATTGCTTAAAATTGCAACAGTTTTTCACCATCATAAGTGGACACTGTACATCAAGAAAACATATTTCTATCCTGCTTTTTGCAAGAATGATGGCCCTTTTTAGACTTAGAAAATCATGGGTATACAATATTTCTATTGCACAAAAAAAATCAGATGAGCGTCAGCACCCGCAAGGCGGTGCTCTTGTTATAAAAAGTATTGTAATTACTCCAGTTACGAAAGTACTGAAAAAGTTTTGTTTTGATTTAATATAATTTCCAGTTGTTTCAACCAAACCAGAAGGCATTAGGTCATTAAATTTTATTTTCAATCTGTCTTGGTTGCACAACCAAGATAGGCAAAGGGAGGTTATAGTAATTATGTCTCCCACCACACAATGGTGTGGGAGACATATTGATTTACTCCAGTCTGTGTGTGTCTGTCTGTCTGTCACAAAGCTTGTCACTCTAAGCCGAACATTTCTCATCCGATCTTCACCAAACTTGAACAAAATGTGTTTGACCATGAGACCTCGGCCAAGTTCGATAACTAGCCAAATCCGCCCAGGCACTTTTGAATTATGGCCCTTGAATTACTGATTGGGTCCACTCATCAAAGCCATCTAGAGAAACTAGACATTTTTCAATGGGGCAGTTGTGGGAGACATGCGCTTTTCTCAAAAGCATCTCTAGTTACTGTTATGAAATTGCATTTCTGATGATTGCTGCTAAATATGTTATGTTTGGTGTAATTCATTGACAAATATGATGCAATAGCACTGATATTTATTATGTTTATCAAATAAAGTATTCAATCAAACCAGTGAAAATCTACCAATTATTAAACCCTGATAGCCCATATAAGTGTAAATAAGCGTTTCAGTTTTAAACAAATACCTTCTATGATCAAAATCTAATTAACCACGTTTAAAGACTACTTGTATAATAATTAATTGTTACGACTGACCTTAATAGATCAGATTTTAAAAAAATCAATCCGATCATTGCTGAGATTACAAACGAAATGTGAATGGTTTATAGTTTACATTATAACCTAAACTAAATATTTGGCAGTTGATCAGTTAACTAATTCATGTATATATGCAATATACTTAGCGTTTAAATATCAAACACAGTTGCTAAAGGAATTCATACCCTCGCAGACTTGTTTTACAACGTTTCTCTTCCTTTGTTGCGAAATTCTTTGCAGATATTGATTTAATTATGCAGAGGAGTAGCACGTCGGATTCGGGATTCAAAGGTTTGGGTTTTTGTCTAGATTAAATCATTATTTAAAGCACTTATTATAAAAATGTAACTCAGTAGACAGTGTCTAAAAAGGATTAATTGTATCTATTGGTAAAATGTTAATCTTTGTACACGGGTATTTATGTATTGATTCAGATATTTAGTTACACTGAAAAGGTTGAAAATGTATTGTTTATTGTCATGCATGCAGTATCAAAAATTATGCATGAACAAATTTCTTCATTTTATTGATTCTGGGTGGGCACATCGGAGATATTTTTGTGCCAGTCTCAGAAATAATGGAGAACAAAGTGCTGGCTATCACGCACAGTTAGAAATGATGCAAGTTTCCTTCATTTAACATCATAATCGAACTGATGCAATTCAGTTTTGTTACTGGCTTGATAGAAATATTCAGTAGATTGTTGTTTAGATAATCATTCAAGCTGTTCCCAAAAAAGCATTAGTTCAACTGATGCATTAAGATTGTCTGCTTATATAGCTGATACTAACTTTCATATAACCTTGAGAAATGAGCTATACCGCATGTCCAATTTCTGAGTAAGGTGGTAGCTAGGTAACAATACATACAGTGTGTCTTAACTGTTTGGGAATAAAGGTAAGAATACTTTATAATTTATGAAAGAGATAACATTATTTAAACTTGTCATTCTGTTGTCAAATTTTGAAAAATTTATCCATTTTTTTTTTTTATTTCAGATAATTTGTTATCTTGGATCTTGTCAAATTTGAAGTTTTAAACTGCTAGATTTATTGTGACATTAAGATGAATCTTAACTAGGTTTTAAAAGAAAGTAATATAAGCCAGATATATGTTTTACATACATTTAGAATTATTTTACTATCCTGATCAAGTGTTTAGTCACCAAGCGTATTTGATATTATGATAATAAAATTGACCTTTTGTAAAAAAAATACAAATAAAAGCAAATGTTTTTTTCGTTCAGAAATGTAATGTATGTCAATTATTGCATGATATATCAGTTAATTGTTCAGTCACTGCAGTTAGTCAGTTACCGTAGTTATTTTTGAAAGAAGTTATTATGTACCATAGTACATTGACCTGGTTTGAAAAGGCCTTTAAGTTTATTTTTATAAATTGAATGTGCATAATCTTCTATTACAGGAAATAAAAAATGTTTAAAGATAAGCTTGCCTTATCAAGATTAAATGCAGATTTTCCTGGTAATTTTTTGACTGTTTTGTTCATAGCTTTTATCTGGTATGACA
Organism: Mercenaria mercenaria; assembly: GCF_021730395.1. Lineage (NCBI taxonomy): Eukaryota > Metazoa > Mollusca > Bivalvia > Venerida > Veneridae > Mercenaria > Mercenaria mercenaria. The sequence goes on along the minus strand of NC_069366.1, from coordinate 22,913,365 downwards.
ATTATAGTTTATTATATATTTTTCTTTTTTTTCCAAGTATACAAAACTGGATATTAGGAAATAGCTTTTATTTTAGTGCAGTTCCAATGCATTAATGATACAGGTAGGCATGCAGTGCCATTTTCACCCTATTATTTTTATTTTGCTTTTAGAATAATTATCTTACAGAATATTGCGTCCCTGCAAAATTACAGTAAGAGCATATTGTCAAAATCCCCTTTATTGAGAACACCTGCTAATTATCACTACCTTTCACTTAATTATAACCAGAATGTAAAAAAACTTCTGTTCTATTCTGTTCTGTTATTAATTAACCAGGAAAATCCTGTTAAGGACATGGAATTAAAATAATTTAGCAGAAAATGTATGTAATTATACCTATTACATTGGGAATTTAGGAGAGGTCATCACTAGAGCGATTATTACTATGTTGGTACTATATTTTAGGGTCGTTCATTGCGAATTACATTCATACTGTGGTTTATAGCGGTATTTTGGTCGGCATGATATTTTTTAAGTCTAATTATAAGTGTACACTATATTGTACTTTAACGGGAATCTTGATTTGTAAGTCTCATTGACTTGGCAAATTATTATTTTTCAGCATCGATGGAAACAAGGTTTAAAATATTTATTGGAAGTACTTTGTTGAAATAATATTTGAATATTCTTACTTCCTAGTTTTACTGGATACTGACAGTAATATCCAAAATATTAGGCCATACCAAATTGATTAATAGTTCTTCGGAAAATTTTCAAAAAAAATAGGAGCGGGCGAGCGAAATTTTTATTTTATTTTTTTTTTTCTCAATTTTGATTTTTTCAGAGGCGGGTAGATTTTACATGGAGCGAGCGGGCTTTTTTTTATTTTTTTTTCCCACCTTGAACCCTTGAGGAGGCGGTTATGATTATATATAAAGTTAACATTTCTTTAGAAATAACACAGAAATCAAACATTTACAGTGTGGGTAACACTGTATATAGCTTTTCTATATGTTTTAAAGACTACATGAATGATTTTGCAAATAAATTCTTGCCAAAACTCACTGAATCACTTTATTTTTTTTTATTTTGTAATTTTAATTAGTAAGAAATGAGTGTCTTATTTTTAATTTTGATTTTTCTACATTAATCTGAAGACGTGCCTATTTAATGGCAAAGAATGAGGAATATTTAAGACAAAACAGGCACATGATTGTGTGGAATAACATTTCCTCTGAAACACAGTTAGATGGCTTTCACACATGAACAAATTGTGCCCCTAGTGGAACTCCAACCCATAGAGGTGACAGGGAAGTAATAAACCACTTGACCAGTGAGACCAAACGAAGTTGGGCATACAGATGCTTCAACATTGCTCGAATCCCTTTGGAATAATTTCTTAACGGATCATGATCAGGCTAGCTTAAGCTTTGTGGTAGAGATTCATTTCAGGCAAAAATAATAACAGACGGACAAAGAATGATCCCAATATGGCCACCCTTAAATGTGTTGTTGTTGTGCCTTGACTGAACTTGAAATTTAGAGTTGGGGAAGTCTGTTTTTTTTCAGTTTCTTTCGTTCAATCAATTTACAGCCAATTTTAAATATATCCTGGCGTCATGTGTACAAACAGGCAAAACTGGGGTTACAAAAGGACAGATTTTGTTTGAAATTATTTTCATATTAACACTACTTATTTGAAAAGCTAAACAATTTTTAAATTGACTAAATGCGTTTTGATAGAATATCTGACTGCTGTACTAAAGAAGTTACGTTCAAACAGATTTGGGCCGAGACAATGTGATAGGTGGGTCAGGATCTGTGAACAAATATTTTTTCAAGATAGTAGTTGGCCTCAGCTTTGGGCTCCAGATCTAACATGCTGAATTAAACAACTGATAACAAATGGTTTGAAAACTTTATATCTGAACAATATTTCCAAATATTTTTAACTGCATCCCCGTGCACGTCTGACAAGTCGGGCTTCGTTCTTTTCACTGTATTGAACAAAAGTAGAATGTGCCTATTTCATTACCTACCGGCACATCGAAGGCCATGTGTGGCACTAACACAGACATTCCAGATTTAAAACAAATAATGAACAACACCATAATTCCTGACTTTTTGAGTTTGGATCATCAGCTACATGTATTACGGATGCATGAAATCCGATCAATATTCTTTTGACGCATTAAAACAGCGATAAAACCTGTTTTGCCGTTATAATTCCGGACCGCGTAATCGAAAAAAAAAAAATTTTTTTCGAAGATTTTTATGTACGTGCGGGCGAGTAATTTTTTTTTTTTTTTTCTCGGGAATGAAGCTATTGATGCGGTAGTTCCGACGAACGACATATCAATTTGGTATGGCCTTAGGGTAGTATTGTACAACTGTGAATTAATGCGCATACGTACTATATTTGAGTTTTACTTTCAGGTTCTGATTGTTCAGACATCAGCCATACCCAACTACCTGAGTATCAAGACGGTGTCAATATGAAAGATTTACTTGCCCTGAAAGACAAAAGTAAGTATAAATTAAGTATATTTTACTAGTCTGTAGGTTTATATAGCGCCCTTTTCATGATAAACAAAATCAGTGGCACTTTACTTAGGACAAAGGCACTCACTCAGTCTACTGGTAAAGACACGGACCGATCTGACCAGAGGGACTGAGCGAGAGAAAGCCCCCATAACAGAGAGAGAAATAATGTAGATCTATACAGCCGCCTTTTTGGCTAACTTAGCCTAGCTCTTGCGAATAGACAGTCTGGTTCTTGAACGTGCCTGCCAATACATGCGAAGCCATCTTTCCTCGAAAGAAAAATTAAAAGAACTTGTCCTAAAAAGACAAAGGTAAGTAAATTTAATATTGACAAGTGATTTACTAGCCCTAAAAGACAAAAGTAAGTATGAAGCTTATATGAAATATTACTCCTTACTCTTAAAAAACACAACAGTAAAACTCATGTCAGTGTGAAAAACCTGTTTGCTCTGGAAGACAGCTGTAAAACTTAATGTCAGTATGAAAATATGACTTGCTAGCAGTAAAACTTGTGTCATTATGAAATACCTGTTTTCTGTAAAAGACAGCAGTAAAAATCATGTCAGTATAATATGAGAAACCTGCTTGCTCTAACAGACATGTCAGTATAAAAAAATTTTAAGCAAGTATAGTGTCAGTGTGATTGGTCTTACTGTTCTAAAAGACGAAAACTAAACAAAATGGCGTCAGACTGAAAGGTCTTTTTGCCTTAAAAGACAAAACTAGGTACAGTTACAATAGTGAAAGTTCTGCTTGCTTGAAAGGACGAAAATTGGTGCAGTGTCAGTTTGTACTGCAAGTTGGGTAAATGTGAAGGGTATATATTCTTAAAGGCAAAAGTGGGTTCAGTGTGAAAGATCTTATGTCAGTATGAAACACCTGCTTAGTCCAAGGGGCCACCATGGCTGAGCGGTTAAGGTTGCTGACCTGATCACTTGCCCATCACCAGTGTGGGTTTGGAACACCTGGCTTGGGGTGTAGAAATCTTCATGTGAGGAAGCTATCTAGCCGGCTTTCGAAAGGTAGGTGGTTCTACCCAGGTGCTTGCCAGTGATGAAATAGTGACAGAGGGGCACCTTGGATTATCGATCACCATGTAAAGCTGGAAAGTCCCTATATGACCTATAATTATGCTGGTGTGATGTTAAAACCCAAGAATACAGTATTTGCTGAGATGGTTTGACAGGGAATGCATAATTATGTTCCATAAATCTATTTTGCATTTTCACAAAGTTATGTCAAAAACTGGAAAAGTCACCATGTGCCCTTAGTTGTGTCAGTGTGACAAAACAAAGCTACTCAGTCCAAGCATTTATGCAGTGTTAACAAGCTTTTCCTTTGTTTTCTGTCTCTCTGTATGATTATTAGTCATGTCTCGGCTTAACTTCAAACAATTTCAGGGATTTGAATGAAACTTTATGAAAAGCATGAAGTGCACTGCACAAAGAGTCATGTGTTGACTGACAAGGTCACAAATTAGGACCCTAATGTAAATGTAGGCACACCACTTGAGTGAACATGTATCCTGTTCATACAGGATACTAGAGGAGTACACAGAAAATATTGTAAATAGAAATACAGGATACTACAGTGGTATCATTAATTATTATTAAACTACAAGTTGGGAGTCGCAAAGTAGAGTAGGGTCTGGGGGTCCTCTCATGCTATAGAAAAAGTAGGCCGGGCTTCAGACCACTATAGCAGGGAGAAATCCCCATGCCCTAGCCCTTACAATGAAACCCCCAAATTACTAGAGAAATACATTGAATAAAGCAATGGTATTGTTACAACTCAAAACGCTTCATTTAGGAAAATTTAAACTTAAATTCAGCTGTAACTCACAGTTTATGTGCTGTTCATGAAGATCATGCGTTCTAAATTTATAAGCCATGCATTCTTCATTATAGAATAATGGATGGGTAATACAATTGTATTGACAATAATAAAAACCACAAACCACTTAAATCATATCTGCATTTTGCATATTTTGGTAATACGTCAATAGTGAATTTACATATGTTGATCAATAAGCAGTTTTTTCCTCTCCTTTGAATGTGTTTATTGTGGCGATATTTTTTAAAATATGTACTTTTGAGTGTTATTTTGTTAAGGTGTGGTAATGAATGTGTCTAGCCATTCAGTTACCATAAATTTATGATTATGTATATGACTGCTCTATTGGCTCCATTAAAGGTATTGTTACGTTTTGAGTTACATTATATGAACTAAATGTGTTTTTTGGAATACTATGATTGGATTTTCCTGTTTTAATTGATTTTATTTCAAATTCCAGTAGGTCTTGTTGATCAATATTAATAGCAGAGCTACTGGCGCCGCAAAGCGGCGCCATCAGCGTCGCATTACGGTTAGACGTATGAACAAGAAAACGAATAGAGAGATCTAAATGTGTATACTATCGAGGTGAAAATTCGGTGTTGTTCGGATTTTTTCATGTGCTCTATGCACATAGTAATTAATCAGTAAAGACGTCAGTAGACGCTTACTGTTTACGGTTGACAAAAGCGTCTCGCTTACTGCTTTGAATATTGAATAAAAATGTAAATGCGCGTTTGATAATAAAAATTTAGAGCTTAAAACATTTTGTAGGAAGAAAAAAGAAATAAAATAGAAAAAATCTACAATATTTTCATATTGAAACGACTTTTCTCACGCTGTCATTACCGAACTTTCTAATATATGCTTATGTTTGTCATGATGACGTCATAACTCCACAGTGGTGTAGTAGTTAGCGAGTTCGCGTTGAAAACTAGAGGTCGTGAGATCGAACCTCACCTGGACCAGACTTTTTTTTTCTATTCCTTTTTTTATTTCAGTTTTTTTTTTCTTTTGTATTATTATGAGTTTTGAAAATATTGTATAACTAAAGTCATTCATGTGAAATTGAACAAGTGTTTAGTTTTGATGTCAGGTTCCAATGTAGTGCCTGTGCAGTAGTAAGTAGACACAACTTTATAAAAAAAACAGCTTTAGGATCAAAATATACAGGCATTGAACTGTGAGAAGCAAATAATGCTCTTCTCCCCGTTCGCATATATTTCGTCCGTTAGCTTTAAAATCACTGACCAGAGTTTATCAAAAAAACTAAAACTATTCGCGATGAATTATCAATAAACATCAAAAAGGTCCTTAGCACCATCCCTATTCTATAGTGCTAAAATGTTAACCATAGAAATGTTAACTTAGAACTTCAGTAAATAAACAGGATTTTTCGAGAATTTCGGCAAACTGTTTTTCTCTATGTAAAATTCTGATCATTAATTTTTAAAAATTGCTAGTCTTTTGGGTTTAAAACAAGCTTTGTACATTAATGTAAATGATTGTAATTTTCCCATACCATGCGTTTATTATAGCTGTATTTTTGACTGAAAGTTGGCCACAATCATTCTTCCTTTCAGAAAGAACCAAAATTTGACAATAATGACATTTAAAAGAATTACAATAGTCATTTCCAGTATTACGTAAATTCTATTTTTTAATAACTTTGGAATTGAAACATTAACTTGCCAAACATTCACAAGCAAAGATACAGAATTCCTTTGGCTATTGGACTAATGAGATTCTGTTAGGTTTGAAGCTTTTCAATTTGAAGGGATTATCATTTGTGACTGGTTTCCAGTATGATAATAATTTATGTAAAATTGTTGATGCAGTACGTTTTAATAAGAATAACAGAAATTATTCATATACGTGTTTTTCTCTTTATCTTGGTGCAGATTTTAATCTATATCGAACTTTCTTTTAATTATATACAGAATATCTTTCGAGTACTTCACAATCATGTCAAGAATTAAATTTGATGCAGTCGAAAACATGCATTCAGAAATCATAAATTATCATTAATACTTATAATTTTAATAGATCTAATAGAACATAAACTTCCTAAACGAATCCATAATTCCAGACAATTCCAACACCACTCCTTTAATTTTTAAGGGGCACTCGTGATTTTTCAAGGGAGCTCTGCCTTTTAGGTAGCACCTAATTTCATATTAGTTATATATTTTTCTGAAGAAATTGTTTTCACATAAGAAGTCTCTTGTATTGAATTTCTGTGGTAGAGAATTATGCAAATTTAAGGTACGGTTTTACATTTTTACCTAAAGACAGGGTAATAATTGAAATAAATGTAATTTTTTCCCCGATGTTATGCCTTTTAAATACTCATGATGCTATTTCGGATTTAATTTAACAATCTTCATTTTGTTATAAAATCATAACTTTGAAATGTAAAGCACATTGATTATTACCTTGTAATGATATGCACAGGAAACAGCTGTCAGCTACACACTACACAGTTTAATTATTATGACAATTTTTTTTTTTGCTTAGTCAGCACAATGAAGCATTGAACAATATAAGATGTATAATGGTTTCCTTATATATCTTTTAATATCTTTAGTGCAGCACCTCTCAGAACTTGGTACTGTGAAATCATTAATATTCGTGGGGGACTAATTTTCGTGGATTCCATGGTTTAGTCAATCCACGAAATTTAATCCAAACGAACAAGTAAAATTCCCATTCATAATTTGTTCAAAAGATTCCATTTTGCTTTTAATTTTATGTCAAGAATAGATAGAGCAGTAGTCGAAATAGAGAATACGTATAATCACATGAACACTTTCAATATTGCACATAAACTTGCATATTTAAAAGTCATAAAGGGAAGTAATTGAAAACAATGGATTCAATAATACTTTTAAGACAAATTGTTAATCAATAGACAAACCTTTGAAAAAATACGTAAGTAAGAATTAACAGAAAGTAGTATATTTTTTGTTCATAACAAAAAATGTGGCAGCCACAAAGGCATTATGACCCTTAAAATATTGAAATTCTGTCATCATTTCAGCATGTTACATCTTTTGGATCATTGTTTATGGTGCACAAACATTGATAAGGCAAAAAGTTTATGCCAAATTTTACTTTGGCAAAATGCTGTTTTTCATTTGATAGCCCTTAAACAGAATTAATTTTCATCAAAAAATCCTGAAAGTGATTCACTTCAACAGCACTTTTACCAAATTTATGCCACAAAAAATTTCATGAAATGAAAGGTCTAGTTACCTATTCATGAATGGCCCACTAAGATATTGAAAACTTAAAAATTGCTTGTAAATGGGCGGACAACCTGACTGTTACCATCTTCACTGTGCCTAAGGAGAAATGTTTTCCATTTAAAGTCAGAATTGGGTTGGAGCGGGTTGACATACTCAATGAGAGATCAAATAAAGTTTTGACATTTAAATACCAATGTCAACTAATTATAAGGTCTAGGTAAATTTTTAAAACTATATTTTGTGTTATTCAGTGATAGAACTTATTCAGGGACCTAATGAGTGTTTTTAATGGTAAGACCTTTTTTTGAAACTCTGTCGTGTCCTCCGACTTAAAGATTTTTATAAAAATCTATTTTTTTACTGACTCATAATTTTGTGCTCTTGATTAGTTTTGTTTGTACCATTTGGGACTTGTTCAATTTGAAGTCAGTACTTAAGTATACACCATTCGAATACTTAAATACTTTAGTTTATTTATTTGTGTTTTTTGCATAAAAAAAGCATTGCTCATGATGTCAGTAGCTGTGTAGGCTTATAATAAACAGGAGATACATTTTAATATTTATTGAGTTTAATTATCAACAGCTTGGCAGCTTAATTGGCCGGTGACATAATCGTAGATTGTCGTCGGGAGGCAGGGGGGAGGGTGATGTATTATACACAGGGTAAGCACAAACTTTGAAAAGTCTTTAAAAACTGTTTTAAAAAATGACTAAAATTTGCGAAAGAAAAAAACTTGAATTTAAAATGCTTGAAGTTTGTTCATCAGTAATTGAAGAATGTTTAGTCAATAACTTTTTTTGTTGAAAGAGTAATTGACTGTAAACATTAAAGAGAAGAAATGAAGATAATTTTTTAAGAGAATATGGTATTTCATGCAGTCATTTATTAATTCTGGTATTCCACAGTCATAAGTAGCAGATAATGAACCCATTTTATCTCAATTTCTACTGTAAAACACTGTTTTTGCAAGAAATTGATAACAATTTTAAGATTTAGTTTCCAGAAAAGGAAAAGAGTCCTTGAAAAGTGCTTGAATTTTATCTCAAATGTTATGTCTGAACCTTTGTACATACTCAGTCTGATACCAGAATGAACATGTGGAATCATTTCTTTAATCTAGTTAAAAAATTTTAAATAACAAGGGCTTAAAAGTACTTCAACCTTATCAGGAAAATGTAAGAAAGCGGGTTTTTTTTTACTTGCATTAGTTGATATATCTAGCATCTCCAGGGTCTTGCTGCACAAATATGCATTTTAAGACCTGTGTTCAAGGTTATAAATTAAGACCAGACACAGAATACAGCCATGTCATTGGCTAATTTCAAAATTGTACCCATAAATAACCTATCAGATCTCTATGATATATATACTTATAAGATGGGGATTGGCCTCATTAGTGCTGTCTGACTTACTTGGGACAATATTCAGTATTGATCAATCAAAGCACTGGGGAAAATTGAAGCTGAAAAGAAACAGGAGCGCTTAGGATGAAACATGACATTGTCAGGCAATTTGTGACTTGTTTGAGACAGAATTGATCACTATGTGACAGAACTGATGTAAGACTTGGCACTTGATCATTGGCAACCACAGGTCTCAGACCAAATTTACATATTTCTTACCAAGATTTCCAAGATTTAAGAAAAACATATTATCTTGTCATGATGATATGTCATGCAACAGCAGGTCTGACGTCATTTGTGCTCCCGTTTTGATATTTTGTTTACTATGCATATAAGAATATAATAAGGTATCTTGAAAGTTAGATACAATATTCTATTATCTAAAATTCTCTTTGGAGAGAGACGACGCTTCCATTGCTTAGGTCACTGACTTTGAATCACTTCCCCTACATCAGTGTGGGTTCGAGCCTCTCTCAGGGCATTGAATTCTTCATTTGAGTAAGTCATCCAGCTGGATTACATAAGGTCAGTGGTTCTACCCAGGTGCCAGCCTATGATGAAATAATGCATGGGGGCCAGTTCCGGGCACCTAGGTTCTTCTAAGTCGCCTATAATTGTGGAGGTGTGATGTTAAACTGAAACAACCATTATGTTGAAAATTTGACATTAGTTTATGAAATATTGAAACTTTGTTCGTGTTCCACTTTATACTGGCAGATTGTCAGACTAAGATAGAAATTCAGGTAAGTCTCTGTGAATAGTTTAAATAGAATATGTCCTGCAGAGAGTTTTATAGGTTACTGTGCTCCTTACATAGGAAGATACAATCAGAACACTGGTGCCAAATGATTGGTATAAAGATGTGACCACATCTTGGATATATATTATGCCAAAGAAATGTCTTAGTAGAATGATATACGCAGGTTTTGAATGTTGCTGTCAATAATGATATAAGAAGAAGCTCTTTAATGGCATTGTGACATTGTGGTAATTTGACTTGTGAATTCGTTTTTTCAATGTACTGCAGAAAAATGTATATAAGCAGCTAGTTGTAGTCTCTGAATTCAGGTCACTTACTCCTTGTCCCTTTGGGTTCAAAACCTCTAGCCGACTTGGGGAAGGTCTGTGTTTCTCCTGAACTCTTGTGTGGAGAAGCAGCTGGGATATATTCCACAATCTGCTGTCAGAACTGGGTCAGTGTAACAAAATACAAAAAGTTCTAAATCATTTTCGGACCTCATCATGGGGATATAATTACATGTATAAAGATTCCCAAATATGAATCAGTTTAACTTAAATAGTATTTTCTTCATGACTATTGTGTACTCAATACTTTTATACCATCTGCTTACTTATATTGCAATAAGATTTTCTGAAAATATTATATGTATAAATCAAACATTTTGATGGGAAAATAGTTCTCAAAACTATATTGTACTTGAAATATTTTGGATGTGTGAACAAGTTTTTGTAACAGTGCTTTAAATTATTAATTATCATATAGTCTAAAGTGCTTATAATGAAAATACTGAGAAAAACTGTAAGTTCTGTTGCTGCTGCTTAAGATTCCACAGAAATATGCAATAACTAAGATAAGTGAAGTAATGGGGTGTGCAAGTCACTTCAAATCATTGTTAATTAGCAGAACAGTTGTTGTTCTGTTATATCAATAAAATCTTCACATTGGCGCAAAAGTAAGTGCATCTTCCTCTTTACGATGTGCAGTTACAACAGTTTTGTTTTGACAGACTTGAAACGCATACTGTAACAGCAACACAATTTTCTCCTTTTTTTACCAATTTTTACCTATTTAATGCTTGAAGGATTCCTATTAAGTAACTTAAAGAGATTCTGCTTTCGTAAGCAATGAGAAAAAATTTTGCGAAAAAAACTATTACTTTCTTGTGCAGTTATCTTGCAGCGGTCTGACTAAGATTTATTGTAGAGATTTTTAAAAGGTGCAAGATTTATTTTTGCCACTGTTCTCTATCTTTATTACACTTTCTGTGCCAACTGCAACTTTTTTTTCACTTTTGAAAGACAATAAAAGATTTATGAAAAGATTAAGGAAGTTCATCTGTATTCGCAGTTTTTTTTTTATGTAATCTTTTCACATAATGGACAGTGAAACCTGTTTTTAATGACCATCTTTAAAGTAGGCATAGGAAAAAGAGATCAATATAATTGCACCTTTACTAATCCTACCAGGTGTTCTGTATTACAAAAGTGCTTCTATTGTGACATTTTGATACAAGCAAAACTGTATTATCTGCACTATAATTACTACTGGTATTTCATTTTATCATGGTTTGTTAAAAGTTAATTTTTTACCATAAGTAAGTTGACAAAATCATAGAACCAGTGCAGGGGTAAATCAAACAATATTAATAAATCCTAAGATTTTGTTGTGCAAAAATGTATAATATTGTGTCTTAAACCGTTTTCATTTTCCACTCTATTGTGTAATTGCAAGGGAAGTAAACTAATAATAGTCTGCTATTAAAGAACTAGCCCAAGGCAAGAGTTGACATTCTTTGCGGATCACAACTTTGAATTAAATATTAAAATTTCTGTTATTGATATTAGCAAAACTATCATACATTACATATTTGTGAAATCATTTTTGTTAATTTCAAGGACTTGGAAATCAATTTCTAGACTTTATTTAATGTATTTCTATCAATGAAAATGTTAGGTTCTATCTCTATTTAAAGGGGCTCTTTTGCTAATTTCCTGGTAAAGATGAAAGTTGAAGACAATCGTCTTAAAATGGGTACCAGTACCTAAGAAAATAGCCATTTCAAAAGTGAATGTCCAAATGTAAATGCCATATAAGGCATGAAATTCTTTCGACGCATTCACAAGAAATGTTTACTCCTGATGTAAAACTCTTGCATGTGCACTATTTGCGTAGGCACAAAACATGTAACAAGATTTGGCTCACATGGTGTAAAAGGTTCAGAGTGAGAATGTTTTTTTTACTAACATTACTTCATTTGACATAATATGAAATTCATTAATTTTGTGATGAAGGTGCAAAAGTTTTGCATGGTGTGAACATCTTGTGATCGGCACTTTAGTTACGGTTGCATTTATTGGTTTTGAATTGTAAGAAGTGTGGACATTTTCATGATTTTATGTAAAAAAAAAAAAATCTTGACTTTAAAATTTTATTGTCAGTCGATCATATACATTGAGAGCTAAAATTTCTTGAAAAGCAAAGGAAAAAATATGATTGTGTGTGTGTGTTCGGGTTTAAAGTCTTTCAACAATTTTTCAGTTATATAAACGACGGTGTCTACTTGTAGCAGTGAGCACAATGCCCAACTTTATAGTGCTGCCTCACTGGAATATCACACCGTAGACATGTGGCATGATACCCCACCCAGTCACATTATAGTGACACCGGGCTGACCAGTCCTAGTACTATCCCCTTAATGCTGAGCGCCAAGCGAAGAAGCTGCTAGTACCATTTTTAGCTCATCTGATTTTTTGAAAAAAAATGATGAGTTATTGTCATCACTTGAGCGGTTGTCGGCGTCGGCGTCGGCGTCTGCGTCGGCGTTGCCTGGTTAAGTTTTATGTTTAGGTCAGCTTTTCTCCTAAACTATCAAAGCTATTGCTTTGAAACTTGGAATACTTGTTCACCATCATAAGCTGACCCTGTATAGCAAGAAACATAACTCCATCTTGCTTTTTGCAAGATTTATGGCCCCTTTTGTACTTAGAAAATATCAGATTTCTTGGTTAAGTTTTATGTTTAGGTCAACTTTTCTCCCAAACTGTCAAAGCTATTGCTTTGAAACTTGGAATACTTGTTCACCATCATAAGCTGACCCTGTACAGCAAGAAACATAACTCCATCTTGCTTTTTGCAAGATTTATTGCCCCTTTTGGACTTAGAAAATCAGTTTTCTTGGTTAAGTTTTATGTTTAGGTCAGCTTTTATCCTAAACTATCAAAGCTATTGCTTTAAAACTTGCAACACTTGTTCACCATCATAAGTTGACCCTGTACAGCAAGAAACATAACTCCATCCTGCTTTTTGCAAGATTTATGGCCCCTTTTGGACTTAGAAAATATCAGATTTCTTGGTTAAGTTTTATGTTTAGGTCAACTTTTTCTCTTAAACTATCAAAGCTATTGCTTTGAAACTTGCAACACTTGTTCACCATCATAAGCTGACCCTGTACAGCAAGCAGCGTAACTCCATCCTGATTTTTGCAATAATTATTGCCCCTTTTGGACTTAGAAAATCATTTTCTTGGTTGAGTAATATGTTTGTGAACAACTTGTGATCGTCATTATTACTGCATAAAGTTTGAATTGTAAAATTGACAATCAGTTTTTAAAACAAAAATCTGACTTTAAAATTGGTATTGTCATCGATCAAATACATTGAAGCTATAATCTTTCTTGAAAGCAAAGAAAATATGATTGCTTGTGTTGTTCCCACCCATCACATTATAGGTGAACGGACATGACCATTCCTAGTACAATCCCTTAATGCTGAACGCAAGCGACGGAAGCTGCTAGTACCATTTTTTACGTCTTTGGTATGACGCGGCCGGGTATCAACCCACGACCTCCCGCTCTTGAAGCAGACACTCTACCACTAGGCCTCCGAGGCTGTTTGCAAGGCATTTTGTAACTCACGACCTCCCGCACTCGAAGCGGACGCTCTGCCACTAGGCTACCGAGGCAGTTTTTAAAAATATGATTGAGAGTTGAATAAAAGGAAATACAAAAGTTTTTTGGGGGTCAGTTACTTATATAAGTCGTAGACTTTTCGTAAAAAATTGATTTGTAAAGTATACTTTAGCTATAGCCTATAGGGCTGTCTGGTATGTGATATCTTGCAAAGTATCTACCTAAAGTTTTTGTAAAGTACAAAAACAGTGTCTCAAAAGGAACAAAACGTCTTTAAATGCTTTTGAAATGACAAAGAAATCAACTGTCAAACATAATATGGAGTTGTCATGATTTAACTGTTTTTTGGATTGAAAGCATAGATTTTCTGACTAATGGAGCCTCAGATCGATGGAACTCTCCCAGTGATAAATTAGATGCCTTTTACAGATGATTTATTTCTTTCTTTTGGAAATTAGGGCGAGACTGTTTAACGGTGATTTCAGCTGTTTAAAATTCTTGTCTTGTTTTAGGTATTCTTTCTTGAATGTCAACTACATCTTGTAAACAAGCTGCCAGCAATATTTAGGTATAAATGAACATGACATTTCCATGTTTTGATTAATCAACTTGATTGGAATTTCAATAGTAAATATTTATTTATACCAAATACTGCTTTATATAGAGGGAAAATCATTATTACAGTGTTTGTTTTAGTTAATACCTCCTACAGATTATTTCTATATAAGGAATAAATTTTATTTGGCGACAGAAAATGATATATAACACGATGTATGCATAAGATTTCTGTTGTTGAAAAAGATGCTGAAACCGAACAGACAATAGGGCAAATGAGCACCTTCAGTATAAAAATGTTCCTCTGTCAGATAATTCCAGAATAGAATGATAGTTTCCACCATTGTCATATCTTTAATGCCATTATAGATTTATTCTCCATTTGATTAATCACATGATGGTTTTCTGGCAGACCATCCTTAATGTTTGATGTATATTGTAGCTATATGCTGTTACAAATGCTTAGAGACATGAATATCTCAGTCAAACTAGAAATAGTAATAACCAGAAGTCAAGGTCACTCTTGGAGGTCAAAGATCAAATTATTATTGCTATAAATCGGTTTGTTAACTCTTGATCAAGCATTTACAGTCGAACTTGGTTCCCACGAACTCGGATAGTTCGAACATCACCATTCGCTCAAACTCATCATTATTGTTTGATAACTGGAACAAATTTTGACAGTCCTGTCGAGTTTGAGATAAGAAAGTTTGTCTGTACTCTTGATCAGTCTCGGTAATGGGGTGGATCTTGTATCATCTGCTGATGCATGCACATTTTTTTGCCTCTTGAACTCTGTATTTTACTGAGTTCATTGATTCAAGTAGCTGTTTTACAATGTTTAGTGCAGAAAGAGCAGAGGTTTCTTCCAGCTATAAATTGGTTATTGAGCTATAAATCGGTTTAAATACATAATTATGATAATGACTGCCTTTGCACGTGCAATTAACTAGACAGTTTTGCATGTTGGTTGACGCCCATAGGTAAGCTGTCAGTTAAACACATTTTAGACCAATCAGCTTTATCAGTGAGAATATATATCAATACAGTATCATAGAATAAATCTGGCATATTGAAATAAGTAAGAATATTAAATAAGGCAGTGTGCTGAGTTAATATGGGAGCCTATTATTTCTCCAGGAGATGTCTGTTATTATGGTGTCTAGGGATGTCAGAGTTAATAGTCCCTGATTTGCTTCTTTCCATTATCTTCACGGCCAATATATTTTTTTTCTGATCAGGAGCAATGTATTAGCTTGTGCTTTTTTTTTTCCAGTATAGGAAATGGAATATATCTAAGTTATTGGGAGTAACATGTATAACATTTTTAATTCATTTAAGTTAATAGAATGGAACAAAAATACTAAGTGAAATGGTATTTGATGTATTTTAAAGGTGATATTTAAGTGTGAATAAAAGCAGTTGAAAATCTAGATTTTATTTTGTTATAGTGCCTAGAATCGTGTTGGCTAGGATTTTGAGTTGGAATCTCCCTGGAGGATGCCATTTGTATAAAAATATCAA
The DNA here is from genome assembly GCF_021730395.1 of Mercenaria mercenaria. Classification (NCBI taxonomy): domain Eukaryota; kingdom Metazoa; phylum Mollusca; class Bivalvia; order Venerida; family Veneridae; genus Mercenaria; species Mercenaria mercenaria. The sequence goes on along the minus strand of NC_069366.1, from coordinate 22,897,623 downwards.
TATGATATCAAGCAGCGTATTTCTGTTGCTAGGGATATGAATTGATGGACTTCTGTTAGTACCTGATAAAATCTGACTGCAATTTTAAGAGACTGGTGATAAATTGTTTGCTTTTTACCTTAGAACAATAACAGCTGCTTATTTAGTCCTAGAATGAAATATAAGGTTGCTATTGATGGAGCCACTGCATAATATTATGGATTGTCTTATTTTATAAGAACAAAGAGTTTGATGATACAAACGAAGAAGAGACACAAAATTTATCAAAACGTTTTATTTTACAGTAGAAAGTAAATATTTGTAACATTGTGAAAAATAGAAAAGATTGTGGCGACACATATTTTGAAAATTTCTATTAGGAATGGTTAATATGAATATTGTAGTTATGAACGACAGCGTGCTGGTTGAAGAGGAGCCGGTGCGAAATGGCATCAAGAACATAGAGCTTAGGGACCTTAAAAAGCTTGGCTATGAGAAGGTACCTAATGGAGATATAGGGGACCAGTTACTGCTACAGCGGCAAGGGTCCCAAAACTCGTCCATGTCGAGTGATTCGGGAAGTTCGGGGGAGCCCAAAGTGGACATGGAGTTGATGCAGATGAAGAAAAGAGTCGGACTACTTTCTGGTGTGGCTCTCATAGTTGGAACCATGATAGGTATGCTTATGGCTTTTCCTAATTTAAGCGTGACAGTTTTTTTTTTACAATTTTCTAGTACAGTTAGTAAAATTGTTTGACACACCCTTCAGATGGTGACATTGTGAAGAAATAGTTGATGTCCTTAAGTTATGTGTTTGAGTCAATTTTTTCAAAAACTTTTTCCATTATTTGGCATGGCACATGATGCCAATTTTAATAGTTGCAAATATTTATTTACCTGTCTATTGTGTGTGTGTACATACAAGAAAAAGCTTGCATTTTTTGCTCGACTATTCGAAGAATAAGTAGAGCTATCCTACTCACCACGGTGTCGGTGTCGGCGTCGGCGTCACACCCTGGTTAAGTTTTTCGTACCAGTCCACTTTTTGACAAAGTTTTTTGAGATAAAGCTTTGAAACTTTCAACACTTGTTAACCATCACCATGTCCAGTTGTAGGCAAGAGTACATAACTCTGTCAAGCATTTTGAATGAATTATGGCCCCTTTTGACTTAGAAATCTTGGTTAAGTTTTTCGTACCAGTTCATATTTTGACAAAGTCTTTTGAGATAAAGCTTTGAAACTTTCAGCACTTGTTTACCATCACCATGTCCAGTTATAGGCAAGAGTACGTAACTCCATCTAGGATTTTGGCTGAATTATGGCCCCTTTTTGACTTAGAAATCTTGGTTAAGTTTTTCGTACCAGTCCACATTTTGACAAAGTCTTTTGAGATAAAGCTTTGAAACTTTCAACACTTGTTTACCATCACCATGTCCAGTTATAGGCAAGAGTACGTAACTCCATCTAGGATTTTGGCTGAATTATGACCCCTTTTTGACTTAGAAATCTTGGTTAAGTGTTTCGTACCAGTCCACATTTTGACAAAGTCTTTTGAGATAAAGCTTTGAAACTTTCAACACTTGTTAACCATTACCATGTTCAGTTATAGGCAAGAGTACATAACTCCATCAAGGATATTGGCTGAATTATGGCCCCTTTTGACTTAGAAATCTTTGTTAAATTTTTTGTACCAGTTCATATTTTGTGTATAGTGTTTGACATATGGCTTTGAAACTTTTATAACTTGTTCATTATAATAGTATCTATCAGTAGACAAGAGTACATAACTCTGTCATCAATTTTGGCTGAATTATGGTCATTTTTGTATTTGGAAATTGGTTCTGTTTTCGTACATGTCCACGTTTTGTCAAAATTATTTGACATATGGCTTTTAAACTTTAAACATCATGATTTCCATCTGTAGGCAAGAGTACATAACTCTGACAACTGTTTTGGCTGAATTATGGCCCTTTTTGAACTTTGAATTTTTTTTCAGGTTTTCTTACAAGTCCGCGTTTTGTCAAAACTATTTGAACTGTAGCTTTGAAGATTGTAGGACATTTGCCCCCAGGACATTTGCCCCCCAATGAAAAAATGAACTACTGGACATTTGCCCCCCACATGAAATGGCAGATAGGACATTTGCCCCCCATAGCTTATTTTTGGAATGGACATTTGCCCCCCAATATTTTTGTCCAATATGCCAGTATATATAACTGTATTTGTTGTTGTTTTATTATCAAAATTACTCTAAAAGGCAATTTTCAGTAAAAAAAAAAACTGTTTTATTAATTATAATTTGATAAATATGTTTATTACTTTTAGGTGTTAAGATAAATAATAGCATATTATTGAGTAATAAAAGTGCTTATAACAGCGTTATAATTTCTTAATTAGTGCAATGTTTTAACACTCGAACTTGTTAATTTGGCTATTATCTACTACAATATTGTATAAAACAAAGATATTGTACCCTAAAATATGAAGAATGTCTTGTACGAAGTTCCTAAAAAGTCACTGGGGGACAAATGTCTGTTTCAGAAATAAGCACTAGGGGGCAAATGTCCTATCTATCATTTCAACTGGGGGGCAAATGTCCAGCAGTCCACTTTTTTATTGGGGGGCAAATGTCCTGGGGGGCAAATGTCCGGATCCCAGCTTTGAAACTTTTAACACTAGTTTATCAACATGATTTCTATTATGTAGGCGAGAGTACATAACTCTGTCAACTTTTTTGACTGAGTTATGGCCCTTTTTGGACTTAGAAATTGTGTTAAATTTTTCATACAAGTCCATATTTTGCCTAACATATAACATAACATATTTGCCATCATGGTCACACATTGCCATTTAGTGCAAGACTAATAAAAATTCACAAGTACAGGAACATTTTTGTGTTTAATACATTATTTCTTTTTTCAGAAAATCTATGGTAATATTTTGACCCCATTCTTGTATCAGTTTTTCGAATAGTTGAGCGCGCTGTCATCCGACAGCTCTTGTTAATACAATTATGTAATTACAAGGATTATATTCTGAAGCTCTGTCCATGTATAAACTAAAATTAAATTTTTATGAGTTTCGTTGTATTATTATTAAACTGCTGTATGGCCTCTAAGACTGTACATAATGATTGGGCTAAGGGACAGTGAATTTGAAAATTCCACAAATCGGTGAGAAGAAAATCTTAAAAAGGCCAATTTTGAGAAATGTCAGGCAAGTGTAGAGCGGATGTATTTAATAGCACTATGACATTTTCAGCCTGCTGATTCTGATGTTTTTTATGATAAAAACCTGGTAAAACTCCAGGCCACAATACAAGACTGGCGGCTGCCACTTAAGTGGGCATTTAAAATGCATTTATATTCGCTTGGTTATTCAAGATGTTTATAGAACTAAAGTTTCCCACAAATAAATAATACACGTCTAGACAGTTTCGAGCGCTCGATCGATAAACGATCAAGTACCCGGATGTTCGAGTAAAAAATCAATAGTCCGCCATATTGGATATTGCCTAATGAAGTGTTGAAAGCTACTCTGTAGAATTTGTTGGTTTTTGACTTTGATAATGGCAGATTTAAGTGATATGACGCTTGAGAAGTTTAAATTATGGTCCACGAACGCCTTACGGGTGTTTTTATCAATGAGAAATAAATCGATCAAAGGAAATTTTGACGAAATAGCCGCAAGGTAAGTCAAAACTGACAAGCGAGTTTACGATGTCTATATGTATAACTACTTTAAGTACACACCAGTTCTGTGTGGTTTAATAACGTCATTTTATGATGTTTTAAACATAGTGTAATTATGTCTTCCCGAACTGAATGTATGCAAGATAAATCTGAATGACTGAATACTTCAAATATTGGAGTTTTAGCATGCCGTCGAAGGAATGCCTACATGTACATTGTACTGTATATATTGGGAGTCTGGACATGTATGCACTTCTTTAAATACAATGTTTGTTTGTGTAAAATGATTGTTTGCTACAAAATGGATTTAAGTAAACGTTTTTTTAATTATACTAGCTGATTTGTCACGCGTTGTTCACTTTTTTTCTTCATGAAATTGAAAACGAAAGTAGAAATTTAAACATGTGATGAATAGAAAACGAAAGTACACATGTCATGAATACAAAACGAAAGTAGATTTTTTATTGTTTTGTGAAGAAAACAACAAGTCAGTCATGACTAAATAACTGCTTTGTTTTTTCAGAGCCTTTTGTTGCTGGGAGGAGAACATTACGGTGGATGTGAGTGCAGAGCAGGAGCAAAGACGTTTGCTTGCGGAATATCAAGGAAAGCTAGTGGTAGAAGGGGAAATTATACCCGATCCGATCTCGATCAAAAATGGTTGGTTGACGGAAAAGCTTGGTCGTCCTAAATGGCCATCCGTATATATCACTGACATTTCTGACTATTTAAACACCAAAAACCCAGAAACATTAATGAAACGTTTGCTGAATGAATATAAAGAAGGCAAAGCGTACAGGTACTTTTCAAGTGAGTGGGTAAAAGAAGTACATTATCATGACTTAGGTGAACATTCTGACAAATGCATTATCAAATCAAAGGTCACTCCATCTCAAGCAGTGAATAACAAAGCGTACGATGTATGGATAGTGATACGAAAGGACAAGAACACTGTACCAGGCGGTCAAGTTTTAAATGCGTATTGTTCATGTACAGCTGGAATGATGGGTTCGTGCAACCATATTGCCGGTGTCCTTTTCAGAATGGAATATGCTGTCAAGACAGGAATGACGCGTCCAACCTCTACAAGCAAAGCCTGTGAATGGACTGTTCCAAAAAGAAAACCACCGTAAAAATGGGAAAAGCGAGAGATTTTACATGGAAGAAAGCAAAATACACACAACTACCACGCAACAAAGACAAAGAAAATGAGACTAATATAAAAAAACTTAACTTCACACCATTGAATAAGAGCCAACAAAACAAAGTTGAAGACGGTGAAAAGTTAAGGAATGAATTGAAAGAACTGTTAGCCGAAGATATGCCAAACTCGTGCTTCATGCTTCTTATGAATAAGAAAAAGTTAAAAAATCCATCTGAAGCTGAAAATGTTAAATTAAAATTACCACCAACTTTAAATGAATTAAGCAAAAGAGTGGAATCTCTAGATATTCCTGAATGTGCAAAACAAGCTGAATTTAAAAAACAGATGTGTGTCACGCAAGACGAGATTGACTCTTTGAATCGAGACACAGTATCGCAAAGTAAGTCTGAGTCATGGAAGGAGCACCGCAGAGGTCGTGTCACCGCAAGCAATTTTCACAGAATATGTAAGCGCGCTTCGTCTCTGAAAAAAGATTCCTCCGAGGACCCAACATCTGTGATAAAACTTGTAATGGGAACAACCGAGGGCATCCAAACCCATGCATGAAGCACGGTATTTCTTTGGAACCGTTGCGAAAAGAAATTACCAGTTGAAATGAAGAAGGTTCATAAAAGGTTCCAGTCGTCAGACTCTGGATAATTTAGACAAGGATCGGCCATTCATGGCAGCTTCGCCAGACTATTCGTGTCCTGTGTTTGTTGCGAGATGGCCTTTGTGAAGTCAAATGCCCAGAGTCTATTAAAGACCAACAAACCATCAGCCGACAATGTCCCTTACCTTATCGTTAAAGACGGTGTAATGTCCTTAAAAAGAAACCATCCCTATTTTTACCAAGTTCAAGGACAGATGGGTATAACTAAAAGGAACTTTTGTGACTTGTATATATTTACCTACCATGGAAGTTTGAGTTTGAGAATAAATTTTGACTCCACCACATTTAATGAAATTGTTCAAAATGTATCTTGGTTCTGGGACAATTTTATTATTAACAGACTCCTGACTCACAGAATTTTACAGGAAAAAAGTGATACTGAAAATAGATTAAATATGTAATGACTAATGTTCAGGAAAAAAAGGCAGAAAAGGAACTCATAAATTGAATAGAATCTGGATTTCAGATAATGCTGATTGTAAATATTTTATTGTTCCTTCTTTTTTGCATGATATTAAAGCCTATTATGCATTATTTCTTTATTTCGCTTTTGTTAACGTCCAGGGACCAGTGTCACCATTAGGTGACCAATAGAGCAGGTTTTACTGTACTAGAACAAGACCAAAATTCTTCGACCGAAACAATAAAATCTTCCCTTGGTAACAGTTAAAAAGGATTATAATAATTATCACAAAACATGAACTAGACAGTTTTATTTTTCAAATCAATAAACCTGAGTTTGATAAATATAGACAGTGTCTGAAATTAAAATTTGCAATAATAAATGCTATAGTACATAACAATTTTTACAAAATGAACTGCGTTATGAGCAAATATCATACATGTATCTGTGCAGTCTGATCAAGATCCTTACTGTTCGCTATATAATCAGTTAAAAAAGTTTTTCGTTATGCAGTTGTACATATTACAACAATGGTGTCTGAAATTAAAATTTACAATAATAAATGCTGTAGACCATAACACTTTTTACAAAATGAACTGCGTCATGAGCAGATATCATACATGTATGTGTGCAGTCTGATCAAGATCCTTACTGTTCGCTATATAATCCGTTAAAACAGTTTTGCATTATGCAGTTGTACATTAAACTACAATGTAGGCAATCGTGTCATGACCTCATTGATATATATGCATTCTGACATCACTAATTTTGAACACAACAAACCAGAAAGTTTACTTATATATTGGCCCTTTTGTATTGCTTATTCCAGCACAGACTTTGATAATGTCATCTACATGGGATATAAGTGTTATAGGAAGCTCACTTTGAATGATTCTAAAAGTCTTCAAGCGGCGAATAACTTGTTCTATAAGAATCCTAGTGTTTGCAATTTTTTTTGTTTTTCTCACTGCAGCTTCATGCATTTGGGACTGTCCTCTCCTACCTGGTGGAACATACAGAGAGATATTTCGCATGGCACATTCATGATTTATGTTAAAGCCTTTATCGGCCATTATAACAGAATATTGTGGAATATGGTCCAGAAACCCACTATCTAAAGTGACTTGTTTGTCTGACATTCGTCCAGTGTAAGCGGCTGATATGAAAACAATAGCACTATTTGGTGCACAAGCCACAAGAACTTGCAGCCAAGCAAGGAATATCCTTCCACAAAGTGATTCAGAAATGTCAAATCGCACAGCTAAATCTTTTCCCAAAAGACCAAGACGAAGGCGCATTAAAGTCAATAAAAACTCGGCCCTGGATGACAGTTTTCTTTCTGGACCAAACCGGCTTGGTTCATTTGCAAACTTCCTTACATGTTGTAGTCCACCTTTCACTCCAAGCCAACGCCTATTTACCAATGGGGCTATAACCTTATGGAATTTCTCAAAGACTGATTTTGATGGCAATCCGGTAAAATAATTCACATCCTCATCGCTCTTCAAAATACTGTCAACATAACGTTTTCTTTTCAAGAGTGCAATTTCTTGTTTCAGACGCGTGTTTTCACTTTTAACAGACTGAAGTCGTTTATTAACAATTGCAAGTGTCTGTAACAGCATATTTATCACAGCTAACAGAGTGAGCTGCCACGGAAACTCAACTTTTAATGATAGCATTTCGACCGGTGGATCAGGGTGATAGGGACTTGCTGTGTATTGTGGATCATCCACAGTCATGTAAGTGACCTTGCATGATGAATCACTTTCATCTCTAAAGAACATTATCCTTTTCACCTTGGACTCAAATCCATCGTACCCCAAATGCAGAGTTGGAAAAGGATTCTGTAGCGTTGGTTCCCCTTCAAGAAAATGTTTACTGCAGACCCTTGAATCCTTCGAGGGTGACCACATTTTGTTGCCATTGGTTCGATTTACAAGTTGTTTCCATCTCAGGCGTCCCTCTGGGTTTCTCTTTTGAGTCGGAAAACTGAAAAGCCTGAAAAATAAATAAAAAGAAATATACACTTTGTCCTTACACAAATAAAATATGAAAACTTAAGTAAATAGGTAATCTACATCTTCACATTTCATGACTTAATTTTGAAAAAGGAAGAAAATGCATCAGCAACCGGGTAGCTGAGTCAATAAGAGCATTTGCCTTCAGCCTGTAAGCAAAAGACCCTGGGTTTGAGTCCCTATTAGGTAGCACATCCATTTTTTCACCTGTTTGCATATTTTGCCTAACTTGGGTCATGACCATAAATGCTCCGCAATACATGGGAAGTCATGGTATATTACTAAATTATGAAATGAAATGTGTAGCCGTCCATTAACCGTAACCTAGTCAGCCTTCTAGCAGTCTGGTAAAAAATTTATTTTGAGATTGAAGTGTAATAAATTAATTTATCAAATTCTGCTTGCAAAACATAGCAATATATACACTCATCCATATACTATGCTTAGTTAGATATATGTTTTAAATTTCTATTTCTCAACAAGTAAACGCTCTGGTGTAAAAAAATAATTATTTGATGACATTTCATAAAAAAATTCCAACAGAAAAATTCATAATTCACTGATAGATTGATTACTGGACAGATGGGAAAACCAAAGCGGATGGGCTAGGTCAGTAGGTGACGGTTACCGGACGGTTAGAACGCAGACTAGGCCTCTGGTTACCAGATGGCTAGATACTTCTATTATAAAATTGGGAGATGATGTAGCTGTAAGAGACCGGCTCAGTAAAGCATTTGCCTGGTCCTGTTTTCGAGTTTTTGGCCAGTCTGGGCACCAGTCTTTGTCAGGCTACACATTTTTTTCACCCAGAGACATCATCATATTAAAATAAAAACGTACGTCATGCAGGTCAAATTGTTCACATTATGTGTTGACATGTAAAATTTCATCTGGAACATGATCCGATTTATAACTTTTGTCACATTTCCAAGATAAAATATTGATACTGCACGATGTCATACACGACAGTCTTTAAAAAAAGTGAACATATAATACTTGTACCGGATAATTATGCATTCTAACAAAGAAAGTAGACGGAAGAATTTCATTTCCGCATTACCCCACCCACCGCGTGTTTCGTGTTTACAACCAGTTTTTCGAAAATAGATACGATATTTACCTGAAAGGAGGATTGCATTTGCAATGTTTCTCACTATGAAGACAGCCACAAACAGTACAAAGCTGCTTCTTCCACTTGTTTAGCCAATATCCGCCGTTAGAACAATTTTTAACAGCGCAGGTGAAAGCCATTGTTGTATTTTTTTTACTCGATAATAAAGAAGGATAACTCTAGCTGAACTAAGAGTATGCGCATGCGCACTTCGGAACTATCTAGAGGTGTATTGTTCTGTAAAATAAATGAATGCTAGAATCGATTTTCGTTGCTCCATAGAGACAGCTGGATCTAAAATCCTTTACCTAAGGTATTGAAAGTCAGTCAAAACAGAAACAGTTATCCATCCATCTAGATTCAGATCAGGTTAGCAAAAAAGAAAGGGGAAATGCAACGCTTTTCTCACCACCATTGTTTACCTCAGTTTTCTTTTTAGGTCTGTTACTTGCAGATAATAAGGGACAGGTATCACTATGTGTACAACTTGTACCAGTTTGGCCTTAAAATTTAGTGTCCTGAAACCGAAGTTTTACTCCTTTTTATGATGAAAGCAACTAAATTGGCAGGCTGAAAAAAACATGCAATGAAGTTATAGATGTATATGTAGTACAAATTCTAAGTAAATGTAATATATTCGTTCTACTTTTCCTTAACATTTCCCAAAATTGTATTTTTTATAATTTTGTCTCATCCTAGTTTCAGTGCAATTTTGTGGAATTTTCAAATCCTACTACCGTATCTCCTGCATTAAGTGAAGTTAAGCCTGCCGGGCTACGGTAGCTCTCAACAGCAAGAATAATAGTGCATCATGTAAAAATATAAACAGGTTACTACTTGCTACTTGCTGCTAAAGTAGCTTTTGTTAACTGTAATTATAATCATTTGTTGTTTTTTACTCCGTATACCTTAGTTCATTCAACTGTTTTTACACCTGTTCTCTTTTTCAGATGATAATGATCACTGCAGGCATTTATGCCTGTACTTTGGATCCTGTATTATTGTTCTTATCTATTCTTGTACTTCTAGCTAGATGCTCACTTTTGCTTATTTTGCTTATTTTGCTTATTTCTCTTGCCTCTCATTTTATTTTTTTCTCACTGTAGAATAATATTTCACCAGAAAAAAATACTTAAAAGGGAGTAAGCTTCAAGCTGGTGTTATTTTTGGGAACTGGAATTGATTGTAGAGTGAAGCCCTATTCCTTTGTTCCAGTCCACTTTTAAAAGTACAGAAAACGGATTCCAGACTAGCTACCCAAACTCAAGCATCCATATTTTGCTGCACAAGTGCTTGGCCATAAAACTGACTAAGGTTATGGACCCGTAATGAGAATATCAGCAATTTCCATGCTATTAGATATTCTCCATAACGGGGTTCGACATTCTCAGTCTGGTTACTTGATCTAGCTACATTAGCAGCTGAAGAATGCCGAAGCAGGATCGGGACATTACGTAATGTCACGCAAACCATTATGGGTCCATTACCTTAATAGAATAATTTTGTTAATACATCAGAAATGTAAGGGAGTCAAACTTTCGGTAATTAAGTATCTGTGTCATAAAAGTTTGGCTAATGAAACTTTTCTATCTGCAAAAAAAAAAAATCCTAAAAAAAACCTATAGAGTCGGTACCTATTCAATATGCAGCAAAATGTGCCAAGAAACAAAGATCCTGTTAATTCTTGAGTGCTGCTAATGAAATAAAAGGGTATTGCTGTGAGTGGTAATGGCTTTATAACTGGCCTTACTGCAAAATCTAATTGTCCTATAAGCTTCGGGAGGAATTTCTGGTTTGGCGGTGAGAAAATTACTGTCATCATTTCTCTGTGTCTGTTACAAGTCAGTGGTATTTTGGGAATAGGAATTGATTGTAGAGAGATTCTGAATGACGTCAATGGTGCCTGGAGGCATGAAGAGAACAGAGTGGAGGATACAAATCCATTTATCTCAATCATAAAGCCACCTAGGTGTTTTTTGTTAATAATTATATTGGGAACTGAACAATACATATATTTTCATTCTCTAGGCGTGCTTAGAGGTCATTGACCAAAACAGACTCTTTTTATCATTAGTAAAATTGAATATGATAATATTTCCTAATTTTTGTTCATGACTGCCATTGGTTGATAGAAACTAAAGTACCATAAACATGTTACTTAAGGTAGTGTTGCATATTGGGTCAAATGTTTTCTACAATGTAGAATTAGATATTTCAAAACTTTAAAGAATATACTGAATAATAAAGATAGGGTCGTGTCCTCAATTTTATGCTAGATTGATTTAAAAGATTTGGACCTTACACAATTTTTCATAATGGATGTGTATGGGAAAATCCGAATTTTGATAACATTTTCGTAAATAGAATTTTTTCTACAATGTAGATTTTAATGAAACTTCTCACAGTTGTAAAGAAACATATTGGCTATAATGTAGTGAAATAAAAATGTATAGGTCCATGTGCTTGTTTTATATATATATATATATATATATATATATATATATATAAAATAATTCAAGAGATCTGCATATTACACACTGATTTTAAGACATAATTTGGAATTATTTTACGTGCCAAATGTTATAATTTCATTATTATCTTTTCTTTAGAAAGACAGGAACGTTGCCACTTTAATATATGTACTCACAGGTTACTATTAATTCATGAAACAATTTTCATTTCCGTATATACCAAGTCCAGACTTTATTCTATGTTATCCGGATAAATGACGTTATGACATTACTTATGGTTTATCAAACATGCAGAACTATCTTGAACAATACTAAAAAAAAAAATTTATTAACAATACTACACAAATATTAATAAACAGTTTTTCCAGAAATATAAGTGCAGTAATGTAATGAATAGTAAAACGGTATCAAGATATTTTATCGGTATCGAGATATTTTATCGCTTGAGCTATCATTCCTTTCTTGCCAGAAAAAATGGTATCTGTTTTTCACAGTTCAGCAGGTGCCTGCCTTGCTATTCAAACAATCACTGATATTGAAAGGCATTAACATTTTTTGGCAAACAAATTTCGGCTTGTTTTTTGTTTCTAATTGATGCTGATGGCCATTTGTTTTGAAAACCTATGAGATATGTAAATTCCATGGTATGAAAATAGAGACGAACTTGATGGCTTGATTGGCAGCGCAAGGAATAACAAAAGTTATAGAGTGATAATCTTCCGATGTCTGTGCTCATTTTAGTGGTTTTTATCTACCAAATTCATGAGAGGTTGTGTAAAATATAGGTAACAATTCTGAATATTTATAGGTTAATAACCAAATAGATTTGCATCGAGAAATGTGCATGCGAATAATATGAAAGCAGTATGAATTGCAGATGAGATAATGTACGACACTTTAACATGTAATAATACTTTGCGAAAGAATTCAGGCAAAAGTCTGGGATGGGAAGCATTCATTGTCATTTACACTTGCATTTTTAAAAATTGGGGGCCTCCGTGGCCGAGTGGTTAGAGTCGTTGACTTCAAACCATTTGCCCCTCATCGATGTGGGTTCGAAACCTCATTTGGGGCGTAGAATTCTTCACGTGAGGAAGCCATCCAGCTGGCTTACGGAAGGTCGGTGGTTCTACCCAGGTGCCCGCTCGTGATGAAATAGTGCACGGAGGGGCACCTGGGGTCTTCCTCCACCATTAAAGCTGGAAAGTCGCCATATGACCTAAAATTGTGTCGGTGCGACGTTAAACCCAACAAAATAAATAAATATTTAAAAATTGATATTGAAGCCTTCAAGTTCAGTATGATGGGAAATGTCAACTTTTAATATTGAACTTTTATGGCAACGGCACACATTTCAAATACATTTTTCAGATGTAGGTGTTGTAACCCTTTGGAAGTAGTAATACTGTCTACTGATGAAACTATTTCTTAAATTATCAACCATTTTTATCAGAATATAACATATTACTTAAAACAGCTTTAAATTTTTTCAAGTTGTTTAATCATTTTCGACATATTTTGAAATACAAGAATACAGTCTACTTTTCCTACCATCCATTGTAAAAAAAAAAGTTCCAACTTCATTTAAATATATGAAAAAGATGCAAGACATAATATTATAATTATGAGATTAATTCCCGGTAGGTCAATGAACAGCAGTTGCTAAACGTAGTAACAGTCAAAGTATATCTCATACAGACCGCATGAAATTGACTGAAATGTGGCTACCAACATTGTAGTACTATTTTATGTGAATGTCAGCATGCCAAACCGGTACATGTGCCAAGCACTGTTCCATTAGAAATGCCTAGGGGAGGTTACTTGGAATTTATTTTAGAGGTCAAACACACCTGTGAAGGCAGATTCTTTGGGGGAAAACTGTTGAAGAAAATGATTAAAAGTACTGAGGTTTTGTACTAGAATGCTGGCTCATCTGGAAACAGTTATTCTTGGTGATGGAGTTTTCATGTCCAAAAAATTATATATTGCTGATTGTGGCACTTTTCTAGTTAATCTAGGAAATCCTGTGTTTATTTGTATAGGAACAGAAATATCATTCTGTCTTACATTAATATCCAAGCCTTTCTGTGAAAGAGAAGCTAGGCTGTTACCATTTTTGTATTGTTTTAATTGTTACACTGTGATGCAGACTTCATATAGACCCCTCTATAAATATGTGCGTAAAAGTGCAAATCTCCAGGTGTTATTAAAATTCCCATAGGTTCATTTACTAAGGTTTTCAAGGGAGTACAATAAATTAAAGGATCCAATCTCATGTTTGCATGTGTTTAAAGTCAATAGAGCATTATCTATTTTATTTTTACATCAGATCCCTCAGGTTACTGGTTTCTTCAATACCCCCACCCCACCACTTCTCTCGAAAGTTTGTTTTATTTACTTTTCTCGCACTTACTTATATCTCATATTGTTTCCTATACTGCCTCACAACACTTCTTTTTCACACTTTGATATAACTTTTCTCACACTTTCTTATATCTTGTATATTATATCGTTTCGTACTATCTTTCATACCCATGCCCCCAGTTTGTTTATAGTTTGTTTCCAAATGTTCATTTCAGGCTCTGGTATTTTTATCCCATGAAAGGTGTATTCAAGAAGTGTTATCCTGTCCCCTTTGTTTATAGTTTGTTTCAATTTGTTCATTTCAGGGTTTGGCATTTTTATCTCCCCAAAAGTTGTATTCAAGAACTGTGTATTGTCCCTTTCTTTATAGTTTGTTTCTATATGTTCATTTCAGGTTCTGGTATATTTGTCTCCCCAAAAGGTGCACTGCATAGCAGTGGTTCTGTCCCTTTGTTTATAGTTTGTTTCTATATGTTCATTTCAGGTTCTGGTATATTTGTCTCCCCAAAAGGTGTACTGCATAGCAGTGGTTCTGTCCCTTTGTTTATAGTTTGTTTCTATATGTTCATTTCAGGTTCTGATATATTTACCTCCCCAAAAGGTGTATTCAAGAACTGTGTTTTGTCCCTTTCTTTATAGTTTGTTTCTCTGTGTTCATTTCAGGTTCTGGTATATTTATTTCCCCGAAAGGTGTACTGCAGAGCAGTGGTTCTGTAGGTCTAAGCCTGATCGTATGGTGTTTATGTGGTGTACTGGCTCTTCTGGGTAAGATAAATCATTACTTTATATCTTCACATGTTAATCCAGTTCTTTGTTACAACTTTGTTAAAATCTTATGTAAAATGGTAGTAGAATCTACTAAAGTGAGATTGTAACCACTATATTACTTACTCATATGTTGTAAATTTCTGTAGGGAAAAATTGAACTAAACATTGTATACAGTATGTTTGTAAATATGGTAGCCTGCTGCATGCTAATATGTACCAAGTACAGTATATTATAATCTGTTGCTCTATGTGGACTGTCAACACTGTGGTGCAAAGGAAACTGGTAGAGTATCTTATCTTACTGAATGTCTTTTTGTGATGATTTTTATTTTTATCCTGGAGTATATATTAATTGTAATAAAATATTACCATGTGTATTTTTTTTAAGATTAACTTTTTGAAAATGTTAAGACATCAAAGCAAATTTGCTTTGAGATTTAAAGGTCAGGGTTGTAGTAATTTTAAGAATGAAAGTATTTTTCAAATGTAAATATTTTAAAGTTTACATTCATGAAAGTCTCTTAATGTCATAGTCGAGAATCAAAGAGTCAGTTTAAAAGGCAGTCATCTGTATCTGATATACATTACAATCTGCAACTGGAATTATGCCCTTGAAAGTGGTCAATAAATATATCATGTTACTGTATGGATCAATAATTTGAATGTCTTGAATTAACTACCGGTATGTCTGAGACAGCTGAAGAAACCCTAGACGTTTTAGCCCAATGTGCACCAATGGCTTCAGCCCACGTGCATTGGGGGTTTTAGTCCACCTGAACCAAGGGTATAACCCACATGAACAAAGTGTTTTGGCTTAGCTTTTAGCAGTGGTATAGGTGGATAGTGTAGCATCCTGCAACTAAACATCTCTGAAACTACTAGTCAGAATAACATCAAACTTGGTCTATAGCATCATGTAGAATGGATCTTTCTCAAGTATATTCAAACTTTAGTGAAGATTAGGAAAAAAGACTGAAACAGTCACTTTTCATGAACCATTTTATTTGTCTCCAGTCAGCTCTGTAGCATCCTTAAATGGACCTCTCATAAGAGTGTGCCATTACATATATTAAAGGTCAAAAGGTCATGGTCAAGTGAGTGCCTCGGTGGCATCATGTCCCTCTTACTTGTTTGAAAGTCATTCTGAAACAGGAGACTTTTTAAAGCCTCCCTTGACAGATTTTGATGAAACTTGGTTATTTTTAGAAAGTCATGTTAACTGTTATGAAGTTTAGGTTTACTGAGTTGAAATTTATTTACATGTTCGTATCCTTTTCTGTCTTAAAAACATTTGATTATTTATGACAAAGCCATTCAGCTTGATTCTAGGGTGGTGGTAATACCTAGCTGCCCTGTGTGCCTGAAATGTTGCCAGGAGGACACCTGCAGCTTTCATTCATTATTAAAAGCTGCAAAGTCACTGCATGCCCTGAATTGTGGTAGGGAGTCAAAACACAGCTACCTGTGTCACCACAAACTTACAAAGATGTTAAAGACTTGCACTTAAAGGAATTTAATACTGTTCAAAGAATGCATTCAGCTGAACAAAATACATATCTATTAATTTATCATATCGATCATTGGACTGTTAGGGACATAGTAACCTTCAGTTATGCAAGTCTTAAGTGTATGTAAATCTGCCTAATTTATTGGAAATTGGAAATGGATTACATGCCTCATTACCTTTATTAAATCGAGTATAAATGTGGGTAGGTTATATACAATAAACCGGTACTTTTTTGAAAGGCTTTATATTGCCGTTTGAGAGGTAATTGTGCTAAAAATGTCTTTTATCTTTATATGCTTAATACTTTGTACAATTATGAAAACATGTTTTTCTTGTAAGCCGTTAGTACTGCATGAACTTCCTGTACAAGATATTGCATGACTATGCCGGTATTCCAGAACTCTATTCGTGTACCACTATTCTATATTGTGATTGTTCATATAACCCATTTATCTGGTTTAGTGAAAGACTTGCTGTTATTCCAAAATAATGTGTCTTCTTTCCCTGGTTTTTGTTCAGATCTCAGTTTTTTTTTTAGTTTATGTTTGCAGAAGTATGTTCACCTGTAAATGATGTGAAAAAAAAAAGCCACATTGAAATTGTATTTTGTGAATTTCTTGTTTAATTCTGTAAACATAATTATTTATATTGTACTATTAAAGTTGAATATATCTTTAAGTACAGGAATCTATCATTTTGTGTTAACTAAAGGTTAAGGTCATGACAAGCGTTATTTTCAAGTCTGCAAGGTCAAGGTCACATCATTTTGAGCATGAAAGACAGTATTGTTCAGTCTGAAGTAGACCACAATTCTTATAAATGGTGAGATAGATCGTGAGTGTCTTCCCCTGGCTAAATGTAAGTGATCTCCATGATGATGTGACAGCTAGAAGACAGTATGTGTGACAGCCATTTATTCTCCACCACTGATTCTTGTGAGACAGCTATCAATTACTGGAGAGGAACATAATTGATACAGAATCATGGATACCTAGCTGCCATTACTCTGTCAGATAAAACTAAATCAAACTTAAGAGAATTGCAATTTTAAGGTTTTGCAGTGTATCACTGAACCACAGAAAGAGTTATATTTTGTATGAAAATAAAACATAAAAAAAGCATATGAAAAAAACAAACTTGTTTATTATGCTACTAAGAATTTTCATTTTTACATATCTCTCAAAACCAGGAAAGGGACTCCAGGACCCCAGACAGTTCAAAGTTGTAAATATAATACTGTAATGAAACATGTACATTTTATGTGGTTTTTTTTGTTGATGATTTTCAATTTGTTTGCCATATGAAAGTTTTGGCAGATTACCATTTGCAATTCAGTCTGATAGAAACAACAATTGTAAACAAATAAACATAATGACTGCAATGAAATAGTTAAGTTTTTGTATGTAAGCTGGTATTTCAGTACTCACTAATGGGAATGGATTGAAACTTCACACACTTGTTCACTGTCATGATCTGACATGCACAAAGCAGGTCCCATAACTCTATCCATTTTTTTTTTCAAAATTATGCCCCCTTTTTTTTTGACAGCAGTTTTGGTTAAGTTTTTGTATGTAAGCTGGTATCTCAGTATCCACTAATGCGAAAGGATTGAAACTTCACACACTTGTTCACTGTCATGATATGACATGCAGTGCAAAGGGTCAATAACTCTACTTCGCATTTTACAAAATTATGCCCCTTTTTCAACTTAGGAGTTTTGGGTTAAATTCTTATATGTAAGCTGGTATCTCGGTACCCACTAATGGGAATGGATTGAAACTTTACACACCTGTCCACTGTCATGAGCTGATAAGCACTATGCAGGTTCCATAACCCTGTTTTGCTTTTTTACTAAATTATGCCCCTTTTTCAACCTTTGTATTCATTCAATTGACAAGGCTGTTGAATAGTTGAGCGTTGCTGTCCTCTGACAGCTCTTGTTTCTCTCTACTCTCCCCATAAATGTTTTAAATGCACTTACGTCAGCTACAAAAACTGCCATATTTTCTCAACTTTATGATAAACGTTGGGCATAGAAAAGAAGGGGGTACAGGGGTCCAGTTAAGAGAAAAGGGCCAGAGAAGGGGTACAGGGGTCGAGTGAAGAGAAAAGTGAGGGGTAATATATTAGTTGCTCTGTGGTGATAATTGTATATTTTCTTTGTTGTTTTTTTTAATGCTGAAAGACTAAAAAAAGCCAGTGATCAAGTAATATATTGTTCAGGAATTTCATTATTAAGTGAAATGTGATATTTAAATTGTTAGTAATTGAAGAGCAGAGAAAATGTATGCATCCGTCATTGTTTAAGAATAACTCAGTTGTACAAATATGTAGAAATGTAAGAAAGTTGGCATGCTAATTAGAATAAATTAGATTTTAATCATCACAGTTGAAAGCTTTAAAGTGTTTTCATTGACAGTGATAACAAATGTGTCAGACCAAAGTTAAGATTATTCAGTAATAAGTCTGACTTCCATGAAATAGTGTACTAAGAATATGTAATATATTATTTTAGAATGTAACAAGTTGATTTCTTGAGTGAAGCTTGCCAGTATTTCTATTGGGAATGGGATTTTTCTGTAGCAGATAATTATGAAAAAACTTTCGCATTTTTGTCCCTGTCTTTTTGTCTTTGAAGATTGTTTAAAACTTTCAGTAGTTATATGATTGGTGATGTTTTTCTTAGTACAAAATTGAAACACTACCCTTGTTTTTTTTTTATCCTATCCACCTTATTTTACCTAACACACTTGCAGTCTAAAATACCCATATGCATATATATCATGAAACTACTTCCCAGATCCTTCATGTATTCATTGTTTGTATTATATCTTTATCCAAAACCAGCGCCAGAGCCTCTTTGTTTTTTGCTTGTGTGTGTGTGTGTGTTTATTTCACGTACAGAGTTTTTATTACATTGAAAGGTGTTGCTTAAAAAAAAAATATTTTAAAAAATTTGAGAAAATTATTTTTTTCTATATTCTGGGGAGCTTTCGGAGTTTTTCCCCGTTTTCATGTATGTTTCATTATGCTCTTATTTGAACAGGTTACTGAAGTCCGATGTTTCTGGAATGGCGATCTTCAGGCAGCATCAAGTCTACACGCCACGCCAAGGATCTATTGAAAATTTTGAATATTATGGTGCAAAGGGCTGTTCCATAAATAACAAAATGGAGAGACCAACTTGGCATTCCCTATTGTAAATCAGCACAAGTATTCATTGAATAAATTGATCAACCCCTCTCCAAATTTCGGTGCAGACACACAGACTCAAGTCATTTTGCTATTCTTAATCCAAAACCATAATTTACCTTCATTTCTCTAGTAGATTTTTCAGCTTTGAATGTGTAAAAAATATTGTTTTTTGTGACAATTTTTCATTTATTATTACTAAATTTAGATATAACAGACTTTAACGGGAGGGCTGAGACTTGTGAGATTTGTATCTGTCTCGATACCTAGGTTTCAATGGATATTAACATAAACGCAGTCATAAAGGGTGGTACTGGCTATTTGGAACAAAATGTAACATTCAAAACAAAAACTGAAAACTTTACAATTTATAAGGTCTCAGAGCTGCATTACCTTGAAACTAAAGGGAAAAATTTAACGTCTGGTATGCCAAGGTGAACAAATCTTTACAATGTTGACAAAACCTTGTTTTACCAGAGTTAATTACCTTATAAACTTCATATTTCTATGCAGTAAATAGTTAATTGTACATGGCATATCTTAATATCTAGGTACACCTCATAGTGAATATATAAATAGTTAAATTCTCTTGTACATGGCATATCTTAATATCTAGGTACACCTCATAGAGAATATATTAAAAACTTTGCAGTTAATCAAAAATACAAAAACCATGTAATATTGATTTGAGATTTAGAAATAAAAGTTCAGAAGATTCTGTGAATAGGATCATAGAAGAACAAACACACCAGTTATATGACACTGTATGCACCCATTTTTCCTCTGGTACATTCTGTCTTATACTGCCAAGAATTGTTTCATAAATTTGGTACTTTAAAATTAAGTTTTACCTGATTTCGCTGAAGCTTTTTTTTAACTAGAAAGTAGATTGCATAATGTAATAAAAAGTCCACTGTTCATCATTTTTTTTTACATAAAAAATAAGTATTTTTATGACAATAGCAAAAATGGCTTGAGTACCTGGAGTCTGAGAAGTTATGGATATCTCCTCCATATGAAAATTGGTAACGGAGAGTGTATGTACGTATGTCATTTTGGCGGGACTGGAAAAGCGAACATGTGTACCTCTATCTTGAGATGTACATTTGTTCTCTTCTTCAACCCCCTATTCTTTATATTATATAACCTCAAAAAAAATGGCAAGGTCTAGCATTACCTCCCTTAGTTAGCATTTGACCAACTTTAGGTCGGTGATAACTAACCAAATTCAAAAGCAGAAAAAAGCAAAATTGTCACTCATTTTATGATAAAACTCAAAATTGCTGCTCGTGTAAACATTGCAGATATCAGTTTTGTTTAAGTAAAAAGGAAGTCATCATGCAGGCTGTTTTAAAAAAAAATGAAAGAATTCAAAATGTTGCCGGGACGAGTCTTTAGAATGCTTCTTTATTGAGTATATCTCGTGTAAAAAACAGTTGCAAATTCTAAAAAACAAAAATTGATGCCGATTTAAAGTTTTTGATTTGTAACAGTAAGCTATCTTTAACAGAATATTGTTGATTTATAAAATGTTGATAGTAAATTAAATACCTGATAAATGAGTGACAGTCAAAATTCTAGGTTTTTTTTTTTAAAGTAAAGTTGTTAGCAGACAAACTAAACACGTGAGATATATGTACTGAAGTCACAAATGATGCGTTTGATGGCTACACAGTACAAACATGCATACAATGCGTATAGATGCAAAGAATAGGTATAATACCTATTGTCATTCATTTTGTAATATTTTTTTGTTTCGAGACGTTTTCAGGTATGATAGATCTTGTCAAATGTGGACATGTTAGATGTATCATTCTATGTGTCTATCTCAACAGACGGGTTTCACATTGATAAATGCTTAACGTTGCATGCATCAGGCCAAATTTGATTCAAATATGCACAACCTTTGTTTGTCCCAGTTTCTTCTTGTTTCATATTTTCATTTGAAAATTTGAAAAAAAAAAAAAAAAAAAAAAAAAAAAAATCCCCAAAAGAACAGATATTTAATTTTCCTTAACAATAGCAACTAACTTTTCAATCAGTAATAATTCTAACTTATTTCTGCATCAAAGATATTTATACACATGGTGGAAAATTACCTCTTTTTATTCAGTTTTAGCTAGTCAATACAGTATTATTCTGCCGTTATACAATATTCTAGTACATTAAAAATATATATATCTTTTAAAACACAATTTAGTTTATACTTTTTGTAAATGTTACTTAAAAAAGTTTAATATCCTTGTGTTACACTAACACCTTTTCCTAGGCATGTTTATAATGAAAACAAGTGCAAAAACAAAGAAAAAATATATATTTAGATGTGACCAGTTTTATTTTTATCTCTTGCACATAATTATGTGGTATTATTTACACTGGCTAGATATACATGTAGATTATATGGTGTTGGTAGAGTGGTCTGAACCGGGCCCATAATGACCTGTCAAACCGTAGGACACCTGTCTTGCCTCTCCTTGTATTGGTGGAGAGACACGCAGGGGTCTGAGCCCAGTCTTCCCTTCTGATGTGATTAAAAACTGTTTCCAAGTAAAAATATTCGAAACACAAAAAGAAAAGGAAAAAAAAAGCATATATGAATTACATCAAATAATTTAAATTTAACATATTTGGCATAAAATATTATCTACCTTGGAGACAGTTGTTAACAGCTAGCCCAGCCTCCGTGTTTTTGGAGAGATGTGTTTAGCTGTAGAATTAAGGCCCTGAACTTAGTCCAATGGTTATCAAGAATTTTAAGGTTCCACAATGCCAGTTCGCCCTCCATACATAAATTTTTCTGGGACAGCACCTACGGGTTGCCGCCATTTTGTGTGTTTAATTATTTGTTATGTAATTTTATGTATTTACAGGAGCAGACAATGTTTCTAGAGACGACAAGCAGATTATCATTTGTTAAAAAAAAATGGAGTGACGCTATGTGGCTAATTTAGGAAAGTCTTTTCTTCACTTTTTCACTGGGAAGGAAAGGTGAAGAAAAACTTTGTTCTTTCGGCTCGGTGTTTTAGTTTCGGCACATGACCAGGGTTTAAAACTTGAAAATATATTC
Source organism: Mercenaria mercenaria (assembly GCF_021730395.1). Lineage (NCBI taxonomy): Eukaryota > Metazoa > Mollusca > Bivalvia > Venerida > Veneridae > Mercenaria > Mercenaria mercenaria. The sequence goes on along the minus strand of NC_069366.1, from coordinate 22,875,230 downwards.
CTGATGGTTGTGCATTGTCACTGGGAAGACATTGTTCAACATGTGATCAGAGAGAAAAAATGCAAAATTCTAAATTGATTTGTTGCGTTTATTCACTGGGAAGGATAAACAAAACAGATTTCCCCGCAGTTCGGCTAACCGTTTAAAGCATTGGGTATTTTTGACTTCGCGGCCTGGTCTCCAAAACTTTGTTCTGTTTTTTCACTGGGAAGGAAAAACATTGAACAAAGAAAAATTTTCTGGAAATTTCAATGTTGGTTTTATACTACAGCCGTGTCATTCTGTCCTCCATTGCTTAGCTAGTTAGTTATTTCATTTGTTGTGGAGCGGCTACATGACACGCGTGATTAAACATTTCACCGTTTTACACACACATCAGAACCCTACCCCCTCCCCTGCAGAGTTAATAAGAACAAAAAGAAATCGTCATCAGTGTATAATACTTCTCATAAAAGTGCTTGTTTTCGTCCCTTGTATGTTTATAATATTGAGTTGATTAACTCCTGTACTCATCGTTGGTGACGTCGCATTTTAAGGCTTCAACATAGTATTGCTGGGGTCACATAGTATACACACTGCTAAATAAAACAGTTTTCTTCACCAGTAATTATTAACCAAACATGTATTGTTTTCGATTGAAATTCAGCATTGAATTGTTGATGTAAAAGCATCTTGTGGTTGCATTTCTTTTCAGTTAGTTTGAGTTACAAGTACATGACATTGTATTCTAATAAATCAACATGTACAGAGGAATAAAAAATTTGAATGAATATTGTTTGTACTGAAATCAGTTGCTAATAGAAGTTTAGATTGTTTATAACTGGGTTCTTCCTCCAGAAAAGGAATCATGGTAAAACTTGAAAGGTGATAGGTTTGTTGTCATTTTAGTAACTAAAGGTCATTCACATGTTTGTGTGCTTGATATACAATAATTAAAGTAATTAAGTGCAGGTGATTCATTTAGTTTTTTTCCAGAATATTCTGTTTGGTGGGAATTTGATATAAACTTTGAAGTACAAGTGTTTGCACTGAACAAGATGCTTTTGCATAGGCAAATTTTCATTGCTTTTGTCATTTTTCGCTCGGTCAAATATTTGATAAATTAAGAAAAAAAAAAAGAGAATTATTTCGGTTTCTGTTTTTCATAATTTGGCAACACTCAGTCGCTTATGGGTTGATTGCTTCTATTAATACATTCCTGCTTTTTCATAATCTGACATACATTAACCCTTGATGTAGATGTTCATATCTATTTCATTTCTGTTTTATAGGTGCATTATCATATGCCGAGCTTGGAACCATGATCACGAAGTCCGGAGCAGAGTATGCATACCTACAAGAAGCATTTAGTCCCCTGCATCGTGTACTTGGACCTATACCGTCATTTCTGTTCGCTTGGACATCGGTGCTTATCCTTAAACCAGCATTGTTTGGCGTGACTTCAATGAGTTTTGCAGTGTATGTGGTGGAGCCGTTCTGGGGACAGTGCGGGTCAACGGATATGATAGTGAAAATTGTAGCAGTTCTTTGCCTATGTAAGTTTTTTTTAAATACAGTTTTATTGGAATAACTTACTTGATTCAGTAACACATCTTGTTGATCAGTTGTACTCTCTGTTTTAAACTATGTATAAAAAACTACTGGATATAAGATTGTTGTCTGTCATTGGGCAAAGGCGATGTCAACTTATGGTTTCTGCTCAATATCTTCCAAAGAATAAAGTTAAGCTATTGGTTATAGGTGGGTACACAGGGGTCACCAAAGATTTTGAATTACATTTTATCATGTAAATAACTGTAGGACTTTGGGCAACAGAGACAGGGAAGAAGATATTTAGCCAGCAAAGGCCAAGGGCAAAGGTGCCAAGAAATTTTCTAATATGCTCTGAGCAACAAGACTTAAAGTGGCAGGTATCACAGATAAGCAATGTCTGATCACCAGTGCTATCCATCATCCCATATTGTTTCCAGATAAGGAATGAAATGTTTTATAATGGACACCTTGCTGTGTCTTTATCAGAATCTTATTATTGTAGAAATCATAAAAAAAAATTTGTTGTTTGTATTTCAGTTTTAATAACATTCATCAATGCATACAGTGTATCCCTAGCAACCAAGGTGCAGAACTTCTTCACGGTTATGAAATTACTTGCTATAGCCATTATTATTGGAGGTGGTGCTTACATGCTTTCACAAGGTAATCAACGTTATAGTCTGTTGATAACTCTTTTAAAATACCAGGTGTCAGAGGTGAGTTACTGATATACCCTGTGGAAGATATAGTTTTCATGTTGCTTGTACAGTTGGCCGTCAGATTTTGTGTCCAGTGCATATGTTCTAAACCCCTTGAAGGCTGTTTATGAAATTTGAGAGGACTGTTCATCTTTTCAAGAATGTTTCAATAATTCTGGCCAAAGGTCAGGATGTCATATGAAGGACATCTGCTTAAGCCTTGGGTTTCATGTAGGCAGAGAAATCTTTCTTGCACACCAGACTGGCGTTTCTCATGGTGGCAAAACCCATCTGGCACCCCCCCATGTCAGATGACTCTCATGCTGTTAATGACAACCAACAATTCATGCATTGATTATATGTTGTTTACGAAAATACGAAAAATTAGGTACCTCGATGGTTTCTCTCATTTTCTTATAGTATATTTAAGAAATAATAAGTTCCCAAGTGTGGTTTATCGTAGAACAACCTGTGTTTTGAGTTCTTACGCGTAAGATTATATCACGAAGGCTGTAGGCCTGAGTGATATATTGTTTCGCATAAGAATGAAAGACTAGGGTTATTCTACAATAAACCACACTTGGGAACTTGTTATTTCGATTCTAACACGACATACTAGTATCAAAAGCGTTAGAAAAAATGGTAACTACTTTTTACGACCATGCTACCCAATTGGATCGGATGACGTCATTGCACGCGAGTGGTTTATTGCAGAATAGCCCTAGATAGATTTTGCTCTACATGTTTGTAGGTTATTCGCTGGTCGTGTTAGAATTCTCTATTCAAAATGCATTATTTTACGAAAAAACATAATGTTACGCTACAAACTATAAAACTAAAGTGGAACTTTATTGTGTGTCACTGAACGTCATGACATCACTTCTGTTTATGGCTATTATTTTCCTGCCTTTGTGCACATACTCTACTATAAGAAAGAATGCTACAAAGAATGTATTTCTATTTGTTTTATTTATTCTATAAGTTTTAAAATACACATATGCAAGAAAAATAATCTGTCAGAAAAAATTTATATGTACGATATGCATGAAAAAATATCAGCCAAGTTACCGCCCATGCCCAGGTGGCCGAGGAAAGATATTGCTTTCCGATTTGTAAACACATGACAGGTATTATTAGTCTGATTCCATGTCCATTTCATCTTTTTCCTGTGAAGTATATTTATGGAACTTTGGTTGAATATTCCATTCGTCAAGACAACTGCTTTAATTACACAGCTCAGTGTCAGTGTCAAACATTTAAACATATTCATTGTTACTCAGTTTACTTGAAATTTCTACTACATTATTATGATAATGGTATTAACATCAAATTAATGAGTTTTAACTTTGGGTGTCATATTAATATGTAATGGTGCTACATGTGTTTATGTAATACAGTACTGTGAATTTGCTCAAAGTAACAAATAGTTTTAATAAACAAAGTGTTAAAAAAAAATACTATAACTGACCTTGGGCCTGATGATATTTGTATATTTTACTGGCAAAGAAGCTGAGTTTTTATGTGTTTAACTTCAGGTTATACTGAGCACCTGAATACAGGATTTGAAGAAACCACAGACTCTGTTTCTATGGTAGCCCTTGCATTTTATGACGGACTTTGGGCCTATGATGGCTGGTATGTTATAAACATAGCTCTTAAAAAGCAGCTTTTAGCTGCAGTAGTCATCTGAATGTTTGCAAGTTAAATATATGCCTTGAAAAGACATCATTAAGAAATTACTATTTAAATTTGTAAATGAACATCAGTAAGTTTGTTTAAGCTGTTGTTATATAGAGAATAAAGTGTTTTCAACTAAGGTACATTTTTGAACCCGCTCATGTATGAAGACTTTAGAGTCTATTGCAAGTAAATTAGACTAAAACCTGAACTAAGTTTGTTTTGACACCTGCAGTTTGTTTTCTTTTCAGGAACAATTTGAACTATGTTACTGAAGAAATACGACAGCCATATAAGTAAGTTATTAATGCACTTTTAGAGATGGAGATTGACAGGATGGAGACCTTCTGTTTTTCACATTTGCCCTGTAACTATTTTTTGTTCGCTTGCAAACAAATTTTAGGTAGTTAAGTGTTCATTATTTTATTTCCATTTTTCTAGGAAGGTAACATTTGTACCACCTCAAAACAAGGTAAAATATTGCCATTTTGGTCCAGTGATGTGTTATGTTCCTTTAAATATTTTGTCTGAAAACTGATGCTCTTGATTTTACAATTGTGATCATCTGTTAGCAGTTGCATATGTGTGGTGATGTGTAACATATAGCTGTATCCCGGCACAACCAGTTTTCAACCGCTTAACAAGTTTTCTGTGCAGTTTTGTACATATGCAAGTCCAAATCTTTGGTTTATTGTCTAACACTTTCTATCAGCATAAGTGCTATAAAAGCATACCATTTAAGTTTCAAGTTTCTAACTGATTGAATCCCTGGCAGGATGATTTTGAAAGCCATCAGTAGGAAGTCATGCTGAAAATTTACAACCTAAATTCAACCGCAGGTGGTATTTTCCTTCCAGCAAAATGAAACAGCACTAAACTTTTACTGTAGTTTCATTACAACATGGCAAACATAATACACCCAAAATTCAAGTCTGGCAACAAACACTAAAACCAACATTGCAGATCAATATACTGTAGGTACACTTGCCTAAATTGGCACCTAAATTACAGGGGGTAGGGTAAAGTAAATGGCAGCCAGAAGTTGGTGCATTATCTAAAGAACTATATCATTTGCTCAATTACTCAAGAGAACCAGGGTGTCACATCTGCTACATTGATAGCTGTCACATATGACAATGTATTATATAATTGCTAAGCTTTTGACACTCCAAATATTTCAAATTGCTTAGAAAATGAAAAAAAAATGTTGCAAGGACAGGCATCATGATTGCATTGTCAAAATAATTTAATAATAATATGCTTCACAATTCTGGCAGTAAGCATGTGTTAAGCAATAAACATTTAGTGCAAAAGATATATAAATACTGATACTGGCTTAAGCAAGAATAGGTAGTAGGCAAGGAAAGATGCAGGTTTTTTTGTAATAAGAAAAACCTCATGAAAACATAGTACTGCTACATAAATGGAATTTATAAAATTTTCTAAGTACCGAAACTGAAGGCGAATAGGTTCCTAACATGTTCTGTCTCTGCTGTAAACAGTGAAACAATCACAGCTGATAAATTTGGCTTGTAAAGATTTTTATCATACAAAGCCCTAGGCGGTTGAAAATAGGTTGTGTTTGAAAATAGGTTGTGTGGGGATATAAATTGCCTGACTGATCTATTTTTCTGTAAAATCACTTAATAGTTGGAGATAAATTTTACAATAAAGCTCAAGTTTTTTTAAGTCGTGATAAAGTAACAACTTTGAGTCTGTGTATGCAGCTGAATGTTTTCTGTGACGACTGTTAGTGTGACTGCTTTGTTAACTCATCTTGCTCACAGTGACACCAAGACTGTACTGTACATACATCTTGATATAGTAATTTTGTCTATTTCAGAAATTTACCTCGAGCAATTATGATTGGTATACCCCTAGTGACAGTATGTTATATCCTCATCAATATATCATACTTCACAGTTCTATCAAAACAGGACATCCTCATTTCTACTGCTGTAGCCTCAGTAAGTTCATGTTTCTGTTACCTAATTAACCCTGACCCTGCTAAATTTCTATAATGAACTTGTCCATCTTTCAATTTGGCCAGTACCATTAACAGTTAAAAGGGGTGCATACCAAAAAGATACTGACTGAATGGCGAACAGTGCAGATCATGATCATACTGCATGGATGTGCAGGCTGATCATGATCTGCACTGCACTGATCAACCTGCACATCCATGCAGTCTGATCATGATCTGCACTGGTCGCAATGGCAGAATCAGTCATGTCCAGCATGATAAGGGTTAATTTATACAGTCAAACCTGGAATAAAGACCACAAGTGAACAAAGACTGGCTTTAAGGATCACTGGCTTCATTTCGTATTTAAACATTGCAATGTATTTTAAAGTTTGAATACAGGCTTAGTACCATGAAAACCACTTTTTGATTCTCCCAAGCTAAGTCTTTATATATACAGTACAATCGCGATCCAAAAGCCAAGGGTTTGTGACAATATATAGACGATCAGGACTTGAGTATTTTTTATTTTCTTTATTCAGTGATTGTTTGAGACGTATAGGTATCGAAGCAAGTGTGACTGGCATGCGATCCGATCTGATAGTTATAGGAGAAAGAATTAACCACTAACTTGTGTCATAGTGTACAGCGTATGTGTTTCGAATTTAATTACTACGTTTTCACAGTTTAATAACTGTTTACGCCCAGCTAAATGATAGGGACACTTTCCATTCTAAAGTGTTTTCACGCCGTTATGGAAGGTGTGAAAACTTAGACAATACAGGTATTCGTAAAATCGCAACTAAAACAAGTTGAAAACAGGCTTTAAGGGCATAACAATACATTCGTAGGAGCGGATTTTCGTAAAACCGCAACTTTGTAACATAGAAATAAGAAGAAAAGCAGCCGGGACCACAACACCTTTTCGTAGTATACCAGTATTTCGTTAAATTGCGATTTGTAGCATCGCGAATGCACTGTATATACAAGTTTTGCAGTATAGTAAATACTTTGCCATTAAACATTTTTATGTCCTGTCCGAATTTGGGGACATCCAGAATTGTTCTTATTTTTAGATCCAGAGCCTTTTAATCATTGGGTGAAATGGGTACAAAATTTCATTGGTTGGTCATTTTAATACACCCCTCTCTGAAAGAGCGGGGCGTATTATGTGAACACCCGTGGCAGCAGCTGGGCAGTCGGCGTACAAAGCATGTCCGCTCTCTAAGTCAAACAGTTTTCATCGGATCTTCACCAAACTTGCTGACAATGTTTGCAGGCATAATATCTCGGCCAAGTTTGATAACCAGCCAAATTGCTCCAGGCACTCTTGGATTATGGCCCTTGAATTACTCAAAAAACAGCGAATTTAGCCTTGTCCGCACTCTAAGTCAGTTATCATCCGATCTTCACCAAAGTTGGTGACAATGTTTGTGGGCATAATATCTCGGCCAAGTACGATAACCACCCAGATCGCCCCAGGCACTCTTGGATTATGCCCCTTGAAAAAGGCCAAGTTCGATGAAGGCCATATTTTGTGACACTCTTGTTATGCCTTGTCAGAATGAGGGACATACAAAATTGGTCTTTTATATCAATCCAGAATATTATATATGTTTCACTCTTTTTATTTACTGGGTAAAATGGGTTCAAACTTTCACAGGTTGAGTGATTTTACACTAAGTTTTGTAAACTCACATTAGATTTCCAATTTTCACAATCCAGATTCAGCCTAATGGTTATGTCAACGACACAATTGTAATATCACTGTGCAACGTGCATGCATAGTGGTCTTATTTAACTCTATAAATGAGCCTCGCCATGGAAAAAACCAACATAGAGGCTTTGCGACCAGCATGGATCCAGACCAGCCTGCGCATCCGCGCAGTCTGGTCAGGACCCATGCTGTTCGCTAACAGTTTCTCTAATTGCAATAGGCTTTGAAAGCGAACAGCATGGATCCTGACAAGACTGCGTGGATGCGCAGACTGGTCTGGATCCATGCTGGTTGCAAACCCACTACATTGGTTTTCTCATGGCACGGCTCAAATGTTCTTGTTACATTACAGACCTGGGGAGAGTTTGTGCTAGGAGCAGCAGCTATAATTATACCTATATCAGTAATTATGTCAGCTTTTGGTGGTGCTAACGGTACCTGCTTTACAGGTGGAAGGTAAGTCTATGCTTATTGCTTCTATACATGGTGAGAAAATTATACTGTAACTGGTGAAGTAGATCTGTAAATGTTAGTGGTTTGTAGAGGTTTTCATGTTGTAATTTAAACACAAGAAGGTTGAAGAGGTTGATGTTAGATGAAGGAATGTTTTGACACATGGTATGAATTAATGTGGTTTAAACATTAAGCTTAATTATTGTTGAGAAAGTGGTGTGGACTCATTGACATAAGGAAGTGAATATGTACCTCTTAATGAACAAACTTAATGAATTATTAATTAAAGTTACATTACCAGTTGTTAATTATCGACAACAAAGTGGAATTACATCATTTATGAAACAGGCTACAAGAGATAATTTCTATGCGAGAAGGTAAACTAGCTGTTTATTATAGTTTCACCCCTTTTTGAAGGGCAGCGAACATTTTGTCTTGTACACATTTACCTTTAACCGAAATCTCTCATTTAAGTTCAAGCAGCAGGCAGGCAGTTGGTAACTGTTCCTAAACTGCTGTTAGCTTACCAACCAGACGTGGCAGCTGGGATTTTGTCAATTTATGATTCAAAACAGCTGAGTTTTTTCATGTTTTCTTTACAGAGTAATGTATGTAGCAGCCAGGGAGGGGCATTTGCCTGAAGTGTTCTCATATATCCATGTTAAACAATATACTCCTTTACCCTCACTTGTCGTGTCTGTAAGTATAAACTTATTTTGATATTCGGCAAATAGTTGTTTTTCAACCGAACCCGCTGAAGAGATATAGTGCTTTGCAAGCAAAGACCATTTTGTGTTAAACTCCAGTTAAAAGCTATTTGTTTCGTGCAAATTTTGAATATTTTCAGTATTATTGCTACAGTTCAATGAAAAATGTCACATACATTGCGTCATGAGGTCACACTGTCATGATGTCACATTATCTGTATTGAAAAATTAAAGGATTCTGTAAGATTTCTAAATTTCTTTTTCATTTTGATATGGTAGAGGTTTTCTATGTGTAAGTATTTATATACATCTGTGTTTTCACTGAAGTGTACTTATAACTATGTTCTTTCACGGTGAAATTTACTTCCATACCAGCCAAAAATAAATGTGAAATTTTCGGTACTTAAGAATGGTGAAAGAATCAGTTTTTTATCAGTGATGTATTTTATTATCTCGCTGAAACAAACAAAAGAAATAGTCATTGTGGCATAACAAACCTGCAGACTAATCATTTCCTGCAGTCGATTGTTTCAGTGCTGTGTCATTTCTAATCAGTTGAATAGACGTAGAAGCAAATTAATTACACACAGAAATAGATTAGTTTTCTTTTCCCCATTTGTAAGACTGATTAAGATGGTAATGAAAAGTAATGGGTTGTAATTTTTGTCCATTTTTAGGTAATTTTGGCGGCAGCCATGGTGCTATTTGGAGAAATATTTGCTTTGATAGATTTCTTTAGTTTTACTGCCTGGTTTTTCTATGGCCTGACAATGTTGTCATTGATTGTTCTACGATGTACACAAAAAGAAAGGAAAAGACCATATAAGGTAAAAAAAACAATTTCTATTTCAGCTTTTAGACAGACATCATTCTGTGAGCTTATACAACTTGTTGCAATGATTCAGTATTATTAAAGCTATAAACATTTTGTGACCCCACCCATCCCCCCCCCCCCCCCCAGATTTTTGAGGGGGCACTTAGGTTTCCTTTATGTGCCCATCTGTTCTTCCATTCGATTTGCTGACCTTGGGTCATCATACCTCACAGGATTGTTATTCAGCATATGAAATTGTGCACCTGGTGTTTAAATTGGGATTTCACACAGCCAGACCAGCAAATGGCCTTTGACTTAGTCAAAAATGCGCGTACAGTGACGGGCATGGGGCACAAGTGTCCTAGTTCTAGTTAAATTTATGTCAAACAAGTGAATGTCTACTAAATTAAGGAGTTTGTTAAATAGTTAAATCCGCATTATTACTCCAAATATAGCTCACATATTTCACAATGATTCACAAATGATTTTAGCCACAAACTCGATAATCTCAAGTTAAATTTTTTTTGGAAATTTCAGGTTCCTCTAGCTGTACCTATATTGGTATTTCTGTGCTCAGTGTATCTGGTGGTAGCTCCAATCATTCAAGATCCACGAATAGAATTCTTATATGCCTTCTTATTCTCAGTTAGTGGACTTGTGTTCTATATTCCTTTTGTGGTATACAAAAAACGGTTGCCTGGTATGGGTAAGTGTGCTTTGAAAGTTTTTTCATCCCATTAGTTTATTAAAGGATTTCCAAGAACAAAAAAGAAAATGAGCCGTGCCATGAGAAAACCAACATAGTTGGTTTGCGACCAGCATGGATCCAGACCAGCCTGCGCATCCGTGCAGTCTGGTCAGGATCCATGCTGTTCGCTTTCAAAGCCTATTGCAATTAGAGAACCTGTTAGCGAACAGCATGGATCCTGACCAGACTGCGCGGATGCGCAGGCTGGTCTGGATCCATGCTGGTCGCAAACCCACTATGTTGATTTTCTCATGGCACGGCTCAAATGATTTGGGATGTTTTATGGAAATGTTTTTGTTAGCCATAGATTCATGTTTATGATATGTATTTTTTTCATCGTGGTAAACAGTATTAGCATGTTCTCCATATAAAATGGACAACTTCTCTGATGAAGTGATTCTAGAGCTTTACCTTTAGTAGATCCGCCATCTTAGCTCATTAGGGAAAGCACAGATGGATCTATGGATCACAGGGTCGTGAGTTTGATCCTCGGGTTAGGCGTTTGTTCTCTGACCATTATATAAAAGACATCATGTCTGAAATCATTTGTCCTCCACCTCTGATTCATGTGGAGAAGTCGGCAGCTACTTATGGAGAACAGGTAAGAACTGGTCCAGAATCACTAGATAGGTAAGCTGCCAACTGTTACTAATGAAAAATGGTGTAAAACCCAAAACAAACAATAACCATTAGAATATGACCTTTCTGGATACTTTTCCCAGGTTAAAATTATAGGTACTGGATAGTATAAAATCTTAACAAATTCATAGTAGTTAGAAATTTAGATTTGATTTATGTCAAGATTATATATGAAAGTTCAGATTTATTCTTATTCTCACTGTAAATATTTAGCTATCCTGTACAACGTATAGAAGACAATCTTTAATCTTTTTTTCTTTCTTTTTTCCAGATAAAGTTACTTACTTCTTGCAAGTTGTGTTAATGGTTGCGCCAAGCAAGTTTGTACCTGCCGAATGATAAAAAGCCTCGTCATCTTAGACATTTATATTCTGATAATGAAGACGAGATCTCAAAGCTAAAAATCATATAGTTCAGCATTTCCCCACCAAGAAATGGCAGCAGACATTTCAGGGAGGAAACTTGCTGCGCAGGTCAGGTGAAATCAGCGGTCAACCTATTCCAAAGAGAGAGAGTTAGATCACCAGAATTAAACCAGTGTATTTGCCACATGTATAATAATTGTTTTTTATTTGACTGCTGACTCTTGAATTGATGTCAGGTTACCATATTTATTGATATATTTCATTGCCATTCTATTGTTGTTAAGTTTTATAGGCTGTTTTTCTTTTATAATTTTGTTTATTTTTCTTTTTTCACTGATAGAAAATTCTATGCATTCTATTCATGTATGTCAAAAATGCCATTGATCATCAGAAACATGACGTCAGTACTTTGAACTGATGTATGTTACACAGAAATCATATACTTTGTATAAGATTGGGTTTAAAAGATGACAGGGTTCTGCTACTTTTATCTGTACAGTACAAACTCTGTAGAGCAACACCCTTTTGGAGATACAAATATTGACTTTTATGTAGAGGTTGTTGTTCTGGAGAGGTAAATTTGATAGTATATTTCAGCTTAGGAAAATTTTGATGATGTTGTTATAAGAGAGGTTTTTGCTTAAGAGAGGGCCGCTCTGGAGAGGTTGTACTGTATATGTACACACAAGAGATATGAAATTTTTTTGTATGTATATTATGTATCAGTCATTACCTGGTTTACAGGTTATTTTGGTTATATTGTGCTAATAGTGACCTGCTTGTCACTAGAAGTCATATTTCCTAGTCATATCTTTAAGTATATTTGGCAGTCATATCTCATATTTCCCAGTCATTTCTCAAATCATATTTTCAAGTCATGTATCAGTCTACATTTTCAGTCGTTTTGCAATAAGATTTTCCAGATATATCTCCAGTAAGATTTTTCCAGATATTTCATCCATTATTCCAGTCATTTCAAGTGGTATCACATACAACATACCTATTATTTTCCAATAAGATTTAACAATTTTTTTTGCTAAGTCGCATTTGGAACCATATTTCTAGTTATTCTAAGTAATATTTTCCAGTTACATGTCAGTCCATATTTCCAGTCATATTAACCAGTTACATCTCAATTCATATTTCCAGTCATTTTTCCAGTTATATTTTCCAGTTACATCTCAATTCATATTTCCAGTTGTATTTTAAAGTTATATTGGAGTACATATTTCCAGTCATATTTTATTTTCATGTCCTATGAGACGTCATATTTACAGGCATATCTTAATTTGTATATCATATGTTTGCGGAATAAATGTTCAAGTGAGATGTAAAATAAACCTGTTGTTGCGGTGTGTGATGGGCGTTATTGGTGCTAGAGTTTGTGCACCATAATCTAATGTCATTTAGGTGTGATGCTTTTCTAGGTTGCCATTAAAGATATTTATTCTGTGATATTCATTTTAGTGATGCTAAATAAGCATTATTCAGTTCAAAGAAAAACTGGAGTCGTAATGTTAAGAAAGAGCGTATTTTGTACAATGATAACACGAGGCGATCATATAGTGTGCAGGTATGAGAATTAATCATAAGAGGTGAACCGGTAGTAATTATGTGTACATATTTGTAGACTAGTGAACTTTTTCATAATGTTCTGGTCATAAAGTGTGTTTGTATATGTGTTTCATAAACAGGGACTAGTGCTCGGTTAACTTGGAATCACTTGCCACTAAGAGTTCAATTACAGCCCATGTCCTCTTGCAAGGAAGCCATCAAGATGGCTTGTGGAGGCCTGGTGGTTCTACCCAGGTGACAACAATGCCTGGAGGGGCACCTACAGTCTTCATCAACAAGTTAAAGCTGGACAGTGACCGTCTGACCTGAACTGTACCGGTGTGATGTAAAACCATAAAATAAACAAAAATGACAGTTGTATATTATACATGTTGTATGTTTGTACAAGATTTTCTTCTGTGCAATCAATATGATTTATCATTTGAGAAATTGATTTGTTTTCTCATATGTATGTACATATGCATTCACATGGTGATGATTGATTGAAAATATATGTAAATATTGATAAATGTTGTTGTACAGGTATATATCTGTGATACCTAAAATGTGCCGGTGTAAAAGAACATTAGCAGTGCCAATCATAAACAGTGCTGTATAAATGTCTTTCATTTGATTTCCGTGTATGTTGATATCCTCAGCATTTCTTTATTTTGTTCATACTTCATTTCATAATAAAATCACAAGTTAATTATACTAGTATGTTTTCCCTGATCATGCTAATATTGCTGCTCTTACAGGAAAAATAATTGTATATGTGAACTTTCTCTGTATATATGTATAGTTTGGTATATTGATATTGCCATGGAAACAGTTTATTCACCACATGTAGAACTCGGTGATTTCCTTATAAAGGCTTTGATGTTTAATACATGCTGTATTTATTAAGATAATGATAGTTTTATATCTAGTTCTCAATCCTTTTATACATTCCTAATGACAGGGGAAGCTTTACTTTATCTCTTTAGTACAATAAAAGAACATTGTATTGATGCCAAGCCCAAGTATGTGATCAAGCGATAATAGTTTTACCTGGAGCTACATTTGGTACATATAAATATTCAGTACATTAGAGGCAGATTCTTCTGTTCTCGGTTACTTATTTACACAGGTTTACTGAAGTGACCTGTAATTTACAGATTTGCAGAGACGAGATGTAATTTACATAAATTTACTGAGATGACGGGTAATAACACAAATTTACTGAGATGACATGTAATAACACAGCAAATCTGAGTTTTATTTACACAAATTCTCTGAACTGACATGATTAACCAAGGTGACATGTAATTTACACAAATTTACTGAGATGACATGTTATAACACAAATTTACTGGGATGACATGTAATTACACAGAAAATCTGAGTTTTATTTACATAAATTCTCTGAATTGACATGATTTACCAAGGTGACATGTAATTTACACAAATAAACCCAGATGACAATCATGTTATTTACATAGATATTAATCAATATTAAATGGGATGACATGTAATTTTCAAAGGTTTACCAAGTTGAACTGTAATTTATACAAAGTTGCAGAGATGACAAGTAATTTACACAAATTTACTGAGATAACATGTAGTAACACAAATTTAGAGATGACATGTAATTTACTGAGATGACATGTAATTACACAGTTTTGCAGAGATGACATGTAATTACGCAAATAAACCCAGATGACAATCATGTTATTTACATAGATTAAATGAGATGACATGTAATTTTCAAAGATTTACCAAGTTGAATTGTAATTTATACAAAGTTGCTGAGATGACATGTAATTTACACAAATTTACTAAGATGACCTGTATTAACACAAATTTACTGAGACAACTTGTATTTACACAAATTTACTGAGATGATACGTAAATTAAATGGACTGACTGAGATGCCATGTAATTTGCATAGATTCACTGAGATGACATACATATTGTTTACACATATTAACTGAGGAGATGTGAAAGGTACCAGTATGCATGCGCTGTGAAATGAATCATCTGACTTTTCTGTTGTCACTTGCCAAATAAATAGCATTAAAAAGGTCTTTTTGGTGCTAAAAATAAAACCATATACCAATATGTTGATCTTGGATAAATATGGGAATGAAATAATATATTATGCCAAGTCAGAATGTAATGTTTTTCAAGAGATGACAGAATATTTTACAATATCGGATGATTTCCCTTTCTGGAGTGTAACCATTAAGATTGTGAAACTTGCAGTTGTAAAACTGATTGTTAAATGTGATACCATTGATTGGTCAAGCAAATGGCTGTAATTTCAGATATATACCAGAAATTATTACATGTTTTATCTTTAGAATTCATTTTCATGGTTTTATCATGTCTATAAATCCTAAAGCAATGATGAAATTCACTACGAAATGAAACCAATCAGTTCATGTCCCCATGATACATCTGTTTGGGACTATAAACCAAAACTGTATCATTGCAACGAAATGGTATCACAATCTGAGCCTACTTTATATTAATGAGCTTTTGAATGTATCAGCGGCTTACTTTAAAATATAACTTCCTACAAACCAGTGACAAGATTGCTACCATATTTATCCAAGATCATTCATGTTTTGACTGGTAATCAAAACGATGGCTTTAAATTGTGAATATGTTTATATATGTGTGAATCATTGAATCATCTTATTTACGCCATGTATATTTGCTAACAGTATTCAGTTCATACAGTGTACAGTTTTATTTATTTGCATATGAATGTAAGTCTGTTTATTTTCTTCACAGTCTTTGTGTTTGACAATTTGTTGCTGTTTTTAGCTCACTGGAGCACAGTGTGCTCTTGGTGAGCTATTAAATTGTGGTCACTCACTGTCGGTCTGTAACTATTTTCTTGAAGCAACATCTCTAAAAGAACCGTGTTGTGGAAGTTGATGAAACTTACCCAAGATGTTGCTTGGATGGTCCTCTTTCAAGGGCTGCCAAAGGGAAAAATAGAAAATATTGAAATGTCTTCTAAACTGCAGATGCAATGTCTTAAAAAAAAAAAATTACAGCTATGTTCTTTTGGTGACCTGCTACCAAGATTATCCATTTTTAAATATATATATGTAATGAAACTTCAGAAAATCTAGTCAGAAACTGCTTGCCTGATTTTAAAATAGTTTTACAGAACTGTTCCTTGGAAGATATTTTTAAGAAGTTTGTTTAAATAATTCTGATACATCGTAAGACAGCCTTCAGAGCTAAAAACAGAACAATCTTCAGATGCTATCCCCTAAACCAGTCGTGTTCCTTGGGGTGCTAAAATTGTTATAAAGCATCTCAATTTGTCAACAAAATAGTGACAACTGTGGGCGGGACTAGTGTGTGGCTTTCAAACTGTGGGCGGGACTAGTGTGTGGCTTTCTTGTTTCTTGTTAACTTACTTGACTCTGGTGAGCGTTACAGTGCCATCATGGCCTTCATGTTAATTCTGTTGTCACAAGTAATTTTCCACATTTGCTTGTTTTAAATAGAAAAAATAAAATTGTTTCATATTGAATTTTTTCTTTGCTTATTATGTCCATTTTTCCCTTTCATTGAAGTTTTCCACTTTAAAATGAGATTAAACTAGGTCAGGGATGCGGTAAAAAAGTAGTATTGTTTTAGGTACTTCACTGTCAAAGTCTCAGATATTTTAGAACAAAGCTTGGCATGCAAGTTTTTAGCTCACCTGTCACAAAGTGACAAGGTGAGCTTTTGTGATCGCGTGGCGTCTGTCGTCCGTGCGTCCGTCCGTCAGTCCGTAAACTTTTGCTTGTGACCACTCTAGAGGTCACATTTTTCATGGGATCTTTATGAAAGTTGGTCAGAATGTTCATCTTGATGATATCTAGGTCAAGTTCGAAACTGGGTCACGTGCGGTCAAAAACTAGGTCAGTAGATCTAAAAATAGAAAAACCTTGTGACCTCTCTAGAGGCCATATTTTTCATGAGATCTTCATGAAAATTGGTCAGAATGTTCACCTTGATGATATCTAGGTCAAGTTCGAAACTGGGTCACGTGGGGTCAAAAACTAGGTCAGTAGGTCTAAAAATAGAAAAACCTTGTGACCTCTTTAGAGGCCATATTTCTCAATGGATCTTCATGAAAATTGGTCAGAATGTTCATCTTGATGATATCTAGGTCAAGTTCGAAACTGGGTCACGTGGGGTCAAAAACTAGGTCAGTAGATCTAAAAATAGAAAAACATTGTGACCTCTCTAGAGGCCATGTTTTTCAAGAGATCTTCATGAATATTGGTCAGAATGTTTACCTTGATGATATCTAGGTCAAGTTCGAATCTGGGTCACGTGGGGTCAAAAACTAGGTCAGTAGGTCTAAAAATAGAAAAACCTTGTGACCTCTCTAGAGGCCATATTTCTCAATGGATCTTCATAGAAATTGGTCAGAATGTTCACCTTGATGATCTCTAGATCAAGTTTGAAACTGGGTCACGTGCGGTCAAAAACTAGGTCAGTAGGTCTGAAAATAGAAAAAAATTTGTGACCTCTCTAGAGGCCATATTTTTCGCGGGATCTTTATGAAAATTGGTCAGAATGTTCACCTTGATGATATCTAGGTCAGGTTCGAAACTGGGTCATGTGCGGTCAATAACTAGGTCAGTAGATCTAAAAATAGAAAAACCTTGTGACCTCTTTAGAGGCCATATTTTTCAAGAGATCTTCATGGAAATAGGTCAGAATGTTCACCTTGATGATATCTAGATCAAATTTGAAACTGGGTCATGTGCGGTCAAAAACTAGGTCAGTAGGTCTAAAAATAGAAAAACCTTGTGACCTTTCTAGAGGCCATATTTCTCAATGGATCTTCATGAAAATTAATGAGAATGTTCAGCTTGATGATATCTAGGTCAAGTTCGTAACTGGGTCATGTGTGGTCAAAAACTAGGTCAGTAGGTTGAAAAATAGAAAAACCTTGTGACCTCTCTAGAGGCCATATTTTTCACGAGATCTTCATGAAAATCGGTGAGATTGTTCACCTTGATGATATCTAGGTCAAGTTTAAAAGTGGGTCACGTGCCTTCAAAAACTAGGTCATTAGGTCAAATAATAGAAAAACCTTGTGACCTCTCTAGAGGTCATATTTTTCAATGGAGTTCATGAAAATTGGTCAGAATTTTTTATCTTGATGATATCTAGGTCACATATGCTCAAAACCTAGGTCACTATGACAAATAATAGAAATAACGACGTCATACTCAGTTCAACACTGGGTCATGTGGGGATAGGTGAGCGATTCAGGACCATCATGGTCCTCTTGTTTGGAATATGCAAGTGTCCTCTCGGTGGCATAACTGTATAATTATGCACTTCCCATTGGAAAGTGGCCATAAAATTTGATTTCTGTTTTTGGTTACTGGTAAATGTCCCTTTTCTAGTAGTGTATTTCATATACATATATGAGCTCCTGTTCTTTGCCCGATTATTAATCCAGCAAGATGGAAAACTGTAGAATTGTACAGCGTAATACAAAATTAATGTTGGTATAACAAGATATATACTTGCCCCTCCATCAGAGCTAGATAAGCTGAGATCATTGTTACGTTTTACTACACCCGATTAATTTTTAAAGAGCAGAACATTTTTCCAATTTCTCTTGATTTATGGAAGTGGAACATAATACTACAGGATTCTGTTCTGAACACCAAATCGAGCATGCCCCTTGTCTGTGTAATGAGGGTACAATTCAAATTAAACTGGACTTTTAAGTCAACTACTAAAGCCTTGTTTAGATATACTTCATATTTTAAACACTGGTGCATTAAGTTGGCTTTGCCGTAACTTTGAAACTCTCTTGACAAGATGAAGGGATCTTAGGGTAACATCAGATTCTGTTGTAAAGTGGAAGAATCTGCAGTTGAAATGGGGGGATATGGATGGGTAGTGGTGGTGCTAAACTATGTCTTAAGACACAACTTAATGTTCATATGATTGCAAAGATATCTGCAAAATAAACTGGCTATTTCAACGGTAAAAGCCTGATACAAATGTTCTTTGGCTGCTTTGAGTCGCCAATATATCTTTTGACTAAAAATGCATCCATAAGGTACAGATGCCCCAATATTCTACATCAGGGCTAGGAAGATGGCATTTTGATAATAGAACATGTATATTGATGTTATGGACTGGAAAAGAAATATACCAGTACACATTAATTTCACCTTTAATTGATTAAGTCTTGTTATGGTGAAAGTTTGTATTAAGTTATCTGAAAATCCTTATATGCATATAAAAGTTACAGGTCATACAAGAAAGAAGACAGTATCTTTGACCTTTGTGTTATGGGTCTTGCACTCGACACATCCTATTATTATTGTAAATGTACTAAGTTATTTGAATATTCATCTATGTGTAAAACAAGTATGCCCACGGGCAGAATGTCGAGTCCACCAGCTGTCAAGTGTGACCTAGACCTTAGACCTAAGGACCTGGTTCTTGTGCATGACACTCCGCCTCATAATGGTGAACATTCATACCAAGTTACATCAAAATCCCACCATGCATGAAGAAGAAATGCTCTAGACAAACTTCAATTTGACCTTTGACCTCCAACTGTGACCTTGACCTTTGAAATAGGAACATGAGGTTTGCGCACGACACGCCTTCTCATTGAGGTAAACATTCATGCCAAATATAAACAAGATTGGTCCATGGATGTCAAAGTTATGGTCCGGACAAAATCAGACCGACGGACACACGCACATACACCGACCCGCCAAAAGTGACGACTATATCAAGCTTACCGCAAGCGGGCTTGACAAAAATTCAAAAGTTAAAAACTGAAAAAGAAATACTGTAACCCTAGATACGTTCGCGAATACTATTTTTGTGTTTTTAGGACGACAGACAATTTAGCAGCTACAAATATTTGCCGAATACATTGGATACGAAATACTTGAAAACTTAATAGCTTTACTTAACAAACAGTCGCAGGCAAAATTATAGGTAAGGCACAAATAACTGGTCAGTTATCCTGAACACATTTTTCAATCTACTACGCTCTGATTGTGAGTGAAATTCATGTTCCAAAATACGCTGTTGGCAATCACAAATCACTGTATACTAGTACATGAAATCAGTCCAATATGTCTATACGGAATTTTGTTATGCCGACAAAAATGGATGAAAAGCTAAGTAGTGCAAAAGACGATCCTATTGATCATATAAACCGTCAACAAGTGAAACCGACGCTTCAATCCATTCTGCAAAGTCAGGCGTAAAAGTGAAAAAGAAATATGTACATTTACAGCAAGACAAGAGCTAAAATTGCAAAACCTGTCCGACTTTCCGATAGCTACTTTTAGATATGCCATAAGTTTGGTTTTCACCTGTCAATCAGAATTATCTACTGCTGCTGTTTTTTATTTATATATATAAAACCTTATGGGATTTATTTAACAACTATAAAACCTACAAATCTAAATGAAATTATTATACATGATAAAACCTTTTTTTCAGTAATTATATAACACACATGCGTGTATCAGGAAGTAGCTCTGCAATTGACTGCCAGTGAAAACTACAATCTTTTGCGTTTACATGGTAGCTGGTAGATTTGCAACTACAAACCTTTGCGGAGAAGCACCGATTGTGAAATTCACTATCTTAAATAGAGTGAAACCATTTCTAGGTTTACAGTATTAAGTAAAATTTTTTACCTGAAAGTGTGACCTTGACCTTTGAGCTAGGGGTCTACGTAAAACTTTTGGCTTTTAATGGGTGACCTCGAGGTTGGGGTCTTCTGGTAGGTCCTGCATATAACAAATTGTCTAGTTATGTTGAATGTTTCTGCTTAATTACTTGAACATTCATCCATGTAATTTCTTTTACCTTTAAGTGTGACCTTGACTTTTAGAATAGAGGTATGAGTGCAACATGTCCTATGCTAAATATTTATGTTAAGTTATTAGAATATCCGTGCATGGAACAGTTACAGAGCATCTAAAATCTTCAATCTTTAGTGTGACCTTTGAGCTAGGGTTCTGGATTTACATGTGACACAACATCTTATTTTGTTGGTTATTTGTCGCAAGTTACTTCAAAATCCCAACAGCACACAACTAAGTTATAAGCCGGACAAGATTTTGTGCGCATACAAACATCTAAATCTTTGACCTCGCAATGCATAACAAACGTAGATACCGGTAGACACACAAACAGAGTAACAACATAATTTATGCCCCCAACTCCCATTTTTATTGGTGGGGCAAAAAAAAGAGTTCAAAACCTTTGCCTACTTTAAACTGAAAACGAATATA
Organism: Mercenaria mercenaria; assembly: GCF_021730395.1. Lineage (NCBI taxonomy): Eukaryota > Metazoa > Mollusca > Bivalvia > Venerida > Veneridae > Mercenaria > Mercenaria mercenaria. Next base: position 22,854,068 of record NC_069366.1, on the reverse strand, counting down.
GCCAATTGTGCTGAACCCACCTAACAAGCAACCAGTATGCAGGTTAGAAAAATTCCTTAATAATTATATTTTTTACAGTGTTTGAGAGGCCTCGATGCTTTTTTTTAATCCACTGAAAAACAAGTATATGCCTCTTCTTACTGTTTAATGTCCAAACAGCACTAACACAATGTGCAAGAATGGGGGAATAGGTACAACAAAATACTGTTTGAGTCTTTATTTAATCATGTTACTGTTTTATTTCTAAAATGTTTATGTATGTACTGGTAAAAAGATTTAATATTTCTTTCATAACCAGAAAATGTTTTTTTTTCTACGAGTGAAATAAATACTTGGACAGTAACTTGTACAATTTAGTTAAACAGGCAATATACACTTATTATCATTCAAGTACAAGTTGAATGTTACATTAAAAATTGAACAGGTATATAAAAGTAAATTATTCCAAACTGTTTTACATCCATATTCGATCAAATTATTAAATAATGAAAACTAAATAATTCTAGAGTTTTATTAATTGTTGACATGTGAATTAAATGTTTTACACATAGGAAATGAAATGCAGCAAATTCTTATATAAGAAATAATGTTTATTTTCATTAAATCATAGCAAAGTTAATGTTGCACTGAGAAATACTGCTAGCATATCTGATCTTCTATTTCATATTGATAAAATTTCATCATCGAAATCCTATATCAAAGTGGTATAGAATTAAGTAAATATGAAAGTGCGGTGTTACAATTAACTGTAAATTGGTTTTTAGGCACAAAAAATAATTTACTAGACATTTACACAGTCCCAAAATCATACCTTGGGACATCTAACCTTGTTGCTGTGTCTTGATATTAAAACAATAACATATTGACCTAATATTTTGCACCATGTGTGCTAGGAAAAAATGCTTTCTTATTTTATCCTTCTTTTTAATATAAAAAGACACACAGAGGAAATGATATATAGCAGAAACCTGTTCTAATATATTCAAAACAAACTAGTTTCCAGTCACCTAGAATCACTTTAAGCACACTCCCTTAAAATTATTCTGCAGGCATATTAAAACACGGTTCTATAATTTCTTACAAAAAAGCTTGTGTTTTTAATGGCTTTAATAACAGATTACGGCTCGTGAAAAAAGAAAGAGTAAGAATTACAATGTGAAGTAAAATGCTTTACAGTTCACATACAAGTATTCTTTCCTTTAAAATAAATTGTGATATATCTTGTAGGCAATCAATGACGGTCATTCAAATAGGCATATATTATGCTGATATTCCTACATCTCAATTTAAATCAAAATGTCTAAAATATTCTTAGTTTCAGCAAATATCACCAAATTTCTATCACATTACCCCTTCTATTACTTCCATTGTCTAAGTATTGTTATATACAAAGGTATTTTTAAATAAACTTTAGGTACTAAGGTACTTGGAGTCTTCTTTCTGGAAAAACTGATGACCCCGGCTATAAAGCTGACAATTTAAAAGCACCCAACTTTGGTTGCTTCCAAGCAGGATTTTGACAACTAGCAAAACTGCATTCTAAGAGACTTGCGTTCAAACTTGAATTTATACCCAGAAACCAATACTGGTCCCACGAGGTCTCCTGATCAAACTTGTATCAATCCCCCTACCTCGGAGCAGTGTAGTTGACATCAACAATATGGCTTGCTTGCCTCTCACTCTAACTAACAGTGTGCAAAATTCTAAGACAGCAGGTAAACAGGAAACAAGTAAGATTACTGGTTTAGGAGAAATGGTGCCAAAATAGTTTCAAATCCATTTTTCACCCCTTAGGACTTGTGTACACTAGCAACAAGTTTGGCCCATCCTTCATTAACATGCAGCAGAAATCCAGAAGTAATTTCTTAAAATAATTTAGTAAAACAAGCAATGATAACCAGTGACCTGCAGTAAATCAATACAAAAGAGCAAGTGTTAAACATATAGAAGCACAGATACAATGTGCTACAGGAATTATGTATTATTTCAATACAGAAAATAGTGACAACCTGGCATAAACACTAAATACGAAATTACATGCAGTGAATGACATAACTGGTATTTCAATAAGTTGACAATTATGCAAAACAATGAACAAAAAGTTTTTGTTTTTTTTTACCATACTGTGAAATCATTAATATTCTTGGGGGATTAATTTTCGTGGATTTCGTGGTTGAGTCAATCCAAGAAATTAAATCCGAACAAGTAAAATTCCCATTTATTTTATGTTCAAAAGTTGAAATCCACGAATTCACATCCCCACAAAATTGCCGTTTTGACCAAAACCACGAAATTTTATGCCCACGAAATTAAATGGTTTAACAGTATCTATTGCAAATAGCTGTAAAAAGATTCCACACAAGGTTTTTACCTCAACAAAGCACATCTACTGAATGTATAAAGGCTTGTTGCCTGTCTGGCAAATTTTTGCCATAGTTTCTACCATTTTTTTCTCTGTATTAAAACAAACAAGAGGGTCATGATGACCCTGGATCGCTCACCTGAGTAATATGAGCTACATGTTTCAAATGTCAAACTGATGATTTTTAGAAATTTTTTGGAAGATTTTCCGATATACAATCAAGTAACCCCTGGGGCGGGGCCAATTTTACCCCGGGGGTCATGATTTGAACTAAGTTTGCAGACATCTACTAGGCAATGTTACATATCTAAGATCTAAGCCTTCTGGTTTATTTTTAGCAAATTTTGAAGATTTTTCTATATACAATCAAGTAACCCCATGGGGCAGGGTCAATTTGACCCTGGGTGTCAAGATTTGAATAAATTTTGTAGAAGTCTACTAGGCAATGCTACATGTCAAATATCTAAGACCTAGGCCTTCTGGTTTATTTTTAGAAATTTTTTGAAGATTTTCCTACGTAAAATCAAGTGACCCCTGCGGCGGGTCAATTCTGACCCCGGGGGTCATGATTTGAACAAATTTTGTAGAGGTCCACTAGGCAATACTACATGTTAAATATCAAAGCTCTAGGCCTTCTGGTTTATTTTTAGAAATTTTTTGAAGATTTTCCTATGTAAAATCAAGTGACCCCTGGGGCAGGGTCAATTTTGACCCCGGGGGTCATGATTTGAACAAATTTTGTAGAGGTCCACTAGGCAATGCTACATGTCAAATATCTAAGCTCTAGGCCTTCTGGTTTATTTTTTAAAAACTTTTGAAGATTTTCCTATAGAAATCTATGTAAAATCAAGAGCCCCCTGGGTCATGATTTGAACTTTAGTAGAAGTCCACTAGTCAATGCTACATGTCAAATATCGAAGCTCTAGGGTTTCTGGTTTTTGAGAAGATTTTTTAAGATTTTCCTATGTAAAATCAAGTGACCCCTGGGGCGGAGTCAATTTTGATCCCGGGGTCATGATTTGAAAAAAATTGGTAGAGGTCCACTAGGCAATGCTTCACACCAAATATCTAAGCTATAGGCCCTGTGGTTTTGGACAAGAAGATTTTTAAAGTTTTTCCTTTCGGTTGTCATGGCAACCAGAGTTCTGCATGGAATTCAATTCTTTGAACAATTTTGAAAGGGGGCCTCCCAAGGATCATTCCTATGAAGTTTGGTGTAATTCTGCACAGTGGTTTTCAAGAAGATTTTTTTAGAAATTTTTGACGGATGAAGCACGACTGACGATGCACGACGGACATCAAGCGGTCACAATAGCTCACCTTGTCACTTCGTGACAGGTGAGCTAAAACTAAAAGGCTTTTGTATAACTGTAACTATATCTGACAACAGTAAATGAATCAGAATAAAACAGTTTCTTTACTTTAAAAATTCAGTTAAAATTACTTAATATCAAACAGGATAAAAACTATTATTTACATTTGATCATATTCATGAAAATCATGTTGTTTCCATGACATGTTTCAAAATTGTTACATACATGTATATAGTCACTGCATTATGACCTTAGGGTTCAGACAAAAATAATATCTTTTAAGTATAGTGTGATTTTGAGTTTTGAAAATCTGATATCTGAGCTGATACATATTATGAAAAGACTGGCCAACAAAACATATACATTTGCTGAGAAACAATATTAAACAAAAGCTGCCAATTAGACAGACAGCTCAACTATTCAGTTAAGCGTTTCAATCCAATACATGCAACAGTTATGAACATATGTTCTTGCATGCAAAACTTCAAACAAGTTGTGTTGTCAACATAGAATAGCTCTCACCATTCCTCAGTCGAGCTAAAAATAACTTGACACAAGTCATTTTTCCTAATTGCCATAACACATAGTAACAATGAGAAGAATTGCACTTAATATCAAAATGCTGTTAAAAACACATCAACTTTGTTTTATAACAATGTTTGCTTCTGGTATTATCTAATTCTTAAATACTTTCAGGAAGAAATGTTTCTATGATTGCAAACATCATTCATAAGTGTTTTATTTTAAAAGCTGTGGTCTAAATTATAACTATTTGGTTTTGACTTTAATACTTTTCCAATGCTGTTTTTTTTTTTCAATCTTTTCTTTTAAATCCCCATTAAGGCCCATCTAATGATGAAAAGCAGTTAGGTAGTACATTATTCTTACATATTTAATGTAGTTTTCAGACAAAGCAACCTGAACAAAACAAACAGTAACTGTTATGCAGCCAATGACATTGTAAAACCAGAGCACCGCCTTGCGGGTGCTGACGCTCATCTGATTTTTTTTGTGTAATAGAAATATTGTCCTACCCATGATTTTCTAAGTCTAAAAAGGGCCATCACTCTTGCAAAAAGCAGGATAGAGTTATGTTTCTTGATGTACAGTGTCCACTTATGATGGTGAAAAACTGTTGCAAGTTTTAAAGCAATAGCTTTGATAGTTTATGAGAAAAGTTGACTTAAACATAATATTCAACCATTTTTCTAAGTCCAAAAGGGGCAATAATTATTGCAAAAAGCAGGATGGAGTTATGTTGCTTGCTGTACAGGGTCAGCTTATGATGGTGAACAAGAGTTGCAAGTTTTAAAGCAATAGCTTTGATAGTTTAAGAGAAAAAGTTGACCTAAACATAAAACTTAACCAAGAAATCTGATATTTTCTAAGTCCAAAAGGGGCCATAAATCTTGCAAAAAGCAGGATGGAGTTATGTTTCTTGCTGTACAGGGTCAGCTTATGATGGTGAACAAGTGTTGCAAGTTTTAAAGGAATAGCTTTGATAGTTTAGGATAAAAGCTGACCTAAACATAAAACTTAACCAAGAAAACTGATTTTCTAAGTCCAAAAGGGGCAATAATTCTTGCAAAAAGCAAGATGGAGTTATGTTTCTTGATGTACAGGGTCTGCTTATGATGGTGAACAAGTATTCCAAGTTTCAAAGCAAAAGCTTTGATAGTTTAGGAGAAAAGTTGACCTAAACATAAAACTTAACCAAGAAATCTGACATTTTCTAAGTACAAAAGGGGCCATAAATCTTGCAAAAAGCAAGATGGAGTTATGTTTCTTGCTATACAGGGTCAGCTTATGATGGTGAACAAGTATTCCAAGTTTCAAAGCAATAGCTTTGATAGTTTAGGAGAAAAGCTGACCTAAACATAAAACTTAACCAGGCAATGCCGACGCCGACGCCGACAACCGCTCAAGTGATGACAATAACTCATCATTTTTTTTCAAAAAATCAGATGAGCTAATAAGTTCACATTACATTGCTACAGGACAAGTAATAAAAGTATCAGTTAAGGTACCATGTCATTACCTGAATCTACGAGGAGCGGTCAATAAATACCCGGAAAAGTGCTCTAATATCTTTATTTCTGACCCTACTTTGCTGTAATATGAAAATATGACAGATAAGGACATACTGAATGTAAATACTGAAATGAGCCGCACCATGAGAAAACCAACATAGTGCATTTGCGACCAGGTTGGATCCAGACCAGCCTGCGCATCCGCGCAGTCTGGTCAGGATCCATGCTGTTCGCTAACGGTTTCTCTAATTGCAACAGGCTTTGAAAGCGAACAGCATGGATCCTCACCAGACTGCGCAGATGCGCAGGCTGGTCTGGATCCATGCTGGTCACAAACGCACTATGTTGGTTTTCTCATGGTGCTGCTCAAACAAAAGATTTCAGTACAGGTATATGAACTAGGGATGGGAACGAATACTGAAATCAATATTCGAATATTCGGTTTGCCTTATTCGAATATATTCGAATATTCGGTTTATTTTAATGGAAGCTTTAAATTCTTATTAAGTGATTGGCATATACACAACGTATTCATTTGTTTAAAGCGTGGATCATCGTACGTAATAAGACCAACAAATGTTTGTTTCGGGTAACCCGATCCTACCTAGCAAAACCCGCCGATCCTAGCGTTTTATTTCACGATTCTGTCAGTATAATCATGAACATATTTAACTAATTCGGTGTTTTAGCTTCAAAATGATACAAAAATATCAAAACGGTTATAATTTAGACCGTCGCAATTTTATTTAAAAATAGCAGGTCGTCCCATTTAAACACGTGACGCACTGTTGTATTACCGCCGCCATTTTGAAATTTTTCAATCGGCGTGTAAAAATCGTCGTGTAAAAAGCAAGTAAGGCAGACTTAAACCTCCTTCAACATGAACTAATGCATCAATCATATGCTATGTCTTGATTTTATTATAAAGTACTTCAAAATTTAATTCGAATACGGCCGATTGCGGATGAAAACCGATTCTGCGGATGGTCTGAAACGTCGTACAAAATATTGTGAAAAGATCGGCAATATCTACAAGTTTGGTATTGTTTTCGAAAAAAAAAATTCTACAACTTGTTACATAAAACAGGCGCCAATAAAAATGAACAAAAGATAAAAAAGATATCACATTCACGCCTAATACAAACTGTTAATCTGTAGCGATGAACCCAGGTAATTGTCTTGTTAACTGGACATCTTTTGACATGCATCTGACACATTGACGCCTGTTGTAAACTGTTAATCCGTAACGATGGCCCTGCCAACTATTTTCTTCTTAATTGGACATCTTTTGATACTCGATAAACAAACATGACATGGTTTTATTCTGTAGAATTAGCATGCTCATATTGCCCAAAATCAATGATACTTTTTTTGGAAAAAAAAATACAATAATTTACGAATATTCGAATCTGATTTTCATATTCGAATATTCGACCGATTTTCGAATATTCGAATATTCGTTCCCATCCCTAATATGAACATTATTCATCTATGATTATAGGCAACGTCATTACCAATAAGGCGGCACAATGTTATTATGACAGTTGTATCAAGTAGAAGCAATCAATACAAATCATGATTACCACTGGTTCAGGCTTTCCAACCAGCCATTACAAAAAAAGTAACAGAAAAAAAAAGATCTTTGCAAATGAAGTTTTCGCTTACATAGGGGATAAACTGCATCATCTGCAGTATTCTTAGTTATACTCTTGATTTTCTTAACCCATATTCTAGAAGTATTTTTATTTATCACCATATACAGAAATTCATGGAAAACACTTTTACTAACTTAAGCAGAAATGCTCTTAGCTGAACATTTTGTTACATGAAATTTCATGGATAATGTTCCATGCCATATGCTATATCTCTTTTTTCTCCCCTAAGTATCACATATTAGAATAAAATAAAAGTCATTCTGTACATATAAACAATGAATTGAATGCAGTAAGACATGTATATAAATTATGTTTGTGCATCCTGTCCTTTCTTCATGATATCTCTCAGGGTTGACATGAGACTGTTAATGTTGGCACGATCTGGAATTTCTATGTCTATCTCTTCTCCATTGTTTAACACCAGGGTCTGAAATTAACAAAATTATTCTTTTTTTTTTAAACTGAAAATTATTCTTCTGCTTCTTATTCTTTTCTAATACTTCTAACAGTATTAATATACGATTCTGGTGTATCCATGATACAGAATAGGTCTATCGCAACCTTCTTACATTCCAACATAGAGGAAATTACCCAAATTTTTGTTTGAACAGGACATTTCCCTTTTAATATTAATCTTCTCATAAGCTACCTATGTATCAATTAATAATTGAAAAATGGGTGGACAAGGAAATATGAAGAAGGCACATTACTAAAAGAAATACAGTGTTTCAGTTATGATTATTGCGTACTGCAGTATTCCTCATTACCATCTACCTATATTCCAAGTTTGAAATCAATCCCTTACATAGTTCTCAAGTCATGCTCCAAAGTATAAAGAAAATTGAAAACGGGCACTGGTCACCAATAAGTGACGTAAGCGTCATATTTAAGCACTGCACTCCTCCTCATTGCCACCTAAATATATTTGATCCATGCCATGAGAAAACCAACATTGTGGGTTTGTGACCAGCATGGACCCAGACCAGCCTGCGCATCCGCGCAGTCTGGTCAGGATCCATGCTGTTCGCTTTTAAAGCCTATTGGAATTGGAGAAACCATTAGCGAACAGCATGGAACCTGACCAGACTGCGCAGATGCGCAGCCTGGTCTGGATCCATGCTGATCGCAAAGCCACTATGTTGATTTTCTCATGGCGTGGCTCATTTCATGTCTGACGTGAATCACTTGCATGTTTTTCATGCTACACTCTGGCCAAGTAAAGCAGTGACTGACATACCGTTTGATTACTTTTATATCGCCCTTCCAGTTATGAAAACAGCAAAACACTTATGTCAATTGTAAATTGAATATTCTAACGTTTCAATTCATTTGTAATTTAAATAAAGAAGGTAAAGCATTGTGTATTCTGCAATAAAACACTGGTTGACGCACAGAGCAGAAACAAAACATTGATGTCATATAACCATGCAAGGTCTTCAATACTACTAGGATAAATAAATTTGTGAACAAATTTCATCATAGTATTTCAATGAGCATATTAGAATTTAGGCAACCAACGCCTTCTTGCGGCTTTTTGTCTGATTCACCATGGTTTATCATTCAGTCATTTGGAAGCCTTACCAAGCTTGTTTATTGAAAGCAAAATCAATAGCATTGGCAGGGTATGTAACATATAACCCGAGGAGCAATGAAATTTAACCTTTAGCCTGCTGCCGGCAAGTGATTCTGCCATTGCGACCAGTGCAGACCAAGATCAGCTTGCACGTCCGTGCAGGCTGATCATGGTCTGCACTGATCGCTATTCAGTCAGTCAGTAAATTTTCAGTGACCATCCCTTCAAATAATAAGTGGTACTGCCCAAATTGAATGATCGACCGGTCGATTTTAGAATTTAGCATGGTAAAAGTTAAAACCAAGACCTTACATCAAAAGCTTCACTTACCTAGACAATGGCATCAAAAGCAATCTAAAGATCTACTATGTATACTTTCAAAGATAATACATACCTTACTTCTGCCAGTGCTTTCTACATTGAGAGGGCTGCCTGCAAGAGACATGGCCACTTCACCTGGTTTCACTTTGCGTGAATTGGCTGGAGTGATTGGCAACCTGTAACATATTACATTAAGAAGTGTATATTTTGTAATGTAAGCTCAATGCAGATCTACACATTAAACATTTACACTGATTTTATGACCTTGAAATTAGTTTTCTTCCCAATCAAAACCAAAATGTTTGAATAAGTGAATAAAAACTTATTTTGTACATCAGTAACTGTAGTTCATATTTTCTATAAAGACCATTTAAGGTCGAAACTAGCAGAATAATAAAAAAAAGGAACCTACTCAATGCAAGTCTTTTTCATTTATCATTAATAACACTATGGTAAAAATGTCTTTTTTTTTTTTTATCTCATTTGTGTTCTAACTCTGTATGACGAAACTTTTTATAACTAAAACAGATTGTTCCATACATAAGCATATACAAATATATAATTTTCTGGTTATTTTCTCAGTCTTTTCTGACATAAACTGTGAAAAAAAGAAACCATATTGTTACTGGAAGTGTAGAAATAATCTACGAGTAGAGAAGCCCTGTTATACAAGTGCCCTTTATCCCATATAATTTATGCAAATACAGAAATTTGAATCTGGTTTCTTTTTTCAGAAAAAATTAGAAAGCTTTTAAGATTTACCTGGGATCAAACTTTGGTGTGACTAGTGGAGTAGCTCCCCAACCTGTGGTTGCAAAGTTTCTCTGTGCTGCTGGGGTGATGAAACTGAAAATAACATGCTTTGCATTAATGACTACTATGCAAAGTTGTTACAAGTTTTACTATAATTTTACCAAACAAATTAGAGATTAAGAACAAACTACTATATGCAAAGTTAAGTTTTACTATAAATTTACCAAACAAATTAGAGATTAAGAACAAACTTCTATGTGCAAAGTTAAGTTTTACTATAAATTTACCAAACAAATGAGAGACTGAAACAAACTACTATGCAAAGTTAAGTTTTACTATAAATTTACCAAACAAATGAGAGACTGAAACAAACTACTATGCAAAGTTAAGTTTTACTATAAATTTACCAAGCAAATGAGAGACTGAGAACAAACTTCTATGTAAAGTTGCTGAAAAGTTAAGTTTTACCACAAAATTTATCACAAAAAGGAGAGACAAAGAACAACCTACTATGCAAAGTTAAGTTTTACTATAAATTTGCTACATAAATGCGATATATAGGACAAACTACTATGTACAATTGAAAATAAAGTTTGTTGTGAAGTTACGCTTACTATAAATTACCTCACAAATGAGAGATGGTGGATTAACTACTATGTAAAGATGTCGCTAATTTAACTTTTACTTTAGATTTACCACATGAGTGATAGATTAAGGACAGACAACTATGTACAGTTGTAAAATTAAGTTTTAACTACAAATGTATCACACTGAATGAGAGACTAAGGACAAAAAAGAAATATTCTAAATTGTAAATGTGTATTTATATTATATTAGTAGTTCAACAGTGTAATATAAGTAAGACTTTTTTGTTTGTTTGCTACCAAGTGTTTCTGTTATAATGAGCTTCTCTTGCTACTACTACAAAATGGGTATTATATGCTGGTATGGTAACACTGATGATGAGTACCAGTATGTTTAAAGAAAAAAAATGATATTGCCATTAAAAACTTAGACTTGGTATGCTCCTTTAATTTCAAGATATATACTCGCTTGACACACATGTTACAAACAACATTGATATCACATAACATGAAACTTTTAATACTGTAAAGTCTGACAGCAATTGCTGTAATACTTACTGTGAAATCTGACAGCAGTTACTGTTATACTTACTGTGAAATCTGACAGCAATTACTGTTATACTAATGTGAAATCTGACAGCAATTACTGTTATACTAACTGAAATACAACAGCAATTACTGTTATACTGTGAAATCTGACAGCAATTACTGTAACACTAACTGTGAAATCTGACAGCAACTACTGTAACACTTACCATGAAATCTGACAACAACTATAATACTTGCTGTGAAACTGACAGTATTTACTGTAATACTTACTGTGAAATAGGGCAGCAATTTTTATAATACTTCCTGTGAAATATAACATTAACTACTGTAATACTTACTGTGAATTACAACAGAAGTTGTTGTAATACTTACTGTAAAATCTGAGAGCAATTACTGTAATACTTATTGTGAAATCAGACCGCAATTTCTGTACTTACTGTGAAATATCATATGGCAGCAATTACTGTATTACTTACTGTGAAATACAACAGCGATTACTGAATTACTTACTATGAAATCTGACAGCAACAACTGTAATATTTACTGTGAAATTTGGCAGCAATTACTGTAATATTTACTGTGAAATCAGACTGCAATTACTGTAATACTTACTGTGAAATCTGACAGCAATTACTGTAATATTGTGAAATTTGACAGCAATTAATGAAATACTGTGAAATACGACCACAATTACTGTAATACTTACAGTGAAATCTGACAACAATTATTGTATTACTTACTTGTTCTGAGCTGAAGATAAAGGTTCAGCATTGAAGGTAACTCCCTGTCCTTTATTTGCTGCAACTCTTTTTCTTCCTTGCTGTAAAACAATCACATATATAGATTAACTAAAACAAAACAAATCTATAACACTGGATGCTTCACCTATTTGCTTACCAGTAACGAGTTATTTTAATGCAAAAATATTGCCATTTAGGTTAGTCTTATCAAGCGTGAGTCAAGTAATGTCTAGAAATTATACTTCAGTATAGCGTAAAGGAGACTAGTTACTAGTTCTGTTAGGCTGCAAGCTGACACTCTGTTTGTTACGCTGTTGAGAATCTACATGTTCTATCTAATGCTGACACTTACTCTACAGTAACTCATTCTGTTAAACTGTCGGCATTTATTCATTCTATTACACTTCAAGAACAGCCATATTTTCATTAATAATAAATCCAGCTTCACAGATGGATGTACTTTTCGAGAAAATGCTGTTTTATATACACAACAGTACTGTGTACATTATTTATTTTCATAAAAAAAGTTCCATGGCGCCTACAGGAAATGTAATTACTGGTCCTTATAGAATATGTGTAATGTCTAAATGAGCCGTGCCATAAGAAAACCAGCATAGTGGGTTTGCGACCAGCATGGATCCAGACCAGCCTGCGCATCTGCGCAGTCTGGTCAGGATCCATGCTGTTCGCTTTCAAAGCCTATAACAATTAGAGAAACTGTTAGCGAACAGCATGGATCCTGACCAGACTGCGCAGATGCGCAGGCTGGTCTGGATCCATGCTGGTCGCAAACCCACTATGTTGGTTTTCTCATGGCACGGCTCAAATGTTTTATTTTACCCGTTTAGTAGTAGTTTGTTGTCCACCTGAACCTCCCTCCTCTGGTATAGTCTCGATCATCTGTCGGGACTTGTATTTACTCCTGTACATATGTTATAGCAGAAATACACATGTAAATATCATAAATTGGAAATATTGTATTTCATAACTTTATATTCTTTAGAAAAAAAGGGACAACTAAAACTAAACATTTCATAATTTTCTATCATTCTTGAAATATCAGTATTTTCAAATAGACTTCTTAAATTTTTTAATTAAGGCAGTTTTGCACGTTCGGATTATATTTTTTTCTACAATGTAGAATTTGATTAAACCCAGATTTTTTAAAACTTTTTCAATAAAGCCATAAATATCTGCTTTTATTAACTTGCATTCATCAAAAAAGAGGAAACAAGCCTAATTTTCAAGAACTTACAGCGTAGTTCTACTATTAGTTTTCAAAAACTTTCTGTACAGTTTTAAATTCAGTATCAAAAACTTACAGTATATTCTTACTTTCAGTTTTCAAAAAGTTACAGTGTATATCTATAATTTATTTTCAAACACAGACAGTTTATCTTTACTATTAGAATTCAAAAACTTACAGTGCATTTTTACTATTTTGTAATGATGATGGTATATTAGCTGTTGTTCTACTCATCGGCATGGTAACTGTGTCTTGCTTCTCCTCTTCCTCGGAAAGCGTGAATTCTGAAGAATAATGACTTCAAAGATAACATTGTTTTATATATCTAGTAGCCTCACCATTAGTTTTAACATACATTTTTATTGATATTTCAATTTCGTAATAACAGCAACACTATCAAAAGTTAGCTGTTAAGTTTGTTTACAAAGTATCGTATTAAAATCTAAATAGAATTCTCATTAATTTAAAAACATAAAATGAGCCGTGCCATGAGAAAACCAACATAGTGGGTTTGCGACCAGCATGGATCCAGACCAGCCTGCGCATCCGCGCAGTCTGGTCAGGCTCCATGCTGTTCGCTTTTAAAGTCTATTGGAATTGGAGAAACTGTTAGCGAACAGCATGGAGCCTGACCAGACTGCGCGGATGCGCAGGCTGGTCTGGATCCATGCTGGTCGCAAAGCCACTATGTTGCTTTTCCCATGGCATGGCTCAAATATTCATTAAGATGATTACTTGGGAAAAGAATGCTCATCAGTATAAAAAATTAAGCTTAAAAGTAATAGGAGAGATTATAAAAAAGAATTATTAATTAATTCTTGTTATACCTATGTACTTCTCTACAGTTAGCTGTAGCTCCATCTGAATGGTAAAAAAATACTTGTTAATTTAAAAATGGTTACATTTTACATTACAACAGCATACTGGAGTACATACAATGAAGGCTGGTAAAGTCATTAAAGTAAGACTTTGTCTAACAAGAGCTGTCTGATGACAGCGCGCTCGACTATTCGAAGAATTGATTGAAGAATGGTGTCAAAATATTTCTACGGATATTCAGACAAAAGAAATAAATAGATTAGACAAACAATGTTCCTGTATTACTTTGATCGATAAGTCTTGCACTAAATGGCAATATATGAGCCAATTTCAAAGTCCAACAAGAGCACCGCCTTGCGGGTGCTGACGCTCATCTGATTTTTTTTGTATAATAGAAATATTGTCCTACCCGTGATTTTCTAAGTCTAAAAAGGGCCATCATTCTTGCAAAAAGCAGGATAAAGTTATGTTTCTTGATGTACAGTGTCCACTTATGATGGTGAAAACTGTTGCAAGTTTTAAAGCAATAGCTTTGATAGTTTATGAGAAAAGTTGACTTAAACATAATATTCAACCAAGAAAATGATTTTTCTAAGTCCGAAAGGGGCAATAATTATTGCAAAAAGCAGGATGGAGTTATGTTGCTTGCTTTACAGGGTCAGCTTATGATGGTGAACAACAGTTGCAAGTTTTAAAGCAATAGCTTTGATGGTTTAATAGAAAAAGTTGACCTAAACATAAAACTTAACCAAGAAATCTGATATTTTCTAAGTCCAAAAGGGGCCATCATTCTTGCAAAAAGCAGGATGGAGTTATGTTTCTTGCTGTACAGGGTCCACTTATGATGGTGAAAAACTGTTGCAAGTTTTAAAGCAATAGCTTTGATAGTTTAGGATAAAAGTTGACCTAAACATAAAATTTAACCAAGAAAACTGATTTTCTAAGTCCAAAAGGGGCAATAATTCTTGCAAAAAGCAAGATGGAGTTATGTTTCTTGATGTACAGGGTCTGCTTATGATGGTGAACAAGTATTCCAAGTTTCAAAGCAATAGCTTTGATAGTTTAGGAGAAAAGTTGACCTAAACATAAAACTTAACCAAGAAATCTGATATTTTCTAAGTACAAAAGGGGCCATAAATCTTGCAAAATGCAAGATGGAGTTATGTTTCTTGCTATACAGGGTCAGCTTATGATGGTGAACAAGTATTCCAAGTTTCAAAGCAATAGCTTTGATAGTTTAGGAGAAAAGCTGACCTAAACATAAAACTTAACCAAGCAACGCCGACGCCGACGCCGACGCCGACAACCGCTCAAGTGATGACAATAACTCATCATTTTTTTTTCAAAAAATCAGATGAGCTAAAAAGGGCCATAATTCAGTCAAAATAGTTATGTACTCTTGCCTACAGATGGAAATCATAATGATAAACAAGTGTTCAAAGTTTAAAAGCCATATGTCAAATAGTTTTGACAAAACATGGACTTGTATGGAAACAGAACCAATTTCAAAGTCCAAAATGGGCCATAATTCAGCCAAAATAGATGACAGAGTTATGTTCTCTTTCCTACAGATAGAGACTATTATACTAAACAAGTGATAAAAGTTTCAAAGCCATATGTCAAACACTTTACAAAAAATATGAACTGGTACGAAAAACTTAACCAAGATTTCTCAGTCAAAAAGGGCCATAATTCAGCCAAAATCCTTGATGGAGTTATGTACTCTTGCCTATAACTGGACATGGTGATGGTAAACAGATGTTGAAAGTTTCAAAGCTTTATCTCAAAAGACTTTGTCAAAATATGAACTGGTACGAAATATTATCCCAGATTTCTAAGTCAAAAAGGGCCATAATTCAGCCAAAATCCTTGATGGAGTTATGTACTCTTGCCTATAACTGGACATGGTGATGGTAACCAAGTGTTGAAAGTTTCAAAGCTTTATCTCAAAAGACTTTGTCAAAATATGAACTGGTACGAAATATTAACCCAGATTTCTAAGTCAAAAGGGGCCATAATTCAGTCAAAATCCTTGATGGAGTTATGTGCTCTTGCCTATAACTGGACATGGTGATGGTAAACAAGTGTTGAAAGTTTCAAAGCTTTATCTCAAAAGACTTTGTCAAGATGTGGACTGGTACGAAATATTAACCCAGATTTCTAAGTCAAAAAGGGCCATAATTCAGCCAAAATCCTTGATGGAGTTATGTGCTCTTGCCTATAACTGGACATGGTGATGGTAAACAAGTGTTGAAAGTTTCAAAGCTTTATCTCAAAAGACTTTGTCAAAATATGAACTGGTACAAAAAACTTAACCATGATTTCTAAGTCAAAAGGGGCCATAATTCAGTCAAAATCCTTCATGGAGTTATGTGCTCTTGCCTATAACTGGCCATGATGATGGTAAACAAGTGTTGAAAGTTTCAAAGCTTTATCTCAAAAGACTTTGTCAAAATGTGGACTGGTAAGAAAAACTTAACCCAAGGTGTGACGCCGACGCCGTGGTGAGTAGGATAGCTCTACTTATTCTTCGAATAGTCGAGCTAAAAATTATGAAAATGCTGATCACTATGATTACAACATTACTGTATTTAGGATTCCATTACAGACATCCTTAAGTTATATAACCCACGAGTACGTGTTCTGTCCAGTACATCGAAAAACATCAAACAAAATCTCAAAGTGTACAAGATTCATGCAGCTTTCATATCTACTTATATTGATCTGCCTTCTAAGATTTAAAGGACATGAAAAACTTTTGTTACTCAAATTACTTAAAGGTCTGCCAACATTTGGAACAGTGATGCTGGCATTTGTGACCCAGACAACACTCTCAACATCTTAGTCATTCTTACAGAACTTTTTCAAGACTAATTATGGGATAACTTTGTGTTGTCAGCATCTTTATGCTTATATGCTCAATTTCAAAGCAACATACTTTTGTTTATAAAAAAAACCCCTGTAAGGTAACATAAAGAACGTAATGTTCATTGACCTGCTGTTTGTAAATAAGTACAAGCTAACACAAGAATATAATAGTTTACTTACAGATGAGAGTTTACAACGTATGTGGTAGAAATGTTTCTCAATTTCTGACTGTAAAGCTTCAAGCTCTTCATCATACTGGGTGCAGATATTTTCCACTGTAGAAAACAGACAATACCAGTAAGTTAGTGGCAATAAATAAGCCTTCAGACTGATGTTTCAGCCAAGACTGTACATATGAAAGCTTAAACATTTGAAACACAAGGTAATATGCTAACTATATGTATCTATGCATCTATGACTATTTTTTTCTTTAAATGTATCATTTTAACAATTCCTAATTTAGAAATTTTACAATGCTTTTTTTCCCCAACTGTAAAGGCCCTGGCACCAGTCCGCAATCAGTGGAAATAAACACCGAGTTTTAACTTGTCTAATTAATACATGATAATGCTTTGTTTCAGTCTATGATAAAAATTTCTTTGAATACTTAACACACCATATAATTGCAATATTTGCCATGAGTAAAAATGAAGGTGTGGTGTTCATGAGGGGAATCTGTTTTGATCTAATGTAAGTTTCGGCCAGTAAAATATTTATAAAATAACTAAATATAATTGTTTAACTTTAGCTCTAGCAACAAAAAAGGCAATAGCTAATTTTAACTTGTAGAAAATATTGCTAAATCTGAACCCTGATTTACATTATTTAGAAATCAAGCTTCACAGCTGGTTGTACTTTTAAAGAAAATGCTGCTTTATACAACAGTGCTCAGAGAAAATTAGTAATTCTGTCATATACTGAGCACTTGCAAGGGAGAGCCAATGCTGCTCTGTTAATCATTGTGGAACTTGTGCCTTAGAATGAGAAAATTAGTATCCCACCAAAGCCACTAACTCTGTATTTAAACATGGTGTGGGTTTGTTGTTTTAATATGTGCATAATCTCAACAAAATATGATGTTACATACATGTAGTATTTAACGACTCCTAAATAATGATTGGTTTATAATCATATAGTTATATATGAGAATTTACAGTGAATGATTTAAGTAGTGAATGAACATAATTTGTTATATCTGGATAAGCCTGAGCTCAGGTATCTTGCTGAGGTACTGAGCAATAAGTGAAGAAGACAGTGGAGGGATGATTAGCAAATAGTGATTCATAACATGGACATCTTGGTTCACCCCAGTAGTTATCCAGATAGAAGTATCTGTTATATTAGGGAGCATTATCAACAAACTGTTACTTCATTTTCCGTAAAACATAACGCTATAGATTGGATACCCAGTGTTGAACCATGACTGTGGGTATACTACAGTCTTAATAGGTTGCGCTTGTCAAAGGACATCAGATACTGATGGAATAAACTGTAACAGAATATTAGGCTTGTAGTAAGAAGTGTGCTAGTACTTTTAAAGCCTTTTCAAATCAGCACTGTTACAATATCGAAAAAGAGGTGCATATACATATTATGTATTACAGGTGAAAGAATGTATTAAAGTATGATAACTTGTTGCATTACACACCATACTGGATAGGGCTACAAGCATGCATGTGAGCACTCGGGGGGTTTATATGAACAAAATCAAGGGACATGAAGATACAAGTTGCTATGACAAGTACCGTAATATTATAATGAGCAAATTCAATGAAATTTATAAGTTAGCAACAAGGCATTTTGTAACTTACTAACTACCGAGTATAATAAATACTCTCATTTAACAAATTAGCAGTATGTAAATGAGTCAATGACAAACATTCTTAAATATGAACTGATAACAAATCGATATGTTGATGCACAAGTTCACTATTGTTATATTATGATAAGCCTACGACATGGTGTTATGTATTAAAATACACAGGAAATCTCATCTTTTTACGTACCATTATAGTCAAAGTCCTTGGTAATGCTTGCAAGTTTTGCTTTTCTTTCTTCAGCTGTCATGCCATTAACAACTTCATCTGTGTCATTTAACTTTGGCTTTGCACGTGTAGTCTTAGCACGTGTTGGTCTTTTTCGTGGCATGGTTAATATAGTACAACTGAAATTGAATAATTGAATGCACTTGCTTACTGTAGATGTACAAAAATAAGGCAATTTCTGTAATCATGCAACATAATTGACAAGGCTGTAAGTTATAGGTTTATAGATGTATGTGGGTGAATACAAGGTTTGAGACTCGTTACAGATTGATAACCACTTCATGTAGGGCACCAGACTAATTGCGGTGCTTAGATGAACAGTAAGATAGATGGCACTGAAGGATTAATCAAAAAGCAAGGCTGTTGGAAGTGGCCTATAAACCTACTATCACCACACTTTTCCCACTTTACTTTTCGGAACTCACCAGCTCTCTAGAATGAAACTTGACTCCATGCCCACCATACAAGTCTATAAAACACTTCTGACACCATTAAAGTGAACCCTGGGCAAAGAAGTGTAAAATACACAGAATAGCAACAGGAAATAATCTTGCATAAGCTCGTGTCACCGCGTTCTCTTACTGAAACGTTTGCCGACTTGATCACTCGTGATCAAATCAACAGACGCTTATCAAATTATTACACCAGTTGGCGATACAGCCGGCACGTAATAAACCGAATCGGGTCCAATTTTCAAACACCAACTGTTGATTTCTCAGACTTCTAATCATAAATTCATTCCTTCCCTGTGTAGAAAATGTTAATGCTAATAACACCATTATCATTATAAACAAACGATCTGATAGAAAGTTTTCCACGACACAAATTTTTATCCTTCTGCGGTCTGTTTCATACACCGGTAAAACGAGATCTCATTCAGTTCTCGCATGATGTTGGCGAGATTTGCTCTATATATATATATATGCCTTTCAAGTTGCCGATCTCTTTATTTTTATAGCTCTTTGCCCTGGGACAGAAAATAACAAAGACCCTACTGGGACTCAAACCCGAGACCTCATGATCCTTAGGCCGACACTAATAACGTTGTTTAAGAAATAATATATCTCATTTAGTGATTTGTCACTGAATAAATCATTGTTTGGAGTTCAGATGCGAAGGAATTATATCACGAGGGTGCAGCCCGAGTGATATAATAATACGCATCTGAACGACAATGATTTTATTCAAGAGCAAATCACTAAATGAGATATATATATTATTTCGATTCGAACACGTTATCAGCGACTTTAAAGTGAATGTGTCACTTTATGTACCAGACACTTTATGTACCAGCACTTTATGTACCGCTTTGGACACCTTATGTACCACATATATATTATATAGTGGATGATCATTTTTGTTTTGATTTGATAAAAATGTTTTATTTTATGTTACTTGAAATGTTTTTTTACTAAATTTAAATGTTAATTGTCATAATTAATAAGGTAAAATTATATGCACATAGAAATGTTAACAACATTCTATGGACTTGAGCTGATTAAATCAAAGTTGTTTTCACAGGTAATTATCACATATTGACAGTGCTACACAATAAGATACAATTACTATATAATATATAGGTGGTACACTAAGTGTCAAAGTGGTACATAAAGTGTCTGGTACATAAAGTGACTGGTACATAAGGTGTCGCACCCCTTTAAAGTACATCCTTGACAGCATTCATTAAATGCTTGCCCGTTTTCAATCGGTTTCTTTTCCGGCGTGCCGCTATGCCATTTGATGCCATGACGTAATGATTGTGACATCAGAACAGTGAATTGTTGTATAATAATTCACTGTTTTCAGCCTTCTTTGTTTAAATTATAGGAAAGTGAATCTGATTGTGTTAGAATAAGGGATAAATCCTCATATTTTTTCATTTTGGCTTGATTTAGGATGAAAACTGGGTTTTTGTTATCTGTCTGGCTATATTTTTTTCATCCCAGGTCCGATCCTCGTGCCTGTGCTATGTTCCTGACAGCTCTTTTGCTCCCTCAGTCCCTGGATTTCTCAAGATTTTACCCCACCCGGTCCGTAAATATGGGAAACATACCGAAACACTTAAAGAGTATTTGGGCATTAACACATTCTTCGGCAGTATAAAAAAGTTTTCTTCAAACACGTTATCAAATTAGTTAACTTTTCCCGCTGATTATAAGATATATTCAGGTCAATAAAATATTTCCAAATATTTACATTTGAACAAGCCGCCTAACGAACAAACGCTTGAAAAAATATAAAGCGTCCAGGATGTTTGGTTTCCAGATGAGTACCGAAATGATCTGAAATGGGACGAAATGTTGCAAACATTGTCGACCTTAGACTCTTCCACACGTTAGATACTACATATTAATACATGTGTAACGTTGATCATTATTAGATATATTTAACATGTTGAGAGTAATGTTTAATAATATTTTATTGCTTATATATACATGTATATACAGAAAAACAAAACCTTTACGAAACATTGAAAAGCAAAATGGTTGGGCCCAAGTTCTTACAACATTAGCGATCGGCCCTCCCCTACAAAGAAAGTAACAAGTCAAATGGTTTATCGCGGCCAGAAATTTGTACAAACCGGACAGAAGTTGCGAAATTGTCATTTGTGCAGGAATGAAGCGTTTACCATAATGTCCAGTACTGGACAGGTATAGTGACCATGCACGGACACAGCCAATTTTCTCAGAGGGGGTCCTATCCCCTGCCCCCACCCCCATCCGCCCTGGAAATTTTGCAAATTGGCACTTCATTTTTTGCATTCTTGGACAGTTTTATGGACTAACCTGTTAAATTTGCGAAAATGATAAAATCAAGCTTTCTTGAAGTAAAGTTCTTAGTTTCTTTTAGATAAATAATATGAATTATGTCGGGGTCGTATGAAGCAGCAGCCGCATATACTTTACATGCAGTCCTGATGTTGCCTTTTTCGAAAAACATTTTCTTTCCTTCTTGTCTTCTTTCCTTTTTTAAAGATTTTCCAGAGGGGGTCCGGACCCCCGGTCCCCACCCCCCATCTGGATCCGCGCATGGTGACATATCATGCTTTCTGTTTATGCAGGTAAACTTGTATTTGGTTAAATTTCAACAGAGCACAATTGTCTGAACAGTGTACAAACTCATTACTGTTTTTTCAGGCAAGGGTGGAAAAAAAGTGGTAGACAATGAAAGCAGTAACATTTTTATTAAAAAAAAAAAACAATGAGACAAACATTTCCAACATCTTTGGACGGTTCAAAAATCCCATGTTAAACATACGACAAGTCGAAAGATTTCCTGCGGACAGAAGTTATACCAGGCTAAAAAGAAACTTATGAGTGCTTGTTTTTTTTTTTACCATACCATTACGCTTTACATAGGAAAAATAACTCCATTCTACATGCTACATACAAGTAGACCTATGAAATATATATTTCTTAATTCTGAAAGTTATTGTTTTGAGCAAAAGTAACTATATGTCCCTTTCATGTATGACATAACTTTTAGCTCAACTGGCCACATTCCTTGACTATTGAAATACTTTACTAGAGCTATCACAAATGTGATTCATGCCTTCACCTGGACTTAATTGACATATAGAGCAAAACAAAACAACTCAAGACCATAATCCAAGAAATTAAACAAAGAGGAATCTAAAAAAATCCCTTATGCACAACTAGGTATCAATATTGATCACTGCTGAAAGTTTGAATAAATTATATGAAATAATGAATGAGGAATTCAGGTCACAAGACTTTCTCTATATATATATCATACCGAGTGCCAGCTTTATTGCAATAACGGCGTTCCATAAATCCGATAAGCAAATCACCCAGTCTCAATGTGCTTTACTATTTGTTGCATTCCAATATACCTTCAGGCCGCAGGTAATAAAGCCCGAAACGCGTGAAAATGTTCCGAATGTAAATCGGGTGAAGTAAGCGCTCTATGTAGATTATGTGATGCGTCTAGATTGATTAAACTGGGCGAGTCTACTTACTTATTACTTGAGGATGAAAAAAAACGTGTTTTTTAAATGTTGCTCTTAAACAAGGGTGGCGGTTGAACTACTAAAAGTACAACAACAGTTGATTCACAACAAATCGTACGGTATGTTTTATAATCAGTAGAAGCTAGTCGTATTTACGCTTATGAGACCTGTTTCACCCATAAGTAAAGAATTGACAGGTCCATCATGAAATATTTTCCTCATCGTGCAAATACTTGTCCTATTCAATATGATCGCGGCCTCATCAAATATATATCATTAATAAATATCAATTTAATGGCATTATTTTAAGCTATTTGTAACATGCATACATATAAAGCAAAAGAAGAGAGAGAAAAAAGACACAAAATGTTGCGTTAGATACATAGTAATTTGTCCAGTAACTTTAACAAATACATATTATATAACTATTGATAAGGCTTTAGGATCCAGCCAGGAAGTTTCCCCACCCTACGATCAATGGATTGGTTTCTGTCCACATATACATTTGCAAAGTAGTGGCATCGGAGCGTATATACACATAGTAAATAAAGTCAAGTGTTGTGGTCCAAACGTTTCGTATTTTGTATAAATTTTTAACAGCTGTAGATCTAAATACTTTTTGATTATTTCAAACGTCTAACAAATCACTAAGATTAACATTAAAAAGTCTGTTTCCGAACTAAACATGCTTAGGTACTTGTGGCGCTTTAAACATCTCTTTCATTTTTGATTTGAATATATTTAATGAATTTGAATCGCGAACAGTAATAATAAGTATATTCCATAATTCGGTAGCAGAAATGATTTATTGTATGTCTCTGCACGTCGATTTACTGTTGAGAATAATGTGTCAATGGATTAATATTTATTTTATGTTGATTATTATGCTATTAGATTTATATTGATATGTGTGTGTGTGTTTTTCTTAATACCTAGGCATAGAGATAGTTAGTGAACATGAAATATAGAAAACTTTTCACCAAGTATCCGATTTCCGTCTTTTCTTAATGCGGCGATTTCGCCGGCTAAAATGCTAAAGTTTGACGCCGTTTAAACGTCAAACATGGAAAAAATGACTCAAGATGTTCTTTCTGTTTCAAGCTTGGCCACTTGAAAATGGTATGATGTTAAAATCATTAGATTTAAACGAAATGTAAGAAACTTATAGCCAAGTACTTGATTTCCGCTTTTTCATTAAAAAAATGTGACGATTGTGACGGCCAAAAACGGTTAATTTTGATAGACATTGATATTATAAATACATGTATAGCGTTATTTTCATACTTTTTTTCTACTTACCCCAAGCATAGATGTTCAGAAAAGATAGTATACCAGAATATTTAGATTTAAACAACAAATTAGAAACTTATAGCTATGTAAATGATTTCCGGGATTTCCAAAAGGGGCCATAATTCTTGCAAAAAGCAATGCAGAGTTACGGTACTTGCTGTGCAGTGTCAGCTTTTAATGGCGACTAAATGCTCAAGTTTTAAAGCAATAGCTTTGCACCGCAAAGGAGAAAAATTGACTTAAACGCAACACTTAACCAAGAATTTCTGATATTTTCTAAGTACAAAAGGGGCCATAATTCTTGCAAAAAGCAGGATGGAGTTACGTTTCTCCCTGTACAGAGTCAGCTTTTGATGCTGAACAAATGTTGTAAGTTTCAAAGCAATAGCGTTCATAGTTTAGGAGAAAAGCTGACCTAAACACAAAACTTAACCAAGAAATCTGAGTTTCTAATTCCAAAAGGGGCCATTATTCTTGCAAAAACAGGATGGAGTTATGTTTCTTGCTGTACAGAGTCAGCTTTTGATGATGAACAAGTGTTGCAAGTTTCAAAGCAATAGCTTGAATAGTTTAGGAGAAAAGTTGACCTAAACATAAAACTTAACCAAGAAATCTGATATTTTCTAAGTCCAAAAGGGGCCATAGTTCTTGCAAAAAGCAGAATGGAGTTATGTTTCTTGCTGTACAAAGTCAGCTAATGATGGTGAACAAGTGCTGCAAGTTTGAAAGAAATACTAGTACCTTTGATAGTTTAGGAGAAAAGTTGACCTAAATACAAAACTTAACCAGGCAACGCTGATGCCGACGCCGATCAAGTGATAACAATAACTCATCTTTTTTTTTTTCAAAAAATCAGATGAGCTAAAAAAGGATTATAATATATTGTTAGTTCCTGCAGTTGCTTAGCA
This sequence comes from Mercenaria mercenaria, assembly GCF_021730395.1. Classification (NCBI taxonomy): domain Eukaryota; kingdom Metazoa; phylum Mollusca; class Bivalvia; order Venerida; family Veneridae; genus Mercenaria; species Mercenaria mercenaria. Next base: position 22,829,042 of record NC_069366.1, on the reverse strand, counting down.
GTACTCCCACAAACGCTCCCGGTTCTCCATCGAACTTCCTACTACATTGTATGTCTGATATTGTCTCAACTCTGTAACTCATGATAACTAGTTACTTGAAATTTCAAGATACTAACCCAAAATTTCGAGTTAGTAGGTCGAAATTTCTAGTTCGTAAGTCGAAATTTCGGGACAGTAAGTCGAAATTTCGAGTTAACACTAATGCTCTTCCGTAGAAACGCGGAAGACTCCTAAACAGAAAGTTCTCTAAGCAGACTTGAACTGAACTGCTTCCCCGTTTCGTTAGGGATTCACTAGCCGGGAATAACTTATATTTATGCCGTCCCATAATATTTGGAGGTTGGGTGAAGATCGAAGTTTTGTGCACATTTTTTAGAATTTTTTTTTTGGATGATTGTAGTCGGAGGGGTTAACACAACACAATTTGTCACAATGTGACTTTTGAGCTTTCAATGGTGGAAAAATACTCGAGGTGCTCTTCCAGCACCGACAGGCACCTGGTTAGAATCATTAACATTAAATAATCCAGCTTGATGGTTTCTTCACATATAACAAGTTCTACATCTCACAATTCAAACCCAGAGATAAGGGCAAGGGATTCAATTTACCTTCACAGCTCTGCCGTGGAAGCCTCATTTCTATGTACTAGTTTCTGCCATTATTATAACCTTATGCTGGACACGATTTCAACTTCAACTTCAATGAAGTACTCTCCAACGCCTCTGTGGACATCGACTGGAGATGATGGGTTAAAAAACTGCACATGGCAGTGAGAAACGCATCTTCAACGTGTGCGTTGTTCAAATGACTTATGCAAAACATATATACACTGTACAGTCTATTCTTCATCTTAGCAGAGAATCCGGGGAGTGACTGGACGGAAGACTTGAACGCGTCCAGGCTCGGCGCAGATACAACAGCGGTAGGTAGAGCATTCCAAAGTGGTATGGTGCGTGGGAAAAATGAATGTTGATAATTATACATTCACACGACAGTGAGGTTGCAAGAACTTGTGATCATTACTTTGTCTAGTGGTGCGAATAATTGCTTTAGTAGGTAAATATGAAGCAGGCACTGCAATAAGTGCGTGGACTACACTGTATAGAAGGATGACGTCAAAGCGCTGGCAACGTTGTTGTAATGATGACCAATGAAGGTTTGTGATGACTGAAGAGACGCTATCTGGTTTCAGGGGATTAATTGCTGGGTTACGTTGTACTTGTTCAATTTGTTTTATTTCGGTTTGTTGTTGGGGATTCCATATAGGAGATGAATATTCCAGTTTCGGTCGTACGAGGGTATGATAAGCTCTTTCTTTGACGACTGATGGACATGTTTTGAGGTTCCTTTTGATGAATTCAAGCGTTTGAGATTTATTCTGCCTTTGCGACCAGTGTAGATCATGATCAGCCTGCGCATCCGTGCAGCCTGATCATGACCTGCACTGTTCGCAATTCAGTAAGAACCTTTTTGGTATGCACCCCTTTTAATAGGTAATGGTACTGTCCAAATTGAAAGATGGACAAGTTCATTATAGAAATTTAGCAGGGAAAGGGTTAACAATCTGCAGCTGCAAACACAAACACAACAGTCATGGTCGCTTGTCTAAAGTGAAAACATTGTAAAAACATCTTAGGAAATCATTTGGTTGTTTTATGTACACCCAGAAAATAATGATATAAAACATCTATCCCTGTCTTTAGTATTCGGCAGTTAACAAATACAAAAGGCTATAAGTTCAATACTCATACGGACACACAAGGGAAAAACACAATATAACACATTCTGACCAGATAACAAATGACCATTTATATCTGTATCATCTCTTTGTTATTAAAATAAAGTTTGTTGCCTATCTCCGCTGAAGATGAAATGACTTCATATGCCTACATCTAGTAACATTGTTTACATACAAAAAGTTCTAGTGGTTAGCAATTTCTTTGGCTTAAAAATATAACTGATGCTTAATTTTATTCAATTCTGTGGAAAATTTATACAAGACCACCACAGATCTTTTTGTATAGTGATAACACAGCCACACTGACAGCTGTAATAAAACACTAGTTCTGTCTCCCGCATGTAGTGCGGGGAGACATATTTAGTGCTGTCCGTCAGTATGTCCACGCAATTCCTCCGACACCACTTGGCGGATTTACACCAAACTCATGATCATTACCAAGCCTAGTTGTGCATATCGTATGTTATTGGATGGATTTGCACCAAACCTCACAGGAATGAGCAGTGCAAAGCCTCATTGTGGATATTGACGACAGTTTCTGGTTCGGTGATTTCGGTGGAGATATGGCCCTTGATTTGTTGGGGTTTTTTTACCTTGTTCAGGGAGATATTACACCAAACTTCACAAAAGTTTGCCAAGCCCAGTTGTGCATATCGTCAACATGTCCAGGTTCAGTGTTTTTCAACAGAGTTATGGCCCTTGACTCATCAACTTTTATGATGTTTTAGCTACTTCTTATATAGTAGGACGATTTCCACCAAACCTTAGGTGATCAGTGCAGTTTTATTATGCATATCATCGGCATGTTCCGCTTCAGTGATTTTCAGCAGAGTTACGGCCCTTGATTTGTCATATTTTACAGTGTTTACACTACTTGCTGTATACAATTAGGCTGAATTTACCAAACCTCACAAGTGATTAGGGTGAAGCATAGTTGTGCATGTTATCGTCATGTTATGATTAAATGATTTCAGTGGAGTCATGACACTTGATTTGTCAAATTCTTTGATCTGTACTTTTTTCTCTTATACCACTGGTTGGAATTCCGCCAAACCTCACAGGAGTTATCACTGCTGAGTCTGTCATTAGCTAGTCATAGCTAATGTTGATTCGTTATGCCATACCTACAGTAAATAAAATTTGTATTGTGTGTATTATATTGCCAAACACAGTTCTGTATATCATTGGAATGTTATGGTTCAGTGATTTTCCCTGGAGCAATGGCTCTTAATTTGCGGCATTTTATGATTTTTGCATGGTAAATGGTGGGAGACATACGTTTTTCGTGAAAAAAAACACCTCTAGTCATCTCTGTTTTTGTAAATAATTTATTTTTCCTGTTGTGTTTTATAAATAGTACAATGGACACAACAGGTGTAATTATATATGAACATAATTGCATTAAAACAAATATATAGCCTCACATACAATCTTTTACAATTACATGCAATCTTTAGTAAAAGTAACAACAATATATGCACTATGATGCTGATGAAATTATCATTAAATGTTACTGTCTGAAGAACAGAACTAAAATTTCAGGACATACAAAAGCTGAAAATTGTAACCCTGGTAGCAGGTTGTACGAGTGTTTCACTGTCTCTATGTAAAAGCAATTAAAGCAATAATGTTTTAATAATATTCAATATCTAAAGTTTCTGGAAAGACTTTCTAGATCTTTTATTGTATGCTTATTAAACTCACTTGTTTGAGCTCTATGTAAATACTTGTAAAAATTTAACTGTTTCTCACCATAACCTACAAAGTATAAAGTGAAGTTAAAAAAACTTGTATTCTAAATAAAGAGGTATTAGAACTTTAATAAACATCAAAAAATAATATTTCGCTGCACATTTATTGAGTATTTGTCATTTATTATGTTAGTTTCAGCTAATTTACTTTTAATAGGTCAAATGAGAAGCTTAACCATCTTGTGACTGTCTCTGAAAAAAACATTACCACTGTCCAGTATTAACCTCCGTGTCAAGCTAGAACCCATTACCTCTGGAAATGCGCACCCCCTACCCACTTTTTCCATATGACACAATGGTAATTCATCCAAATATTATCAAATCAGTCAAAGCTAATTCAACTGAAAGAAACCTTAAATCTGGCCAGTAGGAGATGTATAGGGATGTAAGAATAAAAAATCTAAAGTGAGATGCAATTTCATTACCAGTCACAATCTCTTAATAAAGCCTGAATTGCAAATCTGACTTAATGGTTGTTTTATGAGGAATGAACTAAAAAATTTAACTCTGTGTAGGAAATGTTCAACCGAGAAGAAAAAGAGGGCACCTACATATGGGCCTGAAGTATATTGTAAACATGAATAAATATCAGGAGATGCATCTTAGACTAAAATAAGGAAATGTCTTTATCTTTTGAATTCAAACATCATCAGCTTGAAAAGTAACCTGAACAGGATTGTTTACTTCTCATGTTGATAATGTATAACTGCATTATCATAGTTTCAAATTCATGTATACAATCCCACTGGTGCAATAACATTTTTTCTATACGTTTTTACTTAGTTTAACTCTATGTTTTTTTACATGTAACGTTTTAAAATATTACACTAAATCTTGAAGATTACATCTAGTAACTTTTCTGTTTGCCTATCCGTTCACATTGTGTGAACTTATATATTTGAATACCAAGCTCAACCATCAAATTTTCAAGGATGAAAGCAAAAGAAGTCTATCAGCTCTTCGATTTATGTGCACTTTCACATATTTTCTTTTGACATCTAACAATGGTAAATTTCATTCACTGCATCTTTTAACAAAACTACTTCAAACAAATTATCTTAACATAATGGAATGGCTTTGTCTGAAATAAAACAAAAAAAAATCTTGAACAAAACAGTTCACAAACACACACTGACTCTTACCACATTTTCAATGTGAGAGTTAATGATAGGGAATAATATTTGAGCCGCACCATGAGAAAACCAACATAGCGGCTTTGCGACCAGCATGGATCTAGACCAGCCTGCACATCCGCGCAGTCTGGTCAGGATCCATGCTGTTTGCTAACAGTTTCTCTAATGGCAATAGGCTTTGAAAGCGAACAGCATGGATCCTGACCAGACTGCGTGGATGCGCAGGCTGGTCTGGATCCATGCTGGTCGCAAAGCCACTATGTTGGTTTTCTCATGGTGTGGCTCATTTTTTTTTTATACAGGCACACTTGTCAGAATCAATAGCACAAATATTTTAGCAGATTAACAACAATTTTAACAGAATAGTAAAAATGTGGGCATGGAACAATATGGCAGCATACAGAAATATTACTGGTTACACATTGTTTGAAGTTTCAGTTAATATTTTACAGCTGATATTGAAAACAAATTTTGCCACTTTAAAACATTAATCTAAATCTATTTTTGTGACAACAAACCTTCTTACAGCAATGACTATTTAAATGTTCACCTTATTACACAATCCTATACTAACTCTTAACTTTAGGCAAAGAGAATTTCTCTGAAAGCTTCATAGCAGCTGAGTAAGTTACAAGTCAAGTAAATACTGGGTAATAATGTACCAAGGATATCTGTTTCAGTGCAAGACCAAGATATTTGAATCTATATTGAAAACTTTTTTTTTTCACTTGTCTTTTCCATTGCTTCCAGGCAATTTCATCCTTTTGTAGTTATGTATTAGTGGGATACTTTTCTTTATGAAATTCTTTTGTTACATTCAACATTTCACTAAAAAAATATGTAATCAAATATTACTGGGTATATAAGAAATGCTTTTGACACTTGCTACTTGTTTTAACAACTCTACAACGCCAATCAAAGACTTCAGATTCAAAACTAGTTTATCTTTTGGTCACAAAAACACTTAAAAGGTTTTTCCTCCTTCATATGCAGTTTGTTAAATTAGAAAACTGTCTATGCCCTTCAGATCATAACCATTAAATCATAGTTATTAATTAAGCAATTTAATCCATATTTAACACAAATTTTTCATGACTAACTTGTTCTTACATAAACCAATTTGAGCATGACAGATCAGCAAAACAGCATGAATGTCACATTGCCCACATTATGCTTACACTATTTATTTATTGACATAAACAATACAAATGTTAGACAATGAGCGAACCAATTCAACATTAAGTGAATTATACATAATACCATTGATATAGCGACAGAAAGTTATAAACATTTTTAGATTGTTATTACAAAATAAGCCTATCACCATAGTATTTGTCTCTAGTATTACAACTTCTACTTTGTCTAGCATTTGGAAACTAGTTTTTCAACCATCATAATACAATGTATAATCCAATATTCTGCAATGAACATATTTTGTTTTTACCTTATAAAATATTTTGACTCTTAACATCTCTTATTCAACATAATCTATATAATCTACATTACCCAATCTTCAGCAGTTCAGAACCATTGAGAAGTAGGAACTGCAAAAACAGCAAAAACTTCCTACTTGCTATTGTAAAAAAGTATAAGGTCATTTGTTCCCCTTCCCACTCCAAAACAATGGCAGCTCTAAAATATTTAATCTTTTGAAGGAACAAGAACTTCTTGATGACATATGATCCAAGGTCTTTACAGTTTTACATAATCCAAAGAAACATACATAATACTAGTGTCATAATGAATTAATGACAAGCAAAACATAATGAAGTATTCTGGTAATGTACATACATGATGTATTTGAGTCCGGTCACTGAAGCAATGTCTTATGAGAAGGATGTACAAAAACACTGTTAACAATAGTTTTTCAATCAGGATATTTTAAAGAAAACAAGCTGTTTTATACACTATATTCACTAGAATAGCATATCAAGCATTTCAGTATTCTATTTCCCATTTAAAGCACATAAACAGTTAAAATCTTTCATCAAAACTACCATAACATGTCACCCTTTCTCAAGTCTTTGGAAAAACAAGTACTGTTACAAGAACAGTAAGTAAGTCGCCTTCAAGTTCGCTTTTTATCACAGTAACTACATGACAAGTCATCCGTAGTACACCAGTCTCTTACCAGTTTAACTGGCTAAACAGTTAACTTTCACCTGAACAGGAAATCCTACACAGGAAACTGGGCATATCAGTCCATCAAGAGCCATAAAAGCAGTTCATTATGCCCTGGTCAGGACTCTCTTCCAAGTTGAAAACAGGTGTACCAGTCCATCAAAAATATTAACAGGAAAACCAGTCTGTTGTCTCCTGTACAGGAAAGTGGAGATGCTGAAAACAGGCAAACCAGTCCATCAGAATCTTCAACAAGCAACAAGTCCATGTGTAGTCAGTTGTTCTCCTTTGCACAAGTCATGAGCTGGATAAAAGCTGCACACAGCTTCACAACAAGTATTCATAAATTCCATTAAATTCAAGAATAACACATTTTATTTTCTTATATAACTTAAAATATGATCACCGCTATTGCCAAAGTTCTGAAGGGAAATTGTTCACTTCACCCATTTCAGTCACTGAGTTACCATTCTGTGTGTAAGATAGTTTTAGACGCATCCTTATAGATTGCTGAAAAATAAATCAACTGGTTTAGTTGTCAAAAGAAAAATTATCCTCTAAAATTGAAAACACGTAAGCAACACCCATAACAGAGGTAAAATGAAAGCAAATTAGACTTGTACAAATGTTACAATTTTTTTTTAAAGAACTACTTTTTTTAAAAAAAGAATTTCACATGATCAACCTTAACCTGAAATAATTTATCGACTTTTTAAACCAACTCAGTCATATAAGCTAAAACTTGTCACAAAAGTGCAATCCTAAAATGGAATTTTCACTATTTTTTTTTACTGATACCTTACACAATGCAGCATTTGCACCTAGATATTAAAACTTAATGTTAAAGAATTAGCAGTGAATACCTTCTGTGGATTATTTATTTTGATGACTTGTGTTACAGTTCCGCTATTGAGAGGGGGTAAAATATTACCAGACGGAGACTGTAACTGAAGCTGGAATGACTGAAATGTAAAACAAAATATTTTTAATTCCACAATCATATATCTTTTTTATTACTATTGTAACAAGAGCTCGTCGAACACGAAATGCCCTTGATGCATTCAGTAATTGCACATGGAACAGAAATTATATGCTCACTGTAAACAAAAGTTCTACCATTCTGGTTTAATCTGACCTTGACCTTTAACCTATTAACCTAACGAGATTACAGAGTGATCTTGGCACCATCCACTGAGCCATTTTTGAATGTTTCAAATTTCAAGACTAGCTCAAGGTCAAAGTCAATGTCAAATTTCAATTCGGTACAAAACAATGTGTATGTGGTCCAAATTTGAAAGCTGTGGCATGCGGTCCAAATTTGAAGCCTGTAGCTTCAGAAATGTGAAAGTAGGTCACTATGTCAATCTCAAGAGCAAAGTTCATTTCGGTACACAAAACTATGCATGTGGTTCAATTTTGAAGGCTGTAGCTTGAGAAATGTTAAAGTAGGTCACTAGGTCAAAATCAAGGTCAAATTTTATTTCGGAACACAAAACTATGCAAGTGGTCCAAATTTGAAGCCTGTACCTTAAAAATGTGAAAGTAGGTCACTAGGTCAATCTCAAGATCAAAGTTCATTTCAGTACACAAAACTATGCTTGTGGTCCAAATTTGAAGGCTGTAGCTTGAGAAATGTGAAAGTAGGTCACTAGGTCAAAATCAAGGTCAAATTTTATTTTCGAACAAAAAACTATGCATGTGGTCCAAATTTGAAGCCTGTACCTTCAAAAATGTGAAAGTAGGTCACTAGGTCAATAACAAGGTCAAAGTTTTTTTTTCGGTGCACAAACCTATGCAAGTGGTCCAAATTTGAAGGCTGTAGCTACAGAAATGTGAAAGTAGGTCACTAGGTCAAGATCAAGGTCAACTCATGTCAAGGTTCATCTTGCCACTCAAAACTATACATGTGGTCCAAATTTGAATGATGTAAGTTATGGACATGAAGGTTCTAAGTTTTTCCCCTATATAAGTCTATATGAACCTTATGACCCCTGGGATGGGGCCATATCTGACCCTAGAGGGATAATTTGAACAAACTTGGCAGAGAACCACTAAATGATGCTACATTCCAAAATATCAAAGCCATAGTCTTTGTGGTTTGGACAAGAAGACTTTCAAAGTTTTTCCCTATATAAGTCTATGTAAACCATGTGACCCCCAGGGCGGAGCCATATTTGACCCTAGGGGAATAATTTGAATAATCTTAGTAGAGGACCACTAGATGATGTCATATACAAAATATCAAAGCCCTAGGCCCTGTGATTTGGACAAGAGCTTTTTCAAAGTTTTTTCCTATATAAGACTATATATATAAACCATGTGACCCCAGGGGTGGGGCCATATCTGACCCCAGGGAAATAATCTGAACAATCTTGGTAAAGGACCACTAGATTTTGCTACATACCAAATATCAAAGCCCTAGGCCCTATGGTTTTGGACAAGAAGATCAGAAACCGTTTTAACTGTTCCTGGCCAATGTGACCTTGACCTTTGACCTAATGACCTCAAAATCAATAGGGGTCATCTGCTGGTCATGGCCAACCTAACTATCAATTTTCCTGACACTAGGCCCAAGCATTCTAGAGTTATTGCCTGGAAACCATTTTACAGTTCCTGGTCACTGTGACCTTGACCTTTGACATATTGACTCAAAATCAATAGGGGTCATCTGCTGGTCATGACCAACCTCCCTATCAAATTTCCTGACCCTATGCCTAAGCGTTCTTGAGTTACCATCCGGAAACCGTTTTACTGTTCAGGGTCACTTTGACCTTGACCTTTAACATACTGACCTCAATTTCAATAAGGGTCATCTGCTGGTCATTACCAACCTCCCTATCAACTTTCATGATCCTAGGCCCAAGTGTTTTTGAGTTATCATCTGGAAACCGTTTTACTATTCAGGGTCACTGTGACCTTGACCTTTGACATACTGACCTCAAAATCAATAGGGGTAATCTGCTGGTGATGACCAACCTCCCTATCAACTTTCATGATCCTAGGCCCAAGCGTTCTTGAGTTATCATCCGGAAACGGATTGGTCTACATTCCTACCGACCGACCTACCGACCGACATCTGCAAAACAATATACTCCTCCTTCTTCGAAGGGGGGCATAATAAAATAACAAGATGTGTCATCTGAACACTGGTACACCTTACTAACTATAAACTAACAATGGATCCTAACTCCAATAATGGCATTTTTATATATGTGCATGAATAAGGACTTTATTAGACACTATTTCCAGGACAGACTGAACTAGCAAACAAGAGGACCATGATGGTCCTGAATCACTCACCTCTTCCCACATGACCCAGTTGATAAACATTCAGACCAACTTTCATACAGATCCCATGAAAAATATGGCCTCTAGAGAGGTCACAACGTTTTTTCATTATTTGACCTACTGACCTACTTTTTGAAGGCACGTGACCCACTTTCACACTTGACCTAGATATCATCAAGATGAAATTCTGACCAATTTTCATGAAGATCCATTCATAAATATGGCCTCTAGAGATGTCACAAGGTTTTTCTATTTTTAGACCTACTGACCTAGTTTTTGACCGCACATGACCCTGTTTCGAACTTGACCTAGATATCATCAAGATGAACATTCAGACCAACTTTCATACATATCCCATAAAAAATATGGCCTTAGAGAGGTCACAAGGTTTTTCTATTATTTGACCTACTGACCTTGTTTTTGAAGGCACGTGACCCATTTTCTAACATGACCTATATATCATCAAGATGAACATTCAGACCAACTTTCATGAAGAGCCCGTGAAAAATATAGCCTCTAGAGAGGTCACAAGGTTTTTCTATTATTTGACCTACTGACCTAGTTTTTGAAGGCACATGACCCTGTTTCGAACTTGACCTAGATATCATCAAGGTGAACATTCTGACCAATTTTCATGAAGAACTCATGAAATGTATGGCCTCTAGAGAGGTCACAAGGTTTTTCTATTTTTAGACCTACTGACCTAGTTTTTGATGGCACGTGACCCAGTTTCGAACTTGACCTTAATATCATCAAGATGAACAATCAGACAAACTTTCATACAGATCCCATGAAAAATATGGCCTTTAGAGAGGTCACAAGGTTTTTCTATTATCTGACCTACTGACCTAGTTTCTGATGGCATGTGACCCAGTTTCGAACTTGATCTAGATATCATCAAGGTGAACGTTCTGACCAATTTTCATGAAGATCTTGTGAAATATATGGCCTCTAGAGAGGTCACAAGGTTTTTCTATTTTTAGACCTACTGACCTAGTTTTTGACCGCACATGACCCTGTTTCGAACTTGACCTAGATATCATCAAGATGAACATTCAGACCAACTTTCATACAGATCCCATAAAAAATATGGCCTTTAGAGAGGTCACAAGGTTTTTCTATTATTTGACCTACTGACCTAGTTTTTGAAGGCACGTGACCCATTTTCTAACTTGACCTATATATCATCAAGATGAACATTCAGACCAACTTTCATGAAGAGCCCGTGAAAAATATAGCCTCTAGAGAGGTCACAAGGTTTTTCTATTATTTGACCTACTGACCTAGTTTTTGAAGGCACGTGACCCTGTTTCGAACTTGACCTAGATATCATCAAGGTGAACATTCTGACCAATTTTCATGAAGAACTCATGAAATGTATGGCCTCTAGAGAGGTCACAAGGTTTTTCTATTTTTAGACCTACTGACCTAGTTTTTGACGGCACGTGACCCAGTTTCGAACTTGACCTTAATATCATCAAGATGAACAATCAGACAAACTTTCATACAGATCCCATGAAAAATATGGCCTTTTGAGAGGTCACAAGCTTTTTCTATTATCTGACCTACTGACCTAGTTTCTGATGGCATGTGACCCAGTTTCAAACTTGATCTAGATATCATCAAGGTGAACGTTCTGACCAATTTTCATGAAGATCTTGTGAAATATATGGCCTCTAGAGAGGTCACAAGGTTTTTCTATTTTTAGAACTACTGACCTAGTTTTAGATAGCACGTGACCCAGTTTCGAACATGACCTAGATATCATCAAGGTGAACATTCTGACCAATTTTCATGAAGATCTTGTGAAATTTTTGGCCTCTAGAGAGGTCACAAGGTTTTTCTATTTTTAGACCTACTGACCTAGTTTTTGATGACATGTGACCCAGTTTCGAACTTGACCTAGATATCATCAAGATGAACATTCTGACCAACTTTCATAAAGATCCCACAAAAAATGTGACCTCTAGAGATGTCACAAGGAAAAGTTTACGCATGGACGCACACACGCACGGACGACGGACGCTGCGTGATCACAAAAGCTCACCTTGTCACTATGTGACAAGGTGAGCTAATAAGCTATTTATAGTAACGTAAAAGGGAAGTAACTAAACAAGAGGACCATGATGGTCCTGAATCGCTCACCTGTTCCCACATTACCCAGTTTTGAGTATGACGTCGTTTTTTCTATTATTTGACATAGTGACCTAGTTTTTGAGCTCATGTGACCCAGTTTTGAACTTGACCTAGATATTATCAAGATAAAAATTCTGACCAATTTTCATGAAGATCTATTGAAAAATATGGTCTCTAGAGAGGTCACAAGGTTTTTCTATTATTTGAACTACTGACCTAGTTTTCGAAGGTACGTGACCCAGTCTTGAAACTGACCTAGATATCATCAAGGTGAACATTCAGATCAATTTTCATGAAGATCCATTGAAAAATATGGCCTCTAGAGAGGTAAAAAGATTTTTCTAATTTTAGACCTACTGACCTAGTTTTTGACCGCAGCTGACCCAGTTTCAAACCTGCCCTAGATATCAAGATGAACATTCAGACAAACTTTCATACAGATCCCATGAACAGTATGGCCTCTAGAGAGGTCACAAGGTTTTTTTATTATCTGACCTACTGACCTAGTTTTTTAGGCACGTGACCCAGTTTCAAACTTGACCTAGATATCATCAAGGTGAACATTCTAACCAATTTTCATGAAGATCCATTCAAGGGTATGGCCTCTAGAGAGGTCACAAGGTTTTAATATTTTAAGACCTACTGACCTAGTTTTTGATCACAGTTGACCCAGTTTCAAACTTGACCTATATATCATCAAGATAAACATTCAGACCAACTTTCATACAGATCCCATGAAAAATATGGCCTCTAGAGAGGTCACGTTTTTTCATTATTTGACCTACTGACCTACTTTTATAAGACACGTGACCCACTTTCGAACTTAACCTAGATATCATCAAGATGAACATTCTGACCAATTTTTATGGAGATCCATTCACAAGAATGGCCTCTAGAGAGGTCACAAGGTTTTTCTATTTTTAGACCTACTGACCTAGTTTTTGACCGCACATGACCCTGTTTCGAACTTGATCTAGATATCATCAAGATGAACATTCAGACCAACTTTCATACAGATCCTCTGAAAAATATGGCTTCTATAGAGGTGACAAGGTTTTTCTATTATTTGACCTACTGACCTAGTTTTTGAGAGCACGTGACCCACTTTCGAACATAACCTAGATATCATCAAGATGAACATTCAGACCAACATTCATACAGATCCCATGAAAAATATGGCCTCTAGAGAGGTCACAAGGTTTTTCTATTATTTAACCTACTGACCTTGTTTTTGAAGGCACGTGACCCACTTTCGAACTTGACCTAGATATCATCAAGGTGAACATTCTGACCAATTTTCATGAAGATCTCATGAAATATATGGCCTCTAGAGAGTTCATGAGGTTTTTCTATTTTTAGACCTACTGACCTAGTTTTTGACCGCACGTGATCCTGTTTCGAACTTGACCTAGATATCATCAAGCTGAACATTCTGACTAATTTTTATGAAGATCCATTCACAAGTATGGCCTCTAGAGAGGTCACAAGGTTTTTCTATTTTTAGACCTAATGACCTAGTTTTTGACCGCACATGACCCAATTTAAAACTTGACCTAGATATCATCAAGATGAACATTCAGACCAACTTTCATACAGATCCCATGAAAAATATGGCCTTCAGAGAGGTCACAAGGTTTTTCTATTATTTGACCTACTGACCTAGTTTTTGAAGCCACGTGACCCAGTTTCAAATTTGACCTAGATATCATCAAGGTGAACATTCTGACCAACTTTCATGAAGATCTTGTGAAATATATGGCCTCTAGAGAGGTTACAAGGTTTTCTATTTTTAGATCTACTGACCTAGTTTTTGAAGGCACGTGACCCAGTTTCGAACTTGACCTAGATATCATCAAGGGGAACATTCTGACCAATTTTCATAAAGATCCCATGAAAACTGTGACCTCTAGAGTGGTCACAAGCAAAAGTTTACGCACGCAAGGACGGACGGACGCTGCGCGATCACAAAAGCTCACCTTGTCACTTTGTGACAGGTGAGCTAAAAATGATCACTTTTCATGTCAAACTTAACCCTTAGCCTGCTTGCAGCAATTGATTCTGCCTTTGCGACCAGTGCAGACCAAGATCAGCCTGCACGGATCATGGTCTGCATTGTTCGCCATTCAGTCAGTATCTTTTTGGTAAGCACACCTTCTAACAGTTAATAGTACTGTCCAAATTGAAAGATGGACAAGCTCATAATAGAAATTTAGCAGGATAAGAGTTTACTGCTAAGAAACAGCATACTGACTCCAAAGAGTTCTCTTCAATTTTGTTTCTTTTAAGGAAATTCAAACTTCTTTTCTGCAGCAGTAAAAGTGCATACACACCTTTGGAACTGCAGCTTGAAACACAAAGTCAGACATCTGTGTAGGTGACGTGTTAGATGCTTTCACGTTGATAATGCTAACTGTGGGGGAATCATTTTCCCTCTCACACCGGAACTCTATCAATAACCCATTTTTGTTATATGCTACAATAGGAGCTGAAACTGAAAGTATAAACATTTAAAGGTGAGTCATTTGTAGGTACAAGTATAATAAAAGAAAATAAGCCCAAAAAATGTTTGATTCTATTCTACGAATAGGGGAGAACAAATTATTGAATTAACAAAACATGTATTTAAATGCTTTTGCTATTATTTAAAGAATATAAAATGTATATGCATGGAAAATCAAATTATACTATATGTTTTATTATAAACTATATAATTCAAGCAGTAACAATTTTGTCACAAATGAAATTCCCAAATACTATTCAACAGGAGGGGGCCTACATGGCCGAGTGGTTAAAGTCGCTGACTTTAAAATTACTTTCCCTCCACTGATGTAGGTTCAAACCGCAATTGTGGCATAGAATTCTCCATGTGAGGAAGCTGGCAAGCTGGCTAACTGAAGGTCAGTGATTCTACCCTTGAGCCTACCCATTATGAAATAATGCTTGGAGGGGCACCTGAGGAGGGCGTCATCCTCCACCATGAAAAGTTGTCAAGTTGCCATATGACCTATAACTGTTTCGGTGTGACGTTAATCCCAACAAAAAACTATTTAGCAGTAAACTTTCCTGATTACCATTTGAGTTGCCATTCATCAGATTGTTGGATACAGGGGAGCCAAGCATATCACCCATCAGGTTATCTACCCCTGGTGCAGCATTTGTTATTCCTGAAAAAGAACCAAAGATGAAATATTCGGTACATGATTTCATTTTAAAAGATAATGTGAACAAATTGGCTTTATATTCTTCCCAGAGATTTCCCTCAGCTGATTTTTTTTCACTTGTATATAAAATGAAGAATAATTTATACAGATACATTTCATTTTAAAAATTCAAAACAAGACACAAATGTTGTCACTGTCTGCTATTCTAGACAATATACCATGTGTTATTTTCCTGAAATAAAGACATCTTCAAATTTTCCACAAAGAAAATGACTAAGTGAACATCCCAAAATTCAGATAAAAAAACCTTGAAGACTAACAACAAGAAACAATGCCAGTAAACCTAAATCAAGAGCTGTCAGAGGAAACAGCCTGCTAGACTATTTTTATACTTGACAGTGAAACTACAGTATCATTGCTGTGATTAAAACCCCAAATGGGAATGATTATATGGGACAGCAGTTTAAACACAAGTCAAATCTATTTAGCAATAACTGAGATAGCGTAAAAGTTCATCGAAACATTAACCAGAGTTATGGTCCTTTTATCATATGATGCTGATGGTGATGTGGAACAAACATTTAAGACTGAATCAAATCCATTTAGTAATAACAAGGATAAACAACAAGAGCTGTCAGTTGACAGCGTGCTCGACTATTCTCAGTGCTTGATAGTATAATATAAGCTATTAGTAAAACTTTAACATTACAACAAGCATATTCTAAGTCGAAAAGGGGCCATAATTCAGTCAAAATGCTTGATAGAGTTGTCTGCTCCACTTTACAGAATGGGGTTATGATGGTAAACAAGTATGCAAAATATGAAAGCAATATCTCAATGGACTTTGAAAATATTTTGGGTGGTATGCAAACTTTAACATTACAATAAGCATATTCTAAGTTGAAAAGGGGCCATAATTTAGTCAAAATGCTTGATAGAGTTGTCTGCTCCTGTTTACAGAATGGGGTCATGATGGTAAACAAGTATGCAAAATATGAAAGCAATATCTCAATGGACTTTGAAAATATTTGGGGTGGTACGGAAACTAACATCTGTGTGACGTTCATGCTAATGCTCACACTAACGCCGGGGCGAGTAGGATAGCTCCCCTATTCTTCGAATAGTCGAGCTAAAATTGTTTTCATCTTATATGTTTTATAAATACCAAATAAAATGTAGACCATCAATCAAATATATTTCACCACTTACCTGGAGCAGAAGATATTGTAGCTACATCATCTAGTAGTGAGAGTAAATCTACTGGTTCTTGTTTCATTGGCTGTACAGGAGGCTGGGTAGGTATAACGGGACTTGAACCAACATCTAACAAATCTAGTATATTCTGGCTCTGTAATTTACAAACAAAAAATATCTGCATCAGTAATGTGATACAAGTCCCATGCTAAAAGTTCACTTAAGTTGATCTTTGTGAATGTAGAAATGTCTGTAGGCTGAGAAATCGTTTTCACTTAAGGAAAGTATCTGTTTAACTACTTCTACAACAGGTCATGAGCATACATATATTGCCTATTTTGAAAAAAATTCTGAATGTAAGTTCAAAGTACCCAGATTTTGTGATAAAACACACAACAGAGGATGTTCATTGTGCACTGCAATCATCTGGAGTCAACAGAGAAGTATTGCAATCATTTGGTGTCAACAAGCAGGTATTGCAATCATTTGGTGTCAATAGGGGCATATAGCAATCATTTGGTGTCCTAGATTTATTCTATATTATCTGAATAAATGACCATTAACTATTCCTTCCACTTTATCTAACATCAACAACGTACCTCAGTTTGAGTAGAAGTTGGTGCTTTGATATTTTCTATGTTATTCCTTTCTACAGTTGCTGTGTTCAGCAAAGATTCCCCAGATTCTTCACCATCAATTGCATCTTTCGTTCTGTTAATTTCCATTAAAGGCATTTGTTCTAACAAAGCAGATCTGAAATTTTAAATTCATATCTTATCTTTATTTCACACATGACACTCCCTTGGCCTATCACAAATGTCAAACTTTACTGACATTGCCAATATAAATGGAGAAAAGGCTTCATTTTTTTACGTAAAATATATGGTTTCTTTGAAAACTATTAACAACTATTCCATCAGATTATAAAAACCTGAAAAACAAAGCACTAAATCTGATATATCTATTACAAATTTTCTGATAGTTCCCCGACTTACCTCATATGGTCATATTTTCTAAATATAGATGTGTATTCCACAGCTCTCTGTTGCAACTCTACCTGAGTACTGCTGCTATACCGAGATGTTATATCCAGTATTGAACTAGAAACAAAAAGACACCAAAATACAGTTTGTTAAATGACTAGTAAAAGCATAGACATACACACAAAATAAAATTTCAGTTAGCTAAACACTATTTGCAAAAACAAAATAACAATAGTTCACAGAGTAACTCTTGGCATACCAAGCCCCATTTCCCTTTATAAGATTTTCTTCTGAAAAATAAACACTCCATGAAATATTTTCTGAAAACTTAAGATGGAACTAGATGTGGGCTCACTGGACACTGAAGCCCTCACTACTGTCACTGTATGGCTATGTTTTACTTGCTGACAATGCAAGACTTAAGTAAAATATTACGCTAGGCTAGTGGCGTGAGTCATCAGTGGGTAGTGTATGGATCAAATACTAAGAAGTTAAGTCCTTCATAGAACTCCAGGTGCACAACTTCAAAAGATGAACAACTTAGTTTCAAGACTCTAAGTCAAAAACTTTTTCATATACAAGCAGCACTAACTTTAAGGCTCTTTATGCACACTTTTTACTGTCAATGGCCACAACTCTGGTCTAACTTTGAGAAATCCAAAACAAAACCGCAGGTGCATAACTTCACATGCTGAATAACAATCCAATTTGGGTGGACATATGGATAAGATTAAATCTAAGAGGCACAAAATGCTGACAATTTCACCAGGTACTAAAAGCAATATTGACAGGGTAAGGAAGTGTGTCACTTACTCCCTTGTGACTGAGAACCGTGTACTAAGTTTCATCAATGCAGTAATACAGTATTCCTTTGTGACTGAAGTGGAATTGTTGTTCTCTAAACCTTTCTGTAAGACTTTCACTACATCCTCTTCTTTTACCTGTAGAAAATAGAACACAATGTACAGTAATACCAAGAACTATCATAACAAATTGACTTTAAAACAAGAGCTGCTAAAGGGCAGCAATGCTCGACTATTCAAAAGCCTCATCACTAAAACAAAATAAAATTTATATAAGCTTAGACATAAACAAATACAAAGGGGCCAACAAATTTCAGTCATAGAACATTCCCCTCTTTGACGTTTAACGGGAACAACAGTATCAGGTCCTGTCTATCACACAGCATTATCAGGAAGTGTCTACTGAAAACTACTTACAGGCCCTAAGTCATCCTCTTCTGATGGAGGAAGTAACAACTGCTCCCCATATTCACCAACACACCATGATGCGACCTGACACAGAGGTTGCTGAGAGTTGTCCTCCTTCATCAGGAAGAACAGTTGACGAACAGTGTACGAGTGTAACTGGTTTGCGCTAGCTATCAGCTGTATCACTATCGACACAATGTCATTGTGAACATAATTACCAGCCTATAAATACATATATACAAAAGGAAATTATTCATAAATCAAACAACCTCATCATAAATTCAAAATAAATGGTCAATTTACTAAACACAATCATGGAATTATTACATAAACAAAGATTTTTTTGGCAATTAATGTTCATAAGCATGATGGAATTAGTAGAAGTCATTAAGTAATTAATGAAAACATGTATGTACAAGAAACATTCTACATGTATTATGTGAAAGTTTGGTTTTCAAAAATAATTTGCTAAATGATTAATATTGAATTTTATTAACTATTTTCTTTAACAGAGTAAATGAAGCTTAGCACAAACAATCTCCACTTATCACACAGGAGGTCAGCCATTTATAGTGACCCTAGTGGATCAATTTGGTTATAGAAAACTAGTTTTTTATAGAGATCAATGCCAGAAATTAACCATGAAAAAGTAATTGTACCTCAGTGTAAAGTAAATTCTGCAAAGTGAAATGTGGACTAAAGACTTTATACCATAATATGACCAAAATATATAAATTTCTCCAGCAGCTTTTTCTGTTAATTTCTGAAGCAGAATTCAAACACTTACAATTTTCAACACTTTCATAACTGTATCAACATGCCATCTTTTATTTGGGGAATGTCTGAAAACAACAAAAGAAACAATAAAATATCAGATCTTTTTCCATCAATCCGGGAACGCCACCAACACTGTTGGATTAGAAAAATATCATTAAACTGGAAAAATTGAAACTTTATACATAATCTATATATTTGTTGGATATTTCCAGATTGGCATTTTAATTATTGTTCAATAGGAACATTACTGTTGCTTATTTCATCTACATACACCCAAAAGCTTAGAGTAGCAAAATTATTAATTTACATTTATTGTGAAACAGAAAACCCCTAGAAGCCTGCAATTACTTGGGAACTTAGTCCAGAATTGGAAAAAAATTTTTTTGGAGAGATAGGGTGGGGATGGGGGCACATGCAGGATTCTTTTTACCAAAAGAAGCTTTATTGAGGAAAAGAAACAATGACCCTCATATACAGGATTTCATCAAATTTTTTTTGTATATATACTATTTAATATTGTTTGAATTCAAAGAGCAGATGACTTTCTATTGTTCAATAACAAGACAAAAGATAACAACTTCAAATTTTATCATTGGTTTAACAGTTGTTTAGAGGCTATGTAGAAATTCTTACTACAAGTAGATTTAACCACAGAATAAATCTACAGACTACAAATAGCTCACAACTGTTGATGAAGTAATATTCCCCCCAGTTTATCTTATTTTCTCCCAAAAAATGAAAATGGAATTCAAAACAGTAATCTTTATAATTTACCAATTTGAAGTGTAACAATGCTTGGAGAAAACATTCTTAATAATGTGAATAAAGTCTATAAAATCATGAAATAAATGCAACACATAAAATATCCAACACACAGCCACACTAATTCCAATTCTACCCTGACATACTTGTAAATGATGGTACTTAGGTTGGAGGACAATTATGAAACAGAGATTGTTTGAGAGAAAACATTGCTAAATATACTCATGGGTATAAAGAGCTAATTCTTCTGTTTTAAATCAGTTACCTTATTTGTCAGCTTACACCAGAGGCTATAAGTATGTAGGGTTCTACAAAAGATATCTTACTTTTCTGTTGCAGTGACAATATTGGAGCAGACATCAGACTTGAACTCGGGGTCGCAGTTTTCCAGGAATGACAACAACTCTTTCATCATACCTCTGATGTTGTTGTTGTTGACCAGAGCAAATGATAGTTCCATTGCACGTCTGTAACAAAATACATCATTAATTAAAGTACTTATTATAAACTTGATCATTATGATAAAATTCTCCGTTTCCTAAACCTATGATCGTCAATGTAAGTTTTTCTTAAAGACAACAGTTAACAACTTCCTCATTACTTGCCCTACAGTATTTCATGCTACATACCATTAATCAACAGGAGTATGATTAATTGCCAATATTTTACACTTAGATTACGCATGCAAAATTCATGACAAAGGCCTGTCCTGCATTAGTAGCTGGCAAAACATTTTTAAGCCGATCATTTACTTCAGTCTTGAAGTAATCAAAAGTTCAAAAGAATTGTCGGTATACTCATAAAGTAGACTGCAACATCATTACATTTCATTTGCAAAATATTTTCGTTAATCAGCCAAAATGGCAATGGCACGGAAGTGCAAATCTTTTAAGATAATGTTAATAAGAATTTGCTTTTTTGTCAAGATTAAATTTCAAATACTGATACAACTGCCGGATCCACTAAATTAGTCCATGAATAATAAAGATTTTACAACATGGTTCATTCTAAAATGCCACGTTTCCAATATTAAGAAAATTCAAATCTAAATTTACACAAAAAACTTGTAAAGAACATGAAATCATCATCATTTAACAAATTTCCGAATCTGGTATGCTAGCAATCATAAATAAACTGTTTTAACACTTACTTTCTAATTGAGATGTCTGTATCTTTTAAACAGTCTACTATTGTTGTTCTGTGACGCTGCACCGCATTGTAGTCAGCACTCACCACCCGTAACAATGTGTTTAAAGCAACATACCTATACAAAACATCCAATGAAATTAGACACCCGGTAAATCATTAACATCACTGGTGGACTCATTTTAAAATTTTCCACACAAACAAATGTGCTATTTCAGTATTTAGAACAAAACTTGCGGACCACTTTAAACCATTATCAAGTAAATAGAAAAAAACTTGAAATTCTAAAGCTGAATCTGAATTTCCACAATTCCTTTGTAAAATTTAAATTTAATTTTTTTCCCAATATTATGGCGTTCAATATCCATACAAATGATCCTGTTTTCCTGGTTAGTGAATCTGAATGGTAGCAGTTGTAAAAGTAATTCTAACAGTTAATGGTACAGTATAAGCAAACCTTTATCTTGCAAACAGTTATTTCTTACCTAATATTTTTATCATTATTCAGTAGAAATCTTCCTAATATATTCACAGCTAATACCTGTAAAATAATAACAGTGATTTAATCATTGAAGTTTTTTGCTTTTGTTTTTGTTGGGTTTAAAGTCACTATGACACAATTCAGACCATATAGCAATTTTTTTTCTAGAATTTAATGGTGGGGGAAAGCCCCAAATGCCCCTCCCTGCATTGTTTCTGGTAAAGACAGACACCTCACAAGGCACTTTCAATTTAACTATTACATTACTACTGATGAACAGTCTGGACAATATCAAAGATACCTAAACAAACAGAAATATTGCATTTTGCTATAAAATCACCAAACTGTACATACATTACACAGACAAACAAGGCAAATGAATTTTGAAACTGGTAACATTAGAAATAGTTAACTCTAGAATGACTGCTGAAGAAAAATGATTTCAAAATCTCAGTACTGGCTCACAGAACTTTGTTGTTGAGTGTTGTCATCCAAAATTACCATGCCTGTATATGTGCTTTTTCTAAGCTTGTCAAGTATAGAAAATTATAATTATTCATTTTAGAACTACACTTACCCGCAATCCCGATTCTGACTTGATACCCATAATAGTGAGAACAATTTCATACAGAATTGCATGACCCACATTTTTACTGGTATCTGTATTTGTAGCGACCTGAAATATAACATTTAACAAGACTTAAAAACTAGAGTCTTTTGATGTAAAGTAAACATGAAAGAGTATACTAAAGATGTCTCTTTCTAGCCTGTGTACAGTAACTCTGATATAAGACACAAGGCACAATCTAGATAGACCATAATAACTTGTCAATTTGGTCTTTCACCTTCATGACTTTGACCATAGCTAAAAATTGTATTATTATGCAAGATTATTTGAAAATCATTCAAAACGGTAAAAAGATATATCATTACCTTCCAAGGAATTGGGAAGATATAAATATCTAATTCTCACTATATGCCCAGTGACTATAAAATAAGTAATTTTACAACAATTACTCAGGCAGCAGTTATTGAATCAAAATTTTAACGGTGTTTCCAATCCAATAACAAAGTTGGAAACTTCTAATGTAATTCTCAATCCTTATCTACTTACCTGCGCTAAAATGTCATTCATAGTTTCACTTGCTTCAGCATCGTTTTTACCCAGAATTCTCAACAGCCTCAAAATCTTCACCTGAAATGCATTTACGTAGAACTTTCAGTTTCTGTAGGTCTAAATTAACACTAAAAGCCCAGTTTATAAAATAGCTTTTCTTCTAGATTCAGTGACTGAGAAGGACAGAAAATTGCCCTTTCAAACAGGATTTTAGACATAGCCAACCACATGTAAACAAGCAAAACAGTAATAATATCATGACAGAAAAAGAACTGAACTGGCTGCCTTTACTTACCATAACTATTTCTAGCTAAATTATAAAATATAGTAAAAGCCCTGCTAAGCATACAAGAAAGCTAAACTTCTTTATTTCTTCTAGGTACAAAAAAAGAACATCCAGTAATCATTAATGTAACAGTTGTGCTATTATGTTTAAAAACTAGTTACAAATATTGTTCATATTTTGAATGCGATTACCTGTAAGAAAGGATCACTGACACCGGAAACATCATGTTCTGGAGAATACCCAGCCATGATCAGATTCTTCAAGATACGAACCAACTGTGGCACAGTCTGAAACAAAGTCATCATGTCTGTCATAAAATTCAGGAAAGTTCCCTTTTGAAGTATTAAGGGTTTGAAAAGAATTCTGAAAATAATATCTTCTTACAATCATATTACTATTTTTACTATTTTTAATAGCTTATATTTAAATTTAAACATGTACAAAAGTGTAAAATATGTGTACATAAGTAACACATGAGATTTTTATATTCCTATTTGTCAATAAATAAACCCCAAAACTAATAACTGTAACAAAATTTACGTAACATTACACATCAAAATGTTCCTCTTTAATACAAATGTTCATTTCTAACATTTCAAGATTTACAATACTTTCCCTAAAATGATTTTCTTACCTTTCTAAAGTGTGTCAGGGTATCGGGACTTTTCTCACACATTTCTGTGATCAAACATACTGCAGTCAATAGTACACCTGTAATAACAAGAGATCACAGAGTGATCTTGGCGCCCACCAATGTGCCATTTTTGAGTGTTCCAAATTTCCTGACTTACTGACTTGCTCAAGGTCAAATTTCATTTCAGTACACAACACTGTGCATGTGGTCCGAATTCGAAAGCTGTAGCTTGAGAAATGTGAAAGTAGGTCACTAGGTCAATGTCAAGGTAAAAGTTTGTTTAGGTACACAATCTTATGCATGTAGTCTAAATTTGAAGCCTGTAGCTACAGAAATGTGAAAGTAGGTCACTAGGTCAATCTTAAGGTCAAAGTTCATTTCAGTACACAAAGCTATGCAAGTGGTCCAAATTTGAAGGCTGTAGCTTGAGAAATGTAAAAGTAGGTCACTAGGTCAAAATCAATGTCAAATTTTATTTCGGAATACAAAACTTTGCATGTGGTCAACATTTGAAGCCTGTACTTCAAAAATGTGTAAAGTAGGTCACTAGGTCAATGTGAAGGTCTAAGTTTTTTTGGTACACAAAATATGATGTGGTCCAAATTTGAAGGCTGTAGCTTGAGAAATGTGAAAAGTAGGTCACTAGGTCAAAATCAATATCAAATTTCATTTTGAAACACGGAACTATGCATATGGTCCAAATCTGACGCCTGTTCTTCAAAAATGTTGAAAGTAGGTCATAGGTCAAAATCAAGGTCAAAGTTTTTTCAGTGCACAAAACTATGCAGGTGGTCCAAATTTGAGGCTGTAGCTACAGAAATGTGAAGTAGGTCACTAGGTCAAAATCAGGTCAACTCATGTCAAGGTTCATCTTGCCACTCAAAAATATACATGTGGTCCAAATTTGAAGGCTGTAGCTACAGAAATGTGAAAGTAGGTCACTAGGTCAAAATCAAGGTCAACTCATGTCTAGGTTCATCTTGCCACTCAAAAATACATATGTGGTCCAAATTTGAAGGCTGTAGCTTGAAAATGTAAAAGTAGGTCACTAGGTCAAAATCAAGGTCAAATTTTATTTCGGAATACAAAACTTTGCATGTGGTCCAAATTTGAAGCCTGTACCTTCAAAAATGTGAAAGTAGGTCACTAGGTCAATGTGAAGGTCTAAGTTTTTTTTTGGTACACAAAACTATGCATGTGGTCCAAATTTGAAGGCTGTAGCTTGAGAAATGTGAAAAGTAGGTCACTAGGTCAAAATCAATATCAAATTTCATTTTGAAACACGGAACTATGCATATGGTCCAAATCTGACGCCTGTACCTTCAAAAATGTGAAAGTAGGTCACTAGGTCAAAATCAA
Organism: Mercenaria mercenaria; assembly: GCF_021730395.1. Taxonomy (NCBI): domain Eukaryota; kingdom Metazoa; phylum Mollusca; class Bivalvia; order Venerida; family Veneridae; genus Mercenaria; species Mercenaria mercenaria. The sequence continues at coordinate 22,803,764 of NC_069366.1, read as the reverse complement.
GGTCAAAGTTTTTTCCAGTGCACAAAACTATGCAGGTGGTCCAAATTTGAAGGCTGTAGCTACAGAAATGTGAAAGTAGGTCACTAGGTCAAAATCAAGGTCAACTCATGTCAAGGTTCATCTTGCCACTCAAAAATATACATGTGGTCCAAATTTGAAGGCTGTAGCTACAGAAATGTGAAAGTAGGTCACTAGGTCAAAATCAAGGTCAACTCATGTCTAGGTTCATCTTGCCACTCAAAAATACATATGTGGTCCAAATTTGAATGTTGTAGTTATTGACAAGAACATTGTAAAAGCTTTTCCCTAAATAAGTCTATAATGAACCATGTGACCCCCGGGGCGGGGCCATTTTTGACCCTAGGGGGATAATTTGAACAAACTTGGTAGAGAACCACTAGATGATGCTACATTACCAGTATCAAAGCCTTAGGCTTTGTGGTTTGGACAAGAAGATTTTCCAAGTTTTTCCCTATATAAGTCTATGTAAACCATATGACCCCCAGGGTGGGGTCATATTTGACCCTAGTGGTATAATTTGAACAATCTTAGTTGAAGACCACTAGATGATGTCACATACAAAATATCAAAGCCCTAGATCCTGTGGTTTTGGACAAGAGGTTATTCAAAGTTTTTCCCTATATAAGTCTATATAAACCATGTGACCCCCAGGGCGGGGCCATATTTGACCCCAGAGAAATAATTTGAATCATCTTGGTAGAGGACCACTAGATGATGCTTCAAACCAAATATCAAAGCCCTAGGCTCTGTGGTTTTGGACAAGAAGGTTTTCAAAGTTTTTCCCTATATAAATCTATGTAAAATATAGAAATAAACAAAGGGCCATAACTCACTCATAAATTTTTGAACCAGTCTGATTTTCAGGGGGACACAACTAGGGTACCAATACATCATTCTGACAAAGTTTGGTCAAAATCCCCCCAGTAGTTTCTGAGGAGATGCGATAATGAGAAATTGTTAACGGACGGATGGACGGACCACGGACGCAGAGTGATTTTAATAGCCCACCATCTGATGATGGTGGGCTAATAATAGACATTAATTAATATTTTGCATCCCTGATGTTCGTAGATGTTTCTAGAAATATTTTAAGTGACATACTTATTTCAGAAGAGGTATTTTCTTCAAACTGACAACTAGAATTAGAAATCTACGCATATATCAGCACTATATATTCCAATCAGATCATTTGCTATTAACTCAGGATTGGTGAAAAACCTTGCCAGACCAGAGTTGTGAGTTTTGAGAGTACGTAACGTATGAAGTTCAAGCCATCATAAGACCCCCAGTGAATTACTGCCTTTCTTTCCTAAAGGGAGGAATATTCTCACCGTGATTTTTCTCATTCAGTAATGCCCGTGTAGATGGAATATACATCTCCATCAAGTCTGGTACCTTTGTGATTATTCTGTATGCACACAATATTGCCTGAAAAAATGGTCACCTTTTTATCAACATTGTTTTACAGAAATTATATCCAGCAAACTGTCTCAGATTCTCATTAAGTCTTTAAAAGTTTAAGCTATATACTGATAACTTAATGTATATTGATACCTGCACTACCTAATTCCTTGCAACTAAGATAAAACTTTCACATATATGAACAGACTGATTCTATATAAATGTTGTAGCAAAATATTAAACCTGACTGGAAATCAGAATTACAATGCTTTGACAGGTAGGTAAGTGCTCTATGTTCTGATTTAAACATGCTAGCTATTTCCAGCCGTACATGAATACTCGTGAGGACAAAATACATAAATACCTTCTTCTTGATGTAAGCATTAGACGATTTGATCATTTTCTCCACTTCCCCAGCCAGATCCCGACTCATTTCAGCTGAGCATATCGAACCAAGTGTACACAGGGCAAGACTTACAATATACTGTGTCTGATGACCCAAGTCACTGTAACAGCAAAATTAACCTCTTTTTATTCTAATAAGAACCAACTGTTTTGCTACTATTTGACTGAAAGTCACACTAACATAGTTCAGGTCTTATGTCAATTGCTTCGCTTAACAATACATTATAATTCAGTAAATGTGGAGGGAGACATATGTGCCCCTCAAGGCATTAAATCAGGCACAGGCTAGCACCTTGGTAGAAACACCATGTGTTCGCAAGCTTGCCGGACGGCTTCTTTATTGATGACATAAGCAGGACCCAACCTCCAGGAAAAGAATGAGGCCCAAACAAGTCAGCAAGCTACCACAACTACTTAGCACGGAACCCCTCCCCTACACCATCAACATTTTGAACATACACTTACCATTTATATGAAACTGAACAATATGGCAAAATTATTAAAATGGCTTCCATCTTGGTAATTATTAGTGAATGTAAAGAAGTAATTTTAGAGCCAAATAGCTGTTTAACTTAGTATTATCATCCATCTGTAAATAATTTCACTACTTTGTTACGTAAAACAAACAGATAAGCTTATCCTGTGCCATTTAAAAAAATTCCCTGACTAATTCAATAAGAAGAATAACAACATTTCCCTGATTTCTTCCAGACTGAATTTGCAAGCACATGTCCAACAGTAAAATATTAAAGAGTATGTCGATAACCAATGACATTAAGCAAAATGTACTATTATTTCTCTTGTAAATGACTTACTTTTTCAGGGAGTTGGTCACAAGAAGATGGATGTCCTGTCTTTCATCCAATAACAACATTGCTCCAAGATAACCTATTCTCTTGTCTGTGAATTTTGGTGATGCTATCAACTTCAAACATTCCAGCTGTGAAAAAAATGGCGTAAATTTCAAAACATAAAGCTTCCTATTAGAAAATAGAATCACTAATCATATGCCAATATTTATATTCATACACTGATTAGAATTTTGGTTTCCTGAAACACATCACGACTGAATAAAAGAACTTTTTATCTTCTAAGCACTCAAATCACAGAGTTCAAAGTAACTGTCTGAAATTCACACTTGCAAATATATGTCTATGACAATTAAAATTTGGTTCCAGTACATATTTTCAACACAGGTACTCAGTGTTAATCTTGTTATGTATTTATTTCCAATAGAGTTAGTATACTCAACAAAAGAGCACTACTCAAGTTTCATAATATACTGACAAGGGGACGTGGATTTCCCCCTGCTGTAATGATTTGAAGCCCTGGCTATTTTATTTTCTCTGTAGTAAGTAAAGTTCTAAATAACAGAAACCCCCTACAGAGTACTCTACTTTGCAAATTCCATTTTCTGCTTCAAAAATTAATGAAACCCCTAACTCCTATAATACTTTATTCAGTATTTAAGTTTTGTTAAGCCACTATAAACATCTTCAAGTGAATGCCTATTGGTCACAAGAGCATTGTAGCTCACGTTGCCAACTGATATGTGATTTTAACCAAATCTTACATTTAATCTTTTTTGTTTATCATATATCATGTGTACATCCACACTTCATTTATAAACTTTTGGGAAGAAGGACTTTTTATCATACGGGTATTTTTTCACAATAAATTTCAATGATTTTATGAAACAGGTATATCAAGTATCACAGGTAAAATTACAATCAGGACAATAAACACGAAATTTTACCTGTCCAAAATGTGCAGGGTATCCCAGCATATGAATGTAAAGCAGCTTGGCAACATTTCTACATCTGTAAGTGTTGTCTGTTTCTCTGAACGAATCTCTTATCTGAGCACATTCCTTCTGTACCACACCCCTTTCGTCTGCCTGAGTCCGCGCTGACCTGATTTCACGAATCAGGTCACGTAGCCGCTTCGGAGTCGGCATGATGGATGACTGAAAAGGAAACACATTTACTGTTTTCAAAATCTGTAACAAAGTGTTTATCTCATTTATTTGTTGTCCAAGTTTACTTTTCATTAAAGATGGTCAATCACATTTAAGCAACATTTTATGACATTTTTCACCTTTAATATAGTCAGTGTTAAGAAATATATTAAAGGAACGAAAATACGCATTTAGAAAGTTAGATCGGATCCTTACTAATAATGTATGATTCACAGATCTTTTAAGACTCTGAAATTACCTTATCTTTAATTTAATATGATTTTTTTTTCAACATAATTTTTAGTTTTACACTCCCATTTGACATTACTGAGATAATTTCAACAATAGCAACCAAAATGCAAAACTTATGACTGTGTTTATTTACCATAAATACCAATCTATAACAAGCACCTTGACAGGGCTCGCGCTGTCAGTCGCCATTATCGCCATTTGCGATTATTTAATTAAATGGCGGATTTTTTTCATTTTGGTGACAGGAACTGGCAATTATTTTATCTAATAGCTGCATAAATAATTATGCGAAGTGAGACAGTAACCCGCAGTTAGCTAGTGTAGAAAAATCGATAAAGCGGACTGTTTATGACCTTGTGACTCGTGTATTTCAAACATGTGTCAACTATGCCAATAACACTGCTTAAGGCCGTAGGATTCAGACGACAACTAAACCGATTATAACCGGAATGCAATCTTACTAATCTAGCATTTAAATCACAATGAACTGGCAGGCTACTTTTTTATAACATTTTTAAACACCAACGCAAATTTTCTTCAACTCTATATTCGGAAGATGACAATTAAACCAATTTGTACCGCTGTTTCCTGATGAAAACCTAAACTGACGTCTATAATTACACAAGGCTTGTGTATAATGCGCATCCCTATTTTGAGCCTAAAATCTTGTGAAGAAATATATTTGGTTATCCCACAAGGAAAAATAAACTGAAAAACATGTAGAAATGTAACTGCTGGTCAAATTTACTTCAGCCAGCTGAAGTCTTGAGGAAGTATTGTAAACTGTTGTGAGTTTACAATGCATTCTGTGCCAAACTGTGCATTATACATGTACATCGGTCTTTATGGTATTTCCAATCTGTATTGGTTGCACAGCACAAAAATACAACTGCTCATGCAAATCTTCAACAAATATAATACAACAGGTGTAATAACTCTACATGTATCTCGGTGGGGAAACCAGAATAGGAAGATCACAAAAGTGAAAACCTTACTTCCATTAACATTAGAAAATGTTACATTATTCTTAAATTAAGTACCAAAATAAAGAAAATTTCCAGTGCTAATTACCAGTACTCTAAAAATTTAATCATGAAACCCTTGAAAAATATTTCGCAGTCTTTTTTTTTGTTAATATGGAAAGTGTCATTAAATAAGTACATGTAGCATGTTTTTAAAATCTAAGCAATTTGGTACTATTTTAAAAAGTTTTTTAACAAGAGGACCATGATGGTCCTGAATCGCTCACCTCTTCCCACATGACTCAGTTTTGAGTACGACGTCATTATTTGACATAGTGACCTAGTTTTTGAGCTCATGTGACCCAGTTTTGAACTTGACCTAGATATTATCAAGATAAAAATTCTGACCAATTTTCATAACGTCCCCTTAATGCAAAAAGGTACCAAGTGCCTTCTTTATTCATATGCTCATGGTACCTTTTTGCATTAAGGGGACGATAAAGATCCATCGAAAAATATGGTCTCTACAGAGGTCACAAAGTTTTACTATTATTTGACCTATTGACCTAGTTTTCGAAGGTATGTGACCCTGTTTTGAACTTTACCTAGATATCATCAAGGTGAACATTCTCACTAATTTTCATGAGAGAGGTCACAAGGTTTTTCTATTTTTATACCTACTGGCCTAGTTTTTGACCGCATGTGACCCAGTTTCGAAACTGACCTAGATATCATCAAGGTGAACATTCAGACCAATTTTCATGAAGATCCATTGAAAAATATGGCCTCTAGAGAGGTCAAAAGATTTTAATAATTTTAGACCTACTGACCTAGTTTTTGACCGCAGTTGACCCAGTTTCAAACTTGATCTAGATATCATCAAGATGAACATTCAGACCAATTTTCATACAGATCCCATGAAAAGTATGGCCTCTAGAGAGGTCACAAGGTTTTTTTATTATTTGACCTACTGACCTAGTTTTTTAAGGCACATGACCCAGTTTCAAACTTGACCTAGATATCATCAAGGTGAACATTCTGACCAATTTTAATGGAGATCCATTCACAAGTATGGCCTCTAGAGAGGTCACAAGGTTATTCTATTTTTAGACCTGCTGACCTAGTTTTTGTCCGCACAAGACCCTGTTTCGAACTTGACCTAGATATCATCAAGATGAACATTCAGAACAATTTTCATACAGATCCCATGAAAAATATGGCCTTTAGAGAGGTCACAAGGTTTTTCTATTATTTGACCTACTGACCTAGTTTTTGACGGCACGTGATCCACTTTCGAACTTGACCTAGATATCATCAAGATAAACATTCAGACCAACTTTCATACAGATCCCATGAAAAATATGGCCTCTAGAGAGGTCACAAGGTTTTTCTATTATTTGACCTACTGACCTAGTTTTTGAAGACACGTGACCCAGTTTCGAACTTGACCTAGATATCATCAAGGTGAACATTCTGACCAATTTTCATGAAGATATCATGAAATATATGGGCTCTAGAGAGGTTACGTTTTTCTATTTTTAGACCTACTGACCTAGTTTTTGACCGCACGTGACCCAGTTTCGACCTTGACCTAGATATCATCAAGAAGAACATTCAGACCAACTTTCATACAGATCCCATGAAAAATATGGCCTTTAGAGAGGTCACAAGGTTTTTCTATTATTTGACCTACTGACCTAGTTTTTGAAGGCACGTGACCCAGTTTCAAACTTGACCTAGATATCATCAAGGTGAACATTCTGACCAATTTTCATGAAGATCTGGTGAAATATATGGCCTCTAGAGAGGTCACAAGGTTTTTCTACTTTTAGACCTACTGACCTAGTTTTTGACCGCACGTGACCCAGTTTTTAACTTGACCTAGATATCATCAAGATGAACATTCAGACCAACTTTCATACAGATCCCATGAAAAATATGGCCTTTAGAGAGGTCACAAGGTTTTTCTATTATTTGACCTTCTGACCTAGTTTTTGATGGCACGTGACCCAGTTTCGAACTTGACCTAGATATCATCAAGTTGAACGTTCTGACCAATTTTCATGAAGATCTTGTGAAATATATGGCCTCTAGAGAGGTCACAAGGTTTTTCTATTTTTGGACCTACTGACCTAGTTTTTGATGGCACGTGACCCAGTTTCGAACTTGATCTAGATATCATCAAGGTGAACATTCTGACCAATTTTCATGAAGATCTTGTGAAATATATGGCCTCTAGAGAGGTCACAAGGTTTTTCTATTTTTAGACCTACTGACCTAGTTTTTGAAGGCACGTGACCCAGTTTCGAATTTGACCTAGATATCATCAAGATGAACATTCTGACTAACTTTCATAAAGATCCAATGAAAAATGTGACCTCTAGAGTGGTCACAAGCAAAAGTTTACGGATGGACGCACGCACGGACGGACGACGGACACCGCGCGATCACAAAAGCTCACCTTGTCACTTTGTGACAGGTGAGCTAAAAATAGGAGTAAGAATTATGTGGAATGAATATTCTAGGTAGAATTTTTCCAATGGTCAAAAGAATATATTTTTAGTTATGCTTTAATAAACACGACATCCTATTAATTATTAATCAAAGGCACAGATCCCTCCCAATTAACCTACATTACTGCCCCATGTAATACTATTAAAGTTCTCCAGTCAAATTTAATCAGACTACAAGTACAGTCAGCAGTCAGGGGTGTAAATGTTTTAAGTTATGTAACCTATTTCAGTTACTTTTTCAAGCATTTTATAACCTGTATTAGTTATAAAATATAGTTAACTCAGGTAAGTTATTCAAAAAGTCTTTTTGCTGTTCTCACAAAGTGACCTTTAAAGTGAAATTAGTAGCAAACAGTGGTTAATCAAATTCTCTTTTAGTCAGAGCATGACCTGATAAGCATAATGGGATATTAAGAGTTTTATAGCTTTAAAACCCTTGCGTAAAACTTTATCAGCCTTGCATCAAATTTTTACTGCATATCTGGAAAGATAAAAGGTCAAGGATTCAGGAAATAAGTGCATTAGTCTCATTCAAAATGAGGTATTGGCACAGGAGGGCTTTGTAATATTTTATGATAACTGAAACAAGTTATGAAAGTTTAAGCAATAACTCAAATGGGTTATAAACTGCGATAACTTGAAACAGTTACACCCCTGACTGGTCAGTATCAGAAACAAATGTCCGAGAAATTTAAACATTTGTTTTAAAAAAATGTCCTTTTTCTGTAATTGACTGTTGTGGGAGATTTGCTTCTAATGTATTATGATATGAGACTATTAGAATGAATGAAATTATGGTAGAACAGGACTTTTTCTACGGTCTTTGGGGAAAAAGGCCCCTGGTCAAATTGGGAATTTTTAATATGGAAAGTTGTCAAAACTGGGAAAAAAATATCAATAAATCAAGCAAACTGTGAATTTTAAACATTAAATCATAAAAGTTTGAAATATTTTATTCAAGTTTTACTTCGACGTTTAAATGAATTACAATTTTACAGTTTCCCTAGTGAAATTTAGGAAATTTTTTCCGTTTTCTCCGTATTTCTTCTCTCTTTGAGTTGATCAAACATTGTACTTGTATAGACTTTCCATACATAAAGACCCACTTATTGTGATGGTTCAAAAAATATAAACCCAACATGACCCCATAGTTATGTTTTAAATGGTTTTTTGTCATTTGGCCTGATTTAAATTTTTGTAAGTTAATAAATTCGTGAAAGTTTTTGAAAAAATCAAAGGGTTAATTTAATCCAAAATTCCTACCCATGTAAGAAAAACAAGAGATCCATGAAGCCCAAGTTAAATCGCTCATCCTTACAAACAAGATTTTGGATAATCCAAATGACCAAAAATTCATCCAAGATATTTACATCTAAAATAATGGGCAAAACTGTGGACCTCTTAAGTGTTAACAACTTTTCCTTTGATCTGACCCGGTGACCTAGTTTTTAACCCCAATGACCCAATATCGAACTTGACCTAAAGATTTATAGAGTAACATTCTGACTCAAGTTTCATGAAGATTGGTCAAAATTGTGCCTCTAGAGTGTTAAAGCTTTTCTTTGATCTGACCAGTGGCCTAGTTTTTGAACCCCTGACCCAATTCTGAACTCATCCAAGATATTGAAACATTCTGGCCAAGTTTCATTAAGATATGGCCAAAAATGTGCATCTAGAGTGTTAACAAGCTTTTCTTTGATTTGAACAGTGTGACCTAGTTTTTGACCCCTCCCCATGAACCCCAGATTATAATGGGACTTTGAAGTTCATCATGTAGTAAATTTACAGTCAAAGTTGTCGATGAAAGACACAGTCCAAAAGCATTGGGTGGCCATCTACAAGGTTCACAAAAAGGGTATTTCGTTGATTGAACTGGGCCATCGGTAGACCTAAGTTTTAATGACCCAAGATGACCCAGATCATCAAATTCACCAAGAATTAATTCAGGGTAACAATCTGACTAGTTCATTAAAATGCGTCAAAAATATGACCCAAGCAGTTTTAACAAGTTTTTAATTCGGGATTTGACCTGCATCTGGTGGACCTAGTTTTTAACCCCGAGAATGATTCCACAATATCGAAGTCTTGGAGACCCAGAAAAAAGATTTTAAAGTAAAGGGGGGATAACAATCTGCCAAGTTTGGCAGTAAGATTGGGTTTAAATTGACCTCTAGAGTGTTAAATCTAAGCTTTTAATTTGATTTTGCACAATCCCAGTTAACCAAGGGGATATTTGGACCTCAGATGGACCCAATATCGAAGACACATCCAACGATTATTTTGAGAAAAGCGAAACATTCCAATTTCCAACAAAAGGGATATTTCCAATGTAAGATATGGGCTACCCAGATTGGTAGACCTCTAAAAAGTGTTAAACAATGCTTTTTTTGTATTTGACGCCTTAACCAATTTTCTAAGTCCCAAAACGGCACCCAATAATCGAAACTCGTCCAATATTTTATAATGAGGGTTAAACATTCTGCAAGTTTTAATAAATTGGTCAAAATTTTTAAGCTAAAAGTGTTAACAGTCAAGTATGGTTGACCATGATTGGAATGATTAGACACAGACACAATGGTTAAATCAACCAAAAGGTACTCACCTTACAAATTTCTAGCCCCAGGTGAGCCTAACAAGAGCTGTCAAGGACATGCTGCTATCGAACTATTTATACGAGCCATGGAAGTTCAAACTGCTGCATATTGGAGGAAAATTACCAAACTGTCCATGCTAACTAAATATGTGTTTGATGACTCCAATTTTTTGATAAAAAAGAATAATTACAACTATATGCCTCATGTCTGATGTCAAAAATAATCAACTTCAAAGTATAGAATAAGTAGAAGTAAAAAATAAAATGTATCAAAACACTTTATAAGTATATCCTAAGCAAAAAGGGGCATAATTCATTAAATATTGGTGCCAGAGTTATGCACCTTGTGCCATATGGTGTGGGTGATGATGTTGAACAACTATTTTAAGTTTGAATCAAATCCATTCAGTAATAACAGAGACAGAGTGAAAGTGCATCAAAACTTTAACCTAAAATTTTAAGTAAAAAGAGGGAATAATTAATGAAAAACTGGTGCCAGAGTTATGCACCTTGCACCATATGGTGTGGGTGATGATGCTGAACAACTATTTTAAGTTTGAATCAAATCCATTCAGTAATAACAGAGACAGAGTGAAAGTGCATCAAAACTTTAACCTAAAATTCTAAGTAAAAAGGGGAAATAATTCATGAAAGATTGGTCCCAGAGTTATGCACCTTATGTTGTATGATAAGGGTAATGATGTTGAACAATGTTTAAGTTTGAATCAGATCCATTCAGTAATAACAGAGATAGAGTGAAAGTGCATAAAACTTTAACCTGAAATTCTAAGTAAAAAGGGGAATAATTCATGAAAAATTGTGCCAGAGTTATGCATCTTGTGTCATATGATGTGGGTGATGATGCTGAACAACTATTATAAGTTTGAATCAAATTCATTCAGTAATAACAGAGGTAGAGTGAAAGTGCACCAAAACTTTAACCTGAAATTCTAAGTAAAAAGGGGGAATAATTCATGAAAAAATGGAGCCAGAGTTATGCACCTTGTGTCATATGATGTGGGTGATGATGTTGAACAACTATTTTAAGTTTGAATCAAGTCCATTCAGTAATAACAGAGATAGAGAGAAAGTGCATCAAAACTTTAACCTGAAAATCTAAGTGAAAAGGTGGGATAATTCATGAAATATTGGTGCCAGAGTTATGGCCCTTATGTCACATGATGTGGATGATGATGAGGAATAAGTATTTTAAGTTTGAATCAAATCCATCAAGTATTTACAGAGGTAAGTTGAAAAAAGAGAAAGTGCACCAAAACTTTAACCAAGGTGGGGACGCGGAAAGACGCCGACGCCGGGGCGAGTAGGATAGCTCTCCTTATACTTCGTAGAGTCGAGCTAAAAATTGATCAAAACATGCAGAACTACCTAAACAAGTTTTCACCACAATTACAACTTAATTGTCAAAACAAGAGGGCCATGAAGGCCCTGTATCGCTCACCTGACCTACTGACCTAAAGATCATCAAGATCAACATTCTGACCAAGTTTCATTAAGATTAGGTCAAAATTGTGACCTCTAGAGTGTTAACAGTCAAATTGTTGACGACGGACGGACACAGGGCGATCATAAAAACCTCACCTTGAGCACTTCGTGCTCAGGTCAGCAAAAAAATAGGATGAGTGGATTTAAAAAAATCTGGTTGCAAAAGTAAGTGACTTTCGATTTTTATGGTGAAAGAAATTTCTGTCAACATGTTTTTGGTAGTTTTATAAATTTATTTTATGAATAATAGAAGATTTCCAGATTATAAAAGCCTGATTAGCTTATCAGCTATGGTTGCTATTTTATTTAATAAAATTTAATGTATCTATGTAATTTGAAAGGTTTTTACTAACAATTTGTAACAAAACATAAAATATTCTGGCAGAATCATATATTTAATTTTTGCCAAGGTGCAGACAGCACACAGCAAGTTACAAAAACCTCAATAGATATTTAGTTTCAATAATATTGGATTTAAAACAAAATCAATACCGGTCAATTGGTCGATCAATAATTTATTTCCTCTGGGAATTTCTGTTTATTCAAAACTTTTAGCTTAATTGCTAACAATGAGACCAACTGTACCAGAATGGTAAACATTAAAAAAGCACTGATAATAAAAAGTTTTTAAAAGTATAGCTGGATGATGCAATACGTATTCAGTTTGCACCTTAATTTGGCAATTGCTAGGGTCCAGTACAGTATCTGACACATCTACATATACATGTACTGTAATACAGTTATAATAATGCTGGTAATACACTTTTAAAAGTATATCCCATAACTGCTTAATTCATTAAAAGTTATTATCCCATAACATGACCCAAACATTGAAATGGACATCTGTGTCAAATATTAAAGTAATTGGCCTACAAGTGCCCTGATCTAGCTATTAGTCAAACTGGTCCGATACTTAATTGCAATAACAATTTTGTTAAGTTTGATGAAGTGGATACAATGTTCAAGCAGAAGCGCAAGAGTAAAATGCATTTTGAATTCAAGCATACTAATAAGTGCTATGAGGCCTGCATCGTTATCGTTGTATATTGGTAAACATGGTTCAATTGGTGAATGTGAGAACTGCTATCAAAAGCACAAATTAAACCACATCATAAAGGTCCAGTCAGACAGCAATTTTATCATAATTAAACTACATGTGTAAAAATAATTAGTTTGTATAAGTGTTATTACAATATTTGAATATTTCATTTATGAAGATACTCTCACAAGGTTCGGCATATTGAATATGAATAGACACAGTAATCAAACCCTGTGACATTACAACTTATGACAATCTAAGAATTTTGTTATTGAAATTAAATTAAAAGACAAAAAATCATCAAGCCCCAAATACTCTAAACATCCATTATTAAATGTTCAATAACTCAGTATTGACTAATGACCGTTTGACCAATCGACCAGTATTGACCGTATGACCACTTCAGGGAGTATTGACCTGGGCGTTTTAAACCGGTTAAAACCGCTGGTTAAAACCGGGGGTGGTTTTAACCACCCAACATTGGACAGCAACGTTACAAAAAAAATAGTAATATTTAGTTTTTCTAATAATATGTGTGATTTCATTAGCTAACAAAACATACTATGCCAGAATTTTCATTGGATAATCAAAAATTTATTTCCACTGGGAACTTTTTCTTCAAATTGAAAATTTTTGCTTCAAATTGGCTAAAAATGGAGCCCAACTGGCACCAGGAATGGGGCTGATATTTGGCAGTGTGAAAAAAGCACTGCAGAAAAAGTTTTAGACCTAGACTGCATGGCATGTATGCTATAACTATCACAGCACACTATAAAATTTAGGAATTGGCTAGGGGTCCAGTAACCAGAACTCTAGACACAGAGTCTAGGTCAATATACATGTACTGTATTACCAGTGTATAACGTAATCGCTGGTAAAAACTAGAGCTACTTTTGAAAAAGTGCATATCTCCCACAACTGCCTAATCATCTGAATAGTTTTGTATCCGAGTCAACCATGCACCAATACATGTATCACTGGCATCTGTGTACAGAGTGATTTAAAGTAATTCAAGGGCCATAATTCTGAAGTGCCGGGGCTGATCTGGCTAGTTATCAAACTTGGCCGAGGACTTATTTGCAAACACATTTTGTTGAAGTTTGATGAAGTTCGGATGAGAACTGTTCAAGTTAGAGAGCGGACAAGAGTAAAAATGCCAATGTTCGGTAATTCAAGGGCTATAATTCTGAAGTGCTTGGGGCGCTTTGGCTCGTTATCGAACTTGGCTATTTGGTAAACACATTTGGTTAAAGTTTGGTGAAGATCGGATGAGAACTGTTCAAGTTAGAGCGCGGACAAGATTTATGACAGACACACACACACACACGCACACAGACAGCAGTTAATCAATATATCTCCCACACCACTATGTGGTGGGAGACATAATTATGATTAGTTGTCATAAGGTTGCCGTTATTACATTATTTTGTAAATATTTTATTTATGATGAACTCTCACTCAGGTTCGGGGCATATTGAATATGAAGTTTTAAGAGCGATTTCTAGAAGTCACCATTATTCATTTACTTAAGCTGTATAACAAATCTAAGAATTTATCCTGTTATTGAAAATGTAAATTTAAAAAGACGAGAAAAATATGAGAGCAAACTTCTGAAATCATCTCCCATTTTAAAAGATAAATATAGTCTGCTCCTTGTACATACCGTTCTCAGTATTCATATTGATTACCAGACCTCTGAACAGCCCCTGAATGGGTTGTATTAAAATTAGAGGTCTGGTAACCGGACCCTTAGCCACTGCCAATAATTTATTAAACTCAAGATCGTGTTTTTCTTGTGATTAAAGGATTATAAATACTACTGCTTCATTAGCTTAAGATACTTCAGCGCTCCCGGTTTATATGATGGATTTGGATGGGAGCGCTGAAGTGTACTTCGTAGGGAAATAGTACCAATAATCGTGCCAGAAATCTGACACGCTCGCGTTCGTACAAATTAAAAGAAATTGGCAGCAGCACTTTCTAATCAGTTAATATATAGTAAAATCTACCATTGTGCCATATTTCACGCATCAAAACCCATAACTGAAGGCAGAAATACCCGACAGTTTCGAACTGGTATGAAACATTTACTCTACACCACCATCTTGCTCCTTTGAAATACGAGACTGACCTTTTCACCTGCGCGAACTGCTAAGAGAGCACTAACAAGTGCCGCATCGTGTTAGAAGTTGCATCAGCATCCAGGTGACAAAAAGAATTGGGAAAATGGTTATTTTTTATTGAAACTGATCTGAATTATTATTTTCATAAATAAATCCTTAAGAAAACTGGTATGTATTAATTATTTTTTTGTTTACACAGTACTCTATATGTATATTTTTAGCGGTTCAAGCGGTGACGTCATGCGAGAATCTCGCTGTAGCTATTCAACAATGGCCGCCGAAATGATGCTGATCTAACAGTGACTTGTAAAAATCGGCGATTTCATTGTAAGATTTGCTTGCAAAATTTGATAAATGGTGTTAACTGATGTAGAAGTAATTACTTTATCAAAATACCTACACGTCTTTGTTCAGAATTTCAGCTGACTACGTTTGCGATGAAAAGTTGGACAACTTTTTATTTTGGTATGGTTTCATAGTAGGCCTGGTCCAAAACTCTAAAGCCGCAACTATGAAAAAACAAAATATGAAAAAGCGGCATTTATAGTTTTGGAAGCCAGGACTACTGCTTCATTTGCGATGGGTTATATATAAATTTATTTAAAACCACGAAAAAACGAGTGCAAATTTTTGAAATCATTACTCGATTTTGATTTTCTCTCATCTGCATGTAGCATTCCAAGTATTCATACTGAATACCAGATCTCTAGACAGGCCTACACTGGTTGTCTAGGGTCTGGTTACTGGACCTCTAGACACTGGGTCTGGGTCTAGAGGTCCGATTACCAGACCCCTAGCCACTGCCTACAATGATTCTGATGCATGTTTTTCAAACCATGTGTAACATTTCTATGACAAGATATTTGATTATATTATACTCAGTAATGGTTTGCTTCTTAGTATATCTATTCTGCCTGTGTAAAAACAAAACAGAAATATTTTCCTTACTGCAGGTGTGGGTGGGGTACTAGTTTGTGACGTGTCTGGTGTCCACTCCCCCTTGCAAAATTTATGCATTTATTAAACATGCAACAAAATTTCTATTTAAAATCATTTCCGTACTAATTTCTATTATTTCTGAATAAGCATGTACCATGGATGATCATTCTACAGCGTTATCTTTCAATGCAAACAGTCAAAATTTGACGGAAGTACAAAACTTGCGAAAAGGTACGGTACGACAGGTAAACAAATCTTTATGTTGAGGTTTGCAACCAAATTTCTCAACTATTCATAAAATTTTTAGTAAGCCACATTTACCAGCATATTCATGATTGCCCTGTGTTATTTAAACCACACTATATAGGCAATTTTTACGACGCCGGCTAGCCAAAATTCACAAAATATTGCTCATTTGTGTTTCAAGATGGCTGCTCATGGGTCGCTTTACTCCTATGCATCATTGAGAAAATAGTTCTAAATTTAATGATTTCAACTATTACTGTTCGTCTGTTTATCGCAGACAGTTTGAGTGAATTAAATGGACTTATACATAAGAGCAATTTTATTTTAGTATTGCATTCTCAACTGTAAACTACGGTAATGCGGACTAATACACTACTGAAACAGGTGGCTGAAACGTCATAACTTAACTTAGATGATATGTCGAATTCTGAAATGATGGGCCTAAAGCGGAAATATGTTTTTTTTCCATAGATATGCCTGAAAACACCGCTCAACATCGAAACATAACAGCGATACAGAATTAGCAAACTTGTAAATATAACATTAAAAGATCTATCAAAGTTCTTCTCACCAACTGCAGATCAACTGTTGAAAATCATTTGTAACATGAATTTAGTTACCGATCTTCCTCAACCAAACCTGCTTTAAAATATCATAATATGCACCCGGAATCTTGGCTAAAATCTAAAGATAACACCAATAAAACTTTTGACCCAGATCAAGATTAATCAATATTTAGAAAAGACCGTGTCACACAGATAGATGCTGGAGTTTTCATCGCAGTTAGAGAGATTGCATTTATTGTTCAAGAAATGCCAAAACTTAAATACAATTGTGAAGATCTTTGGACTTAGGCTGACTTAGTAGGCACCAAACCCCACGAGCTAGACATAGCCAGCTCGACAGAATTTGCACAATCTTTTGATAAAGTAAATAAACGACACTCAAATGTTTGGATGCCTGATGGGGACTTGAATCTATCCGAGATGTGATGGGATACTATGAGCCCATCCTCTGACTGTGAACATCCAACCTATTATAGAGAAATACTCGAGACGCTAAAAGACAAACCTACCTACAATAGACTGAAAAAAAAATATGCCAGTTTTATTTTTCACGACAAATCCAAATTTGGTCAATCTGGTTAACAGCTTACCTGCCATTAGTGTCCAAATGTCGGACAGTGCGATTTGGTAACAGGAGCTTTCAGACAGCAGCGGCGAAGTTATGGAATGCCCTCCCATCTGGCATAAGAGAGTGCAAGACCTTGCAAAGTTTCAAAAAAAGCGCTAAAGACGCATTATTTCATACAATTATTTGGGAACTAATCTCACTAATTACCAATCAATTCTGATCAAGAACTCTAGTGTGACAGAAAAATATGGATGGTGTTTTTTTCTGTGGGATGTATCATGAATGTTCTCCGGACCGTTTGGTTGGGGACTGACCCATGGGATTGATGCATTTCACAGGCACCATACTGGTTAATTCTGTCTGTTCAAAATGTAAGATAACTTCTGTTCTATTCTGCTCTAATCTGTGTCTTTAACAGGTCGGTTTGTGTTTTTGCGATGTTGTATTTTGTTTCATGTTTTGATCTGCTTACCTTAAATTAAAAATGCTAGGTATCTTATTACCGTAATGTAGTTCTAAATTCTTTCTATAATAGTTCAATTACCATTTTTATTGAACATTATATAAATGTTTTTTTTTTATGTAAAGCACTTTTGAACGTATTTTTATATGAAAATAGTGCTATATAAATGTGGTATTATTATTAATAATAATAATAATAATAATAATAATAATAACATTGTTGGGATCAAAGTAAACACTTCCGCCAAAGTTCGTTACCAAAAGCCTCGAAAAATTCCATAGTTGAGAAGGATTTAAACAGTCACTTGATGAGTATCATCGGACAATGTTAAAGGAGGACAAATATTTCTCCATATCAATTGAAAATTTATTGTAGAATTTCTCATCCACTCTAAACAACCTATCAGAAGAATTCATTCCGTCAACCTTCATCAGAAACCACCTTCTCTGGCTAAATCAAATTCTTAAGAGGATAATCAATTGGCGTGATAGGGCCTTCAAAACTGAAATTTCAGAAATTACAGGGCCTTAAACAGACAGTATGAAAGTAAATAACCGTTGAATATATTTTCAATGTAAACCAGCCTGCCTCCACTAAATAAAAATCAAACAGCGAGCAACTTTACTCTCTCCTCCTCAAACATTCCAAACAAGATTCAGCATCCCTGCCATTCTTAAAATACCAAAAGATAAAAAAAACAAGAGCTGTCACTAATGGTGACAAATGCCCCCGCAGCGCCTTGACCTTTGACCTGGTGACCCCAAAGTCAGTAGGGGTCGTATACTCAATAAGTACTATCAGCATGTGAAGTTTGAAGGTCCTGGGTGCAGTGGTTTGCGAGTAAAGTGCCTTCATGCAAAAAGTTAACGTTGTGACGAACGAACGAACGAACTAACGAACTAACGAACGGACGGACAGTTGAAAACTAATATGCCTCCCTTCGGGGGCATAAAAACAAACTCCACTCCGATGAAACCTCTAAATGAGCATTTCCAGTCGGTATTTAGTCCCGGTAAATCTACTTTAAATTTTGCATCCTGATGCAAGATGGAACTCCAAAACATATCTGATCAGAAACAAAACTCACCGCCTGAAGATAGTGAAAACTACCCAATAATGCTAATTTAAGTATCCATGTAATTGCCTATGGCATAGGAAAGCTCTTACAAAATCTTAACACTTATAAGGCACATGGGCCGGAAAAGATCAAGCCAATCATAATAAACACTTTAAAAGGATCTGTCACCAGTCCTTATCTTTCAGAAATACTATGTACTTTGCAAAACCTTGGAGCATAAAGTATCCTCATTAGTTACACAACATTTAACAATCCTTCGTATTTTGTACCATCTTCAATATGGTTTCCGAGAGAAAATATCCTGTGTGACTAAGTTATACTTGTAAATGACCTTGTGAAATCAGCGTACAACAAACAACATGTTGATTTGATCCCATTAGATTTCAGAAAAGAATTTGACAAAGTGACTTTCTCGTGGTTCACTTTGTAATGCGCAAGTACACTTTACGCGGCAAAACCCTAAAATGGATTAAGAGATTTTTTGACAATTGGCATCAATGCGTAATCCTTAACGGTACAAGCTTAGAGCCCATACCTGTCTTTTCTGAAGTTCCGCAGAACTCCAGGCTTGGGGCCACGCTCTTTTCTTAGCATACACAAATGACTTCCTACAAAATATCAAGTCTTAAGTTCGTCTATTTGCAAATGATACTGTAATATACATGTCAGTTGCTTCTGTCAGACAATCAAGGACCCTACAAAATGACATTAAAACATTAGCAAAGTGGCGGTTGGATTCGGATTTCAAGTGTCAAGTTCATCCTATTCCTTTACAATACTATATACTAATACTAGAATCTGTTACCTCAGCAAAATACCTCCGCATGGATATTTCAAACGATAACTCAAATCCTCTTAAGTCTATGTCATAACAGAACCTTGTTAGACCGCAACTGGAATATAGCTGAAAAGTCTTGTCTCCACACACACAAAACCAAACAGACCAAATAGAAGCGGATCAAAGGAACTATGTCCGACCTTGGCCACACTCCCGCTGTCAGTAAAATGCCACACAGTCTAAAATGGCACAGATTCGTGATACCTCCGGTGGATCGACCCCTCTCTCCCCCCCCCCCCCCCCCCCCCCTCGGACTTTCTCTCATGTATAAAATTTGCAATCCCCATTAAAGATGATCTCATCCCCTAACAAGGATATCACGCCATTTCCATCCACTGTCCTACAGGTTACTCTCTGTAGCCACTGACTATTTTTCCTTGGGACTATAGTCCCCCACATAACATTACCTTCCTTTAAAGTTTAAACCCTTGAACAATTCAATGTTGCTGTTAGAATACTTCATCAAAACCTGGCTTTTCACTCCAGTTTTATATCTTTTAATCACTGAACCTTTCCTTTCCCTTTTATTTCGCCCAATTTCCTTTTATTTCCACCAACAATCTTTGACACGCACAAAATTGTCTACGTCCCTGTAAATGGTTGGACAGAATAGGAAGAAAGACATCCGAACCCTAGGCCCTAACAGACCGGCACATGCATATATTATATTCCACGTTCTGGTCAAGCTACGTCTCTGTCCGATGCTGATTATATAAATGCTTATTTGTCTTAATTATGCCTCTAGATATAATTTTGTCTATTTTTATATGTATGGTTTGTTTGTGAAATGCAGTGTTTCATGCATGTGCTTTCTTGATTTAAAGGCGGCTAATCCGACTTTGGTCGAATGATGGATTTATGTGAAACTTTTATATCTGATCATTTACACTTATATGTGTTCACTCACAGGTTGGATTTTAACTATGGGTATTTTTTTAAAATCTGTTTTATTTTTCTATCCTGGTTACCCAACCAAGATTGGGCTATATTAGCACAGGTGTAAATTTGATAAACATACTTTGCCTAAAGATAAAAAGATGACACCTACTGAATTACGTTTGTTAACGATTTATATAAACAAATATATACTTTGTTGAAATTAATTAGAAATGCAAGTTTGAAAAATTAGTATTACCTCCACTATCACGTATCTTGGTTGGACTGGAACTAAATTAAATCAGTAGGCACAGGCAGTATTACAATTTGCCTTAAATATCCCGATATCTATTGAATGCAAATATTACAATGGAATTAAAAAGAAATACTCGGCAATTAATAATTTAAAAAACCTTTCGTATTAAAGGCAGGGGTAACAGATGTTTCTAAAAAGGATCTAACTCTGTGTAACGAATCTTTTTGTAACAAAATATACGACAAGTAAAACTTTAACTTGAAAAATCTTGTTTAAATGTGATGAACCACCTTGAAGGCAGTGAAAGAATTTTGGAAGTCGGCTCCACAATGTAAAAAAAAAATTGAATATTTCACTATTTTATGAAATAACATCCATCCTGGCAACGTGATTTATTTTTTTCCATTTGAAATTTAATTCCACATTTCTGAATATTTTCCTAACAAGAAAGACTACATCTTAAACGAAAGAAACTATAGATGAAAAGATGTGCATATAAGAGTATCCTAAATAAATAAACAATTCAGCAGTGTGAAAATGACGTCATGAATAAACATTAAAGTGGATGTAGGTAATAAATAAATAAATTATAAATTAGGTTTAGTGGTCCGATGATAAAGAAAACTTCAGCGTTATGAATGGCTGGACGGCGGCTATTAATATAGTGTGCCGTTTATACCCCTTCAACAGTTTGCGTTTATACCCTTTAGTACTCAGATATGTTTGAACGAAATAATGATTATTAGTACAAAGCGACACAAAGAAGCATGACTGGCACAGACACGTGCTACCCCCTAACACTGATACAGTGTGACCCACTCACGTGCACCGCCACGGAGCTTAATATCCTTTTATCAAGTGTTGTAGGAGTGCGAGTTTTGGTGAGTGTAAACCTAAATGCGTTGGAAAAGAGTCCGAATATGTATCTCTAACTGATATGAGCCGTGCCATGAGAAAACCAACATAGTGGGTTTGCGACCAGCATGGATCCAGACCAGCCTGCGCATCCGCGCAGTCTGGTCAGGATCCATGCTGTTCGCTAACAGTTTCTCCAATTCCAATAGGCTTCAAAGCGAACAGCATGGAGCCTGACCAGACTGCGCGGATGCGCAGGCTGGTCTGGATCCATGCTGGTCGCAAACCCACTATGTTGGTTTTCTCATGGCACGGCTCATATGTACCTGTTAGATCGTTGCTAGTAAAGATGTTTCGGGAATGAAATATAGAAATAGCAATGTAAGATCATTCTTAACAAACCGTCCTGATAAACAATCTACTCCCCATGAAAGAAAATTTAATCGAATCGAACATTTTCCAGCATTACATTATCATGTAAGTATTGGCATCAACGGAATAAATGTTCTTTGTCTTTACTCGTACTTCTTAACACGTTAAAACAGACGAATATCTACAAGTAATCGACGCGTAGCTCACGTGCTCAAATACTTACATTAGTAAATCCATACCCAATAACGCCACTTATTTCGTCAATCATAGTCCTTTGTTTATGCTCTAATATCAACTATGTCCGAAATATCTTACGATACCATGCACCTTTTGCTGTGTATATCAATTTATCTATCTAATGAGAATGCAAGGTCAGGGACTCCAACGAATGCCTTTATTAATAATTCAAACACTGCACAGGACTACAATTCAGTGTAACTGGTAGATTTTTTTGATCATTTTGTCACGAACAGTTTTCATTTCTTTCAGGGGCGTAGTAAGAAAAAAATCATACATTTAATGTCGGGGGTCAAGGAAACCTATAGATCCACATTGCCAAGGCCCACACAGTAGTGAATTTATTCTCAACAGTGTGTTTACCTGTTTTCCAGACACAGTGTTTGTCATTGGCAGTGTAGTATTCCGGTTCGACTACATAGCCAGGAGACCTGCTGTAACTAGACACTCACCTTACAGCTCATGAAAAAGTGCTCGATGGCATACGAGAGTTTGTTGATCTCCTTAATATGGAAGAAAAATGTGCCATGCCGTTGCCTAGGCGTTTAAGCATGTGTCTCAGTAGTCCAACTGACGTAGTTATCACTTCCATTTTATTTCAGCCTGTGGGCGGGTCGGGCCGTCAGGGGAGAAAACTAGAGCCACTGACTGGGACTGCTGCTTCGGGAAAGTTCGAGTGCAACTGGGATCCGTTCCAGTGTGAACAGTTGGAGAGCGACTGCCTTCCTGCCTGGTGCATGGCATTTAAAGAAATGATTTGGGAGATAGATGTGTAAAAGGCGCATAAGCCAAACTGAGATGCCCTGTTAATAGGGAGTGACAATAACAATATTTTACCATTTACATGTTTTGAATTCTGTCTCCACAGATGATAGAAGGCTTTCAAATACCTGCTAAGTTCTATGTAAGCGGCTTTAAAATAGCGATAAAGTACGTCTGTTGTCATAGAAAGTCACGCATTGAAATATGAAAAGCTTTTCTTTCGGCATGTAAATCAAAAGGACACGACAACATTGGTGAATGATATTGTCTCGCATGTTAAACAACTCTATGCCCAAGAAGTAAAACAAAAAAAAAAAACAAAAAAAAAAACCTACACCTTTCTCCTATCCCAGATTTCGGACAGCTTCCAAGTGTTCAAAAAAAAAAAATGTAATTCGCCTGTGCACAGATGCAACTTTAAAAAAATATGTCGACTAGACTCTACATGCTTGTACACCAGGCACTCTGTTATGATCTTATTCTTGTTTTTATAAGGGGAGGCACCGACGCAATTATTGGTCATATGGGGACTTTTCAGCTTTTAATGGTGGAGGAAGACCCCAGGTGCCCCTCTGTACATTATTCCATCACGAGAAGGCACCTGGGTGGAACCACCGACCTTCTGCAAGCCACCTGGATGGCTTCCTCACATGAAAAATTCAACGCACCGAGCGAGGCTCGAACCCACATCGTTGAGGGACAAGTCTTGGTTATGTAACTGATTATTGATTCAATACATATATCTATGATACAGCAACAGAAAACGCATCCACGACCTTTCCCTTTTAATGTTTACAATTGACCAAGTAATAAAAAAGCAAAAACGAACAAAAAAGCACGGGACATGTTTAGTTATTGGTAGTCATAATCTGTGACTAGTTATCTCCCTTGACTGTCCGTCCACAGAATTGGACTAAAAGTTTAAGTATAGAAACACATGCATGTTACGTGAAATTGCTAGTTTTTTGCTTGTGTTTAAATAGTTCAGTCACATCTTAAAGAAAGTCAAAATATATCTAGCCAAAATATTGTACTGAAAACATTTCTGTGAGCTATCATTAAATCGACACCCACACAGTATTTAGCAGAAGATATCAAATAATGGATCATTAAAATTTAAAGATAAACATTGTGTTCCCAAGATAGTGATACGAGAAATATTCAACCCCTCCATGTATGAATATAGACCTCGACTTACACTACGGTCAATATTCATATTATTAGTGTAATATGTATAAGTTAGATAATACATAAAAGTGTGTTACCGGCTGGTATCATCATGCGCGGGGGAATCTCAGGGAACGTAATTTGGGTAGCAAACGAGCCTCGTAGAGGCGAGTTTGCTATCAAATTACGTTCCCTGAGATTCTCCCAAGCATGATGATACTCGCCGGTAACACACGCGTATGTATTGTCTAACTGATTTATTGCATGATTAAAAACAGTAAACTGAACACATTTTTTAAATATCTTAAATTTAAAATATTTAAAAATATTTCCCCTCTTGAGCCTCCCTTAGAAACATTCCATGGTAAACCCCCAACTACCATATAAAAGCCAGAAGATGGCGCTGGGCAGGTTTTTTTTACATAAATTATGCATGCTTCACATCAGAGATCCCTTTTTCAAAATTTTAAATAAACTACTAAAAAAAAAGGTATAAAAAGTGCATAAATACGCATTGAAACATTCTTTATCAATTGGTGTAATTGTTTTTCAAAACAAAAAGTTGTGAAATAGAGTTTCAAAAATAATTTAAACTTAAACTGCTAAAAATTTTAATCATGAACCCTGGAGAAATAGGGAATGTAAACAAACCCCACGTGGCTAATTTTATCAACAAACGTTTCATGTATCTATGAAATTAACACCTAGAGCATATTGTAAAACTTTGCCAGAAACGTAATTTGAATTTTTAAACTGAATAGAATATCATAATCATTTTTGCAGTTATATTTTTATGTTATTTAAAAAATCAAGTTTTAAATCAAGATGTAGAGAACTAAACTACAGAAATACAGTAATAAATTATTTCAAATAGCTGATCATTTTCATCTGATGGATGAGAATGATCATTTTCAACACATTATCACAGCAACACTTGCTAATTTCTGTGTATTGTTCTACACCCCAGACAGAGAAAACTGTGAGCGATACCTGTGTGCAACGGAATTTAGAGCACGGCTAACCGTGGCGATACCAGAATTTAGAAAACACAAAATTTCAAAGGAAAATGCCGCAGTCATGCAATAAATAGAGGATATTTGTTTGTTTCAGTGAAATATCAATTTTATTTCACAAGTGAGCATCAAAAACTGATATTTTCAGGAGTGGCGTAGCCACGAGTGAAAATGACTTTTTTGGTGCTCACGAGTGAAATAAAATTGATATTTCACTGACACAAACAAATTTTCTTTTTATTTTATGTGTAAAACTCTACATTTGTCACGTTATTTATAAAATGTCGAAAATCGCGTGAAAGATCAACAGAAAGCATAACACAAATGACGTAATTTTAACGACGTCATCGTCATTATTGTCCCCCGTATTCATAACGCTCGGCATGGTCAGCTTTTAACGAGAATTTGCAAGAATTATCTCCCTTAATTATTGACTATGTTAAAGCAATACCCTTCAAATTGGACTGCCTCCCTTACATTAGCTCAAGCCGTGTCATTCATGACCGAAGTCAATAATTCTTTGTCATGGATTTTGCATTGATCTAATATTTTGCTTTAGGTAATACACGGAAATAAGGCTCGCGTGTTACTCCATAAAAAGCAACAAAACAGTTAGCCAGTTTTTGATATAAATCATGTTGTTTTATAGATTTATAGATCTACATAGGATTTTTCATGTAAAGATATAAAACATTTCTGTAAAAAACATTATGTTAGCTTAAGATATTGCGAAATTCGTGCTGTCATGTAACAGAAAATGAAAACATTTAAATAAATTTCTTTTCTTTTGAAACTTTGAATCTCGCCAAACATTGAAATCCGAAAATTATTTCATCAACGAGCTTTCCCACAAACACATGTATACATAATAGTTTTCCTCGAGAAAAACGAAACTTGTGTGAAGATACATTTATTCCCATTTTGACTGATTGTTCTTGTCAATATAACGGTACTTTTGTTTAACTTTCATGTCTAGAAGTTTACCAGTTTTAATAAACTAAACAATACTGTATTTGACAGGCAGTGGCAAAGAAAAACCCGAGCAATTTAACAAACTTAAAAAAACCACACATGTTACTAAAACACGCAAACACATGTTTTATTAACTGGTCTTGATCCAAGGTTTTCCATAGAAATCAAAGAAAGAAAGAATCTATTGAATTATGAATCAAGTTTCTGATTTTTTTCTGATCAGCATTGGTGTATGTGTATCATAGAGATCCTAACTCATTTTTTTAAACAATTAGCTCTGATTCATCCTGTCTACTTGTTTATAGTGTCTAAGTTACTTGATTATACATAAATCAAATATGCCATTCAGATATGTGTTTGTACATACAATACAATTCAATCATGAAATCAAATTTATCGTGTAAACTGAAGTCTTTAGCTGTAAAGGTGACTGTTTTTCATGTTTCCCACGAATAAAACCGTGGCAAAAAATGTAGGTCGTACTAAAGAGATAATCCTACCGTGCAAACTCATGGAAAGCATGCACTTTTTTTTTCAAGCTTAGATTTCATTTCTAAAATAGACACGACATTGCACGTCTGTTAATTTCACCCTGTCTTTGCACATCGTGGAAATCATGTTGTGTCTTTTGTTTAAATAAATGTACACATTCTCTCCCCCCCCCCCCCCCCCCCATCTCACCAGCTTTCAGTGAGCGCCTAACTTGCAAATTACACTATTTCATTAGAAAATTATTTTTTGAAGTAGTTTTTCTCCTGTGGTCGAATGTTTCAATATTCCAAAGATATTTAGCTTTCAGTCGGAAATAATGTAATTTATGTTGATTCGTATTGTTTCCATAAAAAGTTTGGTGAAAAATCAAAGCTCTTTTCTATTCTGTTCTTTTCATTCTTTTCTATTTTTTTTACTAATTAGACAATTATGAACGTTATTATTGTAAAAACTATATTGAATCGTACGTCAGTTGTCGGTATATGCAGTTCCGTAAATTAACACGGTTTAAGTTTCATCAGAACTTTAAGAAATCCACACGTATTTTTTTATTTCTTGGTACACTTTGAAGTAAAATGGAAGCAAGAAGCCTTTACCATATTACACTTAAAATTATATTATTGTATTGTTTATAAAGTCAAGAATACCTACATATGTGATAATAAATTGTCATGCTTTGGAAAATATGGTTTATTTGCCCCTAAAGTAGAAGAAATTGAAAAGTTTACTGTTTTTCACTATATGTTCAATATAAGCGACGGTGATACTTTTAAAACAAAATTGGAAGCAAGAAGATGTTCAGTTAGAATAAATATTTTCACATTAAATTGAAGAGAAGAAATTGAAGTTTTCTGTCATATCTGGTAAAATATTCACAAACCAAAAGACATATTAGAAATTAATCTTTACAAATGAATTTCCTATATAATCTATTGCTCAAAGTAATGTCAATAGGGAAACCAATATTGAGTATCGGATAATTTTCAAGGGGGACAACCTACTATAATAAGCCAGTCAAATATAATAAAAGCTGGGGATGTATACAATTTGACTTCAGTCGCGACGGAGGACCGGAACTAGTTCAGCAAAAACAGTGAAAAATAAAAATGATAATCTACTGTTTCAAAACGGTGGATTATCACTTTTATTTCACTGAGAAAACTCTATAATTCACTGGAAAACATAAAATAATATATACGTGTTACGTTCAAGATGGCGTGGATAATAATTAAAGATAAAATTTACTCGGCTTACATTTGTTATCATTTTTTACTACACTGTATATGTTTATGATATCAAAGCTAGTGTTATAGTACAAAGCAGAATACTTACCATTATTTTGTTTTAAAATTCCGCTTGCTTTTCCTTCGGTTTTCAAACTGAAATTGTTTGTTTTAAGCTATTTTCCATATTAAAAATCAAAACAAATTTTGTTATTTGCGTTATTTTGTATAGTATGTATTCATGTCTATTTATATACCGTAAAATACTAACACAGATGACATGTAAAACCAAAACATTTAAGGTCATTCTACACACATTAGATGAGCCGCGCCATGAGAAAACCATCATTGTGCGTTTGCGACCAGCATGGATCCAGACCAGCATGCGCAGTCTGATCAGGATCCATGCTGTTCGCTTTCAAAGCCTATTGCAATTAGAGAAACTGTTAGCGAACAACATGTATCCATGCTGGTCGCAAACGCACTATGTTGGTTTTCTCATGGCGCAGCTCAGAAGTATTTTGAAATTTAGCAAATATACCATAATCGTTTTGCTTGTCCAAGTAATGTCAGGTAAAAACGCATATTAAAACGGAGAAATGTTGTTTTATAATAGTGCGGTGTTAAAAAGCTTAAATTTCACACAAACGCATGCAAGTACGCACGCACGCACGCACGCACAAAATATTGCATGTATGTTGCATGTATATGATTTCTTTGTATTTCAATTAAATAATAGGCTCCAAACTACAAAGGCGTAATTTCTGTTTATAAAAAGTAATAGTAGAAGCTATGCCTGTGGCGTCCCGTGCAATACATCACTTCACAAGGGGTTGTATAAGAAAACTTAAAGTATGTTTCCAGCAGTTTTGATTCAATAGACATGGCCCCTAGAACATGTTACATCGTAATTAATTAACTTCTTAAGTCAACACCAAAGAATGGGTTGTTTATTTTTATGTCAAACAAACCGATAGCGCTCGGATATGGAACGGAATTAAACAGAGTTTTTATTCTGCTCACGCCGTGCGAAAATATCGTAAAGATTGATTTGTATTGTATAAGAATAATGCATTGAGAGTAAATCAAGGCTGATTAGTTGGAAATTTAATTTCTAGTCATTTCTCATTAATTACAAATCTGACATTTATTGACATTAATTCCAACAGATTCTTATTAGAGCGCCACCGATCATTCTTTCCTAGAATATTTGTACGCGTGCAGAAAGTATCATTGTTGAGAAATACATGTTATGGTTTTCAAACAACTCGACATTGTAAATGAAATAATAAAAAAAATATATTGGCTGTATGTGTGTGTGTGTGTGTGTGTTCGGGTTTAACGTCTTTTTCAACAATTTTTCAGCCATATAAACGACGGTGTCTACTTGTAGCAGTGAGCACAATGTCCAACTTTATAGTGCTGCCTCACTGGAATATCATGCCGTAGACACGTGACATGATACCCCACCAGTCACATTATACTGACACTGAGCTGACTAGTCCTAGCACTAACCTCTTAATGCTGAAAGCCAAGCGAGGAAGCTGCTAGTACCATTTTTTACGTCTTTAGCCGCCATTTAATAGTCATAAACATCGTTTGTTTGGAAACTGATTTTTATCGTGTTTTTAACTTATTCTCCAAATTCTTCAAAAACACAAAAAAGTCAAAACGTTTTATTTTCGGATGGGTGTTAAACAGATGGTAACTGTTAAAAAAACTTGAAGCTCAAAGTCAAAAACGGGGGGTGGTGGTTGGGTGGGGGTGGAATGCTAAAAGAAATTTAACAGACAGGCAGCTTAAATCCAAAACTAACTTTAAATTTAAAGTAATATATACATAAAATTAATAACATCAAAACGGTATTTCATTTTCGATGGTCAAAGAAATATATAGCAGTTGATTATTCAACCCATTTACCTTTTCTCCTGGTTGTTTCAAACTCATTCTGTAGGAAGAATTCCTTAATATAGAATAAAATAGAATCCAAGCACCATTTTCACGACATAAGTATGCTATTTATTTCCCATTTCAACTACACAGCCAGGTTTCAATATCCGTTGTGTAAGTAATAATGTTCACAATTATCATCATTATAAATGACATTTATCAAATGTCATGTGACAAAAAGTTGCTGGAATATTAACATAAACATGTGAATAAATAACAACAAAAGTAACATAGCTATAACAAAAAAACTTCTGTAAAATATATTTTTAGACCATCGCGGTAATAGTTACTTTACTGGTCTGGCCATACGGATTGTAGAAATTCTCATTAAAAATGAAATACAGACGGTCGGATATACAACACGTTAGAAAATTTGAACAATCGCTGCGGGAGAAACTTCCGCTTAGCGAATGTCTGTCAGCTTTGCAATACTGACACAATTAAAGACCAGCAACCAGGTTCAACCCCAATGACACAAGAACCAACCAATACATTTTCTTCTTCTTTCAATGCGAATGAGGCAAAATTTGCTAATCGGAACCACTCGTATTTTAAGCCTATACTACGTGTTTATAGAAGCTTAATTAAAGGTATACTAGGTCCAAATTTCATGTTTGAAAATATGAACAATGACTACATATGGTTTATGTATACATAAAATGTATTAATAGTACTTTGCATAAGGTTAGAAATAGAACACAGTATTAAATGTGTACTACCAATAAAAAAAACTGGAAGATTTTTAAACAATCGATTGTTATTGCATGACATTTAATTATGAATGTAGCTCTACAAACAAAATCAATTAATTATTTATAAAGATTTAATAAAATAAATATATTCAATGGGGATTTTCTACATTTGAAGTAAATATCTAATCATAAAATATTCTAATAAAAGATAGACACTGGATATCTTTAATTACAAAACATGGTTGGCCTTGTAAAAGATTTAAGATGAAATTCGAGATTAACAGAAATATTTCAGGTCTTAGGGTCTTAATTAACTGGCAATTATGTTTATATAAAAACATAACTGTGTAAGGCATAACTGTGTAATATTAGTATTGCTCTGCAATATTAGTATTTAACTAGTGTGTACATACTTGATTTAATTTCACATTAAAATCTTTTATCTTTAAGTACTTCCCTTCACAGATAATTTTATCATTGTTGTACAATTATGTATAATGTTAAAAATGTGGGTCAGTAGCTATACTGTTTATTCTAAGACTTGATACTTTGTAATATTTTCATTAGTTAGATGACATACTGTTCTTTCTGACATGTCAGCTCAGATCACCTGATAATACATATACAATGTTTTAGTTAATAATTCCACAACGAAACCACATGCAAAAGTAAACTCAGTATTTACGAAAAATATGAAATATAAAGGATTTAGTTGAAAAAGTCCACAGGTATGCATAAACATAAACAAGTTAAATTTGAGTAAAATATCAACAATATGAATATAAGTTATAAAAAATATAGTTCATCTACACATTTTATTTGTTTATAGTTTGTACAGAGTTGTCGCTCCTTGAGATATGTAACCACAGTATGGAGACGTCTATAGTCCGTTCCAGAAGATGTCTATAATGCGTTCCAGAAATTTTGATGATGAAATTAACCCTTGAAAGTTCTGATTTTTTTAAAGCACTTGCTACATCCGGTTGAACCTACCGGTCTCTGCACCACAATTTGGGCAGCGGTGTACAACATCTTTCATACCATCCATGCAGAATGGTATCAGGCAGCAACCCAGCGGAAAACTGAAATAATGTTGAGATAGTCTAATAAGTGTACCCTAATGATATTTTATGTGGCCCAAACGACTTTATAATAATAATTTAGGGGGCAGTTTTTTTAAATAAAGATGAAACCAACATAAACATATATAATATACACCATTAAAATATGCGGAATTGAAAAATAAAAGAATTTTAATATTTAATATAAAATGTTTAGTTTCCTACAACCTATATAATAAAATGGAGCACTCCGATAAAACTGACAAGAATAAATCGGACACAGCTGGTAAGTGTCATAAATATTGAAAAGTATCTTGTGTCGCGAATTTTTATTTCATTTTGGTTAAAATTAACATGAGTGTGTCTTACAAGAGAACTATCAAGAAACAAGCCAGCCAAGTAAGTGTTCCAGGCTCATAGTACGTTGACGTGACCACCTCGGCGTGACAAAATGGACACACAATTCTAAGGGAACATTCTCTATACGTCTGTACTACAGTCACAGGCTGGCTGACAATTATATTTGTATCGCTTTGCTGCTGATATGGCGCGTACTGCCCTGTAAAGCAATACAGTTGAATCAGATGAAAACAATATGATGACATGAAAAGGGCGTAATATTCGAGGCATTCCTTAAAGATGGCCAACATGTTATACAGCATAACAAATACTACACCCATAAATGAAAATTTTAACATATTTTTACAACTGTATTTAAGATATCTTAAAGT
Organism: Mercenaria mercenaria; assembly: GCF_021730395.1. NCBI lineage: Eukaryota > Metazoa > Mollusca > Bivalvia > Venerida > Veneridae > Mercenaria > Mercenaria mercenaria. The sequence goes on along the minus strand of NC_069366.1, from coordinate 22,771,638 downwards.
TAGTTGAGTCGGAAATCTCCACAACTATTTCAAAGCTCTTCTGGAGAAGAAAACCTTACCTTGATTCTGTGTCGGGTAATCAGTTTTCTCGCCTGGGTAAGGAGGAGGTGCATCACTCATGCTGACAGTCTGAAATAAAACAAACATTTGAACTTTAACTGGATATGATATTCAACCTTGATCATGTTAAAACATTTTTAAGTTATTATATTAATATCATTGTATAAGCTTCAATGTTAAGCAGGAATTGCTAAAGGTCAACCATTTGTCTGTTAATTAACTAAAATACATGTTTGTTATGTTCATACAGCCAGTCTCCCATATTCCACAATTCATGCATAAAATTGCTAAATACTGCATTGAAATAATATTTTTAACAATTATTTAGTCAACACGGACTGGGTGTTTTTTCTCTCTCAATATCGGTCCTATGTTTGACAATACAACACCAATAAGTTTAAGTATATGCATTATGCACTAGTATTGATAGAAACAACATGTGTTTCTTTGAAAAATGAATTAAGTTGAATATACTTTAGTACTTCCTATTCCAAATAAAACTATATCACAACTTTTAAACCTATGTTTACAACTGTTGTATGTTTACAATATTAATATCTCATTATGTCAGGCTAGATTATAACAATAGTATGTGTTCAGGTCAACAGTAACACTTCGTGTTGTTTTGTCTTCATTTTTCCGGCTGACACTGCGCGAAAAAAATACGCCAAACAAGTTGTTTTTCCCTATAATCTACATACATGTTTTCCTGAAGGATGGTTAAAGAAGTACAGATAAAGTCAATGGCTTTTAAAACATTTTCTTTATAATCTTTAAGTAAGCCGAGCTGGTTCATTCGCATCTTACAAAATGTGTATTAGATAGAAAAAATAAGCGACTGGAAACCAAACAGCTGTATTAGATTTTACTTCCGCCTTATGTTGTAATGATCATGTGAAAAATCACGTGACGTGGGTTACCGTATAAATAATATATGTACGGAAATCTGTCATAAATAATTGAATTTAAGGTATAAGTTACGACAGTTTTACGTTAAAACCTCGAATTATAGTAGTGAGCCTTTTTTCGTTCTAATGAGACTTACGAGGTATGGTGTCCCGTTAGTACCATCGCCGCATATATATTAAGTATGAATTCGAAACTATAGAAGTACGATACTACTATGTTTAAAGGTCGACATAACGAAATTACGATGGTGAAAAGTCGAAGCCACGTTGATGAAAATTGAAAAGTCGAAGCAACGGAAAGTCAAAATTATTAAGCATCATCGTACTTTCGACTTTTCACCACCGTTTTCTTTCGTCTATTCACCATAGTAGATTCGACTTTTCACCATCGTACTTTCGACGTTTGTCCACCATAGTTTCGAGTTTTTAACATCATAGTATCGCCTTCCTTTTGCCCATGTGCACATGTTACCATTACACGATGTAGAACGTAATCATGGTACTCTTCTCAATTGTTTTGAATCCTTTGAGCATGTGTAACTGGAACGCAATACTACGACGGTGAAAAGTCGAAAGTACGATGGTGAAAACTCGAACGAAACCACGACGGTGAAAAGTCGAAACAACGAAACAACGATAGTGAAAAGTCGAAAGTACATGTATGAAATAATTTCGACTTTTTCATCATCATAACTTCGTTGCTTTGGCTTTTCAAAATCGTAGTTTCATTTTTTTTTTACCATCGTAGTTACGTTATTTCTGCTTTTCATCACTATAGTATTGTTTTCTTCGAGCCCAAAGTATGCGATGATGGCCCTTACTAAACACCGTAGTTAAATGATGCCAAAAGTATTATAGAACCTCCGGAAGCACGGAACAGCGCCGGACATAGTTGACGGGTAACTGTCAAATGCATAATATATGTGTTCACGTATATTCACTAAAATACACCTTGTATATTCACTAAAATACACCTGACATAACATAGGTAATCGTGCTCGTCCATGCTCGCACTTAAAAATCAAGTAATAAATCTAGGCTGGCAACTTACCGACTTGATGCGATCTTTATGTCGAAATCCCTGTAACAGAACAGAAGAAAAAGTTTGTTATTACACCACTTTAATTAAATGAGCAACACAAGTTAAAACGTCATATGTACTATATAAATCAATAAGAGGCAGCTGTTACACGGATAATATATAATTGCAAGGTCAACACTAAATAGATATGAACGCAAAATACAAACAAAAAATCGGAAGTATAACTCCATTAGATGCGAGTTTTTCCTAAAAATATATATTTAGTGTAATTCCGTCTTAAAGTGCGAAGTTACTCTTGTGTGTTTTATACACCTGCGTAGGCAGTCCTATATATATTTATTTCTGATAACTTTAAATTCAACATATATCCCATGTTTGTATAATTTATTACCTCCCTTTGACCATATTTTAATAATATTCAACATCGGTTCGGGGAATCGTTTAAGATGGCAAATGCGAGCATTTCAAATTTGTCTGTTTAAATAATGATATTGAGGAACAGTTTTCAAATTGTTAAGTAGCTTTGCAATTCATTTAGACGACGGTTGTCCGAAGTTTCGGAGGTAAATATCGTTTTAATGAAACATGCATTATGAAAGTAGAATATTACCGTGAAGGTTTCACCTATGTGAGAAAAGACACGACGATCCACGAGCATTCTGTTAAATGATAACACCGGTTAGGCCTGTGTAACATCTTGCAAATTAAAATGGCCAAGAATCGCTAGCGCGATTCATGGATTTGCAAAATGTCTAATGTGGTTGATACCCGTATAAACCTACACAAAACCATATAATTCATACACTCTTCCTCTACTTGATTATGACAGTGTCGTATGGGCTTGTACATCAACCTCTCAGCTTTACAATGATTGTGCTGCCAGGATAACCTTTACGTCTGGCATCATGTAGACTAGCCACTAGACTGATAATAAATATATTTCTACATTTTTCCCTTTTTTGACGAATTCAATTTCATAGAGACAAAAGCCAGTCTATTTTAGAGATTTTCACAGAGGACTGATGTTGAAATTATCATAATATGATATTAGACATAGGGTATAGACTGACTCAGTTCACTACATTTATTCATAAAAATGTAAAAAAGATATATCATAATCTAGGAGCTAGTCTAGGCATCATGATATACTCGGCGTATATGTTGAAGGGCCTATTGTTCACTAAACGAGTGAACCACCATAACTGTGAACTGACTTATACTAATACATGTATATCATATAAAATATGAAAACAAAGCTACGGTAGCAGATTTTTGCCATGCATTAGCTTGGTATTTTATCGGGATAATTTAAATGATATTTTGATATAATATATGTAGCGACGTTTTTAGAAAATATTATCTCAATAGTCGAAAAATTCCCAGTAACATTTGGGGTATGTGTCAGGGTCATCAATAGCAGTTCCTGACCTTACGAATAATGAAACATCCTCACTTTCTAAAATTGAAAGTAAAGAACTTCTTCCGATTACACCACGGAAATACATTTCTCTTGTCCACATCATTCCAAAGCCGATGTTCTGAATAATTTGGCATGTCTGTTATGAAGAAAAATAGCCTTTGCGGATAAATAAATAACCTTAATGAAATTTGAATTCAGGATTGTCACAAACAGTTTTTGTATCTCCTTGATAATATAGTGGTAAGTATCCCCGCCTGCCACGCGGGAGACCGGGGTTCGATTCCCCGTCGGGGAGCTCTCGTTTTACACCACCTCTAGGCGACAGAAAAGTATATTTTTCATACTTAAAACCTGCTCAAACAATACTTAACGCTTAACTTCTGACGATTTGCGAATCTAAGTTAAATCGTGTACTGCACTTCCAAAGTTTCCCGAGAATACCGTAATAATGATTGTAACTAACCATTGGGCAGTCAAATACTAGTATTCTAAAGATTGTTTTGATTGACCAGTTCATTTTTGCTTCTATCCGCTTTCGCTTATCTTTAAAAGTACTGTATATTTGGAATAAAACACTTTCGACATCTGTCCGAATAATAGCATGTTTACCACTGCGATTTTACTGATACGCTTTCACTTGTACACTTGATAATATCTCCTCGATAGTATAGTGGTAAGTATCCCCGCCTGTCACGCGGGAGACCGGGGTTCGATTCCCCGTCGGGGAGCATTCCTTTTAAGGTTCCAAAGCATAATATTTTTGACAAGAATCCGAGATTACTTCAAACATCTATATTAAGGTTCTTGTAAGCTGTTTAAGTTACCCCCATCAATTGAAATTCATTATTGCACTTATTATATGCTGTTCTTGTGTCCGCGACGTGTTTCGTACAGAACATCACACTTCTTTTACAGATAAATGTATTACTGTAGTCACTGCAGCGAAAATGTTAGAGTAGAGAATGTGCGCATTTCAAATGAATCTGAATTTATCAAACTGGAAGTGACCATAGGACAGATAAAATTACTCAATGTTTTCAAACAGCCAACACGTTTATTGCAGTCTGTTATTCATTTTGCTTTGAAAGCATTGTAAGACAAACAGTTATAACAAACTCCAAGAAAGTGAAATCCGTTTGAATTTCTGTACGGTGTAGATCGCGGACTGTAAAGTATATAATATTGAGCCGCGCCATGGGAAAACCAACATAGTGGGTATGCGACCAGCAAGGATCCAGACCAGCCTGCGCATCCGCGCAGTCTGGTCAGGATCAATGCTGTTCGCTTTCAAAGCCTATTACAATTAGAGAAACCGTTTGCGAACAGCATGGATCCTGACCAGACTGCGCGGATGCGCAGGCTGGTCTGGATCCTTGCTGGTCGCATACCCACTATGTTGGTTTTCTCATGGCACGGCTCATATATAAAAATTACGTTATGAAAGGAAATATCTATTTGGCCAAACACAGCAACTTCTCTAGAAAGTTTTACGTAGTTGTTCTGAATAATTTGGTTTGTCTGTTATGAAGAACAATAGCCTTTGAGGATAAATTAATAACCTAAATGCAATTTGAATGGAGGATGGTAACACTACACCTTGATATACTGATCCTTAACAAATGATAATAGAGAATATGTTTCAACAGGACATAATGCTCAAATTTTCCCCAGTTTACTTCCCACTATACTTTCTACCCAAATGCGACAACACTGCGAATATTCAACATGGAAGTGCAAGTCATTTGTAGTCTTATCTCGATGATCAGGGTCGCAGTCCGAATGCGTTCCGCACAGTAAACGCCTGCTTTCATGTTTGTGCAATTTGCCAGCATGCGCTTATGGCCAGATGTTGTTACTGAAACGCGACTTTGTATTGGTTGAAAAACGTGTAGGGAAACCCGTAAGAGTCAATGAGACATAAGTTGATTGGATGAAAATGTAATGTTTACAATCGAAAAATTTGTGTCAAAATCAAGCAATACAATGTTTTCTCTCCGAAAATTGGAATATTTTACAGGAGTCTGGCTGAATGCATAACTTTTCAATTGTCACTTTAGAATAGTAGGTCTCAGTGGGCATTTGACCTCTACACGCCATTCATCGAAGGGGGTAAGAGTGTTTGAAGAGAAATGGTAAAACATGGATCGGGTATGTGACAGAATCATTTCTTATGGCGGAAGCCTGTGGAAAAATCAATAGCAGCGCCTGACCTTACGAATAACGAAACATTCTCATTTATTAAAATTGAAAGTAAGGAACTTCTTTCGATTACACCACGGAAACACATTTCTCTTGTCCGCATTACTCAAAGTATTCCAAAGTCGATGTTTCGCGCACAGTGCGTCGCAGCATACCTAACAACACTCAGTCACTCGTCTGACATGTTGTCTGATAGAATTTGCATACTGTCCAGAAAAGACTTGAATGCAAAAATATATTTCCCAAGCGGGGAATCGAACCCCGGCCGCCGCGGTGAGAGCGCGGAATCCTAACCACTAGACCACTTGGGAAGTACTGTCTCCAACTTCATGATAATATGCATTTATTGATCAATAATCTCTATGCGGTCACGTTGGCTGACTATAATGTTAAGATAAAACTGCAAACAGTTTGTGTATCTCCTCGATAGTATAGTGGTAAGTATCCCCGCCTGTCACGCGGGAGACCGGGGTTCGATTCCCCGTCGGGGAGCTCTCGTTTTACACCACCTCTAGGCGACAGAAAAGTATATTTTTCATACTTAAAACTTGCTCAAACAATACTTAACGCTTAACTTCTGACGATTTGCGAATCTAAGTTAAATCGTGTACTGCACTTCCAAAGTTTCCCGAGAATACCGTAATAATGATTGTAACTAACCATTGGGCAGTCAAATACTAGTATTCTAAAGATTGTTTTGATTGACCAGTTCATTTTTGCTTCTATCCGCTTTCGCTTATCTTTGAAAGTACTGTATATTTGGAATAAAACACATTCGACATCTGTCCGAATAATAGCATGTTTACCACTGCGATTTTACTGATACGCTTTTACTTGTACACTTGACAATATCTCCTCGATAGTATAGTGGTAAGTATCCCCGCCTGTCACGCGGGAGACCGGGGTTCGATTCCCCGTCGGGGAGCATTCCTTTTAAGGTTCCAAAGCATAATATTTTTGACAAGAATCCGAGATTACTTCAAACATCTATATTAAGGTTCTTGTAAGCTGTTTAAGTTACCCCCATCAATTGAAATTCATTATTGCACTTATTATATGCTGTTCTTGTGTCCGCGACGTGTTTCGTACAGAACATCACACTTCTTTTACAGATAAATGTATTACTGTAGTCACTGCAGCGAAAATGTTAGAGTAGAGAATGTGCGCATTTCAAATGAATCTGAATTTATCAAACTGGAAGTGACCATAGGACAGATAAAATTACTCAATGTTTTCAGACAGCAAACACGTTTATTGCAGTCTGTTATTCATTTTGCTTTGAAAGCACTGTAAGACAAACAGTTATAACAAACTCCAAGAAAGTGAAATCCGTTTGAATTTCTGTACGGTGTAGATCGCGGACTGTAAAGTATATATATAAAAATTACGTTATGAAAGGAAATATCTATTTGGCCCAACACAGCAACTTCTCTAGAAAGTTTTACGTAGTTGTTCTGAATAATTTGGTTTGTCTGTTATGAAGAACAATAGCCTTTGAGGATAAATTAATAACCTAAATGCAATTTGAATGGAGGATGGTAACACTACACCTTGATATATTGATCCTTAACAAATGATAATAGAGAATATGTTTCAACAGGACATAATGCTCAAATTTTCCCCAGTTTACTTCCCACTATACTTTCTACCCAAATGCGACAACACTGCGAATATTCAACATGGAAGTGCAAGTCATTTGTAGTCTTATCTCGATGATCAGGGTCGCAGTCCGAATGCGTTCCGCACAGTAAACGCCTGCTTTCATGTTTGTGCAATTTGCCAGCATGCGCTTATGGCCAGATGTTGTTACTGAAACGCGACTTTGTATTGGTTGAAAAACGTGTAGGGAAACCCGTAAGAGTCAATGAGACATAAGTTGATTGGATGAAAATGTAATGTTTACAATCGAAAAATTTGTGTCAAAATCAAGCAATACAATGTTTTCTCTCCGAAAATTGGAATATTTTACAGGAGTCTGGCTGAATGCATAACTTTTCAATTGTCACTTTAGAATAGTAGGTCTCAGTGGGCATTTGACCTCTACACGCCATTCATCGAAGGGGGTAAGAGTGTTTGAAGAGAAATGGTAAAACATGGATCGGGTATGTGACAGAATCATTTCTTATGGCGGAAGCCTGTGGAAAAATCAATAGCAGCGCCTGACCTTACGAATAACGAAACATTCTCATTTATTAAAATTGAAAGTAAGGAACTTCTTTCGATTACACCACGGAAACACATTTCTCTTGTCCGCATTACTCAAAGTATTCCAAAGTCGATGTTTCGCGCACAGTGCGTCGCAGCATACCTAACAACACTCAGTCACTCGTCTGACATGTTGTCTGATAGAATTTGCATACTGTCCAGAAAAGACTTGAATGCAAAAAATATATTTCCCAAGCGGGGAATCGAACCCCGGCCGCCGCGGTGAGAGCGCGGAATCCTAACCACTAGACCACTTGGGAAGTACTGTCTCCAACTTCATGATAATATGCATTTATTGATCAATAATCTCTATGCGGTCACGTTGGCTGACTATAATGTTAAGATAAAACTGCAAACAGTTTGTGTATCTCCTCGATAGTATAGTGGTAAGTATCCCCGCCTGTCACGCGGGAGACCGGGGTTCGATTCCCCGTCGGGGAGCTCTCGTTTTACACCACCTCTAGGCGACAGAAAAGTATATTTTTCATACTTAAAACCTGCTCAAACAATACTTAACGCTTAACTTCTGACGATTTGCGAATCTAAGTTAAATCGTGTACTGCACTTCCAAAGTTTCCCGAGAATACCGTAATAATGATTGTAACTAACCATTGGGCAGTCAAATACTAGTATTCTAAAGATTGTTTTGATTGACCAGTTCATTTTTGCTTCTATCCGCTTTCGCTTATCTTTGAAAGTACTGTATATTTGGAATAAAACACATTCGACATCTGTCCGAATAATAGCATGTTTACCACTGCGATTTTACTGATACGCTTTTACTTGTACACTTGACAATATCTCCTCGATAGTATAGTGGTAAGTATCCCCGCCTGTCACGCGGGAGACCGGGGTTCGATTCCCCGTCGGGGAGCATTCCTTTTAAGGTTCCAAAGCATAATATTTTTGACAAGAATCCGAGATTACTTCAAACATCTATATGTCACAAATTGACATACGGGCCTTATTTTATCTGTATTGTAAATGCAGGTATTGCATCATCTTTTTGTAAATTTTTGAGTTATTGAGGTAAATGTCAGATTTCACGCATGAAATACCTCTCATGTTTTTCTGTATTTCATAACTTAAATTTCCATGTAAATTTCATTAAATTCTGTTCAGTAATAAGAAAGTTGATATTTTATAAACTTCAGTAATTTATGTTTTTATCCCCAAAACCACTATAATGGGCCTCAAATTGTCAATTTAAATTCGCGCCAAAGTAGTTAGATTTCCCGGCTATATCGTGAATCCCGTGAAAATGACAATAGTCATAGCTCACGGCTTAGCCGTGAATCCCATGAAATTTAGTATTTGGCGGGACATTATCCTTTAAATAGACTGGACTAGATATGCCTTGCGCACACCACCTTCCGACATTATAGACGAATCTATGTCTGAATTATTTTCTTGCTAGAAATTTATGCTCGATCGAGGTAAGAAATTTATTCGTTAGATTTTTGTATGATTTTTGCATTACGATTTTTATTTGGTAAATTTTTGTTCATTCTACAGAATTCTGTAACATTTACTTTTCGGCATATGATTTTGGCTAGTTTCGGTATGTCAGGATAATTTATTAAATTTTTCAGACTTTTGTAAATTATTTAGAAAGAGGAGTCTAAATGTTTCATTTATATAAGATGTAAAATTTGTACTGAAATTTGTAACATGATATTTATAAAGTACTTTGTTTCAAAAACTTATGTCAAACATTTCGTTATTATGGAACGCCATTACTGCATTGTATTGTTATGTATAAATTTATATGGCAAGTCTAGTACCATGTATGTAATATATTATTGTAATTTGTAATTGTGTGCCAGTCTATAGCACATCTAATTAATGTCCGTTGTAGTGTATGGCATTAGATATTATGTGGATGCCAACTCTCATATAACGTTTGATTTACATTGAATTTTGTTAATTTGTAGTTGTAAATAATGGCTGCAGTTTATCATGTCCGTATCTATAATGTTTCATCATTAACTTTTCATATCATTTCATACTTTAACTTTAGTCTTTTAAGTAAGTAATCTTTGTAATATGGAAGTAATAAGTGACGTATTTTAATTATGTGACGTTTGAACTTAGTAGCACGTATATTTTGTATAAGTAGCACGTATTATTTATGGGAGCCTACGGAGGTATGGTGTACCCAAAGGAGCAGTTTTATGCCCTGACTTATTTGTTTTGCTATGGTGCTTACCAATATGTTATATATTTTAGCTTCTTCCGCCAGACGATTTTTCCTGGTGATGTCATAACCGGAAGTACAATGCCCGAGGAAACTTTCTAAAAAATTTGGGGAAAATGAACCCCCAAAAAAAAAATTTTTTTTTTTCCCCCCAAATTAAAAGGGTTTTTCCGGACCGTCTTGCCGCATACCCTAAAAACCATCATGTTGACCGGCGGGAAAAAAAAGTCCCGGCTTTAAACAAAAAAATTTTGGGGTAACCCCCCCCCGGGGGGAAAAAACCGGGAAACAATAACCGGGAACGCCCCCCCCAAAAACTTTTTACAAAACCTTGGGTACGTTCTTTTAAACTTTTTTTTAAAAAAAACATTTTGTTTTCCCCCCGATATATTGGGGAAACCCCCTTTTTCCCCCCCGGGGTTGTTCCCCGGGGGGCCCTTTTTAACCCTTGGGAAAAAAATTTTTTAACAAAACCTGCCCCCAAAAATTAATTAAATTTAAAGCCAATAAATTGCTCCCCCCAAATTTTTCCCATAATCCTTAAAGATTCAAATTCAAAACAGTTTTAAAAATTTTTTTAACCTTCATTTTTTTTATTTTGTTTTTTTTAAAAATTATTTTGTAAAAAAAATTGAAACTGGAATTATGCATTTTTTTACTGCGATTTTAATACGCTTTCACTTTTCATTATAAAACTCCTCATGTTAATGAAAAAAACCCCGTGTAGGGGAGCCGGGGGGGCACCCCGGGGGCATTCCTTTTGGTTCCCAAAAATTTTAAAGAAAATTTTCAAAATTAATTAAATTTTAATTTTAAGTTCCCCTAATTTTTTTTTCCCCCTTTTTTTTTTTTTCCGCAGTTTTGGGCCCACCCTTTTTTAAAAATTAACTTTCCTACGAAAATTTAGGTAAAGGCGATTTAAAGAATTGAATTTATAAACGGGGAAAACCAAAAAGGGCAAATAAAAAACCAATTTTTTAAACCAAAAAAAATTATCCGTTATTTTTGCTTTTAAAGCATTGAAAAAAAAAAAAAATTTTAAAAGGGGAAAATTTTTTTTTTCGGTAAAGGGAATTAAAAATTTTTAAAAGGAAAAAATATCTATTTGGCCCAACCAGACTTTCTAGAAATTTTACGTAGTTGTTCTGAATAATTTGGTTTGGGGTTATGAAGACAATGCTTTGAGGATAAATTAATAACCTAAAGCATTTGAAGGAGGGGGTAACAAACCTTGAATACATCCTTAAAAATTAAAAAAATGTTTAAAAAATTGTAAAAATTTTTTTCCCCATTTATTTTCAAAGGCAAACCCCGGTTTTCAAATGGGGAAAAAAAATTTTTTGGGCTTTTTCCTTTTTGGCCATTTAAAAATGTTTCATTTTTTTGGGAATTTTCCCGAAACGCCTGCTTTTGTTTAACCCCTTTTTTGGAAAAATTAGGGGAAAAATAAAGTAATGGAAAATTTTTGGAAAAAAAGTTTTAATGAAAAATTTGTGTAAAAAAGTAATGTTTTCCCCGGGAAAAAAATTTTTCAGGGTTTCGGGAAAAATTTTTTTAATTGTTTAAGTTATTTCATGGGGGTTTTTTATTTCAAGGGTAAAGGGTTTTTTTGTGGAAAAAAGGTGGGGGGGGGGGGGGGGGGGGGGGGGGGGGGGGGGGGGGGGGGGGGGGGGGGGGGGGGGGGGGGGGGGGGGGGGGGGGGGGGGGGGGGGGGGGGGGGGGGGGGGGGGGGGGGGGGGGGGGGGGGGGGGGGGGGGGGGGGGGGGGGGGGGGGGGGGGGGGGGGGGGGGGGGGGGGGGGGGGGGGGGGGGGGGGGGGGGGGGGGGGGGGGGGGGGGGGGGGGGGGGGGGGGGGGGGGGGGGGGGGGGGGGGGGGGGGGGGGGGGGGGGGGGGGGGGGGGGGGGGGGGGGGGGGGGGGGGGGGGGGGGGGGGGGGGGGGGGGGGGGGGGGGGGGGGGGGGGGGGGGGGGGGGGGGGGGGGGGGGGGGGGGGGGGGGGGGGGGGGGGGGGGGGGGGGGGGGGGGGGGGGGGGGGGGGGGGGGGGGGGGGGGGGGGGGGGGGGGGGGGGGGGGGGGGGGGGGGGGGGGGGGGGGGGGGGGGGGGGGGGGGGGGGGGGGGGGGGGGGGGGGGGGGGGGGGGGGGGGGGGGGGGGGGGGGGGGGGGGGGGGGGGGGGGGGGGGGAAAAAAAAAAAAAAAAAAAAAAAAAAAAAAAAAAAAAAAAAAAAAAAAAAAAAAAAAAAAAAAAAAAAAAAAAAAAAAAAAAAAAAAAAAAAAAAAAAAAAAAAAAAAAAAAAAAAAAAAAAAAAAAAAAAAAAAAAAAAAAAAAAAAAAAAAAAAAAAAAAAAAAAAAAAAAAAAAAAAAAAAAAAAAAAAAAAAAAAAAAAAAAAAAAAAAAAAAAAAAAAAAAAAAAAAAAAAAAAAAAAAAAAAAAAAAAAAAAAAAAAAAAAAAAAAAAAAAAAAAAAAAAAAAAAAAAAAAAAAAAAAAAAAAAAAAAAAAAAAAAAAAAAAAAAAAAAAAAAAAAAAAAAAAAAAAAAAAAAAAAAAAAAAAAAAAAAAAAAAAAAAAAAAAAAAAAAAAAAAAAAAAAAAAAAAAAAAAAAAAAAAAAAAAAAAAAAAAAAAAAAAAAAAAAAAAAAAAAAAAAAAAAAAAAAAAAAAAAAAAAAAAAAAAAAAAAAAAAAAAAAAAAAAAAAAAAAAAAAAAAAAAAAAAAAAAAAAAAAAAAAAAAAAAAAAAAAAAAAAAAAAAAAAAAAAAAAAAAAAAAAAAAAAAAAAAAAAAAAAAAAAAAAAAAAAAAAAAAAAAAAAAAAAAAAAAAAAAAAAAAAAAAAAAAAAAAAAAAAAAAAAAAAAAAAAAAAAAAAAAAAAAAAAAAAAAAAAAAAAAAAAAAAAAAAAAAAAAAAAAAAAAAAAAAAAAAAAAAAAAAAAAAAAAAAAAAAAAAAAAAAAAAAAAAAAAAAAAAAAAAAAAAAAAAAAAAAAAAAAAAAAAAAAAAAAAAAAAAAAAAAAAAAAAAAAAAAAAAAAGTTGTTTGAAGAGAAATGGGTTTAAAAAATGGATCGGGTATGTGACAGAATCATTTCTTATGGCGGAAGCCTGTGGGAAAATCAATAGCAGCGCTGACCTTACGAATAACGAAACATTCTCATTTCCTAAAATTGAAAGTAAGGAACTTCTTTCGATTACACCCCGGAAACACATTTCTCTTTTCCGCATTACTCAAGTATTCCAAAGTCGATGTTCGCGCACCGTGCGTGCAGCATACCTAACAAAAACTCAGTCACTCGTTGACTGTTGTCTGATAGATTTGCATACTGTCCAGAAAAAACTTGAAGCAAAAAAAATTTTTTTCCCAAGCGGGGAACGAACCCCGGCCGCCGCGGTGAGAGCGCGGAATCCTAACCACTAGACCACTTTTGGGGAAATACTGTCTCCAACTTCATGATATATGCATTTATTGATCAATAAACTCTATGCGGTCACGTTGGCTGACTATAACGTTAAGATAAAACTGCAAACAGTTTGTGTATCTCCTCGATAGTATAGTGGTAAGTATCCCCGCCTGTCACGCGGGAGAAACCCGGGGGTTTGATTCCCCGTCGGGAGCTCTCGTTTTACACCACTCTAAAGGCGACAGAAAAGATATTTTTCATACTTAAAACCTGCCCAACAATACTTAACGCTTAATTCTGACGATTGCGAATCTAAATTGATCGTGTACTGCACTTCCAAAGTTTCCCGAGATACCGTAATAAGATTGTAACTAACCATTGGGCAGTCAAATCTTAGTATTCTAAAGATTGTTTTGATTGACCAGTTCATTTTTGCTTCTAATCGCTTTTGCTTATCTTTGAAAGTTAAAGTATATTTGGAATAAAACACATTCGACATCTGTCCGAATAATAGCATGTTTACCACTGCGATTTTACTGATACGCTTTCACTTGTACACTTGATAATATCTCCTCGATAGTATAGTGGTAAGTATCCCCGCCTGTCACGCGGGAGACCGGGGTTCGATTCCCCGTCGGGGAGCATTCCTTTTTTAAGGTTCCAAAGCATAATAATTTTTTACAAGAATCCGAATTACTTCAAACATCTATATTAAGGTTCTTGTAAGCTGTTTAATTACCCCCATCAATTGAAATTCATTATTGCACTTATTATATTCTGTTTTGTGTCCGCGACGTGTTTCGTACAGAACATCACACTTCTTTTACAGATAAATGTATTACTGTAGTCACCATGCAGCGAAAATGTTAGAGTAGAGAATGGTGCGCATTTCAAATGAATCTGAATTTATCAAATGGAAAATGACCATAGACAGATAAAATTTACTCAATGTTTTCAAACAGCCAACACGTTTATTGCAGTCTGTTATTCATTTTGCTTTGAAAGCATTGTAAGACAAACAGTTATAACAACTCCAAGAAATGAAATCCGTTTGAATTTCTGTACGGTTGGGAGATCGCGGACTGTAAAGTATATATAAAAATTACGTTATGAAAGGAAATATCATTTGGCCCAACACAGCAATTCTCTAGAAAATTTTACGTAGTTGTTCTGAATAATTTGGTTTGTCTGTTATGAAGAACAATAGCCTTTGAGGATAAATTAATAACCTAAATGCAATTTGAATGGAGGATGGTAACACTACAACCTTGATATACTGATCCTTAACAATGATAATAGAGAATATGTTTTAACAGGACATAATGCTCAAATTTTCCCCAGTTTACTTCCCACTATACTTTCTACCCAAATGCGAACAACAAATGCGAAATTCAACAAAAGGAAGCATTGTGTTTATCTCGATGACAGGTCGCAGTCCGAATGCGTCCGCACAGTAAAGCCTGCTTTATGTTTGTGCAATTTCCAGCATCGCTATGGCAGATGTTGTTACTGAAACGCGACTTTGTATTGGTTGAAAACGGGTAGGGAACCGGGGAGCCCAAAGAGACATAGTTGATGATGAAATGTAATGTTTACAATCGAAAAATTTGTGGCAAAATCAAGCAATACAATGTTTTCTCTCCGAAAATTGGAAATATTTTACGGGTCTGGGTGAATGCATAATTTTCAATTGTCACTTTAGAATGTAGGTCTCAGTGGCATTTACCTCTACAACGCCATTCATCGAAGGGGTAAGAGTGTTTGAAGAAATGGTTAAACATGGATCGGGTATGTGACAGAATCATTTCCTTAGGGCGGAAGCCTGTGGAAAAATCAATAGCAGCCGCCTGACCTTACGAATAACGAAACATTCTCATTTCCTAAAATTGAAAGTAAGGAACTTCTTTCGATTACACCACGGAAACACATTTCTTTGTCCGCATTACTCAGAGTATTCCAAAATCGATGTTTCGCGCACCGTGCGTCGCAGCATACCTAACAACACTCAGTCACTCGTCTGACATGTTGTCTGATAGAATTTGCATACTGTCCAGAAAGACTTGATGCAAAAATATATTTCCCAAGCGGGAATCGAACCCCGGCCGCCGCGGTGAGAGCGCGAATCCTAACCACTAGACCACTTGGGAAGTACTGTCTCCACTTCCATGATAATATTGCATTTATTGATCATAATCTCTATGCGGTCACGTTGCTGACTATAAACGTTAAGATAAAACTGCAAACAGTTTGTGTATCTCCTCGATAGTATAGTGGTAAGTATCCCCGCCTGTCACGCGGGAGACCGGGGTTCGATTCCCCGTCGGGGAGCTCTCGTTTTACACCACCTCTAGGCGACAGAAAAGTATATTTTTCATACTTAAAACCTGCCCAAACAATACTTAACGCTTAACTTCTGACGATTTGCGAATCTAAGTTAGATCGTGTACTGCACTTCCAAAGTTTCCCGAGAATACCGTAATAATGATTGTAACTAACCATTGGGCAGTCAAATACTAGTATTCTAAAGATTGTTTTGATTGACCAGTTCATTTTTGCTTCTATCCGCTTTCGCTTATCTTTGAAAGTACTGTATATTTGGAATAAAACACATTCGACATCTGTCCGAATAATAGCATGTTTACCACTGCGATTTTACTGATACGCTTTCACTTGTACACTTGATAATATCTCCTCGATAGTATAGTGGTAAGTATCCCCGCCTGTCACGCGGGAGACCGGGGTTCGATTCCCCGCCGGGGCGCATTCCTTTTAAGGTTCCAAAGCATAATATTTTTGACAAGAATCCGAGATTACTTCAAACATCTATATTAAGGTTCTTGTAAGCTGTTTAAGTTACCCCCATCAATTGAAATTCATTATTGCACTTATTATATGCTGTTCTTGTGTCCGCGACGTGTTTCGTACAGAACATCACACTTCTTTTACAGATAAATGTATTACTGTAGTCACTGCAGCGAAAATGTTAGAGTAGAGAATGTGCGCATTTCAAATGAATCTGAATTATCAAACTGGAAGTGACCATAGGACAGATAAAATACTCAATGTTTTCAAACAGCCAACACGTTTATTGCAGTCTGTTATTCATTTTGCTTTGAAAGCATTGTAAGACAAACAGTTATAACAAACTCCAAGAAAGTGAAATCCGTTTGAATTTCTGTACGGTGTAGATCTCGGAGTGCGCAGTATAATTAAAAAAATTACGTTATGAAAGGAAATACTATTTGGCCCAACACGCAACTTCTCTAGAAAGTTTTTTCGTAGTTGTTCTGAATAATTTGGTTTGTCTTTTGAAGAACAATAGCCTTTGAGGATAAATTAATAACCTAATGGGAATTGAATGGGGGATGGTAACACTACACCTTGATATACTGATCCTTAACAAATGATAATAGAGAATTGTTTCAACAGGACATAAGCCAAATTTTCCCCAGTTTACTTCCCACTATACTTTCTACCCAAATGCGACAACACTGGGAATATTCAACTGGAAGTGCAAGTCATTTGTAGTCTTATCTCGATGATCAGGGTCGCAGTCCGAATGCGTTTCCGCACAGTAAACCCTGCTTTCATGTTTGTGCAATTTTGCCAGCATGCGCTTATGGCCAGATGTTGTTACTGAAACGCGACTTTGTATTTGGGTTTAAAAACGTGAGGGGAAAACCCCTAAGAGTCAATGGACAAAGTTGATTGGATGAAAATGTAATGTTTACAATCGAAAATTGTGTCAAATCAAGCAATACAATGTTTTCTTTTCCGAAAATTTGGGAAAATTTTACAGGAGTCTGGGCTGAATGCATAACTTTTCAAATTTTCACTTTTGAATAGTAGGTCTCATGGGCATTTGACCCTACACGCCATTCATCGAAGGGGGTAAGAGTGTTTGAAGAGAAATGGTAAAACATGGATCGGTATGTGACAGAATCATTTCTTATGGCGGAAACCTGTTGAAAATCAATAGCACGCCTGACCTTACGAAAAACAAACATTCTCATTTCCTAAAATTGATAGAAGGAACTTCTTTCGATTACAACACGGGAAACACATTTCTCTTGTCCGCCCTTACTCAGAGTATTCCAAAGTCGGGTTCGCGCACCCGTGCGTCGCAGCATACCCAACAAACACTCAGTCATCCGTCTGACATGTTGTCTGATAGAATTTGCATACTGTCCAGAAAAGACTTGAATGCAAAAAATATTTCCCACGGGGATCGACCCCGGCCGCCGCGGTGAGAGCGCGGAATCCTAACCACTAGACCACTTGGGAAGTACTGTCTCCCAAATTCATTAATATGCATTTATTGATCAATAATCTCTATGCGGTCACTTTGGGTGACTATAACGTTAGATAAAACTGCAAACAGTTTGTGTATCTCCTCGATAGTATAGTGGTAATATCCCCGCCTTTCACGCGGAACCGGGGGTTTGATTCCCCGTCGGGGGGCTCTCGTTTACACCACCTCTAGGCGACAAAAAGTATATTTTTCATACTTAAAACCTGCCCAAACATTAAATTAGCTTAACTTCTGACGATTTTGCGAATCTAAGTTAGATTTGGTACTGCCCTTCCAAAGTTTCCCGAGAATACCGGTAATAATGATTGTAACTAACCCCTTGGCAGTCAAATACTAGTATTCTAAAGATTGTTTTGATTGACCAGTTCATTTTGCTTCTATCCGCTTTCGCTTATCTTTGAAAAGTACTGTATATTTGGAATAAAACACATTCGAATCTGTCCGAATATAGCATGTTTACCACTGCGATTTTACTGATACGCTTTCACTTGTACACTTTGTAATATCTCCTCGATAGTATAGTGGTAAGTATCCCCGCCTGTCACGCGGAGACCGGGGTTCGATTCCCCGTCGGGGAGCATCCTTTTAAGGGTTTCCCAAAGCATAATATTTTTGACAAGAATCCGAGATTACTTCAAACATCTATATTAAGGTTCTTGTAAGCTGTTTAAGTTACCACCCATCAATTGAAATTCATTATTGCACTTTTATATGCTGTTCTTGTGTCCGCGACGTGTTTCGTACAGAACATCACACTTCTTTTAGATAAATGTATTACTGTATCACTGCAGCGAAAAGTTAGAGTAAAAATGTGCGCATTTCAAATGAATCTGATTTTTCAAACTGGAAGTGACCATAGGACAGATAAAATTATCAATGTTTTCAACAGCCACACGTTTATTGCAGTCTGTTATTCATTTTGCTTTGAAAGCATTGTAAGACAAACAGTTATAACAAACTCCAAGAAAGTGAAATTTCCCTTTGAATTTTCTGTACGGTGTAGACGCGGACTGTAAAGTATATATATAAAAATTACGTTATGAAAGGAAATCTCTATTTGGCCCAACACAGCAACTTCTCTAGAAAGTTTTACGTATTTGGTTTTTGAATAATTTGGTTTGTCTGTTATGAAAAACAATAGCCTTTGAGGATAAATTAATAACCTAAAAAGCAATTTTAATGGAGGATGGTACACTACACCTTGATATACTTATCCTTAACAATGATAATAGAGAATATGTTTTTAACAGGACATAATGCTCAAATTTTTCCCCAGTTTACTTCCCACTATACTTTCTACCCAATGCGACAACACTGCGAATTCAACATGGAAGTGCAAGTCATTTGTAGTCTTATCTCGATGATCAGGGCGCAGTCCGATGCGTTCCGCACAGTAACGCCTCTTTCATGTTTGTGCAATTTGCCAGCATGCGCTTATGGCCAGATGTTGTTACTGAAACGCGACTTTGTATTGGTTTTAAAAACGTGTAGGGAAACCCGTAAGAGTCAAGGAGACATAAATTGATTGGATGAAAAAGTAATTTTACAATCGAAAAATTTGTGTCAAAATCAAGCAATACAAAGTTTTCTCTCCGAAAATTGGAATATTTTACAGGATCTGGCTGAATGCATAACTTTTCAATTGTCACTTTAGAATAGTAGGTCTCAGTGGGCATTTGACCTCTACACGCCATTCATCGAAGGGGGAGAGTTTTTTGAAGAGAAATGGTAAAACATGGATCGGGTTTTTGTGACAGAATCATTTCTTATGGCGGAAGCCTGTGGAAAAATCAATAGCAGCGCCTGACCTTACGAATAACGAAACATTCTCATTTCCTAAAATTGAAAGTAAGGAACTTCTTTCGATTACACCACGGAAACACATTTTTTCTTGTCCGCATTACTCAGAGTATTCCAAAGTCGATGTTTCGCGCACCCTGCGTTCGCAGCATAACCTAACAACCTCAGTCACCTTTGTCTGACATGTGTCTGATAGAATTTGGCATACTGTCCAGAAAAGACTTGAAATTCAAAAATATATTTCCCAAGCGGGGGAAACGAACCCCGGCCGCCGCGGGGAGAGCGCGGAATCCTAACCACTAGACCACTTGGGAAGTACTGTCTCCAACTTCAGATAATATGCATTTATTGATCAATAATCTCTATGCGGTCACTTTTGGCTGACTATAAGTTAAGATAAAACTGCAAACAGTTTGTGTATCTCCTCGATATTTATGTGGTAAGTATCCCCGCCTGTCACGCGGGAGACCGGGGTTCGATTCCCCGTCGGGGAGCTCTCGTTTTACAACCACCTCTAGGCGACAGAAAAGTATATTTTTTCATACTTAAAAACCTGCCCAAACAATACTTAACGCTTAATTTCTGACGATTTGCGAATCTAAGTAAATCGTGTACTGCACTTCCAAAGTTTCCCGAGAATACCGTAATAATGATTGTAACTAACCATTGGGCAGTCAAATACTAGAAATTCTAAAGATTGTTTTGATTGACCAGTTCATTTTTGCTTCTATCCGCTTTCGCTTATCTTTGAAAGTACTGTATATTTGGAATAAAACACATTCGACATCTGTCCGAATAATAGCATGTTTACCACTGCGATTTTAATGATAACGCTTTTACTGTACACTTGAAATATCTTCCTCGATAGTATAGTGGTAAGTATCCCCGCCTGTCACGCGGGAGACCGGGTTCGATTCCCCGTCGGGTGAGCATTCCTTTTAAGGTTCCAAAGCATAATATTTTGACAAGAATCCGAGTTACTTCAAACATCTATATTAAGGTTCTTGTAAGCTGTTTAAGTTACCCCCAATCAATTGAAATTCATTATTGCACTTATTATATGCTGTTCTTGTGTCCGGGGACGTGTTTCGTACAGAACATCACACTTCTTTACAGATAAATGTATTACTGTAGTCACTGCAGCGAAATGTTAGAGTAGAGAATGTGCGCATTTCAAATGAATCTGAATTTAAATCAAACTGGAAGTGACCATAGGACAGATAAAATTATTTCAATGTTTTCAACAGCCAACCGTTTATTGCAGTCTGTTTTTCATTTGCTTTAAAAGCATTGTAAGACAAAACATTTATAACAAACTCCAAAAAAGTGAAACCGTTTGAATTTCTGTACGGTGTAGATCGCGGACTGTAAAGTATATATATAAAAAATTACGTTTATGAAAGGAAATATCTTTTTGGGCCCCAAACACAGCAACTTCTCTAGAAAGTTTTACGTAGTTTTCTGAATAATTTGGTTTGTCTTATGAAGAACAATAGCCTTTGGGGATAAATTAATAACCTAAATGCAATTTGAATGGAGGATGGTAACACTACACCTTGATATTGATCCTTAACAAATGATAATAGAGAATATGTTTCAACAGGACATAATGCTCAAATTTTCCCCAGTTTACTTCCCACTATACTTTCTCCCAAATGCGACAAACACTGCGAATATTCAACATGGAAGTGCAAGTCATTTGAAAGTCTTATCTGGGTGATCAGGGTCGCAGTCCGAATGCGTTCCGCACAGTAAACGCCTGCTTTATGTTTGTGCAATTTGCCAGCATGCGCTTATGGCCAGATGTTGTTACTGAAACGCGACTTTGTATTGGTTTTGAAAAACGTGTAGGGAAACCCTTTAAGAGTCAATGAGACATAATTTTGTTTGGGATGAAATGTAATGTTTACAATCGAAAAATTTGTGTCAAAATCAAGCAATACAATGTTTCTCTCCGAAAATTGAATATTTTACAGGAGTCTGGCTGAATGCATAACTTTCAATTGTCACTTTAGAATAGGTAGGTCTCAGTGGGCTTTTGACTCTACACGCCATTCATCGAAGGGTGGTAAGAGTGTTTGAAGAGAAATGGTAAAACATGGATCGGGTATGTGACAGAATCATTTCTTATGGCGGAAGCCTGTGGAAAAATCAATAGCAGCGCCTGACCTTACGAATAACGAAACATTCTCATTTCCTAAAATTGAAAGTAAGGAACTTCTTTCGATTACACCACGGAAACACATTTCTCTTGTCCGCATTACTCAGAGTATTCCAAAGTCGATGTTTCGCGCACCGTGCGTCGCAGCATACCTAACAACACTCAGTCACTCGTCTGACATGTTGTCTGATAGAATTTGCATACTGTCCAGAAAAGACTTGAATGCAAAAAATATATTTCCCAAGCGGGGAATCGAACCCCGGCCGCCGCGGTGAGAGCGCGGAATCCTAACCACTAGACCACTTGGGAAGTACTGTCTCCAACTTCATGATAATATGCATTTATTGATCAATAATCTCTATGCGGTCACGTTGGCTGACTATAACGTTAAGATAAAACTGCAAACAGTTTGTGTATCTCCTCGATAGTATAGTGGTAAGTATCCCCGCCTGTCACGCGGGAGACCGGGGTTCGATTCCCCGTCGGGGAGCTCTCGTTTTACACCACCTCTAGGCGACAGAAAAGTATATTTTTCATACTTAAAACCTGCCCAAACAATACTTAACGCTTAACTTCTGACGATTTGCGAATCTAAGTTAGATCGTGTACTGCACTTCCAAAGTTTCCCGAGAATACCGTAATAATGATTGTAACTAACCATTGGGCAGTCAAATACTAGTATTCTAAAGATTGTTTTGATTGACACATTCATTTTTGCTTCTATCCGCTTTCGCTTATCTTGAAAAGTACTGTATATTTGGAATAAAACACATTCGACATCTGTCGAATAATAGCATGTTTACCACTGCGATTTTATGATACGCTTTCCTTGTACACTTGATAATATCTTCTCGATAGTATAGTGGTAAGTATCCCCGCTGTCACGCGGGAGACGGGTTCGATTCCCGTCGGGAGCATTCCTTTTAAGGTTCCAAAGCATAATATTTTTGACAAGAATCCGAGATACTTCAAAATCTATATTAAGGTTCTGTAAGCTGTTTAAGTTACCCCCATCAATTGAAATTCATTATTGCACTTATTATACTTCCTTTACAACTGCTTTTCATAAAATGAACAAATATAAAAAAAAAACGTGCTGTTCTGTTCTTGTGTCTGCGACGTGTTTCGTACAGAGCATCACACTTCTTTTACAGATATGTGTATTACTGTGTATAATAAAACTTCCCACGTAGTCGCTGCAGCGAAAGTGTTAGAGTAGAGAATGTGCGCATTTCAAATGAATCTGAATTTATCAAACTGGAAGTGACCACAGGACAGATAAAATTACTCAATGTTTTCAAACAGCATAAACGTTTATCGCAGTCTATTATTCATTTTACTTTGAAAGCATTGGAAGACAAACAGTTATAACAAACTCCAAGAAAGTGAAATCCGTAGGTCGCGGACAGTAAAGTATACATATATGTGCTATGAAAGGAAATATCTATTTGGCCAAACACAGCAATTTCTCTAGAAAGTTTTACGTAGTTGTTCTGAATGATTTGGTTTGTCTGTTATGAAGAAAATATTTCCCTCTCAGATTTGAAGGATGTTGCTTTGACCAGCTGTAACTAAGCGTTCTTAAATATCTGGTTTAAAATAGCTTGTAGAAAACAGAAGCCACTAACCTGAAATTAATGTTGATAATTTACCTGTGAGATTTGTCGACCAGAACAGACATAATATTATCGTGTTTTTTTAAAATATATATCAACAATAAACCTGTTAAAATCAATAACATTTTAAGGTGTTTGAAGTTTATTTAGGTTTTTATGAAAACTGTGAACAGATTAAATGAACACTTATTTAATCACATGGACATGCTACAAAGTAAAAATGTCAGTTCGTTTTTCTCTCCGAATTTTTGATTTGGACATGTAATGGTGCTCGGCAGCTTCCGTACTTGAACTCTGTATCCTGCTCAGGTCTTCTTCAACTGCTAATGTTGAATATATAAGAAAATTGTTTTGTTTTTTCAAAATAAAGAAGAAAAGATTGTATAGTCGGTAGCCAGACTAGGGTCCGTTACATTATCTTATCTGGTTGATATACCTTGTAGTCGAACTGAGACCACTGATTTCATAGACCGCCATCTAACCACTCTATCACATTATCTCCAGGTCATAGACCGCCATCTAACCACTCTATCACATCGTCTACCGGTGATGGAGAACCCAGTCTTAAGGACAAGCACACTTGAATATAACCAGCTTTCGAAAGGAAGAACGTTATGCCGTGTGGTAGAGTTCTACTGTTGAGCTATATGTCGACTTGAAGCATAAATATGGGAAATATTATAACCAATCAAAGAGCATTCCTAACTTCAAGAATAGAACAGTCTGGCGCACGTGTCTTCACATTGCAAGACCAGTGCTTGTTACTACTGACTTTCATTGGGGTTTAATTTCAAAAATATTTCACCACTAACACGAGATGAAAGCGAGGCACAGGAATCAAATGGACATAAACCTAGCATGGAAAGCTGTAAAATATTATGTTAGATAGCAATAAAAATCTTGTTCTTTCTATTTATATGTTTGACCATTAAGAATAAAACTTGACAGAACATTATACGATCTGAGGAAAACTATTCCAGACAGTATTTATGTAGCCAGAAAACCGCTTTGAATATTTCGAAACGTATTCACTTTGTTAATTCTAAATGGTATGATAAAATTAAAGTAACTAAAATATAAGAGGTTACAGCTATTGAATGATAGTCATGGCCATGTAAAATGTCGCACATGTACTAGTTAATTCTAGTATGTACGAGACGCCAATGTGCCTGCTTTATACTTCTGGTCAAAGTCAAATTGATATGCAGATGCCCCTGGTCCTCTAACTAAAGTTACTAATACTAACCGCTCAGATGCCCCTGGTCCTCCAACTAAAGTTACTAATACTAACCGATCAGATGCCCCTGGTCCTCCAACTAAAGTTACTAATACTAACCGATCAGATGCCCCTGGTCCTCCAACTAATGTTACTAATACTAACCGATCAGATGAGAGGCCCGTATACGTGTACCTTACACATATAGTACAAAGAACCATAAGCGCTTCTGGAAATGGCACAACTTCTTTATCTCACATGCGTGATGTATCTCGCATTATCGCTAACATACTTCTGGAAAAGTGTACCTCGCACTTTCGCTAAAATTCTCCTGGAAGAGTGTGTCTTGCACTATCGTTCATTTTCTTCTTGAGGAGTGTATCTCGCGCTATTGCTAACATTCTTCTGTGGGGAGTGTATATCGCACTATTGCTAACATTCTTCTGTGTGAAGTGTATCTCGCACTATCGTTAACATTCTTCTGTTGGGAGTGTATCTCGCACTATCGCTAATATTCTTCTGTGTGAAGTGTATCTCGCACTATCGCTAATATTCTTCTAGGGGGAGTGTATATTGCACTATCGCTAACATTCTTCTGTGGGGAGTGTATCTCGCACTATCGCTAACAGTCTTCCGTGGGGACTGTATCTCGCACTATTACTAACATTCTTCTGTGGGGAGTGTATCTCGAACTATCCCTAACATTTCTTTTGAGCAGTGTATCACGCATTATCGCTCTTATTCCTCAGGAAGAGTATCTCGCACTATTACTAATATTCTTCTGGAAAAGTGTATCTCGAACTAACGCTAACATTCTTTTTGGGAAGTGTATCTCGAACTATCGCTAACATTCTTCTGGAGGTGTGTATCTCGCACTATCGCTAACATTCTTCTTGAGGTGTGTATCTCGCACTATCGCTAACATTCTTCTTGAGGAGTGTGTCTCGCACTATCGCTAACATTCTTCTTGAGGAGTGTGCCTCGAACTGTCGCTAACATTCTTCTGGAGGAGTGTATCTCGCACTATCGCTAACATTCTTCTTGAGGAGTGTGCCTCGCACTATCGCTAACATTCTTCTTGGGGAGTGTGCCTCGCACTGTCGCTAACATTCTTCCGGAGAAATGTATCTCAAACTATCGCTAATATTCTTCTTGAGGAGTGTATCCCGCGCTATCGCTAACATTCTTGTTGAGGAGTGTATCTCGCACTATCGCTCACATTCTTCTGGAGGAGTGTATCTTGCACTATCGCTAACATTCTTCTGAATGAGTTTATCTCACACTACCGCTAAAACTTCTTGGGAGTGTATCTTGCACTTTTGATAACATACTTCTGGATGAGTGAATCTCACACTATCGCTAAAACTTCTTGGGAGTGTATCTCGCACTATTGCTAACAACATACTTCTGGATGAGTGAATCTCACACTATCACTAACATTTTTTTGGAGGAGAGTATCTCGCACTTACGCTAACATTCTTTTAGAGGAGTGTATCTTGCACTTTCGCTAACATTCATCTGGGGTGTGTATCTTGCACCATCGCTAACATTCTTCTAGGGAGTGTATCTTGCACTTTTGCTAACATTCTTATTGTGAGTGTATCTTGCACCACCGCTAACATACTTCTGGATGAGAGTATCTAGCATTACCGCTACATTCTTTTGAGGGAGTCGCCCATGTGGGTAACCCCCACCCCCGCCCCTAAACACATATGTTATAAATTTGTGTATGTTTTTTTTTAATTCGGACAGAATCCTCTTGTTGTTTTTTTTTCTATTTCTGTAATATTTTTCATAAAAGAAAGCGCCTTCCTATAGAAAACTTATCGTCGGAGATCGAAATGATACTGTCGACCAGTGATAAATGGGAGAAGGATTTTTCCAGAAAGTTTTGCTGCATAGATCAGTCCGATTTTCGCATTTGGCGTATAAATTTGCATGATAAGATTAATGGTTTAGAAATTAAGATTTACGGTGTGTTTTATTACTTACACGATTTCATCTGTGTTGTTGTGCCGATGAAAATTACAGGAACGCGATGGTGCTTGGAGTAAATGTGTGTAAATATTGCTGTTCCTGGCAACGGTAACAAGCATCAATCATATTGTTGGTACCACACATGGGGTTCTACATAGCCAAACTTGAGTGTTTCATTCTGTACACTTAGAGAACTGGTCTCATGTACCCAATTTGAAATATATTCAGTCATGGTTTCAAAAGTGACTAATTTATATTTAAACAATTCATATCGTCTCAGTGCCGAAATATGCGGCCATTTGCAAATGGAGCCGTTGACCGCAAATGTGTTTTGCATTTCGGCGGCACAGAAAGTTTCTTTTATAATATCACAATCAATAAAGGCTTGCATCCACAGAACAAACGTCCGAGTGACAGAAATGCCATGTTCTGTTACATCGGATACTATCGGCTATCTAGGTTGTACATCTAATGACCGTGAATATGCCTTATGTCTGACACAGCGTATAAATTCTTCAAGGTATGCTGTTCTTCATACGAAATCCCTGTAGACATATGTAGACATTAATTATGGTATCAACTCGTTTGATGTAAACAAGATCTGATTGTATCAAATACAAGATTGTTGATAGACATATGGTATTGTTCCGCACCACAGGAGTTGTGAGGTCGATCACAAATTCCACCATTCCATTTAAATAACCAATAAAATATTTCGAGATCGTATAGTAGCGAAAAAATGTTACTCTTAGAAAAACGGTTAAGGAATGAATATAATATAAAATAAAGCACTGCCTCAATCGGGAATCGATCCGACTTCAACTCATCCAATAAGATTTGAAAAGAACTGTCTAGACAGCATCGTTTCCGTATCATTATAAAGGTATATTCTGGAATAAAAAGAACACTACCCATATTTGTACTGAAATGCAAGACGTTGCGGTTCGGACAAGTTATGTGGACGCTTATCAGGCACAAGGAAAAAGCGTATTCTTTCAAAAAATCTAAAGTCAGACGCTCTGTGCACGTGCCGGAAGGACGCATTTTTAATACGATAGTATATATCTCATTCGGTATATCGCATGTTACCGCAGAGGGACCGATCCCCTAATATATGAGCTTTTTGTAGATATGACCTTGGCATACATAGTGTCGTTATAACGGCTCTTTTGCTTAATACCATGTACGATGTGACCTTTTTCTACATGCCTCTATCAGTAAACAAAGCCCATGTCTTTTATCACTCTAAATTGTCCAATTAGTTTATATACATGTTGTAATTAATTCAGATTTATTTAATCATTTGTATCCATATACCCCACAAGATACTTGTTATAAAAGCTTCATTACATTCAAAATAATCTTCTTTACTTTTGTAGAGCAGATTTATTTACGTTTATACTTAATTGGATTTTATTATTTTTAATTCTTATGCAAAATGCGTTCACACAGAATATAAGCTGGTGCCATTTCTGGACCAAAGAATACTGTGCTCACTTTAAAGTAACATTGTGAAACTTTTTTCTTGGAACAAATGCCAAGAATACAAATTTTTGATATATCACTACTGGTCTGGTTGGTTGGTGTCTTACTAACTTTGCTAACTTATTCTCTTCACATATCTAAATTGTACACGTAACTGCTCGTTTTGTTAATGACTTGATATATTTAAGGTGAAATAGCACTTTGCAATTTTTTTTCAACCCACATATGATTTTGATCGTGACCGTGAGCAGGGCATACGTGCAATATTAACTGAGAAGGTCGGGAAAAGTGCTAGAGTAACTAACAGGCCAAAAATAATAAACTCATTGTCATCATAATATTATTTTGACCAGTTATGAAATGAAAATGCACATTAGCAAGTGCAATTTTGCACACGTTTCAGCACTGCAGTAAGTTCACGCATACAAGTAGCATTTCATTTCTAAATTTCATATTTATTTAAACGTCCGAGCTGTCCAAATGCAGAATATGATAGTTTGTAAAATTTCATTGTACACGCTAACAATGGACTTGTATAACACAAATCTGATAAGTTATACTTGTAGCTATGAGTAGCGAACAAAAAGATGGAATTTATTTGTAAAATGTAAGCAAGTATTTTTAACATACATAGAAGTTTATTATTGCGCGTATGTGTATCAGTACTGGATGTCGCATCACACAACGCAAATGCAATAATATGAGCCATGCCACGGGAAAACCAACATAGTGGGTTTGCGACCAGCATGGATCCAGACCAGCCTGCGCATCCGCGCAGTCTGGTCAGGATCCATGCTGTTCGCTAACAGTTTCTCCAATTCCAATAGGCTTTAAAAGCGAACAGCATGGAGCCTGACCAGACTGCGCGGATGCGCAGGCTGGTCTGGATCCATGCTGGTCGCAAACCCACTATGTTGGTTTTCCCATGGCACGGCTCATATCCTTTTGCCAGTTGCTATGAAAATAAGTTCAGCAGATACATTTTGTGTTCTTTTCATTTTATAAATAGCAGTAGACATTGCTAAATTGTTCTAAAAACAACAGTTGTTTTATGGAAGACATTTTTTCATATTTATTCATTTGTTAATTCCACTTACATAACGATTATTTCAGTAAAGATGTTCTGTTTCTATAGAAAATTATTTAGAGATAGATACTTTGGTATTTCTGTCATATGCAAATAACAAACCAACAGCGAATAACCTATTGTGCATGTTTATCCATATTATTCCATTGACGCAACGTTTAATTGAATAGATTTGATGCGTTATATATTTTAACGTCACTTTTTAATGACGGGTACATTAACAAACCATTAATTATAAAAAATACTGGGTGGTAAAAGGTTTTGATTTTTTTTGATATTCTGTTAAACATAAGTTTATCTTCAAATTATAAAAAAATAGCAAAAAAATTTCGAGCCGTTTCTCCGTTATTAAGACCAAAGAAGTATAAAATATTTATAGCTCTTTGTTAAGACGAATGCGTAATTGTTTTAAAAAAATGAAAATTTGAAAATGTCGTTTTTCTTCATTTTTTCCATCTTTTTTAAATTAAAAGTGATAAAACTATCTAGCATTGTAGACCTTTACAAACCGCACATGAAGATGTAAGTTTCATTGCTGTAAGTTAAAAAACAAACAAATGAGAGAAAATAAACCGATTTTTATCGCCTTTTAAAGTAGCGCCAAAACAGACGTGCATGGTAATGTTTGCGACGTCACAACTAAAAAGTTTCACTTATAACCAAGAAAACAGTTACACATTCATGCCAGGGGCAATTTCTACTTTAATATGATATCAAAATCATATGCGGGTTGAAAAAAAATTACAAAGACTTTGTAATTTTTTTTCAAGTGTTCCAGCTAGCTATTTACAGCAGGGCGCATCGCCCGTTCCGAAATTCGTTCCGCCCTGTTGCCCCGCCAGGCACCCTGCCCGTTTTACAACCATTCATTTCTTTTTTTAGCCAAACTTCCCTTTTTTGCCTCAGTGATTATAATACACTGTTTTATTGCCCCCTTTTTATCGAGTGATACACGCCAGGGGGCATTGACATAATTAGCAAACAATTAAACAATTACCTGCTGTAATCGTGCCCGAGGCAGACCATGATATTTTAGACTGCTCCACTAGCATTAAAATCATTGAACCTTCGTGTTAAAACAGTTTGCAAATCAGTCTGAAATCATTATCATTTCGCGCCACCTGTCAAAGTGTACTTTCGTTTTCGGTAATATAGTCGTAAATACCCCTTTATACACAACTGAAACTTAAGTCCAGACAACAGACATTTATATGTAATTAATAAAAATCGATCACAATCAAGTTTAAATAGGAAAATATTTTGATTTT
Organism: Mercenaria mercenaria; assembly: GCF_021730395.1. Classification (NCBI taxonomy): domain Eukaryota; kingdom Metazoa; phylum Mollusca; class Bivalvia; order Venerida; family Veneridae; genus Mercenaria; species Mercenaria mercenaria. Next base: position 22,741,299 of record NC_069366.1, on the reverse strand, counting down.
ATCGTTTTACAAGTTTTTGAAATCGAAAGTAAGTTGTCGTCTGCTTTGTGAAATTGCCGTTTTTTCATGAAGATTTCTTTGAAATTAGTTTACTAAGATGTAATGACAGGGTACACTTTAATGTCAGATACTGTGAAATGCTGTTAAACTGTCTATGCATCATAATATTTTTTCAAAAATATTGTTTAAACTGGACATTCGACGACTTTTAGAAAAAAGTGTAACCATATCCGGATATAAAATTGTGGATACCCGGAATATGTCTATTACAAGAGCTAAACTTGCTTTTAGACTGTTGTAAGTTAAAAACTTTGCCTGATTTCATTTATTTAAGTGGAAGTTTAAACTTTATTTGCTGTATATAATATGTTTCAGGTATAAATTTATAAATATCAAGTAGCCTACAAGGAGAAGATGTGTACTGAAATTGTAACAAGTAAAATAGGCCTAAACACATAGATATTGTTATTCAGTATGTAATTACAAAGAAATGTTACAAGTTGAAAATCAATGCCAAGTAAAATACAAACAGCAGAATTTTTAGTTAATAAATAGGTGCATTAGAGATGACAGACATAGCCTATTAAATGACCATACCTAAAGTGTGCCAAAAAACATGCCTAAATTATGCCAGATTCCATGCCTAAAGTATGTTAAAATGCACTGTATGCATGGACCAGTTATATTTTTTTCCGGGGGAACACGGTCCAGGACCGACCACCACCCCAGAAGTGCCCTTTTCAGTGCCAGCACCCTGCCCTTTTTTAATCCTAGCTGGAGCACTGTTTAAGTGCTATTCCACCTTAAGTTCGATTTTTTTGTTGGATTCAACGTCATGCTTAAACAATTTAGGACATATGGCCACTTTCCAACTTCCCTTGCTGGATGAAGACCTTAGGTCCCTCTCCAAGCATTATTTTAGGCACGGAGGGCATCTTGATAGAACCACAAACGTTCTGCATGCGAGATGGACGGCTTCCTCATGTGAAAGAGTTCTACACACTGAACGAGGTTTCGAGCCCAAAGCGGTACGGGGACGTAAGTTCGTGGTTTTATTAACAGTATTGACAAGAATAAACATAAGAGTGTCACACTCGCAATAAGGCATGTACTGTATGCGTTTCGATTCTTTCAAGAATAAAAAAAAACATTACTGTATGTTGATAAGGATTATATTTTCTCCTGGACATTATAAAGCGAGAGGAAATAAATACCTTATTATATGTTGTCAATCAAAGACACATTTTACATCATTCTGTAAATCTACCTTAGCGGCCATGTTTGAACAAGCTATCCTTGTAAACCAATATGTAACCCCCATGTTTAAGTTGTCAACAGGAATAAAGTACAGGTGTCACCGGGGTGAAAATCTTGCACCAACACCGGTAATACAATATCCGGCAAATAAGACAACAAACTTTCTCCCTCACGCCATCTGACGGCTGATGATTGATTAAACCGGCAAGACAGATCAGCCGTCTCAGTCGCTTTAAGCCTTATAATATTGTGGCAGCGATAATGAATGTCAAAGAAACACGATTAAAGCCTCAAATTGTGAAAAAGAGATTTCAAGACAGAGTTTGGATGACAGTTAATGATAAAGAAAGCGAAACTATAATTGAATTGGAAGAAATAAGCTAATTTGTGTGAAAATACAGTTAACTATATTCTCAGAGAATGTTTTGTTGATAAAGTCTCGATGCATTTGTTTTTGCGCCTGTGATTTATCAAAATATGTTGTTTGAATTATGCACTGATCACTGGATCGAGTTCTTTTGAAATGTTTTGTTTATATTGACATTCAATCTGTCTTTCTTTACATAAAAATAAATAAATAAATAAATAAATAAATAAAATGCTGATATGTGTGGTATTAAATCGTAAATGTGCATTACATTGTCTATGGTTTAAGTATTTGAATTTTGTAAAACAAATTCTATCTTTGAATGTATGACATTGTATAGAATTATATAAAGTACAAATACATTTATATATTTTCAGTTGTCATTCTCATTTTCTTAACTAATATAATATGTCGCTTAAATACCAGAATGCCAGCCTTTTCTCACAACTAAGTTCATTTTACTGTATGTTCTCATTCTATAATTTGTTTCTCCTCTAACAAATGTTATATTTCCTTGAATATCTTATATAGATCTAGCAGGATGTTACATGAAATGTTACAACTCCTTTATTGGACTGTTAACGGCTGAATGAACTTGTAACCGACTTCAGACGGCTCTCATACAAAACCCTTTACCATGTTAACATACATTTTTCTGCGGCTTAATTTGTTTGCACACGTGTAATACTTGGACGTCTCGCTGGATCTTGTTCAAGGGGCTTAACTCTTCACTCGATGACCGCAAAGAGGTATCCAAATGTGCATTACAATAGCAGCGCAAATAAAGTTAATGTAAATTTTATGATCAAAAGGCGGGAGAAAATGGGGGTTATGACCTGATCTTTTGAAAGAGAATATTATAGGAATGTTACCTTAATAAAAGATAATCGCTCCCGAAAGTATCAAAGGTAATATTTCATATGCATTTTATGTGCGCCCGTAACGGGAAAAGACAACGTGATTGCGGGTGAGACAACTGAGAACTTAAAACATGCATTTTCTATGTTCTACAATTTTATTTTATTATTACGAGGATATTTCTTTGTTTATTACTACAATACATAAAAAGAACAGAGATTTTATCACCTACACATTATATGTAAAAATATTCCGCGGTCTATACTAAAATGTTACAGAAAATTCTTGGAAATGCTTAAATTCTAATTACGTGTTATGTCCTACCTACACGGTAAAATGCCATTACATGTATAATAAACTGATGCGGCGGCTTATGACTTGGATTATGCTGAGATCCAGCCTAACTGCATGTGCAATCCGTTTCCCCAAATTAGAATCTAAGAATGCCCACAAGTTTGTCCTCTAAATAAGATAAAAATGTGATATTTATTTTAACGTTGACAAAACAAATACGAGATATTTTATTTACTTAAGGAAAATTTATAACACTTGAACATTAATTTAGGTCGTGTCGGTTTATTATTCCTGGTCGAGATGACTTCTTCTAGGTGAACGAGTGGGCAGAGACTTAAAAAGTTTTTTTGTTTTTGGGGTTGGCGAACTCCACAAAATCGCAGTTCTGAAACAGTTATTTTTTCGGGACAAAAGCAGAAGATGAATTTAAGAGGTCGGTAGTTAGTTCAACGGCAAAATACAATATAAAGCAGAATAATAAGATTCGGCATAAATGCACATTTTTTACCACAGAAAACGTCAGAAGTTATTCACCTTCCATTTTTAATTTGTATTTGGAAATTGAGGATAATTTAGTGCTAGATTATTGGACAGCTCATAACAGCAGTTTTATACGGCATATCTGAAACTTATTAGAAATGAAATGCGGGGCACAATGAAATCGACTCACCGGATAGTCCAACCGCCCTAAATGTTATGAACAAAAATATCCAGCGTACATATAGTTACAGGTATTTGACAGATTCGAACTGACTTTTAATCAAATGGATTTAAGATCAACCTGATGGCAAACCTAACATTTTCATTATGTAATAATTAGTCAAATTTATATAACTGTTACAGTAAGGTTAACATTGATTTATCAACTGATTTAAGGCCTTTTTATAGAGTAAAAGTTGACTATCGGAAGTTACTGAAGAAAAATAATAAATATTGCCTTAAAAAAGTCAGAAGACTTTATCGTCGTAGTCTTATAGTCCTTTATCAACTGGCAATTGTTTTAAAACAGAAATTTAAAACACACACACACACACACACACACACACACAAACACACACAGGCGGGTGTAGATATAACTACTTCATTTTTTAAAATTCTCATAGGCAAACGAAGAACTAGGTTCATGGTTTCTCAACATTTTTTTAATATCTGAAGGATATATTTTTGTCCTTATAAATATCAAACGCTTGTGACAGACTTCACAATATCTAATCCTATTTTAATAGAAAACTCACAGACACCATGTTTTTTATTCTCAGATTATTTTCTGTAAAGCCCCTACTGACCCTTGGTCATCGAGCGGTCCTAAAAATGTTTGATGTAAGATCAGCGCCTGCAGGAAATCGAGGATTTGGGCCCCTAATTTAGATATTGGCCCATTGTGGTTACATTATAATGTCACTGTGGACCCATGATTAATATCTCCAAAAGGGGATTATTACCCTGGCGGGGTCAAGATTCTCCCAATTGGTCAGCTGCGCCGGCAAATTGAATTTCATTGAACTGAATGTTACAAGATGTTTCCTTTAGAAAATGTTGATTTGAGCAGAATTTAAATAACCAAACATCAAATGTATTCATGAGCAGTGTGTAAATAAAGAGAAGACTTACAAAAATGTGATTTTGATTTTGTAATTGCAAATTAATAGCCTTTTATATTGTAGAAAAACTGACATATGACTGTTTTCAATAAAAACGTTGATGCTGTTAATTGGAATTTAGCAAACGTTTGAAACCTAAAATATTGCAAAGGTGCAAAGGTTTTCACAAATCGGTCAGAGGTTTTGAAATTCAAAATGAAATGCGCTGTTATGTGGAAAGCTCTAATTGAAAAGAAGATCAGAGCTTGAAATTACTGTTTCTGATATTAAAAATGTCAGACTTTTTCAAATTCAAATGTTTCTTTTCCTATATTATATGTAAGAGTCGCCACTTGCGTCATTAAAATTTCTCAACAATTCATTGATGTTATGTTGTTGTTGTTGTTGTTGTTACTATATGTGTATGTTTTCATACATTATTTTGCACTAACTGTAGATATTTTAGCAATTCGTACATGGTTAAAGGCGATTAACTGCTTTACTAACATCCTTTACTTTAGTGACACAAAAATCTGATTTTTGTGACAGTTTCTAAAAAAAGGTGGTGAGAAAAATAATATAAAATGATGAAAATAAGTAACAAACTCATTCTTTTACTTCATATAGATACTAAATAGTATTTTAACGTGTTTGGTCGATGATTTCTTTTTCAGTGTCATAGTAGGTGATATTTGTATATATAAGATACATTTTTTGCACTGGTGTGTATTTGAAACCTGTATGCTATAGATCATTTATTTGTTCATTCATGACTTTATATATTAATACAGAATTTTTTGCCCGGTAGAATTTATTATCCCTCTGAAGGCAATATATAATGTTCAATTAATTTATTTACCGAACCTGTTTGTCTGTCAAGTCACAAATAATGTACACGTTATATCTAAAGATCTTTTTCCTATTTCTGATTAATTACTGTAAAGAAACCATTTGTCAGGTTCTCGTATTGAACGTTCATTAAAGAAATGTTTTTATTTGTTTTAAGCAATTGTCATAATCGTGTTTAGATGTTCCTATCATTTGGTTGACAGCTAGCGTAATATACTGCCTGTCCACGGTATTGTAGAACAATATATCAAAGACAATTAACAAGTAATGACCCCACAATTGATCTGTATAGCTTTTTGCACGTTCTCTTAACGAACCTAATTAAGAAAATATACTGTTCTTAATGCATTTTTTCCTAATGCATTAGCTGTTAGTTAAAGAGCAAATACTCACTGCTTCATTCGTTTGAAAAATATTGAAGAATTTCTGTTTTCAATAAAGCCTTTGAAAATAACATTTCTTAAGACTATTTTGCTCGCTAAAGGGTGAAGGAAATTCAGTTTTGCCGATCGTTTATCTTTTTTATTTTTTTGGCTTTGATCAACAACGGAAGTCATCTTTGGACATTGTATAACATATATCATAATTTCAGTGTTGTGTGTTTTTTCTAAAGGTCATTTTCATTAGAAAAAGGTTATCTATGAGACATAGCCGTGAGTCAGTGTAGGATCATTCATTCTTGTTGTTCATTTTTGTAAATTATACATTCGATGACTTCCTCATTGCAAAGGAAATGAGCTAAGGTTTTGTGTATGGCTTTTTGCCGTGTGAATTCCTTGTCCATTGTGATCAAATAAAAATCCGTATTCATTCATAAACCGTCAGTTTGATGAACTTGTGGTTGATATCACTATCAGTAAGGTGCTTGAAAATATTACTTATACTAAATGAATAACTTTATAATAAATGGTACAGGAACTGTTTTTTTTTACCTATACATGTTCTTATTATAAATTTCCATATATAGTCTGTGAAACTGTAAATGTATATTGTGGTCATCATTTATGATGATGAGCCGTAAATGCTTAAGTCGAAATAAAGTTTCTGTTCTGTAAAACAGGCACATAGGTAAATAGATAAATAAATAAATAAATAAAGTAAAGGTCCATAATGCCTTTGTTTAAAATGTGGCTGCCACATGTTTTGTAACGCACATAATATTCATTATTTTCTTGTTAAGTCCTATTTTCATTACATTGTAATTGTTTTGTCTAATATTTGACATATTTTGAATATCTAATTAACATATGAGAAAGTCTTAAACATCAAAGACATTTTTACACTAGCTAAGAGTTGGAAATAACACATAATACCGAAATTTCATTGATTAGATGATAATTGCACTCTAATTTGTAGAAGAGTTTCCCCTAAATTCTTTTTTTCTACCTTCTCAGATACATGATAAGGAAATCTTACGAAATAAGATATGTACATACATCAAATTTCACGTGCATACTGACTGTAAACATGCACATGTATACGTTATGTGTGGCCTCTTATCTCGATCCCACTCATCAAATTCAATTGAACACTTCACCTTGTCATGACCGTAACCCTTAAAGCAGACTCTATCACCAGTCTGTCTGCGCCTAGATCCTCGGAACAGCAGTATAGATTACATCTTTGAAAATACATATTTGAACTTACACTGAAACAAATAAATATCATTGTTCCAATAGTTAAATTAATACCGACTGGTGGTAAAACTTCTTTTATGATTTATCCGCAATATCTGAAACTTGCAGAATGAGACTGACTGTATAATAGTGTAGCACAAAGTCTCTTTTTCTGTTTAGAAAAGTAACCTCAAATTGACAAAATAATACTAAAGAATCACTGAAAAACGCATTTATTAAGAAACCTATTTTTCATGTTTTGCACCATAGAATGAATCGTAGTTTTAAGTCTATGATATGGTAAAACTGCTTCTGTATTCCACTGTCTGTTAGCTGACAGAAACCTATTCTGGACAGAAAACTATTCATTTCAATTCCGACAATATCTTTGTTTGAGACAATTCATATTTGTAACATTTGAAATATCATATCTGGCCTGCGTGTTTACTTCTTGTTTAACACTTGTAAAACAGCGTAAACATACAAATGTTCCACTGGGTATGATTATCGTAATTTCTCGTAGAACATGCTCATAACTCAAAACAACAAGTGTACCAAGATAGCCGAGAAGCTCCGGATAGATACGGTCAAATGATACAAAATTACCGTCCAATTATCTCAACTAGATGTTCCATGTATTGACTTAGCATCCCACTCCACTAATTAAAACTGAGAGATTAATATCGCTAGTTCTAATTATCACCAATCATAGATTCATGTCTACGATAAGTTATTCAGTATCCTCGAATTGCTGAAAGGCTGTGGCTTATCAGAGAGGTAGGCGAACAGAAGGCGGCCGTGTTTGAAGTTACCGATGACCGACGTTCGTACACTGCCCGAGATTTACGTGCTGATTAAACAGTGATAAATACCGACATGAGTTCTGTATTTCTCTGCTCACTAGTGTCCTTATTCAAACCCAAACTTTCTTAAATGTCTTTTATTCTTGCAAATTGCCTTTTATGATGTTTTATATGCGAATGGATGCGTCCTGTGTGATGCTTACAACGTATCATAGGTGAAAAAGATTAAAGCAGAAATATCAGTTTGATTGCAACCTCTAGTTGTACGGCCTTTGCAGACAAAGATGTTTCTAAAACGGACAGCTGTCTCTCATTTTTGTCGTCAAATGGTATGTAATAAAAAGTGTAAAAGTAATATCATATTGTTGTCAGAATAACTAAATGAGCCGTGCCATGAGAAAACCAATATAATGGCTTTGCGACCAGCATGGATCCAGACCAGCCTGCGCATCCGCGCAGTCTGGTCAGGATCCATGCTGTTCGCTAACAGTTTCTCCAATTCCAATAGGCTTTAAAAAAGAACAGCATGGAGACTGACCAGACTGCGCGGATGCGCAGGCTGGTCTGGATCCATGCTGGTCGCAAACCCACTATGCTGGTTTTCTCATGGCACGGCTCATATACAATTGAGCAAAGAAATTGGCCATTTAGAGCCTTTATCAATTATTCAGGATTCTGTATAAAATGTAAAATATCTGAGGCGCGCTTCAAATGTTTTATTCGAAGTTCAATCTTTAATACGGGTTTTAACTCCCTTTTCTTAAGATTTTACATATTTCAGAAGTTTATCTTAAACACAGTAGTTTTTCTTTTAAAATAATGGTATAGATTTTACATAATTTAGTAGTTATTAGTAATGCAATACTGTCTTACTTAATTATTTGTTTTATAAGAGTGCATTCAGGCTGTGCTAATCAGTTCATTTTAGGCCTGGTCTAAAATGATAAAAGTCTTAAGACGTTTCTTAATATGGCAATAGTCTTCTTTTTTTTTTCAACTCAGTGTTTTAATGTACTGTACTTTTTATGGCAGTTTTTAACCAGGAAACCAATGGTAGGATTAACACAGCTTGCCTGACTTTTAATAATGTAAGATCACTGATCTTATAGTGTTGCAACGTGGGACGGGGTTTTGAGGTGTGTTGCCATGGGGTTATGCTTCTGTTGATGGAAGGGCATAGCAAAAACAGTTGCTGTGCGCTTTCATCGATAGTCGCTGGACTGTTTGGTCGGGTGTCATTGGGGGTTGCTTGACGTTGCAACGTATTAAGATACTCTGCCAGTGCTATTGTTGTATAGTTAAAATGTGATATGATATTTGTATAGTCTCTTATAATTCATTTATATGAACGGCCATTTACATGTAGTTTTACTGTTTTTTTATATGTATATTTACGTAAATGTAAATGGAAGAGACTCGAATAAACTAATAAACTCAAATTCAGTATTTGAACAGAAAGTTCACAAGTCCTAGCACCTCTTATAATACTTAAACAAACCCATTTAAGATAAAAACTAGTATTTGAAAACATCTTGCTCTTAGGTTTAACCCTGGTCCTAAGTATGCTTCGTGAAAACCCTAGACCAGTCTCACTTCTTGCGCAGCTCTGTCAGGCTATCAACTATTATGTACTAGACGGTGTAATCTTGTTTTCCTCTGTTTCCAGTTTTGCCGTACAAATCCCGTACAAGCTGGTTACCAGCCACATATTCTTATGACGCTCGTTTCTCTGCAGCAGCCGTTTGGAGGATTTGTGTCCTTAATCCGCAACTTAATCTTTCTTAGACTGAAAGAACAGTATAATACAACACGTTTTCTTAATCCATCAATGCGCTAACATAGCTGATTACATTGATATTCCGCCAGATTATTTGGTTAATTACAACACTTGGTCCATGTTTGATGACAGCAATAAAATTTTATTGTTTATTCCTGGATTTCAGACAATCGTTGCGCCAGGGAGAGAGCTAATTTTGTTGACAAGAACTGCGATGTTGACAAAATGATTTTTGTTTTGTTTATTTTATATGGAATTAAGTTTGGTAGTTTACAACAAGCATTAAGCTGACCGGAGTGAGTAAAACATATTGCAACTTCAGTTTGGTGATGGGTTTAATATGTCATATATCCGGGTGCATACCAAACAGAAGAAATGTACGCATGCGCAATTTGTTGTTTTTTTTATCTGAAGACGATATTCTTTAGAAAAAAAAATGAAAAAATAATGAAAATCAAATGGGGGAAAGCTTATCATTTTAGTGATCATCGTTTGATTATTACGATGAACCAGACCATCATTAAAACGGCCGACAGCATCATAGCAATCCACATCCTCCTCCTCCTCCTCGTCATCATCAAGTCATCACCGTCATCATTAATTTTCGTCTTTTACTTTTCTTTATCATAACCATCATCATTGTCATCGTCATCGTCGTCGAAATTGACGAGATCCTGTTCATGAATGACAGTACTTTTCATTTTCGGAATGATGATGATGGTGTTGATAATGACTGAAACGATTATGATGATCAAAGAGATGACGATTAAAAATACTTCTAGGTGGTGATAACAAAGAGGATTATAATGTTGTTGTTATTGTTGTTGATGATGATGTTGATGATGATGATGATGATGATGATGATGATGATGATGAGACAGATGGTTATGATAAATGCGATGACGGTGATAATGATAATACTTATGATGATGATGCATAACACTCTTGACGGTCTTGAAGTCGATGAAGAAGAAGAAGTTGTTGTTGATGGTGGTGGTGATGATGATGATGATGATGATGGTGGTGGTGGTGACGATGATGACTTCGACAATGAACTAAATGAGTTCCATTCTACAGACATAGTACTAGAGATCAATCAATGACACAAATAATAATCCTTCACTGCATTAACCTGTACACCGGTATGACACCAGTTAATAGGAAGGACGAAGTAACTGTATGGTTAAAAACTTAGTGATAAGTCATTTCATTGTAATTTCAAATTTCATGGTAAATGCTAAAGAGTTGTTTTCTTGTTGTTTTTTTTTATATATAAGATGTGTGATATGGTAGAAATAACATTAAATTTCAGCTTAAATATTGGATCTGAATTTATTGTATTAGACTTACTGTAAAGCATTTTCTGATGTCATACAATACTCATGTATTTGACAACTTTTTCGCATCAAGATAAGTTCTTCCCGCAATAATCCAGATATAATTGGGGATTAAATATTGATCAATGACTTGATGTGTAGAACTATCTGCAAGAGGGAATACATGGAAATTAAATAAAAAGTTTAATAAATTCTTAAACAACATTCTTCAAAATGATCAGATCAACACTTATGTATTATCTTTCGTCTTAAATGTTATGTTTAAACAACCAAAGTTACTTTTTTTAATTGCTTTTCATAATTTAAAATTTTACTTACTATGTCTACATTCAACTATCTTATGCACGCTTGCAACAGATTTGTCACATTTTACCCCAATTTTCATGACTGTAAAGTGCATTCTTGGGATACTTGGGCTACGAATCCAAGTTAATGCCGATGATATGGGTGAATACCTTCTTCTAACGAAAGGCATGCCAACTTTTACCCATGTAGTAGTTGCGACAGCGTGTCGGAGAAAGAGAGTAATGACACATACATCAAAGTAATAACACCGTTATATATTTCTAATGTGTGCGGGGAGGGAGGGGAAATGACAATATTTTGTTAACAAATGAATAACGCATCAAACTACAAAGTCTTTTTAATGAAATACATTGTGTCACTGACTGAACGTCTGCAACTGTATAAGACATTTTTTTTATTAAAAAGGGACATGAAACATTGGGAGAAATTTAAAATATAATTTAAACTTGTTTCTAGAAGTTACTTCAAAGAAGCTGACAGCCATCACAGTATCTAAAGTGGCAAACTTTTTTCTCAATTTTCTTTTTTTCTCTTATTCTAAATAAGACCGGAAATTCCTACATGGTATTCAGAATCCCCATACTGACTTCAGTATCTCTTTCATCCAAACTGCCTGTAGAAAACTCTTTTTGCCTGTTTCGAGGCGGTGTGAGAGACAATTCTAGATTTGATAAGGCTCTTGTCCATGTAACGATCTCCGGTCAGTTTACAAGAGCTGGCATTTCGACAGTTCATTATTGCCAAACGGTAATTCCATTACCGTGCCATTCTGATTAAAACGTCTGATAACACAGTTTCATTAATTTCTGATGATTGTTTCGAAAATTAAATGAAAATGCAGACGACAGTTTTTCTGTCTACTTTCCGATGAGATTTATTTCAGATATTAGATATTCTCTTTTTCTAAGTGAACTTGCAATGTATCCTGAAGTGTTGATACAATGATATGAAGCTAATTGTTAATACAATGGGTTCAAAAGGCGCTTTTCACGATATGTATTGAAGCTTGATCTATTATGTGTTCGTTTACAAGGAGTAGCTTCCGTATTTACATTAAACATGTGTGGCCGAGGCGCATTTACAGTTCATATGTGTGGCCGAGGCGCATTTACATTTCATATATGTAGTAGAGGTAAATTTACATTTCACATGTGTGGTCGATGTGCATTTACATTTCACATGTGTAGTCGAGCTGCATTAAAATTTCACATGTGTGGTCGAGGTTCATTCACATTTCACATGTGTGATCGAAGTACAGTCTAGCTGCTTTAAAATTTCACATGTGTGGCCGAGGTGCATGTTCATTTCACACATATGGTCGAGGTTCTTTCTAATTTCACGTTGAGGTGCATTTACATTTTACATGTGTGCTCGAGCTGCATTAAAATTTCACGTATGTGGTCGAGGTGCATTTACATTTCACATGTGTTGTTGAGGTGCATTTACATTTTACATGTGTGGTCGACCTGCATTAAAATTTCACATATGTGGTCAAGGCGCATTAAAATTCAACATAATTGGTCGATGTGCATTTACATTCCACATGTGTTGTTGAGGTGTATTTACATTTTACATGTGTGATCAAGCTGCATTAAAATTCCACATGTGTGGTCGAGGTGCATTTACATTTCACATGTGTTGTTCAGGTGAATTTACATTTTACATGTGTGATTGAGCTGCATTAAAATTTCACATATGTGGTCAATGTGCATTAAAATTCCACATATGTGGTCGATGTGCATTTACGTTCCACATGTGTTGTCGAGGTGCATTTACATTTTACATGTGTGGTCGAGCTGCATTAAATTTCACATATGTGGTCGATGTGCATTAAAATTTCACATGTGTGGTCGATGTGCATTTACATTCCACATGTGGTGTCGAGGTGTATTTACATTTTATATGTGTGGTCGAGGTGTATTAAAATTACACATATGTAGTCGAGGTGTATTAAAATTACACATATGTGGTCGAGATGCATTAAAATTTCACATGTGTGGTCGATGTGCATTTACATTCCACATGTGGGGTCGAAGTGCATTCACATTCCTCATGTGTGGTCGACCTGCATTAAAATTTCACATGTGTGATCGAGTTGCATTACAATTCCACATTTGTGGTCGAGCTGCATTAAAATTTCACATGTGTGGTCAAGCTGCACTAAAATTTCACATGTGTAGTCAAACTGCATTAAAATTACACATGTATGGTCGAGCTGCGCATTTACATTTCATATGTGTGATCGAGGGGCATTAACATTTCACATATGTGGTCAAGGTGCATTAAAATTTTACATGTGTGGTCGAGGTGCATTAACATTTTACATATGTGGTCAAGGTGCATTAAAATTTTACATGTGTGGTCGAGGTGCATTAACATTTTACATATGTGGTCAAGGTGCATTAAATTTTACATGTGTGGTCGAGCTGCATTAAAATTTAACATATGTGGTCGAGGTGTATTTACATTTAACATGTACGGTCGAAGTGCTTTCACGTTTCACTGCATTAAAATTACACATGTATGGTCGAGCTGCGCATTTACATTTCACATGTGTGATCGAATTGCATTACAATTCCACATTTGTGGTCGAGCTACATTAAAATTTCACATGTGTGGTCGAGCTGCATTAAAATTTCACATGTGTAGTCGAGGTACATTTACATTTCACATATATGATCGGAGCAATTGCATTTCATACGTATGGTCGAGATGCATTTTCATTTCATATGTGTGGTCAATGTACATTTACATTTCATATGTGTGGTCGAGGTGCATTTATTTTACATGTGTGGTTTAAGTGCATTTACATTTAACAATGTGTGATCTATGTGCGTTTACATTTCACATGTGTGGCCAATGTGCATTCAAATTTCACATGTGTGATCGAGATGCAATCAAATTTTACATGTGTAGTCAAGGCGCATTTTAAATTTCACATGTGTAGTCAAGGTGCATTTTAATTTCACATGTGAAGTCAATGTGCATTTACGTTTCTCATGTGTGGTCGAGGTGCATAAACATTCCACATGTGTAGTGGAATTGCATTTAAATTTTAACATGAATAGTTGAGGTGCATTTACATTTCACACGTGTGGTCGAGGTGCATTTACATTTCACATGTGTGATCAACTTGAATTTAAATTTCACATGTGTTGTCAATGTGCATTTAAATTTACATGTGTGATCAAGGTGCATTTAAATTTCACATGTGTGATCAAGGTGCATTTAAATTTCAAATGTGTGATCAAGGTGCATTTTAATTTCAGATTTGTGATCAAGGTGCATTTACATTTCACATGTGTGATCAAGGTGCATTTTAATTTCAGATTTGTGATCAAGGTGCATTTACATGTCACATGTGAGATCAAGGTGCATTTAAATTTCACAAATATGGTCAAGGTGCATTTAAATTTCACATTTTTGATCAACTTGCATTTAAATTTCACATGTGTGGTCAATATGTATTTAAATGTTACATCTGTAGTGAAACTGCATTCATTTAAATTTTACGTGAGTAGGTGAGGTGCATTTAAATTTCACATGTGTGGCCGAGGTGCATTTACATTTCACATGTGAAGTCAATGTGCATTTAATTTACATATGTTTGATCAAGGGGAATTTAAATTTCTCATGTGTAGTGGAACTGCATTCATTTAAATGTGCAATTAAATTTCACATGTGTTGTCAATGTACATTTGAATTGCACATGTTTGATCAAGGGGCATTTAAATTTCAGATATGCGGTCAATATGCATTCAAATTTCACATGTGTAGTGGAATTGCATTTAAATTTTACGTGTGTAGTGAGGTACATTCACATTTCACATGTGTAGCCCAGGTGCTGGAAATATTGCGGCATAGGTGTCCCATCTGTGCCACTTGATTGTTCAACTTACTCAAACCTTAGGTCAAACCTTGTAACTCTAGGTAACGTTTTTCTTTCTTAAGGAAGGCGGTCACTATAATAGTTATTGTCTTTTAGTGAGGTCGATAAATCGTCATATTGACCCAACCATAAAGGCAACAATTGTTTTTATATTAAATCCAACAACTGGAATATTAATTGTGGATAGGGTTGCAAACATTTGCAGCGGTTGGAATTTTTCTTATGTTATGTTCTTAGATTATGTACTACTATATCAGAGTCTAAATGACAAATGTTTGTAACGACTAGGACAATATTTTCTAACCAATGAAAACCTTAAAAATATTGCAGTTTAAGGTCAAATTATGCCAAAGCTATTGCTTTTTTGTTGTTGTTGAAATGACCTTGCATTTCAGTTTTAACTTCAGCTACTGAGTGAGGTAATTTAAATTTCTAATTATAGACTAGGTTATGATGTACTAAAATCATGATAAATCAGAATACTTCAATAAAGTAATACGTTAATACCATTCATAAGTTGAAACTTTAACTTAAACTTTTGAGTTTAACGCCGATTCCTTCACTTTTTTTAGATAAGGGTTGTCCTCTTATTATTATTATTGAAATGTGAGTCTCTTGTTTATGTTATGTACATACTGAGAGAATTTAATAATAAACTTAAACTTGAAGTGCAGATGGATGTGTTTACTTTGCGAACCCTTTTTCCATTTTAAGATACCTACATTATCTGAAGGCAAAATGTAACAGTTCTGTTCTTTTGTATTTAAAGATTTTTTTAAAAAAAAAATGGAACGCTCGTAGATGATGAATCTAACACTGCTATATAATTAATATCGAATACATTTGTTTTCTATATCTGCTCCAGACAATCGTTTTCAATTATCCGTTTAAGAAAGTGTTCCACTATATAAGATTTTGTAGGAAACTTTGATCTTAAACACGCAGTGATAAAAGCATAAAAAATCCGCAACAAAAACACAACAAAGTAGAGATATTTTAAACTGAACATAGATACGGCCCTTAACCACATCAATGGCGTAGGAGCTGGGGCGGCAGGGGCGGCACCCGCCGCCCCAATATTTCGAGGAGCAGCGAAATGCCGAACTCGTAAATTTTTGAAAAGGCTAGAAAATATGAGAAAAACTGAAAATAAATACAGCGGTCTTTCATTTATCATGAAGTGCATAATCTTGTCATATCGCTGACACCTTGCTAGATCACCTTGGTGACAGGGTATTGTACAAAATCGATAATCCGCAACGACCAAGGTCGCTGTATTATAGGCAATACATTAATTAATGAAAGTTAATCGTATTTAATTGCTTACTGCCAAACTTGCAATTAATGTTGTGTCTCAAATTCTGCCGACAAAGGAAAGTATCTTAAGTAAAACACAAACGCAAATCGGGATCTTTAGATGTCTTTACATAAAATATATTAAATTCAATATTTTTGACACTTAAAAAAAGGCGCCAATCATAATGATTAAATTCCAACGCATAAAATGTAGAAAAATCCTCATAGATTTTACAAATCTAGTTAAATTAACAAGTATTACAGCTTCTACATAAAAATATAAAAGGCCAATCAGCCTCGCAAATTTGCATTTCCAAATCGATCATTTGGTAAAAAGAACCCTGAACTCCGTTCATTCAACCCTCAATAGTTCAAAGAAAACAGTGAATTGCGTTTTACCTTTATTATGCCATTTAATGACTAAAATGCTATAAGGATTAGATTACCCCTTTAAGTCAGGGTCTTGTGCTCGATCCCCTACATAGACATTACTGGTTTTACCCTGGCAAGACATTGTCCGTATCTAACATCGTACCGCCATTACAGTGTTTAAACATAGGGGGTAAACTGTAAATAATGGTGAAAACTCGAAAAAAAAACCGAGTATGTTCAACAGATACTGAGCAGTCCATGAAGTCGCCAGATTGCACCATTTACGCTAGCTATATGCAAAATTTTCATGGGGCCGCCCCGGACCCCGTTCATAGGAGGGGGACACCCCCTCCCAAACCCACCCCCTTTGCCGCCCCAATGCTCAAATCGTCCCTACGCCCCTGCACATAATTATTATTGCAGGCTAAGAACTTTTCAAAAAAATTGCGTTGCTCGTACGCTGAATATAGGTTAACAAGACATTGCTTTGATAGAATATACAACTTCAGCGCAAAAGAATAATGTGTTGTCTTATATTATTATTACATATTTAGAAAAAAAAGTTGTTTTTACGAGATTTGAGGAGTTTTTTCTCCCGTAAAAAGATAAAATCTAAGTTCAGCAATAAATAATTTATGTTCTGTTCTCTACATATCAATTCTAAAACATAAATAAAATTTTAACTGTAGAACTAAAAATCTTGTTGGCAACGGCAGCATATCAAACTCCTTGTTATTGCATACTTCCGTGCATTATTTTGTTCTCCGAATCAAGAGGTAATTAATTTATACTAGTTTGCCTTTATCTATATTTGAGTTTAACACGAACGTTTTCTTATTTTTACAAAATTTCTCAATGTTTTCTGTAACTTATTCCGTCGTTAGTTTAAGCATTTTATGAAATTTATCTCTCACAAATATTAAGAATTTCCATTTCATCGCTCTCCAGTGAATAAAACCATGATATTACAGTCAAAGCGTAGTTATTAGATAATTACTGAAATTGAAAGTCGTTTAAAATGCCATGATAAATTCAGTGTCAGACGATCCCACGGGACACTGGGGTCGAGTATATGCAAATGGACCGAAATGAAGAACACAAGAATCTCATCATGTTTTCATTAAGAAATTTTGGCTGACGGATGAATTTTTTCTTTGATAACGGCCGACTGTGACAGAAGTTTGTATCTGCCTGAATTTAAAGCTCATTATTTTTATATCTTATTCGATACTGCAAATAAAAATTCAAGACAAGTACAGTTTGCAATACAAAAGGAATGTACCTGGCTTGAAACGAGATTTGTTGAACTGCAAAAGGCTTACTGCATGATATTTTTTTAATTTGTCATGCCTATTCAATTTTTATATATGCATTGATTACCTTATTTATTTATTTATTTATTTATTTATTTATTTATTTATTGATGAACTGTGTAACATCTAGGATAAAAACGGCTTTACTAATCACTCCATTTTTGAAGGGCATGCGCAAATTGTATGAGATATTTCCTAACACGTTTGCGATATTCCACTGAATTGCTCTTCTAGTTATCACATTTAGAGTCATTTAGGTCGTTTGTTTTGAAAAAAAAAGATGCTGTTACCTTAAATTCCAACTTTATTTTCGTACACCAACCTAAGGAATGTGGGTCTATCTAAGTTTTATCATTGGGTAAACAACGGGCACGCCACAGGGCTTAATTGGCTTAATAACGAACAGTAAAAACACTGCCATATCACACGTCATCTACAATCATATATGATAGCAAGATAATGTCCCTTGACTATTATCAAAAACTGACTAGATTTACAAAATAAACAAGAGAAAAAAGATCGTTTTGAACAAAAGTTTGAGAAAAAAATCAGCAAAATTGTAAATTTTAGGCAACAAGCAATCGACAAGAATCGGTGCATGCGGTTGGTATATTATTTGTCTGCAAAAGTTCTATTTTTGAGTAATAACAAAAAGAAAATAAAGAAACACAAACATTGTAATTTGGTGCCTGCACGACGTTTTCAGACTTATTTTTCGTTGCAAATTGCACATTATCAATCAGAATCTATAGCATGGGGCTTTCAAACACAGAAAAATATGTATATATGCAGAAACGTCATTACGTTAATTATATTAACAAAATGTTTCAATTAAACTTTTTTTAGCCAAATGAATTAATCAACTCAAATCGGTCACGAACCAAATTCCCCCTCCCCCCTCCCCCAGCTCAATTTGACCGAAGTGTTGGCCTTTTTTTCAAATCATGTCATAATTTTCTTTTTATTCCGTTTAGAATCGATAATTTTCATCTTAACAATTATACTCGTATGTTATTGTTTTTGTTTTTTTTATTATTTCTGTTCATCTTTGTCGAATTTCAAAGTTTTTGATCAACAAAATCAAAGGAGGGATTTTGTCTGCTTTGTTCTGATTGAGCTGAGGAATTGGGGATGGGGTGGGGTGGTTTGAGGGATGAGGGATGGGAGTTTGTCCTACATTCAACTCAAATGTTCACTGAAACCGTGATGCATCACTTTATTATATTAAATTCTAAATGACGCTTTACATAAATATTTGATTTTCAGCTACATTACTCAACATTACATGTAAGCAGTTTTGCAGACACATGTATCTAAGTTGGTACCTAATGCATTTTATGCTGATAGACTATGGTCTATGAATCAGGCAATTAAGTTTACACGGTTGGTATATTTTGTTGACCAATTGTCTCCTGTTCAGGTACAGTAATGTGTATTTTATTTGACCTTGCACTGTTAACAAATGATCTTGGTGTTGTACGCGTATCATTATTCAATTAACTGGACATTATTACGTCCTGTCAGCTAATTATTCATCGAAAAACTGTCAAAAAAGTGTTGAATTTGCTGAAAGCCAATTAAATCAGAAACCTGACCAATAGCCTGTCCAGACAAATTGATATTGTCAAGATAAGATTTTTTCCCAGTCAACAAGAAAAATTTTAATGTGCTATCTGAAAACCCTGAGTCAAATAATGTCTGCATGCAACAAAGACACAAAGACAGCAATAGGGACTCAGAACTGTTCAATGATTAAAACAGAAGACAAATGCAATAAAATCAAAACAAAGTTTTTGAAATAACAAACTGAGTGAAATTGGACGAGTGTAAAGAACAGGGAAACCTTAAGGGCCAAATTAATTCGTGCCGATGCAAATGGTGTATGATGTAATGTAAAAAATATATACGTCTGAGAAATTTAAGCGCAACTTGAACAAGATTTTTAACCAACAACAAATCCTTCTAAAAATGTAAACTTCAAAAATATTGCTGTATGATTTTATACCATCTATATTTTTCCTCGACTTAAACTAAGCTTTTTATTTGGAGGTACATTTTGATGTTATTTTTTGCTTTAGTCTGTAAACCACATTTGACATTACCTTGATAATTTATTTACAAGTAAACAAAATGTCTTCAAAACTCACGTCTTGTCTGTGTAACCACATTGTGGGAAAATAAGATGTAATACTGATGCAACATTAGTCTCAACACCTTTCGTTGATTCTTTTGCCGCCATATTGACCATCTGTCTCGAATGTCTCCGACAACATCCGACATATTCCGGATGACAAATGACAAACATAATGCGCAATAACATGCGCATTGCCGAAAGTGTGAAAATGATGTGTGTTGTCACTGTTGTGGCGGTTTTCATCATAGAGAAATCATATTTCCGTGTCGCCATGAGTCTGTATCGTATTGTCCCGTATATTTTGCGATGTCATCTTCAGAAACAGCCACTCAAACTTCATGTAACATGTTTGCCTGAGGTAATTTGTCTCCTACCCACTCCAAAAATTATATAGTCTCATGCCGATCTAACATATATATTTAAAGACGTAGGATTTTTTGACATCCTCTGTCGTGATTGAGAAGTTTTAACAAGAAAAGGCATTAACCGGACAGATAAACAACCTGGAGACATTTTCAGAAAGTCTGCTATTTAGCGGTGACAATATTTTTATATACGTTTAACAAAATTTAGAAAATGTTATGTCTGGAGTGAATCTTTAAAATTAGGATTCCATATAACGATATTCACTAAACGTAATACGGACAAAATCCCATCCCCACTCCTTACACACAAAAACACGCTTAAAGATAAGATTGATTAGCCAAGCAAATAAGAATGTTTCTGTAAGCCTTCATAAAGACTACGTGTCTATACAGAACATATATATCCTAATTTTTGCACCCTATATCTGCAAAGTTAAAAAAAGTTCATTCGGACTTGGTTCCTCTTGTACATGTTAGTAGCAAAGATCAGCAACTCGACAATGTTTCTTTAAATAATGTTTTTACCAATGTCAGTTTGTTTACTTGCATAACCGGCCAACATGACGGCGTTCCCACGGTCAAGGTTGTTCTGTCAAGGACTATCACTTTAATACATTTTCTACATAACCCAACTTACCATTTATCATATATTACACTTCTACAAGTCCGCACGACTTTTTGCAGTCTCAGAAGCCATATGCTTAAAACATTTTTGAAGAGTAAGAGAAACAAAGAGTTTGCATTTCAAATACAATGTGACACTAACGAATACGGACCAAGACATTACTTAAACAAACACTTTTACTTCTGGGAAAACATATAGCTTGAAATAAATATATTTCCGGCATTTTGAAATGACCATAGATCCGAGGACGGCTTTTCCTACCTTTAATATGGCCAGCTGGATTGTGGTCAATATTTCAGGACTGATCGTTTACACTTATTTAAATTTATAAAGATCAAATGTTTGTTTGACGGTCTTTGATTTTTCTAACGTTGCTGTCTGACCACGATAGAACAGTTTAGCAAAGTTTATTAGTTTATATGTGTTTCATCAATATACATATACAAATAATACATTGTAAAAGGACACAAGATATTTACAATACAAATAATACATTGTAAAAGGACACAAGATATTTACAATACCCTTTAAACCACATAAAACAATGTTTACATTCATTCATTTTAGAATTATGACCTATTTTGAAATTTTATTAAAACATATTCAACAAATATTTAGTTACAGTTAGAGTAAAATTCTAAAGTTTTAGGGAAAGAACTAAAACCTTAGTTAGTTAGACCAGCTCTCTACAAAATATATAGCATAAAACACCGAACATTTATACACATAAAAAAAGAGAGTTTAATTTCGTACACTGTAAGGCAGAAACATAATACCCAGTTTAGACTAGTCATCTTACGATGCCGAGGACATATTAAATAGGAATATAAGAACGGTGTTATCACGCATAATAATGACAAAAACTCGTTTTGAAAACGATATGTATAAATTCAGCATAAATTTAAGTTTGTATAATATTTAAATAGGTTTCAAAATAGTAAAATTGCAAACACTTTTTAATACGCATTTAACATTTTTTTTCTCCATTTCTACCGAGATATGTGAAATATTTTTAAGGTCACTGGAATAAATGCTATCAACTTAAACTAACACAAGTGGTGGCAAAAATGTGACCATTCAGTTAATTACCGGCGATGAATGACCACATAACTGACCATATGGAATTATAACGACATGATAACGATTGTCACTCAAATCGTACAGTCTTGCGCGGTCATCTTGGGCCGCGGTGCGTCCGTGAAGGAGATCACGTCGTGAAATTAACTACCATAAAATGGCAAATCTTTCTTCGTTAATTGATTGTTTGACAGATACCGAAATTAAACTATCAATGAAAACATTGGGAGACTTTTAGTGACCCCGGGGTATTGGAAAATTAAATATTTACAAATAAAGTGACGGTAAATTGTTTAAAGGCGATATCATTGAGTGTTCAGTCTTCAATCTTTATTCAGTGAAACTGTACTAAAAACAAAAACGATATAATTATAAAATGTGAAACATTTAAACGCTTAAAACGTGTCCAATATAAATACATCGGTGATTTAAAGTGTTTGGTAAGGTGCTACTTCAGTCACTGGCGGGGCGGGTAAGGGTGGGACGATATCCACGATAATGGCGTATAAGGTAAATTGCTCACAAGATAAACGATGCCGCTCGTTTTTTTTATACATTACCTGAAATGTGCCAGGAACTGATCTCGTGTAGGAATCCTCATTCAAAATCAAATATAAATCCAACCAAAATTCAACGTTGAAGTTCAACGTTGTTTCAACGTTGATGCAACGTTGCTGTGCCTGCTGGGATACGAATTAGTTTGTACTTTTATGGTAGAAATTAATTGGAGAATAGTATTACTGTTACCTTATCATCGTTACTAATATGTAAGTTGTAAACCACTCATAATATGTGAAAATAGTCAAAGTTCCATGCAAGTGCAGGTGACATAGTATTCTCTCTTAAATGGAAGTGTGTATGCTAATTTTCATGCAAAAATGCTGAAAGTCAGATATTCAGAAAGTGTGTATGCTAATTTTCTTGCAAAAATGCCGAATGTCAGATATTCAGATATAGCGGACAGATGGAAACTTTATGCACTGTATAAAATATTTGAACAGCGTGTTTCAGAAACACACATATATACTATACATGTACATGTATGCTACAGAAAAGAAAATTATCTAATGCATGTAAATTCAATCTAATTTATACAGTTGTTGTCTAAGGAAAAGACAACAACATATAGAATGCTTAAGTAATCGACATTTTTTTTTTGCCTTCTGTCTTCCTTATATGTGTAACTTCCGCCTATCATCTCACCGCTTTCAAGTTTTAAATGCACGGTTCCAAAAAATGAAAATGGTATATTCTTATAAATAAACATGCAGAACAATGTTTTCAGATGCGAGTGCGCTTACCAAAACCAAACAAAACGTACTACTATTTAAAGGCGACTCTGGAAACTATATACTGAAGTGCCATCCCTTTATTATGGTGGCTGATTTCTGCCATCTCGTTCTGGCGTGTTGGCGCGTTTGCAGGGCGCCAGAACGCCAGGACGCCAGGACGACAATTATACGCGCCAAGACGACAAACAAGGCATTTGTCGTTCTGGCGGGGGCGCCAACACGCTAAACTGGGAAGTTGTCGTCCTGGCGTTCTGGCGTCTTAGCGCGTTTGCAGGGCGCCAAGACGCCAACACGCCAGGACGACAATTATACGCGCCAAGACGACAAATTCCATATTTGTCGTTTTGGCGCGTTCATTTGTCGTCTTGGCGTGTTGGCGCGTTGGCGTTTGCAGGGCGCCAAGACGCCAATACGCCAGGACGACAATAATATGCGCCAAGACGACAAAATCCATATTTGTCGTTTTGGCGCGTTCATTTGTCGTCTTGGCGTGTTGGCGCGTTGGCGGGGGCGCCAAGACGCCAAGACGCCAAGACGACAAATGAACGCGCCAAGACGACAAAATCCATATTTGTCGTTTTGGCGCGTTCATTTGTCGTCTTGGCGTGTAAGCGCGCTGGCGGGGGCGGGGGCGCCAAGACGCCAACACGCCAAGACGACAAATGAACGCGCCAAAACGACAAATATGGATTTTGTCGTCTTGGCGCGTATAAGTGTCGTCCTGGCGTGTTGGCGTCTTGGCGCCCTGCAAACGACAACGCGCCAACACGCCAAGACGACAAATGAACGCGCCAAAACGACAAATATGGATTTTGTCGTCTTGGCGCGTATAAGTGTCGTCCTGGCGTGTTGGCGTCTTGGCGCTCTGCAAACGCGCCAACACGCCAGAACGAGATGGCAGAAATCAGCCACCATACTTTATACCACGAACTAAACAATATTGTTTACACGTTTTGAAACATCAGTTATTTTCACACGTTTCGGATACTCAGAGCTATACGGTAACACGCTACCCTGGATCAGTTAATTATAACAAGGTTATGCAAAAATATTCTTAAGTTTGCAGACGCTGGATTTGTAAAATCGCATGTCACAAAGAGATGCCTTTCACAAAGCAGTTAGCTTAATTAATAATTCATTAACACTTTGATATCAAGTGAGCCTTATTATTTTAGGATACCGTTCCAGTACAAAAACAGCAAATCACAACATCCCGTTCTTTTGCCATTCCTTATCACTTATTAGCTAATATAGCATCATCATTTGTTTACCATAAAGCGCGAAATGGGATATATATTTGAAATAAAAATAAACAAAAAACCAATTTATAATGCTCATGTACAAACTATCAAACAACGCTTACATACAGCTGCACGCAGGTGTAATTCGAAATAATATTGACTTAAAAGACCAAAAAGTCACACGTTCTCACTTTTCGAGGCAGAAAAAGGCATGGATATTTTTAATACGCACGCATTACACTGTTTACTTTGCGTAGCGATTTATTTGCTGATCAGTTAACTCGGAATTAGGTTGCTTTATTTACACATTTGATATGATCGGAAGTCTGAAAATCCCTGTTTCTGTTTTCTCAAATTACATCATAACGATTTAATACGAGAGCAATAACATTGATTGATACAAGACATTAGAAATTAATTACAAAGTAAACACTTGAAAAAGAGCAAACAGTAGCGGCAATTTCATTCAGTAATAATGCGTTTGCAATTAAAACAGTTCTCTCTACTAGAGGATTCACAAAGGCGATCATCATTTTGATATGAAAATAATTTCAGAAAAGCGATTGAAATAACTCTTGTTGATTTCATTTGAATTTTAATTGATGAATGTTCTATAAAGAAAAAAATGGATGTCATTAGGGTAGAGACCACCAATTGTTTTCCCATAGACTTACATTATAACATTATGGCGTGTACGGCCTTCCATACATCGAAACATGTATATCTTACTACATATTTTTCAAGAACTATCTTAGTTCTACCAAAATATCGGACGAAAAACATATGAATAGTGATACTTTATTTAAGTAATTTTCGTGTGAATGAGATGACCCTCTGTTTACATCGTTGGCATGGCGGGAGAAATTCGTTTGATAAAACTTTTTTTCAATACACATAAAATGTAGCAAATTTTGTAAAAATGTATAATAAAATACTGTAAATGCAGTGAAAAAATATCAATTTTGAAAAAATAATCACTTCCTGGGTTTGTTTACATGACTGACCAATCAGAACGCACAGACGTTACCTTATTCCCAGGTATACACTTACCTCATTCCCAGTAAGTTCCCTGTACTTTTTTGAATTGGTGGTCTCTGACCATTACTGATTATCAAAGAATATCGTTGTCGTCTTCAGTGCCTTCCATTTAACAGTGAATAACCTGAATCAAAAGCCTTCACTGAAGTCGTCATTGGAATGGTATATTTTTTTATTAATCCATTGACCAACAATGGGAAAGAGAGGTGCTCATACATGATCTGTTCATAAAGTGAGTAATTCTAAGACTGATATATCAATAGTCTGTACGAAACAGATTTGTTACCTGCATAATACAATTAGCTATAGCGAACCTTTATATAAAACTGCCGACAAGACAGTTCCATCTTTCTCCAGCCTTGGTTATAAGTCAGAAACTTCCATCTTCGTCCAGTCGTGGCTATAAAGATTGGAGACGCCCGCCGCTGTCCGTCTTCATCCAGGCATGACAATGAAGATTTCAGGCGCCCGGCAAGTTCCATTTTCACCCATTAATGGCTATAAGGTTTGTAGACGTCCGGTAAGTTTCATCTTCACTCATTAATGTCTATGAGGACCGAAGCCGCCCGACAAGCTCCACGGCTACGAGGCAGAAATTCCCGACAAGCTTCATCTTCGTCCAGTCATTGATTTGAATGGAGTCGCCTAAACCAAGTCATGGCTACGAGGATTGAAGACGGCTCATAACTTCATGTTATTACTAGAAATATTATAATTCGAAATAGGTACTAGTATGCCAAAAGGAAAATCTGGGAAAACTTACTATGTCTTCCAATAATAGAAAATACACAAAACACAACAAGAAAAGAAGAAAACATGTAACATAATTTACTTTAACATAGGAATTAGGGTATTTTTTAAACGTCCGTTTTTACGTCTACATAAACCTATCATCATTCAACCAGCTTTACCTTTACCTTACCTTTTTTTAAAACAGAGAGTAGAGTTCATACGAATGGACAAAATAAGTCTATATCCCCTCCGTTTGAGGGGCAAAACGACAGCGATACTTCGTGTACATCATACTTAAATTAATTTATATTTATCTTTCAATTACACCAATTAAGCATAAAAAGATATATGCAAAATTACATTTAAAGTAAACAAAAAGTATATCGAGTCATATATTAGGTTTTCTCTTGAAGACATTTAAATGCGAGACATATTAAATGGACTAGAAAGTTTGCACACAGGCTATAACATTACAGACCATCAAGTGACCTTATAGATTTCCATAAGGACATTTAAATATGTAAAAATATTTGTAACTTCGAGGAGCTGAAGATGTCTACCGTTTGCTATATTTATAAAATACACGTGTCGCTTTGTTAACTTAAATAAGTAAAAATCGTGAAGTAGCTACTTGGACATTAGAGGTAATGTAGACAAATAAATTGTATGAATATAAATCTAATTCCAAAACACAACACTTATCGCCAACCTTACTAAACAATTATTACAACAAAATCATTGTAACCTCTTAGCATAATTACAAAATGAAATATTTCATTAAATAAGTAATTATTTGTTTAATACAATATTTAAAATAACAATCTTTAAATAATATATATTTATACAAATTCTCACCCAAAGTACTGTTTTTAAAAATCTAGTTTTTCAAAACTTATCCATAGTGGTAAATATTATTATTACTAAAGAAATTTAAGAACTTTTTTTTTCACCGAAAACATACACAATTCGCATTAGATAACAACGCGGTTCACTACGAACTTGTTTTGGTTACATCATAATAATTGTTAACACTTTATCGAACAATCATTTGTGGATAAAATCAATTACATCAGGAGTCTTAAATTACATGTTTTTTATATCCATATTGACCACAAATCAGAAAAAGTATAGACAATAATAATAAATATTGTATAGTTTACGCATCTTTCATGCCTCTGAAATACCTTTCTCCGTAAAAATTATAGGAAAGCTTGTATTTGCTTAAATAATTTTAACACGAAAACAAAATATCATTATTGTCTAAGGAATCAAAGAGGAAATATGCCGTAGCATGGATGCATTCATGTCTTTGATGCCTTTGATGCAGTTGATTTTTTATGTCACCATCGCCGGCACTTGTGCAGTATGGACCTCTAACATGTCTATATCTAATTAATTTGAACACATAAGATTAAATAAAAAGATTCAACTGTTTGCTAATCTTGACAGAAATGTAAAATATATTAATATCATCATCGAACAAACTTTCTAATTTGAAAAGAGAGAAGCTTTTAATTTTCTCATTATTTCAACGCTCTCGATGCCATTTTTATACAGCAGTAACACAACACCATATGAATATATAATAAAGATTCTATAATCCCCACACATTGGCAGTGCAGAACGCGTATAAACAAAATCGTCTGATTTTAATCAACCGTGCATAAATACATTATCCAAAACAATGAAAATGACCAAGAATATTTTTTCGTAAAAAGTCTGATGTATGGATAACCTTGTGTAATTAATTTCGGATAAGTGATTGACAGTCTTGCGGATTAAGCCGAGGAACAATACTAGAGTATTGTTGTGACGGCCTCCCTTGAGCATCGAGCAGGATTACAAGACTGTTTCGGCATAAGAGGCAATATCATAGACAAGATTGTTGAATTATCTCTCCCATTGTCTCCATCAAGCCCACTTAGCATCGCTTCCGCGTCTTTTAGACATTTGATCTTGTTTTCAAACTAAGCCCGTCTTTATTATGCGAAATGGCAAACTAATGCTATTGACTTTGCATACAAAATATAACTAAAAAGCATTTAATGTAATTAAATAAAGCCCTCTTTTGACATCAATTGAAAAGGCAATCCAGCTCTTAACTATTATGAGTTTTACAGTGGTATTGAAGCAGCCTCCGCTCCGCAGTTATTATATTTTACCAAAACCTAGAAATCTGAAAAATCCTTGCTGAAAACGAACGCCCAGAGGCGGAGTTTGCTCATTATTTCTATCTTCGCGGCGCGTACGTGATAGAAGCCACTTGATGTAAGCCAATCGGAAAATAGGTTGTTTAAACATGGGCCAATCGTGTTGTCGCTTGTAGTTTACTTGTATGAAGTAGTGAAACATGGGCTATAGCGTGAACAACGTTGTAAAAATCAAAACGGGCGATATGTTAATCTCTTCAGCACAAACATGAAACTATGATAAGATATATAGTTCATACGGATAGCTGGTATAACCGATAGATATAACCATGTACTCTGATCTGGTCAACTATTGACATCTCAACGCTCATTTAAAAACATCTATGCCGTTTGATTTATTGCGTATTTTATTATTTTGACGGATAAACTTCTTTATTACATGGACATTTTATGACAATTTAATTGAAACGATGATTTATTAATGAACTAAATAGTGCACGAATATTTCGATCAAGTGACAACAACTTTGAAGGAATTAACCTTGAAAAATTTATACTTAGTTATCACAGATTCGAACTTGATCATATATTCTGTTATGATCGGCGGATTCCCGTGTGGCACCATATGTCATTACAACCAGGGTTCAATACGTCACCACCATTGCCAAATTCGGTAAGTGAAACTGTAAACTTCATTTCATGATCTCTTATCCACTAATATGACACGTTCTGAGTGTCGCGTATGAAAACCTGTAAACAAATGGAACCGACATTTAGAAATATTACAGTAATTTACATGTCTTATGAGGTGTATATTTTGCATAAACGAGGTACATATTATGTATACATTAATATAAACATGGACTAGAAATGTATAAACATAAATAAACATGTGCTGTATTTCAGGTTGTAAGATTACATATCATTTTAACAAAATATTACAAATAAAACGTAAAAGTTTGAACGTTGAAAAAGTAAAAAAAGAACTTGGTTCGGTTGCTAATATGTTGGCTGACATGAAATTGAAATCTATACAAAGAATATGGAACAATGTACCAACATACTATGTAGTGTCACAGCAAAATCTTATCATAACTTAGAAAAAGAGACACACATTGATTGACGACTTCATAATAATTTGTTTCTCATGAAACAATAGCTATTCTAGACATATGTAATAGGATGTAGGTAATTTGTTTAAAGAATAAAGCTGTCATACTTTTTCTTATGATACAGTTTGAAAGTTAACATTTCTCTCAGCATAGAGAAAATCTATAAATGTACACGGTCAAATTATATAATAATACTTCCATGAATTACAAAAATAGTAATTGAAACATGAAATTTATTTTAAGTTTTATTAAAGAACTTACAAATGTTATGTACAGAATATCAAAACGGATCAGAAATACCATGAACTATCTTACCTACGACAGTCAAACTATAAATGGAACAAATTATACAAAAAGTTTATATAATATCATTTTAATCATATTTTACATTCCTGGTAACAATCTGGTTATATTCATAAGATTCATTAAAGTCATTTAAAATGAAATTCACGTTGGTTACTAGACAACAAATCGAAGTACATCATTACTTGTCTACCAGTTATGATATATAAAAGTAGAATTTTACAAAAAAAGCAACCTAAAATTACAAACCGCTGACGATATAAGATAGATTAATTGTAGAAAAATTAAAGATAGATAACACTGTACATCCACCCACTCACTTCGTAATTTAGTCCATCATTATTTAATTATCTATTTATACATGTCATATATAGGTCCATACATTCAATATCTGTGTGCCGTAAAATCGGGACAAGCCGCTCTGAAATTGAATTTCAGACTCTGTTAACTTCATTTTCGTTTACTTTGACAAGAGGCTTAAGACTCGTTTAGGTCACAAGCCAGTAAAAACCTCAACATTCATACAGCATTTCTCTTTCAATTCAACCAGAAATATGAATTTCTTTCGTATGCCTTTAGATTTCGTTTCCATTTGCATTCAATTTAACTATTTAAATTTTTGTACATATTACAAAATTGAATATTAAAGTCCAATGTCTGATGCCATTATTCTAAAGTGATAATGTCTGTTATGAAACTGTTTGCCACCACAATATAATTTTGCTTTTTAGCTGCTGTGGTTTTATTGTTTGTAAATTTTAGCTCACAATGATTTTCTCCCTGGGTGTTCGGCGATCCCTGCGTAAAAGAATATCTAGTTCGTAACTCAGTTTCATAGCTGACATTTTAATGCTTATCCAATTAAGATGTGATCTAATATTTTCAAGTGCCTGAGACTTTCATCCATCTCTATTGACTTGTGTGTTGTAGTAGTTGCAGCGTGCTTTGGTTTGTTGAGCTATTCCTTTAGGAGTGAGATAAGAAGTTGATCATCGTCTGTATAAATAATCTATCCTTTATTAAAATTGCCATGGCCTTATCTGCACTTAAAACTGCAAAGGCAAATATATGAATAAAATCAAACAACATCAACGTTTAAGGTCTAGAAACTTATAACTTTATAATGCCATATTTTGTTTTCGTTCCATACGTCTTAATATTAATAATATTATTCTTGTACAGATTGCAATGAAGCTTTGCTTGAAGTCACTGTTAAGCAGCTACAACTATTTACAGATATCTCAATGAAAATGTTTTAAATAGTAAACATTTGCTATAAACAAAGTTATGGCGAACTTGACATTTTCCGTTCTTAAGTCCTCGCCTGAAAGTCAGAATACGGTCTCTGATTCCTGCTTTGTAGTAAAACCAGTATCCGACCTAATCGTTGAAATTATGAAATTTTATAGCGCGATATTTTGTTTTCTTTCTAACCATGGAAATAATTGACTACACTACCAGTAGTAAAAAAAGTATCTAGTGAAGTGTCTGTAAACATATTTTGTTCTTTTGCAATACAAACGCCAACTATTTCTACAGTTACATCTTTGTCTCGATTAGACATGTATTTTATAATTGGTCCATTGTTTATTTTACCGTTTCATTCAGAAGGCAATTTCTGTCAGGAGAACGGGATGTGTCACCTTGTGACGGCCGCCAGCACATGCACGCTTCCAGCAGAGAATGAAATCTCTTTGCTTATATTTCCTTAATGATAACATCAATTTCAGATTTCATGATTAATTCTAGAGCTGTTTTCTCAGGAGGTCAAAGAGTATGTAATTCCTGTTTTACAACGAAAAATTACATTCGCGGCTTGCAAAATGTACATTAAATTTTGTGTTCCGCTTAATTTTATGATGGCAATGCTTTCTTTCTTGTAATATTTCTTTCTAGGGGAAGGGGTAGATGGTATTCCATATGTTAAGCTAACATTAAAGGTACGATTTTTTTACTGTAGAATTAACTTGTAATACATCGACGAGTCTTGCAGTACACAAATCGTTTATTTATTATTACCGTTATTTTGTGCTTAATAGATGAAATAAATTCAAATAATAGAGGACAGAATTAAATAAATAACTGATTATTAACAAAACTATTAAATGGTTCTAGAAAAGCTTTATAAAATGTCTAAGAATAACCAATATACCGAGGCACAATCTCAAATTCAACCTCCCGATCAACATTAGAAGGATGGTCTAAGAACATGGCCACTTTCAATCCTCTCCAGCTGATCTTATAAAATTGTCACAGACTACGTTGTTAATGAAAATATCATCGGGTGACAATTTTGACAACGACAATGCCGAGAAATTCCATCCAGCTAGCTACATACTTCGACAACAGTTACAAATTTGGTTGTTCAATCCTGTTATTTGTTTATTTTTTAATCTCACGATCATTTTTCCAGGTCAGACTAGGGTTACCATTGACCAGATCAAGCTTTGCAACAAAACGCAAATTTATCTCTCTATTTCATGGCTGATGTGAACCACATGTTGAAGGTGCCAATAAAATACAAACTAAATCCCAGTGTGCCTGTCAATCAAACGCATGTCATAATTTGTGAGGATTTATGAGAGTCGAAAGTGGTTGATACTGGCTGTAGATATATCAGAGGAAATTTCTTCTTCGAAAAATATATACTATATCAACAAGCAGTATCAAATGAATTCATCTGATCCCAAAACGATGTTAAAGTATTCAGCACCCCTATATTTAATCCTCTGCTTAACATGGTTATTTGCACTTAACTTGAATTTAGATTTCCACAAGTTCAAGTGGTCTGCAAAAATGTATCATACATTTGCAAGTCCTTAAACCAGAGATGAAGTTACAATCTAATGTAGGTAATACAGAGCCCGTATTCTTAAGAAGGACAAATGTTGAATTTAAGAATGACAAATCTTGAATTTGACATTATTAATTTCTACCAAGGAAATTTTGTTGAACAATTTGCAGATTTAAAATGCACGTTCATGCAGAGTTTCTAATGCTAATTCATTAATGATAGAGCAAAATGAAAATTTAGCGCTTTAAAGTCTTAAGTCTAAATTACAGACGAATACGGACCCAGCCCGTACACTGAGGTTTTGTGCGAGTAATGCGGTTTAGCTTTACCATTATAGTCCATGTCGTAAACTAACCAAAATCAGTAAATCAACATCGGAGCTGTTTGGACCAGATGAGACCAGTCTGTATCTAACATTGACGACGGACGGGAAATGATGTTGTTTTGTTGAACAATAACCAGCCAATTACAATTAACCAGAGAAAAAAGTTAAAAGTCCTAAAATGAGTCGAATGGCATTATTTTATAAATACCTACCCATTGTAGCGACCTTCTGACGACAGATCATCTCGCAATTACTGAAACATGTATTAAAATACAATTTTAAAGTCGCAGACCGTTAAAAATATTACTTTTTTTCAGACGACCGACGATATAAATAACATCCGACGTATACATGTACATTTGTGCAGCTGAGCTGTATGAGAGAACTGGTATAAAACTTCTTGCATTATCTTGAAATATCTAAAATAAATAGCAGAAATCAGTATGAATGTTTTACTGAAATAAAAAAAAAACGGTATTCAAATATGAATCAAAAATATATCAAAGAGGAAATATAAAAGCCACAACAATGCACACTAATAAAAAGAGCTTCAGATCGTTATTATGCACAGAAATAGCTACGTCCTACTTATTTCATAAAAAAGCATTCTTTCGCGAATGGACGTCGTTAAATTTCGGACAGGGGAATAAAAGGATATGTAAAATCTGACTTACATGAAAGTTCCGCCGTTGCCGCCGATTGTATGAATTAAAACCGCGCCAAGTTGCCCCTTGGCTATGAGCGTCCAGTGGACTGTCATGGATAAAAAAACTTGAGTCATATTTTTTCTTTCGTTTCTTGGTTGACAGCCTATCATGACTTAATTTGTTCAGATGTATGAGCGTATGAATTATGACCAAGCGATACGCGAACGTTTTAGTATTTCAAACGACCACGTAAACGGTGTACCGTCATTTCTTCGACAAGCGTGAATGTTGCTAGAACGTCTTACTCGATTAGATGTATAAATGAACAGTGTTACTATGAAGAGTATGTTTGTGAAAATAACTTGCAATTAAAAAAAGGATTAATTAATATATTGATTAGTTAAACTCAACATCTGTTTATTCTTCAATCAAAATGATAACTATGGAAAATAATTTTCAAACAGATTATTTGGATCAATCGGACCCGAACGTGAGTGATTTTCATTTTTGCATCAGAAAAAAATCAAACGCAGCAATATGTCTCATATCAGATGTTTGTTTGAGCAAATTTTTTTGCTTGTTTAACAAACAGAATGTATCACTGTTATGCATTATGAAAGTGTATTGGTGACATTAATAACTTTTAATAAAATAATGTAAAAGCATCTTGATAATTAAATTCGTTTGATTCACTTATGAAGACTTTGTTGCGAACATTGCAGATGTGGTATCTAGAAATTACTATGACTGATCTCTATATAAGCAAAATGATACTAACGTCATAAAAGAATAAATCAACATATATACATTTATCAGCATCTAAACAATTAAATTTTACATTGTCTCTTCAACTTCACGTGTAATATATGAGTTTGCAAACAATGCTTTTCATCTGAATTTTATCCGTCTTCGTTTTTTTTGTTAGTTTGTGTAAAAAAATAAAATAAAAAGTTATTTGTAAAAGAGATAAGCAAATTTATTTCAATATTTTTATTGAAATACGTTACTTCACGGTGCTAGTACTTCTTGTCTCTGAAACGATATATTATATACCATACATATAAGCGACTGTGTACTTTTTAAGGATAACATAGTTTTTGCAACAGATATGAAACTTTGATAGATATCTTCTACATAAAATTCTTTTGATTGATTACAAAGACGCTGGCATATTTTGAGCTATATTATAATGATAAATTTGATTCAGTAACGTTCTCAAATAAACCTGTCATTGAAATAGATATTGACATCAGCCTGTATACATATCAGTTGTATAAATCAGAAGGAGCATTTTCATTTGGATTTTATATCAATATTGAATCCACGATGCAGTCGTATTGCTTTTCCATGTGCTGCAAAAGTACATAGAACTTGATCATTTTCACAGATGTAGACTTCGAAATGTGCTGTTTGTATTACACAATGGTTATTGTTATATTAGTATTCGTAATTTGAAGCCACTCATGACAAATTGTATTTATATTCAATACAATACTTAAATGATAATAATGTCCATCTTTTACTAAAATATTTTATCTTTAGATATTTACTTCAAATATAGACAATCCTCACCATGTATGTCTAACTTTACTAAATATTTAAATTTACTGTTTATGTAGAGCTATATTCATAATTAAATGACATGCGGTAACAGTCGATTGTTAAATGAGCCGTGCCATGAGAAAACCAACGTAGTGGGTATGCGACCAGCATGGATCCAGACCAGCCTGCGCATCCGCGCAGTCTGGTCAGGATTCATGCTGTTCGCTAACAGTTTCTCCAATTCCAATAGGCTTTAAAAGCGAACAGCATGGAGCCTGACCAGACTGCGCGAATGCGCAGGCTGGTCTGGATCCATGCTGGTCGCACACCCACTATGTTGGTTTTCTCATGGCACGGCTCAAATAAAATTCCAGTCTTTTAGTGGTAGTACATATTGATGCTGTATTTAGCTATACATTTAATAAGTATGTACTGTTTCAAACCTAATAATGCACAATACAATACATCATTATTTTTTAATACTACATATAAACTTTGTAATTTATTGCTTACATAAACTATTTATAGTAAGAAGTCATATTTCAAAAAATCAAAAAGAAAAAAGTCATTGATAGCATTCATTTTATATATAACTATGATAGAGACAGGACATTGAATCTTAAATTTGCATGTAAAATGATGTTTCCTGACAAGATCATTTATTTTTATTTTATTTTATTTGGGTTTTACGGCACACCAATACAGTATAGGTTATATGGCGCCAAACAGGACTACAAATTTTGGTTTCACATCTCATTTACATCGAAAAAAAACATGTGGTATGTAATCAAAATTTGCATACCTGTTGGAATCACCGAGTTACTGCAAAACCAAGTGTTACGACCCTATTAGTCGCCTCTTACGATCATGCAAGGGTAAGGCAGTGGTTCCAATTCTTTTCATACACAGATCGTCCCAGAACCACATGGGAAGATCAGTTACAGTTTGTGATAATTTTCCTTTGATGTCTTATGTAACAATTTTTAAACGGATTTATTTATGACATTTCAAATTGATTTTTGTATGTTTTATCATAAATATGTCAGACAGCAAAATTCACTGTAAATAAATTAATAAATTTTATTTTTTGCATAATAGTATTAATGTCTTAGATGAAAGACTAACTTTTTAATAATACCAGTGAAAGATTCTTGAAATGTAACATAGATGAAACATTTATTGAAATTGTAAAAACTAAAACATTCACTTAAAATTTTCAAACTTTCGTGAACAGAAAAATGCACCGTCATAATTATATCTGAGAAATGTGTCCCACAAAACCTAGGAAGTAATGGCAAGAAATTATTATTCTAACTCAGAAAAAACCCACCATATTTTGCGCAATTACCCAACGAACTCCCAATATTCAAGAAATCGGGACCGAGGTTACAAACAGAGATCAATATCTTAATATTCTAGTGGAATTTCAAAAGTATTTCTTCTGCAAATTTATGACAAATATATATTCAGCACAGATAGAATAAAGTTGCATCAAATGAAATGTAATTGTTTAGACAGTCTAGTAAAAACAAAGTTGGGTCTTAGTGATATTAAAATTAATGCTATAAATCTTGAATAATATTTACATAAATTGTCTTGCTACATTCGTCTAACAATCCCATGTAAGTTGAATTACAGAAACATTTAAAACACTATTTCATACCTACTTGTATCATTTATTCTTACTTTGTATACAACATTTATTGAAACAAAACACATAAGCAATACAGTTACAGTTATATACTAGTAAACAGTCAAGAATACCAATGAAGACGTATTAATTTTTTTTTCTGTAGAATTCAACGATTCCTTGTACAGACAATCAATAAAAACAATCTGACATGTATATATAATCATATATTTCATATATTTCATCTTCAAAAACTAGCATATAATGTACAGAATTCAACAACATCAGTTTATATCAAATAGTAGTATATCTATAAGCAATTAT
Source organism: Mercenaria mercenaria (assembly GCF_021730395.1). Classification (NCBI taxonomy): domain Eukaryota; kingdom Metazoa; phylum Mollusca; class Bivalvia; order Venerida; family Veneridae; genus Mercenaria; species Mercenaria mercenaria. The sequence goes on along the minus strand of NC_069366.1, from coordinate 22,704,055 downwards.
ACATGCCATTGATTAGAATGCTTACTACAGTATCGAGTGGGTGCGGGTGGAGATTATTCGCATCATTACACTAAATATTGAGTCAGCATCACCAGCCGTCAATCAATTAAGCAACACTTCAGACTGTGATAATATAGGGGCAAGTGGCATTTTCCTTTAAAATATAAGGAGCCGCTGTCAAAACCCCGTCACTGCTAAAAGACCGACATTCTTGGTGTAACACTTGGATGCAATAAAATAATAAATAGATGCCATACCGTAAAATAAAAAATATTTTTGTTTTCAAATTCTTCAGTCATATTAGTATGGTATTGTTAAAATTAATAATTGCTTTATTTTTCGGAAAATTAGAGTAAAATTATTTTACTTATTAATTTGATTTTTGTGATGTTACGATTGTCGTTGCAAAGCCACGGACATAGCTGCTTAACAACTTGATTTATGTTTATTTTACGACACAAATTTGAAATGTATATTTTGTATTTTTCATTGATATTTCTATGGCATTTGGAATAAAAATTATTTTGACCTAATCACTTCACCGGTAGCTCTTGAATAATTCGGCATTTCTTGTTTATTCTTCCTAAGCACAACTAAATAAATAAATAAATAAATAACATAAAGTGACCAAAATGTGGCTTTGGCAATGAATTCTCATCGAAATAGTCTGCAGAGCCTACTAAACAAAAAGAAATATCACAAATGTCGCTCCCTCTTATGAAGAACTCGTAAAAATGATCTCAAAATACATAGATCTATCTCCTAAAAATCTTTTTATGTAACATGCGAAAACAGGAATCGAAACAACCGATCTGTCATATGGGCGGATTGAATATAAATTGCACATATTAAGCCAATAAAAGTCATTGTATACATCCATGTCGGTAAATCTTACTATAATGTTTTATAGCTTTGGTTGAATCAACTTTGCTGTCGTTGAAGGGTACCTAAACATGTAAATGTTTGCTGACAATTGTTCAAAACAGTTCAAAGCTGTAGAAACTGTAGATGTTTTAGATTCTTCAAGTGCAAAACCTTAATCATTGGAGTGAGTTTCTCGGGTATCAAATACTCAAGGTGTAAACCAACTCCATCATGTTCGGACCTGGCACAGAACCCAGCATGATAAGATAAAGGGTACTATTTTTGCATGTTATCAGCAACAGCAATCGTGCAACTGCGCTCAGTTTTGCCTCTTTACACTGGTTCTTTTGGATCACTGAAATGATTTCCGTAAAACAAAAACGACATTGCTGCATGTTTGATGTTGTCTCGGAACACCGAAAACCACTGGAATCTAAATCATTTGTCTGAAATATCTAACACATTTCAATGATGCAATGCAAAATGGTGTAAAATGGTGCTATCTGCATTGTATTATATTGTAAATTACTGTATTTTGTTGTTCTAACGTTATTGCTTGACGTCTATGTCTTGCAATCTACCTATAAAGGTACTTTGTACATGCTGACTTTGAACAGCAATGGGTCTTCAAACAGACATTTGCTTGCTTTTGTTTGGTAACTGATCGCATATCAATAGTTATGGTATAACTTTTAGATAAATGTACAAATGAACCAAATATATCGTCATTTTAGAATCTCTTTCTTGCAGTTGCTTGCGTTAGGAGTCAGCCAGCTTGCATTCGCCACTTAAAATTCCCACTTAATGTACAGACTGACCAAAGACAATTGTAACTGGTCCTCCAGATTGTAAGTTAACTTTGGTATAAAACTGACACTATTCAGGTTTTCAAGATAGAAAAAAAATGTCATTAATATTTTAATACATATCAGTTATTGTATTAATATTAAAATGAAATTCGAAACAAAAAACATTTCACCTTTTAACAGAAAATAATTTTAGTTATTTAAAGATGCCATGAAAAAGCTTTTTAAAAACTTAAACAGTATTCTTAAGCGCAAAATGAACAATAAATCTATGCTTTAATATAATATGATCAGGAATTGGAGAGGCGGTATACAACATCTTGTAAATATGAGTATATAAATACTTTCTTAATAAAAATGTATGTACAGTTTAGGAGAACACTAACGACTATTTCTGTGACAGATTTGCCTGTTAACACACTGTGAGTGCCTGCATAAAAAGAAAAGAGTGCAGTGGCTATACAAGTAAATGAAACATGTTCAATGTTAATTTTAAAAAAAAAGATAAGAATAAAACTGTGAAAAATAATTTCCGATTCCACTTAATATAACACTTACTAGAATTTGGTGGTTTGCCGGTCAGAAGTCATAACTATTGGCCGTCGGTCCTTTATTTCGAATTTTGACCAGCAAAACAGTCAATAAGTATATACTATTTGCTAAGTTATGTCATTATTATTCGGATGCTCAGATGTAAGTTTATACCTAATCATACAGAAAAAAAACTAAAAAAAAAAATGTTCACTCATCAGTAATACAGAATATGTACCGTATAATTCAAATGTCTTTTTTAGAGAAATATAGACAAGATACGATGACTAGATATTCAAACATATTAACCAGACGTTGAAAATTCTAGATAATATTTTATCTGCATACAAGAGCAGTTGTGCTCCTTGGCCTGAAACAGCATTTTGAACCTGTAATAATTAAAATGATAATCTGACGTGTTTGCAAAAATGACGAATGTTTTTGTGGCGCCTGGTTTCATAAACCTGACAAATAGTAAAGGAAGTAGCTGTTACTCTAAAATTCATTATTTACCTATGTTTATTTCTCTCTCCACAGCTTCTGATGACATCAACCCCTGTTCCTCCAGTGCCACCTCCGCCTCCTGCAGCGCCATCTGGATCACTGACTTCTCTTACATCGTCTCTTAACACTTCTTGTTGCGAAAATGGTCGGCCAATAATAACTGATCCTCATACTGGACAGAGTGTGTGCTCGTGCCAGTACGGTTCGGGGTTACTAAGCGCTTACAGCCGGGTTCCAGGATTAGGAGAAAGCATGTACACTTCACCACACTACCCAACACAAAGTTATATGCCGTTGAATACAGATTCATCGGCCTTCTATTCCCCTTTGGTGAGTATTTTGGTTCATTCTATTCCATGATATTATAAAGTAATACACTGTGAAAAATCCATGCAATATTGGACTCTGTTTCAAACTTTCACATGCAACCTTGTCAGACAACCTAAAATTCAGGTCACACATGAATTGATGTGAAATAAATCTCAAATGTTCAAGCCCTACGATATATGTTCAGAGCAAATTGAATGCAACCTCATTTTGGTCAAGTAAAGTCTTTGTGAAAGCAAGTGGGCAAGACAAACTTTACAGCTTGCTCTACAGTTTATCAACCTTTACACTGCTATATTTATAAAATGGACTGGCCCATCATTCAATTTGGGCAGTACCAGTTATTATTCGAAGGGGGTTTCACTAAAAATTCACTAACTGAATAGCGAACAGTGCAGAACATGATCTTGATATGCACTGGTCGCAAAGGCAGAAACATTTGCCACCAGAAGGCTAAGGGTTATGGAGTCGAAGACATTGCAGCCACAGACTCCAACTCAAGCTCGCACTCCTTTTAAAATTTCGGGAAAAGTTTTGTTTTCAGAGTACTTCAAAGAATATTTAGAGATGTAGATCATTAAGACACCGTATCGAGAAACTGCAGTATTTGTAATATCTGGTGATTTAAACATTTTACTTGATCAGTTTATAAGAAACGTAGGCGTTGTGAAACAAAATACCTGCCAAATATTTTCTACAAATGATTCATACCTAATAGGTCCCTAGTATGTCTTAAATCAATTTAATCAAACAAATCCAAACCTGATTTTTATTCGTTTTTCAAATGTCATCTTGTGTCTCGATGTCACCGGCAGTTTATTTAACATTGATACATATTTTCAACCTCTAGTGGTATCCAAAGTGAGGGTTATACGCATTATAACTGCATTAACTGCGCCTAAGTGCATTCTACTATTTACAAAAACCAAACGGGAGTTTGTTAAAACTGCTGTCTGTAAATTTCAAATAAACCATCAGTATGTGCACGACACAGAACACTCGAGCGGATGAAGTTATTTGTTTTAACATTAAAGGTACTTGTTTCTACTCTCCTGCCTAATTCTTTATCTTAAATATCTCTTAAAACGCATTAGGAGCTATCAAGTAAATGAATAAGTGCCGATATACGAATTTTGACACAAAGCCGTTTTCTATTAACCAAAAACACTCCACTGCACCGAAGTAGACTGCGCACACACCTCATTATTTAAGGCATTTTTTTTCTAAAGAATAGATAAGTACTCTTACCATTTAATTATTTACATTACCCTAGCGGAAACATGTCACAGAAACTCTTTAAAAAAGAGATCAACAACGTTACTTCAATGAATTAGATAAAATGGGATACCAAAACAGAGTTTGTTACAGTTACAAAATAATCTTTTCGTCTAAGAGAACTTATCTGAATACAACATTTCGTATGGAAATCGGCGATTTAATAGAACAGAATCTTTTGCGCAATAACAAAATTCAAAAATATTAGTTGTTATGTAAACTATATCGGGGCGCTAGCCTTTTCTATTAGAAATGTCTGGTTAATAATTAGTTATTTCGCGAAGATGTCTAGCACTTTCGGCTTTGTACGCCCACTTTTCCGAGGTCATGGCCCCTTTTTATCACCGGAGCAACCGCCTGCAGCCTCTGATGTGCAGGTCACTCGCACAATGTTTACATTCCCCCAAGTAAATCCGTCTAATCTCACCGCTTACACATGTTTTCGTATTTGCCGATCATCTTATTTAATATTTACTTTTTAATCAAAATTTAGTTGACATAGAGCAAGATGATCAATCGAAGGAATTCGAAACACTCAAAGATGACAAAAAGACAATACACATAATAAACTAACAAACAATGTTATCACATTAAGGAAACAAACCGACCCTCTCTAGTCAACAAAAGGGGACTGCATCGGACTGTTATGTCTTACCAAGACGCCAAAGGTTTGGAGTCGGCCTTTAGACTCCAGTTGGAGCCCCTGAGTCATGGTCGCGATATTACGTGCGTCTGTCAATAATTTGAGCATTAATACACCAAGTAAATAGGGCGTTTGTATGATAAGAATAAGCGAAGAAAATGAAAAAAAAAATGCACTAATACACTTACAATCAAATAACTTATAACTTGACCATACTATTATAAAAAAGTCTTATTGAAGCTTTACTATTTTCATTTCCCTAACAGTGTCAAATTTTGCTGTAAAACCTCTACATGATTTCGTTCAAGTCAGACCACAATTTGAAATTTTATTGCAGATAAAAACATTCATTAGCAATTTTATGTTTAATAACAAATTTTCTATATTCACATTATCCCTTTGATAACATCTGTTAATATACTAAAGTATGATTGGACACCAGGTTATTTTTTAATAATTTTGATGGATAGAAATACACTTAATATTCTATTTATATGATTGATCGTCCGAGAAGTATATCCTTCTGTTTTTAGTCTATAAAACTAATTAGAATGAGTCCATTATTTATCTATATATAGTCTAGTAAATTTTTCTTAGAAATAAATTAATTCTGCAATATCAAAAGAAATTTAGTGATTGATAACTACAAAAATAATGAGATATTTTACAAAAAGATCATTTTCTTATATTTTTTTTTGGTATAAATTATTCAGTGTATGTAAACGATATATTTGTGGTCGAGAGTTGGTTAAATCAGGGTTATCCTCCATGTTAGTTTTAAATGTGACGAATCACAGAAGTAATGTTGAAAAGGGTTCAGGAAATGTGTAGTATTCAGCATCTAATGACTTGATATCTTTATCTAAATTAGGTCATCCTCAGCCTGACTTGTAGCAATAGGTATATAACAAAAACAGAAAATGAATGTTTAGGTGGTATATTTAGCAGTAGTTACTAGTATACAACGTAGCTGAAGTAATTTGGAAGAAGCTGACTGTTCGGGTGGTATATTTAGCAGTAGTTACCAGTATACAACGTAGCTGAAGTAATTTGGAAGAAGCTGACTGTTCGGGTGGTGTATTTAGCAGTAGTTACCAGTATACAACGTAGCTGAAGTAATTTGGAAGAAGCTGTTTGGGTGGTGTATTTAGCAGTAGTTACCAGTATACGACTTACCTGAAGTAATTTGGAAGAAGCTGAATGTTCGGGTATATTTACCAATAGATACTGACTGTTCGGGTGAAATGGGTAACAATATGTATATAATAAAGTTGTTACAATTTAATAAGAACTGACAGTTTTGGGGAAATGTATAGCAATATGTATATAATAAAGTTGTAGTAATTTATCAGAAACTGTCTGTTCGGGTAAAATGGATAGCAATAGGTATATGATAAAGTTGTAGTAATTTGATAGAAACTGACTGTTCGGGTTAAATGGATAACAATAAGTATAAGATAAAGTTGTAGCAATTTAACAAGAGCTCGGGTTGAATTGACGACAACATATATATGATAAAGTTGTAATAATTTAATAGAATATAACTGTTCGGATCGTATGAAGAACAAGAGTTATATAGCATAGCTGTAGTTGGTATGGATAGCAATCAGTAGCTGTAGTTATTTGAAAGAATCTGTTCGGGTGGTGCAACTGACTATCAGAATACGAAAGGACATGTCTGTAGTTATTTGAAATAAACTGAATTCTTGAGTGGTATGAAAACTATAACAGTGTAAGGTATTGTTAGGAGAATATGTGATTATTAAAGATTTAATCTGTTGTCAGAAATAAAGCTTGGTTTCCTGGCTGAACGGATATTTTTCAATATTGCAAACATTTTATCTCCAAAATAGCACATTTTCATCTTCGTAATATCAATATAGAAACAACCTGCTGGACGTACTCTCACTGTCAATGTACAAGTATTATGATAGAAAAAATACATGAAAGGGAGCTATTGTATTAGAAATATAACCTATTGTTAGTTTAAAACTAAGGATTACTTTCCGATATTTCGGTTAAAATGCCTGGTTTCTGAAGAGGAAAAATTGCTGTAAATCAGAGCCACTTTCCTGAGGCGATACAAGGTGTAATTACAAGAGGGTAATATATAACAGAGCACTTGCTGTAAGCCTCGCTCTCTCCACAGTTCTAGTGCCACTTTGCAGCTGCCTTAACAGTGTGATGACACAGACTGATTGCTTTTGATGAAGTTGTCTGTACATAGAACAGGATGGACAAATAAATCAGGACGAAAGACCTAAAAACTCTTGCAGTCGATATTTTTGGTGTCTAAATTAACTCCTTTGCAAGGGGTTCAAAATAGTACTAATGTACAGATGAATTGCCTAGCAGCCCCAGTAGTAGAATTAGTAGTAGTAGTAGTAGTAGTAGTAGTAGTAGTAGTAGTAGCGGTAGTATCATTAAGTATTTAGCATTATTATTTTTGTCATTATTATACAATATGGTTGTTCTTGTTCTGGCAATAATAAAAAATGACAACGACCCATCTGTGAAATAAAAGACAATTCTGTAAACGTTTGGAGAGTATCTGGTAATGAAATGGATAATTCAGTCGGTTAACAAAATATTTACAGCTGTATTTATTATATTGTATTATAAACTGTTATCCGTTTACTCATTTATGTATATTCTCTGTGCGCAGCAATCTTATACAGAAGATGTATAAATTGTAACTATACAAGGGTGATATCCTTTAATGTCATATACGGATCGTTGATGATAATAATTACGACTACTGCTACTACTACTACTACTACTACTAATAATAATAATATTAATAATAATAATTAATTATTATTATTATTATACTATATCATGATTTTTTCTGCACATTTGAACCGCTTAACTGAAAATATCGACTGCAACAGTTTTTAGTCCGTCTGGATTACGACAGAGAACAGAAGTAAATAAGCAAATACATATTGGTATATAGAAACAATATACTCATAGCGTAATATAATAAATACAATCACAAGTATTCTACACACAAGTATTCTATTAAAGTCATTCTAGCTTTCAGTTGTCGATTTCATTCAGAAGTACTTGTTCTTTTCTGTGCGATGATACTTTAGCCACTTCTGTTACCAGGTTCTACCTCGAGATTTGCGATGATACTTTTAGCCACTTCTGTTACCAGGTTCTACCTCGAGATTTGCGATGATACTTTTAGCCACTTCTGTTACCAGGTTCTACCTCGAGATTTGCGATGATACTTTTAGCCACTTCTGTTACCAGGTTCTACCTCGAGATTTGCGATGATACTTTTAGCCACTTCGGTTACCAGGTTCTACATCGGTATTTGCGATGATACTTTAGCAATTATGTTACAGTTCTACACTCGAATATTGCGATGATACTTTAGCCACTTCGTTTACCAGGTCTACTCGAGATTTTGCGATGATACTTTAGCCACTTCTGTTACCAGGTTCTACCTCGAGATTTGCGATGATACTTTTAGCCACTTCTGTTACCAGGTTCTACCTCGAGATTTGCGATGATACTTTAGCCACTTCTGTTACCAGGTTCTACCTCGAGATTTGCGATGATACTTTAGCCACTTCGGTTACCAGGTTCTACCTCGAGATTTGCGATGATACTTTAGCCACTTCTGTTACCAGGTTCTACCTCGAGATTTGCGATGATACTTTAGCCACTTCGTTTACCAGGTTCTACCTCGAGATTTGCGATGATACTTTAGCCACTTCGTTTACCAGGTTCTACCTCAAGATTTGCGATGATACTTTAGCCACTTCGTTTACCAGGTTCTACCTCGAGATTTGCGATGATACTTTTAGCCACTTCGGTTACCAGGTTCTACCTCAAGATTTGCGATGATACTTTAGCCACTCCGGTTACCAGGTTCTACCTCAAGATTTGCGATGATACTTTAGCCACTTCGTTTACCAGGTTCTACCTCGAGATTTGCGATGATACTTTAGCCACTTCGGTTACTAGGTTCTACCTCGAGATTATTTGATAAAGCTGAAGCTGTTTCTTCATCGTGCATTGTGTTAAAATGGTTTGGTTTTAGACCTGAAAATAAATATGGTGCCATAATGGTTGTAATATGAAAGTAATAACTAAATAAAAAGGTATGACGCATAATTACACTCACAGTTACCAATAAATATGACGTTTTCTTTCTTATTAAGCGTGTCTTAGCAATTTATTTTTACTTAATTCCATAGCGGTCTTCCTGCAAATAGTCCAGCTATTCAATGTGTAATGTGATTCATAGTTGTAACTGAAGTTGTGAAGCGAAACGTTTGACTTTGAATCTGTTCTGGACATGTTTGTATACAAAATTATCTTGAACTATTTTTGACGGAATGCTTAGTCTTTTAAGCTTTTTTAACTGTTTCTCTATTGCTATAAGATTAATTCAGAACTTTCTTTTTGCCTTAATCTTAAACATACATTGCTGTACATTACAAATCTGTACTGAATAATCCTCTTGTAAGACAATTAAACTTTTTCTAGAACAAAAGTCTACCTTTGCCAATGAACCTTTAGTGTTGGAATTTTCTTTCGTCACTTTAAACCACTAGTCACATAGTCAAGCGTTCAACTCTGAAAAAGAGAAGAAAAATCAGTAAGTTCATCGCTTTTGCCGATAGCCATTTATTCAAAATTACCAGTATTGTTTTCTGAAGAAAAAGAAAAATAACAATACAGATAATACCTGAAAAAAGATGATACCTCGGAAAAAAAACCCACAGACATTAAGAAATACTGCTCTATAATGCAAGCAATAAACGGCAAGTAGAATTCTCACGAATACAGGAAGTCAAACGAAATAATAATCAGTTTAAAATAATAAAATAATTCTGGAAATGAGTGCGCTATCTGCTCTTTTAATTTCTTTTACTAAGTGGAAAATCTAACAATAACACTGCAAATTGGTTCTTATCCCTTTCAAACAATTTCTCCTTAGTGTGAAGAAGGAAGCAATGCGTTTTTCAAATGATCATTATGCTTACATTTCTATTATCTTCTATCTTCATTTGCCAGCAGAAAATAATGAACAAGCTGTTCTCATGCACAGAACTAGCTTCTTGTATAACACTTCCGCCATGCAGTATCAATCAGGCGCCTCAAAAACCTGGAAACTGATCACTTATCTTTAGACAAAACATGAGTAAAACTTAATAAAACATATGTACCGATAGGCATCTCCAAGTTTCAACATAACATTCTGTTGTAAAATGGATGATTGTTGTAGAAACTTTATCACGGCTCCAATAATATACGGAACGAACAAGCTTTGATTGTGAACTGTTACTTCTAATCTACACGCATCCTTGTAAAAGCTGCATGTAAACACATCATAAATTACAAACATGTTTTCTGTATTTTGTGTCGGCGCATCGGAAACGAGATTCGCTTTTCATCGGCTCCGTGCGATTCCCTAAACTCAAGTACCAAAAAGAAGAACTTCCGATAGGTGTAGCCCGTAGCAAGTGGAATCTTAAACATCATCATTATCTAAGATAAGCAGAAGGAGTTAAATGTCGCCTTTGTTTATACGCTGTTAACTCATTTAGGCATCATAAATTCTGGTAATGAGTTCTGATCATGACAAGTTCATTTAGCTATTATAACCAGTCTGTCTAATGTTAAAATTACAACTTCCGAACATACTGCAAACGTAAATGCATTTCATTTATTAAAAAAGACGTAAAGTAACAGAAGAATGAGTGCAAGCCCATCAGAGGTTCATTACAGTAACGTCCAAAACAATCGAGGTACTCATATAGAGCACTTGAATTCATATTTTGTAATAAACTAATGAAAAGAAATGCAGAAGTCGAGGACTTCCTTATTTTTGAAAGGGCACTGTACCGAAGAAGTGATTTTTTTTCCCAACTGAAACTTAACTAAAACACGCCCAGACAGCTCATGACTTTTAGATAACTTCGATTGCAGAATAAATATTTGGAATTTTAAGTCTGGCTTCTCTAATTAATAATACATTATCTGCACTGGGTGTTTTAAAAATCTGAACAAGCATTCAACTTACTTGTACCTCGAGTAAGAAGAAAGCTGTCTTTGTTAGGATTTAATTGCATCTATAAGAACGTGAGTATATCGCAGAAATGGTCTTATCAGATGCCAGCAAATCTATGGATAATTTCAATGTCAAACTCTGTCAGATGAACATACGATGTAATGTTACAGTCATTCGGGTAATTTGTTTTTACTGATATTCTATTTAGTGTATCTCTGAATCGTACAAGATGATCCGTGTCTAGATTTCGAGCCTGTCTTGTTGTAGAATTGCGTAAATTCAGCCATATATTTCGTACCTAATTTAGTTTAATTCATCAACATTTCAAAACAATCTTGTCAGAAAATTACGGTAACTAAACCACACATATACTATAGCGTATATAACAGTTACATAAAAAAATAATTGCAATATGTTTAATATTCATAACTGAATTTATTTCATTTTATGTTCTTGGCTTCTTTATTTTGTAAATAAGAGTTAAAAGTATATATTTCAAAATAAATGATTCCTAACACTTATTTGTTCATTTATATTCAACTTGTTAATTATGTAAGGCTGACAAATACAAAATTATTTTTCAGAACTTTCAAATCTATGTACATTGTATTTCATTTTTGCATTTACTTACTAAAGCGAAGGATAATATTGCCCCCATTCTAAAACACGGCATCTGTTGCGGCATATATTTTGTTCAAGACATTAAAAGGACAAGACGTGATTATAACTGCACCTCAATCACAAAGGCACGGGTCACACTATCTCTCTATCGAAATGGCAGTCAAATGATTAAAAGGAACTTTTATCTTTTATTGTTGATCAGGAAGGCCTTTTGAAGAAACTATTTCAGACCCATTTTAGAAGCAATCTGTCATCCCCATGTCTGCTATAAAAGGGGGAAGCAAGTGAACATCAGCGGGTTTATATCTAAAGTGGATAACTACTGCTCCCTAGGGGGTGCATATTGTTCACTGTGGATCTCTCTTCTCTACCCATTTACAACACTTAGTTTCGCTGTAGAGCCTGCTAAAATGGGAGATAAAGAACCATTTTGCAGAAATGAGATAAAAATCTACGGCAGTCAGCCATCCTGTCTCGGTCTGATAGCTGCTGAAGATAGTTTAGGGAGCGATAATTAGTCTGTGGTGTGTTTTCACAAATTTCAACACAGCGGGTAGACAACCACGTTCATTTCGATCATAACAAGACGAAAAGACGTTTATAGGGAAAATTTGATGCAATGAGCAACTATTTGTTTAAATTAACTGTCTATTCGTAGCATTTATATTTTATCGGCCTACAGTGATTCAAAAAGTCTCATTCAAACTGTTTTATTGAGTCGTTTCAACGCTGCTTCAAATTTGTATCTTGTTAGCTCACCACAGGATGGCGTCATTAGCGGTGGCGCGAGACTGTTCATTCTTCGGAATCCTCATTTCAGTATTATACAGATAGCGGCTTGCCGTGGAATATGTTCTGTATCACTCCGCGCGGACGATTTCATCATGACAGCCCTAATTTAAAAATCGTATTTCTCATTAAGATGAATTTGGAACTTTCGCCGGTGAGGTCTGTACTTAGATGTCAGGCTAACGAGCATTGCTAATGCTTGGAATTTGTTTTAGTTTGATAAAGAACGAACTGATGATGTTTTTGTTTCATTTCTTCTCGGAAAATTGAAGTAGAAATCTAGTTAGAATTGTGTGTTACTATTTCATATGATATGCACGCAGTACATACTATTAAAGAATTTTAAAGACGATAGGAAAGAAACGAACCAAACTGATTCCCACTGTATAAGATATCAATAGATTATAATCTTGTGTAGCTAAGTATTCGATGGCATTGGAATCTCGACGATCTGTCAAATCAAATTTCCGCACAACTGCAATTCTGGAAGATTTGTCCGTATCTAAGTACAAATGCGAAAAAAATGTAATGAAACTTTAACATGAAATTAAATTAAGTTTTAATTCTGGAAATGAACCTCCATTTCAGCTTAGATTTCAGCGATTTCAGATAAAAATAATGCTGTGGCTGGCGTAACTATAAAATTCCAGATAAATAAAAGTTGTCACAAACATAGTTTTTCATAGACAAGAAAGCCTGTAGGCCTTATTTTAAAAAGTCGGGTTTATTTAAGATTGAGAAAATTAGGTTAAAACATATATATTTACAATTTACAAATTAATGACAACGCAGAATCACAAAAAGCTACCACATATGTTCTCATCTATAATAATAAAAAGAACTTTGTTGAAAACCTTACAGTGCGAATATATGAATATATCTCCAAGACAAATAGAATAAACATTGACAAGCTAAGGTGGAAACATGTATAAGATAATACGTTCATATCTGCGCATACAAGTAACCTTTATAGTATATTTTTTCATCGCCGCTGTTCAAAATCTTTTTGAAGCACCAGAAGCCCTAAAAGGAAACACAAATGATCTTATTTTAAGAATCATTAGAATGTAATTTTGTTTAATAGTTATTACAATACAAGAACTATTTACCCAACAGTTGAAACGTTTATCAAAAATAAAACAGATGTTCAAAATTGGAAACAAAGAAGAAAACAGTAGAAATCCCAACCATGAGTGCAACTGTCACCGATTGTTCACGGGTTATCTATAGTTAACAACGTGATAAAGGGTTATCTATGGTGAACAACATGATAAGATAGATGATTCAACTATTGTTTAGAATAAACAGAAGGCAATTGTTTGAAATGATAATTGTAATATCATGTGTAAATAGTGTTAACATTGTTTGTAGAAAGGGGAAAGTATTTCAAGGGTCTGTTTCAAATTTAGTACATATCCTCAAGATATAAGGTACAAAATTTTATCTCTATATCTGACTATATTTGTTCAGTTTTAGAATAATACACGTCATGATAGAATTAAATACAATAAACTTTCATAATCAGTAGCTGAATTTGAAAGATGAACAAAGGTTATTTTTTAATTTATGACATTAAAAGTTAATATAATTATATAATAACAATATAATATAACTTGTGTACATGTGCTCAGCCGCTTTGTACGTCTATACATTTACACGCACCCCTATTGCCACACAGAGTGTTAATTGTGGCTTTACCTGCAGTACAATGATAAAGAGTATAAATAAATAAAACCAAAGAGAACGGAAAGAAACATACAACCGAATAAAAACAACCGCTTCCATAACATGATCTGCAAATTTATTTTTTTTGGTTAAATCATTAATTTCTTGAATTCAGTTTCGCCTGTCCGCAATGGTCTGAAATATAACAAAAAATACTTTATTATTTAACTGCGCGTGTCATCACTATAATGGACATTTATAGACACAAAAACATAGCATTTATCGCTCTTAATTGCACAGCACATATTATCATTTGACCGCAGAGACATTTTTGGTTATTATTTGTTAGATTGAACAATGTTTATAAAAACAATGCCTAATATAGCTTACTCGGACGTTTGCCAGAATGCCTAACCGATCAATTGAAAGATCTAACTGTAGCATCAGTTTTTGTTTGTTTTTAGTCTTATCAGTAAAATCTGTAAGAGCATCCTTTGGACCCAAAGAACGTAACCAAGCAGGCTAGTTTGACAATGTGTAACACCAATGCCCACTATAAATTGAACAGACTAGAGTGGAACTCTATCACTAGTACATTGAAATGACAGGAAATTATAAAAAGCAAATCAAATATGCTAACATAGTGTGTAGTGCATCATCTACAAGAACAGCTTTCCTACTTATGATTGTATGTAAAATATCAATCAAACATTTACATGTACTCCGCTGTAAAGATGACCAAATCGGTCAGATATTTAATGTTATTTACAAATTAAGATTTCATTTTTTTAAATTTCAAACAGAATGCTGCTGCACACTACGACACCCTCAAGGACCCTTCAGCAGCTGATGCATGGCGGGGCATTACACAACCCACCGCTTGCTACCCATACGACCAGACTATGGTCCCATACCCTTACCCAAACACGTAAGTATTTTTTTAAAAATAAAAAGTTGCTTCTTCTGGTGGAGTTAGAGTTCTAAGTAAAGATGAATCGGAGACATAATATGGTGATTAGTTCAAAGTTTATATATTTTTGAAATTGGTATTTGTTTTAAAGTCAATAATATATTTGAGATTTTTTAATCTGGGAGATTACAAAGAAGTTTGTTGTTCGTGTTACTAGAATTATTTACTCACAAATCGTATAGAATCTGGCCAGTTTACTCATAGATGCAATGAATATTACGTGTCCAATGACGTAAAAATTGAAATTTGCAATTTCTGTACATAATTTGTAAATAACCCTCAGGACATCTTTCTTTTTATAAACTTTCTAGGAGACGGTTGCTTACAGTACATAGCCTCAATATTGTGCATTATGAATGAAAGTATTGTAGTTCCCATTTCGACAAGTATCTGTATATCTCGTTGTACATTCCATTATTTTATTCTGTAACTAAAATGATGAAAGTACAACGCAAGCTTTGAACAATCTTTTAGAAAATTATGGCAAAAAAGGAGAACTATGTCATATGTTGTTTTCTGTAACAAAAATTATACAAAAGCAAAGTGTCATTGATGTAACAAATAGAATTATCACAAATGAAATGAGAAAAAAAGAAACAATTTCAACAAAAAGTCTATCCATTTTCAGTTACGGCGGCATGGATCTGAATGGAGCAGCCAGAAGAAAAAACGCAACACGAGAAACGACGAACACTTTAAAAGCCTGGCTATATGAACATAGAAAAAACCCATACCCAACAAAGGGTGAAAAAATAATGTTAGCAATTATAACAAAAATGACTCTGACGCAAGTTTCAACATGGTTTGCAAATGCAAGAAGGCGGCTGAAGAAAGAGAACAAGATGACGTGGTCGCCTAGAAACAGATGCGGTGAAGATGATGATGACGATGATGCGGATAAAAATGATGACAGTGATGATGGAGATAAAAAAGACATGGACAAAACAAACAACGACTCAAAAGATAAAGATATCGAAGGTAAACATAACAAATAAAATCTTAAAGCTAGTTAAAATAGTTCGTTTTAGAAGTTGTTAAAGCAAATATCGTGAAACAAATATGCAATCTTTTGGTATTTAATCAGTATTATTTTCTATGTATATTGTATACAGCGTGTGAATTGAGGAAAATAGAGAGTATTCAACTTACATATGTGCTGGGAAAATCTGACCCATTGTTTTATTATGTTGATGTTGCTTTTGATTATACAAATGCATGTAAAAATAGTTTTATACTTTTTAAAATATTTTTAAAAAGAAAAACGTTTTCTTGAATTAGATTGTTTGCCAGTATTTGTCAATGCTAAAAACATGTAAAATGTCTCCTGGAAGTAAAAGATTTTAATAAAATTTTAATGCACTTGAAACGCATTCCCATTATAGAATCGAACATTTTTAGATTTTATTATATTTATAAATCAGAATATTGTAAGCTCTCAAGTCATTAAACACAAAAGCATACCGGCATACCACGGGCCAGATGACAAACGCTAACTTCAAAGCTAATTGAGAACTCAACCTATCGTGTTGCATTAAAATAAAAATAAATCAAAACAACGGAGAACATCCTGTTTATAAAGACAAAACGTTGTCACGTCTTGTCAAAATGTATAGGAGAACTTGTAAATTAAATATCACAATTAGTTACCGTTCATTAAATCTTGTTCATTAAACACTATCTTAAAAGAATATTACGTCATAAACACAAGGGTGTTGTGTTAAATGTACATTAAAATGAAATGCATTTAAACAAAATAATGTCCTCGAAAAGTGTTCCCTAAATAATAACTACTGTAAAAATATAATGTCTCAAAGTTTCCACGCCATGCAAAGTACTGGTAACATATCTAAAATTCATTCATTATACATGAAAAATATTTTTAAAAAGTTTACAAAGTTAAAAAAAACATCTAAATTTGAAAATAAAACGCACACACAAAAGAAGATTGGTTCGAATATTGACCAGAAATGGTGGTTAATTTTGACGTTATATGAATAAAATAACTTGTATCATTTATTATATCGAGAGTTCAACGCAATAAGGGCGTATCTACATATAGTTATTATATGTAGATACGCCCTTATTGCGTTGAACCCTCGATATGTAAAAGCTTCATGGCAATATCTACATGACGTTCTCTAATTTTTTTAAATTTTATTCTTTGAAACAGTAACAAAAACGAGTTTATTAACGTCTATTTACGTTGAGACAAAATCAATTAGTAATAATATCAATTACAATAAAGAGTTAATTATCATTCCACATGAAATCGGAGAAGCTTTCATGAAAATGTTGATTAAATTCTGCGTTTCCTAACCCCCTTGACTTCCAATCAGAGGTTGCAGATGAATTCATATCGTTAACTTCAACCGACGAAGTGGCTATTGTGAAAGCGGACCTCGAGAACGATGCTATAATAGAACGGTTAAATTGTAACTCAGTATGCCTCCAGAACGCCTATAATACGCACTATTATTAACGGGGAGGAGACGAAACATTTGATATGTCAATATTTGGACTGATATTTAATTTGAGATTGTTGGTGAATGCAGTCAATGTGAATTTTTGCGAGTATGATTTGGCTTCAGATGCTGATCTTTATTTTTCATGCGTAATCAACCGAATGTTCGCTAGCAACCTTGAACAACATGAAAATTTAAAACATTATGGCAAGAAGTTTAAACAACAATTGATAAATGACTTTAAAAACACTGAATGTAATTGTGTAGGCATTGCGTTCCAATCTCCCTAAAACTAATTAAGCATTAACCCTATAACCGCAATTAAATATCTTTTGTGGACAACTTTCATAAATCAATAAATAAGAGTGACAATAAATTAATGTAATTTATAACATAATTCTGACAGAATTTTATGGACAGGTTGCAATACAACACGGTCACGTGTTGTTGAAGCAGTGCACGTGCGTTGTCAAGGAGCTGCCATAACAACGGTCGTCAGATCTTCTGTCGTAGAAATATTTAACTTTGTTGGTGTTCAGTCAATTTTCTCCAATTAGCTGTGATTGATTCAAACTTATATTGTATCGGGTTTACTTCTAACGTTAATCGGCTGGGTCTATTCTTCGCTCTCTTAGAGTTTCTGACTTTAAATGGAATAAAGCGCGCACAAACGTCAGCGGCACGCGCTCGCGTGAAATAACTGCCTCTGTTTTCATAGCTTGATCACAAATGTTGTTGTCCTGCAATAAAAATGCAATAGATTTGTCCAGTAGGTTCATTCAGAGTGAAAATTGAACAATGAATCGCATTAAGAAAAGCACTATCCGCTCTTTTGAAATGACATCCGTTTTATCCACTCAGAGAAAATAATGTATGTAATAAATAGCTAGATTGGCATCGACTTGAAATTTATCTTAAGATAGTCTATTTTTTATGTAGTTTCTACATTTAACTTAATATCAGTGTCTTAGTTTCTTAAAAGAACTTCAACGTTAAAAAAGAATGATCACAGATACTTTTTTTGCAAATTCTGTCAGTATAGACAATAAAACTATAAAACAGTTTACATAGATTATTCTGAAACAGAACATACTGATAAAGATGTGCGTGCAGGGAAAAATAAATATAATCTGATTTTTACAATGCGTTTACAAGAAAACACATTTCTTCAAAAAACATTTGTAGTCTGAAATCCCGCGGAACTAAACGGAAGCATCACACGAGCGAAAAACATAATTATGACAAACTCTGGCATATTTGTAATAAATTATTTTGTGAAGTGATAATCTAATTTTCCATGATAAGGGCTGTCAAGTTAATATGGTTGTATTTGCTTCGAGATTAGCAATGATAAACTAAGAGAGTTTTGTGGCAGTTAAAAACGCCTTATGTCAATCTATAAGATATCAGATTTTTCAACGATAATCTTTAGATCCATTTTATGTATTTTGAAAATAAGCATAATCCAGCGATTTTTGACACTTTTGCCGTGATAAGTGATATGTTTTGTTATACTGGAAACTTGCATGAGCTGTATGACTGACGTGTTTGTTTTGACATTTACTTCGAATGCGAGGTGTTGAAAAATTTAGCCATTTTCATTTGTTAAACACCTACTTTACTTAAGTGTAGATACCTTCGCGTCAAACAATGTGTTAAACTTTTTGAAGGGTTTTGGTCCATTTTAGAAAAAAGAGTTTCCATAAACATTTCAGAAGATTAAATACAACCTTAAAATGAAAGTTCACGTAGGAAACTTATTTACAAATACTCCTTTAAGCAATGTGCTGTATGTATGCGAAAAAAGAGTAGATTTTACGTTTTGGTTTGGGGCTTCGTTATGTTATAGGTTTTATTTATGTTCAGAACCAATGTCAGACAAAATATCAGCCGATTTCAAAAATTAGAACAATACCTGTGTCAGTTTTCAATAATTCAGCGCAGTACGATTGCATTTATTTCAGTAATCAAGGCAACACAATCAAAAGATAAATATGCACAGATAAAATGCAACTTCTATTAATTTATCATTTTTATCTAAATATTTCTCTGTATAGAATGAATTACTCATATACAAGCATGATATATTAATTAATTCAAAATATAACGTAATCCTTTTTAAATACAATTTTGATACGGAATAACTATATGTACTTTAAGTGGACAAAAACATAGTTTAAAATACCACAAATGTTTTAGGATACGGAAAGCAATGTTGCATATTTAAGTTTATTACATAATATTGTTTTTACCACATCCAGTATTGTAATATTAATACATAAACAAAACAGAGTGATGATAAAAAGCAACAGAAATATCAAAAAAATAATATCAAATATATATATATATATCTTTTTCGACAATAACATCAAACAAGTCTTGCATCATACATAAGGCTTGAAACAACAACAAAAATATAATTGATATATTTTTTAACATTTCAGACGGAATCGATACACAAATGACACAAAATAAGGACACAAAGACATTAACTAGTAGCTTTAGCACACCAGATGATGACCGACTGGGATTAGAAGCAAGCCTTTCGCTGACACCACCGCCGTTGAAACCACAGGCAACCCTTGTTCCAGATTTAAACTTAGGTAGCGATCTCAAGCGACTAGGTTCTCCGTGTTCAAACAGCAGTGATTCCGGTCTCAGCGACATTAATGGATCCATGTCTACAAATGGATCGGCTTCCGATCAAAGCGACCCATTGCGCCCTAGAATATGGTCCCTTGCCCATGTAGCAACGTCCACTGCAGGACTGGTACCTCCTCTAATGGAACACAAAGATCAGAATGCCAACCTTACGCAACTAAAACCACCTAATTCGAACCCTATGTCGATGTCAGCTCCAACCTACACCTCTACAGGAAATACCATGAGACCCTGGCTGGAGACATCCTTCAATGTTGGATCTTCACTTTTCTCACCAATGTCTGGAACCTACAACACACTAGGGACACAAAGGCCAAGAGAATCACCGTCTAGCATGGTGAACCAGAGCCTAAATTCTTTGAATGGCTTGTCATCCCCGGGACTTTCACGACCTTACCCGAGTCTATCTTCCCTATACACACCAGTTCGAGATCTTACAAAAAGAAACTTAGATACGATGTCGGATCTACGTTCCTAGTTTTAATAGTAAGTTACTATATTGCTAAAATGTTACTATCATTTGCATTTACAAATGTACCTGTTTCAGTTAGAACCCTAGAAGAACACTCGATGTTCAAGTGTGGAAAAATAACAATAAATATAATATTATTTATAAAACAATTAAAGATGGTAAATAAATAAAATACACAATTACTGTCAAGTGTGGCAAATCAACAGTGTTGGTGAAAGCAGTGTGAACAGAACGTGTGCATTTGATAAAAACTTTGTTAAAACAAATGTGCATAACTTACATAAAATGCGTAGAAGAAAAGTGAAGATGTTACGGATGAAGAAGTCCTTTTAGGCTGTGTCTAAAATGTATCGGGCAACGCCAAGAATGAGAAGAAGTTGTTGCGTTGAACTGTGTCCCTGAAAAAAAAGATGTTACATACGGGTGATTTTTTGTTATTAAAATGTGTACATGTTTTTGCACAAATGCATACAGACATTTTGGGAATTGTTATTGTATAATGTTGTGGTGCTTAATAATAGAATTCAGAGTCCTCGGAAAGTTCTATTATATCTTAATTAATGTAGACTGTTTAAAATGTCCTAATATAAATCATGCAAGTGGTTGAACCTTTGTTATTCGCCGCTTTGTCAGTGTTCAAAAGAAAGAAATGTGTTTTGCAATATTTTATTTTACACTTCACTAATGCATATAAAACAAAATCAATATAAATGCATAACCCCTTAGTTGATGATTAATAGATATTCGACATTGAAAAGGAAAATATGAATTTGCATGAAATAATAAAGTGAGAAAAGTTTATTTTAAAATGACAGCAAATTCATCATTTGTTTTGCCAACGTGAATCATCTGGCCTCACTTGATAAAATCAACCAATCAAAATCAAGAAAATGTGTCCTCCGATAGAAAAACTACAAAATTCCGAATACTCGTGATCGAATGGAAGGATAAGCAGGCCGAAAGCAATTAATCTTAATGGAAGAAACTGTCATTTGTTCTTTTATACCAGATCTGTAACTTTTTATTGTAAAAAAAATCTTTGACATTAGGTAGCGATATATGTGACGTTTAAAGGTAAATACGTCGGTGTTGACAAAAATCACCGGCAAATTGTAGGTGAGAGACAACTATTAATATGTCTTAATTGTGTGAGAGCTTGTGACCAAGCTTTTCTCACTAGGCGTGCACTGACTTTTATTGACCTTTTCCCTGATATTGCATTATCGATTAATGTTCATTAATTAAATGTTCAATGACACTGTAGTGCGACTCTGTATGAGGTTTGTGTCAGGCAAATATCATTTTTGCAAATATACGTAGTATTTTAAGGAAGTTTCTTCAAGCAATTAAGAAAAGTAACTTTTGAGTTCGCCTGTTATTTTAATATAACTACCTAGGCTGCAAACAGCTTTAAATGATACACGTATTTTTTGACAGAGACTGACTTCAAAAAAAAATGTCGTTCTTGTCTTACAACTTTCCATTTGATTATGGTCATCAAAAAACAGTGTATTTTTGAACATGAAAGTAAACTTTTGTAAATGATATGCAGGTAACTGACATTTATTCGCATTCTGAATGTGCTATGTTTTTTCCTTCCTTTCAAAAACTATGTTTGATGGGAAAGATTGAATGTTGTTTTATGTAAGGTAATTAAGAAGTTGGAGTCATAGAAGACATTAATGTTGTAAATAGTTGTATAAAATCGTCACTATTGCGGTGACAATGTACCTTGATAGTGCAAGAGAAAGGCTTAACATTGCGACTGTTAGACACAACCGAGACTATTAATGTCTCGAGTTTTTGCAAAAACTTCAAGTTTTATCGTTACAACGTCATGTTGTTAACAAATATATTTCATGTTTTATATGAAATTCTCGCCAAAGACACAAATTACCAAATTTGTTTACTCATTGTAATTTATCAATTTTAATTTATTCGTTCGAAATGATGACGACACGTTTTGAGCGTTATATCCATTCTGTCTGACTTTCAAATTCATCTTTTTTTTTAATTTCATATAATGAAAGTATGCTGACAATATAGCAAAATAATTCATATGAATTTTAAACAACAAATAATACATTCATAATTATTCTGGAGCATATTTTTTATTTTAATTTTTTTATTATTAACATTTTCATTGTAATAAACTTGCAGAGAATAAGGGCTTTGAGAGTTTCCTTTTCCATGTTTTTATTACATTTTTGATATTTTAAACGTTTAGGCTGCTGCAAGACATGATCTTCAGGCGTCGGGCATTAATTTTGATGATCTGCTCTTATAATATTACTGTGCTGTCTATTTATACATCATGATTTTCTCTTTCATAATCGTTCTCTGTCTCTGATATGTTGCATCTTAACCCTTACCCAGCTAAATCTCTATAATGAATGTGTCCATCTTTCAGCTGGGACAGTACCATTAACTGTTTAAAGTGGTGCTTACCAAAAAAGATACTGACTGAATGGCGAACAGCGCAGATCTTGATCAGACTGCACGGATGTGCAGGCTGATAATGATCTACACTGGTCACAAAGGCAGAATAAATCATGTCCAGCATGATAAGGGTTAACAAACCGAAACATATTTTTTATTATTTTTTAACTATTATTAATTTAATGATAAGGTATAAACACATCTCGGGAGGTGTCTGTCTCTTCATATCATAATAAATAATTAAAAATTATACTATCTAAACGACTTGAATAATATATTTAATGTGAAACTACTGGTGGTTTCATGACGGAAACATTTGCTGTATTAAACCACGCAGTGAAATAGTACTTGTTTATTGATCTAAATGTATACTAAATACGGCACTAAATGAAAAACAGAAATTATGACCTCCACCTTTCAAAAATATCAATTTCATATGGTTATCTCATTAATTGTTTCATAGT
Organism: Mercenaria mercenaria; assembly: GCF_021730395.1. Lineage (NCBI taxonomy): Eukaryota > Metazoa > Mollusca > Bivalvia > Venerida > Veneridae > Mercenaria > Mercenaria mercenaria. Next base: position 22,680,531 of record NC_069366.1, on the reverse strand, counting down.
TTCCCCACTTAAACTCTTGTCAATGTAAATAAATAAACAAGTGCTATGACTTTTTGTTAATTTTTGTTGTGTGCTGAATGTCTCTCTACGGTTTTTATTTATTATAATTGACACAAAATGTAATATTAAATGTTTGTTTTCATGCATGAATTATATCTTATGTCATTCCGAATATTTTGAAATTGTTTGAAATAAATATTATAGGTCAGACAAATTAACCTGTCGTAGATCTCTAAGCGAATTTTCGAGGTAATCTGATTGTTTTATTTAAAAGCAAACATGAAAGTAATTTATTTCCGGATATGCATTTTTATTTATATAAGTTGCGACATTTGAGACAAATTAGACAAGTCTTCAAAGAGCAATTACTTTGGTCGCATGAAAAAAAGACAACCAAGAAAATATTATAATTTCTGCCACTGTAAACAGGATTCATAATGTATATAAACAACATATGACTAACGACAGGTCAGTTTGTATCACCTATACACATGTCTCATGTTATATACTTATGATTTTTTTTTCTGACGACAATAAACGTCTAGACAAATTATAATCGGGGTTTGCTTTAATGTATCCTGGTATCTGAAGGGTTTATCAAAGCAATAGGTCTCAAATGTTTTGCCGACAACAAGTACCAAGAGTCACGACTGATCTAAATTTCAAAACTTATTTTTTCCAGGTAAGCAATTGTCACGTTTTGTCATAGCTTACACAAGATATTAGTTTCATGAACATTAAATATTTAGTAATCTTGTTATATTACACATAATAAAAACACGGAAGCGGACCTGTTATTCATCCCCTATTTTCTTAAGTCGTTTGAATAAATTAAAATCTAATTTTAACAGGAGGAAATGAAATGATTAGCATCCTTTCCAAGATAAATAAGTTCAAAGGTGCTTACATACAAGCGCAGCTACTCAGGGTGCAAATTTCATCTTATACTAGTAGTAGTACAGACAGAGAACGACCTATCCACAGGGACTGAACGGGAGAAAGCCCATAAAACAGTTATGTAAGGTACAGACAAGTTTAGCTAAACTTAGCTTAACAGCTCTTTGCGAATAGACAAGATTGTCCTTTGACGTGTATAATTAAGTACCGACCTATCCCGCCATTTTTCACGTAATATACGTTAGAATAATATTGTACTTTGTTTTTCTTTCGGCTAAGCAAAAATACGCTCTGATTTACCATATGCCCGGCAAACGTTTTCCGGAATGTCATATTTATCCAATTTAGATGCAAAGGTACAATCATCGAGCACTACCCTCTGAAGTGACCGGGGTAATATTTATCAAAGAGAGATAACAATCTGCGGATATACACATCTTAGCTCGATTCAGTACTCTTGTAGGTATTACAGTCCAAGCTTGTTCTACAATACAGATAGACACGGACTGATAAGCCCACAGGTTCAAGAAAGGTATGCATTGTATGTCAGTATTTATAAGTCACGTGGTGTAAACAAGAAGTAGGGTATTTGACAATTACCATCATAGCACATAACGATGACAGCCAGTCGGCATCTGTTGGCCTCCGCAACTGGTTGTGGATAGATGTAGATAATGAAAGGTTGGAGACAGCGAGATTAGATAAGGCCCAACTCTATGTGTGGTCAGACAAATGCGTGTACATATTGATGGAACTATGATGATAGCTTTACAAAAATAGCTGAAGTATGAGAACGAAGGATAAACTGAAAACAACTTACAAATTTACTGTAGTTCCTGCATATCTGGAAAGAATAGGTGTTATAATATAGTTGAGTAGAAAAGAGATTTATATATACTGAACGAAATAGCTAACCCGCCTTTGTTATTTTGCAAATATCTTAAAAATTACTAAACGTACTTTCTTAGTGTACTTTTAGAACAATATGTTGTCAATAACATTATAAAATAAAAAAATCAAGCAATGACATAATATGAATTTACACATTTTACGACTTCAAACCATTTTTGAAAAGTCACAAAATACACTCGATTGTCTAGAAATTATATACTAGCGATAAACGTTATGGGTGAAGAAAATGACAACAAAAACAAAACAATGTCTTTGCTGTACGCAATCGAACAAGATCATTTGATATTTATATGATATTCAAACAGTTCCTCGTAAAACATCAGAATCTACACCTCTTTATTCGTACAAATCTTTATTCGTATAAATGTATTCATCCGTCTTCTAAAAACACAACTTATATGTGTATTTTTGTGACTTCTAGAAAGTGGGGTGTGGTAGTAAAATGAATAAAATGATATCTTTGCAATAATCAATATCTGAATGTAAACTAAATTTCAGAAAGTACATGCAGTATTTTTAAGATATTTGGCAAAACAGCAAATAGCGGGTTAGCTATTTTGTTCAGTATTTTAGTTAATAATGCAATAGGAGAGATCGCCATGACGTCACGCATAAATACCTGTTTATCTGGTGGTGGGTAAAACAAATGTTTTTACACCGTTTGTGTATGGGATCTGAATTTTTAATTTTTAATAACTTTTTCGCTCATTTATGGATTTTAAAAATTAAAAAAGTTTTGGAATGCTTAGGATTTTCATATTTTCCCATTTAAATATCTTTTAAAATGAATATCCGTTTTAAATGACATAAGATTTTAATAGCGGCGTAGCGATCCTCCAAACATTTTGAAAAAACACTGTAAGTTAAGCGTTCATAATTAATCCATTTAATTTCGAATTTATAATCAAAAGTAATCAATAAATTGCTTGTTTTATACACTTTCCATTGATCAAAAAATTATTGATATTATTTGTGTTTTAAGAAAGTTTAAGCCGTTAGAAAAACATCACTGTTTACAAAAAACATGGACGCTCGGCGTCGGCCCACCCGGTCTTTGTCTTATCAGTTCTAAAAATAGAAAATACAATGGATTTGTTTACAAACACGATCACTCCTATACCATAAAGTATCATCATTTCGTATACATGTATGAACAGGACTTTCTCACATCTGACCAACCAAAACATTTCATTTGCTTATCTTAAACTTTTATTCTGTCTCACTAAGATATTTTGTCTATACAAGCTAATTTAAATATTTAAGTATTTAAAATCATTGAAAATATTTTTTACTGGAACGTAAAAAAAGTATTCAGCAAAGAGTTGATGCTCCATTTGTTTTGTCAATATGGACAGACAGTTTCACTGATACTATGGTAGAGAATTCCGTCATATATCACAATACATTGTACAGTCAGGAGGTCGAAGGTTTAAGTACTGGTTGCTGAACCGCGAGCCACTAAAATAATGGTTAGTTTAAACTGTATTTATTTCCACAAATTGTATATACAAACGAGTACTATATCTAAATTAACAAAGTTTGATAAAAAGACATACGTCAATCAAAATAGTACAAACAAACAAAGAAAGTTTCAATCGAATGGATTGGAAAACAAGCTACTTGAAACTTATATGAATTCCGCTCCATAAAATAATGGTTTAAATTACTAAACGCCTACCTGCCAAGGGACTGGCATGAGAAAATAGGAATCGGGCAGTAGGTGTCTTGTAAGTCAACATGGTTGGTCATTTTAGTCGAGGTGAAACAATAATAAACACATCCTTTACTATATACATTTAAACCCGTTTTCGAAACTATTTATTATAACAGATGCATAATTACAAAGCAACCTAAAACGTATAACCATCAGAATTTTCTCATCATAAGAAGAAAGAAATCATGCCACAAATAATCGATACAAAATAATATTCATACCACAGGAACGCTTTATTTTTCACACGAAGAAGAACATAATTCCATTATCAGAAACAAACATATGAAAAAAACAACAACATACAATAACGGTATTCGCAAGCCAATATACGAAACAACTACTGCAACAATAACATAAAAGTCATTCGAACAACTGCGCAACTTAACAATGCGCAAATCTTTGTACCTGCAGTGCAAAAGGAATGAACTGTCAAAGACAAGGACACAAATGAAAACTTATGACACAAAATAACGCAAAATAACATTAGTAAGAAATTATTGTCGAAACGCATGTTCTTTGATAAGATATTACAACTGGTGCTGAATATCTGGGCACACTATACCTTTACTTTAAAAACATCTTGTAAAAACTTTCAAAATAATTGTTTTGAACAAGCGTTACACAAGACAAGAATAGAATTAAGCAGTCAAGTAACTAAAATATAAAGCAATTCTTTACGTTAATTTAAACCTCATTGAACCTATATATACCAAACAAAGTCATTCAGGCCATCTTCATGCCTTCTTCACAATCAAACTAAACTTATGACAGTGAACAAAATGTTACAATATGACTAACAAGATTTCACTAGATAGTAGTAATAAACTATTATGCAAAACAATGAAGTAGCGGAGAAAATAACTGCAGGCCTATAAAACATAGAAGATATTTTCAAAACTACGTAGTTATGACTATATTTTCCTATACTGTGCAAAGTTCAAATAGGTGGTGTGAGGGTTAGCTGATCAACAATGTTAGATAATGGTGTTTATGTAACGTTACAGTATAAATGTCAAACACACTAACGTTTCGTTTAGTATTACTCTGAACATAAATGTTTAGAACGATATTTCAAGAGAAAAAACAAGCACACAAAGAGGAATTTGTGATTGTAAGAGGGCCAAACAGTCTTTAGATGATCCCCTTAGTATGGGAGAAGGTTGAGAGTAGACTGTATATCATCATTCGGCCAAAACTGCACTACATAGAAACCGGCCGGAGTTTCATAAATGCACTGACTACAGGAAATATCTAATATATATCAAATACACTTCCTATATTATACCTACATATAGTGATATTCTGACTGCTTAATACTACACTGTAACTACACTTGTATATACCTGCATATAGAGATATTCCTACTGCTAAACTTTTAAGCACCATGCTATGAATACATTTACATGAGTAAAGCAAAACAAAAGACATTGCGTAACGGAAACATAGTCAGTCTTTGCTAGGGACCATTCAATATTCTATCACAAAAGAGGTTCTCTTAAGCCATTGCCAGTTTGTGGGGGTGGGGGTGATGGGAGGAGTATTACACTTTTCATTGACCTGTCTCTGTTATACTCACTCAAACTGAATATACCTTGCATTGCTTGTGTTCTATGCTTATAAAGATATGTTTCATTTATTTATTTATTTATTCATTTATTTATTCATACTTTTCACAAATGACTGATAGTCATATTGATGCAGCCCTTTATTATATTCTGATCACATACAAAAGATAATAGGTAAGGGTAGATTTCTCGGAAGCACGGAGACTAAAAACACAGCCTAAGAGCCACGCATTTGCAAAGTAGGCCCATAGAAAAAAGAAGCTGTAACGGAAAAATATTACAGACAGGTTGCTTCAAAAATCTAACAGGTACATATAAATTCATGCCAAATATAGATAGAGGCCGGGGGGAGGGGTAAGGGGGGAGGGTAAGGGTAAGGGGGGAGGGGTAAGGGGTAGAAAGGGGGGAGGTTGAAGGGGAAAGTAGAAAGTAGAACAGGGATGAATAAACAAAGGGAATGGGAATATACAAAGACTTGCTGGAAACGTAATTACTTGTTTATACTATGATGCAAGTGTATTGATCCCAGTTGTTCCAAAATTTATATTTCTATCATCAAAATGGTTACAGAAACATGACTTTTCCTCCAAAAGGTGGCAAACTGAGACATTTAAGTTTACTCTAATTTTGACAAACAATTAAACAGCAAAAACGGTAAGAAAAATTAAATAGCCTGTAAAAACAAATAAGTTAATCCTATAACTGGCACTGTTGTAATTCCTGGAAAACAGATTTATTTTATTTCGTGAAAATAACAAAATCAAAGTCATAAAATTCATTTCTGAAGGTTACTTGACTGAAGTAGTGTCTATATCAAAATAAGTAGGACCATAGACCTACGATGACTAAAATAGTTATATTGTTTTTAACATGCAGGTTCATTTCAATTTCCTTTAGAAATGCAACTTATTTTTATCATTCTGTAACAAGACTTTGCTTTTTTTTCATTTCAGTATTTAATACTTTGTATTCAAGATAAAATTTGAAAATTTAGATAAAATCATGGCACAACTCAATGAAACCAAAAAAGACGTAGAACAAATTAATGTTAATTCTTATACCAGAATATTTCTGTTTCGTTCCATGGGTATCGTGACCTTTTACTTCGTTATGATTAAGATGTTTAACTTTATTCTGGATAGGTCTAATGTTATCTTTGATTTTTTTATGATCATTGTGAAACGTTCGTCGTCATTAGTGAGCATGAAGTTCTTGGTGAAAAGGATGTGGATGAATTTAGTTATGTTTTGTGGCATTTCACTCATTGGTGTGCAGCCTTTCTTCGTTTTCCTTCGTGGTCTTAAAGATCTTCTTCGTGATCATTTTGAATTTGAGACCTGCAAAGAGTTTAATGTCGTTTCCGAAGAAGTAGAGAATATGTATCAATTACCTGTAAACTGTCTTGAATAAAGATTGTAAAAGACAACTGTGATACTGATCATATTTCAGCACTATTGCGTTATGTTAGGATATGCTTCATACATCTTAGCGTTACCTGCAGTTGCAGATCACAAAAGGAACATGAAAACTTTATTACATTAACGAAGAGGAAAATAAAGCGTTTGAGCGGAAGGTCATTTGAAAGGAAGACATAATAAATGACGTAATGAAGCAGACGATAAATAAATGCTTCACTACACATGTTATATTATCGTTTCTCATTTGTTTTACACCATATTACAAAACTCTTCTAATGAATAAGCAACATGAAAAACACATTACCTTGCCTGTTGATCACTTCCGGTTTGGAAGCTTTTCACGCGGCACGCGCCAATTGTTCTCCCACAGACGACACGATATTTTTGGAATAACGACTTGTAATTGAGTGTATAGCCCAGTCAATTAAAGCTAGATCTAATGATCGGAATTATTTCTCACAGTTTGTAACAGCAGAAATTTCAAAATCAATCTTATCGAGCACCAAAGGTTTTAAGTGCACACTCGATTTCCGATCCGGGCTATCTAATCGATGACTGGTTCTCGAGTTCGGGAAAATGTCGCTATTTTTCTCTAACTTATGAAAGGAAAAGTCTTATCTAAGACCCATTATGAGGGTACTTAGACCCGGGCTCAATGAGATAATTACTATATTGATACATGTATGGCTTCAAATTTTGGTTAAATATTCATAATCAAGTTCAATTACTGTACAGATTCAAAAGATTGTAACGGAAACCAGCGTTATTAGTACATGCTTTGTATTACGCATGTACAGAGATAAATTCTTTTTCATTACTGTAATAGCCTTCAGAACTGTAGCAAATAAATGAATCCAACCTTTCAAGTAAATAACACTGTTACCATATTATTTTGTTCTTGCATAGTAACAGAAAGATGGTGGTGTTAATTTTTTTTAATGAAAATCCATCAAGCAGGTTTTCACAATCACGTCATTGATGATACCTTAATATACGAGACTTCTGCTAAAGACAATGAATAATGTCAATGTTTAGTGGTTATTTCGGGCCGTAGAGCAAAAACATCTTTACATTCTTTAACATCATGTAATGTGGATGCTGAAGACAAAAATAATGTCCGCAATAATCTCGTAGACTCTAAGGAGAGATGTTGCAGTAGACCGCTGGAAGACATTGTAAGTTGGTGAATTCACATAGAACACTCGAAGGCAGACGACGAAATATTATAACTCGGTATCCTGAAATCCAATGGACCAAGCGTTTTACTTCAAGATAACCAAAATACGACATAAAACGATATTTTGTGCACGTTTCTTTTTTTCGGAACGGGACTTGAATATTTCGTCGAGATAGCCGGAATTTTGAGAAAAGGCGCGATCGAGATATCGGATTTCAACTGTAGGTGGATTGACGTAGAACACAGAGGTGCAGACGACGAAGAAACAGGGTACGTTAGTAGATATCACACTGAAGGATGAAGAAACATTATAGCTGTATCAATATGATTAAAACATATTCACCTGTAGCAGGTGAATTGGTTTAAAAAACATTTTTCACGGAAAGCCTTATTACCTTTGTATTGTTTTGGCTTAGATATTATTATTGTTAAACAGAGTTTTATATGATCAACACAAATATTGAGTTTAAAGAAATACAACCCACCCACTCTCTTGTTTAAATAGTTTGCTGTCCGTTTTGGGGGCGATTAGCCCCAGAGTGAACAGTACGGTTCAGATTCTCTTAATACCATATGCCTACAAGCAACAGTAAACAATCGCCCCCGAAATAGTCCTAACATTTCCGCAGAGCAGTAATAACATGTATGGCATATAAATATGTATAGCTGTCCAAAATACATAGAATACTATAATTTCTACGTGATTCTGTAAATGATTATATCATGCAGCTCTCTGTTATCCTTTCAGATAACATTAGAAAATATTACATAATGAAGGTAAATGAATTTGCCCCCTATGAATGAAATGTCCGTATGAATGGAATTTTTTCGTCTTTGGTAAGGTAAAACTCAACGACATAATACAGACAATATGTAATATGCAGAGGTAAAGCTAATAAATTATGCGAAATGTAAGACGTTTTTAACAAAAATATACAACACATCGAATTAAAATTTTATCGAAACACTTAGATAATGTTTATGTTGTTTAAATGGAAACGGGATTCCAGCGACCACTTCGTTATAACTTATGACCTCGGTCTATAAATAGCTCATCAAACAAACACTGGTTCCAAGCACAGTTTCATTCATAACAAATGTCGATATGAATTATACTGCGCATTTAATATTAATTATATGTCTAATAAAAGTGTTACTTTTACTAGGTATGATTTTGCATATATAATACTATAAATAATGAATAATGTAAAATTTTAAAAATAAATTCTTCCAGCTCAGTTGCTATAGGTTGTAGGGGAGGTAAGCGCTGCGTGGAATTGCCACAGTAACGTGAGAAGAAACAAATGGCCACATTCTACGATTTGTATACTGAAACAGCGTACATGATTCATTTTGGTAAAAAATGTTTACACTTATAATAGATACTATAAAATTATTTGATTTAACGGCAGTTTGTTTGTGTGGTGTATTTTTGGGGGGGCAGTTTTTATACTAAACAAGTTCGTTTTAGAAACATTCTGACGAATGCTGAAAGTAATATTGTAAAAAGTGCTAATAACGGAGGTGGGGATGGGGGGTAGATGTAAGCGGTTTTTGTATAAACACCCGTTTTTAGCTGTATTTCAGGATATATTAAGATAGTGGACCCGTAATGGCAATGTTTAATAGCTGTATTAACTTGATACAGTCTTGAAGTTAACATTGTTTTTGCACTGTGTTGCATTTTAAACAGCTTTTACCGTTTCGTTTTTTTTTTGTTTTGTTTTGTTTTTTTGTGTGTGTGTTTTTTTTTTTTTAATTTTGTATAATTTATGTTATTTTCTCAAGCTCAAACAGAGATAAATTGATAACCACTGCGCAAAACGATCGCAGAGAATTCATTTTACCAAACATTTTGATAAAAAAAACGTCACAGTATTACGTAACAATTATAAAACACAAAATAAAACTGTCGATAACAATTTTTCTGGGGAACCTCAAGTAAAAGGATTTAATCGGACAGAAATTAAGCCCAAACACTGAAAAAATATGCCCTTGCTCTCTGCCTTTAAAAATAACCATAGGGCAGAAGTAAAACCTACCTACATTTCTTTCACAATATGTAAACTAAATAATAAATGCAAAATAAACAACTTTTACCACATGTAACTCAGTATTTTCAAAGATTTCTAAACCTTCACCCCTCTGTATCAGAGGTTAAATTCACTTTAAACAGCAAGAAATGGCTAATTAAATGAAAAATTTCCGCTTTTGTACAATAAATCAATAATAAATCTTGAAAAAAAAGCTTATCTTACTACATAAAAGGAATATAATGAAAAAAAAAACACGTTTGGTCCTAGCGGGGCTTGAACCTACATCCTCCGGAAAAATTAGTTGAAGTAGGTTTATGGTAGGAATTGAATACTCTTCAAAAAAGGAGGTACACTATTACGGGTCCGTCAATTTTCCTAACCATCGTATATAGGCCTAACTAAACTAAAGGAACCAGCGTGGGAGCCATCTGGTCTATCGCGTAATGGCTGCCAGGTATTTGAACACTAATTTTTCACTGAGCATGGCAACAGAGGTCTAAATTAAAGCTAGTTTCTGTTTGAATTTCATTGTGGATGCATTTGTGACATTTTGGTAGGAAAAGTGGGAGAGCAGGTTGTATTTGGTGAAGTGAATCTCAATTGTAGTATGAGTAGTACTTCCAGGTCACAGCAGTGTGATTTTGATGTCAGTTTACAGTAAGCAAATGTGACCAGAGAAATCTCTCTTAGAAGATAAATGACCCCTACTTTTCTCTTCATTTTATATCAGTTTAATCATAACTCTTTAAAATGAGGTAAGGATTTGTTCTCTGAAATGGGTCTAGCTATGTTTGATAGCTCTTTAAAAATGTCAGCTTTATATAGAATATATAGGGAAAACTATTTAACTGGTTGTGACATATTAGGGAAGGAACAGGACTAGACCATAATCATTAACAGTCCGGTTGGTAGCGGGGTTCGAACATAAAATTTCCCTCAGACCGACAAGAAAATCGCCCCTTCAGTACTTCAGTGCTTTGATTTGTATATTTCAGCTCCTACCCCACTTCGTCATGGTTGGATGAGTTTAGAAATGCACAATTCCTGTGGAAGAACAGAAAACCATATATACAAACTATATACTATTATAAAGTTTAAGCGTTTTGCTATCGGTGCTGGAGCAAAAAAACTTAACCTTTAACTTAAAGTGTGGTAGAGCATTTACAAAAGAACTTTATGTGCAAAGATTCATGACATTCGTTGTAATCATCATTGCATTCATATATGCATTTATTCAAGAGTATATATTCACAGCCATGGCCAATAGATATGCTACTATCTGAAAAAAATAAATTTCATTAAGCTCAATTTGTATTTTGTCCCTTTTGTTGCTGGATAAATTATTCAGATGAATCATATAAGGATCTTCAAACACCCGTAAACTTATAAGATATTGACAGATAGTACAGAAATTCATTTAGTTTTATTTCATGAGACAATTAATTGTTTTCTGCACCTAGCAGTAGCTTTATGAAAAAGGTCGTCATTCAATCAACAAAAGCTAAAAACTTTTATATTGTATTTGTTTATAATATTGGAGTAAAACTGGATCTACCACATAGGCTATTTTCATGATTTTGCTTGAAACATTTATGTATTTGATGTACTAAGCCTAAAATATTTTTGTATAATTTAATTTAAAGAAATTCGCTAGAAATTCAGACTTCAAATGTATTATACAGATACAACATAATTATTGAACCAATATAATATTGTCACTTGTGTGCTAAATGTTTTCCAAATAATATTTCATTTTCAAGAAAATCACTAAAAGAAACTGAAATTGACCTGTTTGTATCTGGTAACCCAGAAATGTTTTACATAGAGATTCTAGATCATGGTTCAGGCATCACATTTAACAAAATTTCACATGAAAATCCTAGATAAATAGTTGCTTAAATTTGCAAAAAGCGTGTTCAATTCAATTTCTGTTTGACTGTGCTACTGTCATAATGTTAGCATTAGTTCCATTTACTTTTAATTGATCTTATGCCGAAATTTCATAATTGAAAAGAAAATGAAAACCTACCTTTCAGCATTTGTGTAAAGACGAAATAAATAAACTGTATTGTATATCAGGTTAAAACAATACATATATAACTGGCCGAAGTATGAATTTGCAACTGGCAGTTTTTACGCAGCAGTTATTTATGAGGATTTTACACATTTAAAACTAATATCTGCAAGTAATGATAAAACATGTTGGTGGAAAATGCACCTAGTTTATTTTTCATAAATAATCAAATATAACTATCATTCAATCAAGCCAACGAAATCAATTTTGATTATCTGATATGGACGCCGTATGGATTTCACTATGACTGTGTCTGAACTGAAAAGATATGCAGTTCTTAAAGCCAGTGGGACTGAGCTGTTTTGATTTTTGTCTTCTGGTCTGTTTCGACGGGTGCACAATGGTGTTTTTACTGTTCTTTAGCCGTCTGCAAGGTTTATTCGGTTCGTTATGTTATTTTTCTATTATTTTTATTTACACGAACCATTCATGCTTAATATTTCATGTCTTTTGTCACCATTACATATATTAGGGACTAATATAACGAGGATCACTTTTATTTACACAGTTCTTTTTTAACTTTGGAATATTGTGGGAATAAAAGTCAGAGTTTGTGAACAACTTACCGGTTTAAACTCACGAGCGGTGTTTTACCAATGACCGCCTAGGCGGTGCCCCACCGTGTTTATTTATTCGTTGTTTTATCCTTGTTTTCAATGTCTTTTACACACTCTGTGTATTTTTGTGTATATATTAATTATGTACACGTATTACATAAACTGCTATAGGGTTACAGTTCTTTGAATTTTGCTTTTCCATCGGTTTTATCTAGCTAAATGGTGCAATAACAGGGCCCTTCGACGCTACAGGTTAATAAGTGCTTATATTACAGATGAATAGTCGCACACTGACAAAAATGACCAAACGACACAGTTAAATGTTTAAACTACCTGATGTATGAGTCACTTTTATGGATCAACATATATATCAAACCATGTCTTATTTCAATTAAATTAACTAAAGTTATGCGGAAAAATTAGTTTAATTTATTATTTTGCAAAGCTTAAAGAGACAAAAACAATCCTCTGTCACATCAAAGACATCCCAAAACGAATTGCTGAGTCAAAACGAATGTTCTTGCTGAAAAAAGTGTTCGTTTGTAAAATGACTGAAGTTTCTTAATATATTAAATGATGTTTGCTCTTATTTCATATATTTATTAATAATGAAAAAGTTCAATGACAGTAATTGGCTACTTTAAGTCTGCGGGATGCTCTTAGGGCAGACGAACATCGACACAAGCGCGTGCAATTTACGATCTCGCACCAAATCGCGGAGACGAGAGTTTTATCCGCGGGCAATTTGTAAACGCAGAATAGAATATTATCACAAAGGAATAACAAGAGGTCAACACAAGATTATTTTAATATTTTCTAATCGTATAGAAGATGTCAAATACCACATCTTTGAGGTTTTCTTAACCAGAAAATTGTTGTAATAAACTGAAATGAAACATTGTTTTTCGATCCGTCTCAGTAAAGAAACATGCAATTAAACTCCTTTCATGAACATGTTCAAAAGTTAAAAGTTATTTTAATTATTTTTTCATGGTATAATATTTCCTTCTCTTCCTTAAGTTTCTTAAATTTCATGATTTGACAAAACAGTATAAAACTATGCTCCATATAATATTCTTACGCTAAAAGTGACTATATTTGTTTAACTTTTGTCCATTTTTAAAAGAAAAGATAAAAAAAGTTCTTAAAGAACAAAACAATTATAATTAGTTAAGAAAATCGGTGTTTACACTTTTGGTTCCGTGAATGGTTATTGCAAAAAAATAACAGCGAAGGTGAAAATTACTTTACAGCAATCTGTTGCTGTAACAACGCAACAAAGTGTACAAAGTAAACAACAATCTTTGAAATGGTTTAGAAAATAAATGTCTCTATAAATATTTTAGCGCAATCCTGTGACAAAGCCGTGTTACAGAATAATATGTGTATTGACCACTAGAAGTTTAAAAATGTACACATGTTCTATTTAATCAAAGCATTAAAACATTGGTTAAAATTCTAAGAAACCCTGGTTTTTTTCAAATCACAAAGCAATTAATAGAAATAATGTTGCATCTAAATGACTTTGTCCTAATCAACAGACCTGTTAAATAGTGACCTTGCCCTAGACGGCTTTACATGTATTAAACGTCAGTCTTTTTTGCTCTTGATTTAGCGGAATGCTTTTTCGCTATTTTAGTTATATTCATAATTGCATTGACCCTGTTGTCCCAATGTGCAGTATCAACCTTCGTACTGATATAAGCTTATGTTAGGGTTTCACCTAGTGGGGATAACTTTTATTAACACTGTCCTGTGACTTTTGAACATGATGAGGGTAAGAGTGAAGTTAGGTGCACCATAAACCGGTTTTAGCTCCCCAGTGGTGATTTTTGCACTGCCTGTTCCAAGGCGGTGCCCCATTGTGTTCCTTGTCCTAGTGTGTTTGCTTTGTGTGAGTGTGTATGTTGGTCGTGTTTACGTCCGTGTGCTAGGTTGGCGGTGGGGGGGGGGCTGCGTTTTTAGAATGTGGCTTTCCCTGTTGGATATTTATCCTTGTTTTTTTTCCTTTATACCAAGCTTGATCTAAACAGACACACATTAACCCCTTCTAACGACACTGACAACTTGGTGTTCAAATCTGAGATAGGAAAGCATATTTAGTAACACTTCTGCAAGATCTAAGAGAAGTGATGACCTTTCTGATAAAATATTGGTTGCTCAACCTAAGATTGCGTCCCGATCTAACCAGAATCGAAACAGTGCTACTTAATTAGGCAACAGAACTCTTTCTTTCCTTTCTTTATAATTATATTATACGACTATAACAAATGGTCCGTGGGCCAAGGCCAAAAAATTTTAAAGTCGTAACCCAGAAATTAGGCAAAGGTTGAGCTATACCATGGTGTTATACTATCATTCAGGAAACTTTTAAGGGCGGATGTCGGTCTGAGCAATATGTCAGTAAAATTTAATGACGATTTTAAAAACGTTGGTGTCTAATAAATACGATTTAGCATTGTATAGGGATATCGCTGATTTGGATGGTAAAAGAGACATTTATGCGACATTTCTTATAACAAATCTTATCTTTTAATGTCTGAAATAAATGTCTGAAATAATAAATAATTTACTTTTGTTGTCAAAGAATGCTACGATATGTATTATATACTGAATAAAATGTAAAAAGTAGGGGTTGATGTACCCCACCCACCACATTAGTACATTTATTTATGCGGGAAATCTTTAGAACTTTTAATCCTTTATAAAGGAACAGATTCCTAATGTTTACAGTAAAGAAAATGAAATGAATGAATAACTAACTAAAATTTCAGACATCTTTACACTTTAATGTCAGTTGGCTAAACCTATGGTTTATGTTTTATTTCTGGGCGAATTGCATACTGACAGACCTATTCTTTGCTAGTGCAGTAGAAATGGTGAAAGTACTGCAAAAACTAGAACGACCGCAAAAGTTTTATGGAAGTTCCCTATGGAGAACATCAAAATGGAAGCAGATCCAGCAATATAAGTCTTTATTCAAGATGACAGCTATTTCAAATTAATCCAAACTTATTACACATATGACTTAATGCAACAAAAGCTTTTATATTTTGATGACTTTAGTTCTCTTCTATGCTAGCTTAGGTCTTCTAAGTAGTCATTTTGTACGTAGTTATTAAATCACCCAAAATTTATGTTTGTTAAACTACCAACAAATTAGGTTATTTAGTTACGCACACTATACAAATTAAGACGACCACCACTTTCCAAATTTCCAAATAACTGCTTTAAATTTGATCAAATATGCACATATGAAAGAGGCATAGCTCTTTAAAAGTCAAAACTATAACACGAATCACTTGATATTGATTGAAACATGTTACAGAGGATTTTACCGCTCACAAAATGACCACCTGAAATCGGCTACATGTACAAATATTGATGAGCTACTGCTGTTTAGATATTCAGTATTATAAAATAAACCAAATAAGTTTCCAAGGATTGAAATTTGGTTATCCAGATCAATCTAATAAAGATACTGTCCTGTCATTTTCAAACTGGTCGCCAAAAGTAAGTTTGCAAACATACATATGGATAAGATTTAAGTAATCATTCCTGTAATAGAAGTTAAAATAATTTCAATTGAAAACTACGTTACCAATATGAACTACTTCTATTGTTCTAATCAAGATGGCACCATTTTCAAAATGCGTACCATAAAAGACATAACAGTAATATGATTTAAATACTGCTTTTATTTCTTTTAAAACTAAACATGTTACTCTCAATTTTCATTCAAAGGATTTTGAATGTAATTAAAATGTAATACTAATTTGTATCAGAATGGCTGCCTGATAGATGTTACATATACAGTGTATCCTAGTAGAATAATGAGTAATGGAGAATGGAACATATAATGAAATTGTCACTTTCTTCTGAGGTAGTGAAAAAGATCATTGTACAAACACTTATGTCTTTTTAAACATTTAAAAGGATTTATAATGTTCAATTGAAAACTACGTTACCAATATGAACTACTTCTATTGTTATAATCAAGATGGCACCATTTTCAAAATGCGTACCATAAAAGACATACTAGTAATATGATTTAAATACTGCTTTTATTTCTTTTAAAACTAAACAGGTTACTCTCAATTTTCATTCAAAGGATTTTGAATGTAGCTAAAATGTAATATTAATTTGTATCAGAATGGCTGCCTGATAGATGTTACATATACAGTGTATCCTAGAAATGAGCATATACAGTTCTAAACCTATCAAAGCAATTTAAGATGCATATATATTGATGTACCTTTAGGTTGTGCTTGAAAGTTTTATCTGTTTTGTTTGAAATAGAAATAGTCAGATATATCATATATCATTCAACAAAATCCTTTCAATGCGTATTCCTCTGAAATAGTGCCAAACTGTTATGAATATATCTGTAGTCATGCATTTGCTTGACATAATGAACAGGTAGTATACAGAGCTTCGCAGCTATAAATTGAGCAAGTCCTGGAATCAAAAAGTCCTGTATCGTATCTGTTTTTTTTTATTTGGTTGTATGAGCAATAATTATTGGTATTGTTGTAATTAATATTTAAAGTAACGTATGTTTCAATCCCTTTTAGGATGTAGCTTAATGATTTTACTACCGAATAAAGCACTTAACTAAAAAGAGTTTTTACAGATATGTCATGAAGATATCAATATACCAATGGCATTTTCCAAGCAAATAGTACAGACTCTGTAAGTATGTTCATATGCATTTATACGTGTATGATGAACTTATTCTGATACTGATACCGAAAAGTGACTCCCCGCAACCTCTCATATCAAAATTTAGAGTATATTTCTGTCATATGGTGTACATAGGTGTTATAATGTGTCCTCTTGTGTAGTTCTGAAACATACGTTACCGAAATTAGATTAAGGTAGTTACTAGACTTAATGGTTGAAACACAGTTACATACCAAGGTAATCTAAATGTAACAGTTTAAATACACCAATTTTTGAACGAACTAGTTTCTTTGTATTTGTTAATAGTTTTGAAAATAGAATATTGAATTCTAGTAAGAACGCAGAACTGACAATAATGATACCACAATCAGGATACGAACAAGGAGTCTTATCTATGTTTCCGTTAAGGGAATAGATCAAAAGGATTTAAAATGACCAAGACAACACATTCTTGACTAGTTTCGACCTTTATGTCTTCGTCAGAAATAACAACGTACAATACAAACGACGTCACGTCCGTTTGGACGCGAACGTCAACGTGACAAAAAGCGCAAATATAGAATATGTTTGTATTAATGTACATATAGATACGGATCATAATGATACGGCGGGTATTTATCGAAAACATATTTCTTCAATATGAAGTAGAGAAAAAAAATAAAACCCAACATATCTACATGACAAATTTTGAAGTATACATGTGAAGCATAAGCGAGAATTAACGATAGATCTACTTATAATTATATAAATAGTAAATTAACATTAATTTAAAAGCTAACCACACATATTATAATTACAGAAACAATCAAAAAATTAAAAACTTTCATTAAAATACGATTAAAGACAAAATGCAGTCAAACGGCGGAAAAGGGAACCTTGAAGCAGTAATAAGGGGAGGTAATAAAACGGCAATAAAATATCAAAGTGCTGGAAAATAGAGCCGATATATTCTTAACTTCTACAAAAATTATTAATATTATTTTAAAGTTAGAAAATACATTAAAAACAATACTATACAGTGAAAATATTTAAGCTGTAGGGATACTATGAAAAAGTTGGTATATAAGACAGTATTAAATGTTACTCGTTAACTGTATTCACACAGTAAACAATACTCTGGTGTTCATGCCAGATGGGTGCACGGTATTTAACCGGTGAATCCAGGACGTTTCACGTAATAATCTATCTAAATCATTATCGACAATGTCAATTGGTAAAAAACTGAAATCATCTAAATTGTGATGAGTACTGTTGAAATGGGCAGCCACACTGCTAGCATATGCTGGATCGCTGAAATTGTTAATGTCAAATTTATGACTGTTCATACGTTTAGAAACCTGTTGTCGTGTTTGACCCACATATTGCATGTTGCACTTTTTACAAGTTATGACATAAATGACATTTGATGATGTGCAGTCTGTATTAAATCTAAGTTTATACATAGAAGAATTAGAAGAACTAACGAATTCATCAGTTTCTACTATCTTGCTACAATGTGTACATCTAGGTCGGTAGCATTTGCTGGAACGGGCGCTGATGGGGGTAGGGGGCATTGCAGAATATCTAGACTTTACAAGGAAGTCTTTAAGATTTTTACCACGTTTGTATGCTAACACGGGTCTTGAGGAATGCAACTGTTGGACTGAGACATTTGGCGATAGTTTAAATAAATCCCAGTATTTATGTATGATACTAGCAATGTTAGGGAGGGAGGGATTATATTCAGTAACAAAAGGCACAATATCAACCTGATCAGAATTGTTATTGTATTTCAGAGCTTCGTCTTGTGTAACATTATGCATCTTGTTAAATGCAGCATCTATTACACTGTCTGGGTAATTTCTGGATTTGAAAAATTCACGTAGAGTGTCCAGAGATTTAGCAAATTGATTATCGTCAGATATAATACGACGATATCGCTTAGCCTGACTGTAGGGAATACCGTCTTTACAAGTCTTTGGATGATTAGAGGAGTAGAGAAGGTACTGATGGATGTTAGTATTTTTAACATGTACATTGGTGCATATGTTATTACTGGTATCTTTCGTAAGATCAACATCCAGGAATGACACATGTTTCGTTGAAATTTCATACGTGCATTTAATAGAGCTATGTAATTCATTAAGGGCTTTAACAAAGCTATTCAGTTCGTCGAGTGAATGATCCCAGATCATGAAAACATCATCCAGAAATCGAAGCCACAATGTAGGTTTCAGCTGCTGGCTTTGTAAAAAGTCTTGCTCTAACTTACCCATGAACAATGATGCATAGGTAGGGGCGAACGGACTGCCCATGGCCGTCCCCATTGTTTGAATGTAATTATCACCATTGAATTGAAAATGGTTATTCTTAAGTGTAAGTTCAATAAGTTTACATATACTTTCTACGGACAAACTAGTATCAGACAGACTCTTGTCCCTGTTTAAGAAAAATCTGCAGGCTTCAATACCCTCATCATGTGGAATGTTCGTATATAGAGAGGTTACATCCAAAGTCACCAAATAACTGTTGGATGATAAACTGCAGTTCTTAAGTTTTGAAAGGAAATCCGTAGTATCTTTGACATACGAAGGTAATGATTGCATATGTGGTTGCAATACATAGTCTAGATATTTAGATATGTTATCAGTAGGGGAATTGCATGCAGATACTATAGGCCTACCTGGATATCCTAATGGCAACGAATTATCTTTACATTTATGTAGTTTGGGTAAAATGTAAAAATGGGGTATACGTATCTTTTCTTTTCTGGAAAAGTGTCAAATTCCTCTTTCAAAAATTCTTCACATTAAGGGAATGTAATATGAATTCGTAGTTCAGTAATTCCGTCCCACATTTTAAGTGATATTTGAAAATCATCATGGTCAGAAACAGAACTATTTTAAAAAGCATGTTTTACAAAAAATGTCATTTGTTTCACTACATGTACCCATGTTGTACTGTATATGTATGATGCTCCATAAGTTCAAAATGTGCCGTGTTTATTTACTTCAGGAATTATATCAGCAACTTTGAACACATAATGCATATAAACCGATAATTTCAGTGATGAATACATCTTACCTTCCGTGAATATCAAAACAACGCATTAAAAATATAAAATTCTCTGTCTTGAAACCGCCTAAGTCCATCGAAACCCCAAAACTATAATAGCTTTAATGTTACTTAATGTAGCTTTAATATTACTTAATGTTCTGTGTAATCTTGGTAACATACGTTTCACAATATATTATTCATTTTATCTTTGTAATGCTGTAAAAACTGAGTTGGTACTTTGCGATGCCAGTAAGCATGATTTATGTATTAGCCTAGAATAATTATATACGAAATATAAAATTGAATAGGTGACCTTTAAAACCTAGGTAGGAGAGGTGGTCTAGTGGATAAGGTGCCGGCCGCTCAATCCAGTGGTTCTGGTTTCGAGCCTCACTAGGATCACGACCATGACCTCTCATATGGCACCAGTATTGGTTTCTCCAGGAAGCGGACTCAAAAAGTGGTTTCAAAAGGCTTGAAACTTTTATTACAATCGAGCTATAACAAATAAGTATAAACTAAAACCTAGGTAACGTACATTTGATTCTTAGATACCCTCACGTTCTGTATTTATTTTGAATGAAAGACAAAAATATTCAGACTGCGTACAAACTGTAACCAAGTCTGTTGTTAATTATCAATATGCTATCTTTTGAAGCAGAATCCATAAAATGCTATTAAATCTATGCTATCTTTACAGTGATGCTGAAAGAGGCACCCTTGTTTTACTGTAGTTTGTCGACATCCTATAATTGAGA
Source organism: Mercenaria mercenaria (assembly GCF_021730395.1). Lineage (NCBI taxonomy): Eukaryota > Metazoa > Mollusca > Bivalvia > Venerida > Veneridae > Mercenaria > Mercenaria mercenaria. The sequence goes on along the minus strand of NC_069366.1, from coordinate 22,659,704 downwards.
ATAGTTACAGGGTTAAGTCCAACAAAATTATAACGGTCATGTGTGCATAGTTTATTTTAATTAAGAGCATACAAATGCAATTGCTGGAGTATTTTCAATGTTGCTAATTCTTCAAGGCGGAAAATTTGAGTGGCGGCTGTTACGTATGTTACATTTTAAAGTATCTTTATCAAATAAAGGTTAAAATTATACATGTAAGCTTACTTTGACATCTAAAATAGAAGAAAATTATTGGTACCCAAAACCTTTCTAAATGAAACACAAATAGGCTTGATTTATTGAGAAACAGCATGTGATTTATATGTATTACATTTGCATGCTCGTTGTCTATAACCTAAAGTGATTGCAATATTTTATATTTTCTCATGAAAATATATAAAATTGTGAATCTTAACACAATTATTTGATGATGTCTTATTAAAAAATATAGTAATTTTGATAATTTTATGAGTTATTTAAAATGGCAAAAATGTAGCTCGGGTGGGTGGGGTATTTTGACCCCTAAATTTTGGTAGAAATCGTCAAAATTTGGAAAACATTGTTACAGTGAAGCTTTAATTGATTTAGAACAATTACATACGCAAAACTCTAATATCTGAAAGTCAGTATTGAAACAATCTGTTAAGAATTCGTGTGTAGCCAACAATACTTTCAAAGAGAGAGAATTCCGCATTTTTCATACACAAGGTTTACTAAAATGAGTATAATTTTTATTTGACATACGGTAGAAAGCGACATCCGGTCTTAAACAATCCCGGAATGAATGTATTAATGGCTGAAGTGGATGAACCTTTGCCTAATTTCTGGGTTACGAAATCGAAAAACTAGAGGACTTTCAGAAACTGGCCCACAGACCAAAAAGGGAAATACAAATACGGATTAAAGAATGGTTTGTTGTTTCTTACGGTAGGTTGTAATTAATGCAATAGAAATCGAATGGAATGAAAACTGAAGCCTTTGTTGAAAATGCAATTACCAGTCTATTTTTATTACAATTAAACCTTATCATTCAGCGGTTAAAGATTCTGCAACATTCTACTGGTCTACAGCATATACTAGGAAATGCCTGGAAGCTAAAGTAATGTAGTGAGGTTCAAGACTACGCTTACATCTTATACTTGAAATTTATGCAAAAAGTAAGTATCATTTTACTTTTGTAGAGAACTATGCTTTTATGGTCACTGGTATTCAAATCTAAACATTTTCGTCTGATGCTAATTGCGGGTTGTAAAACACTTAAAGATTCTGTTAAAATCGTTGGTATTCAAGTTTGCTATTGTTAATGAAATTGTTATGTTTAAGAAATCCAGGCACTGATCCCGGATCAGTTCTCTTTACGAACACACTGAAAAATATGGATCATGAATTTCGGAATTGGTACTTGAACGTTACTTTAGCCATAAATGATTCTGAAATGTACGATCCGGAGACAGTATAGCTGTCTGAGAATCTGCAATTTTCTGAATAAAAAAGCGCAAATGTAGTTTACAAAATTTTGACACGACGCTTCTCTATACTTGTCTGAAGGGGAGATAGACATGGTTTAATGCTAAATACATAATATATACACTCGCATAACTATCGATTATTATTGTATGACTGCTGGGGTGCGATTTAATAGTTCGTACGTAGAGATTTTGCCAGTGTCCTTATGGATTTAACATATTGCATTTCAAAACAGACTGCTTCGAAATTAAACAAAATGTTTGTAACTATTAATGTATTATACTACGAGTGTCTAGAAAGATGTATTGTACACATTATTTTTTTCTATTAAAACATTCATATCTCTCCAATACCATATCAGTTATTTCAACGTTTGATTACAAATACTAATATAAAAATACTTTTTTTAACCACATCAAATGCTTGTATTTCATTACAATATTCTTTTTTTTTCAAAGGCTAGCGTCAAATGCTTCAGTATGATCCAAGTTACATTTTAATCACTGCGTTTTTCATAACTAATTCCCAAAGGTGTTTCAGACAATACTGATCCAATGAGGATAGAGCTGCAAGTACTATGCAAAGAAGATTAAAAACAAATTAATAGTATCTCTGGTGGAAAGAAGATTGCTCAAAATAAGAGATTTCTGAAAGGATAGCTTTGCTATTTTTTTCTTATGTTGTAAACTATTTTGATTTCCCTTAATACCTGTTTCATTATATATACATGAAATAAACAATGCAACTGGATTTCATGTCTTAAATGTGTCACTAAAATTGTGTTCTCTTTTATCACTGAATGGAAATCTCGTGACTCTTGTATCTGAGTTTCCTTTTTGTTCTGGAAAACTTAAGTAAAATGTTTGTAAGACGACCCTTTGGAAGCATTGAGGACAACTAAGCAAAAGAAAAGAAAATTCAGTTTTATTATTACCTTCTGGCCTGTTTCGTCGGGCCCTCAACAATGTTTCTCTTCTTGCTTTTCATTTTGCAAAGGCATTGAGTACATTGAACTTAAGGTTTCTTTTTATGTTTTACTTTTTTGCTCTTAATTACCAATACGTATGTAAGGGATTCACCCGGCGGGGAAAACTTTTATTCACATTGTCTTGCAATTTTCGATGGGGATGAAATGTGAGGCTCTGTGCGCAATTATCCGGTTTAAGCTCTCAAGCGGACCGTTCGAAGGCGGTGTCTCACAATGTTCCTAAACTTGTTTGTTTTTGTCCTTGCTAACTGTTTGTTATCAATACATTCTTATGCTGCATTTGGGGTTTGTTTTGGGAGACTGTGTTCTGGGAACGTTGGTATAACTATTGGATTCTTGGTCTTGTTTCTATCCTGCACTGAATAAAACAACTAACCAGCTATTTTATATTATGTAAATATCTTAAAAATTAATGAAATCACTTTTTGAAATTTAGGGAACGCTCAAAACAATTATGTTGTTGATAACGTTTTGAAATTTCATTAAAATTAAACTATGAAAGCAAATAAATTTACTCATTTTACGACTTAACCATTTTGAAAAGTCATAAAAACACATTAAAATGTCGAGAATTTACAAACTAGAGAAAAAAAGTTATGAGGGAAAAACACAACAAACATAAACAAAATAACGTCTTTGTTGTGTCTCGTGGAAAAGTAACTTTTTATATCTTTGTGATCAAGTAAAAACTCTTTCTGTTGTGTTGTATTAAAATGAAAACAATTATATCTTCGCGTGATTCATTTTTTTTTTATTTTGATACAACATATTGATCTATACGTAGGCTTAATTTCAAAAGTTGTACTCTTATATTTAAGTATTGAAGGGTCTCCTTGATCTAATGTGACGATAAAATATAACCACGCTTGTGCAACGCATCTGTATGTTTCATATTTGGATACTTTTCATTTGCATATTTATGTACATACCTCATAGGCCTGAAAGATTGTCATTTGATGACCTTATCTATAAAGTTTGTAGTGATATCGTGGTGTGCTAATGATAAAATAACATTAATTGCATAGACTAAAATTTTCTGCGAAATGATTTTAATTTGTAATTATTAATTTCGTTCGATTTCGTTCTTTTCGCTCAGTCATATTAACTTCCGGTGACTGGGCGCCATTTTGCTTCCTAAGCTTTCAATAACAATGGAAATCACCAGACAATTAAGGTTAATGTTAAAAAAACTACACGTGTCATTACAATTACTAGAACAAGATCAATATTCAGATTTTGTTACCGCTCAACAAACTGAAAACAAATTAGCCGGGAGGTTCCGATTACATCTATTTACAGGTAGAGCATAACAATGGTATAGTGTATCCAGTAATGAATTTTGATCGTTTGCATTTCCCTTTTTCAGGAACATATACGACTCCATTCAACTGTAATTAAGTAGAGATATTGAATTATATTAGTGTTGAATGAGGTATTCACTTCATCAGAAATGGACAGTTTTAGCCAGAAATCATAGCGTGAAGCTGAAAAAAAAATGTAATCAGAAAATGATTTGAAAAAAAAGAAATCAATAAAAAATGGTATATTATGATAAAACCAAGGGTCAATTTATTATCGAAAGTGTCAAATGGACCCTACATGTAGTGGTCCGACTTCCAAAATTGTAAATTGTTTCCGACTACATATTAGGAAATAGATAACGAAACTGCATTTAAAAATACCCTTTTTTGCAATGGTTTCCTGACCTTCGGGGTATGACTAAAACCAGCTACCTTACAAGATCACACAGGCAGTTGGCCCTATCATGCTTCATGTTTCTTTTTCTAAACATCACCAGTTTACAGCTTTGAAATAGTCAAGAAATTCAGAAGTTATTAGTTATACCTATTTCACATACTAATATACAGTCTATTTTGAACAAAAAAGAAAAAAAAATAAGTTATGCACTTGGAAAATCTGGAAAAAAAAGTTGTTATTAAAACTTACCTCAGGGCTGGAACAACTGATATTAGACCTTCCTGCTTAAAGCTACTCTGTACATTCACCATGTTAACATAACTGAAAATACACAGAATAGTTCTACTGCAGATCAAACTAGATTGATAGTGTCTAATTATTAAGACACAAGACATATCCTTGTTAACTTAACCGCTATATTTGAAGTTATAATAAGACTGGGATAATATAACAGAATTGTAAATAGATAGTAGAACATTATACACGTATGTTACAATTTTAGAGACAGTAAGAAAAATTAAATATTTCTGCAAGGTGGGTGGCAGAAAATGCGTGAGCAAGTTTTTTCTTGTTTAACAATTAACCAAAACAACTAAATACAGTCAAAGCTCTTTACTTCTCTAATTTTATTTGGTGGAAAACTTTGTTCCTGATTTAATAATAATAATAACAACAACAACAACAACAAAAAGTTATGTATGTCCCCTCTTCTTGCTAGCTTAATGTATAGCAGCAACAACACAAACAATCTAAGCAGCCATTTTAATCATTGTCTGGTCACTCGTACGTAGTTGTCATTAAATTTACACAAATCCGGGCCTGTAGCTCAGGTTGAGCTATCGTGATCATTTTCGCACGTAGTCTACGTCAAATTAACACTAATCAGAGATGCGTTTTTTGTGCATCTCACATTTCCCTCATTTTTGTTTGTTTGTTTGTACACAGCCTGGCAAATTGATGTATATGTGTATAAATGTTTTTTGTGTATCCTCATGTCACAATTGTATTTGTGCTGAGAGTATTAAAATAAACTGTAAACTGCACATTGGTCTTGTACATTCTGTTTTGTATTTCTGTGAATACGGGCAGACAGATCGGCGAAAATTCTCCTATAATGACACTCGGCAAATTATAAGATAATGCTATATACAATTTAAAAGCAAAAGTAACTTAAAAGTAGTTATTTCCTCCACCAAATTTCTCGTTCTTATTCTTCTTTTGATTTTATACCATCGTTCCCTCCTTTTGTCAAACTTCTTTAGGAAATATCTTCTTTTAGAACATGATTACAAAATGGTATGTTAAATTGTACGTTTGAGCGAGGTGGAATATATGTCTAAACATATTACTGTGTTCCGTATATATAACGGTCAAGTGCAGTTTTCGATGAAAAAAATGACATCTTATTGCACAAAAATATTTCAAGTCGGCTGGTATATAAAATATTTTTCATTAATTTCAATCATTAACTTTACAGAACTACTGTTAGAGGCAAATGCTTTTTCGTACTAGCAGTATTTTATGACAACACTTTGAAAATGTATCAGACATACCAAGTTATGGTTAAAATCTTAGGAAAATTCATATCAAACCTTTATAAATGGTAGCTTCAAACAAACAAAAAATGTGTTCTATGTGTGTTTGTGTGGCGTAACTATTCAAAAAGCAATTTATGATTTTTTTCTCTTTTAATATAGACAATAAAACCTTGAATGTTTCATGTTTAACATAAACAGTATATGTAATATCCCTACCAGTAGAAATATCAATCGCTTTCAGTCAGTGTTTACAATTACGAACAACCTCAAGGACCACCAATTTCGATCGTAACATTTTTAGAAGTATGAATTAAAGTAAAAGAACATATCCCACTTGCTAAATTAAACTGAACCTAAGTGACTTAATAAAGAGTTTGAAATACGTCGGGCATTAGTACTCTTCATATCTTCATTCGTCTCAAAATTATGTTGAGCCTTTTCAAAAACAAAACTTACATGAAACAGCCTCTTCGGAAATTGTAAATATACTGCATGTACTTGGGGGACTCCACTGAATAAAGACTTGTTTGTGTAGTACAATCAAAGACAGAGTAACAAGAACTAAACTATATATAAAATTCTTTAACACCAAGAAGACAGAAGGAAGGCCACACACCACAATAATGTAACTCTACAAAATAAAGACAAAATCACAAATGGACAAGAAATTTCATTATCAAAACCTGAATGCCTAACGGTTCTGTCTATACAAATTGAGTCAAGCTCCATCTACCGGAATGTTGTGAAAATTATTTCTTAAAAGTGACAATGTTTTAAAACATTATTGTGACCTTGAGTTCCGTGCACTACACTCAATAATAAGGTAAGTGCTGAGTAAATTCGGAATAGGAGTTACTTGGTTTAACCGGGGGAAGAGGTATTTGTCAAATGGATGTATTGACGGAAATAGTGATTACTAAAGGACTTCTAAAAAAGGGAGCTGTACGTATTGTAGCAAATACCATCATTAAACTGATTTGTTTTCTTCCGTCATCATCAGTTTTATCTTCGTTTCTTCGATTAACAATGCTTGTTCTTGTTTCCCAAAACACATGCAACTGTCCTGTCATTTTCTACGATATCTGAAACAAACCAATGAAACATTTTAAGATAGTTTAAACAAATTCAAATTCAATTCTTTATTGTACATATACAATAATATGCATACAATATGAACATCAATATTATACAGTGACAGTTACAAGCCAGCGTGTTACAATCATTCTATGTCAAGAGATATGTTTTGTTTCCCTTTTTACAATAAACTTTTTAAATATATACATGTATTCCTCTCTCTTCTGAAATGCATTTCCGTTAGACATATGCATATTTCTTCATTCGCATATGTACCATAAAATTCTGAAATATATATTGCTCTGATGTCATTATACAAAGGACAAAATAAAAAATGAAGCTCATTCTCCAGTGCACTTTCACAATATAGGGACAATTTATTTATTTATTTATTTGGGTTTAACGGCGCACCAACACAGTATAGGTTATATGGCGCCAAACAGGACTACAAATTTTGGTTCCACATCTCATTTACATCGAAATAAAAACACAATAGGGACAATGCCGATATTCTTATTGCCTACATTTTTCAACCATTAGATTGTAGTTTGAGCTTCGAAATATAGCAACTTGCTTTCTATATTTCTTAACATCAGCAACATATATGTATTTATCAACAGTATATAAGGTTTTAAAGTGTACATAGTAATTAAGTTTTACATTTTGTTCACATTTAACTTTACAAGATTGTATATACTGGGTTTTCAATCGCTAAACATATGTCATTGAAAACTTTTCTGGATGTGTAGCCGTTTGTTCTTCCCAAACAGACTAATGTCAGTTTCTTCTTTATAAAGACTTGACTGGAGTGTTGACAAATCAAATGCAGTAAGCGAAACATTTGAAATGTATGAAACATCTAATATTTTTTATTGTCAATCTTACTTTCGTTTGCTGTCGTGATATACTGTACTATACGTTGATAACAAAACTAAATTATAAAACAAACATTATCTATACATTTAAACTAACGGCAACTTAGATATTGCGTCTACCTAACTGCTGCTCTCATGCATTCTGTTCAATCACATCTATCAATTATAATTAAAGCTTTGATGTGTCTGTTGCTGGTGCCACTTATATCTGAAGAGAAAATCATAGAAAATTACATGTTAATAGAGATACTGACGGATCTGAAATGGTCGTGTAATTGCCTTCCATTGACATGCCATTAATTTCATTGTCCCATTGATATCTTTACTCTACCTTTCGACAGGTAGATGGAATACAACTCTTAATAGAATTTTTATTATTTAAAACAAAGTCAAGCGTAAATATAATACTTACTTTGCTTCAGATATATTTTATGTGAGGACATACGAAGAGTTCAGTCAGTGTACACAAAATTGCTTTGAATTTCAAACTCTGCTAGATAACGTTAAAATAAACTAAAACTAAAGACGTTAAAAAAACTTTAAGTACTTTAGTAAACTCTGCAAAGTAATTGATTTTGATAATTGTATTTTGGTTGAAATATGTACTTAACATGTCTATAAATTATCAGGTTCGGAGCAATAATACTCATCCAAACATATGTGTGGTACTACAAGTTTCTTCTTTCAGGATCCTGGTTAAAATATAAAAAAAACATCTTCGTTTGAATCAAATTGTTTCGAAGCTGAGAGAAATCACACTATCAATTGTACTTAACACTGTTATTTGTGTCTATGTTTATTTCTCTGAATAAATTTTTTATCATGTATATTGAGACTATTGTTACATATTTTCACCAGAAAACAAGAAAATGTGGCAATGACTTTAACATCACTGCATGCAACACTTAGGTAACCCGGACATGCTGTAGTATCAAAATTAAACCTTTGATTTAGAATAAATTTCAAATTCAATTCTGATAGTGCAAGGAGAGAAGCCTATTTAATTTTAGTTTACTTTATAAATAGATGTTCAATAACAGACGTGTTTGTGATATATAAAGAAACATTTTATAAGAACACATGTTCGCCCCGGAATATCTACTGCATATGTATCTCTAAAAATAGTTATAAAACAACGAAACTCTTCTTAATGGAACAGCGGTTACTTTTTAATATATATTCAGCAAATAAACAACACATGTGGACGACTTGTGGATTACGTACGATATTACTGAATGAATATTTCAACGGATCGCGTATTTTTCCCCGTTGCAATGCCTGAAATATATAAAACCGTCTCACTTAAAGATATTACAGTTAACAATAACTTTAGCAAAAAAAAAAACCTGGATAAATATTAATGGTGAAGTCATGACACAAGACTGGCACTCGACCGATTCACAAAGTGTCACAGACTTTACACCAAAAATGCCAAAGTCGTGTTATTTAAGGTAATGAGGGTCTTAAACCACTGAGCAATTCCATTCATCAATCATGATCATCAAAGAATAGAAGGTGGCAGTACCAGTCTAAGCCAATATATGCCCTGTCATACCGAATGTCGAAAGTGTTCTAAAGAATTCAAATTAGGGGTATTAGTCGAGATATTAGTAATTACATTGGTATTCATTTGTGAAAACTCTCAAGTTTTGCTAGCTCCGGGAATGTGAACATGGAAAACACATTTAATCTTCAGAGTGAAGATTGTGATTCTGCCATATTGGCGGCTTTATCTAATAATTATATTGCACAAAAATGCACTGAAGAAATAATTTATCAAGCTTTTGATGAATTGCAGTTGATATACAAGTCCTGGTAACGAAATGTTTGATTAGCCAAGTCTATTGATATTTCCACTGTTTGTTCATGTAAAAAATATTTTGTTTTTTATGAATATATAGTATTATATGCACGTAAGATACAGAAATGAGATGACAAAATATAAAGACAGAGGAGGTATGCATTCAATTAATTTTTAACTACAACAGTTTTGGCAGACTGGGAAAGTTCTCGATATCTAAGTATTCAAATATTTTGAGCATACTTTTAACTTATTAAACTTGAAAAATATTCACCTGCCTGAGACATAACGTATCTGGTAAGCTTGTTATTTTGATATGTGGGTTTATTTTTAAACATTTTCTTTTGCTGAGTGTTTTAGACCACATACGTAATCAATCTTTAATTGTGTTACACAATTTTCATTTTCTTTCTTTTTTCGATACTTTTTTAGTTTGTTTTACATATACTATCATTTTTGTTTGGCTGAAAAGAAATTAGATTTATTTGAAAATTTGAAAAATGGCTATACATGTATACATAAACTGCGTGTTGAAAACTTACGAGAACCAAAGCTTGAATACGGCAATAACTTTTATGTCTTTAAAGAGAAAACTGTCACAGCTCGTTATAAAACCGAAAGAGCCTGGAATATGACATTCGAAGGTAACTGTTCTGACGGTTTATTATTATTTGTCATATTATAAGACCTTTATTATATATTTCATAATCAATTGACATAAAATTCTGCTTGTATGAAATTCCTTGAAATATAATAAATAAATAAATAAATAAATAAATAAATTTAAGAAAATGAATATAATTCTTCTATGTATTAGCGCTTCCAAGCGGTAGTATATGTATCTGAGTTTTAAGTAAAACCTTCTTATTTCAACACTCCTTTTATATCTATTTTAGAAGTCAAGGACAATACCATCAAACGCTATTGTCTTTCACAGACATCGACTTTGGTCTATATTTTAAGAACTGATCGAATACCAGGATCATCATTTTGAGTAAGCGGATGTGTAATTGTAGTTGTAATTGATATTTTACCCCGATAACATCGCCTAGAATTGACATCAGCAATTAAACAAAACAGATAGAGCATTTATGTGAACATCATGCTTTGGTTAGAACAAGATAATATCGGCTTTTCCGGCTCCCTAAAAGCTTGTAATGGGGTTGTCATATAATAAAGTTGTCGTGATAGACTTGGGTCACCTTACAACGTAGGTTGTCAATATTTTATTTGACGCAAACCAATTACCAACCTGTAGCATTTTAGTGGTATCGGCACATATCTGTAGCAGCGTACAAAAATAGCATTCAGGAAATTTATATGTGTACGAAGTAACCTGGAACAAAATTAATGTTTTACTTTTATAGTGCCTTAGAACGTACGTGGCAATCAAGGTATTAGAATTTAAATTTTGAATTTGATATCTCTCATTTCATGGATTTTTTTATTTCACACTAAGTCTTACGCTACAGATGCTCTTCAAAACGCCTTAATGCTTACTGCTAAGCTACACGAGTGAACAATTAACTAAAGTTTTAAGTGGATGAAACACACTAATGCTAGCAAAAGAAACGTCAAATGTTTTACAAAATAATGAATGTTACTCCCGACCCAACAAACCATTAGCAACATCTCAAGAAATCTGAACCCATCCTATTTCATTGATTTTACCATGTATGTGAGTTTACTTATGACACTTTAGACCTAAATAATAAGCTTCAACCACACGCAATGTCATGTCTTGTTGCGATTCTAGCTTTACAGCAGACGAGAATCGATGTCATTTCCTCCCTCAAAGGAAAGCCACTTTACACTAATAACATGTGTATACATAAAAATTAATCTTTCGTTCATCGCAAAAACTGGCGGACAATTATCACTGGTCGTTGCAACATTAGAGAGGCCATAAATTTCTTGCCGCGAATGCCAGCCATCAAGTGTTCAATAGCTAAAATAGATATCTCTCAATAAGAGAACAACAGACAATCAAAAGAATCTTCAGAGAGTTTCTTCTTATGGCCTAAATAAAAAGTGAAAGTTTTATTCAATAATACCATATTTGGTTAAAACTGAGAAATAGTGTAGAACCGTTGATCTTTAACAAATATTATTCAATAACAAGACTAATGCCCAGCAATAAAAGTCCCTAACCGGAATGGACATCTGTACAATAAGCTGCTATGCGAACTACAGTTTTAATATTAAAACTTACATGCAGGACTTATATGTTCTCCAAATAATCAAGGATTCATAAAAATGTGTCGTGTACCTTTTATATTAACGCAGTGTCCATCCTCTGTGACAGACGGATGGACAAAAAAAATGAAACAATTTGCATATTTCTAGTTATTTCACCTGTACAGTTTGCTGCTATATGAACTACAGTTTGATATTAAAACTTAAATGCAGAACTTATATGTTCTCCAAATAACCAAGGATTTATAAAACTATGTCTTTTACCTTTTATATTAACGCAGGGTAATGGATGGACATATAAATTAACCGATTTGCATATTTTTAGTTATTTCATCCTATGTCCAAATTTCATGGAAAAATATCTTTTACTTTTAAAGTAATATAGGAACGCAGTATTTAAGAATGACAGAAGGACAGACAGACGGACGAACAGATAGGAAAAACGGAGAAAATAAAATGTACGTATACATGATTTCCATATTGTCCTTTATCCATGCACCAAGCTTTATGAAAAATCTATTGTATTTTTCAAGTTATCGCAGAATCCACTTTTTTTCATATTTTTGAATATATTTTTTTTTTGCCATAACAACCAAATTACTTGCCACAACAAACAAATAAAGATCGTTCACATTTTCATTATTGCCATTTATCCATGTACCGAGTATATTATATTGTATTCTAAAGTTATTACAGGATTCACTTCAGTTACTGTTTTGTTAATGTTTTTAGACTATTTTGATAGACTATTTTTGCAACAGTTTTTAATCTAAAGATTATCATATCAAAATATTAGACAATGACATACATCGGTTTGTTCCAGAACTTTTAATTAAAAGAAAGAAATATTTTAGGTAATATGATCCGAAATAAAGAGGACATAACAAGCGAACAAACAAAAAAAATAAATAAAGGAAAGCAGTGGGGGTAAAAAGTAGTAAGATATGAAATAAAAGGCGGCAAAGACATTTGAAATACTTCATATGTATAAAGAAAAACATTTAAAGTAAACGTATAGCGTTACATGTTGTTGATAACTTATCTGCATTTCTATTATACGACTGACTTTTTAAAATTAATAAACATTTAGATGATTAAAATTCTGAACTCTCCAACGTTGAAGTTTAATAGGTATACCATTTACACTTCTAAACCGCGTGCAAGACCGCTGATGCTCGTTTTCATTGTTAGCCATATTGTAATACAAATCTGAGTCTCGACCCAATACAACCTGAACAAGATCGTAAAAAAAATCTGAAAATACTTTATTTCATTGATTTTACCTAATATGTGAGTAAACTAATGACACTTTGGACTTAAATAATTTGCTTCCCTCACACGCAATGACTTTAAGCGTTCTGTGCTTTATAGCAGACGAGAATCGATGTCATTTCCTCCCTGAAAGGAAAGCCACTTTACATTAATAACACGTGTAGACATAAAAATTAATCTTTCGTCCATCGCAAAAAAAATCAACTGGCGGACAATCGCTGTTCGTTGCAACATTAAGGAGGCAATATAAAAAATAGTCTTTCTTGGCATTGAGGTATTACAAACGATCAAGTATTCAATAGCTGAAATAGACACACTTGGAAGGCAATAACATACAGTGATTGTGGTAAACAGTTTTAGTAAAAACTGAGAAAAAACTGTTTGTAAGAGTCTGTGCTTATATATTTTTTCTTGATGAAAACACTACACAAGTCTTAAATGGTGCTTATTTATTATCAAAGATAAAACGAAAGACCGCTAGGTCTATCTTTTAAATATCTTTTATTTATGTTTGTTTTTGTTTTTGTTGAATTTAACGTCACGTCGACACAAGTATAGGTCATATGGCGACTTTCCAGCTTTAGACGGTGAAGGAAGACCCCAGGGCACCTAGGTAGAACCAACAACCTTCCGTAAGCCAGCTAGAGAAATATACATATATGTACATGTGGAAATATTGCAAATGTTTTTGCCATCATTCAATCTAATTTAGACAGAAATATAAAATCGTACATAAAAATTGAAGCTAAACTGCGAAAATCAATGTACTGAATATTATTATTGAATATACATCCAAACTGTGCAAATAAATGCTATCTGAATTTTAAGTGGATGATTTACTATTGTTAATTTCATTACCGAATATAATGTAAGTATTACAAAAAAAATTAACAACAGTTTTGCTAGGTTTCAAATCTTTAATTTAATATGATTAATTTGAAAACGTAGATTATATAGAAACGGACGGGTTCGTGTATATTTCCTTTCAATCTCAGTTGTCCTATTGCTATTAATACCATAAATACAGCATCAGTGTCACAAATTAACAATATATAAAATGTATTTTTTTAGTAAATCTCACTACAGGTCACAGCGTTTAGTAAACAATGAGTAGTCGAAGGAAAATGAAAATATCTTTGGTTTTGATTCTATTGTATATGTGTTGAACAGTAAAATATTTTCCTTGATATTAACATAAATGTGAAGAAAACGTTTTAGAATGTCTGGTACAGACATGTATTTGAATCAGTATTTGTTGTTACGAAACTTCGAATGAATTACATATCATTTAAGTGTGTCTTTTGAACCTTTTTTAAAGTAACTATTCCATAATTGTGTTAAAACTGTTCATTTCATATTTCAAAATATAGCTAAAATCTAATGTAAAGGCTGACAAATACTTTTTTTTTTACAATAAGTGCATTTTAAAAGAATTTTGAAATGAATCCATATCAAGTCACATGTAGCAAAATATATATATTCACTTCTGTGAACTGATGTTTTTCAGATAAATAGACCTTATTGTAATAATACTGAATTTTTAACGCATATAAAGCGATTTATAAGGTCGAAGTTGATTTGAAATATGCTTGTCTTTTACTTTGCTAAACTATGTGTTACAAGATAAATATGACTATTTGCAAGAATGTGTCTGTAAATATAATTTATATGAAATAAAATATTTTCTGCCCAAAACAATATTTACAAGATTGCAAGAATATCTAAATCCATTCTGTTTCATTGATTTTACCATATACGTTAGTATAAATTTGACATTTTAGACCCAAGTTAGTTTCCACCATACGCAATCTCTTTTATCGTCAAAGGAAATCGATGTCATTCGCTACCTCAAAGGAAAGCCACGTTACGCTAATAACACGTCTAGGCATAAAAAAGTTATATTCGTTCATTGCAAAATCTGTCGGACGTCTATCACTGGTTGTTGCAACATTAGAAAAGACATAATTTTCTTGCCTCTGAGGCCATTACAGTTAGTTCAGAAAATGAAAGTTTTGGTAAGTTTTAACAAGTTATATATTTCAATATTCCATCAGGCAAAACGGCCCATGAGGACAAACAAAACATAATGCATGGCAAGACAGTCATGTGTACAACATACACATATAGTGATACAGAAGGCATTCAATAAATTACATGTTAACGTTGGCATTTACCAAACATCTAAGAAAATGTGAACATACATTTACAACAATATAAAGCAATGTAGAATGAAATAAACTTTGAAACTTTATATCAGAACTTATAACTATTTTGATGATAACCAAATTGCAGAATATCATTTTACATAAATTACTGTTTTATAATTACTTAAATACATAATATTCTATATTCCAAAATAAACTCAAATATATACACGTTTATACGTGCACGCAATATATATGTCGGTCGCGTAGAAACGAAACAGAAGATCAACATATCAATTAAACTGTTAATTAAGCAATTGCTATGTTTCTATTCCATTTAAAGAAATAATATAAATTAGACTTTACATTTTAGTTAGTTCAAAAGATGAAATCGACATATCTCCCATGATCTGGACTGATGATGAGCATGAGGCCAGAGGTCAGATAATGGTACCATGTCTACAAATGTCCAGCGCAAACTGGGTTCAAAATTGTTGTTCAGAGATTGTTTGGTTTAAAAGTACACAAGCCATTTTGGACTGCCAGACGACATCAAATCATGACTAATATATTCAACATAATCGTAGTTTAAAGAAAGAGCCTCTTGCTTATTTTAGCCATATGTGAAGATGACGAATCTCTCTTGAAGTAACCATGAAGACTTTTATTAGCTTTTCAGGTCTATGACAGAGTAATAAACCCTAATCCAGCAGAGGTAAGCACTTCCGAGACTTTGATCAATCGAACGACTCTTCACAAGCCTTCAATGGATATTGATCGCATCAAAATGGCGCAGGTGCGAATCAACTTCCGGAATTTGGTCGAAAAGCTCGCGGATCTTCCCTGAAATTTCCTTTAAAGGAAATTGGAAAACTTTTCCGTTGGAATGTTCAAAGAGGTAGCAATCTAATCGAGTGAGTGTTGATCAGATATATTTTGAATGAGGCATTATTTGTCGCATGAAGTTACAAGTGTAGTCTATTAGTTCTAATCTGTTTTTCGCGATAACAAGTAGATAGACAGGTAATAAAAGCGCATTAAGAGCTGTAAATTATTTGAACCTGATTTGTTTAACAACAGGAGTGCTAATGAAGCTACTCAATGATTTCCAGTCAGGCAAGAGTGCTTATAGCAGACCTACCGGAAGATCAACATGATCAAAGACATGATTGGTCACACGATTTTATATCAGCTAAACGAAGCATCTGCAATTAAGAAAGGAAGTTTCTAGGTTAACTAATTATATCGATGTTGTAGATATAAATTTATAGGAAATATATTTTATAGTTGGAAGCTATACCTGGTACAGTTTATTACAAGGCACTGCTTATGTTTAAACTATGGCATAAAAGAGGAATAAAAACTTGAAAATTTTAGACGTGATGGTATATTCAGTGCGATAATTGTGTAATTCAGTCGAATTTCGTATGTAAAAATAACTTTTACGACAGACTAAATGTTCAAAAGTCCCGTCAGATTCATAAAAAAATCCATTTGTACGTTCGAAAGTTGTAATTTCCATGCTGTATGCAGGATACTTAAAAACAACAATCTGGCTCGAATATTTAGATAAATTTCTAATACATTACCACTGTAAGAAACAGTAAATGATCTTGTATATTTGAATGTTTTAGACAAATTTGATTTACTGTTGCGCCTGAGCGGCTAGAAATTTGGACTCTGCCTAAACCCGATAAACACGTTCACGTTCTTACATTGCGGAACCATTTTGGTAGATTTATGTAGACAACTGGATCCATTTATATCACAAGTGGTTTCAAAGTTACTACAGCCGAGACAGTCACGTTTTAACATCTAATTTGACCTATTCCTTCATTATTTTTACAGTCAACACTTAAAAATATTTCCTCTTCGGGATTTACAAACAGTTGTAATAAAAATTCAGAACAATGATTAAAAAAGAGGGCCATAATGGCCCTATATCGCTATACTGAGTTTAGTTGCTTGCTTGAACAAATTTCTTTGCTAAAGCTTCAAAAATAAAAATCATCATCACAGAATCTATAGAATTGGAAATATCTTGCTATTTCCTGCAGTCCCATTTAGTGACCAGTACTCAATGCTGGAACACAATGTCTCAATAGAAGTTGTAGACAAGAGCTGTCTGTTGATAGCGCGCTCGACTATTCGAAGAATTGATATAAGTATGGGATCAATATATTAAGTAATATCTATGTCAAAAAAGGGCCATAATTGAACCAAATTCCTTGTCTTAGTTATGTAGTCTTGCTTACATATGGAGACTATGACGGTAAACAAGTGGTCAAAGTTTCAAAGCCATATATCAAACAGTTTAGACAAAATATGGACTGGGACGAAAAACTGAACTGACTCCCTAGTCCAAAAAGGGCCAAAGTTCTGCCAAATGTCTTTGACATAGTTACATACCCTTGCCTACAGATGGAGATTTTGGCGATGAACACGTGTTCAATGTTACAAAGCCAGATGTCAAATAGTTTTGACAAAACGTAGACTTGTATGAAAACTGAACCAATTTCCAAGTCCAAAAAGGACCATAATTCACCCAAAATACTTGACAGAGTTATGTATTTTTTCGTACAGATAGATACTGTTATAATAGACAAGTGATAAAAGTTTCAAAGCCATATGCAAAACAGTTTACACAAAATATGAACTTGACCATGGTGTGACGCCGACGCCGTCTTTCATTATTCGAATAATCGAGCTAAAAAGTAATTAAAATATACCCGACTAGCCTCCTCTTGAATTAAATGGACGATGCGACGGAAGTCCATTAAAATAAACACATTAATTTCATTTACATGTACTTGAAATATTCTATGAAAACCAGCTATGGCTTAGATATACTTTGGTTTGTAGTATGTCTTTTCTTATACGTCCATTAAGGACATAGTTTAAAATATATAGATCTAAAGGTAAACCTCCAACTGTATGGTGACATAATAATTATGAGAGAACGATAACCTGTTACTAAACAATATTGCTCTTAATGTGTTTGCGTGTATAATTACAAGCATTACCTCCCATTTTCCATGATAACCTAAATTCATTAGATACACAGGCACTTAGGGCCTACAGTAGCTTGACCTAAAATTATTATCCTTTTGACTGGAAACGTCACCTGCAAATGGATTGCAATATCCGTAATATACCCATATTCAAAACAACGTACCGTAAATATTTGGAAAGAGGGTGCTAGTAATGGAAACTGGATGACGGATTGAGTAGCTGATAACAATATCTGGCGATCTTAAAGCTCCTCTCATTAGACAGAAGAATGTTGACTATCATTCAGTGTCTAAGAAGGTATATGTTGTATAACCTTTCTGTACATACTCCTACATGTATTTAGTTTTTTAGTGGGGTCGGCATATTGACTACCCATGCGACTACTGCTTACGCACCAATGACAAGCACAAACGATGAAAAAGACAAGTTCCACCAATTGTACAAGACATTTTATCTCTGCTGTCGCGCATCGTCCATGTTGAATTCAATGCCTGTAGTGACCAATCATCCAGTCTGGGATGCATGGCATGGGAAAGTGCAACAGTAACGGACTTCTGTTACTCTATATCAGGACTACTGCCATTCAGCAACACAGCAACAATATGTTGCTTCTAGAAACAAAAATCCATGGATGTATCATCGCTCCAAGTTCTCCAAGGTCTTATGTTTCATTGATCTGCTACCACAAGACTGGCGAGGGCGACCAAGTCCATGTATAATGCAGACTGCAAGACCGGTCGAAGGCTGAAGGAGAAACACTGAAGGATCTTGGCAGACTTACTACAACTGATGACTGTATGATGACACGATGTACGACAGAAACTTATCAATATAAAGTGGATTCAAATTAGCACAAACATCAATGCACCATTCAAAAGGGACCTCAATTTCGCTGACGAATTTTCCTTGAACCGGTTCCTAAATATGTTTATTTGACCTTTTTGTCTATTTGTTTTACTGTGTCTATATTTTATCTGTATATGTCTATTGTGTACGCATATATAATACATACAAACATACGTACGTACGTATAACAAACATACATAAGCTACTGTGTGGTTTGGTTTTGAGAGGCTGAAGTCTGGGAATATGGATATTCCTATTGGATCTTTATCCTCTTTTATTAAGCTCCGTGGTAGTGGTGTTGCCACTGAGCATTTCAAGGGGGAGGGTCTCGGTGTTCCTTTCATTGTTCGTTTTGCCCTCGTTGGTTGAATATTTTGATATATGTATGTGTGTGTGCACGTGTGCGTGTGGGTTTGTTGGTCGTGTTCGCGTCCGTACATGCCGTACTTTGGCTGCAGTTCTGGGAACGTTGCTTTTCTTGATGGATATTTATTCCTGTTTGTAACTGAGTGAATGACTACAATCCAGTATGGATTTGTTCATATAGATAGGGTCAAAATGGTATGCAAAGATTTTTGTTTGACTCTCAATATTAAAAAGACAGAAGTCGCGTTAAATTCGGTCTGTCAGATCCTACAAATATCGCTTGAACATGGTATTTAACAAGAGGACCATGATGGTCCTGAATCGCTCACCTATCTCCACATGACCCAGTGTTCAACTGAGTATGACATCGTTATTTCTATTATTTGACATAGTGACCTAGTTTTTGAGCACATGTGACCTAGATATCATCAAGATAAAAAATTCTGACCAATTTTCATAAAGATCCATTGAAAAACATGGCCTCTAGAGAGGTCACAAGGTTTTTCTATTATTTGACCTAATGACCTAGTTTTTGAAGGCACGTGACCCGCTTTTAAACTTGACCTAGATATCATCAAGGTGAACATTCTCACCAATTTTCATGAAGATCTCGTGAAAAATATGGCCTCTAGAGAGTCACAAGGTTTTTATATTTTTCGACCTACTGACCTAGTTTTTGACCGCACAGGACCCAGTTATGAACCTGACCTAGATATCATCAAGCTGAACATTCTCACCAATTTTCATGAAGATCCATTGAGAAATATGGCCTCTAGAGAGGTCACAAGGTTTTTTCTATTTTTAGACCTACTGACCTAGTTTTTGACCCCACGTGACCCAGTTTTGAATCTGACTTAGATATCATCAAGATGAACATTCTGACCAATATTCATGAAGATCTCATGAAAAATATGGCCTCTAGAGAGGTCATAAGGTTTTTCTATTTTTAGATCTACTGACCTAGTTTTTAACCCCACGTGACCCAGTTTCGAACTTGACCTAGATATCTTCAAGGTAAACATTCTGACCTATTTTCATGAAGATCCATTGAAAAATATCGCCTCTAGAGAGGTCACAAGGTTTTCCTATTTTTAGACCTACTGACCTAGTTTTTGACCCCACATGACCCAGTTTCGAACTCGACCTAGATATCATCAAGGTGAACATTCTCACCAATTTTTATGAAGATCCATTGAGAAATATGGCCACTAGAGAAGTCACAAGGTTTTTCTATTTTTAGATCTACTGACCTAGTTTTTGACCCCACATGACCCAGTTTTGAACTTGACCTAGATATCATCTAGGTGAACATTCTGACCAATATTCATGAAGATCTCATGAAAAATATGGCCTCTAGAGAGGTCACAAGGTTTTTCTATTTTTAGATCTACTGACCTAGTTTTTAACCCCACGTGACCCAGTTTCGAACTTGACCTAGATATCATCAAGATGAACATTCTGACCAATTTTCATTAAGATGCATTGAGAAATATGGCCTCTAGAGAGGTCACAAGGTTTTTC
Organism: Mercenaria mercenaria; assembly: GCF_021730395.1. NCBI lineage: Eukaryota > Metazoa > Mollusca > Bivalvia > Venerida > Veneridae > Mercenaria > Mercenaria mercenaria. The sequence goes on along the minus strand of NC_069366.1, from coordinate 22,638,927 downwards.
TATTTTTAGACCTAATGACCTAGTTTTAGACCCTACGTGACCCAGTTTCGAACTTGACCTAGATATCATCAAGATAAACATTCTGACCAACATTCATGAAGATCTCATGAAAAATATGGCCTCTAGAGAGGTCACAAGGTTTTTCTATTTTTAGACCTACTGACCTAGTTTTTGACCCCACGTGACCCAGTTTCAAACTTGACCTAGATATCATCAAGGTGAACATTCTGACCAATTTTCATGAAGATCTTGTGAAATATATGGCCTCTAGAGAGGTCACAAGGTTTTTCTATTTTTAGACCTACTGACCTAGTTTTTGATGGCACGTGACCCAGTTTCGAACTTGACCTAGATATCATCAAGATGAACATTCTGACCAACTTTCATAAAGATCCCATGAAAAATGTGACCTCTAGAGTGGTCACAAGCAAAAGTTTACGGACGCACGGACGCACGGACGGACGACGGACACCGCGCGATCACAAAAGCTCACCTTGTCACTTTGTGACAGGTGAGCTAAAAACGACTTCTGAAAAGTTTTACTCACGGCTTCTGGGTAGTTTTACTGAACTTGACACGTGCACTATCTGTGTGATGTCATTCTTTGATGACCAAGAGATAAACTTCCAAAGCAGAAGTTTTGTTAGAAAAATTATGTCGCAACAAAACCTTAACAGCGTTTTAAAGCAATGCAAACATACCTATCGCCTGTCCAAGTAGTGACTTTGCAACCAATTTTAGGTACTCGATTTTAGTGTTGGTGCATGTTTTATGGTTGCCTTCAAAAGCCGCTTTAACACATTATATCTTGGGTATATAATACGTATTAATATTATAAAAACAAACTCATTAATATATTAACGTTTTATTGCTCAGTTTGTCTACCCCTATATAATTCTAGAATGATATAAATTTGTTGTAGGTATAAATAACTAAATAAGTGACTGTATTATTAAGGAAACGATAACAAGCAAAATAAAATAAATTGCAACTGAACTTTTTAAAAAATATAACTATAAGCTTTACATATCTAATTTTAAACTTTTTTCCATCCATATACAAATCTGACCAAGTCAATAGAGAGGGTGTTCACTAACCTGTCTGAACAACTTAGGACATTTCCTAGAATTATTTTCTTTGAACAGATTTTTTTTTTAAATTGTACATAATTTAATATCTTCTTCAAATTTGGGCACGTCATCATGTCCCTTTTTTAAGGTATTTTTAGGATATGTGTATTACTGTTTGAAATTTGTGCTTTCAAATATGAAAATTAGGAACTGAAGCAAGCTAGGAATTAAATTTCATCACAAATTAAATTTATTTACAATTTTTTCGCAAATGTTCACTTCAGTACATAGAATATAATTACAAATTCATCAAGTAAAGATATACTATACACTAAATTATGACAACATTAGTATTTGCAATTCTTAATTCTAAGTTTTAGACATTAATGAACATTGGCCTTGGTTTTGATTAATATCACTCAAACTGGAATATTTTACTATGTACATAAAAGCATATATTTGAGCAAACTTTCTGGCTATATGATAATGATACATTCAATAAACATTAAAGTACATGTTCAAATATCACAACAACCTTGGAATACTTCTGACAAAAGTTTACAGAATTTTATACCCTGATCTTATGTAACAATAAAATATGAACTTGATACTATGACATATAGTCCTATTTTATCTAAAGTGTTCAAAATTTGAAAACAGCTAGGGAGCTTGATTTCAATTGAAAAATTGTTGATTTTTTCTTTAATCAGGCTTTGTTCTTTTTCAATCCCTCAAATATGTTCTTTAAAATGTATAGATTAGCCTCCCCATTTTATCTTCCAGCCTATTAATTAAATTATAACAGTCAAAAGAAAACACAAATATTCTATGATCCACTTTACAGTTAGAAATCATTCATTTTCATAGGGGATAATATTGTGTTGTGCCTAAATTTCATGTTTGAAAATCTACAGGAACTGTGTAAAAATGAATAAATATTTGTGTATAAACAGTATGCTGTGACAGGTATAAAACAGTACAAGTAATAAATGTGTAACTACGCTCAGTACAAGTTTGTACTACCACCAAACAAGAGGGCCATGGAGGCCCTAAGTCACTCACTTGACCTTGAATATATGTATAACATACTAAATCGTGAATTGTAAACTATGTCTAGTAAAGCTATGTGGTTCCTCAAATGAGTTAAGTGCCACCATATGAACAAATCTGATAGAGGACCTTACAATGATGCTAAAGACCAAGTTCTGAGAAGATTCATCAAGCAGTTCATGAGAAGTGGTTTAAAGGATTTTCTATTTTCAGCTCTAGTGACTCCTTTAAGGGGTCACATATAACCACTTGAACCAATTTAAAACTTGACAGAAGACCTTGCCAAGGCACTACAGAACAAGTTTGACTAGTAGTTTCAGAGGTGAGATGTTTATGTAAATTGTGGATGCCGAACCATCTATCTACATTAATTATGAGAATTTCCTACACGTTAAGTTAATGTCTAATGTTAAAATATTTTAGCTAAAGATGTGATTAATATACCTTTAAATCCCTAAATTTTTTATTGTCCCAATGAAATAAAACCGTTTTGTCAAAACCAACTAGTTTATGCCAGTGAAATTAAATATTTCACATTAACTCAAATTAACACACCGCCCTATAACGAGCCCAAGGACTGTCAATATATCATTATATTCCATTACACTCCTCTTGAGTAGACATTCTGAGAATCCAAACACTTAAAACTTTATATTAATCAAAGACAACATAGCATACACAGAATTATTTTCCTTATACCAAAAACGAACACTATGATCACAAAGGGAGTGACATTAATAAAAACTTACCCTAGAATCATTTCTGGAATAACACAAAATGACCAGAATGATTGATGGACTTACCCTCTGGGGAATAGGTATGTACCATATATGCCCAATGTACCAGCATTGAACAACTGCTTAACCTTTACATGGAAGTAATTACATTTCTTAAAGGCCCACTTAATAACAAGTGAATAAAGTATGGTTTAACAATACAAAAGCCCCTAACAAATTAAGACACAAAGAAAGGAAAAGGGAAACTGTTTTCATATACATCTTTTAACATGTCACATATGACAGGTTGTCCTTTTTTAAATGTGAATATCTTTGCAAATTTTGTCCTCTATCCTTTCAGCTGGCTTACGGAAGGTCGGTGGTTCTACCCAGGTGCCCGCTCGTGATGAAATAATGCACGAAGGGGCAACTGGGGTTTTCTTCCACCATCAAAGCTGGAAAGTCGCCATATGACCTATAATTGTGTCGGTGCGATGTTAAACTCAACAAAATAAATAAATAACTGTCGTCTATCAACAAAAAGAGCTGTATATCAAACACAAAAGTAGAAATAAAATTACTCTGTGTCAGTTTCAAGAAGATTGTGGCGACTAAAATGTGAAAGAAGGCAATTTTGATTATGTCAAGGGCCATAACTCATGAGTTCTACTAGAGATATTTTGTCCATTATCATACTGTTTCACCATCAACAATAATTCAGAAAGGAAAACATATGACATTTCAATACATACATAACACTTCTAGGCAAAGCACTAGAGATGAACATAATAACACCAATATTAACCCAGCCTCTGTTTCAGTGGATTTACTTGTACATACATATCACATAGAGGATATTTATTTTTGTTTTCAGTGTCAAAAAAGTGAAAATCTGAAATCTGGTGTTTACAAGTGTACGATTTTTCAATTTTACATGTAAAACAAACAAATTTTCTTTCAATTTTATGTCTTATAAATGTTTTTACCGCAATACACCAGTGTACCTGCACAATGTCACATGCAAAATCGTGACGTCACAATGTTACTACTAGAAAAAAGTTAAATAATTCTTTGAGACATTTACATTTCTTTAACATTTTAATACAACAGCACACAAATCATTATGCTTTTTGTAGGAACATGTATTTATAAACTTTTGTTATCTTTAAATTACTTATTTAAATTTTAGAAAGACTTCCTATGATTTATAATACAGTTTTTGTAGTGTTCTAGTGAAGTTACATAACAGTGGAAGTTACTAAACAAATATTAAACTGTTTGAAACATTGAATGTTTCAAATATAATCCCCTGTTATATTTCACTAAACCACTGAAAAAAACATCTTGCCTCAGTGATGCAAAACTGCTTTGCACATAGATGAATATATCTTAGTACAAGAGGGCCATCTCACCTGAGTTTAGCTGCTTGCTTGAACAAATTTCTTTGCTTAAGCTTCACTAACAAAAACCAGGTGAGCAGGTCATGGTAAAGATTATTCAAGATAACTACTGAAAGCTGTTTAAAAATTAAACTGGTGGTCCAAATTTCTATGCTGTACCTTCAAAAACAAGAAAGTAGGTCAGTAGGTCATGACTAAGACAATTCAAGATGAATATTGAAATCTGTATCAAACATTATGCTTGTGGTCCAAATTTCTTTGCCACTGCTGTAAAACAAGGGTCCACCCGGGCGTGGCCTAACTTGACCCAAGGGTCATGATTTAAACAATCTTGGTAGAGAACTACTAGAGCCTTATGGTTTATAACAAGATTTTTTTAAAAGGTTTTTCCCTATACAAGTCTATTTAAACCATGTGCTCCCCCCTCCCAGCTCCCCCCCCCCCCCCCCCGGGGCGGGGCAATATTTGATCCTAGGGGGATAATCTTGGTAGAGGACCACTAGATGATGCTACATACCAAATATCAAAGCCCTAAGCCATGTGGTTTTGGACAAGAAGATTTTCAAAGTTTTTCCCTATATGAGTCTATATAAACAATCTGACCCCCTGGGCGGCGCCATATTTGACCCTAGGGTGATAATTTGAACAAATTTGGTAGAGGACCATCAGATGATGCTACATACCAAATACCAAAGCCCTAGGCCCTGTGGTTTTGGATAAGAAGATTTTTCCCTATATAAGTCTATGTAATACATGTGACCCCCAGGGTGGGGCCATATTTGACCCTAGGGGGATAATTTGAATAATCTTGGTAGAGGACCACTAGATGATGCCACATACCAAATGTAAAATATATAAAAGCCCTATGACCTGTGGTTTTGGACAAGAAGATTTTTAAAGTTTTTCCATCCAGTTGCCATGGCAACCAGATTTCTGTATGGAATTCAATTCTTTGAATTTTTTTTAAAGAAGACCATCCAAGGAACATCCCTGTGAAGTTTCATTAACATTGGCCTGGTGGTTTAGGAGGAGATGTTGTTTAAAGGAAAGTGTGGACGGCCGGACGACGGACGTTGAGCGCTAACAATAGCTCACCCTGAGCACTTTTTGCTCAGGTGAGCTAAAAACAACTTGAATTGGTGTAAAAAGCATTGTTACATGTCATACCACCACTCCAAACATTTTTAATGTAACCTACTAAGTATAACATAAGGCACTGCCTCAGGTGTATTCCATTTCTTGGGTTGACAATTTTAATGTCATCCTCTCCAGCATGTTGTATTTATAAAATGCCAGCATGTTTTTACAAACAGATAACCTTATCAAAATCTGCAGTTAGGGCCTCTTTGCAAGTAATTACACTATTAAAATCCCCAGAAAGGACATCCGTTCCAGAAATAAGGCCAACAAATTCTGCAATAAGGGCCTCTGTACAAGTAGTTTAATGCGATTAAAATCCAAAATAACAGTCTCTGTATAAGAAGTCTGAGTAAAACTACCATTAAAATCTGCAGTAAGGGCCTCTGTATAAGTAGTACAAGTAAAACTACCATTAAAATCTGCAGTAAGGGCCTTTGTATAAGTAGTACAAGTAAAACTACCATTAAAATCTGCAGTAAGGGCCTCTTTATAAGAAGTATAAGTAAAAATACCATAAAAATCTGCAGTAAGGGCCTCTGTATAAGTAGTACAAGTAAAACTACCATTAAAATCTGCAGTAAGGGCCTCTGTATAAGTAGTACAAGTAAAACTACCATTAAAATCTGCAGTAAGGGCCTCTGTATAAGTAGTACAAGTAAAACTACCATTAAAATCTGCAGTAAGGGCCTTTGTATAAGTAGTACAAGTAAAACTACCATTAAAATCTGCAGTAAGGGCCTTTGTATAAGTAGTACAAGTAAAACTACCATTAAAATCTGCAGTAAGGGCCTTTGTATAAGTAGTACAAGTAAAACTACCATTAAAATCTGCAGTAAGGGCCTCTGTATAAGTAGTACAAGTAAAAATACCATAAAAATCTGCAGTAAGGGCCTCTGTATAAGTAGTACAAGTAAAACTACCATTATAATCTACAGTAAGGGCCTCTGTCAAGTAATGTTGTAACTAAAATCTAAAGTAAGTACCTCTGTACAAGTGATAATATCAACAGAATGCCCTGTGTAAAAGTAATAATGCAAAAAAAAATCCAAAGTAAGTACCCTTGTAAAAGTAATAATGCCAACTAAATGGTCTCTTTACAAGTAATAATGCATAAAAAAAGAAGAGAAAGGACTTCTGTACAAGTCACAATGCCAACAAAGTTTAAAAAGAAGAGCCCTTTGCAAGTTACACTGTCAACAAAATTCCACAGGGAGGGCCACTATATAAGTTAAAATACAATCAAAATCCACAGTCTACAATGATGACCTTTGTACAAATTAAAAAATCAAAAACAATCGCAATTATTGCCAATAACTGCCACTTTACAAGCGATTATAACAGCTATATCTAATATCCTTTAGTGGAGTTAAAGTTACTACATCGTATCTTAAATGTTTTGAGACAGGACGGACTGTCATACGCAGACAAAGTGATTCAATAATTATGCCAGCATTTTTTCACAGTGCAGACCTCTACACAAGTAAGTATCCCGGCATATTCTCAAAGTGAAGTCCTCTACATAAGTTATGCCGGAATATTTCACTGTGAATACCTCTGAACAAGTAAGTATGCCAGCATATTTTCAATTAAGAATTTAAACAAAGTTTCACAGTGAACAACTCTGATTTAAAACTGAGAGAACCGATGCATACAATATATAGGACATTAGTACACTGATGGAGGTTGTACGAGTAATGGAGAATCGATTGTTGCGAAGCCAGCTACAATGCCCCCTTCATCATCTTCTGTTGACTTTGTCCGCAAAACATGGCCAGCCTCTTCATTAAGAAACTCCTCCTCAGCAGTCCTGAATAAAAGTTAAATCATTATCATATATATATAAGGATAAACAAGATTACAGCTCAGAAATAAAAGTCCTCTACCTGAAAGGGCGCTTGTCATAATTATTTGGTGCCATAGGAACCAATTTTCTTACATTGAACTTAATTAAAGAGTCAGCATATTCACAAAATGAGCCGCACCATGAGAAAACCAACATAGTGCATTTGCAACCAGCATGGATCCAGACCAGCTTGCGCATCTGCGCAGTCTGGTCAGGAACCATGCTGTTCGCTAACGGTTTCTCTAATTGCAATAGGCTTTGAAAGCAAACAGCATGGATCCATGCTGGTTGCAAATGCACTATGTTGGTTTTTTCATGGTGTGGCTCAAATAATCTATCACCAGTAAGTCCTGTTTAATGATAATATTTCTTATACTTTAAAAGTTGACAAAGGATCTATCATTTGTGACTAATGGATGGACAGACAGATGGACAAATGGGCAGATAAAAGGACAAAATAAAATGATCTATATAACTTACATATTGCTTTCAATCTATGTCCAAGATTTCATGAAAAAATCTCTTGTACTTTTAAAGTTATGACAGAATCCAGCATTTGTGACTGACAGAAGGACAGACAGATGGATGAATGGATGGACACGTGTAGAAAATAAAATAATGTACATGTTCTCCACATTGTCTTCACATTGTCTTCTACCTATTTGCCATATTTCATGAAAAAATCTCTAACTTGTACTTTAACTTATCAAGTCACTTTTTGTTGCTATTAGCAACCACATTTGTTGTCATAGCAACATAATAAAAGACATACATTTTCTCCATATTGCCATCTATCAGGTATCAAGTCCCATGAAAGAAAAAAATCTTGTACTCAGGATCCTACATGTCTGTCATATTTTTTAACTATTTGTTGTCATTGCAATTACATTTTTTTGTCATAGCAACAAAATAAGAGGACATGCATGTTCTCCATATTGCCATCTATCCATGTACCAAGTTACATGAAACTAGATGTGTGTCCATAGGACACAGGTGCCCCCACTCCTGCCACTGTAACATGGTTTTATGACTCAGGTTAAATAATTTTTAAGATGTTTGCAACACAAACTTTTAAGAACCTTATGTGTATTTTTCACTTAGCTAGCCATAACTCTGGCCTAGCTGAGTAAAATCCTGAAGAGAACACTTCATAGGCTATAAAACAATCCTCTAATGTTTTATGATTCTAGGTCAAGTACATTTTAACATACATGTTTCACAAACTTTTTTTTTTTTGAATAAGTCTGGACAAGAAGTCTGGTCTTGTGTAATGAAAAAACTTAAACAAGAGGGCCATGATGGCCCTATATCGCTCACCTGTTATCATTGCACTTGAGGACAAGAAGATCCTCAGAAATATCTAAGTCCAAAGGACAGGAACAAGAAAGGGAAGAAATTAAACCAAAAAGAAGAAAAAAATTCTTACAAGGTACAGATATGTCAAAATACACCTAAAAATTGGAGGTACCATCCATGTTGTACCACAGAAAAGTGGTCTCAGTTTTTCCCTACGGCCAATAATAAAAAAGTTACTAAAAATAAGCTATTTATAGTAACGTAAATGGGAAGTAATTAAAAAAAAAAAAAAGATTGTAAGTTAACAAATGAAGGATCTGCCAAATAAATCTGTTGACATAGATGAAATTTCAGATTAGTATCTTCATTAGTTACGGAGATATACCCATTTTAATTTGAAATAAAGGGAGGTAATTTGACATAAAATCAGTCCACAGTTATCTTCCCTGATTGGCTCAGTCCAACTAATGACAATAATGAAATTTCAAATAAGTTCTATAAGTACTTACTGATATAAATCCATTTTGACTACAATCAGGGGAGGTAATCAGATGTAAAATAACTCTGGAACCTACTAATGGATCTGATTTGTCATGCAATCCAAGATTTATTGTTGTTGAAGATATTTTGGAAGTTTGTATCAAATAAAACCATAAATGAAGTCTCTATATGGCTGCAAAAGCCAAAATAGCCAATTTTGAACCTTTAAGGGGCCATAACTCTGGAACCCATGAAGGAATCTGGCCAGTTCAAGAAAGGAACCAAGATCTTGTGGTGATACAAGTTTTGTGCAAGTTTGGTTAAAATCAAATCATAAATGAAGCTGCTATTGTGCAGACAAGGTCAAAATAGCTAATTTTGGCCCTTTCAGGGGCCATAACTCTGAAATCCATTAAGGGATCTAGCTGGTTCAAGAAAGGAACCGAGATCTTATGGTGACACAAGTTTTGTGCATGTTTGATTAAATTCAAATCATAAATGAAGCTGCTATTGTGCAGACAAGGTCAAAATAGCTAATTCTGGCCCTTTCAGAGGCCATAACTCTGGAACCCATAATGGAATCTGGCCAGTTCAAGAAAGGAACCAAGATCATATGGTGATACAAGTTGTGTGCAAGTTTGGTTAAAATAAAATCATAAATGAAGCTGCTATTGTGCAGACAAGGTCAAAATAGCTAATTCTGGCCCTTTCAGGGGCCATAACTCTGGAACCCATAATGGAATCTGACCAGTTCAAGAAAGGAACCAAGATCTTATGGTGATACAAGTTGTGTGCCAGTTTGGTAAAAATCAAATTATAAACTAGAGCTATCACTAAAGGTGATGAATGTACTCGCCCCCCCCCCCCCCCACACTGTATGTATATATAGACTGTATGTATACAGTATAGTAACAAAAAACAAAGTCCCATAACTATGCAGAATATTTATCTAAAAGAATGTAACATGCATCATGCACAACTAAGGTTGGTACTGATCATTTGTGTGAAGTTTCATTAAATTGTGTGCAAGGGTTTGGTAGATTAGGCATGCACAAAATTGCATATGCAGACTGTATGTACATAGTATGTTTACAAGAAACAAAGTCCCATAATTCTGCAATTTTTGTCGCTGAAAGAACCTAACATGCCCCATGCACAACTACTGTTGTTACTGATCACTTGTGTGAAGTTTCATTAAATTGTGTCAAGGGGATGAGGAGAGATGGTGCGCACAAGATTGTGACTATGTATATAGTATAGTAACAAAAAAACAAAGTCCCATAACTCTGCAATTTTTTTTTCTAAAAGAACCTAACATGTCCCATGCACAACTACTGTTGGTACTGATCACTTGTGTGAAGTTTCATTAAATTGTGTCAAGGGGATGAGGAGAGATGGTGCGCACAAGATTGTGTCTATGTATATAGTATAGTAACAAAAAAACAAAGTCCCATAACTCTGCAAATTTTTTTTCTAAAAGAACCTAACATGCCCCATGCACAACTACTGTTGGTACTGATCACTTGTGTGAAGTTTCATTAAATTCTGTCAAGGGGATAAGGAGAGATGGTGCGCACAAGATTGCGTCTACGGACAGACGGACAGATGGCCAGACGGACAGACAACCTGAAACCAGTATACCCCCCCTTACAACTTTGTTGTCGGGGGGTACAATAAAGCTGCTATTGTGCAGACAAGGTCAAAATAGCTAATTTTGGCCCTTTCAGGGGCCATAACTCTGGAACCTGTAACGGGTCTGGCCAGTTCAAGAAAGAAACCGAGATCTTATGGTGATACAAGTTGTGTGCAAGTTTGGTTAAAATCAAATCATAAATGAAACCACTTGTGCAGACAAGAAATTTTTGACGCACAAGACGCACGGACGGACGGACAGACTGACGACAGACGAAGGGTGATCACAAAAGCTCACCTTGTCACTATGTGACAGGTGAGCTAAAAACAAAATAAGTCAGGGGCCATAACTCCTACATGACTGAATGAATCCGGACGCGAAACCCCAGGTGCACAACTGCACATGCTGACCAACATTCCTGTAAACTTTGGTGACTCTAGGCCAAATACTTTTAGAGCTACTGCGACACAACATTAAAATGACCAATTTTTTACTAAGTCAGGGGCCATAACTCCTACACGACTGAATGAATCAAAAATATCTTATATATACATGTATATTTTATCTAAGGATTCCACTTTGAGTGATGGTCTGAGGGATAGACAGATGAGGGAGATGAGGGAAGGGGGGGGGGGGGCAATAAGTCCTCTCTAATGAAATCATGATAGGTGGCTGATACAAAAAACTCGTGCTTTTAATGAACAAGCATTAAATGATTACATACCAACTGACTAATTTTCATTCCTGCCAGTTAAAACATTTTAATCACAATTATCCAATTGATAAAATGATAAATGTAGTGTCACTTTCCATTCACAATAAATGTTGGTCCAATCCACAACACTTTTAATCTTTGTATTTGTTCACAACATTTCTAAAGCTGACTAGATGGTTTTGACTATTAGAATTTCAAACCTTTCCATATGGGGAAACTAGTCTGACGCAAGGAGGAACACGTTTTTTGATGAATCAAATTGTCTGAACATTTTTTGGGTCATTTATCTGTTGAACTAGATTAGAAATTAGGCTTACAGTTTCTGAAGAATTTTTTTTAGATTATATATACAGAGATAAGTAACAAAGCCCTGTGATGGCCAAGGTTTTTTAGCCCATCAGAAGAATTTTAACGATCTCCCCTCCGGGAAGCATAATTAATAAAATTTGGTAAACTAGCTAGACTTGTATAAATTTAAAAGTTCCTACCTAATCAAAATAAATTATGAGATACAGGTTAAGTGACTGCCTTACCCTAGGTATACACCATAGATGCCCAATTCACTTATCACATCTCGTAGTATTGGTTCTTTGCCTTCCTTCAACAGGTAGTTTTTTTGTGGCCATGGAAATATCCTTTCCATCAAAATGTAGGCGTTGCGTTCCTCACTGTCCTTTATGCCCAGCAAAAATGATTTGATATCCTCACCATATATATTATTACCTTAAATAACATTGTTGAATAGAATATTTAATCCTACCTTATCTTATTTAAAAACAAGAGACACGGAAGTTCCAATAAAACAAGGTTTTTAGAGGCAAACAATTTTAAGAAAATATTGGTGCATCTAAAGTGCCATTTTATTACAAATATAAAAGAACACCTATTACTGAGAATTGAACCAATGGACATTCCGAACTTGAACATTAAATATTGTACAACTGTACAACCACTGTTAAATTTTCATCTCTCGACTCAAGTCTAATAAGCATGTGTTCACTTCTGAAAGATCTGGTTCAACAAATTAAACAGTTGTTTAATTTGTTGGGTTAAATGTTGTTTTCAAACAGTATGTGTCAAGCAGCGTAAAGTAACCTAACTGCTGTTCCTAGACTTTGCACCAGTACTAACTTGTTTTCTGCAAGTAACTCACAAATCTTCACCAGATAAATAAAAGATGGGAGATAGAGAACCAGATGAGAGACAGAGAAATAAATTCAGACAACTGCCTTAATTAAAACAAAATTTAAGATAAAAGCTATGATAGAGGTAAACGTCAATTTTAAAAAATAAATTATAAGCTATAGAGGTCAAGGATAAGTAACTCTTAAGGAAATGCGTTTCTCCTTCAGAGTATAGTTATTTCCCTTTCAAAAATTCATTTTCATTGTCTTCAAATACACTGCAACCTCGCTGTAATGAACACAGTTGGGAATGTGTTTGTAGTTTGTTGGAGATGTTAATTTACTTAGAATTATTTGTGGAGATGAGTTTGCCCTTCTGAGGTGTCATAAACAGAGGATATACAGATAACCTAAATTATACCTCATTCAAAGCGAGTTAAACACAGACACAGTGCTTCTTGATAAAGGTCAACAATGCTGACATTCTATATATTCACTTACCTCCACCTTCTCTTTGAGGTTTAAGAACAAACTTTTTAGGATGTGCCAAAGCCATCTCAACATTTCTGTCTCCTTCTTCAGTCTGAAAGATACCATTAAGCTATCATGTTATCTTTATACTGCAATTCCCATCCAGTTTAATTAAAACAAGAACTTCTAAGTTTTTGCCCTTTAAAAAGGCCATCTTGAGATTTAAAAAAAAAAGATACAAAATGTATTGTGAAATAAATAATATTCCACAGAGATAAATTTTCAGTCATTTCTTCATTGCTTCAATCCACAAAATTTATTTTATCTTCAAAATCAACAAATTCAAGTCCATATAAAATATTCATTTACACTTAAAACCAATTTTTATGCCCACAGAATTAAATAATTTCTTGGTATGATGGGACTATTTACAACCAATGGTAACTCTGGAATTATGGTGAATATAAAACTCAAAGTATACCATTGTGACAGTACAGTCAAACTTACTTGAGGGGCCAAGACTATAAAGTGACCAGTTTATTAATTCCTTATGTGTCATTAAAGATCAAATTATGCTGTATTAAAAAACGAGAGACCAACTGTTTGCCCTTCCTTTAGGTGATCTCTTAATGCAAGTGGTGCTTTATTTCTAATCAAAATTTCTTGTCATATGATGTATGATAGACACTTACTGTGTCTACTAATGTATATACTTACTGTGTCTACTAATGTATATACTTACTGTGTCTAGCCATGTATGTACTTACTGTGTCTACTAATGTATATACTTACTGTGTCTAGACATGTATGTACTTACTGTGTCTAAACATGTATGTACTTACTGTGTCTAAACATATATGTACTTACTGTGTCTACTAATGTATGTACTTCCTGTGTCTAAACATGTATGTACTTACTGTGTCTAAACATATATGTACTTACTGTGTCTACTAATGTATATACTTACTATGTCTACTAATGTATATACTTACTGTGTCTACTAATGTATATACTTACTGTGTCTAGACATGTATGTACTTACTGTGTCTAAACATGTATGTACTTACTGTGTCTAAACATATATGTACTTACTGTGTCTAGAAATATATGTACTTTCTGTGTCTACTAAAGTATGTACTTCCTGTGTCTACTAATGTATGTACTTACTGTGTCTAAACATATATGTACTTACCGTGTCTAAACATATATGTACTTACTGTGTCTAGAAATATATGTACTTACTGTGTCTACTAATGTATGTACTTACTGTGTCTACTAATGTATGTACTTCCTGTGTCTAGACACGTATGTACTTACTGTGTCTAAACATATATGTACTTACTGTGTCTACTAATGTATGTACTTCCTGTGTCTAGACATGTATGTACTTACTGTGTCTAAACATGTATGTACTTACTGTGTCTAAACATATATGTACTTACTGTGTCTACTAATGTATGTACTTCCTGTGTCTAAACATGTATGTACTTACTGTGTCTAAACATGTATGTACTTACTTTGTCTACTAATGTATATACTTACTGTGTCTACTAATGTATATACTTACTGTGTCTACTAATGTATATACTTACTGTGTCTAGCCATGAAATGTACTTACTTTGTCTAAACATGTATGTACTTACTGTGTCTAAATCTATTATATGACTTATTTGTGTCTAGAAATATATGTACTTACTGTGTCTACTAATGTATGTACTTCCTGTGTCTAGACATGTATGTACTTACTGTGTCTAAACATGTATGTACTTACTGTGTCTACTAATGTATATACTTACTGTGTCTACTAATGTATATACTTACTGTTTCTAGACATGTATGTACTTACTTTGTCTAAACATGTATGTACTTACTGTGTCTAAACATATATGTACTTACTGTGTCTAGAAATATATGTACTTACTGTGTCTACTAATGTATGTACTTCCTGTGTCTAGACATGTATGTACTTACTGTGTCTAAACATGTATGTACTTACTTTGTCTAAACATATATGTACCTACTGTGTCTACTAATGTATGTACTTCCTGTGTCTAAACATGTATGTACTTACTGTGTCTAAACGTATATGTACTTACTGTGTCTACTAATGTATATACTTACTGTGTCTTCTTATGTATATACTAACTGTGTCTAGACATGTATGTACTTACTGTGTCTAAACATATATGTACTTACTGTGTCTACTTATGTATGTACTTACTGTGGCTAGACATGTATGTACTAACTGTGTCTAGACATGTATGTACTTACTGTGTCTAAACATATATGTACTTACTGTGCCTACTAATGTATGTACTTACTGTGTCTAGACATTTGTATGTACTTACTGTGGCTAGACATGTATGTATTTACTGTGTCTAAACATATATGTACTTACTGTGTCTACTAATGTATGTACTTCCTGTGTCTAAACATGTATGTACTTCCTGTGTCTAAACATGTATGTACTTACAGTATCTTGAAATGTATATACTTACTGTGTCTAGAAATATTACTGTGTCTACTCATGTATGTACTTCCTGTGTCTAAACATATATGTACTTACTGTGTCTAAACATGTATGTACTTACTTTGTCTAGACATGTTTGTACTTACTGTGTCTACTCATGAATTTATTTACTGTGTCTAGAAATGTATGTACTTACTGTGTCTACTAATGTATGTACTTACTGTGTCTACTAATGTATGTACTTACTGTGTCTACTAATGTATGTACTTCCTGTGTCTAAACATGTATGTACTTACTGTGTCTAAACATGTATGTACTTACCTTGTCTAGACATGTTTGTACTTACTGTGTCTACTAATGTATGTACTTCCTGTGTCTACTAATGTATGTACTTACTGTGTCTACTAATGTATGTACTTCCTGTGTCTACTAATGTATGTACTTCCTGTGTCTAAACATGTATGTACTTACTGTGTCTAAACATGTATGTACTTACTTTGTCTAGACATGTTTGTACTTACTGTGTCTACTAATGTATGTACTTCCTGTGTCTACTAATGTATGTACTTACTGTGTCTACTAATGTATGTACTTACTGTGTCTACTAATGTATGTGCTTCCTGTGTCTAAACATGTATGTACTTACTGTGTCTAAACATGTATGTACTTACTTTGTCTGGACATGTTTGTACTTACAGTGTCTTGAAATGTATGTACTTACTGTGTCTAGAAATGTATGTACTTACTGTGTCTACTAATGTATGTACTTTCTGTGACCAGACATGTATGTACTTACAGTGTTTAGACATGCATGTACTTAATGTGTCTTGAAATGTATGTACTTACTATATCTAGAAATGTATGTGCTTACTGTGTCTGGAAATGTATGTACTTACAATGTCTAGAAATGTATGCACTTACTGTGTCTAGAAATATATGTACTTACTGTGTCTAGACTGTACTGGCCAGCAAATGTGTTCCTGATACTATCACAAGCATTTTTGTCCTTTATGAACCTTTCAAGGACACCTGGGACTGCAAGCTCTTGTTGAACCTTCTTACATCCTGCCAGCTGTAACGCTACATTCGGACACTTTATAGCACAGGACTTTTCCATCAACAGACGCACATCTTTTTCCTGGAAAGACATAGAGTTAAATGTATGGAGCAAAAAGAAATGCTACTTATGTTATTAAGAAATTACATATAACTTAACACATAAATCTATAAAGTCCGCTACCACATAATTGCCACTTTGGGTTCCTACAGATACAGAGATCAATGGGGATAATACCAAATGTGAGCAAAGGTCATGTGCAAATTTACCATTATGTGTGGTTCGGTGATTCTAGCTAAAAAAAAATTTTGAACTAAAAATTACTAATTAAGGGGAAAAATTCTTTTTTACTGGATCAAGGGGATAATACTAAATGTGAGCAAAGGTCATGTGTTAATTAACAATTCTGTAATGTTTGGCGATTCCAGCTAAAATACTTTTCGAAAAACAAGCAATTTCAAATAGACAGACAGACTGACAAACAGCTGGATGGAAAACAATATCCGTCCACCTTTGGCTCATCTAACACTAAATGATTTTAAATTAAAATATAATAACACCAAGACATGACATGATATGCCCATCTAATGTTGATGATTTTATTGTTCAAAGTTTCCTATCTCTGTAGCAAAGTTATATGTTTGGCTTCAGTTATATTTCTATTAGTAAAGAGCCGTACTGTGAAACATATGCCGTTACCTTGTGTGTTGGGTAATGGTTTGGCATATAACCATCCCTGTAATATATCACAGCAACTTCCTTACCATCCCTGCAATTATAATAATACAAACATCCTCTGTAATAATACAATAGAGCTATCACTGAAGGAGATTAATACCCCTCAGACACTGTTTGGATACAATGTCATGTAAGGTAAAATTTTGATATCATAACCTTTGACCTCCAAATGTGACCTTGAACTTTGATTTTGTGTCCTGGATTAAGCATGATTCTTGTCATATAATGATGGTCAACATATATGTGTAAATACTAGAAAATCAATTAAGCAGTCTGAAATGAAGCTATATGACCTTTACCTTTATTTCTGACCTGAGTCAAGAGTTCTGCACATCATCTTGATCAAGCAAACAGCTGATACATCTTTCATGAAAATCCTTCAGTTTATAAGATACAGAATGGACAAAAAGTTAATGTATTTGACCTCTAAGCGTGGCCTTGACCTTGGATCTAGTGACCTGGATTATGTATAATTCTAATCATATTATCATGGTGAACATTTATGTATAGTTGTTTATGTGTAGGGTAGTCTGAAATAAAGAAATGATTTCCCCGCTAAAATACCAACATATAAAGATGATTAAATTTTGTTAGTCACTGGCATACCATCTGGTATGAGTGCTCATTGTTGAAACCTCTATCATATTACATAAATAAAAGGTATATATAGGAAGAATGTAGGTTGTTTCGTGTTGTAGATGACAGGGACAACATGCACTGGTACTGAAAAGTACATTCAAGAGTGTCTGTGAAACACCCATTTAGTTACAGCAACTCAGAAACTTTTGCATCAGTATCTTCAAAAATCCGATAGTCTACCAAAAACATTATCAAAACAGAATAAATTGTCACAAGAACACATATACCTTACCCCCACCCCTATTAAAACTGCTTCTATAGACCTTTTGTGTTTCCAATTTATGCCAACCACCATGTGTACACAGCTGGGTACTTTGCATACAGGTAGCAACACCCCTGGCAGGGCTTCAAGTGCAACTGCCAAAACAATGGATTCCATAAAGGAAAAATTCTTACAACATTAATATGTTCCCTTCAAATAGTTGACAATGTTCCGATGCATACAGTAATGTGCTATATACCACGGTAACATCATGGTTTATCTCATGCATCTTACGTTCCAGCCATCTTTGATCCACCGAGTTCCTCTCTACGGCTTGTACAATAAACAACACCACTGCACTGTACACAAGAAAATAATAATAAAATTGTTTTTTTGCTGATTCAATATACAGAATATAATAATAAAATTGACCGTTAATTGGAGAAATATTCAGATATGGACACTTCTTGCAATTATTAAAGCATTACAATGAGAGTGACATATAAACAAACATAATTACCTAAAAATACTTTAAACGTAAATTCAGACATTACGTGATCCATAAAGTTCAAATTCAATATACTTTTTGAAAGACATGACAATTGTATGTCCATGCATATGACACTTTGCATGATGGATGGTAACTGTTGTGTTTAGTATGAAAAACATAACTGCTGAAATGCACAGAGATATGACCGAGACAAGAAATCCGGACTTATAAGCTCGGTGACCTAGACCTTGAAAATATGACCATGAAAATATCTCATCACTGGTATCAATTATATGTACAGTCAAACTTTGTTCGCTCGAACTTTGAAAATCTGTACACCATCCTTCACTCGAACTTCTCATCATGTCCCGGCAAAATCCCTGTATATTTTGTTCGATGGCTCGAACTACCACTTTGCTGGTTCCTTCGAGCT
Organism: Mercenaria mercenaria; assembly: GCF_021730395.1. Lineage (NCBI taxonomy): Eukaryota > Metazoa > Mollusca > Bivalvia > Venerida > Veneridae > Mercenaria > Mercenaria mercenaria. Next base: position 22,619,960 of record NC_069366.1, on the reverse strand, counting down.
CAAGGAAACAAAGTTCGAAGTATCATGAAAACAATGCATAGAACAAAAAAAAAAATAAGACCAGATTCTGAATTGACAGGATAAAGTATATTCTTGTAAGTCCTCAATTAGAGAATGGTTGGTCCAAGTGAGCTAAAAAATAACTAAATTATGAAGTAAACATATTGTACAGTGATAATGTAGAAATTTTACCTAGGTTTAGCATAGCATTCCCATGCCTTCACAAAACCAACAGCAAGACCATGAGCTGGAACATTCTCTGGAAGCTTAAAGAATGTTCATGTTTTTATATCATATGTCAATCTACTACTGCTGTCCCTTAAAAACATAACAGACTGTCAACTAAAACAAGCAAATTCAGTGAACTGATATCCCCTGCAAAATAGGATACAGGTTTCACCCTTAAACAAGAGCTGTCTCCGTAGGATGACACATGCCCCCGATGGCACTTTGAATGAATAGTTATGGCCAATGTTAGAGTTTAGGACCTTTGACCTACGGAGCTGGGTCTTGCGCGTGACACATCGTCTTACTGTGTCACACATTCATGCATAGTTATTTTAAAATCCATGCATGAATGACAAAGATAAGGACCGGACATGCCCATCAATGCACTATCATGAAAAAATGATCTTTAACTTCTAAGTGTGACCTTGACCTTTGAGCTACGGACCTGGGTCTTGCGCACTGCACGTCGTCTTACTGTGGTACACATTCATGCCAAGTTATTTGAAAATCCATCCATTGATGACAAAGATATGGACCGGACACGCAAATTGCAGACAGACCGACAGACGGTTCAAAAACTATATGCCTCCCTTCGGGGGCATAAAAAGCATTCTTTGCCTATAGAAAGCATTTATATTTTCAAACGTCACCATGTTTTACCGAAATCCTTCAAATCATGTCTGAGATATGAATTCAGATAGACAGAAAACTGAATACAGACATGCTATATATACACTGCACATTATATAGAAGTAAAAAAGGGCCATCAATATTGTCTACTTCAAGCAACTGTGGAAATCGGAACCGATTCTGCCAATTATTAAGGCCTTTTTCCAATTTTTTTTTTCTTTTTGAAAATAGATTCATATCACGGATGTATAATGCAGAGGTCTGAACTAATTCTGCCAAGCAATAAAAGTGAGAGTTAATGATTCTAACACAAACACACAGGGACAAAGGAAGGAAGGAGTTCAAATTTTAAAGTTAAACATTTACCAAACAGCCTGATATTCCCATCTTCATCTACAACCAGTGGTAGATTATTTTTCTTTAAAAATTGTAGAATAAATAAAACAAGAGGGCCAAGATGGCCCTAGGTCGCTCACCTAAGAAACACACCATAACAGTGTAAAACATGTTTGACCTAGTGATTTCATGGAAACAAATATTCTGACCAATTTTCATTAAGATTGGACCAAAAAATTGGTCTCTTGCGATAAAACAAGCATTTTCTTAGATATGGCCTAGTTTTTGACCCTAGATGACCCATGTTCAAACTCGACCTAGATTTTATCAAGGCAATCATTCTGACCAAAATTCATGAAGATCAATTGAAAAATACAGCCTCTATCACATACACAAATTTTGTGTTTGATTTGACCAAGTGACCTTGTTTTTTTGACCTCAGATGACCCATATTCAAATTCGCCTAGATTTCTTTAAAGGCAATCCCTGCCAAATTTCAAAAAAAATCAATTAAAAAAAAACAGTCTCAAATCGCAAAACAAACAAAATTTTTCTTTAAAAAATTTTGCCCAGTGACCTATTTTTTTTGGCCCTCAGAAAACCCATTTCCCAAACTCGACCTAGTTTTCCCTCAAGGAAAATCACTCGGGACAAATTTCATGAAGAAAAACTAAAAAACTACTCCTCTATTGCATACACAATGTTTTTCTTCGTTTTTGACCTGTGACCCTAGTTTTTGACCCCAGAATGCCCCATTTTTCGCACTCCGCCTAAAATTTTATAAAGGAAATTATTTTTGGGGAAATTCATAAAGATAGGGAAAATACGCCCTATCGCAAAACACAGGTTTTTTCCTAAATTTAAACCTTGACCTATTTTTTTTGGACCCCAATGCCCCCTTTTTTTCCCCTTCCGCCTAGTTTTTCCATAAAGGGAAATCTTCTGCCCAAAATTTCATGAAATAAATTGAAAATCCCCCCTTCTATCCCCTACCCCAAACGTTTTTTCCCCTGTTTTGGGACCTATTTACCTATTTTTTTGACCCGGGGGATGACCCTTTTTTCAAACTCGGCCAAAGTTTTTTCATCAAGGCAATCTTCCCCCTGACCATATTCATGAAAAATAAATTGAAAAAAAAAAGGCCTCTAGGGCAAAACCCCAAGGTTTTTTTTTGTTTTGGAACCTACTGACCTATTTTTAAAAAAAAAAACCCGAGTTTAACCCATTTTCGAACTGGGCCTAAAATTTAAATAAAGGTTTCTTTCCCTAAACCAATTTTCATAAAAGAAAATTGAAAAATAAAAGCCTCTACCCGCATACAAAAAGGGTTTTTTTTTCTTTGATTTGACCTATGACCTTTTTTTTTGACCCAGATCCCCCAATTTCGAATTTTGGCCCTTTAGATTTTCATCAAGGCATCTTTTTTGGACCAATATTAAATGAAAATCAGTTGAAAAATCCACCCCTCTTTTGGCCATACAAAAGGGTTTTTTTCCCCTTAATTTTGGGACCTAGGCCTATTTTTTTTGACCCGAGATGACCTATTTTGGGAACCGGCCTGATTTAAATAAAAGTAATCATTCCCCCAAAATTTTCCATAAAGATCTTGAATTTAAAATCCCGCCTCAAAATGGGCATCCCAAAAGGGGTTTTTCTCTGTTTGACCTAGTGAACCTATTTTTTTGACCTAAATGACCCATTTTCAAAATTTGGGCCCTATTTTTCCTCAAAGGAAATCATTCGGGAACGCCAATTTATTCAGGAAGATAAATTGGGAAAAAATCCCAAGCCCTCTATTGCAACACAAGGTTTTTTTTTTTTTTTTGTTTTCCCCTAGTGCCCCTTATTTTTTTAAAAAACCCGAGATCCCCTTTTTCGAATTTCACCTAGTTTTCATAAAGGGTTATCATTCTGCCCAAATTTATTCGGAAGAAAATTGAAAAATACGGGCCTTTTATGCATCCCACGGGGTTTTTTCTTTGATTTGACCTAGTGACCAAAGTTTTTGACCCGAGATGACCCATTTTCAAATCGCCTAGTTTTTAATCAAGGTTTTTCATTCTGACCAATTTTTCATAAGATTAATGAAAAATACAGTCTCTATGCAAACAAAAGGGTTTTTTTTCTTTATTTGACCTAGTGACCTTTTTTTTTGGCCCGGGAGTTTGACCCTTTTTTCGAACTGGGCCTGTTTAAATAAAGGTTATAAAATTCTGCCCAGAAATTCCCTGAAGTTTAAATTAAAAAAATACAGCCTCAAATCGCACCCAAAACAAGCTAAATGTTGACAGAACGACGGAAAACAGCCCGCAACGACAGAGCGGACGAGGGACGCCGGACACGGCAATCAAAAACTCCCCTAAAAGAAATTGCTAAAGGGGGGCAAACAATAAAAAACTTTTTCTTTTTTGGCAAGCACTTTTTCTGCATTAATTTGGGAATAAAAGCAGGGGAAATTAAACTACTTTAAAAAAAAAATGCCGTTTTCCCAAGTTTAAAATGATGAAACCCAAACCCAAATTCCAAATTTTTTAAATTTTTTAAAATTTCGTTTTTTCCCAAAAAAATTTTATTTTTTTTCCCATAAGGAAAATTTTTTTTTTAAAATCCAAAAAAAACTAAAGGGAAGGGGGGAACAACTACAAGGTATTGAATTTTAATTTGGGCTTTTTAAACTTTAAAAAACCGTATACAATCAATGAATAACCAAAATTTTTCCTTACAAATATTCCAAAGGGTCATAGCACAAAAATTCTTTTGGGCATGGGGGGGGGGGTACAAAATTTTTTTGGGAAAAATGACGGGAAAATGCCAGTCAGGTGTAAAGAAAAAAATTTTCCCAGAAAGCCAAATTCCCTGATAACCCCACACTTTTACCCCCGGCCTCTTATTGTGTACCTTTTAACCAACCCTTATGACCCAAATCAATCACTACAATTAACTAAAAAAAAGTGCACAATTCAAATTCTTTTTAAATAAATGAAAATGGTTTGGGTGGTATTTTTGGAATGTATAATGAATTGACCCCAAATTTTTTTGGGGAAACCCCCAACAAAGGATATTTCTTTGGGGCCCTAAATGATAAAATTTCCCAAAGGGCCCAAACAGGGCTGGAATGATGAAAATTAAAAGTGACCAACATTTAACATGGTTGAAAAAATTTTGGGTTAACAGAGGCTCATTGGGTTTTAAATTAAAGCATATGCCCCTTGATTATACCTAATATGACCTAGAAATCAAGTTAAACCCTTTAATTTTTTATTAAAACAACTTTCCCTCCCAAATATTTTTAAAATCATGTACCCCCCAAATGTGTTTAAAAAGTTTTTTTTTTTTTAATTTTGACCAAAGTTTTTTTACCCAAGAGACCTATTTTTTTAAACTTGATTTAGTTTTAAAGGGAAAAGATTCTGAAAAAAAAATTCAAAAAGATAGTATTAAATGAAATCCCTCTATAACAAACAAGGGTTTTTCCCAAAGACTGACCTGGACCTAGTTTTTTACAACAGTTTTAAACCCAAATTTTCCCTACTTAAACCCCTTTCCCGCCCAAATTTTTATAAAAGAACTTTTCTATCTTTTAAATTTTTTGGGCGTACCATTGAAATTTTTTAAACGGGGGGGCTTTTTAAAAAAAAAACTGACTGAATGGCGATCCCTTTCAATCTTTATCAGACTTGCACGGGGAAGGGTGGCGATCAAATCTTTCCTGTCGCAAAGGGGAGAATCACGTGTTTCCCGCCTGATAAGGGGTTTAACCCCCAAAAAATTTTGTAAAACCCAAAAAAAAAAAGTTTTTATGAAAAACAGGGAAAATTGCCGTATCGGGGGTGTTTTAAAAAGGTTTTTCTAAGAAAATTTTCTAGATACTAAAAACCGTTCCCCGCAAAACTGAAGAGGAGGAGAACCCTTAAACAAACGTTTGCATAGCAAATTACCTGTGAACATCCCCCATACAAAAGGGCAGACCATTAACACGTATTGCTATAGCAGTTACATGTGAACACTCCACATCACAAAGGAAAAGACCTTACACGGGAGCTATAGCAGTTACCTGTGAAAAACTCCCCCTCACAAAGGGGCAAAACCCTTAAAAACTAAATTTCTATAACGTTAGCTGGAACCCCTCCACACACAAAGGACAGAAACCCTTAAAACCAAAAACCCTGCTATAGCTTTTCCTGTTAACACTCCCAATACAAAAAACAGACCATTAACACAAAATGCTAAGCTTCCTGTGAACACTCCCACACAAAGGAAAAACCCTTAACACATTTTTCTTTTGGAAATTACCTTAAACCCGTTTAAAAACTTCCCCATCCCCAAAGGACAGACCTTAACCGTATTTCTTTAAACAGTTAACCCTGTGAAAACCCCCACATCCCAAAGGACAGACCATTAAACCGGGGGTTTCCCATAGCGTTTTTCCTGTTAACACTTTCCCCCCACAAAAGGGCAAAACCCTTAATACAATGCTATAAACAGTTCCCCCTAAACATTGCAAAAAATAACCCCAAAAACTGGATTTTTTTGTTTTTTAAAAACAAAGGTTTTTAAAATTGGGGAAAACAAAAACCCACAAAACTAGCTTCTTCAGTTTTGTGCCTGTGAAAACTTCACATTGCAGAAAAGGGGCCAAAAAAAAACAAAGGACCATATGGTCCTGAATCGCCACCTGTCTCCCTTAACCCTTTTTTTCCCCTTTTTAAACCCCAGTTTCGTCGTTTTTTTCTATTTTTGACATTGTGACCCCAGTTTTTTTTTCCCATGTAAACCCAGTTTGGGAAACTTTTTCCCAGAAAATCCCTCAAGTAAAAAATTTTTAACCAAATTTTCATGAAGATCCATTGAAAAATTTGGCTCTAGAAAGGTCAAAAAGGTTTTTTTTTATTTGGGCCTTTCTGAACCCCAGTTATTGAAAGGGGACGTGAAACCCAGTTTTTGAAAAATGACCTAGATATCAAAAACCCCAAAGGGGGAAAAATTTTGACCAATTTTCCCTGAAATCCATTCAAATTAAAGGCCTCTAAATTGGGCCCAAGGTTTTTTTTACTTTTAGACCTAAAAGGGCCTATTTTTTTAATTTCATTTTTAAACCCCGGTTTTTAAAAATGAAACCCAGATATCACAAATTAACATTCAGACCAACTTTCATACAGAAACCCCTAAAATATTTCCCCAAAAGGGTAAAAAGGTTTTTTTTTTTTTTTTTAACCTACCCGACCTATTTTTTAAAAACTGTGCCAAGTTTTAACTTGACCTAAAATCACAAGGGGAAACCCTTTTGACTTATTTTTTAAGAAACCCTTTAAAAGGGATGGCCTCTAGAAGGCACAAGGTTTTTTTTTTTTTTAGCCTACTGACCTATTTTTTTTTTTCGCAGTTTTTCCAGTTTTTGGGAACCTTTACCTAAATATCAAGATGGAAAATTCAGACCAACTTTCTACGATCCCTGAAAAAATGGCCTCAGAGAAAGGGCACAATTTTTTTTGAATTTGACCTACTGTCCTAGTTATTTAAGGCATGTGACCCCCGGTTTCGAAAATGGGCCTAATTCCTCAAAAATGAACATTCCCGACCAATTTTTATGAAGATCCATTCACAATTTGGGCCCCTAGAAAGGGCCCCCAAGTTTTTTCCCATTTTTTTGAACCCCCTGACCTATTTTTTTACCACAGTTTGACCCATTTCGAACTTGACCTAATATCATCAAGATGAACATTCTGACCAACTTTCATACAGATCCCATGAAAAATTTTGGGCCCCTAGAGAGGTCAAAATTTTTTGTAAATTTTTTAACCGAAACCTAGGTTTTTTTACGGACTTTACCCCGTTTTTAAACTTTTCCCTAATTTTCATCAAATTTAACATTTTGAATAACCTTTTATAAGATCCGTTGAAAAATATGGCCTCTAGAGGGGTCACAAAAGGGTTTTTTTTGTTTTTGAAACCCACTTTACCTAACTTTTGAAACGCAATTGACCCAGTTTTTTTTGACCTTTTCCTAATATCAATCAAATTTAAAAATTTTGAAACCAAATTTTATAAAGATCCCCCCTGAAAAATGTTTACCTCTTTGGTGGTTTTCAGCAAAAATTTACCCCACGCATGCACTACGCACGACAAAGGACGGGTGCGCAATCCATAGGGTCCCTTGTCACTTTGTGACATGTACTAAAAAACTAGCTTCTGTATTTGTAACCTTTGAACACTCCCATTCCAGAAGATTGACAGCCCAAAACTAGATTTTTAGTGGTTACCTGTGAAACACTCCACAAATTCCCCGAAGATAGCGAGCCCCAAAATAATTCTATTTTGGGGAACCTGTTTTAACACTCCAAATTCCAGAAAAATTGGGGGGCCCAGCAAAGCTAGATTCTATAGGTTTTAAACCCGTAACCCCCACATTTCCCCCAAAATAGACGGCAAAACTATTTTTATAGTTGTTAAATTGTGAACACTCCAAATTCCGAAGATTGACCCAGCCAAAAGCTAGACCAAGTTTAAAAACTCAAAATTTCCCGAAAAATTTGACAAAAACAAAGTTTTAAATTCCCATAGTTTTTTAAACCCGTGAACCTCCACATTCCAAAAATAGAAAGAGCAAAACTAGATTTTTATGTTGTTTTCCTGTGAACCTCCACATTCCAAAGATGACGAAGGGAAACTAGATTCTATGGGGTTTTTCCGTTAACACTTTCCCATTTCCCGAAATAACGGCAAAAACTAGATTCTATGTTGTTTTTCCTTTGGAACCCCTTTCCCCTTTTTCCCGAAATAGACGACAAAGCTAAATTCTATAGTTTTTAACCCTTTTAACCCCCCCCTTCCCGAAAAATAGACGCAAAACTGATTTTATATTTTTTTTGAACCCCTTAAAAAACCCAAAATTCCCCGAAGATGCAAGCAAAGCTAATTTTCCCTAGTTTACCCCCGTTAACACCCACTAGAAAATTGGGCCCCCAAAACTAGATTCTATAGTTTTTACCCCCACGAACACCCCCAAAAAGCAATGATATAACCAGAAAAGCTAGATCTGAATTGATTTGCTTTTTTTCCTGTGAACACTCCCCACTTTAAAAAAACAGCTCTGAAAAACTAATTTTTTATAGTATCACCTGTGAAAACCCCAAAGTTGGGAGATTTGGGAGATAAAAAACTAGATATGTATTGAGTATTGTTACCCCCGGGGTTTTAAAACCCCCCACCTTGCGAAACGACCACAAAAATAATGCTATTTTATTGAACTCAACTTTTTAGACTAGACTGGTGGCAGTCCACGTTGGGTTTTACAACACTGGGCCCACTTTCCCTCATGTAAAACATTACGAAACAATCCCAACTTTTTGGGGGGGGGGTTTTTATGAAAAAAAAAAAAAAACAATAGCCCTCAATAATTTTTGAAAGATTTCACTCAAAATTTTAAAATCCCAAATAAATTTTGAACTCCCGAAACAAAATTGGGCAAAAGCAAGTTTTTAAAAATAAAAAATAGCAAAATATCCAGATTTTTCGAAAAATGTCCCCATTCTAACGGCCCAAAAGTTTACTTTCAAAACCTAAATTTTTAAACCCGTTAATTTTTGTAAAAACGGTGATTTTTTTTTATGCACAAAATTTAAAAAACTAACAACTCTTCAGGGAATGAAAGGGCTTTTTAAATTTTAAAATAACCCTTTGACGTTTAAAAAAAAAGTTTGTTTCAATTTTAAAAGCTTGTTTATGACCAAGGGGGTTAAGACCCAGTGAAATTTAAACGGCTTGCTCTTCCCCACCTACTTCAGGGCCCCAAGTCCCTTTCCCTATGAGGGAGCTAACCCCGTCCCAAATTGGGGGAAGATTAAATTTAAAGGTTCTATTTGGGGGCCCCCTACCTGCCCCAAATTATTCGGGTTACTCTAAAAAGGGGCTACTAGTTTTCCTTTTCCCCCACAGTTAAAATGACAGTTTATTTCCCAACCCCAATTTCAATTCCCGTACTAAATAAAAAAACAAGATTAAAGGGGTTCACAAATCCCCTTTAAAATGAGATGAGCGAAATTTTTCCCCCCAAAAATAGAATTTTTTTTCAAAATTTTGGGTATTGGGAAAAACCAAACACTAAGAAAAAAATATGGGAAAAAGTAAATAGGTCTCTGGGATTGAAAAAAATTGTCTGCCCTTTTAAAAAAGGGTCTCATAAAAAAGAAATCCCAGCCCTAGGGGGCCCCCCCCAATGTTTTTCCCCAACCCTTTCCCCCTAACATGTAAAAAACTAAAAATCAAAAGTTTTTTTTTCCCCAATTTTTATGATTTTTTCTGGGAAATTTAAAACATTTTTTTTCAAAACATCTTTAAAAATTTTTCTGATTTATGACCCAAATACATACCAATGACAAAGAAAAAACCTAGTAATTTTTCTCCCCCCCTTCCTCTTTTACATTCCCTATAAAAATCTTTGAAAAATCCTCCCCCTTTATAACCTGAAAAAAAACACTGATATTAAAGAAATCCTTTTAAAATTTTTCCCCAAAAAAATGTCTCAGATAGGTGAAAAATTTTGGATTTGGGAGTTTTTTTTTCCTAATAAAACAAAAATGTAGCAAGTAAAGCATTTCATTTTGGAAGTTTAAATTCTGAATTTCTGCATTTTGTGGGCTTCCCCCCTTTAATTGGGGGGTCCATTAGACTTTTTCTTGGGGAAACGACAGTTTTAATTTTTTGATTTGGGGGGTTTTTTGATCTCCAAATAAACCCCCTGCCCTTCCCCCCCCAATCAGTTAGAGGGCCCCGCGATAGTAAAGAAAATACTCCGGGGGGCCAAAAATGCCCAGATGGGACCAAAATTTTTCCCCAACCAATTTAAAAAGTCAAAGTCCCCCCATAATTACTACCCTAAAAAATTTTTCAACAGTAATTGGGACAACAAACAAACAAACAAACCAAAAAACCCTTTTTTTCAGATAAAAACAAGGTAACCCCTTTTCTGAAATTTCCCCTTGGGATAAAAAACAAAAACCCCGGCAAAAGCCACAAAACCAGGTTTTTTTTAACACTTTCATAAAAAACAAATTTTCCCAAATTTTCCCCAATTAAACCCCCTCCCCCAGCAAAATTTTTTTACTCTGCACCTGTATTTTTCATTTTTTTTGGGTTTTTTTGTAAACATTTTAATTTTTTTTTTGTTTTTTTAAATCCCCAAAAAACTCCTTTCCCGGGAAGATACCTTAAAATACAACCCCAAAAATTTGAAATAAAAACATTTGTCCCCCAGAAAAATGGGCTTGGGGTTTTTCCCCCAAAGGTCAATTTAAAAAAGTTACCTTAATTATTTTAGTAACAACTAAGGGAGGTTTTTAAACTTTAAAAAAAAAAAAAAAAAAAAATCAAAAAAAAAAAATTTTTTAAAAAAGGGCCACCAAAACCCCCTTTCCGGTTTGGGGAAAATTGGGGCCAAAAAACACCTGAAATTTTTTAAGTAAAATGCCCTTTTATTAAAAAGGGGTCCCCCCATTTTTCCCCACGCTAGTAATTAAAAATTACAATATAAAAAAATTTATATTTAAAACCCAAAGGGGAAGTAATTCTAAAAAAGGGACTTGCCAAGGGCAAATTTGGGCCATATGGGGGTATAATTGTGCCCAAATGGAAAATCCCCCTAAAGCAGAAAAAAATACCCCGGACAAAAATTTTCATTTTTTATAAACCTTTGGGGCCTCTAAATTTGGGGGGGTTGGGCCTTAGACCTAGGGGCCCCCGGGTTTTTCGGCATTACACTCCCTTTTCCCTGAAAAGGTGAACAATTGTTTTTTTTCCAACTTTCATCAAAAACCCCCCATGGGATGTTAAAAATAGCTAACCCCCCTAACCCCAAACCCTAACCCTATTTTTTGTAAAAATGACCTTGACCTTTATCCCAGAAACCCCAAAATCAATCCCAAGCTACAACTTTATATAAGTTTTCTATACACCAAGTTTCCTCATGATAGCTCATTCCTAAGTTAAGTTATTGACCGGAAACCCTTTTTCTATTTTAAGTAACAGTGACCTTGACCTTGACCCCAGAAACCCCAAAATCAATCCCAGCCTTTGTCTTTATATAAGCTACATACATACCAAGTTTTATTCAAATATCTTTACCGAAACAAAAGTTATTGACCGGAAACCCTTTTTCTATTTTAAGTAACAGTGACCTTGACCTTGACCCCAGAAACCCCAAAATCAATCCCAGCCTTTGTCTTGATATAAGCTACATACATACCAAGTTTTATTTAAATATCTTTACCGAAACAAAGTTATTGACCGGAAACACCAGTTTGACGCCGCCGCCGCCCGCCCGCCCGACCGACATCTACCCCAATCTAATAACTCAGGTTTTCGTTGAAAACCTGGTTAAAAATCCAACTTACTTCTTGAAACATTGCTCTAGAAAATCTGGATCATGAGCCACTCTGTGCATCAGAAGATTGTAATGTTTCTGCATGGATTTAGCTTCTTGGAGAGTGGTTACTGGCAGGGGGCTGGGGAACAATGTGATTGGGGCATACTCACATTGGCATGTCGAACAATGGTCATGCTGGGGCTTCATTTGTACACCTGAAAAAAAAATTCTACCATATTTGTCTGCTTTCTAAACTTTCTTTAGCACAGACTGACTCCCAACATTATACTTGATTCAGAATATATGTAATACGTAAACCAAAATGTACTGTATAAGTTTTTTTGTCTGAAAATATCATGAAACCTCAATATGAGAGACATTTACTCAAAAATTATAAGTAAATGATATATTTAAGAACAATGTTTCATCTAGAAGGGTTTTACTTCTTCAGTTAAAACATTTAGCCACTGGCCTCCAGATTGTACAACAACAAAAAAGGTGGAAAAAAAATTTAGGCATCAGGAAAATAATGCTATATTTCTTAAAAAAGCTTTGAAATTTAATTTGTTATAGAAACACATGAGAATTAGTTGTTTTTACTAATTTTTAGAATGAAAATCGAAAAAGCATTTGCAATGCTTTAGTCAAGGTTAACTGCCTTAATTCTAAATATCTATATAATTAATGTGATGTATAATATTCCTCCTTGGCGGTACTGGGTTTGATACCCAATGCAGGCATCTTTTTTTTCTTAATTTTAGATGGTTTTAAAAATACTGTTACCAGCGATTCATTTTTTATTCAAATTAACAGTCAGGTTTATTGGTAATCAGCATCCAAGGATGTGTATGTAATTATTTTTAGATGGACATCACAACCCATAAATGTTAATGTAAACAAGAGCTATCGGAGGACAGCAATGCTCGACTATTCAACAGCCTTGTCAATGAATGAATACAAAAGTCAAAAAAGGGGCATAATTTTGTAAAAATGGGAAACAGAGTTATGAAACCTGCACAGTGCTTATCAGCTAATGACAGTGGAAATGTGTGTGAAGTTTCAATCCATTCCCATTAGTGGGTACTGAGAAACCAGCTTACATATAAGAATTTAAGCAAAAACTGCTTAGTTGAAAAAGGGGCATAATTTTGTAAAGTAGAATTATTGAACCTTTGCATTGTATGTCATATCATGACAGTGAACATATGTGTGAAGTTTCAACCCTTTCCCATCAGTGGATACTGAGATACCAGCTTACATACCTGCACAGTGCATGTCAGATCATGACAGTGAACAAGTGTGTGAAGTTTCAATCCATTCCCATTTGTGGATACTGAGATACCAGCTTACATACAAAAACTTAACCAAAAACTGCTAAGTGAAAAAAGGGGCATAATTTTGTAAAAATGCAAAGTAGAGTTATGGGACCTGCTTATTGCATGTCAGATGATGATAGTGAACAAGTAAAAAAGCAAAACAGAGTTATGGAACCTGTGCAATGTAAGTCAGTTTATCACAGTGAATAAGTGTGTGAAGTTTCAATCCATTCCCACAAGTGGTTACTGAGATACCAGCTTACATACAAAAACTTGACCAAATCGGGACGCGGATGCAGATGCCGACGCATCGGCGAGTCCAATAGCTCTACTATTCTTTGAATAGTCGAGCAAAAAATGGTTTTCAGATGGGTTGCATAATCCATGATAAAAAGATGATGGGCAGTATAATCCATAAATATTAATGTAAATGCCTAACAGTTTTAAAAGAACCAGCACAGGAGCCCTTTGGTCACATATCACATAATTATGGCATACAGGTTACTGAACACTAATTTTTCACTTGGGTCGGCCACACAGGTCTAAATTATGGCTAGTTCTTGGTTTGACTTTCATTGTTGATGTTTTTTTGACATTTATAGGAAAATTAGACAGAAAGTCATACTTGATGAAGAAAAACCTGATTTTTATATGAGTAGTAATACCAAGGCAGTATGGTGATTTTATGTGATCTTGTGTTCTCAAAATCCGGCAAGAGAAATCTCTCACAGAAGACTTTAAGGACAATTCTTCAAAACAAGAGCACCGCCTTGCGGGTGCTGACGCTCATCTGATTTTTTTTGTATAATAGAAATATTGTCCTACCCATGATTTTCTAAGTCTAAAAAGGGCCATCATTCTTGCAAAAAGCAGGATAGAGTTATGTTTCTTGATGTGCAGTGTCCACTTATGATGGTGAAAAACTGTTGCAAGTTTTAAAGCAATAGCTTTGATAGTTTATGAGAAAAGTATACTTAAACGTAATACTCAACCAAGAAAATGATTTTCTAAGTTCAAAAGGGGCAATAATTATTGCAAAAAGCAGGATGGAGTTATGTTGCTTGCTGTACAGGGTCAGCTTATGATGGTGAACAAGTGTTGCAAGTTTCAAAGCAATAGCTTTGATAGTTCAAGAGAAAAAGTTCACCTAAACCTAAAACTTAACCAAGAAATCTGATATTTTCTAAGTCCAAAAGGGGCCATAAAATTTGCAAAAAGCAGGATGGAGTTATGTTTCTTGCTGTACAGGGTCAGCTTATGATGGTGAACAAGTGTTGCAAGTTTTAAAGGAATAGCTTTGATAGTTTAGGATAAAAGCTGACCTAAACATAAAACTTAACCAAGAAAACTGATATATTCTAAGTACAAAAGGGGCCATAAATCTTGCAAAAAGCAAGATGGAGTTATGTTTCTTGCTATACAGGGTCAGCTTATGATGGTGAACAAGTATTCCAAGTTTCAAAGCAATAGCTTTGATAGTTTAGGAGAAAAGCTGACCTAAACATAAAATTTAACCAGGCAACGCCGACGCAGACGCCGACACCGACGCTGACAACTGCTCAAGTGATGACAATAACTCATCATTTTTTTTCAAAAAATCAGATGAGCTAAGAAGGTAAGTATTTTTTAAAGGGACTGGCCTCCAGATCATTCGACAACACAATTTTTTTTCTAGATATCTGGAAAGAAAAGCTATATTTGTTTAGGCTTTAAAACTTAATTACTGACAAACTATATGTTACCGAAACACATGAGAATTTGCTGTTTTTACGATGAAAATTGAAAAGCGTTTGTATGCTTTTACTCCGGGTAAACTGTCTCAATTATGAATATTTTTATTTTGAAGTCATAATTCACTCATTCCGCTATAGCTCTATTGGTTGCAAAGACAGAAAATGTCTTTATTGTTGTGGTGGTCAGGGGTTCGATTCCAGTCGAGGTCAACTTTTTTTCTTGATTTGGAATTTTTATAATATTTTAAAAACAAAAACTCATATTCTAATGTTCATAATGTGACCAAACCTCAATTTGAGATAAAGATTATTTTTAACTAAATCTGGAGGTCAGTGCCTTTATATGGGTTTAGCTATTTGTGGTAGCTCTGTGAAACATACAAAGAATACACAGGGCATAATATTTAGGTACATGCAACATAAAAATGGTTTTCAGATGGGCGGAACAAGTCATAAACATAAAATTAAAGATGTTTAAACATTATATTCTTACCATGGAGAAGAGCCCATTGCTTGGCCTTTTCTATGATCTGATCTGCTGTATCCTTGGTTATTGTCACACCCCAAAGTTCTAGAGCTGTTGCTGACATGTTTTACGAAGACTTTATTTTCACATCAAGTACACTTTCACTCTGTAAAAAGACAAAACTAACATCTCTCAATATAACAAGAGCTGTTTGTAAAACATGTATGCCCCAGCCCTCCAAGATAAGCTGTGCCATTTTCAGTCCTGTGATCACTATGGCCTTGACCTACTAACCCCTAAAATATTATGGTTCATCTACTTCATAAGCCCAATCATGCTATCAACTTGCAAGATACTGTGTCAAGTTGTTCTCAAATTATTTAGCAGAAAGCCTTTTTAAGGTGCAGGTCCCTGAGACCTTGACCCAAAACAACAGAGGTCATCTATTTCATAAGCCCAATCATGATATCAAGTTTAAAGGTTCCAGGTCAAGTGGTTCTCAAGTTATTGAGCAGAAACTGTTTTCAAGTTTCAGGTCCCTGCGACCTAGCCTTTGACCTAATGACCCCCAAAACAGTAAGGGTTATCCCTTTCATAATCCCAATCATGCTAACAAGTTTGTTCCAGGTCAAGTGGTTCTCAAGTTATTGTGCACAAACCATTAAAGCTACCTACAGATGGACTAACCTATCGACTGGCGCGACTAACAGGTGCAAAGCAATATAGCCCTGCTTCTTCAAAAGGTGCATAAAACAGAATGGTACAAAGCTACTGTATGTGACTGTACTTCTGAAAAAGTTTAAATAGAACTGAGCTTCCTGAAATCTGACCCGGAGAATTTAATCTTCTTACCATGACAGCTTGTTGTTCGAAACAAAACTATTACATATCAAAATAAGACATATGATCCAGGTTAATAAAAAAAGAATACAACTGCAATTTTATCTAAGTTTATGTATCATTTGATCCAGTTAATTAATGATGAGTTTATGTGTATTATCTAAATTATAACCTCTACAACTATTACAATGAAAAATTGTATAATAATGTATATTATTTAACATACATAGACGTATTATTTCATGAAGCACTTTTATCAGCCATTTGTGGCGTCTAAACGTTGACGTCCATTTGGCGCATCGACATCATTTCCGTATTTCATGTATCATTGTGTATGTTATTGTCAACTGAAGAAGCTTATTAAAGCGGAACATGTTTTGACAAAACTGTGTTGGTTTATGAATTTTCAACATCATATCTAAGTTTATGTAAGTTCATACTAAAATAAATTTACCTGAGGTCTAATAATAAAGGGGCCAAAATTCTTTCTTTGTAATACAGTTATAAAAAAAATCAGCAAAACAACAGTAAATAGTTCCTGGGGGCCAGAAAGTGTGATCATACATTTTAGAAATACTGATTTGTTTACATTTTCCATGTTTTAATATACCTGTATATATGTATGTAACTCTGTATCAGATTTTATGTGTAACAAAAGTTCAACATGTACATTATTAGAAACTACAAACCTTTTACACATAATATGCACTATGAAATTTTAATCAAATATTCCTGGAATATTCATTATACAGTCTGTTAGTATTTATAGTTTGTCAGTATGCTCAGATATTGAACCAGTATACTTAATCTAAATGATACATCTCTAGTTATATTGCACATACAGTTAATGAACATTTTATGTCAAAAATTTTATGTCAAGTCACGGTTAAATGTACATCTGGGATAATCAATTCAACATCAAAATACCCCTTGATATCATCAAACAAGAATAACTGACACAGTTTTTTCACACAATGTATACTGTGATTATAACTTTATTTCACTTGCTGGTGGCAAGTGATTCTGCCTTTGCGATCTGTGCAGACCAAGATCAGCCTGCACATCCATGCTGCACTGTTCGCTGTTCAGTCAGTAAATTTAAGTGAACACCCCTTTTAATCATAAATGGTACTGACTGAACAGTCCATTTTAGAAATTTAGCAGGGGAAAGGTTAAAGCCCTGCTCCGCGGCTATTCAAATTCTGTTGTGTGTATGCAACCCATTATTACAATAAGTAACAGTTAACGGCCATGCGCCACACTTTAGCACGCAAAACCACAGGTATTTTATATAGAATTTTATATAAAATACCGGTAGACTCTATTTTGGCAGTCGTCACTGTTCATAGTCAGGATTTTCATGCTTTTTCAGCAACAATTTAAGGTTAAACTTAGGTAGGGCTGGAGCAGGTTTTTAAACATGTCTTTGGGTTAGAAAGCTATAATTATACCAGTATATTAGTAAATGAGAACAAAAAGGAGAACTGCATTAGTTAGATAAAATAGTCTATATATATAATGAAACAGGAAGGTACGACAATATACCTTGTGAACAGTGGATATTTTTTTTCATTTTTGTTGGGATTTGACTCACACCAACTTGTGACCAAGACAAATTTAGGTCATACAGTGAGTGTTTCTAGGTGACGCGCCTGGTATTGTTTTTTACGTATGGGCAGACACCTAGGTAGAACCACTGACCTTCCATAAGTCAGCTGGATGTTCCTCACATGAAAATTCTACACCCTTAGCAGGATTTGGAACCCCCATCGGTGAGATGCAGCCGAGCAGGTGACTTGATGTCAGCGGACTTAAGAGAAAATATGCAATTCATTTAATGCTTTAATCTTGTTTGTCTTATTTTATAGACCTGCAAAGAAGTTTAACTACTATTTTCTGACTTTGTTTGAACTTGATAGCCTTTTGTCATCCAGTTTCATGCAAACTCTTTGAGCTCTGTCTAAATGTTTATATTTTGCAAATAAAAATGTTATTTCTTGAGAAAACTTATCTGTTAGGACAGTCTTTGAAAATTCTAACTATTTATAGTTGACTTAATACTCTTCGGAGAATGTTGAAATATCACTGTTTTGTATTAATATTTAACTATGAACATTAAGTTATTCATGGTCTGCACTGTTCGCTATTCAGTCAGTAAATTTTCAAATAATAAATGGTAGTGCTTAAATTGAATGATGGACCAGTCCATTTTAGAAATTTAGCAGGGTAAAGGTTAAAGATATCCAAAATCTTTCACTAAAATATTTTTGTCTTCAGATATTTGATTCAAATGTAAAAAATCATCATCAACTGAGTTTAATTTGACTAAATAAAAAGTTAACTGGTGCTACATATAATTAAATGTCCAGCACTAACAGTTGTTGTTCAAAAAACTTCAAGATTTTTCAGTGTAGTACACATTTGTACTTTAAGTTATACAGGACTGAGGTGTGTCTACTATTTCAAACATAATGCATAGTAATATTATCACACATAAATATGTTAATTTTATGTTTATTATGTTTACATAAACGTTTTAAAAAGATATGTCAAAATTGTGTCTACTATTTCAAACATAATGCACAGTAATATTATCACACATAAACATGTTAATTTTAAGTTTACATACACTTTTTTAAAAAGATATGTAGAAATTGTGTCTACTATTTCAAACATAATGCATAGTAATATTACAAGTTTACATAAACTTTTTAAAGGTGGATAATCAGATTTTGGACATGTAACGGATTTGTTCGAAACTTTAGCATCTGATCATTTACACTCATTTATGTTCACTAAACACTTAATACAAATTAGATTTTCACTGGAGGTATTTTTAAAATTTCATTTTCCTATCCTGGTTGCCCAACCAAGATAGAGTTATTTTATCATAAGTATAAATTTGATAAACATACTTTGCCTAAGGAAATGTATAAATATTAGACATATTGTAATATATTTGTAAAATATGTGCATTAAAAATTATGTATTTAGATGGAATTCATTAGAAACGCAAGTTTGAAAAATTATTATTACCTCCCTTTGCCTATCTTGGTTGTGCAACCAAGATAGATTGGAAATAAATGAATTCAGAGGCTACACACAGCTTTTAAACTTGCATTTTGGTTCAGATTGTTCAATAGTTGATATGTCTATCAAATGCAAATGTAAAACTAGACATTGTATCGAAATAAAAAGAAATACCCAGCTTTTTATATACTTTCATATTAAAGGGGAGTAATTACAAAATTTTATAAAAATAATAAAATATACATTTCAAATAGGAATCTAACTCTATGTAATCGGTCTTTTTGTTCCTTAAATAATTCTCTACCAGAATATACAAAAAGTAAAAAATGTCATTAAATGTTGTTTAAATGTGATTGACCACCTTTAAAAAGATATGTAGAAATTGTGTCTACCATTTCAAACATAATGCACAGTGATATTATCACACATAAACATGTTAATTTTAAGTTTACATACACTTTTTAAAAAAATATGTAGAAATTGTTTATGAAATTTGGATTTAGTATACCTTTGTCAAATCCGTATTTGTATTAGTTTTCCATATATAAGTCAGAAGTCTACATTTAACTGATTGATCAATGACCTAAAATATCAGAAAATTCAAGATTCACCAATTTTTCAGCTGTAAATATTCTTACCAACAAAAGATCAAATGATGCATGCCACAGAAATTATACACATCAGGCACTCATCCAGAAGATTTAACACATACTGCCAGCATGTATTACTTTAATTTACACAATTCAGCACAGAAAAATGCATGTGTTTAATGCACACTGTGACAGTTGTGATGATTCTGTCCTTTTCAAAAAACAAGAAGACCATGATGGCCAAAGATCGCTCACCTGAGTTTCACAGATAGCTTGAACAATTTTGGTGGAGGGTCACACATGGAAAACATCTGTGTGAAATTAGTTTGAAACTGGGCCAGTGTTTTCTAACAAGAAGATTTTCTAAAGTATGAACTAAATGCATAAAGGAATTACTAAAAGTTACTACCCCATCCTGTGGCACTGGCATGGTCTGAACAAACTTGGTATATGGTCAACAAAGGAACATTTCTATGATATTGTTAAAGGTAATTTCATAGTGACCAGGTTTATGTAAGTTAGACAGATCATTAACCAACTTTTTTTTCAATGATTTGACCTAGTTAACTAGTTTCTCATCCAAGCAATCAAGTTACAACTTAAACCTAGATTAAACAGACAAACATTCTGACCAAGTATCATGAAGATCAGGTAGAAAATGTGGCCTCTATGATCTGACCTGAAGAGGACTTTAACCATCTGACCCTAAAAGGGGCCAAACATTCCAAATTAAACAAATTTATGAGAGGATCTTATACTGACACTACAGACCAGGTTTGATGAAGATCCATTGAGTGGTTCATGAGAAGTAGTCATTAAAAGGTATTTTTACATTTAGCCCTAGCAACCCCTAAAAGGGACCAACTGCCCCCATCTGAACAAATTTGAGAAAGGACCCTATAATGATCCTCCATACCAAGTCTGATGCAAATTCAAGTAGTTCATAAGAAGTATTTCAGAGGCATTTCTATTTTTACTTCTAGTGGCCCAAAAAGGGGCCAAGAGCCACCATTTGAACAAAATTGGGAGAGGACCTTATAATGATGCTACAGACCCAAGTTTGATAAAAATTCTTCAAGCGGTTCATGAGAAGAAGTCATTTAAAGGTATTTCTAGTTTTGGCTCTAGTGGGTGCCCCTATTTGAACAAAATTGAGAGAGGACCTTATAATGATGCTACAGACCAAGTTTGACGAAGATTCATCAAGCACTTCATGAGAACACATTGTTTAAAGGTATTTCTAGTTTGGGCTCTTGCGGCCCCTTAAAGGGGCCAAGTGCCCTAATTTGAACAAAATTGGGACAGGACCTTATAATGATGTTAGAGACAAAGTTTGATGAAAATCCTAAGTCTTAAGAAGTTGTTTAAAGGTATTTCTGGTTTTGGCTCTAGTGGCCTCTAGAAGGGGCCAAGCACTTCCATTTGAACAAAATTGGGAGATGACCTTAATATCATGATGCTACAGACCAAGTTTGATGAACATCCATCAAGCAGTTCATGAGAAGAAGTTGTTTGAAGGTATAAGTAGTTCTAATTTTGGCTCTAGCGGCCCCTTTTTAGGGGCCAAGTGCCCCCATTTGAACAAAATTATGAGAGAACCTTACAATCATGCTACAGACCAAGTTTGATGAAGATCCATCAAGTGGTTCATGAGAACAAGTTTTTAAAAAGTTTTTTCTATTCTTAGCTCTGGCCAAGTTGAACCATCTGAACAAACTTGATAGAAGTCCATGCCAGGATGCTACTGACCAATTTTGATTAATTCTGATCAGTAGTTTCAGAGGAGAAGATATTTAAGTAAAAAATGTTGACGCATGATGCGGACTATCCACCTGCACTAACAGCTCATCCTGAGCAAAGTTCAGGTGAGCTAAAAAGTGAACTTAAACAAACAACCAAGAAATACTGATTTTCTTAGTACAAAAAGGCCTATAATTCTGACAAAATGCATAACAGAGTTATGGTTCTCGGCCTACATAGTCATCTTATGGTGATAAACAGGTGTGCAAAGTTTCAAAGCTGCTGTAGCTCTTACAGTTTTTTGAGAAAAGGTGGACCAAAACAGAAATTTTCACCAAGAAAATCAAATTTTCCAAGTAACAGAAAAGCAATAATTCTGACAAATACATATGACAGTTGTGATTTTTGTCCTACATAGTCATGTAACGATAATAAACAAGAGTGCAAAGTTTCAAAGCTGCAGCTCTTATAGTTTTTGAGAAAACTTGCACCTAAACAAAAATTTTAACCAACGCCGTCACCGACCACAGCGATCAAGTGAAGGCAATACCTCATACATTTTTTTTTCCAAAAATTACTTGACTTAATGACCTAGTTTATGACCTCTGACAACCCAATTTTGAATATGACCTAAATTTATAGATGCAAAAAGTCTGACAAAGTAAATTTTACCTAAATTTCACAGACAGAGAAAAACACATTCTGACAAAGTTTTATGCAAACTCCAACACATTGCTACTTCCCCTTATAGGTATAGTAGACACTGCCATCAAAGTAATATTTTTTTAATTTTGTTAGCTTACTTTCTTAACAACAGAAAATTTTCTCTAACCTTAAGAACTGATATATTCTTTCTGGTTCAGCAAATGATCGCAGGTAAAATGTTTGTAAAACTTCTATAATATGTAATAAACAGAAAGACATGTACATTGAACTCGCCTATTCTGAACCAGTCTGTAAACTGACTCATTTCCATGCTTTTAAGCAGCCGTCACGCATACGTCAAGAAAAACCGTAAGCTACGTTTTGGTTTTATATCTAATGCATTAAACTAATAATTCATTGCTGGTAAATGTTCAAGTTAATATCTGCAACACTGTCCAAATGCTATATTTTTTCTTATGTGGAAATCTGACGAATGTAAACAAAAATGTCAGATTCAAAGAGCGCTTGCCTTCTAGTTTTTTAATGAAATGAAACGAAAGGGAAATTAAAAAGAAGGAAATTTTACGCTCTTTCCAGTCATATATCCCACATTAAAAACAACTTGACCATTGAGATGCCTAAAGAGGAAATATAGATGTTTTACATTGTGCCTATTCCGAATCACACATTTTCAGTTCTGTTCTGCTGCATGTTGTTTAAATATTGCAGAAAAAAATGCCGATTCAGTGTGTCCAAAATATTAATTTATGTTATTATTTTTACCCATGGCCAGATGTTAAAGAAAAAGGGGGATGTATCATTATACCATGTGACAATTTTATTAACACGAAGGACAAGATCGCCCACATGACTGTTTTAAAACAACATATTTCAATAATGCCAGAGAAGGATGTCATGATAACCATTTTAGTCATTTAATTGGCTTTAAATGCGATTATTTCCATTCCTGACATAAAATAATTTCAGTTTTCGATTCAAGATGGTAGTTTTATGTTGTTGTGGATAGTAACAAGAAAACAATTTCAGGTCATTTGTGGTGATTCGGAATAGGCGAGTATGACCCGGATTACGTTATTCTGATCGTGACATATCTGTCCAGCATTTAAGATGAAATTTATATTTAAAATATAAACTTGACGAAGAAAACTGATAAAGAATTAAAAACTGGTTCTTAAAGGGCAAGTTCGCTGTAGTTACTAATATATACAAATTATAAACACATTTTAACAGGGAGATTTATAAACTAAAATTAAAGTCACTAAGTTTTAAAATTATTACCTACATGTCAAAAATAATCCAATGGTTGAAACCCTATTCAAGCAACAGCATAACTGGCAGAAAAAGCTGAAAATACAATTGGATAATAATTTATCAAAAAGTAGTACAACACAGGTCAATAAATAGGACAATGTTCACACTAGAAAATGTTCTAGAAGAACTAGACATTTGATAATAACAAGAACAGAATGGAAAATGTTGTCTTATTCTTACGATTTCTGCAAATCTTGCATGTTAATAAAATGTCAAACTGCTGTCTTCATGCGCCTGAATTCTTCACTTCAGACCTATAATTTGCTTAATGTTTAAACAGCAGATATTTGTTGACATCTCTGTATGTGTTCATATTTAAATGAACTTGAATGAAGGTTCCAATGTTATTGACGTCACAAGAGCGTAAGTAGGTAAAAGTGTCCTACTTTTCTGTGACATCGTGCATGTACATGTTTTGACGTTTCCTGTCAATGATTGACATACAACAACTGTCTAAAACTGCACAATCTATTGTATCCTATGTTATTTGCGCAATAAAATTACATGCAAAAAAACAGTAACAAGACTTACGCACACATGCATCGATTTTAACAGTAATTGACTAACATATGAGCGACAAAATTGTATCTTGTATCGGATTTTGGTCTCCCAAACACTTGTGCAAATGGTGTAAAGTTTAGTAAGGGAAATAACCTCATTACAGTATATGAAAATTATTGTCAACGTCACGATATAGTGAATTTAACGTTCACGGAAAAGACGAATTTCATTGGTCCTTTCATTTTAGCCTGGGAAGTTTGAAATTCGAGCAAACTGTAGAAAATGTCGGAGCAAAACATTGACCCAGCTCTGAGCTTACCAAGAACAAAAGAAAACAATAGATCAACATCTTCAGCAAAAGATACACATTCTGTTAGCAAGAGGTATACAAAATTTAAACAATAAAAGAAAAGAAAATATCAATTTGTCATAAGTTTCCGCGATGTTTTTTTTCTTGGGACCCCGAAGAACACTGGAAGGACCCGTATATGGGCTTTCTAGAGGTTCAATAATCAATATATATGCCGAAAATCATATTTATAGTGAGAAATTATACTAAAATTAGGTCTTAAAAACAACATTTTTGTTAGCTAAATTATATGCCTCTTTCTCGTAATTCCGTAATTCCGAGCCTTCTCATTGAACCGAGCCTTTGGAAAATTTGCACTTGCAGCTATTTCCTGTTTCTAAATTTTATGTATGTTGTAAAAAATAATATGACAGTTAAACAAAAGTAAAAAGAAAATAGAATTACTTGCATTAAAATAGAAATATACACAACAGAAAATTTTGGCACAAAATTTGCTTATCTAAAATCATTGGGGTAATATATAACCTTCTTACAGAAAACAGAAAGCACTTATTTTAAAACTTTTTTGTCCACTAACACAATAATATATCTGTTCTTAATTTTAACAAAGAACTTTTTCAAAAAAGCCTTAATGTTTCAGAGCTAGTACAAATTACTGCAAGTCTCAGTTTTAACGAGAAAGAATTCGGCTGTTTCAGAGGGTTAGGGTCATCATGTGAAAGCCTAGATTATTCATTTACAAAAATCCTTAGAATTTTTCTTCATGGGGATTTTATAAGTTTAGATGTTGGAGTACCAAACTATAGCAAAAACTCTTTTGAAACTTAATTCTTCTACTGACCAGCACTGAAAAACCGGCTTAGGGGCTCGGAATAACGAGAAAAGGGCATACATTCCAGCTCAGACATGTTTATATGCTGAAACGATTCTCGTACTGAAACCTAACCAGGAATCTACATCGGTACAACCAACAATCGATTCACAACTTTATCATGACATAACAGTACATAAGGGGTACTAATTGACCAATCAGAGAGCTGCATTTTCGAGTACCTGCCAGTTTCCACTTGGGTATAACAGGTCCCAGAAAAGTCACAAATTAGCTATATAGCTAAATCTAGCTATATATAGCTAGAAGTAGCTATAAAACCAATACCAGTAATGCAAAATATGTGAAAACAAGATGCAAAATGGTCATAATTACGTCCAAAAGGTTTATAAGATGAAAGACAATAACACAAATCCAAAGATCTTTGTAGTCACATTTTCAATAACTGTGGCAGTATTTTGCGATCACAGAATTTTTCACTTGTGATAATCATCGTACTGGTTGCCGACCCAGATTCGAACAATTTTACAACCTTTTCATCTGTCATATTTTCATTTTTAATTCAAGATCCATGAAATGATACTTAAATCAAGCTCAGTTCTTCGGTGTCGCTAAACACAAATTTGTTTGTATGTAGAAATAAACTGAACACGTCACTGAGGCCCGAAAGAGGGTACGTAAATTTAACATTTTCAGCGTGTTGCAGGACCCAGAAATTGGACAGTAGGAAAATACTAATTTTCATCCCTTCTGTCTGGCAGAATCACGTTAAGTCGGTTTTAATGATGAAAAGACATTTTTAGTGTTGTTTACCTCGTTTACATTCAACTGTAGATGCGTGATGCTGTTGAGAGTTAAAGCGTTTACACAACTGTTCGATTTTCTGGGTCGTCCGAAATTCTGGGTCGCCAACCAGTAGTATAAGACAAATTTATAAATGACTAAGGCGTAAAAAAAAATTGTTTGTTTCCGGTGGCCCGACCTACCCTATTTTTTTTACCGCCAACCCTAAACTTTTTTAGCGGTAAAATCGGGCCACATATTTTTGCAAATAAGTATATTATTATTTTTATAGCTCTTTGCACGAATGGACTACTCCACCGATCGGGCGGGTGGTTTTTACGTGGTAACTTTACCAAATTGAGAAATTAATACATCAGGCAAAATTACCTGGATTGACTGGAATTTACCCGCGAATCGTAAAAATATCAAAACGTCATGTTGGTAATTTTCCATTCCACAAACACGTGCGCCCTATCGTAATATCTTATTTGCATCGCGGTTACTTTTGACACAATAAACGCGCGTGGTGCATTCATTTTTCAATGTAATCACTTTAAATTTTCAACACCGCTTGAGAACTAATACAGTTTGAGTTCTATAACAATTTTAATAAGATATCGACAGGAATGTAGGCAAAATTCTTTAAAAACGATCAGATTTTCATATAATGTTTTGTAAAATTTCAAACAGCGCGATCTTGATTATTTACTTCTTTCTTAAAGTAAATAAACGGTACATACTGTGGTAATAAAATTCAGACTCTTGACCAGAATGTACAAAAAAACACAATTTAAAAATCTTAAATAATGAAAAAGCAGCAGCAATTTAAATACATGGAGTAAAACGATTTTTGGCAAACAGATTTCTGTTAGCACGGCAGAATTAGGTTACGTGACCTCGTGAACATAAATAGAAATGTGGTTTTAAAATAAAGCAGTATGATGTTGTTGCGGATTTTAATAAGTTTTAAATTACTCATAGTACATGTATTTTTTGACACAACACTTTGTTAGATATTCTTTTCAAACAATAATGTAAATTCCTTGAGGGCAAATAGGTCACAGAGGTAGGCTATCCACTATCATCGTTCACGACACATTTGCATGTCAGTTTATTCGGGATATTGCACATTCGCTTTTAAAAAAAGATAAAGAAAAAACTTTTTTATTGATTTCTTCTCAACAATAATTATTTAAGGAATCGAGAAAGTACGATCAGACAGTGATGTGTCACATGGCGCGAAAACATGACGTAATGCCATGACAATCTCGGGCAACTATACCGCTTTGATCTCCACTTCATATGCCATAATAACCGACACACTCAGGGCTTAAGCTAGGCTAACTTTTTAGGGAGAAGTCACTTCTCCCTCAGGTAAGATTAGGGAGAAGTGGAGAGATTTTAGGGAGAAGTGGCGAGGTTTTAGGGAAAACGTGGAAAGATTTTAGCACCATGACATGCAAGCTGAAAAAGGAACTATATATGCTTAATATAACGTACTATTTTTATTATTCCCTGTCTTTGTTTACAAAGTCTATTAATTTAAAGTAAATAACAAATTCACTGAAAATGTCAGTGATTCTGTTTTCTTATCATTTTTAACCTTGTGAATCTAATGTAATTAAACTGCAAAATCAAGTTTTTTTTCACTCTTGCAATGATTGTCCAAACCAAGAAAACCCTTTAAATATGAATACAATTAAAAAAAGTTAATTCCATATCAGCAAAAAAAAAATAAATCAAGCTCCCAATGCTAATGCACTCAAAGCTCAAAGTCAGTCAACAAGAAATAATGTGAATTAAATACATGTCAATAGCAGTGACATCACCATGACATCACACGGAATACACATCTTCTTTGATCTGCTGGTCTCTCTTTGATACGCTGGTGTCGGCACACATTAAAAGAAACAGTTGTCAAACAGGTTTAACCCAGTTTCTGATGGCAGGTGTCAAAAATTTGCGTAAATTTCAGTTACGTTATTTTAGTCACAGAAAGTGTCAGTGATATCATTGTGTTTCTTAAGTTTGGGTTTTGAAAAATACGAGTAAAATTTAGTGGATTTAAGTAAATTACTGGAGCCAAACACGGTAAGATACTTTCTAATGTTCAAAACAGAATGTGTAAGCTTACATAATATAAATCCCTACTGCTTTGTTTATCAACTCAAGTGTCACCTTCGCACTTCTCCGTAATCTGAAGTAGGCGGAGCTTAAATTATGCCATCGTGTATTCCAGTCAAGTGTCAACAGGCCGATAGCGGATAACTGGAGGAGTGTGGATAAAAAAATCGGGCGACTTGAATTTCGCTTTGATGTTAGATTAGAGCTACAGTGGGGAGCTACAAAGCGACTATTTCGCTCAAGTTGCTCCCTAGCTCAAGCCCTGACACTTCTTTTAGCTCTTTGAGGCGGGGTTAATTGATGATAAAAACAAGGCTAATTACTTAGTTTATCATCAGAACAATTACCGATAATTATTAATGTTTTTTTTTTCACTTTCAACACGGGTGGACGTCGGGTGGATGATGATTATTGTGTCCATATTTTGGGACACTTTTCAAAATAATTATTTTTCGGGATAACAGATTGCTACAGTCTTCCATTTTTAATTATTTTAGAAATAAGTCCTGTTTCTTTGAGTCATATGAAATTATGACGTCTACAACATCACAATTTATGTGATAGAATTGGAGGTCCACTAAAGTCTGAGCAGCTCTCCTAGATTTCAGCAGTTGGTGGACCTGCTGAAAAAAGTTAAGGCCGAGGCCTGCAGAGTCTTGAAAAGTCAGGTTTTAGATGGGATTTACAGGGTTTTCCCTAGCCCCAAAAAAGGTGGTAAATTTACCACTTTTCGAGGTCCATGTCCTCCTTTTCTTAGCAAAGGGGGGCATGAGTTTTCCCAAAAAAAACAATTTTTCAAATTAATTAAAAGTTAATTTCAATCAATTTAAACTATTAAAAGCCCAAAAGAGTATCAAAGTAATCAAGCAAATCCTAACATGTCCCCCAAAATAGTCTCTTTTTTCCAGAAAAATAAATTTGGGGGAACATGATGTCCCTCAAAATAAATTTCCTAGGGAAAACCCTGGAATTATAGTAGTAAGACGTTGAACAACCACTTGCAGCTTTATTAATTCACAATTTGGGCATACCAGTCAAAACTCCATTGTCTAGCATTTCCATTTAATCCAGAATTTTAGACTGGGGTAGGGGGTGATGGTATTAATCTCAATGCAGATCAAAGATGCAAATCATATTCCTGGCCAGTGTGCTTTTACTTGGTTTTAGTTTGAAATATAAATGTTGGTTGTTGAATAATATTCAATATTAAAATTATTATTTAAAGAGAGAATACACAGCAAGATTTCATTCAAGTTTCATGTTTAATCAAATATAAACCATGTTCTCTGCAAGTAATTGCCAACTTCTCCACATGAGTTAGCGGCGGAGAATGAATGATATAGACACAACGATCCTATGACCACTTGATCCGTAGATCGACTGCTCTACCTATTGAGCTAATCGGATGGGCTACTCTGGAAATGAAAAAACAACAACAACAAAACACAAACATAAAGCATATATTTATTTCATAATATTTAAATACACAATTAAATGGCATTTTATATTGCTAAAACATCATCAAAGTCATTGTACATTCAGGTGTAAATCAAACATAACAATAGGATGCATGTTTATAAGGTTTATAATCTCCCTGTTTGAAACTAGGATGGTGTTAGGTTAAAAAAAAAAAAAAAAAAAAAAATGCCTATCTACCTACCTTATTTTTTATGGCCATGTCACTGGAAACAAACAATTTTTTTTGTTAGGCCTAATCGCAGAAATTCGTAACATTTATTGAAACTGAAACTGCATAGATCTCCATTCTTTGTGATTGTCTTCTGTCTCATAAACCATTTGAATGGGATAATAATTATTTTACATTTAATATACACATATGTTAAACAATTGTTATTGGTTTTATAGCTATTTCTAGCTATATATAGCTAGATTTAGCTATATAGGTAATTTGTGACTTTTCTGGGACCTGTATAACGAAGCATATTTACAATGAACATTTAGAAATAAATATCACACTATTTTAGAAATCAAATTAAGATTTTTAACTGCACATGCCCCAGATGATGCTACAAACAACAAAACTTTGAAGTTTCATTGAAATATTATATCAATTTAATAATTTTATTTTAGTTAAAAGTTTTTTACACAGGGAGTCTATGATAAAGTCCGAGTAAAATGTAATCAATACCCAAGTGAAATAAGTATCATTCCGCAATGTTTTGGACATGTTAAAATTATGAATTTCCGATTATGACTGGTTGGTGCTGTCAGAGAAACAGTAACTGTTGTTAAAGAAATTTAGTATATTACAGTATTAAAAGTAAAACTAAAAGATAAAAGGACAGTATGCTACAGTTAAAATAGGACAGAATGGAAGAATTACAATTTACATAGTGACCACCGCCAGTCTCTCTTTAAAGATACTGAGGCTGGGGCTAGCTTTGACTGATGTGGGGAGGGAGTTCCAGAGACGGATGGTTCTAGGGAAATAAGAGTTAGCAAAGTATTGGGTGCTGGAATAAGGAATCAAGTATGTCAGATTTCTAATGGGGGTCAGGTAACTTTGGTCAATTGCGACGGACTGGGTCCTTATTTTGTAAAACAAAAGTAGTGAACAGTTTAACCTGCGATACTGGAGTTTTCCATTCTAGGGATTTCAACATTTCGGTTACACTGCATGTGTAGTTGTAGTCATTCATTACATACCTAGCTGCTGACCTTTGGACCCATTCAAGTTTATGGGTGAGAGATTTCTGCCAGGGATGCCACACACTTGAACAGTATTCTAACTGGGGGCGGACGTACATTGTAGGTGGTGTATGCGGCTTGTTTAACCTTTATGTTATCTGTCTTGACATTTCTCTTGATAAATTGAAGGGAAGAGGTTGCCTTAGAGGTTATGTTCTCTATATGTAATTATGTTGTGACCAGTTCAAATCATTGGAGATAGTTATTCCTAGGTACTTAGCTGATGAGGTGGACTTTAACTCTGTGTTGTGTAACCTGTAGGGATAAATAATGGGATTTCTCTTCCTGCTTACTCTAAGGACTTCACATTTGTCAGGGTTATCCCATTATTTGAATTGTGCCAGAAGACTGTCATGCTATAATTTCATCAAATGAAATGCAATTGACTCGCCTTTTAGTTTTACTTTAAAATATTTCTAATCCATTTTTCTTTTAATCTGGCATAAAATAATCCATGCAACATAATTTGAAC
Source organism: Mercenaria mercenaria (assembly GCF_021730395.1). NCBI lineage: Eukaryota > Metazoa > Mollusca > Bivalvia > Venerida > Veneridae > Mercenaria > Mercenaria mercenaria. The sequence goes on along the minus strand of NC_069366.1, from coordinate 22,588,986 downwards.
ACAAGTTACGCACACAAGTTTCAAAATTGGCACCCCTGTCTGCAATATTTTGTCCGCCATTGCAGTTGTCACCTGATCAGGGTACTCTTCTTTTTGAAAACCAATAGGGGATAAAAAAATTGTTATTTATTGACCTTTTCTGAGAATTTAAACCTTTCTAAGGTATGTTTTTAGCTCGACTATTCGAAGAATAGGGGAGCTATCCTACTCGCCCCGGCGTTAGCGTCACACAAATGTTAAAGTTTGCGTACCACCCCAAATATTTTCAAAGTCCATTGAGATATTGCTTTCATATTTTGCATACTTGTTTACCATCATGACCCCAGTCTGTAAAAAGGAGGAGACAACTCTATCAAGCATTTTGACTGAATTATGGCCCCTTTTCGACTTAGAATATGCTTATTGTAATGTTAAAGTTTTACTCATAGTAGCAACCCCAGATAAGCCAATAATCCCTTTAGAATAATGAAGGAAATCGAGGGTGGTTGGTTTCAATTTATGATTTAAACCACTTACTATTAACCAGTCTTAAATGAGTCATAGCTTATATTATACTATCAAGCACTGAGAATATCGAGCATGCTGTCCACTGACGGCTCTTGTTTTATGAATTTTATCGAAAATGGTTATGTTTTTGATGAATTAAATTTATAAATAGAATAATTAAAAATAAAATTTTGATCTTGACTTTCAAAAATAACCGCGTGCTCTGAACTGTTGCATGACGTCATCAGTTTCTCACTAGAGACTTCATGCAAGATGTTGCGGTTTGATACTGGTTAGTTAACCAAATGGGGTTTCACTATAACTTAATGGACACGACCAACAGAAAATAAAAACAGCCACAACTACATTTCAGTCAGTGCATATTTTAAAGAAGTTAAGAGAACTAACTTTGACACAATTTCCTTGTCAAGAATAGCTTGGTTGGTGTTGTGTTGTCATTTACCAACAGAGCCCTCACACAGACAATATCATCTATCATTATGAGAGATATACTTTATGTGTTACCTCAGAAATCAAGATTCCCTGATAGTCAAGAGGTCTAAGGTGCTGATTGACTCTTTTGTCATGGCCGTTAGTCCGCTTCCTATTGTGGATGATCTGTTTTCAAATACATGTACTATTTTCCTTTTCTTTTTAATGACATAATCTCAAGTTTAGAACATTGTATTTGAAAAAAAATGATTGTCCACTGTGGGAAGTGTACCCACAGTGACACCCATTACAAAGAAACAAGAATCATATTTCCCTTTTTACAGAAAATTTTTGGCAAAAACAAACAATTGCAAGTGGTTATATGACTTGTTTGGACCATTTTCATAGTTTCTGGCTCAGAAATTTAATTAGATCTATAAAGTATAAGATACTTCTGTTTCTTATAATATTCAATTACAATTTTCATGAAGTTGGCATCTTTTTTATAAAACACCGATAAGGTGCTAAAACAATTTTGATTGGGTATTTTCCAGGTACATTTTTAGCATTTTGTTTACATCAAAGTTTTGACGTTATTTGTAAATGGGTTGATATAAAATGTTCTGGGTATCTTTGTTGGTATAAAAGCAACATTTCCTTTTCTTTTCTTTTTTAATGTGAAATTCCAGTTTTTTCCCCAGATATTGTGACAGTGATTTTAACTTAAATTTGTTATAAGTTTTATATTCACTTCGCAGTCTTTTTTTTAATTTTCAACCTTTCCTTTATTTCAACAGATTGCAGCAAGAGCTGAGGACACTTCTTGTAAGTACTTTGTCTGGCGGTATTGTATTTAACAAAAAAATGCTTTACTAAAGAATTAATTGAGCACAATGCCTTTTAATGAAATGTTAAAGTTCACATTGGAAATAATGTAATAAAACTATTCTTTTCAAGTTTGGTAATTGTATTTGCCAAAATTAGGAATTTTTATGGTAAGTGAATAACTGAGTAAAGAGACATGCCCCCAGATAAACTTTAAAATTTCATTTTTTGAAAACAGCAGTTGATATTAGATATCGAAAAATGATAAACTAGTATTGTTTAAGTAGACGTTTTAATGTGTATCCGACATAAAAATATAAAAGCTAAGTAGCTTCTATTTTTCATTTTTCAATTAATAACAATAGCATGACTAACGCTTTTGAGACTTTTCTGAATATTTAAAATAATTTAATTGGTTAGTCGAGTGTTTTTAGCTCTACCATGACAGAGTGAGCTTTTGTGGTCGTCCGTCTGTCCACAATTTCTTGTGAACATGATAAAGACCACATTTTCCAATCAACTTTAATCAAACTTGCACACAACTTGTATTTGCATAATATCTCGGTTCTTTTCGAAAACTGGACAGATCCCATCATGGGTTCCAGAGTTATGGCCCCTTAAAAATTTGCTATTTTTGGCTTGTGAACATGATAGAGACCACATTTCGCAATTGATTTTAACAAAACTTGCACACAATTTGTATTGGCATAATATCTTTGTTCCTTTCGAAAACTGGCCAGATTTCTTCATGGGTTTCAGAGTTATGGCCCTTTAAAGGTCCAAAATTTGCTATTTTTATGCTCCCGAAGGGAGGCATATAGTTTTTGAACCGTCTGTCGGTCTGTCAGTCTGTCCGCAATTTTCGTGTCCGGTCCATATCTTTGTCATCGATGGATGGATTTTCAAATAACTTGGCATGAATGTGTACCACAGTAAGACGACGTGTCGCGCGCAAGACCCAGGTCCGTAGCTCAAAGGTCAAGGTCACACTAAGACGTTAAAGGTCAGTTTTCATGATAGTGCATTTGTGTCCGGTCCATATCTTTGTCATCCATGGATGGATTTTCAAATAACTTGGCATGAATGTGTACCACAGTAAGACGACGTGTCATGCGCAAGACCCAGGTCCGTAGCTCAAAGGTCAAGGTCACACTTAGAGGTTAAAGGTCATATTTCATGATAGTGCATTAATGGGCGTGTCCGGTCCATATCTTTGTCATTCATGCATGGATTTTAAAATTATTGGGCATGAATGTGTACCACAGTAAGACGACGTGTCGCGCGCAAGACCCAGGTCCGTAGGTCAAAGGTCCTAAACTCTAACATCGGCCATAACTATTCATTCAAAGTGTTATCGGGGGCATGTGTCATCCTATGGAGACAGCTCTTGTTTGGCTTGTGAACACGCTAGACCACATTTTGCAATTGATTTTAATTAAACTTGCACACAACTTGTATTTGCATAATATCTCGGTTCCTTTCGAAAACTGGCCAGATCCCATTATGGGTTCTAGAGTTATAGCCCCTTAAAGGGCCAAAAATTGCTATTTTGGCTTTTGTAGCCATATAGAGACTTCATTTATGGTTTGATTTGATAAAAACTTGCAAAATATCTTTAACAACAATAGATCTTGGATTCCGTCATGAATCCAACAGATCCAATCATAGGTTCTGGAGTTACGGCCCCTGATTGACCCTGAAAGAGCCAAAATTTGTTAATTTTATCTTGTGAACACGATAGAAGTGTGACATTTTACATTGGATTTTAACTACACTTACAGCTTAAGACACAATAATATCTTGATTCCTTTCGAAAACTGGCTAGATTCTGTCTTGGCTTCTAGAGTTATTGCCCCTATATGGGGAACAATTTTCTATATAGGCTCTTTCAGCCATATACACACCCTATTACCTGATGTACACCACGCCGAGGGATGCGGCTGCCACAGAGGTAGGAAATCAATAACATTGAGCAGTGGTGTTAGTTTTTTGAGCTGTATTTTTTCATTTCGACATCCATGAAGATGTTCTGGTGCAGGCATACGTGTAAATGCCTTAACATATTATATGATTAATCCTGGTCGCCAACTTTGCGAAATAAAGAAGTATTCAGCTGTTTAAATTAGACGTTTATTTAAATTGATGCGAAAATCATATTCAACGGCCCACTTCGAAGTGTTTACAAAATAATTTGATCGGGTTTACCTCACACGTCAAACGATCAATCATCTGGGGATAATCTTAACAAGTTTCAAGTCTGTCCGTACGTCTACACCGACGTTGTGACCCTCTAAAGGGACCCAGGTATAGTCACGTATGATAAACTTTACTGCAGAGGGCATTTTTAAATGATGCCCATCCCACCGAGGAGTCAAAATATAGGATATCGTTTACGACAGAGGGAAATTTTGTGTAAAAACGTCTATTCTGGCTGTGTGTTTTTCTTTTGAGACCTGGGAGCTCGTGGAATTATTTGCAGTATGCATAGTTTATACTTGTGTTTAGTAATGGGCGATTTTCAATGGCGAGCACCGCTGTAACATGGTGTTATAAATCAGTCTAGATTGAAGTTCTATCTCTGACGTTGTTTTTGCTACTATAAGTCTTCGTTTTGTAAACTCAATTTTGTTTCAATTTCTTTTATCATGAAATATACAGAAATAATGATATCGTAAGTCCTGATGGTATCGGTACTTGCGTTCTTGCTAGATTCAGTGTTGAATTTACGGTTTATATTAAATGATAAATCGTTTTGCAATCAGTCTAGATTGTATTTATATATATCTCCTACATTGCATACAATTCGATACTGTACATGTATAGAGTTGTTTTGCCGCTGAAAGTCTTCGTTTTGTAAAATCATTTTTGTTTCTTTTTATCATAATATACCGACATTTGCTGCCAGCAATGAAATCCTAAGTCATGGTACTTGCATTCTTGCTGGATTCAGTGTTGAATATAGGTTAATATCAAATATCAAATTGTTTTGCATTATCAAGCTTTCATACTAAGAGGCTACTGATAGTAACATATAGTTCTACATAAAAGATCAGTTAGGCTAGAAAACTTAAATATATTTGTTGTCAGTGGCATATGTCAAGTGATCGGTTCTGAATAAAGCTGTTATTTATTAATCGTTTACAGAAATGTTCTAAACAATTTATTTTGTATTCAGTTTCAGAACCAAAGATGAAGGCATACACATGTTATTACTGTAAAAATGATTTTGAAGTTAAATCTGGAGAGATTGACCATTTAGTTAATTGTCATGTCAAGAGAGATCTATCAAAATGAAATGGAATTAACTAAACCACCTGTTATTACCGAGTTACTATCTGAAATGAAGATTTCATTCTGATCGATCTCTCTTGACAACTTTAAAGATGTATTCAATTTTGATATTTTGCCCTGTACCTTCGATAAATGCCCACAAGCTGGTCACTAGAAATGAATATTTCACCTTCATTTGGAATCACGTCGGTATATGTTTTTTGTCCTATATGCAGCAGTTCAAATGTTTTCATTTTATTCCAGTTCCATGTAACTAAATGGTCAATCACTCTAGCGTAAGCTGCAAATCAGTGTCTTAGCAGTTTTTAAAAACAATTCTCATATATTTCAAATATATATGCTTAAATATACTATTCGACAAACTGTGTTAAACTATATGATCTGATGTGTATTTAAACGAACGCTGTATATAATAAATGCAGAACGATTTAATATCTAATATTAACCGTAACTTCAACACTGAATCCTGCAAGAACGCAAGTACCAGGACTAAAGATATCATTATTTCTGTATAATTCATCATAAAATAAATTGAAACAAAAATGAATTTATAAAATGAACATTTACAGCAGCAGAACCAATCTATACATGTAGCAGATAGCATGCAATGTCGGAGGTAGAAATACAATATAGACTGATTAACACTGTGTTACAGCGGTGTTCGCCATTGAAAATCGCCCATTATTAAACGAAAGTATAAACAATGCATACTGCAAATGATTCAATGACCTCCCAAGTCTTAAAAGCGAAACAAACATCCAAAATAAACGAGTTTACACCAAATTTCCCTCTGCCGTAAATGGTATCCTATATTTTGACTCCTCGGTGGGATGAGCATCATTTAAAAATGCCCTCTGCAGTAAAGTTTATCATGTGTGACTATACCCGGGTCCGTTTGGAGGGTCAGAACGTCGGTGTAGACGTACGGACAGACTTGAAACTTGCCAGGATTATCCCCAGATGATTGATCGTTTGACGTGTGAGGTAAATCCGATCAAATTATTTTGTAAACACTTCAAATTGGGCCGTTGAATATGATTTTCGCATCAATTTTAATAAACATCCAATTTAAACAGCTGAATTATTCTTTATTTCGCAAAGTTGGCGATCAGGATTAATTATATAATATGTTAAGGCATTTACACGTATGCTTGCACCAGAATATTTTCATGGAAAGTCGAAATGAAAAAATACAGCTCAAAAGACTAACACCACTACTCATCGTTATTGATTTCTGACCTCTGTGGCAGCCGCATCCCTCGGCATGGTGGACATCAGGTAATAGGGTGTGATATAGAGGTTTCATTTATGCTTTGATTTGAAATCAAAGAATATGCTTGTTTACACTCTGTTGGGCACATTTTTGATTCTATCTTCATAAAACTTGGTCAGAATGTTTGTTATCATAAAGTAGAGATAGACCCTAAAATTTTCAATGATAGTATTCAGGGCACTAGACAACTTTTGGGGACAGGTACCCATACCCTCAGGAAGGGGAATTTTTTGACATTTTAAGACGAAAGGGGAAGTTTAAGCCATGTATATGTAACTACTTTTCACACTTATTAATACTGTTTTCAATCATTCCTGACTGATGTGACTATATTGCAACAGTAATCTTCCTTAGAGGCACTATATAATATTAAAAGAAAGAGTTCATATCTATTTGTGTCAAACACCCTATCATCAGGGGAATTTTCTTCTGAGAAAGGGGGAAAAAACATATTATTTTAGGAGGGGAATGGTACCCATATTCGGCCCCAAAAATGGCCAAACGAGTGCCCTGGTATTACATTAAATAAAGACTAGAAATTGATTTCCAAGACCTTGAAATAACCAAAAGTGATTTCACAAATGTGAAGTTTATGATAGTTTTGTTAATATCAGTAACAGAAGTTTTAATTTTTAATTTAAAGTTGTGATCCACAAAGAATGACAACTCTTGCCTTGGGCTAGTACTTATAAGCAGAGATATCTATTAGTTTACTTCCCTTGCAATTAAACAATTGTGTGGAAAATGAAAATTGTTTTAGACACAATATCATACTTTTTTGCACAACAAAATCATTTAGGATTTATTCATTTGTGTTTGATTTACCCCTCAAGACATGGTTCCTATGATTCTGTCAACTTACATATGGTAAAAAGTTAACTTTTAACAAGCCAATAATAAAATGAGGTACGAGTATGTAAATATTAGTGCAGATAATACAGTTTTGCTTGCATCAGAATGTCACAATAGAACCACTTTTGTAATACAGAACACCTGGTAGGATTAGTAAAGGTGCTATTATATTGATCTTTATTTCCTATGCCTACATAAAGTCTTGGATGATTTCAGTCTGGGCCACGTCTGGTCAAAAACTAGGTCACACTCTATAGGCCACTTTTTTACTCCAATCGTCCTGAAACTTTGTCATAATGTTTTTTTCATGAAAGCTTGGATAGTTCAAATCTGGGTCATATGTGATAAAAAAATTAGGTCACTAGATCAAATCAAAGAAAATGCTTGTGTACACTCAAGAGGCCACATTTTTGGTCCAATCTTGCTGAAAATTGGTCAGAATATTTGTCTCCATGAAATCACTAGGTAAAACATGTTTACACTGTTATGGTGTGTTACTCAGGTGAGCGACCTAGGGCCATCTTGGCCCTCTTGTTATAAATAATAAATTTCTAAATCAATTTTTATTTTCTTTTTATTGCAGTTACTATCTAGTGAAATCAATTTCTAAATTTTGAAAAATTTGACATAAATATGCAGCTTTAATAAAGTTTAATTATTGTGTAATTGATTGACCTCGGTATTTATTTTATATTTAATAGATGTCGGGTGATCCGGGAGTTTCAGCGTTTCCTGATGGTGACAATCTCTTTAGATGGGTAGCTACACTTATTGGAGCAAAGGGCACGGTATGTCTTTGCATGTCATTTGTTATGTGGTCATGTTTGCCACTGAGATAGGAGCAGTTGTCCACTGTTCACTATACTAGGACAAAGGCTATGCAGTGTATGCACCTGCACTGGTGATGGTTTTGATTGACACTATTTGACTAGACTTAACCTGTGTGAAATTAATGGTTTCTTGTCTATTTCACAATTTATTATTTTAAGTTTTATCCCATGTTGATATTCAGGAAGATGGAAATTTATAAATGCATTAGTTTGTGGCATATCATGTACTTAAGCTATTGCACTCGCCCCAGCGTCACCGTTGATTAAAGTTTTTGATAAAGTCAAATATCTCTGTTACTATCAAAGCTATTGACTTGAAACTTGAAATAGTTATTTACTATCAAAGTCACCACCATAAGCTGACCCTGTACAGCAAGAAACATAACTCCATCCCGCTTTTTGCAAGATTTATGGCCCCTTTTGTACTTAGAAAATATCAGATTTCTTGGTTAAGTTTTATGTTTAGGTCAACTTTTCTCCTAAACTATCAAAGCTATTGCTTTGAAACTTGCAACACTTGTTCACCATCATAAGCTGACCCTGTACATCAAGAAACATAACTCCATCCTGCTTTTTGCAAGAATTATTGCCCCTTTTGGACTTAGAAAATTAGTTTTGCTTGGTTAAGTTTTATGTTTAGGTCAGCTTTTCTCCTAAACTATCAAAGCTATTGCTTTAAAACTTGCAACACTTGTACACCATCATAAGCTGACCCTGTACAGCAAGAAACATAACTCCATCCTGCTTTTTGCAAGATTTGTGGCCCCTTTTGGACTTAGAAAATATTAGATTTCTTGGTTAAGTTTTATGTTTAGGTCAACTTTTTCTCTTAAACAAACAAAGCTATTGCTTTGAAACTTGCAACACTTGTTCAGCATCATAAGCTGACCCTGTACATCAAGAAACATAACTCCATCCTGCTTTTTGCAAGAATTATTGCCCCTTTTGGACTTAGAAAATCAGTTTTCTTGGTTGAGTATTATTTTTAAGTCGGCTTTTCTCATAAACTATCAAAGCTATTGCTTTAAAACTTGCAACAGTTTTTCACCATCATAAGCGGACGCTGTACACCAAGAAACACAACTCTGTCCTGCTTCTTGCAAGAATGATGGCCCTTTTTAGACTTAGAAAATCATGGGTAGGACAATATTTCTATTATACCAAAAAAATCAGATGAGCGTCAGCACCCGCTAGGCAGTGCTCTTGTTATTTCTGCTTTTCTTTGATTACTTACAGTGAAGTTTGAGTTGAACATGTTAAGTACATAATTATAATTGATATGGTGTATTTGAACTTTATTTTCCAGGCATATGAAGGATTAAGTTATAAACTGTCATTAGAGTTTCCTAGTGGTTACCCATACCAGGCCCCTACAGTGAAATTTGAGACCCCGTGTTGGCACCCAAATGTAGACCAGTCGGGAAACATCTGCCTCGATATATTAAAAGAGAAATGGTCAGCATTGTATGATGTCCGGACTATACTGCTATCTCTGCAAAGTCTTCTTGGAGGTTAGTTCCATGTAAAGCATTATACATGTAAAAGCTGTTACATTTTGTACTGCTAGAGACCAGTCTTACAAGGCAGCTGTTGGTAACTTTATGGTGCTTAGAAACAGCCATTCAGAATCTTGACTGTTGGTACTGGTGTCTGAACTCAAATTCTGTAATAACTCAGATCATAATTTTAACACAACCTTGATTTTCAACAAATTTGAACTTTGTTTCCGAGTTCAGTTAAATAATTTTCAGTTTGTCAGGTGAGAGAGTCAAGACACTATTCTTCAATTGTTTTATTAACGAAACAAAGTTGGTAAAAAGGTCGAAAGGAGAAAAACATATATTACATTTGCAGTTGAAACAGAAATTTATAACTTTGTTGTTTTTTTTTTGTATCCCCCGACAACTAAGTTGTAAAGGGAGGGTATACTGGTTTCAGTTTGTTTGTCTGTCCGTCCATCTGTAGACACTTGTGCGCACCAACTCTCCTCATCCCCTTGACACAATTTAATGAAATTTCACAAAAGTTATCAGTAACAACAGTAGTTAACTGTGCATGGTGCATGTTAGGTTCTATCAGAAAAAATTTTTGCAGAGTTATGGGACTGTTTTTTGTTATTATACTATATACATAGTCTGCATATGCAATCTTGTGCATGCCTAATCTCCTGAACCCATGCACACAATTTAATGAAACTTTACATATGTGATCAGTAGTAACCCTAGTTTTGCATGATGCATGTTAGGTCCTTTCAGAAAAATAAATCTGCACAGTTAACTGCTATGGGACTTTGTTTTTTTTAGCTCACCTGTCGTGAAGTGACAAGGTGAGCTTTTGTGATCGCGTAGCGTCCATCTTCTGTCCGTTAGTGCGAGCGTAAACTTTTCCTTGTGACATCTCTAGAGGTCACAGTTTTCATGGGATCTTTATGAAAATGGGTCAGAATGTTCATCTTGGTAAATTCTAGGTTAAATTCGAAACTGTGTCACGTGCGGCCAAAAAGTAGGTCAGTAGGTCTAAAATAGAAAAACCTTGTGACCATTCTAGAGGCCATAATTTTCAATGGATCTTCATGAAAATTGGTCAGAATGTTCACCTTGATGATTTCTAGGTCAGGTTCGAAACTGGGTCACGTGCCATCAAAAACTAGGTCAGTAGGTCTAAAAATAGAAAAACCTTGTGACCTCTCTAGAGGCCATATATTTCATGAGATCTTCATGAAAATTAGACAGAATGTTCACCTTGATGATATCTAGGTCAAATTCGAAAGTGGGTCACATGCCGTCAAAAACTAGGTCAGTAGGTCAATAATAGAAAAACCTTGTGACCTCTCTAGAGGCCATATTTTTCATGGAATCTGTATGAGTTGGTCTGAGTGTTCATCTTGATGATATCTAGGTCAAGTTCGAAACTGGGTTATGTGCGGTCAGAAACTAGGTCAGTAGGTCTAAAAATAGAAAAACCTTGTGACCTCTCTAGAGGCCATATATTTCATGAGATCTTCATGAAAATTGGACAGAATGTTCACCTTGATGATATCTAGGTCAAGTTCGAAAGTGGGTCACGTGCCATCAAAAACTAGGTCAATAGGTCAAATAATAGAAAAACCTTGTGACCTCTCTAGAGGACATATTTTTCATGGGATCTGTATGAAAGTTGGTCTGAATGTTCATCTTGATGATATCTAGGTCAAATTCGAAAGTGGGTCACATGCCATCAAAAACTAGGTCAGTAGGTCAAATAATAGAAAAACCTTGTGACCTCTCTAGAGGCCATTTTTTTCATGGGATCTGTATGAAAGTTGGTCTGAATGTTCATCTTGATGATATCTAGGTCAAGTTCGAAACAGGGCCATGTGCAATCAAAAACTAGGTCAGTAGGTCTAAAAATAGAAAAACCTTGTGACCTCTCTAGAGGCCATACTTGTGAATGGATCTCCATAAAAATTGGTCAGAATGTTCATCTTGATGATATCTAGGTCAAGTTTTAAAGTGGGTCACGTGCCATCAAAAAGTAGGTCAATAGGTCAAATAATGAAACAAGAGGGCCATGATGGCCCTATATCGCTCACCTGTTATCATTGCACTTGAGGACAAGAAGGTCCTCAGAAAAGATATCTCAGTCCAAAGGACAGGAACAACAAAAGGAAGAAATTAAACCAAAAAGAAAACAAAAATTCTTTCAAGGTATAGATATGTCAAAATACACCTAAAAATTGGAGGTAGCATCCATGTTGTACCACAGAAAAGTGGTCTTGGTTTTTCCCTACGGCCAATAATAAAAAAGTTACTAAAATAAGCTATTTATAGTAACGTAAAAGGGAAGTAATAAAAAAAAATTGTAAGTGAACAAAAGAAGGATCCGCCAAATAAATCTGCTGACATAAATGAAATTTCAGATCAGTATCTTCATTTGTTACGGAGATATACCCATTTTAACTTGAAATAAAGGGAGGTAATTTGACATAAAATCAGTCCATAGTTATCTACCCTGATTGTCTCAGTCCAACTCATAACAATAATGAAATTTCAAATAAGTCCTATAAGTACTTACTGATATAAATCCATTTTGATTATAATCAGGGGAGGTAATCAGATATAAAATAACTTTGGAACCTACGATTGGATCTGATTTGTCATGGAATCCAAGATTTATGGTTGTTGAAGATATTTTGGAAGTTTGTATCAGATAAAACCATAAATGAAGTCTCTATATGGCTGCAAAAGCCACTATAGCCAATTTTGGACCTTTAAGGGGCCATAACTCTGGAACCCATGATGGAATCTGGCCAGTTCAAGAAAGGAAGCAAGATCTTGTGGTGATACAAGTTGTGTGCAAGTTTGGTTAAAATCAAATCATAAATGAAGCTGCTATTGTGCAGACAAGGTCAAAATAGCTAATTTTGGCCCTTTCAGGGGCCATAACTCTGGAACCCATTATGGGATCTGGCCGGTTCAAGAAAAGAACAGAGATCTTATGGTGACACAAATTTTGTGCAAGTTTGATTAAATTCAAATCATAAATGAAGCTGCTATTGTGCAGACAATGTCAAAATAGCTCATTCTGGCCCTTTCAGGGCCCATAACTCTGGAACCCATAATGGAATCTGCCCAGTTCAAGAAAGGAACCAAGATCTTATGGTGATACAAGTTGTGTGCAAGTTTGGTTAAATACAAATCATAAATGAAGCTGCTATTGTGCAGACAAGGTCAAAATAGCTAATTTTGGCCCTTTCAGGGGCCATAACTCTGGAACCCATAATGGAATCTGGCCAGTTCAAAAAAGGAAGCAAGATCTTATGGTGATACAAGTTGTGTGCCAGTTTGGTAAAAATCAAATCATAAATAAAGCTGCTATTGTGCAGACAAGGTCAAAATAGCTAATTTTGGCCCTTTCAGGGGCCATAACTCTAGAACCCATAATGGGATCTGGCCAGTTCAAGAAAGGAACCGTGATCTTATGGTGATACAAGTTGTGTGTAAGTTTGGTTAAAACAAAATCATAAATGAAACCACTATCGTGCAGACAAGAAATTGTTGACGCACGGACTGACGACGGATGCCGGACGAAGGGTGATCACAAAAGCTCACCTTGTCACTGTGACAGGTGAGCTAAAAACCTTGTGACCTCTCTAGAGGCCATATTTTTCATGGGATCTGTATGAAAGTTGGTCTGAATGTTTATCTTGATGATATATAGGTCAAGTTTGAAACTGGGTCAACTGCGATCAAAAACTAGGTCAGGTCTAAAAATAGAAAAACCTTGTGACCTCTCTAGAGGCCATATTTTTCATGGGATCTTCATGAAAATTGGTCAGAATGTTCACCATGATGATATCTAGGTCAAGTTTGAAACTGGGTCATGTGTCTTAAAAAACTAGGTCAGTAGGTCAGATAATTAAAAAAACTTTTTGACCTCTCTAGAGGCCATACTTTTCATGGGATCTGTATGAAAGTTGGTCTGAATGTTCATCTTGATGATATCTAGGTCAATTTTGAAACTGGGTCAACTGCGGTCAAAAACTAGGTCAGTAGGTCTAAAATTATTAAAATCTTTTGACCTCTCTAGAGGCCATATTTTTCAATGGATCTTCATGAAAATTGATCTGAATGATCACCTTGATGATATCTAGGTCAATTTCAAAACTGGGTCACGTGCGGTCAAAAACTAGGCCAGTAGGTATAAAAATAGAAAAACCTTGTGACCTCTCTAGAGGCCATATTTTTCATGAGATCTTCCTGAAAATTAGTGAGAATGTTCACCTTGATGATATCTAGGTAAAGTTCAAAACAGGGTCACGTACCTTCGAAAACTAGGTCAATAGGTCAAATAATAGAAAAACATGGTGACCTCTCTAGAGACCATATTTTTCAATGGATCTTCATGAAAATTGGTCAGAATTTTTATCTTGATAATATCTAGGTCAAATTCAAAACTGGGTCACATGAGCTCAAAAACTAGGTCACTATGCCATATAATAGAAAAAAACGACGTCATACACAAACTGGGTCATGTGGGAAGAGGTGAGCGATTCAGGACCATCATGGTCCTCTTGTATTACTATGCCATATACATACAGTCTGCATATGCAATCTTGTGTGCACCTTATCAACTGAACCCTTGCCCCCCCAATATAATGAAACTTTACACAAGTGATTGGTACCAACCCTAGTTGTGCATGGTGCATGTTACGTTCTTTCAGAAAAAAAAATCCAGCATAATTGGTATTTTTTTGTTACTTTACAATTTGTGCTTGATAATTATGTAATCTTGTGTGCGAGTCAATATCAAATTTGAGGCATATTTGGATGATACAAATCTTGAAATATGAAAGTGATATTTTCGTATGTTTTTTGCCTTCAGTTGATTAGTATACATTCCCAGAACTGATATAGATCAAAATCCAACCTTAATTCATCTTCAGTTGGTTATTGATCGAATGCCAAATGTTATATCTCCTCAGATATTGTCCTTACAGTAACATGTTGAAAATAACAGTTATTCAAACCTTTGAACAAAAATGTTTGTAAATTATACTTTATGTTAGCCTAAAAGTTGCATGTATGTTATATATGTAGAAAGAAAGTGACTCTGTCTCATAATTTCGAAAACAGCGGTATGATATAGAGACCGTACCATAGCTCTTCGCATACTTTGATTTTTCAAACTAAAGTGATTTTTACAAGTGCACCGGTTACGATAAAAATGTAAACAACGGACTTTGTCTATGAAACTTTGAAATGAATGAATGACAGTCGATCTTAGTCATAATACTGATTGACAGTGAATGCTAATGACTGCATGTGTTGCAGAAAGGTATTTAGTTTGTAACTGTAATTTCCCATTAATTGAAATTCTCTCAAAACTGGTAAAATAATTACTTATATTTGGACAAATCTTATCGTCTTTGCCGTTCGGCAGCTGCAAAAAGGGCAAATATAAAATATTCAGTGTAAGTAATATTTCACTGGTACTGCCAGTTAGTAAGTTCATACTCTGAACAACACGTCTGAGAAATTTGGGCAGATTTGACCAATTATGACGTTGGCAGCATTAGATTATATTTTTTCTTTACACAAAAAATGCCGTTAGGTAACAAAGCGAATACGCCGATAATCCGGAGTTCACCGATTATTGTTCCAGTTCACGCAATGTAATCCAGCAATTAAACTGCATAGCTATTAGCGACTGCTGTTATAGGGAAGTGGTAGAGTGTCTGCCTTAGGTGTGAGAGGTCCTGGGTTCGAGTCCCAGTTAGAGCTTAACTATTTAGATTCTGCTTAAGCATAGTTTTTCTGTTAATAGACTGTTCCAGATGTTCTAAATTTTTAGCATACAGTATTATGGATCAGTATTTAGCAATCCAGATCAAAGTTGAATGTTAAATCAAATGCACCCAATTAGAAAATATTGACTATATTATGTCCCTTTGATGTTTATGCTCTCCATGTTCAAGAAGAGTTACATGTCCTTGATCACAAAATTTTCGTTATCATGAAAATATTAAATGCTCATAACTCCGCACTTCTGGTTAAAATATTGTCTATATTTCTGTTTTTGAGAAATATATGGACATTTGTCTTCATTTCAAAGCTTTTTAACTTCAAACCTATGATTTGAAAAACTTAGGTACTATCTCTATATGATATTTATATGTAAACAATCAATTCAGATTTGTCTTCTCTAAACATGTCCGAGTTTCTCATTCTGAAAAGTAAACAAATCTCTTTTAGCTGGTATGTATCATACTCAATATGCTTTAATCCATCTTACCAGTGTTCTTATAACTGTATTATGTTTCACTGAAATAAGCAGATATCAATGCTCCGTTACGCCAAGGACATGTGCATGCTTGCAAGGACAGTTTTTGTTACCTAAAGGAAAAACTACCAAATATCAATGACAAAACTTAATTTGAAACTCCTAACCACAAACAATATACAAAACAGGTAACAATGAGAAAACAGTAACAAAAGAAAGAAATAGTTTTACATTACAATGTTCCTGTTGTGTGCAAAAATAGTATACACTTTCAGGGTGTTATCGCAAAGACAGTGTATTGTTACTTAAAGGAAAAAGTGATAAAATTTAACTTCTTGCATTTGTAAATGAATGACTAGAATTTCAAAACTTAATATGACTTTATAGACTAAAACAATTCTATTGACTATTTTGTGCTATTTCGGTATTCTTGAGACACAGTAAAAGACAGTGATGATAAATAAATGTGTTATTGCAATGACAGTGGTCAGTTATTGTACGAATAATACTTTTCACTCACGACTTAGTACTTTTTATAGAAATCAAAGCAAAAAGAATATGATAATACAATATGAATGCTACTAATAGGGACGAAGAACATATATGAATTAGTATATTCTAAACAAAATGTTTTCATAGTTATTGCAATGACATTTTATTATCATTTACAGTCATATCTACTAAAGATCTTCGCAAATCAAGATAACATGATATCCGATCAGAAATGAATATTGTTCAAGTGTAAAAAATGAAGTGCACACTTTTGACGGCATAAACTGTCATATTTACCAATTATACCAGAAATAATCCTTTATTACAGGAACACATTAACGTTTATCTTTCCTTTCAATGAAAATGAACAAACACAAACATTTGAATTACGAACTTTTGAAATTAAACTTTAACAAATTTAAATCTTTAAGTCTATTACTTCACAGATATTTCTAATACTGTTTATGTAAAAACTTGATAGACAGACCTTACTGGCTGATATTTGAAATATGATACAAACTAAGGTGGAGTAAAACCTTTGAATTGAACAAAAAACACGTTAAAGTGGTTTTCCTAAACTTTAATGTAGCCATGACTTTCTCATGAGGAGATTCAAGGAAGATATACAAGCAATGGTCTCTCTGATAAGATATGAAAAAGTTGTTTGGGAACGGGAAATATATTTTGACGCATAAAATGTGATTGTTGAATTACAAGAACTCCTGCTGATCTATGCTATCTTTTAAACGAAAAACAATCAAAGGTCTTTTTTTATAGTAAATGAAATTTGAAGTGCAAAAATAAGCAATAATTGGTGGAAGCCTTTTTATACTTAAACACTTCATCAATAGTGTCCTCCATATAATGTTCATCATGTTCCTCAATATAATGACAATAATGTAAGTAATCATTTGCAAATATTTAGAGAATGTTCCCAGAGCTTCTCTGAAATTTTAAAATGTCGCGTGTTTCCTATTGGTGTGGGATTTGGAATGACGGTCATTATCTCTGTATAGTTATACCATGATAAATCTTTTACTTTCTGTGGCCAGAAAAAGCAGTTGGCGGTTCGTCTACCCACTTGGTGCATGCATAATATTTCAACTTCTGTCTCATCTATGTCCTGGACATAGCCAGGATATGGTTTGCCATTAAACTGAACTATAACATATTTGTTCAAACAATCTACTTCATACTCTACTTTATTGTCAGCTTTTTCTTTACTTTCTGTATCATTCTTTTTATAAACAACTTTGTCATTCTCCGTTTCCTTATCAGCAGCTTGGTTTTTTAGCTCATCTGATTTTTTGAAAAAAAAATGATGAGTTATTGTCATCACTTTAGCGGTTGTCGGCGTCGGCGTTGCCTGGTTAAGTTTTATGTTTAGGTCAGCTTTTCTCCTGAACTATCAAAGCTATTGCTTTGAAACTTGGAATACTTGTTCACCATCATAAGCTGACCCTGTATAGCAAGAAACATAACTCCATCTTGCTTTTTGCAAGATTTATGGCCCCTTTTGTACTTAGAAAATATCAGATTTCTTGGTTAAGTTTTATGTTTAGGTCAACTTTTCTCCCAAACTGTCAAAGCTATTGCTTTGAAACTTGGAATACTTGTTCACCATCATAAGCTGACCCTGTACAGCAAGAAACATAACTCCATCTTGCTTTTTGCAAGATTTATTGCCCCTTTTGGACTTAGAAAATCAGTTTTCTTGGTTAAGTTTTATGTTTAGGTCAGCTTTTATCCTAAACTATCAAAGCTATTGCTTTAAAACTTGCAACACTTGTTCACCATCATAAGTTGACCCTGTACAGCAAGAAACATAACTCCATCCTGCTTTTTGCAAGATTTATGGCCCCTTTTGGACTTAGAAAATATCAGATTTCTTGGTTAAGTTTTATGTTTAGGTCAACTTTTTCTCTTAAACTATCAAAGCTATTGCTTTGAAACTTGCAACACTTGTTCACCATCATAAGCTGACCCTGTACAGCAAGCAGCGTAACTCCATCCTGATTTTTGCAATAATTATTGCCCCTTTTGGACTTAGAAAATCATTTTCTTGGTTGAGTATTATGTTTAAGTCAACTTTTCTCATAAACTATCAAAGCTATTGCTTTAAAACTTGCAACAGTTTTTCACCATCATAAGTGGACACTGTACATCAAGAAACATAACTCTATCCTGCTTTTTGCAAGAATGATGGCCCTTTTTAGACTTAGAAAATCATGGGTAGGACAATATTTCTATTACACAAAAAAAATCAGATGAGCGTCAGCACCCGCAAGGCGGTGCTCTTGTTTCCATACTTACGTTATTGATTCCACTCATATCATTTACAATCATATTACTATCACCACCCTCGTTCATATTTCCAACAATTTTAAGCTCATCCTTAACCCTATTGTGTTTATCCTTCTTCCTCACATCATTGATTCTATCTTCTGGGCCCTTGTCCTTAACACTGTCACATTGACTTTTCTTAGCAGCTCTTTCGTCACCGTCCATAGACTTATCTAATTGTTCACCTTTATCCTTCATGTCTCTACGTAGTTCTTCTTCAACCTCATGTTAGCGGTACTATCGTCTTGCTGGCTCATACTGGGTGCACTTTTACCTAGATCCTTAACTTCCTCATACATCTGACCTTGATCTTTTTCACTATCGATACCTTTGTCTTGACCCTTCGTGTCGGCATCACGCTCGTTTTCTGTTTTCAAAGAGTCATAGCTCTGATTGTCAGTGTTCATAGTCTCTGTGTGTTGGTCTTTCACATGTTCAGTGTCACATTTTGTAATCCCTTTCTCAGATCTCCTTTTGCCTGGCAGAAGAGCAACAAAATGGTTTGGTACCCAATGTTCGTAGGAAATGTCGTCTCTTGTGTTTGTCCATAATATATGTACTGGACGCGATTCAAGTTGTGTACGTGGCATTATAAGTCTGTTTAAATCATTTCGCACAGTTGCGTTTCCTTTGTTTGGATAAACTGAATATATTGGACAGTTGAGAACACTGGCCAGGGCAAATATCTGCCAGATCCCCATAAAGGAATTGTTTTCTGTTATTGATAGTACTTCCTTTCTGTATATTTCTCGAATGGTATTTCCACTAAGTGACATCCCAGGAATGTAGTACTCTGAGTACTGCGCATACTGTGATTTCAAAGATTTGATAGTGCCAGTGCATTCAGAAGTTAACCCTTTCTGCAGAAATGCATTGTCTAAGTACACATCCTCATGCATGGCCAATTCTTTCACTATTCTTGCCCGCATTTCTTCACTTCTTCCAGGTGTGAGAAAAGCGAAAACGCTCCCGCAAGATGGTAAGCAATTCCCATCTGCACTGACCTTTACTGGAAACATCTCATCAACGTTATTTGGGACTTTTACATCATTTGGTATATCTTTTATGGCATCATAGTCAATATCAAGGCGATCTTTTGGCAAATTTATTTCATCTACTTTAACATGTATTGCTATTTCTGGAAGTTTCTGCACATGTTTTCTCAACTCATCAAATGATCGACATGTTTCCCAGTCTATCAACAGATCTTCATAATCAATTGAAAGTGGTCGTTTTCTCTTTGCCCTTTTATTTGATGGTTCATGTTTTGTTCTCTTTCTGTTGCCAGTCACATGTCTTGTCTGTGTTTTCATGTTCACATTTGGATGAGACAATATCTTAACAAATTTAGTTGCTTCCTTATCATTTCCTGGCACGGCTTCATTTTCATGTATCTTTTCAGTGTCTGTTTTATTTAATTTTACTTCATTGTTGTTTTCATCTTTAAATTCTTTGGTGACACCGTTTTGACCTGTCGTTTCTAAAATTGTTGCTAATTCAAATTCGTGCCCTTCGTGCTCATTTGTTACACCACATTTACAACTCAAGTGTCTATATTTAATCTTTCCGTCTTTAATCTCGCATATCACCTGATGGAGATTCAGAGTGCCGGGTACTGCCTTCAAGGCAATTTTATCTAATTCTCTTTTCATTTCACTAATGCTTTCCTCAGACACTAAATACATTTTCACACTTGACTCCTTCGCAATTGCATCACAAAACGTCTCAGCAGATGTAATATTTCGTCCATATTTAATTGCATTATCAGCTTGTCTTTTAATAGCACCTCCAATAGCATCTGGAACACCTTTGCCATGGCCGGCTTCAAAGAATGACCAGGTAATATTCTGAAAGCCATATTCCCTCCCCTTTAATGCAGCAAGATAAAAGTTTCCCTTCTGTCTATATTGCGTAACAGGTCCATCACTGAAAATTTCTATGTCAGATATGTTTGGGTTCTTCTTCTTCATATCTATTAAGACGGGCCTTAAATGCCCCCAGACACCCTCAGGGCCATGCACCAACGAGTCACTAACTGTGCAGAATGTTTCTGTGGAATGGTTTTTAGCTCGACTATTCATAGAATAGTAGAGCTATTGGACTCGCCCATGCGTCGGCGTCCGCGTCCCGATTTGGTTAAGTTTTTGTATGTAAGCTGGTATCTCAGCAACCACTTGTGGGAATGGATTGAAACTTCACACACTTATTCACTGTGATAAACTGACTTACATTGCACAGGTTCCATAACTCTATTTTGCTTTTTTACAAAATTATGCCCCTTTTTTGACTTAGAAATTTTTGGTTAAGGTTTTGTATGTAAGCTGGTATCTCAGCAACCACTTGTGGGAATGGATTGAAACTTCACACACTTATTCACTGTGATAAACTGACATACATTGCACAGGTTCCATAACTCTATTTTGCTTTTTTACAAAATTATGCCCATTTTTCGACTTAGACATTTTTGGTTAAGGTTTTGTATGTAAGCTGGTATCTCAGTGCTCACTAATTGGAATGGATTGAAACTTCACACACTTGTTCACTGTCATGATCTGACATACACAAAGCAGGTTCCATAACTCTGTTTTGCTTTTTTACAAAATTATGCCCCTTTTTTCGACTTAGAATTTTTTGGTTAAGGTTTTGTATGTAAGCTGGTATCTCAGTACCCACTAATGGGAATGGATTGAAACTTCACACACTTGTCCACTGTCATGAGCTGATAAGCACTATGCAGGTTCCATAACCCTATTTTGCTTTTTTTAAATTATGCCCCTTTTTCGACTTTCGTATTCATTCAGTCGACAAGGCTGTTGAATAGTCGAGCGTTGCTGTCCTCCGACAGCTCTTGTTCATGTAAGTAACACCTGTTTGTAGGCTTATTTGTTTTTTTGACGCACCAAAATGAACACTTTGTATCTCTTCACTATATCCGCAAACATAGTTCTCTGAAAAATCAATACGCATAATGCACTCATTTTCACTAAGTGTTTTTCTTCTCATACTGTAATAGTCATATTGTGTATTGGTTCGATATATGTGTTTTTGGTATCTTTTAAGCTGATCACTAAACCTATCAAATAGTTGATCAACCTTTCCTTCTTTACATTCTTTCACTGTCACATAGACAGGCTTCTCTATCATAGTTTTTGCTTTCTTTATTTTACGCACGTCTCTCTTTGTAGTCCATTCGAACCATGTTACATCTATGTCCAAAACAGCTTTGTTCACTTCAACGCTTTTATTTTTGCAGACACTGCATTCACCATACATACATGTTTTCTTATTGATATTACACACTGCCTCCTCTACATACGAATTTAAATCAACTGATTTAGTAGCCTTTGCCCTTGTTAATGCTTCTGCTAGCAGTTCTGTATTATTGCATGTTTTACGCAAGCATGTGTTTCGATCACTCTGCCTTGGAAAAACAACATAGAACGGTCTAAGTCTACAAAACACGGAGTAACTAACGTTCGTCTTTCCCTCGGATAAGAACTTTTTGTGCAAGGTTTTCAGGTTCAATAGCAACACCCTTCTTTGTTTTCTAATCTTTTTGTGTGTTTTTGTTTGTTTCTTTCCAGTGATTAATCTCGAGTTATCATTCCGTGTATAGAATGCATGCACCTTTTCAGACACTCGTTTTGTTAAAGAGTTATATCCGGTTTTGCTCCGTTTTCTTCGAAGGTTTTGTCCAATCAGTTTATATGTTTCACTCTTGATACGATATTTCTTCAGTGTTTGGTTACATAAAATTGTGGCAAACTCTGTCTTTTCTCTCTTTCGTTTCTCCTTATATTTCTGCCTGAGTGCCTCTATTAGGACTTGGTAACTAAACAAAGATTTCTTTACTTCCTTTGGTGCAAGGTTACGCAACAATTTTCGAGTTCGTCTTCTGGGTGTATCTTGTTGTTTCTTTTCGTCTTCTGACTGTTTGCGGGCTAGTCTCTTTTTGTACATTTCGACTTTTTTCTTTAATTTCTCTATCTCAAGTTCCATCTTCTTTTTTTCTCTGTATAATTTTGCTTCTTCTCTTCGTGACTTCTTTTTGTGTTGTTTCTTCTGTCTGCTACTAGGATTTTCATGCTCTGGTGTCGAGGGAGGTGTATTCAAAGTTTTAAGCGTTTCCATGTTCTTTTTCTGTCGCAACCTGTCCTTTCGCTTTTGTGTTCTCCATCGCTTCCTGATGGCTCTTTTGTCTCTGTCTGATAACTGTTCAACTGGTTTGACCTTTCCACTTTTACAGTCATTTCGATACCTCTCTCTGCCTTTCTGCAGATATATTTGTCGTCTTTCTGGATCAGCATCTCGACGTTCCCGAAACCGTCTTTGGCGCTCGGCATTTGACATTCCCATTATCTGAAATGTTAGATTATTGTTAAGTAGTAACACAACATTGTCCTTCCAGTAACATATTCTTGGATACAAATAATTATTTAACAGTGTTGTCTCTATTTGTTTGTAATTATTTGTATAAATTTCACATTGAATTCGAACTGCATAAATTATACATGTATGATGACCAAAATAAACGATTCTTGAATTGTATAACTAATATGTAATTTTAAAACTCCTTCCAGTAACATACTGGTAATGTCTTTCTGCTTACAAAAATATTACAGGTTTGGGTAGTATTGTAAAACAAATATTGATACGCATAAATACAACAGTAATGAGAATTTTAAACTACATTTATTTCACCTTCACCAATTTTAGCAAGTAAATAAGAAATTGGAGCACAATTCTTTACAGCAATGATTTAAAGTCGTTTCAGTTACAGGAATAGATGATCTGGTATTCTACCTGTTTTTAGAATGAATTATTCTGCTTATACATGTACAAATGAGTTGGACGGACATCAAGCTAGGGCTATGAAATAATGCATTTTCAGTCCCATACTTAATAGCAAAAAAACATGCTAAATTAAGTTAGCAAAGTACTTGCAGTAACGTTTTATAATCCTTCCAATAACGGGGTTTATCAAAAGGGTATCCTATGGATTTGATCTTTCATTTCTTGACTGATAAATGTTAAAAAGTATGGCGTATGAAAACAGTTTAAACACTGGTTTTATATATTTTTCACTACCATGCTGTAACAACCGACACATCAGGAATATTTGAAAAATCATCCTTGCAGTAACGCTTTCGGTCATTACAATAACACAAACTATCTTTAATGTCATAAGTTCAGAAAAAATGATCATTTATTTCAATTATTCTCATAAATAATGACATATAAGGTGGACATAAACTGAGATTTGTGTTATTTATTTGAAATAAATGTATTGCATAGTCAAAACCAAGCAAATGTCCTATCAATAACAAAAATCATCCTTCCAATAACAATATTGGTAGTTACTGCAGGGACCGTTATTGGAAGGAGTCACGCAGGGGTTTATGGGTAAAAACATAAAAATGGCATAGGGTATCACATGTACCAAACCTTATTTTTAACAAGGCTAAGTACCCCTTACCTAAGCAGCTTGAGAATTCTGCTTGCATCATATGATAATCTTGCAGTTGATATAACATAAAGGACAAAATAAAATATCACGCACTCACTTACTTACCAATATTTTCTTGTAATTCTAAATTTCCTTTTGTTGACACACAGTAAACACCTACGCCGCCATTTTGAACTAAATGTACCTCCTTTTAAAGAGTCCAAAGATAAAAATTACAGCAAAGGATTCTTTACATGTCGCTTATGTTATTTAAAGGACAATTAAGTGTCAAAAGTTAGGGACAAAGTTTCTGCAGAGAATTAGTTGTCTGAAAATGAAAAAATTGATATTAGCTGTTATTAATACAACTAAAGAAACATTATAGATTACATCATTGATAAAATTACATCATAGTATTGCCTTAACTATTAGTTATAAATGTCAAAAATTAAGATTTCTATGTAGGGACAGTAAATTCTGCAATTTCAAGGGGCTTACTGCAACCATATTTCTTTTATTTAACTAAACTATGCAATGCATATTTTCGTATATAAGTAGCTCCTTATCCAATTTATAACAAACAACTCCGTTTTCTTTAGTAATAACTTTATTTTCTGAGAAAAATTAAAAGGACAGCTTTGTGTGCCAAATTTGATATTGACTCGTGCGTCAAATTGCAATGTACTGTGTCAGTGCATGCGTGGGGTACATTCATCACCTTCAGTGATAGCTCAAGTTTCATCTGTCAGAATAAAGCTGGTAAAATGAACATGTTTTTGCATTGTAATAAACACAAGGTGAAACATTTTTTGATCTTTTACCAAATAAAAGGATATCCTTCCTTAAAAATGTGTGTGTGTTTGTACAAAGTAGATAACAAAGAGCATCAGTGACTAATTTTTTTATGTATTTATTTTTTTACAGAGCCAAACAATGAGAGTCCATTGAATGCACAGGCAGCTGAACAGTGGAACAATCAGACAGAATATAAGAAAATCGTTGTGGAAAAATATAACAAACATGCTGCAGCGGCCAACAAATAATTTGATGATACGCTATATTACTGATTGCTAAAAAATAACCTCATGTGAGATGAAATGTTGAGACAATCTGGTGACACAGTGTCATTAAAAAGATCAGTCTTCAGGTTATTCATTGATATACAGTACCAATGGGTTGAATGATATTTTTCTGTATTAGACCACACAAGATTGTTTTTAACTTAACACCTTTTAATTTGAAAACATCCTTCTGTTGAATTTATAAGTAACAGCTGGAGTCTGGCTTATGCAAGGGAAATTTTTAACTGTTATATTTGATTAATGCAGTAGAAATTTGGAACTTCTAAATATATATTTGAAAGTTATCTGGTGTGCAGGAAATCTTGAGGTGTGAGGGATTGGAATATAATTAATTTTGTGTGTAGGCATGAATTAAGGAAGTACAGGAAATAATGCCAGTTATCTGCCCTTGACACCATAGTCTATGTTGTACCGGTGCACTTTCAAATAGAGCATTTTACCTGTGTGTAAAGTGAATGATTTATTTTCTTTAAATGGAAATATATTATCAGTTTGAAAGTTACTTTGTCACAGTATATGTAATACAGAATTTTGCACAACCCACACCAGTTACAAGGTGTCATATTTTTGTGTATTCTTTGTTTGAACATGTACACTTCCTCTTTTCTATTCTTACTAAACTTTCTTGACTAATATTCTTTGACTTCCGATTGCTTAGTTTTCAGTTTGTGCAATCATTTAAAAGGGATACTAGACCCAAATTTCATGAATATTTACATGCACTACGTTTTCTTTAGAATTCTAACACAACCCGATTTGTTTTCCTATTCAAGGTACTGACCTTGGCTAAAAATAATCTTTCTTTCAAATTGAAGTTTGGTCATATTACGAACATTAGAATATGAGTTTTTGTTTCATAATTTAAATATTTTAAAAATTCCAAAATCAAGAAAAAAAGATGACCTCATCGCGAATGGAACCCCGGACCGCTGCGGCAATAAAGACATTACCAATAGCACTATAGCAGAATTAGTGAATTATGACATCAAAATATAGATATTTATAATTAAGACAGCTTACCTGGAGTAAAGCATTACAAACGCTTTTCGATTTTCATCGTAAAAGGTAGTAAAAACAGCAAATTTTCATGTGTTTCCGTTACATATAGTTTGTCGGTAATTAAGTTTTAAAGTCTTCTTAAGAAATATAGCATTTCCAGATATCTAAAAATATTCTAAAAATTGTCTAACGATCTAGAGGCCAGTCCCTTTAAAAAAAGAAGGATGAAAACTGTGTTATTATTCAACAATTCATTTTTCTGATGTCATAATTATTATGTCTTAGCGTTAGAAGGCATAGCGGCGCGCTGGAAAAGAAATCAACAGAAATCAGGCAAATATTTGATAGATATCCACAAGGACGTACATAATAATCCTTGATAACATGTTTAAACCGAAATAATATATCTCAGTGATTTGCACTGTCGTTTAGATTGCATATTATTATATCACTCGGGCTGTGCCTTCATGATATAATTCCTTCGCATCTAAACTCCAAACAGTAATTTTATTCCATGACAAATCACTGTTTGGGATATATTATTTCTAAAAGGAAAAAAAGTGTTCATTTCCTTATAAAAACATTGGTTCAGTAATATAAAGGATGGCCCATTATAGTATAAGTTTGAAATTGAATGAACACAACTATGTTGTTTTTTTTTCTCTTGGATTTAAAGATGTTTTTATAAAAAAAAAATTCAGGAACTGTATTTTTATTGAAAGGCGAATTAAAATGTGGGTATATGTTTTTGGCTGTTCCATTTAGATGTTCAAACGATTATTATCATGACATGTAAATTTGATTTTCCGATACCCATGGAAAGTAAACTATTTATTTTGTACCAAGCTATATTATATGTGTTTAGATGGTTTTAACCATAGCGGGACTTCATCCATTTCTAGCACAATTTACTGATTTGCAAGAAATTTCAATGTGGATTTTACCAGTCTAAACACACAGAATTTTGAAGTGTAACACTACATACAGAATTGAATTATATATTTGATAAAAGTTTAATACCTCTGATTTGGATTTTTCTGCATTTGAAATAAATAGTTAATTCCAAAGATAAAATATTTTAGTAAAAAAGGATATTGGATATCTTTAAGACAGCAAATTTTTAAATGGAATTTCGCCTAAATGTTAAATGTATGAACAAAAGATCTGAAAATGTCGGCATTCATTACTAACACGTTAATGATTCAGCATATTGAGACAGTGTAACATCATAGTCATTTACAGTAATGGGTCTTGATTTTCAGCCTCGTGTTAAATACTTTCCTTGTGATCTTGTAAATTGTCCTTGTATATAAACTGCTGTGTCCAGTGTTTTTAATGTCTTTCATAACATTTTATAAAGTCAGATACTTTGATCAATATGAATAGTTTGGCACTTATGTTCAGCTTTCAATACTGCACTGTGTCAGGATTTTGTATATTTGCAGATTTCACAGAAGAAATGATCGTAAATCTGCTTTAATACCAAATAATTTTCAACTTTCACCTTGCATACATCAAGTAAAAAATATTTTGGCATGTGTAAAATGAAGT
Source organism: Mercenaria mercenaria (assembly GCF_021730395.1). Classification (NCBI taxonomy): domain Eukaryota; kingdom Metazoa; phylum Mollusca; class Bivalvia; order Venerida; family Veneridae; genus Mercenaria; species Mercenaria mercenaria. The sequence continues at coordinate 22,561,323 of NC_069366.1, read as the reverse complement.
TGCATTTTCTCTAAGTGCTTGAAAATGTAAATCTGTCCATACATTTTGTTCATAAAATGAAGACTAGTCAGTTGCAGTTCAAGTGCTATTGAAAATATTTTTTGTTGTTGCCATTTTAGTGTTTCCTGTAAAATGGGGTGTGTTAGATTTTGGGGCTATTTAAATTTGACGTTGTATGATGTCTTGAAAATCTTCTGTTGAATCCTTCAGTACCAGTAATAATATTCTTTTGCCAACAAACAGTGAAGAGGGTTGCAGGAATAATTCTGTTCCAAACTGAAAAGTTGTCATTGCATTTTAGTGCCATTCTTCACTTTTCTACTTTTTCAAATCACCCCTTACTTCTATTGTCACATGTTGTTCATTCTTTTATCTTTGTGATTTTGTATATAGTCATAATTGTATTGAAACTCCTGTAAATGTGATCTGTGTATTTTATATTATGATACCAAGCTCAATAAATATTGAACTATTTTAATTCGAGTTTGTATTATTGTTGCTAGGGTGGAGATATTTTCATAGAACAACAAGATTTGTGTCTTATATATTAAGCAGTTATTCAAGAAAAGAAAAATGTCTTACAGAAATGCATTGGGGTAGGCAGAAGAATCCAAGATGGCCAAAAATGTTGGCTGCTTTTGATACACAGATGTTTTTAGAAGTATTCTGAAAATGTTAGTGACAAAATTGTTCCAGTTCAAGAAAATTTAATGTAATCAGGTAGAGTATAAGGGTGCACTTAATCCTCTCACTATAAAACCTGCTGTTACAGCAATGTGATGTCTGCCTTATGTTTCAGAGATCCTAGGTTTGAATAGAGCGGGTGTGGGTATTTCCGAACAGTTAAGCAATAATGTTGAATGTTCGGAAATACCCACTTATATTGCCATTTAAAAACAACTTGTTTATAGAGTGATTTCAGCTGATTTAGCGTGTATAATTCCGAACATATACAGATATTGTCAGTATAGTGTACTGAGGATATTACCTATTGGACGTTTATTTCCGAACAGAGCGGGTAATTCCGAACAACAGAGGGGCTAATTCCGAACAGTTCCAACCTCTTAAGAACAGAACGTTTGTTTGTTTACAATGATAAACACAGACATTCTTTACAGTAGTATACTTGCATTTTTAACAAAGAAACTTTATAAAACGAAACATATAACTGGAATTTTCAGACCATCTGTATCTAAACCTAAATTTGCAGAAGCACAGAACAACATCTGTGACAACTTTCTACATGATTAATGTCCGAAACATTGAATATGGTATTAACACCCTTATACATGATGCAGTTTGCAGTGTTAAAAATGTCTTAGAATCTGTGTTTAAATTAACAGTATTTGCATTCAAACAGAAGTTTGTCTGTATAGCCCAATAATTCATCTGCCACACATTTAGGGTGAAATCTGTATCCACAATTGGTGCATGTAGGGTTTTTCACATGCATAGCAGTAACATGGACCTTGTCTTGCAGGGTTGTCTTGGCACCCAAAATTTGCTTGCAACTCTTGACAAGCTCATGCTATTGCTACATGAGTCGCCGCCTCCTCTACCAGAGTCGGATCATATTGCACATGTTTGAAACGAGCCAATATGAATGAAAGGAAGTTGAACTCATTTTTCAAAGTAGTAGATTTATTTATTTGTTACTGTATCTTTTTTATATATATATGAGCCGTGCCATGGGAAAACCAACATAGTGGGTTTGCGACCAGCATGGATCCAGACCAGCCTGCGCATCCGCGCAGTCTGGTCAGGATCCATGCTGTTCGCTAACGGTTTCTCTTATTGCAGTAGGCTTTAAAAGCGAACAGCATGGAGCCTGACCAGACTGCGCGGATGCGCAGGCTGGTCTGGATCCATGCTGGTCGCAAACCCACTATGTTGGTTTTCTCATGGCACGGCTCATATATTTATTTATCTACTTTTTATTTATTTATAATCTAACTCTAGTTATTTGCTTCAAATATATTATAAGTCTTTATATATACTTATTTGGATAAACTGTTCCTCATACATTGATTGTTTGGAATTAGCCACACATTAATTAACAAGTGTGTCTAATTCCGAACGGCTTCTTTGATCTTTCAACGTTTTTCATAATGAGAAATGCAGTTAACTCCCTTCCCACGTGACACTTGTGATGTAAGAATTCCATCAAAATATTGTCAGCGGTAAAAATCAATACTTTTAGATCCTTACATACTACTTGCATCAAAACACGAAAACCGATAAGAACGACATGCATGCAAGCGGTCGTATAAATTCTTGTCTGTTATTTTGAAAAGGTGCGCGACAAAACTTTGCATTCATTGCAATATGATATGGAATTCGTTGTTATCCTGTATGTGACGCCGTGGATTAGATTGGTGCCTTTCAAGAATACAAAAATGTCATTGGAAAAATGTGTTCGGAATTACCCCCCTGTTCGGGATTACCCACACCCGCTCTATCTGCAGTCCATTTCAAAATAGATTTGAAAGATACTGGGCAGTTCAACAGTTCTGTATTTTAAGTGAACAGTATATTAGGCCATTTTTAGCAATCTAGGTCAATGTTGAATGTAAAATGAAATGCACCTAAATGAAAAATATCCAAGCATTGTCCAAGAAGGGTTCAATTTCCATGATCACTGAATTTCCCTTTTATATAAAGTATTGAATGCTCCTAACTACTGGCATATAAAATGTAGTAAAAATATTGTAAACGAGCCATGCCATGAGAAAACCAACGTGGGTTTGCGACCGCGCAGTCTGGTCAGGATCCATGCTGTTTGCTATCAGTTTCTCCAATTCCAATAGGCTTTAAAAGCGAACAGCATGGATCCTGACCAGACTGCGCAGGCTGGTCTGGATCCATCTGGTCACAAACCCACTATGTTGGTTTTCCCATGGCGTGGCTCAAATACTTTTACTTCCAAGAAATATATGGACATGATTGCCATTTACCTTGAAAAGTCAGGGAAAAATGATCTTTTTTCAAGGTCAGTGAATTGTTTGGGAAATCTTGATAATGATTAGTGAAAAATGAAATTTTAGAAAAGTCGGGGGGAAAAATGAAATCCTGGGTCGATGTTTAAAATGTTCAGTGGCACTGGCATTATTTCCAAACACATTTTAGTGTAATTGTGTATAAACAATTTAAATGTGTTTGAATCCATTTCTTTTTTTATGTTAACTTTGGAATTTTGATGACAAAGGCTTTGCAACCCTTGCCTCCAAAATAGACAATTATATCTGAAACAAAATAAATATAAAAGGGTGGATTGGACGGCTGTTAGCATTTTCACAACTAAGTGGCAACCCTGATGGGCATTAACACGCATTTGAAAGCTTTTAACTTGAAAAATTAGGAACAGTCTTAAAAGTACAAGAGCCAAGTATGACTTCATTAAAAACAACAAGCTCTAATTTTCCCTAATATTTAATGTAAAACAACAACAATACACAATAGTTTTACTATTATACTTTCAACCTGATTGACCTTATGCCAAGCATTTAACTAGAAATACATTCAGCATGCCCACAGGCAGAATGTCGAGCCCGCCAGCACATTTGGCCTCTAAGTGTGACCTTAGATCTAGGGACCTGGTTCTTGCGCATGACACTCCGTCTCATAATGGTGAATATTCATGCCAAAATACATCAAAATCCCACCGTGCATGAAGAAGAAATGCTCCTGATAAACTTCAATGTGACCTTGACCTTTGAGATAGGAACATGGGGTTTGCACATGACACTCCTCATTGAGGTAAACATTCATGCCAAATATAAAAAAGATTGGTTCATGCATGTCAAAGTTATGGTCTGGACAAACTTCAATTTGACCTTGACCTTTGAGATAGGAACATGGGGGTTTGTGCATGACACTCCTCATTTGAGGTTAACATTCATGCCAAATATAAACAAGATTAGTCCATGCATGTCAAAGTTATGGTCCGGACAAAATCACACGCATGCACATACACCAGCCCGCCAAAAGTGACGACTATATCGAGCTCACCGCAAGCGGGCTCGACAACAAACATGTCTCATTGTATTTGTGAGACAACAGTCAATTTTAAAAGATCCCAACATGAAAGAATTTTTGGACTGAATTAATCCTTTTTCTAGAGTATGGATTATGTAGGGATAATGCATTTTTGTGTTATAAGATCTGCAGAATTCCCAGGAATTGGTTGGTGCCCGAGCTTGGTTGGGTGAGGGTACCAACATATCTCGAGAGATTATGATGATGTTATAACATGAAATGAACATGAACTAATGCTATTCTAGCATAAAACGTGTAAACATGAGGGCCATGAAGGCCTTGTATCGCTCATCTGACCTACTGACCTAAAGATTAACAAGATTAACATTCTGACCAAGTTTCATTAAGATATGGTCATAAATGTGGCCTCTACAGTGTTAACTAGCTTTTTCTTTGATTTGACCTGGTGACCTAGTTTTTGATCCCACATGAACCAGATTCAAACTGGACCTTGAGATCATCAAAATTAACATTCTGGCCAAGTTTCATGAAGATACAGTCATAAATGTGGCCTCTACAGTGTTAAGAAGCTTTTCCTTTGATTTAATCTGGTGACCTAGTTTTTGACCCCAGATGACCCAATATCAAACTCGTCCAAAATTTTGATCGAGGGTAGCATTCTGACCAAGCTTCATTAAGACTGGGCCAAAATTGTGACCTCTAGAGTGTAAACAAACTTTTCCTTTGATTTGACCTGGTGACCTAGTTTTTTAACCCAGATGACCCAATATCAAATTCGTCGATTTTATTGAGGGTAACATTCTGACCAAGTTTCATTAAGATTTGGCCAAAATTGTGACCTCTTTGAGTGTTAACAAGCTTTTCCTTTGATTAGACCTGGTGACCTAGTTTTTGACCCTAGATGACCCAATATCGAACTTGATCAAGATTTTATTAAGAGTAACATTCTGAACAAGATTCATTAAGATTGGGCCAAAATCTCTGTGACCTCTAGAGTGTAACAGTCAAATTGTTGACGATGACGGACACAGGGCAATCACAAAAGCTCACCTTTGAGCACTTCGTGCTCAGGTGAGCTAAAAAACTAATACATGAATATTATTGTCCCTCAGCGTCACTAAAATATCATGAAATGCACGGTAATTTCTGCTTTGTTATATCATGCTGATGTCATTTCCTTTTGAATTATCCGTTTTGGGACCGTAATATGTTTAGACTTTGCTACGGAACGCGCAAATATAAAAAGGTGTTTTAACAGCACATGAGTGCGAGAATCTCTCTGTAAACACATGTTTACTCTTCTGTTAAAACACCCCTGACAAAGTGACAAGAACAGCAGATTTATGCTTGAATACATGTTCAAATATAGAGGACTGGCATATGGTCAATTATAACAAAACTGATGCTGTTTTACAGCTAGCATAAAGTATACTCAAAAACAAATTGTATAGATAACAATCTGCCACATAACAGTCTTAAGTGCACCAACATTTGTATAGGTAATTAGATTTGTATTGAGACAGTTCTGCAGTGTAAATATTTTGAGAAAAGCGCATGTCTCCCACAACTGCCTAATCATCTAAATAGTAAGTCAGTCTTTATATACTGTTTACTCACTACAAATATACCGTTGAAGAGTAAATAGGCTGATTTTGGGTAATTCAAGGGCCATAATTCTGAAGTGCCTTGGCCTATTTGGTTAGACTTGTTATCGCACTTGGCCGAGGACTTATGGTCAAACACAGTTTGTTAAAGTTTGGTGAAGATCGGATGAGAAATGTTTGACTTAGAGCACGGACAAGAGTAAAAAGGCCGATCTTCAGATATTCAAAGGCCATCATTCTGAAATGCATGGGCTGATTTGGCTAGTTATAAAATTAATGGCCGAGGACTTATGGTCAAACACATTTTGTTTAAGTTTGGTGAAGATCGGATGAGAAATGTTCGACTTAGAGCGCAAACAAGAGTAAAAAGGCCAATTTTCTGTATTTCAAGGGACATAATTCCGAAGTGCCTGGGCCGCTTTGGCTAGTTATCGAACTTGGCCGAGCGAGGACTTATGGTCAAACACATTTTGTCCCAGTTCGGTGAAGATATGATGAGAAATGTTCAACTTAGAGTGCGGACAAGATTTGTGACAGACAGTCACACACACAGACAGGAGTAAATCAATATGTCTCCCACACCACTGTGTGGTGGGAGACATAACAACCCAAGAGGAGCATGATGACCCTATATCACTCACCTGGCCGAACCCGTAATGGAATCATCAAGATAAACATTCTGACCAAGTTTCATGAAGATAGGGTCATAAATTAATGTGGCCTCTACAGTGTTAACCCTTTACTCCATACAGATACAATAGTATTGATTATTGATACCCAATACACTCAGTTGCATTATCTGTACACTATCTCCATACAGGTTATTGGAGAAAAATGCAAAATTTATACCTGTGTTACTCAGATCAGAATTAGTCTATGAATACTTGTTTTAACCATTTAGTGTCCAACATAATTTATTTTTAGAATTAAATTTCCTTTCTGATGGTATATTTTTCATAATTTTGTGATAAATATTTTTCACAATAGCAAGCTACAAACCTAAGACCTTACAATATTATTATAATTTAGCTGTTTTATGCATGTGATACAACAGAAAAGAAATTTTTTTACTGTTACAAATGCACAATTTTATTAATTGAAGGTAAATGAAAGACTAGAAAGGTCTTTATTGAGTGATTTTCAAAATAAGCAAACCCATTTAATTAATCATTAAAATCTACACCCCTACCAAACTTACAGAACTTCATAGATCATAAAATTAATTAATTACATAATGTTTTGATAAGAAGCACTGATCAAAGACACTTTCTATAAAATTTATTGATCCACATCATAAATAATGATGCAAACAACACCCTAATTATTGCATTGTTTTGACAGCTGTGCACAATAAACACACTTCCAAGGGGCCCAGGTCAATTAGCATAAATTCCATAATGTTGACAAGTGATCTATGGATTTTAATGGTTGCTATGGTAACCACACCTTTTATTACACCAATTTTATTTCTCACTTTTACATAATTTGCCATAGTTGAATGATAGAATGCAAATAATAACTTGTTTTTGGGTCACCTATGTACTTTTCCATCCATCAATAGCTGTCCTAATATGTATAAAGTCAGTGTGATTTTCAGAAAATGCCACCTGAATTAAAACTGATAATTATCAATAAATTACAATTATAACCACAAGTTTTTCTGAAACTGATCTTTTACTAACAGTTTAAACTTCACAAATATGCTTTTGTGGGCTTCATTGCCAATACATTTTATTGGTATTTTGCATTTATCTATCATTGTACTAGAATGCGATAAAAGGAGTATCTATGGAGTAATGCATAGATGCGTTAAAAGGAGTATCTATGGAGTAATGCATAGATGCGTTAAAAGGAGTATCTATGGAGTAAAGGGTTAACAAGCTTTTCCTTTGATTTGAGTGGTGACCTAGTTTTTGACCCCATCTGACCCAGTTTCGAACTTGGCCTAGGAATCATCAAGATAGACATTCTGACCAAGATTCTTGAAGATAGGGTCATAAATGTGGCCTCAGGAGTGTTAACAATCTTTTCCTTTGATTTGACCTGGTGACCTAGTTTTTTATTAACCCATATGACCCAGTTTTGAACTTGGCAAAGGAATCATCAAGATAAACATTCTGACCAAGTTTCATGAAGATAGGGTCATAAATGTGGCCTCGAGGGTTTAAACAGGCTTTTGATTTGACCTGGTGACCTAGTTTTTGACCAAACGCAACCCAGTTTCTATCTTGGCCTAGAGATCATCAAGATAAACATTCTGTGCACGTTTGTATCAAATCAAAGCATAAATGAAACCTCTAAATGGCTGAATGGGCCAAAATAAAAAATTTTGCCCCTTTCAGGGGCAGTAACTCTAGAAGCCATAATGGAATCTAGCCGGTTTTAGAAAGGAACCAAGACCATATTGTGACTTAAGTTGTGTGTAAGTGTGGTTGAAATTGAATGTAAAATGTTACTTCTACAGTGTTCACAAGGTAAAAATTTTTTTTTTTGCTCTTTCAGGGGTCAATCAGGCCATTACTCTGGAACCTATAACTAGATTTGAAGGATTCATCATAAAATCCAAGATCTATTGTTGTTGTTAAAGATATTTTGCAAGTTTGTATCAAATCAAATCATAAATGAAGTCTACATGGCTGCAAAAGCAAAAATAGCAAATTTTGGCCCTTTAAGGGACTATAACCCATGAAGAGATCTGACCAGTTTTCGAAAGGAACCAAGATATTATGCCAATACAAGTTGTGTGCAAGTTTAATTAAAATCGATAGCAAATTGTGGTCTCTATCGTGTTCACAAGCCAAAATAGCAAATTTTGACCCATTAAGAGGCCATAACTCTGGAACCCATGGTGGGATCTGGCCAGTTTTTGAAAGGAATCAATATATTATGCAAGAAATTGTAGATGGACAATGGGGCGATCACAAAAGCTCACCTTGTCACTACGTGACAGGTGAACTAATAAAGTATCACAAAAAGCTTCCAACATATATATATACAACAAGAACTCATTTCTGGTAACAAAGTAGATGTGTGTCCATAGGACATGTGCAACCTCATCTTGTCACTATATGGTAATACCTTACTTTTTGACAATGGTATTACGCAAGACTAACTAAACTCGTATTTCCTTGGGTTGGGTGTTAGGGAGTGTAAGAAGTGGAGTTACCAAGATAGGCAAAAAGTGAATAATCAAAATTTTAAGAACTTGAATTTTCTATTAAATTGAATTTTCAATGCAAATCATTAATAAATGTAATAAAATTCTTGCAAAATTACTAATAATTTCCTTTCATTTCTCATGTAATGTTGGTTTAAATAACTTTTTCTAATCCAGTTATGGTTCTTGCACCCTACATCTCAACTCATAGCCACTTCAATTATGGTACAGTTCTTTTGATTTCCTTAAGTAGTTACAAGGTTGTCAAAAATATTAAATACAAGAAGGGATGTAATTATAAAATAAAATAATCAAAACAGTTACATTCTTCCTGTCATTATCTAAACAAAAAGGGAGGCAGAGGTATGTCATCATCTATCAATAAGCTAAGTTTCAACACAATTCCTTTTTGTAGTTTTAAACAGATGAATCTCAATATCTTGAATTCTAAGGGATCAAGCTTTCTATTTTGTGCACCTGTTTTTGGGACAGGACTTGAAAATGCCTTCGAGATAGCCAGAATTTTGAGATAACCGAGATTAGAGATTAAGATGAGATTAAGATTCAACTGTAATTGTTCCGAGAAAACATGTGATGAACAGACAGATAAATAAACTGAACTCAAACCTGTATTAAACATACAGATAAGGGAGCGACACAGTTTGGCTGCTAAAGACAGGTGACAGCTCATGTCCGGTTGGAATTAGAACAAAAATTTGGTTTGGAAGTTAGCTGACTGGCCGCTTAATATAGGTGACCACTAAAACAGGTTCAACCGTATATTTCTACATTCCCCTTCAATGCGAGTTTTTTCTTGGTACATACAAAAGTGTATCAAAACTTGTTTCCACAGCAAAATCAGTTATAAATAATATAAAATATATAGTATGTTGGAAATTCAATTTCCCTTTTTATGAAAAAAAAAAATGCATGCCAAAAACTGCTATGACCAGCATTGAAACATATACATTTAAACATATTGCACATTTAGGCAAGTATTTCATTTATAGTATCACAACACAAAGGTATTTATATGTACATATATACAACTAAGCCTTGTTACTGCCTGAACATTTTAAGTTCAAGCTAGATATTCCCATCATTTGAAAAATCTTACACTCTTACATCAACTTCATGTCCTAAAATAAAATGTCACCTCAAAATTCTCTGCTTCACTTTCAATCTAAGACATAAATATCCAACCACTTTTTTTGACGTACTGCTTACTAATGAAGAAAATTTCCACTGCCTTTTCTTCAGATTGAGTGATACTGTCTGCTGAAGGTATTCTTTACTATCAAAACTGTAACCTCCAATGAAGAGTATCTCGTTGCCAATGACAACAGGAAGAGTGCTACTGATTGGTACATTTAAGGTCAGCAGGTGTGTCCAGGTATCAGAGGCAAGGTCATATTCCTCTACACTCTGTGAAATGAATGAAAATGACATTGGTGAGAAGAAACAGTTTATAATCAAATAAAGAATGTGTTTGCCAAATATAAATGCAAACATCACACCATTTACAGAAGGGTTGTAAAATTAATTGTAAAATGTCTACACTTAGTTCTAGTATTTGTACACCTTTAAAAAGCAAATGTCTACAACTGCCATGAAAACTGTAAAATACCTTGCCTGTGACCTTGACCTTGGAGAACTAACTACAAAAGAAATGGAAAATGAGGTTACTATTATGTCTCCCTTCTGAGACATAAAAATTAGAGCCATATCCTGGCCCTAAATATTAAAACTGAACCATGATACTGTTGAAATGATATACATTTTGTACATGTACACTATAAGGAGCAACTTCTTTACAGTAAACATCACTGGCCTACTATATGTTTGTTGTGAAATGGCTGTTCTTCAGGAAATAATAATATGAAAGAAAATATCTGCCATTGTAGAAAGGTGTTTGGTCTTGAATCATTTACAGAGATTATATTGTATTTACTACAGTGGATGGGAAAGTATTTAGTGTGGTCAATATTCACTGATGCTTTATGGTTACACATTTCCCCTGCTACGGGATACATATTCTCCCATTAGCAAGTAAGATATGGAACAAAAAATGACAAAGATGTTCCCGTTTGTGAAGAAAGCACCAAATTTTGCATGAAATTACTTTAAGGTATCCCAAATCCTACAAGAGGAGGAGACACGCTATATCTGCCCTGGAACCTCCTTTTAAATCAGTTTATAAAAGGGAGGTAAAAAAGTCTTGAAAAAAATATTTTTTTTCCTTTGAATTGAAATTTATCTATAAAGTAATGTTTCATATGATCTAAACATGGATAACATATCACTAGCATAGACAAACAACCATTTGGTATTGACAAATATACAAAGTTTACTACAAAATATTCTTATTTTTCAAGATACATACTAAAAAGGGAGGTAATCAGATTTTACTGTATGTTTAATTTCAAAACTGCGAGTGAAAAGATGTTTCTTCGAAGAAAGCATGAAAGTTTGTATTTAAAAGTATACTGGATCAGAAATGGACTGCATATACGATTTGTTGGCTTGAATAGACCAAAACATGAGGCCCAAAAGGGGAACTACCTTTTTTTTATTTCAATTAAATATATCTAGAACAATTTCAAAAATGTTAATTCGTTACCTTAACCAATTATAACCCTTGAAACAAAATTTATTCAATTAGATTTTATACGCATTCAATACACATGACTCAGGAAAAATAATACGAGGTCCTTCAAGGGAAAATTGTTAAAAATCATATTTTAAGGGCAAATTATTATTTCATTCGTTAAAATATCATATTACTGAACTTAACATAAGTAAAGAAACAGAATTCATGGATCTTATATATAAAATATCAAAAAAGTAAAAATATTCACATGTTTAGGTCCACGAGGTAACCTATATATCTGGATTTATTAGGGCAATACATTTATATAAAAAAGAGAGGCCTTTCAATGGACCATTTTTATGTTACATAACAGTATATGAAATAATCATGTTTCAAATCAAATGACTCATCCAAAAACCCATAAAATAAAAGAAACTTATATTTACACCCATTCAATAGATATCTAAGAATTCTAATAGGCTTTCCAGTGCTTCTCTAATACATTTGTTTGACAAATTTATATTTACATGAATGTGTTATTGCACTGGCATCTGATAGGTTCTATGAAGTGTACATAGTAATGAAAGTCAAGTGTCATTACTGGTCAATCCAGATTCAACAGAATTAAGCAATGCAATGGTCACAATTAAGGTAGAAACTAGATAGAAAACTGTCAATTTTATCTAGAATATAAAAGGCCAGCTATTTAGTATGTTCATACCTTAATGTCTCTCCCCAAACATGGCTTCGTATATAAATATTAGAAATGTGAACATCAGGTAAATTAGATATTTTCATGCTGTCTATTTCCTTTTGGAACTAGAATGGTATCTGGCACCATTTACTGATTTACAGCTTGATACTTTTGTTTATAACATGACCATGTATTGTTCCAAAAGTTTGAAGTCACAACATGTGGTACACTAACTGGTACGCGTGCGACAAGGTACACATTTGTTTGCCACAGATGCATAAAAACAAAACCACAAGGGGATAATCTTACGAGCAACCAATACTGACACACACTGGTATTTTCTATAGTAAAACAGTTTGCTAGTTGTAAGCTGTAGCTTCATTTGACTGTTCCAAACAGTTCTAGTACGTACATGCTGACTAATTCCGTAGCAAGCCGTCTTTTTGGCATAAAAACAAGGACAAAAATCCAACAGGAAAAGACACATCCAAGAACGTAACTTAAAGCTAACATCCTTTATAATGCATTATCTTGCTGTGATACTGTCTCAATACGTTTGCAAGGCATAGGATATCTTTACTTATGGTTATGCCGTTTTAAAAGATTCAAGAAGCGCACATGACATCTGGAAGGATAGGTTGTTCTATCATGCAATGAAGCCAGAGAACATATTTTCTTAAGCAATTAGACATAATGAAAGCAAACCCCTGAGAGATGTTCACATATGTAGCAAATAACATTATATCAAACAGGTTGTAGACAGGCATTTATAGCATGCATTGACATTGCTAATCCTGTCAACTGGAAATGGTCAAGAGAACTGGTACTTAGCTTTAATTATGCAATATGCTTCATAATTAGCTGCTATAAGTTGGAGGAAACTCATCACTGTAACTACAAGAAAACATACAAAGGAAGATATAAATGCATCAAGCCAATCCTGTGTACTTACACATTTTGAAGGCATGTGTGCTAGTGAGTGAAATACTGGCAAATTACAGTTTTAGTTAAATATTGAAAGGGTTGTTACACTTAAAATTAAAAGTTGTTTGTTTAGGGTATCCTGATCGTAACTTTTCTTTCAACTTTTGTAAGTTTATCAGATACATGATATTATCATATGGGCTGATTTGGAACCTAAGACAGAAAATACACTATTTCGTTATTTATCAGAAGGCTTAATATGCAAAATAACTGTAGCTCAGTACATTTTAAGGAGACATTGTTTATAAACTAATCGATTAATCTTTACCTTAACAAATTTACATCTGACTCTATTTGGTATGACTTTCTTTATTTCTGTATCATATTTTCATCTTAAACATATTTTATATGTAACTATTTGCGTTCTTGTGGTGTCTGCAGGAAATCACTGCTCTTTGGAGTGGACAACTTCAGTGAGAGAGACCGTCTAGTGGTAAAGGTGTTGTCAGATCAATAGGAAGGTCGTTGGTTCAAACCGTACAAAGGTTAATCTATCATACAATACCAGTGCTATTTTTAAGAAAACGTAATTTTGACTGATTCGAAAACTTGAAATCTTAATCAAATTCAAATAAATTAAAATCATTGAATGTAGTATAAATTAGCAATAATAAATACAACAATATATTTAGCTCAAATTCCATTTTCTTTTGTTGTGAAGAAAGCATTAGGGTGATCGTATGCTTTAGCTTGAAGTCATTAATTGTCTTGAAAAACATAGAAATTATGTTTTGTATAAAACGTTTTACATGAATTTACATTATATTAAGTTATTGAATTTACAAGAAAAAAACAAAATAACCCCTTCTTTAGCTACTCTTCTGAATGCTTAATAATAATATTCATAGGGAAATTGAACTATCAGTACTCCATGTAAAGTATAAGTACTGTAAAGTTGATTATATGAATTACAGTATGTACCTATATGTGAACTTGTTTTATGAAATACCCTTAATGAACCTCAAAATGTAAAGAATGTTTAAATAAAATTTTGATATAATTTTAAAAATACTAAATTAAGTTTTGTTTACAAGAGTGATATAATATTCACACTAAAAAATAAAGTCATCCTGTAAATGAAATTTTTAAACAATTTTCCCCCTTTTAGGGCCTCATCTATGTCATTTGTCAGTGTTCCATATATTAAATGTGTATAAAATGTAACTAAATAAATATAATGTCAATAATAGTTACTTATCTAGGTTATAAATTAACCCTTTGGACATTGCTTACAAAAATATATGATTAAAACACATAGAATATAGGTCCCTTTTTGGGGCCTCATTTTAAGCTAATTGAGATTAGCGAACAGCGTGTCTCCTCCTTTTTTTGGATTCAGCATACTTCAAAATAGTTACATACAAAGTTTGGTGCTTTCTTCACAAAAGGAAACATCTTTTTCCTATAACCTACTCACTACATAGTCAAAGGCTTTTCTTGTAAAGCGAACTTTTACCCCTTCCTTCCTAACAGAAAAAAACACAACTCACATGTAAATCTCGGATTTCAGAGCCAACTTTTCTGCATCCACCTATCACATACATTTTATCATCCATGGCTACCATGGCATGATACGATCTTGGCTGAAGCAATGGTGCAACTGGTTTCCATGTCCCTACTTTACTTTCAAGAACCCAGACTCTGTTAGTGTGTTCTGCATCATCATGTCCACCCGAGATATACATCTTTTCTCTGAATATGCAGCCTGAAATTACATATAAATAACATATCTGCTATACAAGAAACAGACCAATGTTTTACAGACAGAGATAAAGGAGAAGTTTAGAAATACATGAACAATGTGTATTTAAAAATGCTCAATGCAAAGTTTTATAATGGAAGAACAGATTTTCACCTGAATATTAATGAGTCGCACCATGAGAAAACCAACATAGTGCAGTTTCTAACCAGCATGGATCCTAACCAGCCTGCACATCCGTGCAGTCTGGTCAGGATCCATGCTGTTCGCTTTCAAACCCTACTGCAACTACAGAAACTGTTAGCAAACAGCATGGATCTTGACCAGATTGTGCGGATGAGCAAATACACTATGTTGGTTTTCTCATGGTGTGGCTCATTTCATGATTACTCAACAGGTACAGAATACAAAGATACATCCATGACAGTATGCTAACTCAAAATAACACAATTTGCTTTGCAATCAAATGAAGCTTAACAAAAATATTGCTGATCAAAAACTGCATTTTGAAATTCACTGAGTGAATACACTTATATATGCAAACTGTATTTGACACTGAAGGCCTTTTCACTTTGGCATCAAATAATAAGGTCTACACCAACAGGGCATGTTCTATGACTTGGACTCTAACATGAATATAGGAACTTGTACTAGTATAGGGCATGAGTCTGTGAAAATGAGATCAACAATACAGATATATTTCTAAACTGAAGAAACTTGCCATAAATAACTAATCCCCCACCTCCTCCCCTCCACAACCTCCCCAAAAAGCCATCACAGATAAAATGGAGCATCAGTTTTGCAGTGGAAAATTATCTCACAACACATGACTGAATATACTGAAATGTATTACCCTTAACATTACTAAAATTCACAATCGATCAGTACACAGGAACTTACATGCATGCTCGTGAAGCTGAGTGTGCAGCTGAGGCCCTTCATACCACTTGTCTTCCTCTGGTATATAGTATTCTGTACACCTGAGAATACCAAATTGGTTAGCACCACCTACAGCATACAGCCGTCCCCACACACTGCCCAAAGTGAATAAACATCTAGCTTCTTTCATATGTGCTATCTAAAAACAACAGAATATGAAACAAAGTAACTCGAGCCTTATCAGCTGAACCGAATTGTTGCCTTTTATCTTTATACCAAGTTTCACAGAAGCAATCAATCTACTGTAAAATCATTAACTTCGTGATCAAAACGGCAATTTCAGGGGGATATGAATTTGTGGATTTCAACTTTTGAACATAAAATGAATGGGAATTTTACCTGTTCATTGGGATTAAATTTCGCGGATTGACTCAACCACGAAATCCGCGAAAATTAGTTCCCCACGAATATTAATGATTTCACAGTATTTAAACGCTATAGCAGAATCAACTTCGTTATGACTTTAACTACATTTAAGCAACAAAATAATGTATGTGCATATTCTCCTGACAGGGAGGAACATTTAGAGAAAATAACAGAGAGGAACATTAATTTTACAGAATATGACAGGGAGGAACATGTACAGAATATGACAGAGAGAAACATTTACAGGATATGACAGAGGAACATTTACAGAATATGACAGAGAGGAACATTTACAGAATATGACAGGGAGAAACATTTATAGAATATGACAGACAGGAACATTTACAGAATATGACAGAGAGAAACATTTACAGAATATGACAGAGAAGAACATTTACTGAATATGACAGAGAAGAACATTTACTGAATATGACAGAGAGAAACATTTACAGAATATGAGAGATGAACAGATAGAGAATATGGCATGAAGGAACATTTAGAGAGCATGACAAAGAAACAGAAGGAATTAGAAAATGTGACAGCGAGGAACATGTAGAGAATGTGACACAGCAGAAAATTTAAAGAATATGACTGAGGGGAACATTTAGAGAATATGACTGAGGGGAACATTTAGAGAATACAACAGAAAAAGATAAAACACCAGTTATTGTTAAAATGAAGTCTGATTACTGCATATCTAAACTAATGTTTTTATCTTTTTCTTGCAATTAAGATGAGTTTTAAAAATAATATAGTTACTTCACCCCATTCACCAATATGGGGATCCATTCTGTATGCCCCCATCACAGCAAACTTTGCGTCTTCATTGTGACTTCTCTGTCCGCCAGCAATATAGACAAAGTTTTCGTATAAACAGATGCAAAATTCTATCAACCGCACAGGAGATTTCAATCTATTCATAGTTTTAAAAACCAAGCCACCGTCTACAGAAGGAAGATTCCTTGACCTTGGACTGATATTTGATGCTGGCCTTTTAACATATTGCTCAACACGACTGTCTAAACACTGTCGACAAACTTCATCCAGATCTTGATACATAATGGGAACATAGCGCAGTCTTCGCTCCGACTGGTTACCAATTTGCTGATTATGTGGCAACAGAGACTGTGCATACACGCCCCCAAACATCATCAAAACTTCTCTTCCATTACGTATTTGACTAAGATCTTGACGTAAAATAAAAAACCTGTGAGGATTTGAAACATAATTAGAGAACGTTTTCCAAACATCGACATCAGTCAAACCTAATTCTTTTACTATATTGTCAATCTCCGTCAAATCAGAATGAATAAGTGATGGAATATGAATACAGTTGAATAGATTATCAAACCACTTCAATCTTTCCTCCTTGGCGTAAAGAATCCATTCAGAAATCAGTTTCATAACACCAACTTCTGAACTAATATCTATGTTTGGTACAGCAAGAACACCTGCTAGAACGTCTGCCGGGACCTCCCGTAAGAAAAAGTAGTCTGTGCTTTCTATGGCCTTTATATTTAGTGCAATTTGTTTATTCATTGCCTCCTCAACAGATTCCAAGCCATATGTCTGACAAATTGTCCACATTTTCCACAGGCGGTCTATCTCCTCACAAAATGGCGGCAACAAAATAATTAGCAAGTCACAGCATCTTGGATATATACACGGCATATCCAGATAATCTGCTGCTTTTAAAACATCTTCCACTATTTCCAACTCAAGACTTTCTTTAAATATGTCTTCTATTTCATTATCACATAATTTGTTATCTTTGTAACGGAACATTTTTATGAGAAGCTTGATAGTATCTGATGTGAATAGTCGTAGATCTAGAGTTTTCTCCCTTGTTTCTCGCATTTGGCTGTGCATCAGAGCACAAAAATACCTGAAATATGAGGACAATAACTTCAGCGTTTCACATGATATGAGACACTCTTTTCTTAATCTTTGGTACCGATTTACTACGAACTTGCAGGTTTTACAATACTATTGTAACTAAGAATTCTGATCAGAAAAAAAATTGTAAAATATGGTACAGACATCTACTGTTTGATAGTTTTTTTCTTGATTTCTTCTTACATACAACACAATGCCATTGATATTATGCATCATGCTACAGAACACCTAGGATGGCAAAAGGAACATTTCAAATTTTCAAAATATCTTGATTAGTGTTTAACATATCTGTGTCATAAGAAAAAATATGTCAAAATAAGAATTACAAGTATCAATACTAGCCAAAGAAAAGGTTTTCATGTCTGCCAATTTAGCATTTAACCCTTGCTATGCTGGACACGATTAATTCTGCCCTTGTGACCAGTGTAGATCATGATCAGCCTGCACATCCTTACAGTCTGGTCATGATCTGCACTGTTCGCTGCTCAGCCAGTATCTTTTGGGAAAGCAGGTCTCTTTTAACAATTAATGATACTGTCCAAATTGAAAGATGGACAATTTAGCACGGTAAGGGTTAATATAACAAGAGGACCATGATGGTCCTGAATCGCTCACCTCTTCCCACATGACCCAGTTTTGAAAATTACGCCGTTTTTTCTATTATTTGACATAGTGACCTAGTTTTTGAGCTCATGTGACCCAGTTTTGAACTTGACCTATTTATCATCAAGATAAAAATTCTGACCAATTTTCATGAAGATCCATTGAAAAATATGGCCTCTAGAGAGGTCAAAAGATTTTTCTAATTTTAGACCTACTGACCTAGTTTTTGACCGCAGTTGACCCAGTTTCAAACTTGAACTAGATATCATCAAGATGAACATTCAGACCAACTTTCATACAGATCCCGCGAAAAGTATGGCCTCTAGAGAGGTCACAAGGTTTTTTATTATTTGACCTTCTTACCTAGTTTTTGATGGCACTTGAACCAGTTTCAAACTTGACCTAGATATCATCAAGGTGAACATTCTGACCAATTTTCATGAAGATCCATTCAAGGGTATGGCCTCTAGAGAGGTCACAAGGTTTTTCTATTTTAAGACCTACTGACCTAGTTTTTGATCGCAGTTGACCCAGTTTCAAACTTGACCTATATATCATCAAGATAAACATTCAGATTAACTTTCATATAGATCCCATGAAAAATATGACCTCTCGAGAGGTCATAAGGTTTTTTCATTATTTGACCTACTGACCTACTTTTTGAAGACACGTGACCCACTTTCAAACTTGACCTAGATATCATCAAGATGAACATTCTGACCAATTTTCGTGAAGATCCATTCACACGTATGGCCTCTAGAGAGGTCACAAGGTTTTTCTATTTTAAGACCTACTGACCTAGTTTTTGATCGCAATTGACCCAGTTTCAAACTTGACCTATATATCATCAAGATAAACACTCAGATTAACTTTCATATAGATCCCATGAAAAATATGACCTCTAGCGAGGTCATAAGGTTTTTTCATTATTTGACCTACTGACCTAGTTTTTCGCAGCACGTGACCCAGTTTCAAACTTGATCTAGATATCATCAAGATGAACATTCAGACCAACTTTCATACAGATCCCATGAAAAATATGGCCTTTAGAGAGGTCACAAGGTTTTTCTATTATTTGACCTACTTACCTAGTGTTTGATGGCACGTGACCCAGTTTCGAACTTGACCTAGATATCATCAAGCTGAACGTTCTGACCAATTTTCATGAAGATCTTGTGAAATATATGGCCTCTAGAGAGGTCACAAGGTTTTTCTATTTTTAGACCTACTGACCTAGTTTTTGACCGCACGTGACCCAGTTTCGAACTTGACCTAGATATCATCAAGATGAACATTCAGACCAACTTTCATACAGATCCCATGAAAAATACGGCCTTTAGAAAGGTCACAAGGTTTTTCTATTATTTGACCTACTGACCTAGTTTTTAAAGGCACATGACCCAGTTTCGAACTTGACCTAGATATCAGCAAGGTGAACATTCTGACCAATTTTCATGAAGATCTTGTGAAATATATGGCCTCTAGAGAGGTCACAAGGTTTTCTTATTTTTAGACCTACTGACCTATTTTTTTAGACGGCATGTGACCCAGTTTCAAACTTAACCTAGATATCATCAAGATGAACATTCTGACCAACTTTCACAAAGATCCCACAAAAAATGTGACCTCTAGAGTGGTCACAAGCAAAAGTTTACGCATGCACGGACGACGGACGCTGCGCGATCACAAAAGCTCACCTTGTCACTATGTGACAGGTGAGCTAAAAAAAACTCAATGACTTGCACCCAATTTCCCCATATTTTATAACGTACCCGGAATATTCGACCAGTTTCTGAGCACATAGCTTCACCTTCCTGCCATCACCACATTTACATGCCCAAACTTCATTTTCTTCATTTGTTTCTGGCATTGTCACACTTGGCAGCTCCTCTTCTTCAAACCAGAATTCATCCTCTGATAACTTAATCTTCAGTCTTTGCCTTTACATCTGAAGTTTACAGATGTATTTGCTGTATGTAAAGTCTACAACAGATATCTACTTGTACTTCAGTGCTTACTTATTCATGACAATTATGAAATGGTGACACAAGTCACAGTGGTTAAAATTTACATCAACTCAGTACAAACAAGAGCTGTCCATAAGACAGCCAATACTCAACTATCCGATTGTCCCAGAAACAGGAATACTACCTTAAACGTTAAAATATCTATAGAGTTTCAGTCCAGTATCTGCATTAGTTTTGGACTTGTAACTTGAATGAAAAACTTTAACCATCAGTTTTTAACTTCAAAAAGGGGCATAATTTGGCCAAAGTACAATCGCGATCCTACGAAAAGCCAAGGGACCGGCCGTTTTTTTCGTAATATCGCATTTTCCTTCGATCGTAGCATAGGA
The DNA here is from genome assembly GCF_021730395.1 of Mercenaria mercenaria. Lineage (NCBI taxonomy): Eukaryota > Metazoa > Mollusca > Bivalvia > Venerida > Veneridae > Mercenaria > Mercenaria mercenaria. Next base: position 22,540,439 of record NC_069366.1, on the reverse strand, counting down.
AATTTCACTATACAGCATCTTAATATCTACACGTCGTAACCCATGATATTTAAACATGTGATTTTCGAATCGAAGTACAATTTTATATGTACATCTAGGTTTACTACAAATCTAATTCGAATCTGAACTTAGATGGTATCTGAAATTTAAAACGGGTTGCTTTTTCTTCACTTTTTATTCACTATACATAAAACATATTTAGGGTATATTGTTGCACTAGAACAAAAAATCGCATATTCCGATACCCTCAGCTACCCTTTACTGAATTGTTTGGAACAATAAAATGACAATATACAGACGATCAGGACTTAAATACCTTTTTATTGTTTTTATGCAGTGATTGTTCGAGATGTATAGATATCGAAGCAAGTGTGACTGGAATGCTATCCGATCGGATAGTTATAGGAGAAAAAAAATAACCACTTACTTCTGTCATATTGTACAGCGTATGTGTTTCGAATTTCAGTACTAAGTTTTCACACTTTAATTACTGTTTACGACCAGCTAAATGATAGTGACACTTTCCACTCTAAAGCATTTTCACGCCGTTATGGAAGGTGTGAAAATTTAGACGATACAGGTATTCGTAAAATCGCAACTTAAACAAGTTAAAAACATGCTTTAAGGGCATAACAATACATTCGTTGGAGCGCATTTTTTGCAAAATTGCATTTTCGTAAAACCGTGACTTTGTAACATAGAAATAAGAAGGAAAGCAGCCGGGACCACAACACCTTTTCGTAGTATACCGGTATTTCGTTAAATTGCGATTCGTAGCATCGCGAATGCACTGTACATGTCAGAGGTATGGGACATAATCCTGAGATGTTTGTATTTAACAAAGAAAAATAAAAAAGAAACAAGAAGCTGCGTTCAATAAACGCTTGATGCCCCCGGTGGCATCCTTGTCGATATAAAGCAACCCAAGTCCAAAATGAGGTCAAGGTCAAACTGAGGTCAGGTGATGTCTGAAGATGAGGAATGGTCACAGGTTACATTCTGTATTAGTATCAATTCATTCTTGTAAGCGGTACTGATGCTAGACTAAACGGTCCCATTTGGTTAACCAAGAGATGGCCCATATAAAGCAACCTAAGTCCAAAATGAGGTCAAGGTCAAGGTCAAACTGAGGTCAGGTGATGTTTGAAGATGCGGAATGGTCACAGGTTACATCTGTATTAGTATCAGTTCATTCTTGTAAGCAGTATTGATGCTAGACGAAACGGTCCCATTTGGTTAACCAAGAGGTGGCCCATATAAAGCAACCTAAGTCCAAAATGAGGTCAAGGTCAAGGTCAAACTGAGATCAGGTGATGTCTGAAGATGAGGAATGGTCACAGGTTACATCTGCATTAGTATCAAGTCATTCTAGTAAAGGGTATTGATGCTAGACGAAACGGTCCCATTTGGTTAACCTCGTACGGACGGACGAAAGAACGGACGGACGGACAGGACGATCACTATATGCCTCCCGCATCAGTAGATGCCGGGGGCATAAAAATAAGTTTCAAATCTATACGCCTTAAAATAACAGCTATATGTCATTGCATGCAAAACTTTAATCAGGCTTTTCTAAGTCCAAAAGGGGGCATATTTCTAAGTTCAAAAGGCAGCACAAGTTGGCCAAAATACATGTCAGAGTTATTGGACTTGACCCAGTAAGGTTGGTAATGGACCTACAAAAAGAAACAAGAGTTGTCCGTAACACAGCCAATGCTCGACTTTTGGAATTATTGTCCCAGAAGCAGGAAAATGTTACCCTAAATGTTAAAATATCTATAGAGTTTCAATCCAGTGTCTGTTTTGGAGATAGTAACTTGCATGCAAAACTTTAACCAGAAGTTTTATGTTCAAAAGGGGACATAATTTGACCAAAATGCATGTCAGAGTTATCGGACTTGATGAAATCAACTAGTTTTATAACCCTGAAGGCACATGTGAATTTTCAATTTAATATCTGCATTTGTACTGCAGATAGTAACTTGCACACAAAACTTTAACCAGAATTTTCTAAGTCCAAAAGGGGGCATAATTTGGCCAAAATGCAGGTCAGAGTAATGGGACTTGATGATATCAGCTAGTTTTATAACCCCAAAGGCACATGTAAAGTTTCAATTAAATATCTGCATTAGTTTTGGAGATAGTAACTTGCATGTAAAATTTTAACCAGGATTTTCTAAGTCCAAAAGGGGACATAATTTGCTTTAAATACATGTCAGATTTGTGGGACTTGATCCAGTGAGATTGGTAATTGATCTAGAAAAAGAAAAAATAAGTTTCAAATCTATATGCCTTTAAGTAATAGCTGTATGTACTTACACGCAAAACTTTGACCAGAATTTTCTAAGTCCAGAGGGGGCATAATTTGGCCAAAATGCAGGTCAGAGTTATGGGACTTGATGCTATCAACTAATTTTACATCCCCGAAAACACATGTGAAGTTTCAATTCAATATCTGCATTAGTTTTGGAGATAGTAACTTGCATGTAAAACTTTAACCAGGATTTCCTAAGTCCAAAAGGGGGCATAATTTGCTTTAAATACATGTCAGAGTTATGGAACTTGACCCAGTGAGGTTGGTAATTGACCTAGAAAAAGAAAAAATAAGTTTCAAAGCTATATGCCTTTAAATGATAGCTGTATGTACTTGCATGTGAAACTTTAACCAAGGACTGTGACGCCGACACTGACACCAGGTTGAGTAGAATAGCTAGACTGTTCTTCAAGCTAGACTATTCTTTGAATAGTCGAACTAAAAATTAGTTTCAAAACTATATGCCTTTAAATGACAGCTATTCGTACTTGCATGCAAAACTTAACCAAAGTGTGACGCCGACGCTGAGTAGAACAGCTTGGACTATGGATAACTGCTTCTTTTTGTTAATGCCAGTAGCCACGTTTTGCACTGAAGTAACCAAATGTAGAACATCTATCATAAAATGAAGTGCACTATTAATAATAACAATAGTAATGACAGTGCGCTTGACTTTTAAAGCTGTTCCAGCTAATACTTGCTTACATTCAAAACTTTACCAAAATTTTCTAAGTTGAACAAGAGTTTTTGCAGGACAGTAAGGGATATGGGCCTGTAGTTGGCTGGGTCTGAACTGTCACCCTTCTTGTAGATGGGAGTTACATTTGCATTTTTCCACTGAGAAGGTATAGATCCCTCATGAATGGATTTCTGAAAGATATTAATTTCAAGGATTGGTGACACTGACAGTTCCTTTTGGACTTTTCTATGAAAAATTTTGTTATAAAAATGTAATGTGTCATTTAAGACAGATCTTTACAATTGCAATTCACGGATGTTTTCTTTCCACAGGCTGCTGTAGCAGTCTAAAACATTTTTTTGTCTTTATAACATATCTGGAGATTTTGACAGATGTAGCCCAATTTGTTTAGGATACTTCTACTTGCACACCGTTTCTCAGGGGAAGCCACTCTCAGAAAAAATTTCTAATGGAAATTTAAAAAAAAAACAATAACATACAAACTTTTGTTAGGTACGAACATTTATGTTGACCAATCTATCCAAAAACATTTTTCTTAGAATTTACTGATGACTTTATACATGAAATCATGTCTCATAAGTAGAGATATCGATGTGCTTTTAACATTCTTTTCGGATGGATGACATTCGGACAAACAGAATAACAGATAAAGTTTTTTTATTGATCTTCAGTACATTTTCAAGCTTACCGCATAATATAGATTCCTTATTATTTATCTGTACATATTTCATTGTGATATCTGCACTTGACACACTAAGTTTCAATCCTCTAGTCCAACTATAATTTGATGCGATCCTAGGAAAATTATATTGAGATAATTTTTTCATATGGGCAGTATCCCCACTTGCGTCAAACACTCAGAAGACCAAAATAGTTGAAGCAGTTTCCGATAAAATTTTCATGGCTGCCTACGCTTTACATGCTATAGGTTTAAATGCCAATTATTTCACAAATTGGCCATAAATTCTGTAGCAGTGTGTATATAATGTATATAATTAGTCTGTGATATCGGTTGTCCGATTAGTTCAGTTGGTAGAGCATCTGACATTCAAGTAGAATTTGAAAATTAAGGTCGCAGGTTTGAGTCCTGTATCGGGCTGCACATTTTTCCGCTCGTATTACATTGGTGCCTTGAGTGTGGTGACTAGCCTTGGAAGTTGGAATCCTAGAGCTATATATGGCTGGGTTAGTCAAAAGAATCTGAGTTTGTCTTCGAAAAAAGGAGGGAGGAATGTAGCAGTATGTATATAATGTATATAATTAGTCTGTGGTATTGGTTGTCAGATTAGCTCAGTTAGTAGAGCATCTGACTTGCAAGCAGAAGGTCGCAGGTTCGAGTCCTGTATCGGGCTGCACATTTTTCCGCTCCTATTACGATTCAAATAAAACTTACATGTATCCAAAGGGGATTCAATTCCTCATTGATTTATGTAAAAAATATCAAATAATATCCCAAATTACAAATTTTCTGGTGATTTAAACCTACGTATGTACTGTACATGATTAAAATGTTTACTGGTATACACGCCAATATATGCGCAAGCGATAAAATCAATGACTTTACATGACTGTAGTAGCTTGGGAAACATGATAGTCTTCACTTTTTTTAACCCCCCACACATGGCCAAAATGTATCAGTATTGAACAAGGCCATCATAAAAGAAGAAGAAGAAGACTGTGTACTGTGATTCATCCTCCATTAATATTTTGGTCCTCCAAAGTTTTGACGTTAAGATTGCCAGTCACAAATATAAAACAATCTGAATGTCGAATTATTTTGACTTAAGTATCCCCCTTACTTGTTCGGCTTAATGGGAATGGATGTCTACCTGAGATGTGCCCAGTTTCAGTATATATCCAGCATCGAAATAGTCAAGCGTGCTGTCTCCTGTGACAGCTCTTGTTTCACAATACAGTCAAATAACAATACCATGACATTCTAAACTATATTAATAATATCAAAACTGGTTACATGTAAAAAAAAACCATAATTTGATCATCAATATATAAAAGTATTTTACAAAGTTTATTTGAAACAATATACATGCATATATTTTTATCAAGGGAGGTGTTTTGACGAGGTAATTTTTTAAAGGGTGGGGGTGTTTTGACCAAAAAAGTGGGGGTGGTTTGACTAGGGGACGTTTTAACTAACATCCTCATATGACCAGATAGTTTCCATCCTTCTAAGCCTTACCTATATCAAATTTATGAGACTTTAAATCTGTGAACAGGTGTAAGGGGATATCTCTGCCTCCAGTTTTAAAACACAGCATACTTTAGATGACACTAAATTGCAGTTCTAACAAAACACAAAATTATTTACATAAAAAAGGTCAACAGGGCAATAACATGCTAAAGTAAACATAAATTCATTATATTCGAGATGCAATGATAACAAATACATCATACGGTAAATATACCAGGAAACAATTCTCCAAAGGTTTTCATTGGGGGTTCCATACATGTACCAGAAATATTCAGAATAAGTTTGGAACTGATGGGACAAGGACAGTAAAAAGTTATCATGCTGTCCCGAAACATCCTATTATTTGGACTATATCAATGCAGGTGTTTGTGCCGTGGGAAAAGTTTTATTTCTTTCAAGACCTGAAAATAAATGTAATGGATACCGCAACACACTTTTAATATTACATACTCATTTAATACAGGGGGTTGAACGTAAAGTGTTGTTGTGGGAGTCTTAATGTGCGGAGTTGTTGTGGGAGTCAAAATGGCAGAAAATTACATTTTTTTGTCACACACCCGATATGAAATGTGGACGTCATTATGGAAAAATATTGATGTTTCAGGTTCCATTAAAACTTAATGAAGTTATTCTCTCTGTTAAGTTTTAAGTGAACCTGAAACATCAATACTTTTCCATAATGACGTTCAGATTTCATATCGGGTGTGTGACGTCACATGATTTATGATGTCAGTTTGATGTATGTTGTCATGTTTAAAAGTTACAGCTTTAATGACCATATTTTCAATTTTACTCAAGCTTAGTAACAGATTTTTATCATTTATATAATAATTTTAAGCGTAGATGTGTATGTAATAAAAAGTTTATTTGACTTGCATCAAGAAATATGTACTCGTTCTTTTGCGGAATAATATTGCGCGACTTTAAGTGCTGCAGAACTTGTTCATATTTCTCGATACAAATTTAATAATCTATGAATATATCTCTCATTTATTGATGTAAACTTATCTCAGCAACCTTTATTCTATTCCCAAGGCATTTAAGCAGCTAACTGTGGCAGCCTATTGGAATTAGAGAAACTGTTAGCGAACAGCATGGATCCTGACCAGACTGCACCGATGCACAGGCTGGTCTGGATCCATGCTGGTCGCAAACGCACTATGTTGGTTTTCTCATGACACGGCTCAAGTGTATTCTCTCTATTATTTTAGTGCAAATATCCTATCAATAACCTTGAATCTGAGGTTTTTTGTTGATCTTGCCTGAACTACAAAAATATGTTGGGACCTCCCTGGCCAAATTGTCATGGTTATTTCCATCAGTTATATTGCCCCTTTCCATTCTGGGATGAAAACCCTTCAAGGATAGAAAACCCTACAAGGATCAAAAACCCTACATGGAATGAATCCATCCAGGAATTTTAGATTTTTTCATTTGAGGAAGACATCTGACATCCAGCTGGCTTACCATAGGCATGACTGTGGTTTTATCTAGATGCCCATATGTACATGAAAATATTTCCATTCACACTATTCTTTTCAATTGATAATTATGACATTCATTTTGTATGAAGAGAAAAAGAAAAGTTGCGATAAATCTACTTTGTGATAACAGGCTGCTGTTTTGACAACATCCGTGTATAGTCAGGGAGAACGCTTCTTAGATGACGTCACAGCTTTTCTGTCAGATTAACAAAATGGCCTGGAAGTTGATTTTAATGTTAAATGCAATAAAATTTGTGATATTTTTAATGTAGCCTTGCTTGCATATGGAAAGGAAGTATAATGAAAATATAAGAAATGAATTAATCTTTTTCGGAGTTCATGTGAAATGATTGGCAAATTAAACATGAATCGGATTTGCCAATCCTATTCTGTCTTTCATTTTGCATGAGCTCCAAAAAGAAATATTTCATTTCTGAATTATACCCATTAAGGGGCCCTAGTGGAATCTTTCTGCACCATTACAAGCTTGAAAGTTGCCATATCACCTTCAGTTGGAGAACCAAAAATACAAAACACCAGGGCTTTTCATCAGGAAATTGGGAAGAGGCCTTAGCCTTTCAAATTGGGAAATTTCTGCGCGATAATGGTCCATTTTGGGAAAATTATCAACAAGAAGTAAACACCGAAAGATTAATCAAATTTATCTCCCCTGAATCACAGACTAAAATCAAGGCCATGGAACATAACGGATTAGACTGGTAATGCATCACACTGTGCGCTGTTAGGCTTTAGTGCGACAAATTGATGCCAGACAACCGCTTTCTCTGGAGATACTAAAATATAAGCAAAAGCTTATCCATCTATTGCATGATTTGGGGAAATCTTACCTGCATTTTGAGAAATATCTCTGCCACAGTTGGGAAAAAATAGTATATTTTTGGATTGGGAAGAGGCCTTTTATAGGCCTCTGTTATATAAGGATGAAGAGCCCTGAACAAAACTATAATATGTCTAGACAGGGTCTTTCAAAAATGAGTGACCCTGGTCTAGATTAATTTTGTTAATATTTCTCAAGACTTTTGTTAAAAATGTTCTTTTTTTTTCTTACTAGCTGATGTCTGACAAAATTTTATCCATTACATCTTTGTACTTTATGTTTTCAGACTTTAGGCAAGGAATTTGTTACACAGTAGCCTTAAATAATGTCCGTTTTAAACAAGATCAGAAGTCCATCCAAGAATCACTTTGTTCTGTTACTCCTGTGCGCTGTGATAGGATACCTTATGCGATCTCATGACACATATGAACTGCGACCAGTGTGGCGGAAAAGAGCCGAGTATCATCATTTTCAGAATAAGAAATTTCCATCGAAGGCAGAACAACTTCCGGCACCTGTAATAACAGACCTAGATAGTGATGGAATGAATGATATTATATTGCTCACCAATGATTTAAAATTAAGTGTTATGACATTGCCAGATCCTGTAGGGAAGGATGAAGATGATAAAACATTACCGCATGTTGTTGTTAGGCACAAAGTTGTGTTGCCACAGGCAAGCAATGGAAGTCAGGATCAACCGTCAGGCTGGCCTGTTGCCATGGTTACAGGGTTTACTGTTCCGTACATGTCTATGATGCAGATAAGACAACAGGTAAATTCCTCATTTAAATTTAGAGGATTTTGTGCGATACAGTCGAACTTCATATGCTCAAACTTGACTTTGAGTTATTGGTAATAAGTATGAGTCATCAAAAATATATATTACACAGATATTTTCCAGGACCTTCCAGGACAATGAGTTCGAGCGAAGGGGGGATGTATGAATTGTCTGAGTTCAAGTGAGCAAAGTTTATATCAGTCCATTCTGCTTGAGATAATTTCTTTATAATCTGCTTGTTTATCATACATAACTATTTACAGTGAAACCTGTTTTAAGAGACCACTTTAAGGTAGAGCTAAAAAGTGGTCTCATAAGACAGATGGTCTTGTAATACAGGTTCAATCTATATGAAATGCACTATGGAGGGACCTAAAATTAATGGTCGTATAACACAGGTTTTTGCTTAATACAGGCAGTCCCTTAAGTAGGTTTGACTATATAAGTTTAAAACAGAACATTTTGATCTTTTGATAGCTCAGGGAATATTGAATATTTTCATAGCAGTTATAATTTTAAAATTTGTTTCAGAAATAACATTTTGATACTGATAAATAGATGCATACTATATATATATAAACATTTGAAACTTTATTTTAGTCACTGGTGCTGTCCCTACGTTTAGGGTGATTTTTGGTCTTGCATGATATATAAATTCCTGAAAATATTTTATTGCTTCAAGTTTTATTACATGTACATGTTATCAGACGCTTACGGGAAATGTTTATTTAAACTACAAATTTCTTATATTTGCTATTTTTAGGTAATTGTCATAGTAACAAATACTTGGTGGGTATTCTGTTATTCCTCAGACCTTACCTTACTGTGGCAAAAACAACTGCTTGACTTTAAAGAACAGTTTGACAATTATTATGTGAAATCAATGGGAGCTATTGTAACATCACACTCCGTAAAGAAATCTGATGAAGGTCTGATTATTGTTGGTGGTAGCTACGCTCATAAAGAACATGCCAAGAAACAAGAGGAGAAACCAAAGACAGAAAACAGGTACTGTAAAATGATCAATTTTTGTATAGGATAACATGTTTGAGTCGGTAAACAAAATTAAATCCTAACAAACAGTTCCAATTAATTTTATCTTTTAAAATTTGAAATCAATAAATTTATATCCCAACTAAATAGCCACTTTGGCCAAACCCTTCCATAATAAGTAAATGAAAAGATTGCTGTTGAAGTCCCACTGTTGGATAAACTGCAATTTAACTGAAAATTTCTCGGTGGCTTGATGACAGCAAAAGTGTAATTGTGCTCTTGACTGACAGTCATTATTTTGCAGTTAGATCCATTTAGGAAACAGCTGAAAAAAATGCACTTAGGCAAATGCTTTGTTATTAAGATCTGTCAGAAAGTGATAATAATGGATTTTCAAACATATCTTTACCCTTGACAAAGTTTTCAAGCCAGAACCAGTTGTACATAAAGCGTATTGTAGATTAGATGAATTTGGCATAGGTTTTACTTAGCCATTTCATGATTAGCAGCAATATTTGCAAAATGTGTGCGTTTGTTTTGCAGGACATAATGCAGATTAATATTCACCATTTTTTTATTCACGAGTGTAAGTTATTGCGAACATAAGAGAAAATAAAACCATTGTGAATATTACCCAATATACAATAGGTCTTGGGTTTGTGTGCCTATCCGAATAAGGGGTGGGGAACATACTTTCTTGGCTGGCAGTGAAAGGAATGACCTAAAGTCTAAGAAGTAACATACCGGTACATGTATTTAAACAAGTCCTTTATGGACAGAGTTTTAGATGGAGCATAAAATGTTTTTAAAAAACAGGTAAATAAATCACTCTTATATAATTATTAGTAATGAGAATGGCACGGAGCCAGAGAGTGAGACGCATACTGAGCACACCGTGGAGGAGAATACATTCACACATTTCTCAACATTTGCACTCAGTGCTAAAGACGGAACGACAAGATGGCATCATCTCCCAGGAGAATTTGGTGAACAGGAAACTAAAAAAGAGGTTGGCCTTGTTATAACAGATGTTTGATTAATACTTTGTGATTTGATTTATGAAAAGATCAGTTTTATTGGAATATGAATCTTTTTTTAAAGAAAATGCCAGAAAATCATGGTTACTTAGTAAGATGCTTTGTATAGTCATAAATCTAACAAAAGTAGGGCTATACCTGAACCTCATTTATCCTGTAAATGTACATATATTGCATAGTGAAGACATTGATAAAGGAGAGCAAACAAAACTGTTTATGATGACTTAAGGTGTCAGTTGGCAAACCTAGAAGTATTGAACCTGCCGGTATTGAATATTGTCTGCTCTGGGCTCAAAGGCTGGAAAGTCTCCAAATGACCTATGACCTATAATAATAATGGGAGTGGTGTTAAACCAGACAAAAACAAAAACACAGATTTCCAGGAAAATCAGTGTCCCCCCACCAACCTCTATGAATATTAATGACTTCAAAGTATAGTGGTCTATAAGTAATCTGAAAACCTACCACCATCAGAAATATGTAATGAATACAACTGATGGGTACATGATACGGTTCTTGAAATTGTTTCGTTTAATTAGCAACATAGTTTTATATGTTGCAAGAAATAATTGTTGCTGCTTTCTTTTTGTTTATGTTTGTGCATTAACATTAATTTTGTTTAGGAGGAGACCCAGGAACATCACTGGAAGTTGAGTCTGAAACGTCACAGACTGCATATTGGTGAGTCACCCTGGACTTACTATAAACAGGAACTCTACAAATCATTGGTAAGTTCACAGAATATATGTAAGAAATATGATATACCAAATTTATATTTGCTATTCCTGAGGGCATAAGATTACAAGGTTTCAACCAATATTAATGTTTCATGATGGACATGAAAGTGAGGACTTCAAATTTCAAGGGAATTTTCCGAGTTCACTAAATTGGATTTAATTTCTTGATTGGCGCCACCATTAAAACTAAAGCCCACATGAATAATAATGATTTCAAGGTAAAACATTTACATGTAGTTTTGTTTGTAAGATGTTTGTAACATCTTACAGTTGTAAGGGAGTAAAGAGAAGGGAAAAAAATTGATCTTGAATTTTTGCAGCCACATTATTGGAGATCGGTGCAAGATACAAAGTTTTCACTAGGTCGTTACCAAAAGAAGGTAGATGAGAGTATGGCAACAGAGGATGATGATGATGTAACGGAGGTTGAACCAACCAAATCAGCACTTGATCCTAAACACCTTATTGGTATATTATTGTCAAAGGCTTAAAAACAGTATGAACTCTTCATAACAAAACTTCTGTGGAGAAAATACCTCCCAAAGTAAAACAGATGTTTTCATTACAAGACAAGTTTCACATGGAATACATTTCTCCAAAGCAATAACCCTGTATGATGGACATAATATTTCAGTCTTTAGCGGGGTTTTACTCTTTAGAAGAAAGCTTTTAACAAATTCTTCTTTATGATTGCATAATTTATTAGTTCTGCTGTAGTCTTTAAACAACTTCTTCCAGTTTAAACCACCATACCTAGTTATTTCTTTATCCTCACTGATTAAGAGTTTCAGAAATCTCAGTGAAAACAGACATATTCCTATACATTGTGGTGTGTAAATGAATATGTTAAATTCTGCTTTAGGTTATGCATATGGAGGACAGAGACCTCACAGCGATGATGAACATATAGCTAACCCAAACGCTGTTGTAATCAACCATCAGAATGGTGTCGAAGTGCTGAATATTCTTACGGGACGTCCCATTACACGTCTTCAGCTCCCAGATGATAGTGCAGTCTATGGGCTAATGGATGCAGAAAATGATATAAAGAAACTGTCATGGGGTGAACAAGAGAATTTTAGTCCATGTTTCCTGGAGATCTGGCGAATATATCCAATAAAAGAAAACTTGGAAAGATTTCCAGTCTGTATGACAAAACGATTATTTTTCACCACCAACTGGGTGTATGATGAGGACATGTATATCAAGCTGCCTCCACTCATCATGAAAAGGTAACAATATTTATGTAGAAGCAGCCTTTAACATACATAAAATGAAACCCGCCTTAACGGTCATCTGTATTAAACAGCCACTAGTTTAAAGCATGCAATCAAATAACTTCCCAAATTGATTTTTTTGCTCTAATTTCAAACTGCCTTAAACAGCCAGATATAATAATATTGCACTCGTGGCTGGCTGCTAAACATAGGTTTGACTGTTCTGCAACATCATTTGTTAGCTCGACTATTCGAAGAATAGGGGAGCTATCCTACTCGCCCCGGCATCGGCGTGAACGTTAGCGTGAGTGTCACACAAATGTTAAAATTTGCGTACCACCCCAAATATTTTCAAAGTTCATTGAGATATTGCTTTCATATTTTGCATACTTGTTTACCATTATGACCCCAGTCTGTAAAATGGAGGAGGCAACTCTATCAAGCATTTTGTCTGAATTATGGCCTCTTTTCGACTTTGAATAAATGTTAAAGTTTGCGTACCACCCCAAATATTTTCAAAGTCCATTGAGATATTGCTGTCATATTTTGCATACTTGTTTACCATCATGACCCCAGTCTGTAAAAAGGAGGAGGCAACTCTATCAAGCATTTTGACTGAATTTTGGCCCCTTTTCAACTTAGAATATGCTTATTATAATGTTAAAGTTTTACTCATAGCTTATATTATACTATCAAGAGAATAATCGAGCGAGCTGTCCACTGACAGCTCTTGTTTATTTCTTTTGTTCTTTTATTTTTACCAAAGTGGCTATTTACCTTCACAACTTTAGAATGGTAGTTTGGTGTGAAATGAGGTTTTCTTGAATTTCACAACTTTAGAATGGTAGTTTGGCGTGAAATGAGATTTTCTTGAATTTCACAACATTAGAATGGTAGTTTCGAGTGAAGTGAGATTTACTTCAATTTATCTTTTTTGTGTTTGAAGTGAAATTTTAGAATTATAAGTACCGGTAGTCTTACAACAATACTTTTATTTCCTGTTTCAGTGTAGCAAGGAAATCTGGAGTTGTAAGACATTTGCTGGGCCACCATCTACGGAAGGTTGATGATCAGTATGACCTGATAGCACTCGGCAGTATGGGAAGAATCACTTCAGTCGATAAAAATGGAGACCTCAACTGGCAGGTTAGAGAAAAAATATGTTGTCATTGAATTTTATGATTAGAAAAAAAATAATATGCGGATTGAAACAGGAGCTTTCTAGAGTGTTATTTTATTATGAAAACTGATGAGACTTCCCTTTTCTCATGGGTCAGTAAATAGGCTTCATACATGGGTATGTTTTTTTCTTTCTTCAGACCCAGATTGAAGCAAGTTGGGATTCTGTTGCCATGACAATACGCAAGATGAAGAAAGGAGAGTGGTCGGAGCTTTTAGAAGAGTTCAAAAATTCCTTTCAACCGGACAGGAGTCTGATGTCACTGCAGATTTATGGGGAAAAGGTTCTGTGACTTGTTTTGATATAAAATAAACCATAAATGTATTGAAAATATTTTGACAGTAAGGAAGGCAATGCTGCATATAAACCATGAATTAAGATGGACACATTTTCTCTTAAACCAGAAAGTTGTACAGTATATCCTCTCCAAATATCAAAAACCTTTCTATATAGACAGTGTATGCCCTTTTTTCGTTATTCCGAGACCCTTATCTAGTACTTCAGCTCTTGCCAATAATAAGTGTTTGTTGCAAAAGATTTTTTGCTACATTATAATACTCCAACAGTTAAACTTAAAAAATCCCTAAATAGAAAAATTTTAAGAACTGTTATAATTTAAAAATCAAATCTTTCACATAATGACCCTCACCCTATGAAAGAGCAAGAGGCTTTCTCGTTGAACTGAGACTTGTGATCATTTGTACTAGTTCTCAAAAACAAAGACATTTTATGAAAAAAAAAAAAATTTTTTTTTTAGAAATTAAGAATAGGTATATAAATGTGCCTGCACATCAAAATGTTTTACAGTAAGTGGTCACTATTTCCTGTAAGAAAGTAAAATATTACCCTAATGATATTAAATAAGCAAATTATGTGCCAAAATCTTCAGATGTGCTTATTTCTGTTTTAATGTGTATAATACAATTTACTTTTTACTCCTTTTCAACTACCATATGGTTAGCCGCAATATGCATAAAATTTAGAAACAGGATATCACTGCAAGTAAAATTTTTCCAAAGGCTCTGATCAATGAAAAGGCAAGGAATTATGAGAAAGAGGCATACTTCCCATTAGGCAAAACTCTTAGAAAATTAAGCGCCTGTAGCAACAACTTCTATACGCCAAACTCAATTTAGTCTTTAGAATCATGTTCTCACTAGAGGGATTAAACTTTATTTGCAATGTTGTAAATAATTCTCTGTCAAGAGAGTGTGTGTGTGTGTGTTCGGGTTAAACGTCTTTTCAACAGTTTTTCAGTCATATAAACAACGTGTCTACTTGTGCAGTGAGCACAATGCCCAACTTTATAGTTCTGCCTCACTGGAATACACGCGTTGACACTGGCATGATATCCACCAGTCACATTATACTGACACGGCTGACCAGTCCTGCACTATCCTCTTAATGCTGAGCGCCAAGCGAGGAAGCTGCTAGTACCATTTTTTACGTCTTTGGTATGACGTGGCCAGGGATCAAACCCATGACCTCCTGCTCTCGAAGCGGACGCTCTACCACTAAGCTACTGAGGCGGTCTGTCAAGAGAGAGACCAGCTCAATTGTAAACAGATACATGCAGTAGTATTTTAGGATATCTGGGAATAAGGATATGAACTGATTGTTGATTGGATAAAAGAGCTTCATTTGAAGTTTTGAAATTATTTTCATTTCAGATTTATTATTTGTATTGTAACTTAAAACATACAAAAGATTTAGTAAAACTAGAATGTTGAAACATACCTAGGAAAATCATTCTAACTGTTGAGGACTATTTTGTAGTTAAACATGCTGGTTGTTGGATGGCAAGGTATCAGCTTGATGGAGTTAACAGAGGGTAGAATTCTAGCTCAACATTCCACACCGTGCCCCTCAACAGGGCCTCTTGTTGTAGGGGACTTCAATAATGATGGTTACAATGATGTGATATTTACTTGTAAATCTGGGTAAGTATTCTTAAAGTGAAGACAAAGTTACCAAAGAAACAATTTTTTTTAATTATACAAGGTTAACCCTTACCATGCTGGACATGACTGATTCTGCCTTTGCGGCCAGTGTAGATCATGATCAGCCAGCACATCTGTGTAGTTCAGTCAGTATCTTTTTGGTAAACACCCCTTTTAACAGTTAATCGTATTGTCCAGTTGAAAGATGGACAAGTTCATAATAAAAATTTAGCAGGGTAAGGGTTAAACACTGTTCACTGGAGGTCACAAGGAGATAAGCAAAATGCTGGAGTTGTCCAGAACATAGAAAATAGAAAAATTGACAAGGACCACCTGAATTGATAGCGCAAACGTTGTTTCATTTTACATGTATGGTTTACCTTTAACCTGCTAAATTTCTAAAATGGCTGGTCCATCATTCATTTTGGGTAGTACCATTTATTATTCGAAGGGGTGTTCACTGAAAATTTGCTGACTGAATAGCGAACAGTGCAGACCATGATCAGTGTCCGTGCAGACTGATCTTGGTCTGCACTGGTCGCAAAAGCAGAATCACTTGCCGCCAGCAGGCTAAAGTTTAAAGTTCCTGTGTAACTTAACTCCACATTTGCAGGGATAATAGGGCTGTAACAGTAATCCTTGTTGATATTTCGACTGTCTAGATGTCAATAGAAATTATGCAGCACTTGTGGCCGTATAATATTAGACTATCAATATAAATGATAAGGTGAGTACAGAATCCTGGAAAATTGGTTAGGTTCACTGATGCATTTGAAAAACTGAAACACTGTTGAACAACAGTGACAAAGACATCCAACAAACAAACAAATATCTGGAAGACATAGCTTTACTTACACTTTGACTGGAAAAAAATTTAAAGTAAAATTTAAGAACATCAGTATGCTACAAAAAAGATGGATTGAGATTTAATATATAAATCTGTTTTATAAATGAGCTGCACCATGAGAAAATCAACCTAGTGGCTTTGCGGCCAGCATGGATCCAGACCAGCCTGCGCATCTGCGCAGTCTGGTCAGGATCCATGCTTTTCGCTAACAGTTTCTCTAATTGCAATAGGCTTTGAAAGCGAACAGCATGGATCCTGATCAG
Source organism: Mercenaria mercenaria (assembly GCF_021730395.1). Classification (NCBI taxonomy): domain Eukaryota; kingdom Metazoa; phylum Mollusca; class Bivalvia; order Venerida; family Veneridae; genus Mercenaria; species Mercenaria mercenaria. The sequence continues at coordinate 22,523,899 of NC_069366.1, read as the reverse complement.
ACTGCGTGGATGTGCAGGCTGGTCTGGATCCATGCTGGTCGATCCGCGCAGTTTGTCCAGGATCCATGCTGGTCGCAAAGCCACTATGTTGAATTTCTCATGGCGCGGCTCAAATAGTCCTAATTTTACAAAAAAATAAATTGTATTCTTTCAGGTATATTGGATTTAGTTTACATCGCCAGTCTAATCATACCTCAACTCTGCTGTATGGTGTAACAGTGTTCCTTATAATTATTGTAATAGCCTGGGTTCTCTCCCCTGAGAGGCAAAAATCACAAGAAGACAGTGATGCTGATGATTCTAGCTGATCACCTGGTATATTACAGACTGCAATAGTATCTTTAAAAAAATGGGGGTGTACACAATTTTATTGTCTATTTGAGTATATAATACAAGGTAAACTGCATTGCAAAAAAGGACACATTTTTTTGTGTACACTATGTTTATCTGTAATAATTTGCAAAACACTACCAAGTCAGTCTTTGCAAATAGAACTAGGTGGAACAGTAGAAAGTGGACAAGAATTAAGGATAAAGCCGAGGAACAGACAACTGGAAGTTTGTTCTACGGCACGATAAAGGTTTTGGCTTTGTTAAGCAAGCCAAGTTTGAAGATAAAAAAAGTGTTCATATTTTGGACTGTTATTTATGTGCTAATGGATATTTTAATGCAAGTTTTTCTAGAAGAAAATTATGTCAAATTGCAGAGTTAACAACACATATACATTGCAGTATATGTAGAAGTTATTTGTTTAGTTAAACATAATGGTAGTTGAGTTTGTATTTACAGATCTGACATAAAGTGTTTATGTTAAAAGATGAAATGCATGTTTATTTTGAAAAATGAACATTTTTAAATTGGCAAAAAGAATAAATTTTTTGTCCAAAAAGAAAATCTGAAATTAACCAAATTTCTTTAGCAGCATTACATCAACCTTCAGCTTTTAATATGACTGAAAAATTATACAATGTATACATGTCTTACTTTCCATGTTTTTTTCTATGCGGATTTATTTTTCCAGTTGGAACAGACTTTCCTTACACACTTCAGTACCATGGGTGTTCTTTTCTGTATTGTAGCATGTATTTCAAAATGTGAAGCTCTGTTGAATGGAGCATGTTCATAAAATGCATATAGTAAAAGCGTGTTTCTTTTAAAGACAGATGATGTAAAACATTATTTGTCCAGAAATATGTTTACAGTTCTTGAAAATGTCCAATTATAACAGTTCTATTAAAGGAAAGAACCGTGTATATAGAAATACCTCCAGGCAGACAAAGTAAAATTTCTTTAGGAACTTAAAACTATAGGTGTATTAAAATCAAAGGATGCAGGCAGGGTTAGTGAAGTTATCTATAGTTGCAGAGTAAAATAAGACTAGCACCAGTCTGTCTTTTCCTGTGTATTGAATGGTACTTACCTTAGTGTCTTCTTTTCCATAAACTTTGAAATAACACAATTGATACATTAATTAAATCATTAACTCAATTTGCTTCCCTGGTGCAAACAGGAAGCAAGTTCAGACCAATTTTAGTCACATCACATTCAACATGTTAAAATCAAATCAGTTTTTTCTTATTTTATTCTATGTCATTGATGACTGTGTGCTTTTCATTTTTCATCCAGATATATGTTCAGTTTTATTGTGTGGTATGTAATTGTTGTTGATTTGAGTATGTAATTGTCGATTTTTTGCCATGACAAACATGGTTTCATAAATCATTGCCATGATAACATGGTTTCATAAATCATTGCCAAGATAACATGGTTTCATAAATCATTGCCATGATAACATGGTTTCATAAATCATTGCCATGATAACATGGTTTCATAAATCATTGCCAAGATAACATGGTTTCATAAATCATTGCCATGATAACATAGTTTCATAAATCATTGCCAAGTGTTTATTTATTCACAGGTACCAAATATTTTGAAAATTGTTCTTATATTGATGATGTGTTGAAAACAGATCAAAAAAAAATATAAAATAAACATGTATGCAGATTTCTTATTATATATATGCCATTCCAGGAGTGGAATCCATTGCACCTCCTCCAAAATCAGTGCAGTGAATATTCCTTGTGAATTTTAAATGAGAATTCAAGTCAGTGCACATTTTGGAAGAATAACACGTTCTTATTACATTACTACAATATCAAAATAGGGCTGTCTGTTTAACTAATGCCGGTATCTACGACAGTTCAAATAAAAGTCCATCATTTGATTTGTATCTGCCTGGTATTTCCTTGGAGCATATCTGCCATCATTATAATTGAGCTGCGCCATGAGAAACCAACATAGTGGCTTTGCGACCAGCATGGATCCAGACCAGCCTGCGCATTCGCGCAGTCTGGTCAGGATCCATGCTGTTCGCTAACAGTTTCTCTAGTTCCAATAGGCTTCGAAAGCGAACAGCATGGATCCTGACCAAAAAGGTAGTAAAATCCTATTATATAAGAATATTTGAAAAAACATGAGGCCCAAATGGGCCTAAGTTGCTCACCTGAACAAAACCTTAACAATCTGACTGCTTCTAAGTAGGTTTAGTGAAAATCCCTCGAGCCGTTCATTGAAACAAAATATAATCAAAGGCCTGAAGGGCCTGAGTCGGCTAATGATTGATGTACTGACAGTATAGTCTACCAGTTTCAGTTTGTTTTTAGTTTTTTTCTTAAAATTTCATAACACAGCTCGATATTTACCCAAAATATTATATCCGGATACGATTACACTTTTCTCCAGTTTCAACAATATATTTTACAAATTGCGATGATACGAAGACATTTAGCAGCAATTGGCAGTATCCGACATTGAAGTTTACGGTTAAATTACCTCTTATTTAAATCTTTTCATAAAAAAGTTGTTTCGTTTCGTGAAAGCAGCCAAACATAGACGATCTACTTTCGATTTCAAAAACTACAAGAAAATACAATTTAATGTTTCGCCGATTTGTTTATTTCTCGAAAAATAAGAATTAAAATCATTTTTAATATCAGTAGTAACTAAACAAACCAGTAAGAGCTTCTTCTTCTGATAATTTATCTGTTTACTGACTGCAAAATTCAACCCACGCAAAGTTTATAGAAATCATACGATGCGTGTTTACGTTCAATGTGGGAGAATTAAGGCTGATCGGCTATGTTACCTAACGCATCCAGACGATTCAGATTTTGTTTTTAAAAAAGCATTGTGTGCGTTTCTGTAATATTATATACGTTTTTATACGCTTAGAAATTATTAGACATGCGTATTTGCATTATTTCTATACGTAATTTACGCTAATACGCATCTTATCTGGAGCCCTGTGGAACTATTTTTTGTCTTTCGCTGGATGTTACCCAAGCTTTGTAAGCCTGCGCAATTCTTAAAATGCACATTTATGCTTAATGAGTTACGTTCGAGTATTGCACAATTACAAGTCATAAATATGACAGATTACATCGTATATTGGTCATAGCAAAGGGAATTGACACAACTTAACTTCATTCATGCAGTGAACTGTTTGAAGTTTGAGAAATCTAATGGAACTACATCTCTTCACGTGTTATTCGGTCCATTTAGTGAATCGCTGAACAGCAAGGACTCGTCAAAAGGCTTTCAGCCTTTAGCCGACTCAAAAAAATCTATATTTTGCCGCCACGCACACAAAACCCATAATCTTCAGAAGAAATCATTTAAAGATATTTCTATTTTAACTCAAGTGGCCCTTAAAGGCCCTAGTGCCCCAACTTGAATAAATCTGAAATAATACCTTATAATGATGTTACAGACCAAGTCTGATGAAGATCCATCAAGCGATTCATGAGAAAAAGTACTTTACAGGTATTTCTATTTTTAGCTCCACTATTTGGAGAATAGGGGTGCTATTCTACTCATCCCGGTGTTGGCGTCGGCATGAGCTTTTCGGCAACCTTTGTTTTTCTTTGTTACTATTGCTTATATCTTACTGTAACTTCACATTAACATTGTTCAGCATGCAAACAAAATATGTGCAGGGGCTGGGTCAAGTTCAAGGTCACCAAGTTGTTATACATCGGTTATTTTTAAGGTTAAAGTTTTTCGGCAACCTTTGTTTTTCTGTCATATCTTTGTTACTATTGCTTATATCTTACTGTAACTTCATATAAACATTGTCCACCATACAAAGTATGTGCAGGGACTGGGCCTGTTATAACCAAGGTCAAGGTCACCAAGTTGTTATACTTGGAATAATTTTCTGACAATGTTAAATTTTTTTGATGGCTTCGTTTATAGACATATCTTTGGTACTTTAAAACTTAAAAGATAACGACTTGAATTTAAAAACATTTCTTGATAATCATCATCTGCATGTGTGGTTACAATCCCTATAACTAATTGTATTTTTGACAGAATAATGCCCTTTTCATACTTGAAAGTTTTTTGGCAATCTTCGCTTTCTGGATTCTACTTTAGTACAATATAAGATAGTGACTTGGTGTATCTTCCTTTTAAAGTAGAGGTCTCTTATTGAGACATAAATTCATTTTACTGTCAAATCGCTGATTAGTGGAGCGCGCTGTCTTACGGACAGCTCTTGTAAACTCTGAAGGCCCCTAAAAGTAGCCAAGTGCCCCCAACTGAACAAACATGGTAAATGACCTTTTAATGATGCTCCAAACTAGGTTTGATGAAGACCCATAGAAGAACTATGTTAAAGGAATTTCTGTCTTCAACTCTCTAAAATGGGCCAAGTGTCTCCAATTGAACAAATTTGTTAAAGGGACCTTATAATGATGCTACAAATCAAGTTTGATGAAGATCCATCAAGCAGTTCATGAGAAGGTCATTTAAAGACATTTCTAGTTTTAACTCTAGTGACCCCTAAAGAGGCCAAGCGCCCCCAATTGAAAAATTTTTGGAGAGGACCTTATACTGATGCTACAGACCAAGTTTGATGAAAATCCATTGAGCAGTTCATGAGTAGTGGTTAAAACGTATTTTCTATTTTTAGCTCTGGCACCCCTATTCAACAGCCTTTATAACTATTCTAAACACATTTTGCTAGTTAACTGTATGTAGAAACTGTGAATATACAAATACCCCTTCATAGGGTATTTCAACTTGATCACTGTGTGTATATTTTGTGGGATCACAACTATTTCATTTGATAGCACATATCATATATATGGTGTGTATTTTGGGTCGGAGGCCTTTGCTACATTTAATAAACTTTTGATTTGACTTGAATTGATCCTCTTAATCATGTTTGATGAAGACCAATCCAGCAGTGCATAAGAAGTTTAAGGTATTTCAAACTTTAGGGGCAAAATGCCCCCATATGTAAACAAGAGTACCGCCTAAGGGTGCCACAGCTCGTCTGCATATGCAGGACAGTATGTAAGAAATTAGTTACAGTTAAGAATTTCTAAGTACAAAAAGGGCCATAATTCTGACAAAATGCATATTAGAGTTATGGTTCTTGGCCTACACAGTCATCTATGATAAACAAGTGTGCAAAGGTTCAAAGTTGTAGCTCTTGCAGTTTTTGAGAAAAGGTGGACATAAACGATCAAGTGACAATACCTCACAGATTTTTTTTTCAAAAATCAGACTAGCTAAAAATAAAATGATGCTACAGACCAAGTCTCCATCCAGCAGTTCATGAGGTCAGAGGTGAAGTTGTTTAAAGGTATTTCTAATTTTAGCTCTAGCCGCCCATTAAAGGGGCAAAGTGCCATCTGTAAAAATTGGGAGAGGACCTTATAATGATGCTACAGACCAAGTTTGATGAAGATCCATCAAGCAGTTCATGAGAAGAAGTTCTTTAGAGGTTTTTCTATTTTAACTCCAGTGGCTCCCTAAAAAGGGCCCAAGGTGAGCCATTTGAATAAACTTCATAGAGGTCCAAGCCAGGAAGTTACTGACCAAGTTTGGTGTAATTCTGACCAGTAGTTTCAAAGTAGTTAAAATAATGAGGCAGAGACAACAAACGATGGATGACGAACGCCAGACCATCTACCTTTTTACCAATAGCTCACTATGAAAAAAGTTCAGGTGAGCTGAAAAAGGTACAACAGCAGCGTATCTTCAACTGCATTTCACATTCTGAAGAATCTCTTATATCTTCTAAATAACTCCTGTAAATATGCAAAATGGAACAATGGAGTAAAATGCTTATGACTTGTATAACTTAACCAGTACTTTATCACTAAAATACTGAAAGACTGTTTGGTTAGACAAGAAAAACACAATACATTTATCATTTTATTATCACATAAGATTCTAAACAGCAATTACAATATTATATTGTATATTCAAGTTTCATGAAGAAAACAAATTGTACATTCAAGAGCCTTTGCTAGAGCCTAGAACACTTCCTAAATGCTTCTTTTTAACAAGTATCCAAATAAGATTTTATGGTAACTTCAGCTGCTTCGTGGGGATGGTTAAACACTTGAAAAGCCCTGGTGAGTGACTACATTATTGCGCAACCATCTAATTCAAAGCTCTTCGTCCTTTCTCAACTAGAATATGCTAATGTCTTTGTTAAAAATCAAGAAATATAAATATTCCAACAGTCTGTGCAACAAATTATTCACTCGGTGAAGCTGGTTACTTCTTCAGCGCAACCTTCCTAGTTTTGAGGTATGACCACTTATGTCTCTTGTAATAATATGACGATCCTAGAAACAGTCCTATCAGAAGTATAGCCTGTAATATACAATATACATGCATGTAATACTGCAGTAAGTACAACAAGACAGTGTACCTGACTACTTAAGATCCTTCCATATAATACTACCTTATCTACTAAAGTTTTATCAAAATTATCCAACTTGAAAAAAGGTCAAAATTTTGTAAACTGGAAGTCATCAACATTAAAACCTAGTTCAGAATTCATTTCATGATTCTAAAGACTTATGAAAAGTATGAAAGCATTCAGAGTAACAGTTCCTGTGAATGTAAAAAGAGGCATTCTTCCAATAAAATGTAAGCCAGAGTTATAAAACTTGCTCTGTGAAATCATCCCATGATGCAAAATACTTGTGACGAGTTTAAAAGCATTCAATCAAGTAGTTTCTGAGAACCTGATTTCATACAATACTTTCACGAAATTTCTAAGGTAGAAAGGGGCACGAGTTTTCCAAAATATAAGCTGGTTTTGTAACTTGCCCTTGATTTTTGTTTTTGCTGGGTTTAACATAGCACTGACACAATTTAGGTCATATGGCGACTTTCCAGCTCTGATGGTGGGGGAAGACCCTAGGTGCCTGTCCATGCACGATTTCATCATGGGCTGGCACCTGAGTAGAACCACCGACTACTACTGCAGAATATGGTGTATTTACAAGCAAGTAGATTTTAAGGTTTTCAGACCCAGCAAAGAACACAAACAATATGAACTCCTCTTAGAAGGAACTGGAAATATATTGTTTTATCAAAAATTCTTAAAACCCCCAACAAAACTGGCACTGACCTTTTCTTAATTTTAACATACATATTCATGAGAATTTTAGTTTCAAAGTAATCTAATGATGTGTTTTGTTTGGGTCTCAAGTGACATACAAAGGTCACAAGGCAATATTTCCAACTCTTGGTACTTGCTGATGGCCCCAGGGGCCTCTCTGAGCAATTTTCATGCATAGGTGGGCACTTTGGTAGGACCACCAACCTTATGTAAACCAGCCAGTTGGCTTCCTCACATAAAAGAATTATAAACGTTGAACCAAAGGCAGGCTTAATGTGATTTGGAGTCAGCCATTTTAAACATTCAGCCAAAGTGGCCCTCTGAGGACAGTTAGGAACAAAACATTAATACCTTTATACTGTATTTTTTCCTGTCATCATGTTCAGGCTCTGAAGTCCAAGCAAGGAAGGTTGTTACATCCTTGGCTAACTGACTCTGAGTAGCAGGGGTTCCTGAAAACATTTTTGAATGAATGTATTTCCACAGCTTCAACTTTCACAAAAGATAAAACAATATGAGCTGTTTGCTAGCAATTTATAACTCCCAAAAAGCTATCAAATGCATAAAACTGTATCATTTAAGTGCTCTAAATACTTGACTGGCTACAATTGTCTACATATGTCACCCTCATATATGACATATGTATTTTGCTGTATGTTAACAATGGAAAATGTGAGATTGTGAGAAGACTACATCTGCTATTCAGTTACCATTATCCACTTCCAAATTGAAAAAGAGGTTCCCTTTTCCCTAACTGTAGCAGAAAAATTTCAAAAAACACAAAATATTGTATTTTAGTTACAGTTATATTTCACAAGTTTAGAAATACAGAGCTGATATTTGATTGCGGAGTGACCAGATTTCATCCACTGGTACAGACCCCTATTCCAGATGGAAAAAAGGGGCCTGTTTCACTTAAATAACTTTTTCTCAAGCCTATACCCAAAGTCCTGATGAAATGCCCTGACTCTGCAATGCAAAAGTATGAATCTCTTACACATCTATTCCACCTATATCCCACATTGCAATTATATGAGCCGCACCATGAGAAAACCAACATATTGCATTTGTGACTAGCATGGATCCAGACCTGCCTGCGCATCCACGCAGTCTGGTCAGGATCCATGCTGTTCGTTTTCAAACCCTATTGCAATTAGAGAAACTGTTAGCGAACAGCATGGATCCTGACCAGACTGTGCGGATGCCCAGGCTGGTCTAGATCCATGCTGGACGCAAATGCAATATGTGGGTTTTCTCATGGTGCAGCTCAATTATGTCATACTGTTAGAAAATGATTCAACATCATAGTGGATTTTTCTTTTAATTAAGTGTTCATATTCATTCTTACCGTCCTGATATTCAATGATTTCATTATAAAGTGCCTGAGCCATGCTGATAGCCCCACCCAGAAAGTATGGGTTATAATGCTGACCCTCTCCAAGAACGACCCCAGCAGGGGCATCTTTGTATCCTGTCAGAAGGGCAAATAGATAGTCCTGCAAAGTATGAAACAAACTGTTTTAAAAGGCCAGCATTTAACGATAAAACAAGAGCTGTCTCCATAGGATGACACATGCCCCCGATGGCACTTTGAATGAATAGTTATGGCCGATGTTAGAGTTTAGGACCTATGACCTACGGACCTGGGTCTTGCGCATGACACGTCGTCTTACTGTGGTACACATTCATGCCCAATAATTTTAAAATCCATGCATGAATGACAAAGATATGGACCTGACACGCCCATCAATGCACTATCATGAAATATGACCTTTAACGTCTAAGTGTGACCTTGAACTCTGAGCTACGGACCTGGGTCTTGCGCGCGACATGTCATCTTACTGTGGTTCACACTCATGCCAAGTTATTTGAAAATCCATCCATGGATGACAAAGATATGGACCGGACACGAATGCACTATCATGAAAAATGACCTTTAAGGTTTAAGTGTGACCTTGACCTTTGAGCTACGGACCTGGGTCTTGCGAGTGACATTCGTCTTACTGTGGTACACATTCATGCCAAGTTATTTGAAAATCCATCCATGGATGACAAAGATATGGACCGGACACGAATGCACTATCATGAAAAATGACATTTAACGTCTAAGTGTGACCTTGACCTTTGAGCTACGGACCTGGATCTTGCGCGCGACACGTTGTCTTACTGTGGTACACTCATGCCAGTTATTTGAATCATCTGGAGACAAGATTGGACCGCACGAAAATTGCGACGACCGAAGACAGACTGTTCAAAAACTATATGCCTCCCTTCGGGGCTAAAAAGATCAAACAAGAGCTGTATCCAAGAATGAATGCCGCAAAGTAAGGACACGAAAATTGCGGACAGACCGACAGACAGACGTCAAACAATGGTTAAACCTTATCGGGGGCCCTTAGAAGCAAAAAAATTATGTAATTTTAATATTCACCAAGCACAAAATGAAGAAGTGGAATAATAGATTCTTTAATAAATGGAAAGAAATAAAACAGTTTTGCAATATGATGACTTTATCATACTGGCTAATGAGAACATATATGTGGGCATTTAACCAATTCTAGATCCGTACAATGTTTAGCTTAAGGTAAGAGACCCATAATTACAATCTGCAATCAATGTAATATTCGTATGCTATTTCGGTATTCTTTGATCTCTACAAAATGCCATCAGATCTACATGCTGAGCCAGGTTCATGACCGAATAATGCCTAATTTATTGATGTGAATACGTAGTTGCATAGTAGAAATTGCCAAGTATCATCACAATTCATTACCTTAAGCCCTGGGTAATGTAAACCAGTGTCAGGTGATATTGCCTGAATTCCCCCTACATCAAAAACCATCATAACTTTCAGCATACACTTAAATTCAATCTCTTTAACAATGAAATACAAATGAAATATATACCTCTCCACCATGTCGAGCTCTTACTATGTATGTAAGATCTGGTGGCAGTGCTCCGTTGTTAGCTGCTCTTGCTGCCTCAGGATTGGCGTATGGTGCCGGCAGCTTGTCTGATAATTTTCCAGGTCTCTCAAACATCTCACCTTGATCATTCGGTCCATCTACAACCATGTTCTAAACAGAAATAAAATATAAAGTTGCATATCAAGACAATATGTACTTGCAATGCTAATGTGTCTTCTTTAGAACAGCCTGCTGAGATGACTTTAATGTAAAATGTTTCAATTTCTTACAAGACCGTATGCAGTTCTCCAACCTTGGTAATGTTATAGTCATTTGAAGCGAGTGATAAATTTACAAAAAAAACCCACTATTTCCTGAACATTTTTAGGTCTGACTTGTTAAAATCCCTTCAATAACAATCCACCATTTTGTTGTTGTTTTGTTTACTATAGTATAATTTCTGTCCAAGTGATGACCATGTAATCAACAACATTTAAACTTCAAAGTTAGAATTCTAATTTTAGCATTCTAAATTCTTATGTACAAAGACCCAACAGCCATAAACACATTAATATGAGACGTGCCATGAGAAAACCAACATAGTGGCTTTGCGACCAGCATGGATCCAGACCAGCCTGCGCAGTCTGGTCAGGATCCATGCTGTTTGCTTTTAAAGCCTATTGGAATTGGAGAAACTGTTAGCGAACAGCATTGATCCTGACCAGACTGCGCGGATGCGCAGGCTGGTCTGGATCCATGCTGGTCGCAAAGCCACTATGCTGGTTTTCTCATGGCACGGCTTATATATAAATTGACTCTGACAATAGTGATGAGCATACTTTATAACCAATCATGCTGCAAAACTAAACAGAGTGAAAAATCAGAACCAAAATAGTAGAACAAACATCCTGTAACCTTTTGCAATCCAAAACTATGCTATTCTGTTGGGACTGATTTTCTTTCAACTTTATCCCTTATCACGCTGTACATGATTGATTCTGCCTTTGCAACCAGTGTAGACCATGATCAGCCTTCACATACTGCAGTCTGATCATGATCTACACTGTTTGCCATTAAGTCAGTATCTTTTTGGTATGCACCCCTTTTAATAGTCAGTGGTACAGTCCAAATTGAAAGATGGGCAAGTTTATTTTAGAAATTAAGGGGGCTAAGGGTTAAACATACCTCTGCTGCCTCAATCTTGGCTTCATCTTCATTGAAAATAACACCAACCAGTTCTCTGTAGTGAAGATATTCCATGCTGTGACAAGCAGCACATACCTGCTTGTAAACCTCATATCCACGCCGTATTCTATAATGTATGAAAAGAAAAACGTGAAAATATAGGCTTAACCAATAAAAATAATCTTCAGACAGGGGCATTTGTATTTGTGAATGATTGACATATGAAACATTTAAAAGCCTAATGGGGGTGGGGTGAGTAATGTGTGTGGATGGGATACAAAGAGACAATATCAAGTAACAAAGAAACAAAAGAAACTGGAAGTAAAACAAGAGCACCGCCTTGCGGGTGCTGACGCTCATCTGATTTTTTTTGTATAACAGAAATATTGTCCTACCCATTATTTTCTAAGTCTAAAAAGGGCCATCATTCTTGCAAAAAGCAGGATAGAGTTATGTTTCTTGATGTACAGTGTCCACTTATGATGGTGAAAAACTGTTGCAAGTTTGTAAGCAATAGCTTTGATAGATTATGAGAAAAGTTGACTTAATCATAATATTCAACCAATAAAAGGTTTTTTCTAAGTCCAAAAGGGGCAATAATTATTGCAAAAAGCAGGATGGAGTTATGTTGCTTGCTGTACAGGGTCAGCTTATGATGCTAAACAAGAGTTGCAAGTTTTAAAGCAATAGCTTTGATAGTTTAGGATAAAAGCTGACCTAAACATAAAATTTAACCAAGAAAACTGATTTTCTAAGTCCAAAAGGGGCAATAATTCTTGCAAAAAGCAAGACGGAGTTATGTTTCTTGATGTACAGGGTCTGCTTATGATGGTGAACAAGTATTCCAAGTTTCAAAGCAATAGCTTTGATAGTTTAGGAGAAAAGTTGACCTAAACATAAAACTTAACCAAGAAATCTGATATTTTCTAAGTACAAAAGGGGCCATAAATCTTGCAAAAAGCAAGATGGAGTTATGTTTCTTTCTATACAGGGTCAGCTTATGATGGTGAACAAGTATTCCAAGTTTCAAAGCAATAGCCTTGATAGTTTAGGAGAAAAGCTGACCTAAACATAAAACTTAACCAGGCAACGCCGACGCAGACGTCGACAACCGCTCAAGTGATGACAATAACTCATCTTTTTTGTTCAAAAAATCAGATGACCTAACAAGAGCACCGCCTTGCGGGTGCTGACGCTCATCTGATTTTTTTTGTATAATAGAAATATTGTCCTACCCATGATTTTCTAAGTCTAAAAAGGATCATCATTCTTGCAAAAAGCAGGATAGAGTTATGTTTCTTGATGTACAGTGTCCAATTATGATTGTGAAAAACTGTTGCAAGTTTTAAAGCAATAGCTTTGATAGTTTATGAGAAAAGTTGCCTTAAACATAATACTCAACCAAGAAAATGATTTTCTAAGTCCAAAGGGCAATAATTATTGCAAAAAGCAGGATGGAGTTATTTTGCTTGCAGTACAGGTCAGCTTATGATGGTGAACAAGTGTTGCAAGTTTCAAAGCAATAGCTTTGATAGTTTAAGAGAAAAAGTTGACCTAAACATAAAACTTAACCAAGAAATCTGATATTTTCTAAGTCCAAAAGGGGCCATAAATCTTGCAAAAAGCAGGATGGAGTTATGTTTCTTGCTGTACAGGGTCAGCTTATGATGGTGAACAAGTGTTGCAAGTTTCAAAGCAATAGCTTTGATAGTTTAGGAGAAAAGTTGACCTAAACATAAAACTTAACCAAGAAAACTGATTTTCTAAGTCCAAAAGGGGCAATAATTCTTGCAAAAAGCAAGATGGAGTTATGTTTCTTGATGTACAGGGTCTGCTTATGATGGTGAACAAGTATTCCAAGTTTCAAAGCAATAGCTTTGATAGTTTATGAGAAAAGTTGACCTAAACATAAAACTTAACCAAGAAATCTGATATTTTCTAAGTACAAAAGGGGCCATAAATCTTGCAAAAAGCAAGATGGAGTTATGTTTCTTGCTATACAGGGTCAGCTTATGATGGTGAACAAGTCTTCCAAGTTTCAAAGCAATAGCTTTGATAGTTTAGGAGAAAAGCTGACCTAAACATAAAACTTAACCAGGCAACGCCGACGCAGACGCCGACGCCGACAACCACTCAAGTGATGACAATAACTCATCATTTTTTTTCAAAAAATCAGATGAGCTAAAAATGATATGTGTGTATAAGGGGAGCGGGGAGTCAGATACACAGATGTATGAGAAGTAATGAGAAGTATTTCAATATTCCCCCTACCACTTCACAGCAGGATGTAACAAAATACAAGGGGGCCAAGATGGCCCTAGGCCGCTCACCTGACTAACAAACAATAACAGTGTAAACATGTTTTACCTAGTGATTTCATTGAGACAAATATTCCGACCAATTTTCATTCAGATTGGACCAAAAAACGTGACCTCTTGAGTGTAAACAAGCTTATTCTTTGATCTGACCTGGTGACCTAGTTTTTGACCCTACATGATCCAGAAAAAAATTCATACGATATTTCATGCAGACAAACATTCTTACCAAGTTTCATGCACATCAAATGAACAAGAGTGTTAACAGCTTTTCCTTTAATTTGACCGGGTGACCTAGTTTTTGACCCCATATGACCAACTTAGCCTAGGAATCATTAAGATTTGCATTCTGACCAAGTTTCATGAAGATAGGGTTATAAATGTGGCCTCAAGAGTGTTAATAAGCTTTTCCTTTGATTTCACTGGGTAACCTAGTTTTTGACCAAGTTTCATGAAGATAGGGTCATAAATGTGGCCTCTAGGTTGTTGTAAGCTCTTTGATTTGACCTGATGACCTAGTTTTTAACCCAACATGACCCAGTTTCGATCCAGGCCTAGAGATCATCAAGATAATCATTCTGTGCAAGTTTGTATCAAATCAAAGCATAAATGAAACAAACCTCTATATGGCTGAAAGGGCCAAAATAAAAAATTTTGCCCCTTTCAGGGGCATGACTCTAGAACCCATATCGGAATCTAGGCAGTTTTCGAAAGGAACTGAGATCTTATTGTGACTTAAGTTGTGTGAAAGTGTGATTAAAATCAAGTTTAAAATGTCATTTCTATTGTGTTCATGAGGTAAAAATTAACAAATTTTGGCTCTTTCAGGAGTAAATCAAGGGCCATAACTCCGGACCCTATGATTGGATCTGACAGATTCATCATGGAATCCAAGATTTATTTTTGTTGAAGACATTTTGCAAGTTTGTATCAAATCAAATCATAAATGAAGTCTCTATATGGCTGCAAAAGCCAAAATAGCAAATTTTGGCCCTTTAAGGGCCCATAACTCTTGAACCCATGATGGGATCTGGCCAGTTTTCAAAAGGAACTGAGATATTACGCCAATACAAGTTGTGTGCAAATTTGATTAAAGTTGATTGCAAAATGTGGTCTCTAGTTTTCACAAGCAAAAATTGTAAATTTAACTCTGGAACCCATGAAGGGATCTGGCCAGGTTTCGAAAGGAACTGAGATAGTATGCCAATACAAGTTGTGTGCAAGTTTGATTAAAGTTGACTGCAAAATGTGGTTTCTTATGTTCACAAGCCAAAAATAGCAAATTTTGGCCCTTTAAGGGGCCAAATCTCTGGAACACATGATGGGATCTGACCAGTTTTTGGAAGGAAGCAAGATATTATGCCAATACAAGTTGTGTGCAAGTTTGATTAAAATTGATTGCAAAATGTGGTCTGTATCATGTTCACAAGAAATTGTGAACGGACGACAGACAGACAACGAACGAAATGCTACCACATGACCCCATCATCCTTAGATCTGCCCTCTCCCTATGTAGTTAAGTGGGTGGGCATGAAGATTGAAATTCAATTTGCAGAAAGTGGTGTAATTTCATCAAAACAAGAGGACCATGATGGTCCTGAATCGCTCACCTCTTCCCACATGACCCAGTTTTGAGTATGAAGTCATTTTTTCTATTATTTGACATAGTGACCTAGTTTTTGAGCTCATGTGACCCAGTTTTGAACTTGACCTAGATATTATCAAGATAAAAATTCTGACCAATTTTCAAGAAGATCCATTGAAAAATATGGTCTCTAGAGAGGTCACAAGGTTTTTCTATTATTTGACCTATTGACCTAGTTTTCGAAGGTACGTGACCCTGTTTTGAATTTTACCTAGATATCATCAAGGTGAACATTCTCACTAATTTTCATGAAGATCTCATGAAAAATATGGCCTCTAGAGAGGTCACAAGGTTTTTCTATTTTTATACCTACTGGCCTAGTTTTTGACCGCACGTGACCCAGTTTCGAAACTGACCTAGATATCATCAAGGTGAACATTCAGATCAATTTTCATGAAGATCCATTGAAAAATATGGCCTCTAGAGAGGTCAAAAGATTTTTCTAATTTTAGACCTACTGACCTAGTTTTTGACCGCAGTTGACCCAGTTTCAAACTTGACCTAGATATCATCAAGATGAAAATTCAGACCAACTTTCATACAGATCCCATGAAAAGTATGGCCTTTAGAGAGGTCACAAGGTTTTTTTATTATTTGACCTACTGACCAAGTTTTTTAAGGCACGTGACCCAGTTTCAAACTTGAACTAGATATCATCAAGGTGAACATTCTGACCAATTTTTATGGAGATCCATTCACAAGTATTGCCTCTAGAGAGGTCACAAGGTTTTTCTATTTTTAGACCTACTGACCTAGTTTTTGACCGCACATGACCCTGTTTCGAACTTGACCTAGATATCATCAAGATGAACATTCAGACCAACTTTCATACAGATCCCATGAAAAATATGGCCTCTAGAGAGGTCACAAGGTTTTTCTATTATTTGACCTACTGACCTAGTTTTTGATGGCACGTGACCCACTTTCAAAAATGACTTAGATATCATAAAGATGAACATTCAGACCAACTTTCATACAGATCCCATGAAAAATATGGCCTCTAGAGAGGTCACAAGGTTTTTCTATTATTTGACCTACTGACCTAGTTTTTGAGGGCACGTGACCCACTTTCGAACTTGACCTAGATATCATCAAGGTAAACATTCTGACCAATTTTCATGAATATTTCATGAAATATATGGCCTCTAGAGAGGTCACAAGGTTTTTCTATTTTTAGACCTACTGACCTAGTTTTTGACTGCACGTGACCCAGTTTCGAACTAGACCTAGATATCATCAAGATGAACATTGAGATCAACTTTCATACAGATCCCATGAAAAATGTGGCCTTTAGAGAGGTCACAAGGTTTTTCTATTATTTGACCTACTGACCTAGTTTTTGAAGGCACGTGACCCAGTTTCGAACTTGACCTAGATATCATCTAGATGAACGTTCTGACCAATTTTCATGAAGATCTTGTGAAATATATGGCCTCTAGAGAGGTCACAAGGTTTTTCTATTTTTAGACCTACTGACCTAGTGTTTGATGGCACGTGACCCAGTTTCGAACTTGAACTAGATATCATCAAGATGAACATTCAGACCAACTTTCATACAGATCCCATGAAAAATATGGCCTTAAGAGAGGTCACAAGGTTTTTCTATTATTTGACCTACTGACCTAGTTTTTGACGGAACGTGACCCACTTTCGAAAATGACCTAGATATCATAAAGATGAACATTCAGACCAACTTTCATACAGATCCCATGAAAAATATGGCCTCTAGAGAGGTCACAAGGTTTTTCTATTATTTGACCTACTGACATAGTTTTTAAGGGCACGTGACCCACTTTCGAACTTGACCTAGATATCATCAAGGTAAACATTCTGACCAATTTTCATGAAGATCTCATGAAATATATGGCCTCTAGAGAGGTCACAAGGTTTTTCTATTTTTAGACCTACTGACCTAGTTTTTGACTGCACGTGACCCAGTTTCGAACTAGACCTAGATATCATCAAGATGAACATTGAGATCAACTTTCATACAGATCCCATACAAAATGTGGCCTTTAGAGAGGTCACAAGGTTTTTCTATTATTTGACCTACTGACCTAGTTTTTGAAGGCACGTGACCCAGTTTCGAACTTGACCTAGATATCATCAAGATGAACGTTCTGACCAATTTTCATGAAGATCTTGTGAAATATATGGCCTCTAGAGAGGTCACAAGGTTTTTCTATTTTAAGACCTACTGACCTAGTTTTTGAGGGCACGTGACCCACTTTCGAACTTGACCTAGATATCATCAAGGTGAACATTCTGACCAATTCTCATGAAGATCTTGTGAAATATATGGCCTCTAGAGAGGTCACAAGGTTTTTCTATTTTTAGACCTACTGACCTAGTTTTTGAAGGCACGTGACCCAGTTTCGAACTTGACCTAGATATCATCAAGATGAACATTCTGACCAACTTTCATAAAGATCCCATGAAAAATGTGACCTCTAGAGTGGTCACAAGCAAAAGTTTACGGACGGACGGACGGATGCACGCACGGACATTCCTACAGATGGACCTTTACTGGGTATTTCTTTTGTTAAAAAGTACCCAATATGCTACAAAAAGTACCCAATAAACACTACGGAATGAATAGAATTTATCGTTACCTATTGTTCTCTATACCCAACAACTGTTCATTCGTGGGCTCGGACGCACGGACGACGGACACCGCGCGATCACAAAAGCTCACCTTGTCACTTTGTGACAGGTGAGCTAAAAATAGCAAGAGATACTGAACCTATATCATTCAGTTGGTATTATCATGCAAAGAAGTGTGTGAGCCACTGACATTTCATTCAGTTGTGATGTGTAGATACTGAGTTATTAACTTGTTGGCAGATTAGTACATTGTTAAAAAACATATAATTATGGCTGGCAATGCCTGGCGTAACTTCCCAGTTGTTTTTTTTGTCAGGGCCAATCTGGTGCCAGAGTTCACTCCAACTCACAATTGCAAATAATGTTTCTTACCCAAATTTCAAAACTAAAATTCTCATAAATATTTTTTTTGCTATATTTTTCAGCCAAGACTGTCCCTATGAAACTTAATGCATTACTTAAATCTTAAATGTAAAATTTCAATGAACAAGCCTGTTGCCAAGCAATAAAAGTCCCCTGTTGGAAGGGACAAAATAAAATGATTCTGGTACTCTACATACTGTTTTCTATTTATGTCCAAGGTTTCATGATAAAAATCTCTTATAGTTTTTATAGAATCCATCAATTGAGACTAACTGAAGGACAGACAGATTGACAGACATAGAAAATGAAATAATATGTATGTTCTCCACACTCTCTTCTACCTATTTACCATTTCATGAAAGAATCTCTTGTACTATTTAAGTTATATTTCTTGGACTACCTGTTGCCATAGCAATCACATTTGTCCCCATAGCAACAAAATAAAAGGTGGTGCACATTTTCCATATTGCAGTCTATCTATGTTATTAAGTTTAAAAAAAAAAGCCTCATTTACTTTTAAAGTTATCACAGAACTTTTTCTTTCATAGCAATGAATGAAAAGATGTGCATATTCTCCATTTTGTCTTGTATCAATGTACCAAGCTTCATAAAATAAATGTTTTTTACTTTTAAAGTTATCGCAGGATCCCACTTTGCGTAACTGACTGACTTCTGTCAAGGCAAGCTAAAATGGGGCATAATTTCACTCAAACGAAAGCAAAAGTTATAAAACCTATAATTGAGCTGCACCATGAGAAAATCAACATAGTGCATTTGCAGCCAGCACGGATCCAGACCAGCCTGCGCGGATGTCAAGATCCGTGCTGTTCGCTTTCAAAACCTATTGCAATAAGAGAAACATTAGCGAACAGTATGGATCCTGACCAGACAGCACCGATGTGCAGGCTGGTCTGGATCCATGCTGGTCGCAAATGCACTATGTTGATTTTCTCATGGTGTGGCTCGTATCATTCAGCTGGTATTATCATGGGGAAGGTTTATATCAAGAAGTTTCATTCAGTTGAGATGAGATTATGAGCAAGGTGTTTACATGCAATACTGATGCCTGGGCTATGAAAGTGAGCTCAAAAATATATATATAACTTACGAGTCATGATCATAAGATTTGAACCACCCTTTATGTGACCATGGATAATGTGGTGGATGAAGGACGAGATCTGCTGCCTGTACTGAAGAGTTCAAGGCCACCAAGAAGCCCACTCCACCTGCCGTTACAGCTCCAGCTGCAGCCAATGCCTACACAATACATAGTACAGTATCTATCATTACATAACTTAACTATTTTTACATTTGGATTAAAGGTACATGTATACTAGACCCAAATTTCATATAAAATTTTAAATCATGGACAAATACTACATAATTATAGTTTATGTTAACATAAATTAACAAGTTTATGTGTATTAACTAGTATTAAGTATAGGTTAGTGTTTATTAAATAATGTGTATTTACGAAGTTTAATCAGCTACGAGCGGCACGCTGATTAAGTTTTGTAAATGCACATTAATAAACACTAACCTATTTAGTGTTTGAAATTATTTTTTGTTTTCAGATGACGTCAGAGCAAATAAAATCAATAACACACCTCTTGTCCCTTCCATACACACGACTAACCTGTCTAATAAACGACTGCAAGTTAATGCTGATTTACTAAAATAAATTTCCTGAAAATTTAAAAAGTACTGTAATGCCATTGGACAAAAAATAATTTCAAACACTCACAGTACTATGCACTAGGTTAAAACAGTACACACTGTATACATGTACAGATAAACAAAGTATAAATGTGTACTACCACTAAATAACTGGCTGTTCTTTTAACAATCAACTGTTACTGCATGACATTTATGAATGTAGCTCTATTATATATATGCAAACATAACTGACATATTCAGTAAAGTTAAATTGTATACAACTGATGAGGTTTACATACATTTTTGAAGTCAATATCTAAAGATATAATATTTTAGTCAAAGATGATCATTGGATATATCTAAGAGAAAGACATGAAGTTGCACATCTGATCTATAGTCTTTGACCTAAAGGGTTTTTTTTCTATTTTAAACTCTAGTGACCCCTAATGGCAGTGATGCATTATGCTTTCATTAACCTAAATAAGATTTATCTAAGACATTGTTTATTTAAAGGTCCATTACTAAGGGGAAGTGAGTTGGCAATTTTTTTCATAGCCAGTGCATAGACTTTTGCAAGACACTAAATAATGAAGATTGGCAGGTCAAAATTTACAGAAGGTCTTTGGAACTCAAAGAAATGTATGTGTATTATGTTGAAATTTCAATGAATCGACAGAATGACCCCCCAGGTCTTTTTAACTTTCTTCATACTTCATAGAAAAATAATTGTACATATACTTCGATTTATTTCGAATTTCTACATACCAACTTTCATTTTCCAATAAAATGAAATAGTTTCTGTGCTTTTTAAAAGAAATTAAAATGTTCACTTTCCTTAGTATTGGACCTTTAAGTAAAAATGTTGATGCTGGATGCATAGAAGAGCTAAAAACATAATGTCCTATTGGTCTTTTAAAATTTTCTGATGTGAAACGCCAAGGTCAAAATTCTTGAAGCTCAGCAGTTTATAAGGGCAATTAGTACTAATTTCATTTTAAAAATATTAGTATTAGTAGCAATAAACAATAAATTCATTTCTTAACTATTTTGTGGTTTCAACAATTTTCTGTCATTCTCCAAACATTGCTACATGTATTGTAACTGTTCCAAAATGTAGAGCATTTAATTTCTTTTTGTTGGCTTTAACGTCACACTGACAAACTTGTAGGTCATATCCTTAGGAAGGCCAGCACATAATTATGCAATCTCGCCAGGCATATGTATGTTTTTGACAACACAGAAAATGACGTCACTCGACCTTCAGCTATTGAAAGTAGAAATGCTAAACTTGAAAACTAAAGCCGCATTTTGATTCGTAGATAGTCAGGGGTCATGCGCAGGGGTCACCACGTCTAAATGTATGCGCGTGGACTTCTTTTTTTTTTTTGCTATTGGGGAGCCAATTTTCAGCACTTTATTACAAATTGAAATTACCTGGGCTTTAGTACAGCATGTCAGCTTTTAATCTATGAAAAAATATTTGAGCTCTGGATAAACAGAAATCCCACAGGTGTCCGTAACGGACCAAGGGTACATTGATAATTTTGGAACTTCATCAAATCACTCAAAATGTCATTTTTGATGTTGTCTGAGAGTGTCAGTATATGCCTCAGATGTAAGATATAACTGTATTTGAGAGCTGCAGACCTAGACATTTCAGAAATATTTTCAAAATAAATTTCGTGTAATAAATGTTGTTTCTACGGAAGCGTGAAAAGGCCATCAGACGCCAATACGTTTTAGTACATTAAGGCTGCGGAAAGGATATACAGATTTCCTAAAATGCATTTTAGTTTAGCCATTTTTGTCTCAAACGTCAGTTTTTGTACAGACGTGTTAAAAAAATGTCGAAAAAGCACTGATTTTTAGATAAAAAATGATTTCTCTAATAACCTTAGGATGGCCAGCACATATTTATGCAATCTCGCCAGGCATATGTATGTTTTTGACAACACAGAAAATGATGTCACTCGACCTTCAGCTACTTCCAGAAGTAAATAAAATGAAAGTAGAAATGCTAAACTTGAAAACGAAAGCCGCATTTTGATTCGTAGATAGTCAGGGGTCACGCGCAGGGGTCACCCCATCTAAATGTATGCGCGTAGACTTCTTTTTTTTTTGCTATTGGGGAGCCAATTTTCAGCACTTTATTACGAATTAAAATTACCTGGGCTTTAGTACAGCATGTCAGCTTTTAATCTATGAAAAAATATTTGAGCTCTGGATAAACAGAAATCCCACAGGGGTCCGTAACGGACCAAGGGTACATTGATAATTTTGGAACTTCATCAAATCGCCCAAAATGTCATTTTTAATGTTGTCTGAGAGTGTCAGTATATGCCTCAGATGTAAGATATAACCGTATTTGAGAGCTGCAGACCTAGACATTTCAGAAATATTTTCAAAATAAATTTCGTGTAATAAATGTTGTTTCTACGGAAGCGTGAAAAGGCCATCAGACGCCAATACGTTTTAGTACATTAAGGCTGCGGAAAGGATATACAGATTTCCTAAAATGCATTTTAGTTTAGCCATTTTTGTCTCAAACGTCAGTTTTTGTACAGACGTGTTAAAAAAATGTCGAAAAAGCACTGATTTTTAGATAAAAAATGATTTCTCTAATAACCTTAGGATGGCCAGCACATATTTATGCAATCTCGCCAGACATATGTATGTTTTTGACAACACAGAAAATGATGTCACTCGACCTTCAGCTACTTCCAGAAGTAAATAAAATGAAAGTAGAAATGCTAAACTTGAAAACGAAAGCCGCATTTTGATTCGTAGATAGTCAGGGGTCACGCGCAGGGGTCACCCCATCTAAATGTATGCGCGTAGACTTCTTTTTTTTTTGCTATTGGGGAGCCAATTTTCAGCACTTTATTACGAATTAAAATTACCTGGGCTTTAGTACAGCATGTCAGCTTTTAATCTATGAAAAAATATTTGAGCTCTGGATAAACAGAAATCCCACAGGGGTCCGTAACGGACCAAGGGTACATTGATAATTTTGGAACTTCATCAAATCGCCCAAAATGTCATTTTTAATGTTGTCTGAGAGTGTCAGTATATGCCTCAGATGTAAGATATAACCGTATTTGAGAGCTGCAGACCTAGACATTTCAGAAATATTTTCAAAATAAGTTTCGTGTAATAAATGTTGTTTCTACGGAAGCGTTAAAGGGCCATCAGATGCTAATACGTTTAAGTATGTTAAGGCTGCGGAAAGGATATATAGCAATTTTCCAGTTCTTTATGGTAGCAGATGGCCAGCAATGTGTAGAACCGCTGACATTCCGCATGCATTACAGACTCTTCTTACCTCAAGCAAGGTTTGAACCTACAGCTGTGAAGGTCAAGTGATTCAGAGAAAGCAACCTTAACCAATTGGCTACAGAGGCCCCAGGTGTGTAGTAAGGATATTTTAGGAAATAGTTACAGCTGTAAATAATCAATGCAGGAACATATTCCCCCTGTTCAATTTCACCAAAGCCAACAAAAATTCCTTATTAATTTTGTTAAATAAAACAATTCATACAAAATGTACATTTCTATCAAAATATTAATACATGTATAAATTATAATTAATTTCTGCTTGATATACCGGACCAGTAAGGCAGTAACAGATGTAGCTTTTTTGCAAGATTCATACAATGTACATACACCTTACATCAGTCTTAAGATCTTTAAAGGTGGTGATAGAATCTTATATAATTCTAGAAGTATTTTTAATAATGTAAAATGTTTTGGCTAAAATATATTTACTAGTACCCCTGTGCAAAAATCAGGCAAATCCTAATATCGCAAAAAAAAAATTTCTGCAATTTTTGAAAAGTAAAAACTATCAGATTTTCAACACGGAAATCATCCTAGCGGACGGAATTAACATTCAAACACTGTTGCCTTTCCCTTTAACCCTAACTTAAGTTATTTGGAAGTGGTATTTTTTCCATTTTTGCCAATGTGAAAAGAGGAGGACTTTGTCTTTTATAATGTAGAACTGTAATGGATTTAATCATTTTCTTGTAGAAGCACTAGCACTTAATTTCATATAACATGCATTACATATTTTACTTACAACTTTCTTCCCAGCCGACATGCTTTTATATGACAGAAGTCTGACCTGAAACACATGAAAAAAACTTGTTAAGTGTGGGGACATGACCTATTACCAAGTAATAAGAATAAATCTGTATCTACCAGAAAATTCTTTTCCTCAAAATAATACCCACTTACTTTCAAGGAAGTTAAATTTTATAGGTGTCTGGTAATCAGACCAAAAACATTTAAATTAATAATTCATACATGTAAGCAAGCTAATTACTGGAAGCCTAGAAAATCTCTTGAGGACTGACTAGACCCTTAGATTTTCTTCGCGCAATGAACATTTCCCACTCCGGCAGCTACATGTAGTCTAGAAAATACTTTTTATTAGCGCAAACTAGAATTCATGAGCGGACGTTATGACTGGAAACAATCTGGATTAAAGGCTGCTATTGACAGTGTTAGGGATTGAACCAGTACATACACTGTTTTTGACAAGCAATGGAAACCTGTGAATTGTCATTTTTGTTCCAAATCTAACATTATTGTTTTCAATACATATAATTTATCATAAACTTACTGAAAATCCATTGAATGTGTTTGTGTGGTATAAACAATATTTCATTGTACGGCTTTGATTTGCGTTTAATATAATTACATGTAATTGTTCCCTTGTATCTCTTTATTGTCCAAACAAACAATGCATTGTTGCAAAAATTAATGGGCTCGCATTATGTGTGAAAAACACATTATTTGGTAACTATGATCGAATCACTGTTATCAAGTGTGTTGGTATTTAAACATACATGTATTTTACTTGTCGAACAGAACAGGACATATCATACAAACAACATACACATACATAAAACAAGCTTTTCATATTGACAAATTGAATTAAAATGTTTCATGTTTGAGAAATTTGGGGTATAAAATTTCGCTGAACACATGAATTTGTGGGCGTCCAGCCTGTGCAAATGCGCGGAAATTA
The DNA here is from genome assembly GCF_021730395.1 of Mercenaria mercenaria. Classification (NCBI taxonomy): domain Eukaryota; kingdom Metazoa; phylum Mollusca; class Bivalvia; order Venerida; family Veneridae; genus Mercenaria; species Mercenaria mercenaria. Next base: position 22,498,761 of record NC_069366.1, on the reverse strand, counting down.
GGATATCGCGAATAAATTTACACATACAGTAATAGAACACATGGAACATATGTTAGACAGGGCTAGATGCCTTGAGTTACCAGACGACTTGAACACTGACTATGACTAACAATTCTTATGGATGACTCCAATAACTATTCTTTGAATACCGAGCTAAAAAGTATGTATTTCCAAGTTCTAAACTTGAAATTCTCAAGTGATTTTAACTAACATGATTTTTACTGTTTTACAACAATTTTGTTACTTTGCATGACAACTTTCAAATTGATTAATTAAGTTTATAATTTACAGTTGAACAATAAATAAAATGTCTTTCAATATTTGTAAATATTACACCTAAGAAATATACCGATACTTTTATAAATAATAATCATGCAAGTGTACTCATATTCAATAAGCCATTTAGTTCTGAACTTAAATTTGGGTGTTTCAGCATCACTAACATTATCATTCTTAGAATGTTTGGTCGGTGTACCACACACGCTGTCATTAGAACGTTTCTGACCACCTAAAAATCCTAAATCAAATCTTTGAGCCATAGTGTCACTAAATACTCAAGAAAAGTTCATAAAAGCACAAAATTAGAACTTTTTCAAAACATAACTCAAGTCTGAATGTTTTCGAGAACTAAACAGAAATGAACCTAATTTTTGTGTCTGGATAATAACGGTACGAAAATGTGCTTAAAATAACAATCGAATATGAGTAAATGTATTGAATTCAGAAAAAATGCAAAGATCAGAATTGTTGTCCAGATGTTTTCTCCAAATTATCGAACCAACAAACCTTTCATTACTGTCACCTATCTTTCATTGTACCCCCTCATTAACAAGTGGTACAAACACAATAACAGGCTGCTCTTTTACACATTGTTTATTAATTAGCTTTTACACATTGATCAAGAAACACCTTTAATAATGGGGACATTATTTTCAGGGTTCTGCCTAGGTTCAGAATTTAGGGAGAAGTGACTTTTCCCTCCAAGCAATTTTGGGAGAAATTTGGGGAAGAGAGGGAGAAGTGACAAACATGGATGAAACGACAGTCACACTGGTACCGTTTTCGCCAAACTTCTAACAAATTTTTTTCCAGATATCTGGGATGGTACCAGTTCCGGTAAAATGGGCACAAATGCATCGTATATTAAAGATTTGAGGAAAAAAGAACTGATGTATTGTTACTAATAGCAGTGGTTGGGGCAGCAGTGTGATACTCAACAACAAAGGTTTGGGGATGACATTTTGTACATCTGGTGCTGAAAGATAAAATATTTGATGTTAGCCCTACTCGTTCAAGTTATCATGCTGTCCCGAAACGTCCTATTATTTGAAATAATTTGGTGTGTAAGAATAGAAATAAAAATCTCAACATGAAGAATGACCAAAAGAAGAATACAAAAAACCTGCATTCACTTCATGCTTATCCTAATATTTTTAGTTGCGAAACTATCGTCTAGTAGTTTACTGAATGTCTACTACTTGTATTGAACGTAAACAACTAAATTTTATCATCTGTGTTGCCACGAGGTATACTAGTATAGTATTTATAGTTTAGACTGCTTGAAAATGACAGGACTGATGGGAATGCATATTATTTAATAACTTCCCCATAATTACTCAAAGCTTTTGCTGATAATCAAAGCAACTCGTAAATTTTTTCTTGCTTCTGATGAAAAAAACAAAGTGGTGCTACGTCCTTTGATCATCGCTACAAACAAATTTAAACCGGAAAATAAATAAACCTTAGATCTACTTGTCTAATTGAATGCTGCTAGTGGCTATCCACATAAACCTGTCCTTAATTTGTTTAATTATAATCCACTATCAAAACAAGATCAACATAACGGCATAACTTTAGCACCTTCAGTACATAATTATGTTTTCACAGCAGCGAAATTACAAGGGCATGAACAATGCAACCGTGGAGCTATGGCTAATCAGTATTGAATTCCAAAGGTCTCGGCTGGTGAACTTGGGGTTAAAAGTTATTTGTCATCCGACAGAGCGTGAACATGAGAGAATCGCCAATCTCACTGGATGATTGGCTATATCGCTTCGGGTCACGAGAGTCGTTATGGGTGAAAATTTATGATACTGGTTTTTCAAAAATGGTGGCAAATTCGAAATCACTTTGACGTGCAAATAAGGCGGGCCCAATAAGGCAAAGTTTTAGCGGACAAAGCGAAGAAGTCACCCAAATTGCCCTCTTAGGCTGATCTCTAATTGTAATAAATAAAAACTTCAGATGACCATGTCAGTCGGCACGTGGTGTGATTGACATTTGTCAGTGGCTAATTAATATACGACGCTCCGCCTTATGCCATACTGGTGGAGAACAATAATTAAATTCACCACAAATTTGATTGACAAGGGGCAGAACTTTTGAACAAGAGACGCATCAAAGAAAATTTCCCGGGTCATATACTAGTTTTCTTGATTTTTGCAGGTCAAAACATGTAACCTCAGGTCTACTGTACACTCTGCAAGCAGCCAACTTTTCCAGTGTCCATTATAACAGATTCTAAAATCTCATCCGTATTGAGGCATCCAGTAACCAGGTAACAGGACCACTATACCTTTTTTGCCCCTAAGCAGATTGTCATCCTTTAGAACAAGCGTTATCAAATGCAAGATCTCTGTTTACTATATTAATATGTTTCCAATACCACAGCACTTACTAGTTATCTATTTAGTGCTGTGGTATTGGAAACATTGTAAAAAATATGGTAAAAAGATAAATTAGTTACCTATTTTATCTTTCTACCATATTTTTTACATCCAAAAGAAAAAAATTCACGGGGAATATCCAACAACAGTTCAAAAGGTAAACTTACATTCATAGTTCTTAGTATGTCTCTGCTGATTCAATATGCCACACAATTTACGTAAGCGTTACCTACCACGGAGTAAACACTATTTACATAACTATCTTCTACAGGAGAAAACTGGGCCGGGGAAAACTCTTTCAAGGGCAAATGTTTGGAGCACTAAAATTTCGAAAGTAACAAATTACTGATAAATCCATGTGAGGGAATATATTTTCTCAGTTATTTTTAAAAGATCTGTCTTAAATCTGAACTTACATTATGACTCTGTGCAGTGCCAGACACTTTTAAAAGTGCTTCTTTGGTTGCACGTCCGACCAGAGCGGCCATTTTCGTAGTTTACTGTACGGATCCAACCGATATGCGCAACAACAATGGTAGGTATAACACCTCTAAATTTAACGTGTATGGATCTGTCATGTGTTGCATTTATAATCATAGTATGTTCCACTGATCTGTCTAGCAATACAGTTAATATGTAGTATAAACAGGTTGAAGAGTCCAGCATGATAATTTTTCTTGTATTTGAATATCTAAAAAAAAAGTGTACAGTAAGTAATATGAGTATTACTTACTTAGACATACTTAGACGAATTCTGGAATAAGGTCCCCAGTCTCTGACTCCAACTCTTCAGTGTCTTTCTTGTATCCGGTTGTGATTTCTGCTTCATAGTTATAAACAATTTCCTGGTTTTGCCAAAATTTGTCCAATCTTGCCTCGAAAGTTACCAAAGTCTTTGCATTTATTACACTGTCTGGTAATGAGTTCCAGATGTTGACGACTCGTCTGCTAAATGAATATTTCTTGATGTCTAACCTGGGTATGAATTTTTTCATTTTTTTTGCAGTTTCCCCTAGTATTGATGTTTTCACTTAGCGTAAGTATTTCTTTGTCATTGAAATAGTATCTCTGGTTAAGCAGTTTATATACCTCTATCATATCTCCTCTCACACGTCTGTAGCTTAAACTTAGTATTTTCAATTCACGTAGTCTTTCTTCGTAAGATAGATGGCTTAATCCAGGAATCATTTTGGTGGATATGTTTTGCATGTTCTCAATTAATACTTCATCTTTTTTCTTATATGGGCACCAGACTGGATGTTATAAGTGCCGTGTACAATTTCCTGAATGTTGGTATGTCCAGGTATTCAAAGGATCGTCTCATGGCACCAAGTACATTGTTTGCTTTGTTTACTTTTTCAGATAGATGTTGACTAAATGATAATTTTTCATCTATAATCACTCCAACGTCTTTTTCTGTCTTGCCTTTTTCCATATCATTTAGTTCTGGTCTGAGTTTATAAGTTCTATCATGAAGTTCTGGTTTACTTGCTATAGTCATTGTTTTGCACTTGTCAGGATGGAATCGAAGTAACCATGCACTTGTCTGACCATTCGCACATGCTGTATATATCTTGTTGTAATAAGTCTTTGTCTAAATCTGAGGCAATTTCTCTGAATATATTTGTATCATCTGCATATAGGTATAATTGAATGTTATTTTGTATGTTTGCAGTGATGTCATTTATAAATATCACGAAAAGCATCAGCCCGAGAACTGAGCCCTGAGGTATTCCACTAATAACTGGTTGCCATTCTGATTCTACACCATTTACTATGACTTTCTGTAGTCTATTTGATAGGAAATTTTCAATCCAGTTGATGTATTTGTCACCAAATTGGTAAATCTTGAGTTTATATTGAGACGACGATGTGAAACCTTGTCGAAAGCTTTCATGTAGTCGCAGTATGCGACATCGATGGAGCCTACTCTATCTAATATTTCAGTCCATTTTCAAGCACAGCTAGAAGTTGTAGCACGGTTGATCTTCCTGAGATGAAACCAGATTGTTTTTCATTAAATAACTCATATTTTTTCAAATCACATTATTTAACTATATGTACAATAATGGATTTAAGTCACAAAATTGAAAAAAAAGAGTTAATAAATACATCTCCGTACATCATTTCTTTGGATAAAAATGTCGATAATATCTTTATATTTCAAAGAAATGTCAATATGGTATTGACAACACATTTTTATGCATTTCAAATCTAGGCTGAATAAACACTGGTCAGGCCAGTCAAAATTCATAGCAAGGTGCTATAGCCCCTACCAGTAAGTTACAGTATATATCGCATTAAGGGCGAGAAGACTGTGCTAGGGAACAATGTTCCTTTTTATAATTTTATAATTTGTATTTTTAAATGTCAGGCCAGTCAAAACCCAAGTATAGGTGCTATGGTCCCTACTAGCAACATTACAGTATATATACAATTATAGAGTGTGATGACTGTGAAAGTGAATTATGTTCCTTTTTAACATTTGGTTTTTATAAATGTCATGCCAGTCAAACTCATGCAAAGGTGCTATTGCCCCTACTAGCAAATAATAGTATATATGCAATTATAGAGTGTGTAGACTTTGCTAACAAAGAATGTTGTTGTTTTTTTTTTTAAACATGATATCTTTAAACGTAAATATTGATAATATAAATATATGTGTCAGAATGTACAGACCAATATTATAACAAAATGGAATAGAATTAATGTAAGAGTATTAATAATAATAATAATAATAATTATAATAATAATAACTGATTATACCAAATTGGGAAAACAAATTCAAATGGGCCTAAGAAGCGACAACGCTTAACATCTAAGGATGTTCTGGCTTCTATTCTACATGAACTACATGAAAAATGTATGAAATATTCATGAATGTACTTAGTGTTATATAAAATTAATTGTCAAAAAGGAGGGAAGGGGAATAAGGAGTTTCGTTAGGAGTATTCTAAATTGTACAATCGGTTATAAAGCTAACATGAGCTGATATTATATTTATATACTATCTTTCCTACTTAAAATAAATATTAACATTATCTGTATCTTTTTAAATAATAAATAAGGTCTACAAATTCGTGTTAACGACAATGCAGCTTAATTTAAACATGTAAATTATACATTTAGTCTGATATCCTTATTTTCCAATAAAAACGTGCATGTTTGAGAAAACTAGGCGAATGTCAACGACTTTTTATTCATAATCCTTATTTTCTTTTTGTAAAAAGTTGCGAGTGACTAGTGCTATGTCGATGGCGGAGAAGCATTTGTTCGATAAGTGTGCCATGATCTGATCTGGACTTTTTACTTCGAATTCTGTTGTTACGAGCCAGACAAAACTGAAAAGTAAAACCAGCAAAACAATTAAATAAAGAATGAAATTTATTCAGAGAAATTCATAAATGCAGTATTTAAGTAGAATACATGAAGCAAAGTTCTAAAAATTTTGATATTCAATCACTGAATAAAGAATTCACTTATCTTGTTTTGTAACTGTCATTTTAAGTCCAAAGAATGACCTTTGCATATATTGATACAGTTGGTTTATACTGATTTTTGTAAAAGAACGAAACTCTAATACCCAATGCAGAAATATATATAAGGTGTGAACTTTATATTCCATAACACTATCGAAATAATATCCTCCTTAAGAAAATCTTAATCAAATTCAGTATTATTATAATGATAACCCTGTAAAACTTGGAACAAACTTTACGGTACCATTAACATGTACTAAAGACTGTTAGCTATGCCAAAGATAATCAGATTAGAAAAGCGTTTCCTTATATAAATGAAAATAAACTTTTTAGCACATTATTTAAACGTGTAAAAATACAGCTTCAAGACTTACTACATGATGTTTTATACTTGGATATTATGCCTGCTGTTGGCAGTTTCTGTGATATGCAGGCTCCAGAACTTCAGATCCCCTACCTAAATTCCAGTTTGTTTAGTTCTGCCCATTGTTTTCTAATTTAGGGCTGCACCATTATTTTAACTTTGGACAAAACGCCGCTTTTCATGGAATTGCACCCTGTGTATCATCGAAGGCTCCATGTGCAACGTCATATGAATACATCTGCGTGTGTCTCTAATTTATATTCTGGTATTCATAACCGAGTATCTTACAACATAATTCTTACATCGAAAAGACCGGGGACTGACGCCCTTTCAGCTCTTACTCCCTCCTATTCTCCCGTTGTTTTACGCATAAAGATAAAAGTTAGTATTTTTTCAAATTCCAACACTTACAAAATTATATATTACACTTCTTTTTAATGACATAAAACGACATTTTTCAGTTGGTAACTTGCGGCTCATTCAACTGTATTTACATCCTTGTAAAACTGATCATTCAGTCTTGCTTTAACAATTGATTTGAAACTGTTGGTGTACCCAACAGACTGACACCAGAACTAGAAACTAGAAAAAAAGTCAGAAACATTGTTATGTAAATTATATTACCCAAACACTTTTTAAAGAAATACAGTGATTTTTTCGGCATTGATGTTTCAGTAAAGCCAACAGAAATACCTAAACTCACAAATTACTTTCTACAGACTGTAAGAAAACCTGCAATTTTGGGAAACCTTACTTTTAGCAGTATTCATACACTCACTTTGTTTATTTGTTGATTGAACAATATGTAATTGTACAGAATGTTTGTAAATTCACAGACTATCTGTAAATATACCACTGTCTTAGACCTGAAAATGGCAGACAGAAATTATTTATATGGAGTCTCCTGTGATATTATGTAATTAATAAAAGTAAATGTATAGATAATGTTTAAAATGCCCCCATTTGGATGGAAATTGATTCATCGTATGTGTCAAAAGCTGGAAAATGCCCATGACCTAAATTACGTAAGTGTTGCTTAAAATCCTCCATAATGAAGAAAAAATGTTAGGCGATTCTACGGAAACTGCATGTGCCTTTGCAGCATTTAAAAATGTAGCAGGTCCGTTTAATTGAGTTATTATCAATATTTCTCTTCAGATGTAGTGAAACCATGTGGAGAGTATGGGGAAAGTAAACAAGAGGACCATAATGGTCCTGAATCGCTCACCTGTTCCCACATGACTCAGTTTCGAGTATGACGTCGTTTTTTCTATTATTTGACATAGTGACCTAGTTTTTGAGCTCATGTGACCCAGTTTTGAACTTGACCTAAATATCATCAAGATAAAAATTCTGACCAATTTTCATGAAGATCCATTGAAAAATATGGCCTCTAGTGAGGTCAAAATATTTTTCTAATTTTAGACCTACTGACCTAGTTTTTGACCGCAGTTGACCCAGTTTCAAACTCGATCAAGATATCATCAAGATGAACATTCAGACCAACTTTCATACAGATCCCATGAAAAGTATGGCCTCTAGAGAGGTCACAAGTTTTTTATATTATTTGACCTACTGACCTAGTTTTTGATGGCACATGACCCAGTTTCAAACTTGACCTAGATATCATCAAGATGAACATTCAAACCAATTTTCATGAAGTTCCATTCAAGGGTATGGCCTCTAGAGAGGCCACAAGGTTTTTCTATTTCAAGACCTACTGACTTAGTTTTTGATCACAGTTGACCCAGTTTCAAACTTGACCTTTATATCATCAAGATAAAAATTCAGACCAACTTTCATACAGATCCCATGAAGAATATGGCCTCCAGAGAGGTCACAATGTTTTTTCATTATTTGACCTACTGACCTACTTTTTGAAGACACGTGATCCACTTTCGAATTTCATCTAGATATCATCAAGATGAACATCCTGACCAAATTTTATGAAGATCCATTCACAAGTATGGCCTCTACAGAGGTCACAAGGTTTTTCTATTTTTAGACCTACTGACCTAGTTTTTGACCGCACAGGACCCAGTTTCGAACTTGACCTAGATATCATCAAGATGAACATTCAGACCAACTTTCATACAGATCCCATGTAAAATATGGTCTTTAGAGAGGTCACAAGGTTTTTCTATTATTTGACCTACTGACCTAGTTTTTGATGGCATTTGACCCAGTTTCGAACTTGACCTAGATATCATCAAGATGAACATTCTGACCAATTTTCATGAATATCTTATGAAATATATGGCCTCTAGAGAGGTCACAAGGTTTTTCTATTTTTAGACCTACTGACCTAGTTTTTGACCGCACGTAACCCAGTGTCTAACTTGACCAAGGTGAACATTCTGATCAATTTTCATGCAGATCCAATGAAAAATACGGCCTCTACAGAGGTCACAAGGTTTTTCTATTATTTGACCTACTGACCTAGTTTTGGATCGGACATGACCCAGTTTCGAACTTGACCTAGATATCATCAAGATAAACATTCTGACCAATTTTCATGCAGATCCCATGAAAAATATGACCTCCAGAGAGGTCACAAGGATTTTCTATTATTTAACCTACTGACCTAGTTTTTGATGGCACGTGACCCAGTTTCGAATCTGACCTAGATATCATCAAAGTGAACATTCAGACCAACTTTCATGAAGATCTTTTGAAAAATATGGCCTCTAGAGAGGCCACAAAGCTTTTCTATTTTTAGACCTACTGACCTAGTTTTTGACGGCACGTGATCCAGTTTCAAACTTGGCCTAGATATCATCAAGGTGAACATTCTGACCAACTTTCATAAAGATCCTCTCTATTGTTCTATCAGTCGCATAAAAAGAAAAAGGTCACATAAACAGAACGGAATGAATGACATCAAAGAGAAAGTACCGTTATGAAGTCACTTAACCATCATTTCGCGGGCACGGACGCACGCAGGCACGGACGACGGGCGACGGAAGCAGCGCGATCACAAAGGCTCACCTTGTCACTTTGTGACAGGTGAGCTAAAAAGGCACCTATAGTAACAAATCCAACGTTAGTAATTCGAAGGCAAAGAATAATTCCAGATAATGATTACATCATTACTGATTCAAACAACTTAGCAAGGATACCACCACAGAGTCTGGTGACCAAGCTGAGTGCAGAATTACTGCCCATGAAAAATTATGTATTGGTATGGGGTGGCTACGACATTTTCAATTGGAATGCGTTAAGTTCACTCAACAGTTTGTACGAAGAGCAAAATATATAGCGGCTAAGGAGGTGGAAAAAGAGTTTTTCTGGATAAGGAACCACAGTGTGAAGACAACAGCAATAAAACAGTTTATGTTCAAGGTGTGGCATGATACAGTCTCCAACAAAGACAGAGTCGATTCTGTGTAACAGATTACTGACAGATAGACTAATTCAAGAAGTACTGGATATTTGTAATGAGAAAACCAAAGCAGGTTATAGAAACCAGTTTATTATTCTTTGGAACACAGTACTGTGAAACGAAGGACAGAGTAATAATCGTCACAGGCAACGACTCAAATGTATATGTAACTCCTTTGACGGAAAAGTGTAGTCATTGGATTTACCTTTTTATAAACTGTGAAACAAATACCAAAAAAAAGTACAGCCATTTATCTTGGATGGGATATCCCAGCAGAGGAATATCAGTTCAGGCGTTGCATAAACCAGGTCAGTAATTATTGAAACATCAGTGTCCTGCAAACTGTAGCAACTATGCACCATTTCAGACCTGTGGACTTGTCTGCGGTTTTTCTGTACTCAGTCTGTGTATACTTAGTTTTAATCAAGTCTTGTGGGAGAAAACCAGTAAAAAATGAAAACTGTGAAATGTCTGACAAAAGCGTATTTTGTTTGATAAGTAATCCAGCAAGATTTTCCGATGAGCTCCGGATGACTATAATGTATTATCTTGAGCGAAAGGATATAGCTTTGGATGTTTTAACAGAATTTGCCGAAAATACGTCAACAAACTCCAGAAAACAAGTTCTGAGAAACCCTAGTTAACTATTATCCGAAACAATGTAAAAGAAGACTCAGGAAAGGAAGCATTAAAATTGATATGAAAGACCTAATACAGAGTGCATTAAAGCGTAAGTATGCTAAAGACAGTCATGAAAAGGAAAAGAAAGCAAAAATACGCCGAAGAAACAAAAAGTTACAAAAACTTTGCATGAAATTCCGAAAATGATGAAAACATCATAACACTTTCAAGAAATGAATACAGAATGCACTGACAGAAGAGTGAATTCAAAAGGAAACAATACAGACTCAGCTGAAGATAAATTAGAATATCCTGAAAAGTGTATTCATGAGACGTTCAAAGTAAATATATATGGAAAGGGCCAGCATGGAATTGTAAACTTACAAAAACTGAAAAGCAACAGAACTGAAAATAACAACCACACTATTGAAAAAGCAAACTGCATTAAATTAGTTTGAATAAAAGCTGTTAAAAGTTTTAAAGAGAAAGAAGGACAAGAAATGGCGACAAACTCCAAAAAAAAGGTAGAAAATTAAATCAAACTATAATTCTCTCTTTTTGTAAAGATGAAGGATTCTAAGGTGACATCTGTATCAGGCAAGAAAGATGCTGAACCAGTTACGGGCTTTGTGTACACGTAAGGATTGACTTTCAAGGGTATCTTTAAATGTTGTACATGAATACAGGGAGAAACCAAGGTAAAAATATTAAAAGAAATACAATCTGTATAAACAATCCCATTATTGAAGATGAAGGAAAAGTTGTTGAGTTCAGAAGGGTATCTAAATATACATACACTATCAGTGTTAAGTAGAGAAACAATAAGTCAGGTGGAGGAATTTATCGATGAAAATTACCGGCTTATTAACACTCACATAAGATGTGACTTTTGTTAGTCATTAAAAGAATTCAAGGCAAGACTTATGTCAAGTGAACTGATAGAGAAGCTAGACAAATATATAAAGAACAAATATACAAATGTATATAAATGGAACTGGCTACATAACCAATAGTCAACATGAAAATCTGTTGCCTATTATGAAACAGTTAGAGGATTTAAATCCCTCTGATACACATATAATAAAAGGGTTGATGGCCGACATAACTCATTCTGATTTCATGGCAAAATTAGAAGTCAGAACTCCAGTCAGGATACGTGAAAAGTACATATATTTTGAACTTAAATGTATTAAATACAAACAAATTGAACGATCCAGTCTTGTACGTAGTGCGAAATGATATAACAAACAACAGTCAGCATATTCAAAACGCCTTGTATGAGAAAGGCAAGAAGAGTTAAAAACGGTATTCGAAGGCAGAGGACGACTTCTTAAAAGTTAACAGTTCCCTGATCTGGCCGCGGACCTTGAATACTGCTTTAGTGAAATGAACATTAGAAATGCAGGCGGACTAGAATGCCATCCACGCTTTACAGATGGTGTTCTGTACAGAAGTTGTGAGAACAGTGCAACATTGAAGCAAGCAAGAAAAATTGTGATGACCGTTGCTCTAGACGACTTTAGAATTTCTCTTTCAACATGTTAAAATTACACAAAAAATTACCGTGCCAGAAGCCATCAAGCTACACAACATCATGCTGGGAAAAATGTCAATGCACAGAATTCTTTGAGTGCACCACCAACAAATGGCGTGACACAATTTGTTGTTAATTTGCACTGGTCAACAGCAAATGTAAATCTTATACTTGACGAGTCTCAAGAAAATCAGAGAACACATTTGTCGATTCCAAAGACTCAACATCAATTGTGTGTGACAATGTTGCACCAGTGCAGAAACCTGGAAAAAACTAGAAAGAGAAGGAATATCTTCATTATGACTGGGATCAAAGCAGAACGTACGCTTTCACTCCAAAGACTCATTTGATTTTAAAAATCTACAAAAAATGCTGAAGTAACATCAGGATCCACTGTTATTAGAACAAAAAGAACCGGAACTTGAATTTTTATACTCATTTTATTTTTCTTTGAGTCTGGAATTGCTTTCAAAAATCTCAGTGAAATATACCTGATGCTAATAAATCTTCTTCCGAAACTCAGTTACTGGTGAACTTAAGTAAACCTTTGTTTTTGTTGTTGACAATATTATGGGCCCTCTACTGTCCCAAACAAAAATTTAGTGAAATGTTTCTTCTATGTCTCTTCTTATTCTTGAACCTGAACAGTTTGTGCCATGAATCCTATATAGAATACCACAGTAAACGCAATCCTGTAGAGCCTGTCCATGCTGAAGAAAACAAAGCAATATCTAGGCATGGACCATTTGAAGTTGATACAAAACTTACGAAGATGGGGTCCACCGGCCATGAGACGGAAGTGGAAGATTTTTTTTATCTGGATTTAACGCCGTTATTCGACAGTATTTCAGAAAATGGAAGAGATGCTACAGGAAGTATCTAACTGTATTAGGTTTGGACAATGTAATAATCTTAATTACTTGAATCAGTCACCTCGACCAAATACCTTGGCGAGGATATGCCAAATAATCTGTCGTGGGACGCCAAAGAAAGCAAATCAAACGTTAGGGTTTGCGCAGAAACATTAAGGTAAAATCTTAACCTCTTAAGTCCATGGCTTACCAGACACGTGTTGGACCCCTGCTGGTATTTTTTAAATTTCAACACTTAACAAAATTATATACTTACAAACAACGCAAACCTCTCTAATGACATAAAACGACATTTTTCAGGTTATAACTTGCAGCTCATTCAACTGTTTTTAGATCCTTGTAAAAACTGATCTTTCAGTCTTGTTTTAACAACTGATTTGAAACTGTTGGTGCAACCAACAGACTGATTTAACCAGTTGTTAGACAAACCAATACACCTATTACTTAGATTATTGTATCACTAAGACCAGTCGTTAGACAAACCTATACACTTATTACTTAGATTATTGTATCACTAAGATTATAGGTAGTATATATTATATGATACCTTGCAACTTGCCTCCTTTTTTGCCTTCAACAATCTGTGCTTCAGTGTGAAAGAATTCTACACTTCGTTTGCATTGAAAACAGGGCAACCCCACGTTCACCGCAAACCATGCAACTTGCCGTACTTTTCTAAAGTTTACGAATAATCTTACACACATTACAGCAGGTATCACAATTTAAGAGTTGAAAGACAAATTATTTATTTCATCATAAAAGACAAATGTTGGTTATAAGAATAGAAATAATATCAATTCAACAATTAGTTAAATGAATAACAAAGAAAAGCAAGCACATGCACAGGAAATACCTGGAGTGGATAAAAGACTTAAATATAATACGTAGGAACTACCATTGCATTAAACATGTAGCAGTAGATCTAAAGGAAGCAACATTGTCCTTGCATATTTTTGATAACTGAAAATATAGCCTTCTCGGACTGTTTGTTTATTTGTTGATTGAAGAATATGTAATTGTACAGAATACATGTATTTGTAAATTCACAGACTATCTGTAAATATACCACTGTCTTAGACCTGAAAATGGCAGACAGAAATTATTTATATGGCGTCTCCTATGATATTATGCAGGGGTCTAACACGTGTCTGGTCAGCCATAGACTTAAGGGGTTCAGATTTGACCTTGATGTAAAATGTAAATGTATAGATAATGTTTTAAATGCCCCATCTGCATGGAAGTTGATTCATCCTATGTGTCAAAAGCTAGAAAATGTCCCTTAAAATCCTACATAACAAAGAAAAAAAAGTTAGACGATTCTACGGAAACTGCATGTGCCTTTGTAGCATTTACAAATATACCAGGTCCAGTTTAATTTACTTATAAAAAATATTTCTATTCAGATGTAGTGGAACCAGGTGGAGAGTATGGGAGAAGTAAAAAAAGGCACCTATAATAACAGATCCAACGTTAGTATTCCGAAAGCAAAGAATAATTCCAGATAATGATTACATCATCACTGATACAAACAACTTTGCAAGGATACCAGCACAGAATCTGGTGACAAAGCTAAGGGCATGAAAAGTCATACGTTGGTATGGGGTGGCTACTGCATTTTCGATTGGAATGCGTTAATATAAGCTCACCCAACAGTTTGTACGAAGAGCAAAATAGTGGCTAAGGAGGTGGAAAAAGAGTTTTTCAGGATAAGGAACCAAAGTATGGAGACAATAGCAATCAAACTCCAACACAGTGTTACTTCCCCTTATCGGTTCAGTAGATTGTTTGCCAATATTCCTGCGCGGAGTTTGATTGATTGTTTGATAATATTCCTGCGCGGAGGTTGAACAGCAATAAATCAGATTATGTTCAAGATGTGGCATGAAACAGTCTCCAACAAAGACAGATAGTCAATTCTGTGTAACAGACTACTGCCAGATGGACTTATTCAAGAAGTCCTGGATACTTGTAATGAGACAAGCAAAAATGCAGATGACAGAAACCAGTTTCATGTTCTGAACAATTTGAGAGATAGTATTGTGAAATGAAGGACAAAGTAATAAACATAACACGCAACGACTCAAATGTATAATACTAGTATGATACTCATGTGACGGAAAAGTGTAGTCATTGGACTAAACTTTGTATAAACTGTGAAACAAATACAGCCATTTATAATGATTCTCTTGAATGGAATTTCCCAGTGGACTTCAAAAAGAATATCAGGTATTATTAGTGGTGTCAGAGGAATGTCAATTACGGCGCTGAATGAACCAAGTCCATGTAGGTTCTGCAAACTGCAGCAAGTACGCACCATTTCAGACCTGTGGTAGGCATTTACCTACAGCATTTCATTTTCAAGGGAAATAATTGTGGTCTGACTGTATTATTTTGAAAATCACATTTGAGTTTTTTACGTGCGCTCCCGAGCAATTTTGTTAGGAAGCGAAAGTTGGTGGAAAATTGTGTCCTTCTAGAAACAAGAGCTGTCGGAGGACAGCAACGCTCGACTATTCAACAGCCTTGTCAATTGAATGAATACAAAAGTTGAAAAAGGGGCATAATTTTGTAAAATGCAAAGTAGAGGTATTGAACCTCTGTACTGCATGTCATATCATGACAGTGAACAAGTGTGTGAAGTTTCAATCCTTTCCAATTTGTGGATACTGAGATACCAGCTTACATACAAAAACTTAACAAAAAACTGCTAAGTCAAAGGGGCATAATTTTGTAAAAATGCCAAGTAGAGTTATGGGACCTTCACAGTGCATGTTAGATCATGACAGTGAACAAGTGTGTGAAGTTTCAATTCATTCTAATTAGTGGATACTGAGATATCAGATTACATACAAAAATTTAACCAAAAACTGCTAAGTCGAAAAAGGGGCATAATTTTGAAAAAAAAAGAGAGTAGAGTTATGGGACTTGCTTAGTGCATGTCAGATCATGATAGTGAACAAGTATGTGAAGTTTCAATCCATTCCCATTAGTAAGTACTGAGATACCAGCTTACATACAAAACCTTAACCAAAAATTTCTAAGTCAAAAAAGGGCATAATTTTGTAAAAAAGCAAAACAGAGTTATGGAACCTGTGCAATGTAGATCAGTTCATCACAGTGAATAAGTGTGTGAAGTTTCAATCCATTCCCACAAGTGGTTACTGAGTTACCAGCTTACATACAAAACCTTAACCAAAAATTTCTAAGTCGAAAAAGGGACATAATTTTGTAAAAAAGCAAAATAGAGTTATGGAACCTGTGCAATGTAAGTCAGTTTGTCACAGTGAATAAGTGTGTGAAGTTTCAATCCATTCCCACAAGTGGTTACTGAGATACCAGCTTACATACAAAACCTTAACCAAAATCGGGACGCGGACGCGGACGCAGACGCCGACGCCGACGCCGACGCCGACGCATGGGCGAGTGCAATAGCTCACTATTCTATGAATAGTCGAGCTAAAAAGGTAAGTTGACAGTTTTTGTTGAAATTTATATGTGATAGCTGACACAGGAAAATGTTTGGGTTTATATTTATCGTACAGATTTTGTGAAAATAAAGAGAAAGAGGGGGAATTCTGTAAATTTCTTCTTATATGCAAATGAGCTGAAAATGTCTTGAAATGACTAGGTCAGAAGTGTGTGCCTTTCCAGTAAGTTTTTCCCTACCTTTGACGATAGTTATTAAATAGTATAGGCAGCAACCTCTCTGCTGATATCAGTACCTGCAATTTTCAGTCTGTGATTAGCTGTGGAAATTTGGGACTTCCTTTTTTTAAAGATAAAAATAGATCTAAGCTATATTCAGACTAAAGTTTGTTTTAATATAACAGCAGCTAGGGAATCCTTACATACAGTCAAATATTCTTTAAATTGCAGGGAAATATAATGCATTTTCAAGTGCTTGTTGTTTCTTATGTTGTGCATACTTGATATAGGTCATTGTCAACTATCATTATACTGAGATTTGAAGGGTTTTTGTTTTGAAAAAATTACCTCCTTTTTTATATATTTTTTTCTTCATTTTTTTAATTTAATAATTACTTGCCTTTACTTTTTAGCAATAATATACCAGGTTGCATTTAATTAACTCCCTTTTTTTAACATGTAAAATTCTTTCTGTAATGATTATAAATGTTTATATATTTTACTTTCAGTTTCTGATACATGCAGTTGCAGCCTTTGGAAGCTGTTGAAATATCCACAAAGAGGCTACATTGATATAGTGGTATATTTTGTTATATTTCAAGTTCATGTTGGCATTCATGATTTCATTGAAGTGTTATAACATCTGAACAGTTACTATGTGACTATTTCATAATCAGGTTCATGATATTTTTAATGTATACAATAATTGCAGTCTTTTTAAATATTAAATGCAGTTTTCATGTTCATTAATGATTATAATATGAAACAAATTTCATTCATTTTATTATTTAAGGTTAATTAATGTAAAAATTCTATATCATATTATATAGTATATAAAATGTATGGTCCATCTTTTAGTGCAAAAATAAAGCAAGAAATGAATATTTTTAGTTTTTGTGATCGCTGGAGCCTCGTTACCGCCTAAACAGTTACCTTCCAGGCCGGAAATATCCATCTGCACCTATAACCAGTGAAAGAATCTTATAATCTTTATATCAAGAAAATAAAAGCAATTATATTTAAATGCTTTAATGTTGATTACCTAGAAAGTGTGTGAATTAATGTTTTACAATATTTCAGAACTTGTAGACAATAGTTAGTGGATTGAAGATAAAAGTAACAGATATAATAAAGGTAAGTTATAGTGTTGAAAAAACATTGCCAGTTTTGCACATCACAAAGGCAACATTTATATTTAAGTGTGCAACTTTTGTGTACTGTAAAGCTGATTTTGAAATATATAATTATGAAATGATGAGAAACAATTTTTTTTACTTTGATCATTTTTCACATAATTTCTTCAAGACTGACAATTTGTTCTTTGGTATAAAATGGTTAAAAGCGGTATTGTATTACATGAAAATATGTCTGCATAGTTGCCTAAAATTAAATGTAAAATTATGAACAAAGAAATTTAAAATAACATTGAAGTGACTTATTTTAAATTGACTATGGAGAAGTGTTTGTGTAGTTATAAGAAGCTGAATGTGTATATGATACTCTAGAATAGTGATGTTTGTTTCCTTCATAAAACAATAGTGTTTCTGTGTGAGCTTTGTCACATGCATTCTAGTTGTTTTGGTGGAGATTTACCCAGTTATTGAGAACTTATACTGTCTGTGAGTCATTTTTGTATGTTATAAATTTCATAATAATGCAAAATATATCAAGATTATGGTTAGGTGAAGTTATTTATAAAATGTAGATTAATGTTAAAGTTTTGACCACAACTTCATTGATATTTCATTCAAACAGATTTGGCACATTTGTTATCTCAAAGAACATTTACTTAATGTAGTGAAATCTAATCTAGAATGATGTTCCACAATTTTTCATTTATATTTTATATTGTTTGATGTCTCAGCATATAATAACTAACATCAACAAAACTTTAGTATTTTACAATTTGGTTGGTATAATGTTTGTTTAGTTTATATGTTTTGTTTATTTCTACCCAGAGTAATAAAGAAATTTACATTTTAAATTACCTCATTATTTAAAATAAGTACACTACATAATAAAAAAAATTAAGAAAATTCATGTTGATGGATTTTTTTGTATCAACATTTCAAAAAAACAACAAAAAAACTTGATGTATAGTCTTTGTAGTATTTACTTCTTTGGATATGTTTAAATGAGATGAGAATAACAAAATAATTTAATTTTTCTGTTTTCATAAACTGATATGGAAATCATTAACTTGAAAAAGATTTTATCTCACTGTTATGCCATCTAAGCTTTAATATTTTGAACATTGGCAACAAGGCTCAACATTATAATTGTGTATACCTTGCATTCATGTGTGATAAATGTTCTTTATGGTATTCTTAACTATAGTATATGTTTTTCATCTTACTTTGGATTAAAAGATATACATATTTATCTTTCTGAAAATAAAGGTCAACATACTGACAGATTAAAATGCAATCTGAGAAAGCTTAAGTGATAAGAAGAGAGGTAATTCCGTTATAAAATTGTGTTGACTATATATGGTACATATAATGAAGGTAGGTAATAAAATAGTGTGAAGTTCGTTGTCTTCATTTCTTTGATGAGTTAATTAATTGTTTTACTTGTTTATTTGTTACATATAATGATGACTTAAAATGTGTACCCATCTTGAAGAAACATAAAAACAGACGCTTGATATGCTTGTACTGTTAAGTACTTTCTGGATTTGTTTACATTCCATGTCTGTATGAAATAAAGAAACAGACTTTAAAGAGGGTATACCGGGAAAATACCCAAGTTTATTTTTATTTCAACAAATTTGATGAGATAGTCATTCAGGAGTTGTCTATCCTATTTCCAAAAATGTTATGGGGACCAAATTTTTCGGAGTAAATATCTCTCTTAAAAATAACACACAACATTTTTATATTGTGATTATATTATTTGATGCACTTAGCAGTATATATTTGGAGGCTAAATATTAAAAAATGCAGTTTCAATTTTTCAGTTACAGGGTCTACCTGTGGTAATGTCTGTGGTGCCTATTATGAAACAGTTAGAGGATATAACTCACAGCGAAGACACAGAAAATACAAAACTTGGAAGCATATATAGAATGCAACCAAAAAAAAAAAAAAAAGAATAATAGCAGACTCGGTTTGATTGAGCTGTTCATGAGAGGTAATAAAATGTGCAACAAGAATGGTGTTGAACCAGAAACGTTTACATTTGTTTTGGGTTTAACGCCGTTTTTCAACAGTATTTCAGTCATGTAATGGCGTGAGAAACGTTTACAGACTTTGTGTACATGAAAGGATTGACTTTCAAGGGTATCTCGAAAACGTTTTACATCATTATTGGCAGAAACATAGATAAAAGTATTAAAAGTAACACAAACCGTGTAAATAATCCCATTATTGATGGAGAAGAAGGAAAAGTTGTTGGACTGAAAAGACCGAGTTCAGAAGGGTAAATAAATATACATACACAATCAGTGTTAAGCAGAGAAACATAAAGTCAGGAATAGGAATTTATTAATGAAAATTGCCCACGTATGAAGACTCAAAGTGTATGTAACTTTTATCAGTCATTAAAAGAATCCAAGGCAAGACCTGTGTCAAATGAACTAATAGAGAAGCTTGGTAAATGCATGAATATTAAACAAATGTGTGTAAATGGAACTGGATTCATTAATAATGAATCATTATCAATGATCAACACAAAAAAACAGGATTTAACTCACAGCAAAATCAAGGATAATATGAAACATTTGATTGAAAACAAAATAAAAGACACATATGCAAATGCCCTAAGTTCTTTGAAAAATCCCTATGACATAAAAAACAAAAGAGTTGATGGCCAACATAATTAATCCTGACTTCATGGCAAAAGTAGAAGGAAAAAGACACCCAGGATACTTTGAGCTTAGACTTTAAGAAATACAAACAAATTAAACAATCCAGTATTGTAATGCCAAATGATATGATAAACTAACAGCAGTCAGGATATTCAAAACGCCTGGTATCAAGAAGAAAGGCAAAAGGGTTAAAAACAGAATTCGAAGGCAGAGGACGACTTCTCAAAAGTGAACAGTACCTTGATCTGACAGCAGTCCTTGAGTACTGCTTTAGTGAAATTATCATTAGAAATACAGACGGACTAGAATGCCACCCATGCTTTAATTGTGCCCTGTACAGAAGTTGTGAGAACAGTGCAACAATGAAGCAAGCAAGAGACATTGTGATGACCGTTGCTCCAAATGACTTTAAAATTTCTCTTTCAACATGTTATAATTACACAGAAGCCATCAAGCTATACAACATCACACTGGGAAAAATGTCAATGCACAGATTTCTTTGTACTGGCGTGACACAATTTGTTGTAGATTTGCACTGTTAAAGGCCTAGATTCACTACTATATAAATGTCCCCCCCCCCCAAATCCAATATACAACTCCCATCTTATCTGCTGCTTATCAGCGATTATGTAACCGTAACTGATTAGAGGGCAATTAGCACAGCAGGGACCCCAACTAGACCATGAAGATGTGTGCAGTGGACTTGAAAGAAATTAATTTTTCTTCAGTGAATGTGGAATGATAAAAAAAATATTAATTATTATTTTGATATTATATAGATGATAATAACTATTACTTTAATGTAATAATAATAATAATAATCATAATTATTATTATATTACATAAAGGATGATTATATAATTATACAGTAATAATATTGAAAATAATAATGGTAATAAAACACAAGTATAGTGAAAACTTCATGAGTTCTTTGTGCTGACAAACAATATTTTTCTAACTGTAAACTGGGTTCCTTGTATTCATGTAATCAACATTATTTGAACTTAAAATTATTGTGTTCCATCTATAATGAATTTTCAATTTCAGTATGTTGCCAAAAGTGACTTTTTTCATGCTTTGCTTTGTAACTTTGAGATGCACATACTGTTTTCAATTTTAGACAAATGATATTTACAGTATTCTGCTAGCTTTAGATGAGTGAAAGTCACATTTTTCTGAAATATCACAATTCTCCAGACAGACTTTGAAAAAATAAAAACTTGCATATTTCTTTAAGTAAGTTTATCATTATTTCATTATTGTGAAAATAAGTTTCTGATTATCTTATTACTGTGTTTGATCAACAAATATTTTTCTTTACTTAGAAATGCAAAAAAACAAAACAAACTAGTATAACTTTTAAAGTTATCAATTATATATCAGTTTAAAATAAATTACATTGTTTCTCCTTCTCACTAATAGATACACTTGTAAGGTAGACTGACTCTCTAATAAACATTGACCCTTGTTTATTGGAACCATACTGTGATGGTCATTAGCCCCCAACTGTGCTGGTGAAGACAGAAATCCCTTGGCCCACTGCCAAAATCTAGGCCTTTAAACAGCAACTGAAAATCTTATACTTGGCGAGTCTCATGAAAATCAAGAGAATACATTTGTCGATTCCAAAGACTCATAATCAGTTGTGTGTGGCAGTGTTGCATCAGTGCAGAAACCTAAAAAATCTGAAAACATAGGGAATGTCTTAATGAAGACTGGGATCAAAGCAGAACGTATGCAATCACTCTAATGACATTTGATTCTAAAACTGAAAAAAGTGCTGCAATAACATTAGGATCCACTATAATTAGAACAAACAAAACCAGAACTGGATTTTTTGTACTCAATTTATCTTTCTTTGAGTCTGAAATTGCTTTCAAAATTTCAGTGAAATTTACCTGATGCTAATAAATCAATAAAAACCAGAATTCTTCCGGAACCTAGTTAGTGATAAACTTAAGAAAGACTTCGTGTTTGATGTTGACAATGGGCCCTCTACTGCCCCAATCAATGATTTAGTGAGATATGCCTTCTATGTCTCTTCTTATTCTTGAACCTAAACAGTTTGTGCTATGTTTGTTTGTTTGTTTTGGGTTTAACGCCGTTGTTCAACATTATTTCAGTCATGTAACGGCGGGCAGTTAGCCTAACCAGTGTTTACAAGGGACTTGAAGACATACCTTCTGCAGGATAGCTGTAAAAGGCATACTTTACAGATCGAAGGTACAAATTAAATACTGCGTACAAGTGACTAATAGAATTATATCTAACAATGACTTTGACAAAAAAATGATATATAAAATTCAGAAGAAACATCTGGCAATAAGTACTTTTTTCATCAAGAAAGTGAGAAGCCAATACAAAGCCATATCTGTTAAGAACAACATAGTATAACTACTTGTCCCAGGCTACGAAAGTTTCAACCTTGAAAAACAAAAACAGTTTCTGCCTACAAAAAAGCAAAGGATGTCAGTTTGGTCCCAGTGTCTCATTCCTTACTCATTACATATTTAGATGAAACAGTTAACCGAGCCTCACTCGGGGCGTTGAATTCTTCATGTGAGGAAGCCATCCAGCTGGCTTACGGAAGGTCGGTGGTTCTACCCAGGTGCTCGCTCGTGATGAAATAACGCACGAAGGGGCACCTGGGGTCTTCCTCCACCATTAAAGCTGGAAAGTCGCCATATGACCTATCATGTGTTGGTGCGACGTTAAATCCAAAAAAAAAAAAAAGAAACAGTTAACGTTTTAAGCATAAAGCCGACCTCAAAGACAGTATGCAAGTACAGGTAGTATAATAGCTAAGAACAACTGAAAATAAAATCTAGAAATGTATACGGAAGAGGGTTACTTAGCAAGTATCATCAGTTCAAAGGTAGTACTTAAAAGATGGATTGTCAGTGGGTTAGGAGTATTAATTATTTTGTATATGAACACCTTGAATTCATTTTTCCTATTTTACAACTAAATTTACATGGTTCCCAGAGTGAATGAAAAGTCGGGTTTGAAGTCTGCGACCTCAACGACTCGGCCGAGGGGAATCCCAGACTGGTGTAAAATAATTAAAAGTAAAAGTATAAAAGCAGATACCAGGCAAATTAGCAAATCATGATCAATGCAGCAAATAGCTGCAGTGGAACTGCTCTGGGTTTGAGAGGTGTGCAATAGCAGGAGGGAGATAATTCCATGATATACTGTTCCGGGGAAGAAAGAATACTTCGAGTGGTCTGTAGTTGCCGTGAAGATCTTGTAACCGAGGGTAAGGAAGTGACGTGTTGGGCGGGTAAGGGGAACCAAGTAGCCTTTTATGTCGTGTTATTGGCACTGTTTAGTTTCTGAACATGAGCATTTCGGCCTGGGTGGTTCCAATACTCCCTCTTTTATAGCTTTGGGTATTGTATAATCACCCCTTGGATATGGCGCCTGCTTTTTAATTTTGTCTTTTGGCAGTTCCTGTGATATGCAGGCTCCATAACCTCAGATCCCTTTTCTAAATTCCAGTTTGTTTAGTTCTGCTCATTGTTTTCTCGTTTAGGACAAACCCATTATTTTAACTGGGGACCATACGCCGCTTTTCATGGAATTACACACTAGCGTAGCATTGAAGGTTCCATGTGCACCGCCGTATGAACACATCTGCGGATGTCTCTAAATTGTTTTTTGTACTTTTAACATGTGTAAATGTTGAGTTCTACTCAACCTGGGGCTAGAGGGCGTGGACGGTAGCATGCATTTCCACTATCGTCCATGAACAGGCCCAATCAAAGCGACCTGTGGAGTTTTCTCTTTTTCTATTTCTTAATTGATGGCAACTAGTTCATGACGGATTCCAGTTTGTTTAGTTCTTCCTATTGTTTTTTTTTTCGTTTAGGGCAAACACATTATTTTAACTGGGAACCATACGCCGCTTTCCATGGAATTACACGCTAGTGTATCATTGAAGGTTCCATGTGCACCGCCGTATGAACACATCTGCGGATGTCTCTAAATTGTTTTTTGTACTTGTTGCATGTGTAAATGTTGAGTTGTGCTCAGGGCGTGGACGGTAGCATCCATTTCTAATAACGTCCATGAACAGGCTCAATCAAACCGAGCCTGCAACATTTTCGTTTTTGTCGTGTTGAGCGACCTGTGGAATTTCAACTGTTTCTATTTTGTTATCACACCAGCGTTGTTTGTGCCGTGTGGTGGCCGTAAAAAGTATCCTGGTGCATTCAACCAGGGCTGTTATATTCCAATCTTCTCAGATCGCTCAGCACGACTTATGTCGTGTTATTGGTACTGTTTAGTTTCTCAGCTTGAACAAATTTGGCTGGGTGGTTCCAATATACCCGCTTTCATAGCTTTGGGTATTGTCTAATCACCCCATGGATATGGTGCCTGCTTTTTTTGTCTTTTGGCAGTTCATGTGATATGCAGGCTCCATAACCTCGGATCCCCTTTCTAATTTCCAGTTAGTATGGTTCTGCCCATTGTTTTCTCGTTTAGGGCAAACTTAAACTGGAGACCATACGCCGCTTTTCAAGTAATTACACGCTACTATACACGCTAGTAAAATCGTTGAAGGTTCCATGTGCACCGCCGTATGAACACATCTGCGGATGTCTCTAAAAAAATGTGTACTTGTAGCATGTGCAAATGCCGAGTTCTGCTCAACCCGGGGCTAGAGGCCGTGGACGATACCATCCATTTCCGGTACCGTCCATGAACAGGCTCAATCAAACCGAGCCTGCAACATTTTCGTTTTTGTCGTGTTGAGCGACCTGTGGAGTTTCCACTGTTTCTATTTTATACATAAGTGAAAGCCTATTATCAGTACGTCGAAGATCTACTCGACGAAGGTCAAGGGATTTTACCATGTCTGTGACTCTGGAGGATTGGCGGTAGACGAGCTGCCCGTCTCTGGACACCCTCTATCTGGTCTATGAAGGTTTTATCAAATCGTCACGGAAAACATACGCCTCGCCCTGGACTCGAACTCACGACCCCGAGATCCGTAAATCTGCGCTTTCCCTATGAGCTAAGCGGGCGGGCTCTGAGGGTTTGGGTATAGGGTGACCACAACTCAGAGCCATATTCCAGCAGGGGTCTAACAAGTGTCTGGTAACCCATGGACTTGTGTTCAGATTGGAACTTAATTTTTCTGCACAGAAACCATAATGTTTGATTTCCGTTCTTTAGCGTCCCATGACAGATTATTTGACATATCCTCGCCAAGGTATTTGGTCGAGGTGACTGATTCGAGTAGGGCTCCATGGAGGAAGTACTGGATGGGAATTGGATGTTTCCTTCTTGTGGCGTGGATGGTTTGCCATTTAACATTTGAGGTCATTTTGGAGGGTAACTGATTTGCGAATGACAATGTGAGGCAGATTGCTGTATCATTTGCAAAGAGGCGGACTTTGGAGTTGATATTTTGTGGGAGGTCATTATATAAGTTAAAAAGATCTCGAGCAGGGCCCCAAGAACGGAGCCCGGTGGAACAACAAATGAGACTAGAATGGTATCTGAACTTGTGTCAGTCAGGAGAACTGATTGGATTCGGTTATCAAGGAAACTCTTGTTATAATATTATTGATTTGTCCAGACCTAATACAGTTAGATACTTCCTGTAGGATCTCTTTTCTCTTCCATTTTCTGAAATACCGTTGAATAACGGCGTTAAACACACATAATAAAACTTCAATCTTCGTCTCATGGCCAGTGGACCCCACCTTCCTAAGTTTTGTTTGTTTTGTTATCCCCCGCCGATGAAATCGGGAGTGGGGTATTGAAATGGCGTTGTCCGTCCGTCACGTCCGTGCGTGCGTGCGTGTGTCCGTCCGCAGCCATTTCTCAGTAACTAGCAGGGAGAATTTCATGAAACTTGAAATAAACATGAACCAACATACTGCGATGATGCCCGTCAGGTTTTTTTTGGATTGGTCGATTTCCCTTAGAGTTATTGCCCTTGATTTAATGAAAAATGCCCAAAAATGTCCGTCCGCAGCCATTTCTCAGTAACTAGCAGGTGGAATTTCATGAAACTTGAAATAAATATGAACCAACATACTGCAGTGATGTCCATCAAGTTTTTTTTTTTGGATTGGTCAATTTCCCTTAGAGTTATTGCCCTTTATTTACTGAAAAATCCACGTCTGCAGCCATTTCTCAGTAACAAGCTGGTAGAATTTCATGAAACTTAAAATAAATATGAATCAACATACTTTGATGATGTATGTCATTTTTTTTTTCAATAAGTCAATTTTCCTAAGAGTTATCGCCCTTTAATTATTTGAAAATCTACAGATTTGTACATAACAAACCAACCAATTGGTAGAATTTCATAAAACTTCTTTCATTCTTTTCCGTGAACATTTATTATAAACATGTGAAGTTGTGTACCCACACCTGGTCACCACCTTGCTTTTGTCACCCCCCCCCCCCCGACCAACCCCCCCCCCCCCCCCCAAAAAAAAATTCTTTCCTTTTTATTATTTTTTTTTTTCAGACTTTCATGAATATTTATCAACATACAAAGTTGTACTGTTCCCCCACCTCACTCCTCCACCCAGTCATCCCCCCCCCCCCCCCCCCCCCCCCACATTTTTATTTTTTTTTTCATTTTTAATTTTCCATCCATATTTCAATATTTATAATCAACATCGATGATCAATGACAATAATCGATGTTTTGTACCCTCACCCAGTCACCCCCGCTGCCCCTCCTCCCCCAACCAAAAAATAGCATTCATTTTCTGTTAAATTGATTTTGACAAATGAAATTATTTGCTTCTTTTGCTTCTTAGTAACATCCTTAACTTTTTGCCGGATATATTTTTTTGCCATTCCTGACCACAAACCCTTTCGGCGGGGGATACCAATTCATCGAATTTGCTTGTTTGTTTTGGGTTTAACGCCGTTTTTCAACAGTATTCCAGTCATGTAACGGCGGGCAGTAAACCTAACCAGTGTTCCTGGATTCTGTACCAGTACAAACCTGTTCTCCGCAAGTAACTGCCAACTTCTTCACATGAATTATCAGAGATGGAGGACGAATGATTTCAGACACAATGTCTTTTATCAAATCGTCACGGAGAACATACGCCCCGCCCGAGAATCGAACTCGCGACCCCGTAGATCCGTAGACCAACGCTCTCCCTACTGAGCTAAGCGGGCGGGCTTCCTAAGTTTTGTACCAACTACAAACTGTCCATGATAGATAGTGCTTCGTTTCCTCCAGCATGGACATGCTCTACAGGATTGCGTTTACTGTGATATTCTATACTCAAACGCAAAAGAAAGTGTGCAGTTTTTAAATTTGAATATTCTCAGTTCTAAAAGAGGTATCCGTATACAATTGGCAACATACTTTGCTCGAAGCATGTATTATTGATTTTCTTCAATTTTACGATAAAAACAGGGTGGAGTCAAGATAACTAGCGATGGTGGACTTTTGCACGATTTGCACGTGCTGCCCACAGGAAATGTACATGTCTACAAAAACGTGTTTTGTGAGTTTTCTTATACCTTTGGTGAAAGGAAAAACACACTAGATTTCAAATCTGTGCTGTAATAAAATGCTACGACTTTGTGAAACTCAGCGAATTGAAGCATAAACAGGGCGACAACGTTATTTACGTCAGCAGAACGTTTGGGTGCCAAAGTAATGTCATATTTTTTCACCAGCAGTTTCAGCAAACTGGTCGAGTTGCTGTACGCCATAGATCCAGCAAACCTCGGATGACAACCGCTACTCAGGAATGGAATAGAATTCCTCGTGACGTCATTCTACTGTTACGTTAGGCCTAAGCGTTGCAATATCAATGCTTGAATAAATAGCAGAGTTGGTCACACACGATATTTTAAACAAAATGATGTTTGAGGAACAGGCAGCTTTTTAGCTCACCAGAGCACAAAGTGTTCAAGGTGAACTTGTGACCGGTCATTGTCCTGCGTCCGTCGGCGTCGTCGTGCGTCGTCCGTCGTGCGTCAACATTTGCCTTGTGAACACTCTAGAGGCCACATTTATGGCCTAATCTTTATGAAACATGGTCAGAATATTAATCTTGATGATCTCTAGGTCAAGTTCGAAACTGGGTCATGTTCGGTCAAAAACTATGTCAGTAAGCCAGATCAAAGGGAAAGCTTGTGAACACTCTAGAGGCCACATTTGTGACCCAATCTTAATGAAACTTGGTCAGAATGTTTGTCTTGATGATTTCTAGTCAAGTTTGAAACTGGGTTATGTGGGGTCAAAAATTAGGTCAGTAGGCTAGATCAAAGGAAAAACTTGTGAACACCCTAGAGGCCACATTTGTGAGCCAATCTTAATGAAACTTGGTCAGAATGTTGCCTTGATGATTTCTATGTCAAGTTTGAAACTGGGTCATGTGGGGTCAAAAACTAGGCCAGTAGGCAAGATCAAAGGAAAAGCTTGTGAATACTCTAGAGGTCACATTTATGACCCAATCTTTATGAATCTTAGTCAGAACGTTTGACTTGATGATCTTCAGGTCAAGTTCGAAACTGGGTCATGTGGGGTCAAAAACTAGGTTAGTAGGCCAGATCAAAGGAAAAGCTTGTGAACACTCTAGAGGCCACATTTATGACCCAGTCTTTATGAATCTTAGTCAAAATGTTTGACTTGATGATCTCTAGGTCAAGTTCGAAACTGGGTCATGTGGGGTAAAAAACTAGGTCAGTAGGCCAGATCAAAGGAAAAGCTTGTGAAACTCTAGAGGCCACATTTGTGACCCAATCTTTATGAAACTTGGTCAGAATGTCTTGATGATTTCTAGGTCAAGTTTGAAACTGGGACATACGGGGTCAAAGGAAAAGCTTGTGAATACTCTAGAAGCCAATGTTTTGACTCAATCTTTATGAAACTTGGTCAGAATGTTTGTTTTGATGATCTCTAGATTAAATTTGAAACGGGCTCATGTGGGGTAAAAAACTAGGTCAGTATGCCAGATCAACTCTGGTGAGCGATATATAGGGCCATCATGGCCCTCTTGTTTATCATCTGACAAGAAAGAGATTTACAACTTCCGTTTTCGACCCCAGTTGGCTTTGAATAGCCAAGAATCCGCATTTTGAAAATAATTGAAACACATCAAATTTGCCATAAACTGCACTAAATTTTGGTACCAAACATGACATACTTTACATAATCTACTTTGGACAACAAAATCTACTTCAGTTGACGAAACCTGAGTGCACTCTTTCTTTTGCGTTTGAGTATATATAGGACTCGTGGCACAAACATTTATGTGGGGAAGTTGGCATTTACTTGCAGAGAACAGGTTTGTACTGGTACAGAATCCAGAAACTATAAAGAAATGAGCACCATTTACAAACCAGTCCTCAGCACATCAGTTTAGGACAGTGATGAATGTAATTTAGAAACAGACATTTATATCAGTTATTTATGTGTTTCGATTATTTTCTAAATTTTGATTCTTGGCTATTCAAAGCCAACAGGGGTCGAAACCGGAAGTTGTAAATCTCTTTTTTGTCAGATGGTATTGATTCTAAGTCAGCGACCTTAATCACGGAGGCCCCTAACTGCTTAGGAAATGTTGTTTTGTAAATGTATAAGAAATAAGCTTGAAATTATAATTGTATATTGTGAAGTATGATTTTGTCTAAAACAGTGAATACTGCTGTGGTGTGGTATTTTTCGTTGGACAGCCGTGTTAATTGTGACTGTTGTTAATAGATTTTGAAATAATTATTACTGAACAGTTGGAAAGTAATCTATGATGTTCCAGTTTATAAATCTATGAACCCTTTGGAAAATGTTTAAATAATACATTGTTTATTGTATGTCTATGTTGTACTGTTTGGCAATCGTTAACGATTATGACTAGCAGGCGCGTTGTCAGTGATAGATTTAAAAAATAGTAAAAATACAGAAAGTATGTACATCACAAAGATAGAGTAAAAGACCTATTTTACAGGCTATGTTAAATGCAGGAAGTTTAATTAGAACTGATAGAAAGGAGGCAGCTGCCTAGCAAATATTTCTAACTTGAGACTAGCTTGCAGAAACACATGGAGACTGTTCCACAGACGTATACTTCTAGGAAAAATGGAGTTTGCATGATAGTGTGTCTTTGAATACTGTAGCAAACAGTACAGGTTTCTAGTTCTTCTATTTAAAGGGGTCTATGGTCAACAAAAATAAGGCGGTGATGGATCTAATACAGCACTGTAACTGCACTGATCTTACAGTGTTGTTCTACTGGTGTAACTGTAGTCATTATAGACATATCTTGCTGCTGATCTTTAGACTTGCTTTATTTTGAGGGAGATGGGGGCTCTGTGGCCGAGTGGTTAAGGTCGCTGACTTCAAATCACTAACCCCTCATCGATGTGGGTTCGAGCCTCATTCGGGCCTTTGAATTCTTCATGTGAGGAAACCGTCCAGCTGGCTTACGGAAGGTCGGTGGTTCTACCCAGGTGCCCGCTCGTGATGAAATAATGCACGGAGGGGCACCTTGGGTCTTCCTCCACCATCAAAGCTAGAAAGTCGCATATGACCTATAATTGTGTCGATGCGACGTTAAACCCAACAAAATAAATAAATAAATTATTTTGAGGGTTAGACATTTTTGTCACGGATGCCACATGGTGGAACAGTACTCTAACCGGGGTCTAACATAAGTTTTATATTCAACCTCTTTGACTCTTTTATTTGGGGTTTTGACATTTCGCTTAAGGAATCTAAGGAATATTTTGCTTTGGATTTTATGATGTTAATATTGTTGGTCCATGATATGTCTTTGCTGATGGTTACCCCTAGATATTTGGCAGAATCAGCCGATTTTAATTCGATGTCATGCAGCGTATAGGGGAATATTAAATGATTTCTTTTGCAACTGATTCTGAGGACTTCACACTTGTCTTGATTGAATTACATGGTCCAATCAGACTCACATGTTTCAAGGCTTAATAGGTATTCCTGTAGATCTTGGGCATCACTGTTGGATTTGACAGTAATATAGACTATCGTATCATCTGCGAACAGCATTACTTTGCCCTTAACACTGTCAGGCAGATCATTTATGTAGGAAAGAAAAAGGCAAGGTCCAAGGACCGAGCCTTGAGGGACACCAGAGAGGACGGGGAGTTTGTCAAAATTGTGACCTTCAACTACAAGATGGAAGGACTTGACCCAAAAAGTGACCTGTGGGTTGACACCTATTTTTTGTAACTTATGGACTAGTTTATGATGATCTACCTTATCGAAAGCTTTGCAGAAGTCCATGACTATAATATCTGTTTGTTGACCTAGTTCTAAGTTGTCATGTACTTCTTGGGAGAAACTTATTAGCTTGGTTTCGCAGCTATGCTTTGACCTGAAACCATGTTGATAAAGACTAAGATATTAAACTTATCAAAGAATGACATATTGCTGGAGACCAGAATATGTTCCTTTAGCTTTGAGGCGATACATGTTAGGGAAATGGGGCGATAATTGGAGGGTTTGCACTTTGGATCTTTTTTATATGCAGGAGCAATAACTGTATGCTTCCATTTATTGGGGACAAATACCAGTATTGAGGGAGATTTGGAATATGTGAGTAAGGACAGGGATTATTTCTAAGTGCAATTATTTTAATAACCTGGGTGACAGTTCAGCTGGACCAGATCTCGAGGTTTTGCTAGGATCTAGATTTTTGAGGAGCTTTTCCTACCCGGCCTGGGATATGTTGACCTCGGGCATGACTGGCTGATTTACAGGAGTCAGCAACTGTTTGCAGATGTAATAGGAGCGGAAAAATGTGCAGCCCGATACAGGACTCGAACCTGCGACCGTCTGCTTGCAAGTCAGATGCTCTACCAACTGAGCTAATCGGACAATCGATATCATAGACTAATCATATATATTATATACACACTGCTACATTCCTCCCTCCTTTTTTTCAAAGACAAACTCAGACTCTTTTGACTAATCCAGCCATTGCTACACCCTAGCTCTAGGATTCCAAGACTAGTCACCACACTCACGGCACCAATGTAATAGGAGCGGAAAAATGTGCAGCCCGATACAGGACTCGGCGAACCTGCGACCGTCTGCTTGCAAGTCAGATGCTCTACCAACTGAGCTAATCGGACAATCGATATCATAGATTAATTATATACATTATATACACACTGCTACACAGAATTGGGAGAGGCTAAGGGGCTGGGGCCGAGAGAAAACTGACTCAAATTGCCGACTGAGTATATTATATCAAAAGAAGTATATTTTTATACCTCTTTGATTATATTGACTATAACAATTGTAAGTTATTTTCTGCTTAATAAAATTCATAGTCATATTTGTATAATCATTACAGCAAATGTTGATTGTGCTGAGAAAAAGAGAATCCCTTCTCAAATGTTCGTGAACACCTTATTAATTACTGGTGATTAATAGATTTTTATGACACCTGGTACTAGTATTTGGCCTTAATATAGGAGAGATCGCCATGACGTCACGCATAAATACCTGTTTATCTGGTGGTGGGTAAAACAAATGTTTTTACATCGTTTGTGTATGGGATCTGAATTTTTAATTTTTAATAACTTTTTTGC
This sequence comes from Mercenaria mercenaria, assembly GCF_021730395.1. Taxonomy (NCBI): domain Eukaryota; kingdom Metazoa; phylum Mollusca; class Bivalvia; order Venerida; family Veneridae; genus Mercenaria; species Mercenaria mercenaria. Next base: position 22,465,827 of record NC_069366.1, on the reverse strand, counting down.
TCATTTATGGATTTTAAAAATTCAAAAAGTTTTGAAATGCTTACGATTTTCATATTTTCCCATTTAAATACCTTTTTAAAATGAATAACCGTTTTAAATGACATAAGATTTTAATAGCGGCGTAGCGATCCTCCAAACTTTTAGATAAAACACTGTAAGTTAAGCTTTCATAATTAATCCATTTAATTTCGAAATTATAATCAAAAGTAATCAATAAATTGCTTGTTTTATACACTTTCCATTGATGAAAAAAATATTGATATTATTTGTGTTTTAAGAAAGTTTAAGCCGTTAGAAAAACATCACTGTTTACAAAAAAACATGGACGCTCGGCGTCTGCCCACACGGTCTTTGTCTTATCAGTTCTAAAAATAGAAAATACAATGGATTTGTTTACAAACACGATCTCTCCTATACAGAGCTCTCAATTAATGCACGTCTATATGAACTTTAAAGGTGTTGATTAAATCAATCAAGGTGTTGATAAATGATTGATTTTGAGTAATACAGGATCCAGAAGTATTTGATATTACTATAGACAGAATTTTAAAAAAGAAAGATATAAAAACATAATAGGGAGGTGTTTTATGGGGGGGGGGGACCAAATTCTAAACCAACCAAAAGGGGAACGTTTCGTCTAAATAGGGAAGTAGTCCAAAATGTAGTTCCATGCTTTGGATGAAATCTGGTATAATGAATGACATGAGGAGGTGACAGTTAAATATTTGACTTATTTTTATTGCTTATTGTATTGGGAAAAGATCTAGACCATTTTCATTGTGAATTTCCTGGAATAAGTTTTATTCTTTGCGAAAAATGTCTACCTACGCGTAATTGCTAAACGACTGTTTTCATGGGGGCATTTTTAGAGGGTGATATTTCTCAGAACAGATTATTTTTCTTATATATGTTACGCGCATATAGCCAGTCTGCGCATTTGGTAAATCGCGCAGCGCAAATAACCAATTTGTTATCTGCGCAACGATTTGTAAATCGGGCAATCTTATATATTTCTTATATGCGCAGGGTAACTGGCTTGCGCGTTTGGTAAACGAGTCTGCGCTTTTAACATATGGATGATATCTCCCGATAAAATTGAATAACATTAGAGGGTTAGACTTCTAGGCCTACACTAAACTGTTTAATTTTAAAACTGACGGTGATCAGGCACGCGTAAAGGTGTGAATTGACTGTGCTTAATTTGTAAAGAACAAGAAAAACATCTTTTTAAGTAAATGAGCGTATTTATGCGGTAATTTAAATAAGATCCTCACGTCCCTGGTAGTTTATGGACTAAAAATTACTGTTGACGACGGTATTAACAGTCATTTGTCATAGATGTTAAAAAACTTTAAAATGATACAAAATATCCAAAGTATATTTAATAACACAAGTTTTTTTATTTATTTTTTTTTCTTAACTTTTGTTGCTGCGCAAGATGTGTCCTGCGCTAACAGAAAATCTGGAAATTACACCGATAATATGAATAACTGCCATAAACCATGCTAACTTTTACATTGTTTAACAATTACAGATTGATATTGCAAATCTTGGTTTTAAAAATGTGTCATAAATTTATTTCAACATTAGTAAATTCATGGGAGTCGGTCACCAGGTTTCAATATCTGCAATATGATACAATATGCAATAAAACTCAAACATGCGTGAAGTTGTGATTTCCTTCGGATAGCCACATCGCCCTCTCTATTCTTTTTATAACTAAAGTATTTTTACTTCATTCGATCACACGCAGTCATTTTATACCGGATATAGAACATAAATAAGACTTACATAAAAGACTGAATTGCCACACACTTACCGCAATTCACCATATCGCTTTTTTTTTCATCATATTGAAAAAGCGCAATTCTTTTTTACCAACGTGAGCATATCTCTTGACATGGCCAAGATTAAAAATAAAACAAAAATAAGCAGAATTAAAAGACGATTCTTACAGATTTTTTATACTTTCATTTTTTAATGTTTTATAGTGATGGACGATAAATAACATCAATTTAATTCGAATATTTCGGTTTTGCATAGTCGCATATTTTCTCGAATAAACGTTGATTTTATTGAAACTTTAAAATTTACTTATTATCGTTATTGGATAAAACTAAAATGTAACTTTGTAAAGCGTGGATAAATGTTAAATCGTAGGCCGAATGTTGTTCCCGCGTATAACGATTGAGATTTCAAACCGCCTCCCCTTAGCTCTTTTATTTGTCACGATTCGTGTATTGTATAAATCATGAACAATTTAAGTAATTCAGTAGCTAATTAGCTTAAAATGAATAAAAACAAATCAAAATTGAATTATAATTTAGACATGTCGAACAATTATTAAAAATGAGGTCGTCCATTAAACACGTAAGCGTTTTGTACCGGCAATTTTTGTAAAAATTGATAATCGGAAGTAAAAATGATCTTGTAAAACTTGAGTAAGGCAACTTAACCTCCTCACATGAATTGTGCCAGCGTATCGATTTTCCGATCTTTTATTAACTATCGAAAGTTAATTCGAAACGTCCGATAGAGTGATTAGAAACCGATACTTCATTTTTTAAACTCTATCAATATTGGAAAAGATCGAAATCTACACTTGGATGATTTTTCGAAAAATAAATTCTACCAATCTTGTTACACATTATATCACACCAATAAAATAAACTGACGACAGAATTAAAAAAGTACATCGTTTATTAATACAAAATGATTTAACTAGCAAACAGGTAAATTTCTTTTGAATATTCTGACAATTGGAATCTTTTGACATGCATGTGAAGACTTTTCCTGTTGCAAACTGTTTAATAAGGTAACGATGGCCCTGCAATGAGCATTGCTGGGTTAATTCCCTTGTTTAATTTAGGACATCTTATTGTACCTATATACCTATAAATGAATGGGTTAATTTGATAATTACATAACTCCATATTGCCACAAAATCAATGATACGAGATTCAATAAGAGAGAAAATACACGATTAATATTATGAGCGTTTCAATTTGAATGAAAATTTCACGATCGCTATTGAACCTGATTTTCGATATGTAATATCATATTATTTCCTCTCCTATATTTTATAGTGAGCAGATAGAATATACATAATTTTAAACAAATGTGAGAACAAATTTTACATTTTCAGTAGTGTGTGCATGTGTTGTGTCGTGGTTAATAGAACTCTGAAAAATCACTCTAAATTAATTGAAATTTTGTTTTTATAAATTTAATTTTATTCGTTTTTTTCGATAAAACTCTAAAATGTAATTTTGAAAATCAGAAATAAAGATTATTTCGGTAAGATGGCGGGATTTGTTAAGGTCTCTAATAGAATTCAGATTTAATCAACTTCACTTCATCTTAACGTCTCGCAATAACTATAGTTGGGGGTTGAAATCTAACTCTAACAAATCGAATGCGCCGTATTTATATTTCAATCAAATCAGTTATGACTCTAAAGTTTTCAAGTAAAATCACGTAAGCTAAGAACTTCGATTTTCGTCTATGGACGAAAATTAAAAAGCTTAGTTTCAGATTTTTCTGCGTTATTAAGTTATTTGATTATCCATATATATAATTAGACTAAATTTGATGCGAAACACTATCAATAGGTATAAGAATAATGAAGTTTTGTATGGCTAATGATTTTAAGTAAACACATTGAATTGAACCTGGAAGTATAAGTTATCAACTGATCTTGATAAACTTTGAGATTTTGTTCAAACTTTAACTTCTACGGCATATTTGTGTCCCCAGGCGGTATCGATTATACCAGATGGGCCTTTTTATCGTATGAAGTGAAGTTTTGAACGTCCGAAGATGTGATATCACGAAAGTCGAAACTTCATTCTTTTTACATCTACTCTATCCACATACTCGGCATCAAAGACTGAAATCTGGATGGAGGCACATGGCATGACATTCATTTTACTTGAAAAATAAATAATTAGGCGCGATTATCATTTGGTGGAACATTTTATTTTCACATCCAAATAAAATCAATCTGTTTCTGTCGGACACTTAATACGACAATTGCGTTTTAATTATAAACATAAAATGATACTAGCAAGACGGAAAATTCTTTTGAAGTATCAGACAATTTTAGATTTATGATATCATGATGAGAGACTTTTCCTGTTAGCCGTTTTGGATAACTCCGTTTTTTAAATACACGGAACCAGAGCCTGGCAGAGAGACATTGTGGGTTAATTCCCCCTTTGATTCTTACATTTTACAAAGAAAGTCAGTCTTGAAACTCGGTGTGACCCTACCCTACCCCTACCCTATCAAAGTGTAAAAGTAAACAAAATGTTGCATAAATTACAAATTAAACAAATACACAATAGCAACAAAAATCTAAAGAAACGAGATTCGCAATGGACGGACCGTCAGGGGAGGTAACTAGAGTCACGGATTGGGACTAGTCCGATATGAAAGCGTTCAACGTCATGATATGGAAAAATATTGCACGATCGCGGTCCATTGAAACCCAATGGAAAATAATTTTAGGTATGTAATAATCATTTTTATTTCCTCTCGAGTATGATTTACAATCGTGCATTGTATACTGACTATACTGACATAATTTTATATAAAACCTAAATGTTTGGAGCAACACTAACGAGTTTTTACATTGTTCACATTGTTTTATCGTTTTTTTTTGTTGTTGTTGTTGTTGTTTTTTGTTTTTTTGTTGGTTTTTTAGGTAATCGCTCTAATATCCACGCGATGATTATATTAATTGAAATGTTTTTGTTTTTTTTTATTTAATTTTCATTCTTTTCATTTTTAAAACCTCTTGTAAAATTCCTGCCCTTTCTGACAATTGGTATCAAAATGCACGAAAAAAAAAACGATCATAATTACGGATAAATTGAATGGGCGGATTAAAAGAAGTAAGGTTCATTCTAATGTTTGAAATCTCAAGGAATTTTAATCGAACTTCAACTTCATACGTTAACTTCGCAAGAGACGTTGAAGTGGAAGGCGAAGGTTGAAATCTCAAACTCTCTAATAGCAAATTCTGAACTGACGCCGATATTTCAAACATATTTCAATTCTTAAAGATACTATTTATGTAACTTCATAAAAAATGTTTTCGGAGTAGAAAAAAAAGAAAGAAGCGTGATTTCCGTCATAATGAGAACGAAATATTACAATTGTTATCGCAAGATGTGTTTGCCCTGCGCTAATAAAAAATCTCGAAATAATCCTGATAACTTGGATATCTTTCATAAACCATGCTATCTTTATCATTGTTTTGTGATTACAGGCTGAAATTGTAGCTTTTGCCAAATGAATATTTTGTTACATCTGTATCCTGCGCGGGATGTCGGTCCTGCGCTAATAGCAAATCCTGAAATGACGTCGATATTTCTAACATATTTCAATTCTAAAAGATACTATTTATGTAACTTCTTAAAAAAATGTTTCCAGAGTAGAAAATAATTAGAAAGAACAGGGGTTTTCGTCATAACGAGAACGAAATATTACATTTGTTATCTGCGCAAGATGTGTTTGCCCTGCGCTAATAAAAAATCTGGAAATGATCCTGATTACTTGAATATCTTTCATTAACCATGCTAAATTTAACTTTGATTTATGGTTACAGACTAAATTTGTAGCTTTTGCAAAGACAAATGTAATTTTAATTTTTAATTCTGTAACCCGTGCGGGATGTTAGTCTACGCTAATAGCAAATGCTGAATTCAAATATATTTAATTTATAAAACATATCATTTATGTACATTTTAAAAATGTAGTAGAAATAGATAGAAACAATAGTGATTTCCGTCATAACGAGAACGAAAAATTATATGCTTAACATTACTCCGATAATTTCATACGCTATGTCCACTTTAATTTTGTTATTTCAATTACAGACTAAAATTGTAGCTAGTCTACATAATTCGCGGGATGACGGTCCTGCACTAATCGCAATTCCTGAAATGTCAACAATATACCAAATATATGTCATCTCTTACAATTCTAACTGATATTTTTTCATGCTTTTATAATGCAAAATAAATAGAAAAACGAGTAAATTCCACCAAACGTGCACGAAAGTTTACATTTTGTAGCTTCGCAAAATGTGTGTCCTGCTCTAATAAAAAAAAACAACTGAAAATTACTCTGTTTACTAGAATATCTTTCATAAACCATGTAAATTTTACCATTGTTTTACGGGCTGAAAGTCTAGCTTTTGCCAAAATGAATATCTTGTTACATCTGTAACCGGCGCGGGATATCGGTTCTGCGCTAATAGCAAATCCTGAAATGATGCCGAAATTTCAAATATTATATAATTTCATTTCTAAAGCATTCTATTTATGTACTTTTTTCTAAGAAAAAAAAGGAGAAGAAACCAACTGTTTTTGTGGTAGAAAATAAATAGAAAAAGGAGTGAGTTCTGTCATGAATAGTACGAAATATTACTTTTTTCTCTGCGCAAGATATGTGTCCTGCGATAATGGAAAATCCGGATATTACTCGATAGCTTTAACTTTGCTTTACGAGTCCAGACTAAAATTATAGTTTCTGCAAAGCAGAATATAACGTTACATCTGTAACCTGCGCGGGATGTCAGTCTTGCGCTTATAGCTAGTTTGATTCTTATCATGCTGGACACGATTAATTCCGCCTTTGCTACTCGTTCAGTTGGTCGGCCTACACGTGGTTAAACAGTTAAAATTATGTGTGGCAATTGGTCTGCTGATGCGTCAAGTGTGGTGTGCTGTGTGTTATGTGTTGTGTGCTTGTCACCTTCCGCTTTCAGCCTCCACCGCTGGCTAGCCTTCTGGTGAAAAAGGAGCCGAGTGAGTAATTTGCAGAGTTTCCAGATTTATTATTAGCGCAGACACACATCTTGCGCAGATAAAAAATGTAATATTTCGTTCTCGTAATGACAGAAATCACTCTTTTTCTAATCATTTTTTACAGTATTCATTTGAAAGTTACATAAATAGTATGTTTTATGAATGAACTATATTTGAAATACAGTGTAATTTCAAACTTTGCTATTAGCGCAGGACCGACCTCCCACGCAAGTTACTGGTGTAACATTATAGATCCATTTAGATTCGTAAAAAAACTATAGTTTTAGTCTGTAATCGTAAATCAAAGTAAAAATTAATATGATTTATAAAAGATATTCAAGTTATCAGAGTAATTTCCAGATTTATTATTAGCGCAGACACACATCTTGCGCAGATAAAAAATGTAATATTTCGTTCTCGTTATGACGGAAATCACTCTTTTTCTAATCATTCTTTTACAGTATTCATTCGAAAGTTACATAAATAGTATGTTTTATGAATGAAATATATTTGAGATACAGTGTCATTTCAAACTTTGCTATAAGCGCAGGACCGACCTCCCACGCAAGTTACAGGTGTAACATTATAGATCCATTTAGATGTGTAAAAAGACTATAGTTTTAGTCTGTAATCGTAAATCTAAGTAAAAGTTAATATGATTTATAAAAGATATTCAAGTTATCAGAGTAATTTCCAGATTTTCATTTAGCGCAGGGCACCGAACACATCTTGTGCAGCTACAAAATATAAAATTTCGTTTACGTTTTGATGAAAATTAGGCCTACTCTTTATTCAATCGATTTTGTACTATAAAATAATAATAATAATATAGATAAAAACCGTAAGAATTTTCTTTTAATTCTGTGACTTTTTTATTTCATCTTTTATCTTAGACATGTTGAGAGATATGCTCAATTATTATTGTGAAATTTCAAGATATTTCAATATAATAAAAACGATATTTTGCTAAGTGTGTGCTCGGGTGAAGTAGAAAATTATAAAAATAGCCTAAAACATACCAGAGGACGACGTGTGCATGCTGGAGGAAATCACACCTTCACGCATGTTTGGGTTTTATTGCATCTTGTATAAGATCGGAGGTATTGAAACCTGGTGACCGACTGTCGTGAATTTACTGATGTAGAAACAAATTTATGACACATAATTTAAGTACCAAGATATTCAGCATTTGACATCTATATTTATTAATAAAGTGACCAACTGCATGATTTATCAAACACGAAATGCAAATTTCTGATATATAAAGTTACATTTGTTATTTGCGCTGCGCATTTGGTAAATCGCGCAGGTTAAATTTATCCTGCGCAACGATTGGTAAATCGTTGCGCATATAACCAACGTACAAAAATTTGTTATATGCGCTGCGCGTTTGGTAAAGGCTGAACACCACTAAATCCAGCTGTTCTTTATTTCATATAAAATTCACTCACTTTATAACGGTTTTTCGACATTTTCTAGCATATCAGATTTTCAGAGACTTATATTCCCATAAAGACCTAGATCGCTACTTTAGAAAAACAAAAAGAAAAGGGGGTGTTAACTTTTATATAAGAAAACTACAGTTCGTTAAATACAACCCGCTGAATTTACTACTTTTCGCTTCTTTCAATTTCTCTTTTCGTGACATTAAATTCTTACACCACCATTTGTATCTAGCATGCGATAGGAACATGCCGATTTCAATAGAATGCAAAGTGATACATACTGAAACGCGGTAGGGTAAAAGTAAGCACGTTACTGCCGAGAAAATGCACTAGGAAAGGAAAAAAGATTAGTACTACTTATATTTGGACTACTTGTAACTAGACCTGCGGAGGCTTACATTCTATTTGGTAGTGATCAGCCTATAAAACCAAATAGCGCAGATTGGTTATTTGCGCTCAACATATACAATGTTGAGCGCAAATAACCAATCTGCGCTATTTACCAAACGCGCAGCGCATATAACAAATATTTGTACGTTGGATATATGCGCAACGATTTACCAATCGTTGCGCAGGATAAATTTAACCTGCGCGATTTACCAAATGCGCAGCGCAAATAACAAATGTAACTTTATATAAATATATATCAGAAATTTGCATTTCGTGTTTGATAAATCATGCAGTTGGTCAATTTATTAATAAATATAGATATCACATGCTGAATACCTTTGTACTTTAATTATGTGTCATAAATTTGTTTCTACATCAGTAAATTCACGGCAGCCGGTCACCAGATTTCAATACCTCCGATCTTATACAAGATGCAATAAAACCCAAACATGCGTGAAGGTGTGATTTCCTCCAGCTTGCACAGGTCGTCCTCTGGTATGTTTTAGACTACTTTTATAATTTTCTACCCGAGCACACACTTAGCAAAATATCGTTTTTATTATATTGAAATATCTTGAAATTTCACAATAATATTCTTTTTACCAATGGGAGCATATCTCTCAACATGTCTAAGATAAAAGATGAAATAATAAAGTCACAGAATTAAAAGAAAATTCTTACAGATCTTATCTATATTATTATTATTATTTTATGGTACAAAATCGATTGAAAAAGAGTACACCTAATTTTCTTCAAAACGTAATCGAAATTTTATATTTTGTAGCTGCACAAGATATGTGTTCGGTGCCCTGCGCTAAATGAAAATCTGGAGATTACTCTGATAACTTGAATATCTTTTATAAATCATATTAACTTTTACTTTGATTAACGATTACAGACTAAAACTATAGTTGTTTTTAACAAATCTAAATGGATCTATAATGTTACACCTGTAACTTGCGTGGGGGGTCGGTCCTGCGCTAATAGCAAAGTTTGAAATTACACTGTATTTCAAATATATTTCATTCAAAAAACATACTATTTATGTAACTTTCAAATGAATACTGTAAAAAAATGAATAGAAAAAGAGTGATTTCTGTCATAACAAGAACAAAATATTACATTTTTTTATCTGCGCAAGATGTGTGTCTGCGCTAATAATAAATCTGGAAATTACTCTGATAACTTGAATATCTTTTATAAATCATATTAATTTTTACTTTGATTTACGATTACAGACTAAAACTATAGTTGTTTTTTGAAAATCTAAATGGATCTATAATGTTACACCTGTAACTTGCGTGGGAGGTCGGTCCTGCGCTAATAGCAAAGTTTGAAATTATACTGTATTTCAAACATATTTCATTCATAAAACATACTATTTATGTAACTTTCAAATGAATACTGTAAAAAATGAATAAAAAAAGTGTGATTTCTGTCATAACGAGAACGAAATATTACATTTTTTATCTGCGCAAGATGTGTGTCTGCGCTAATGATAAATCTGGATATTACTCTGATAACTTGAATATCTTTTATAAATCATATTAACTTTTACTTTGATTTACGATTACAGACTAAAACTATTGTTGTTTTTTTTACAAATCTAAATGGATCTATAATGTTACACCTGTAACTTGCGTGGGGGTCGGTCCTGCGCTAATAGCAAAGTTTGAAATGACACTGTATTTCAAATATATTTCATTCATAAAACATACTATTTATGTAACTTTCAAATGAATACTGTAAAAAAATGAATAGAAAAAGAGTGATTTCTGTCATAACGAGAACGAAATATTACATTTTTTATCTGCGCAAGATGTGTGTCTGCGCTAATAATAAATCTGGAAATTACTCTGATAACTTGAATATCTTTTATAAATCATATTAACATTTACTTTGATTTACGATTACAGACTAAAACTATAGTTGTTTTTTACAAATCTAAATGGATCTATAAAATTACACCTGTAACTTACGTGGGAGGTCGGTCCTGCGCTAAAAGCAAAGTTTGAAATTACACTGTATTTCAAATATATTTCATTCATAAAACACACTATTTATGTAACTTTCAAATGAATACTGTAAAAATGAATAGAAAAAGAGTGATTTCTGTCATAACGAGAACGAAATTTTACATTTGTTATCTGCGCAGATATATGTCTATGTATGTGTATGCACGACGGGCGGTTATACGTCGGGCGTAATATCATGAGGGCGCATCCCGAGTGATTTTTTTGTACGACGTATGAACGCCCGAGTGTTTAAAGAGTGTTAAAACATGGTTTTGCTATAAATTATTTCGATTCCAATACTAGTATGCCCTTAATCTAAAACAGTAGATAAATATACAAGCGCTTTTTCTTTGTCGCAACAAAATCTTTGACGTCAACGCACGTTAACGTTACGTCATTCTATCGCGAGTGTTTTAACAGAGGCAGGCATATTAGAATGAAACATATAAAGTGACAAAAAATTGCACAAATAACACACCCTGATATAGAACAGTTGATTTCCATGTTTACTTGTTTACTATCACTGCTTGAAAATATTAAACTTAATTACATCAGACTTAAGCATACCAGTATTGCATTTAGAAGCAACTTTCATCTGGATTGTAATGAGATGCATTATCAGTTGTACAGGTTACTGAATAAATTCAACAAAACAGGAATATTTCTTTGCTATCTGGTCATTTGGACGTACGGGGCTACAATAGAAAAATGTAAAAGTGATCTTTTCTAAACTTTATTCTATTTACTATCTTTCACAACTATCATGTATTGCTTAATGCTTTGAAAGGTTAAGGAAATAAACACTATTTTCTAATACTGAACATTCACAGGAATTCGCTACAGAGGATTTATCATCAAAGCAAGATAATATATACGTTTTCATAGATCGCCTGTCCATATAGTTTGCGCTTAAATATATGATCATCCTTTTCATAATCAGTAAATTTATTATAATTTTATCATATAGTCAGACCTGATGTAATACTATATGTTATGCAAATGTCTATATTTTTGATGTATTATGTACAAAGCTAATAAAAGATATGTTCTGTTCTCTTCTGTTTATCACGAGTTTATAGCCAACAAATGTTTATTGTAGTATTACGTCACCAATTAAAAAAAAAAAAAAAAAAAAAAAAAAAAACATTGAAAATTAATTTATCCCTTAATGTGAAATATAACACTGATTGGATCACAAGTTCACGATTAATCAACTATATGCGCAAAGGAAATGCCATATTTTTTCTTTCTACGAGTAGCAAAGGCGAAATCAATCGTGGCCAGCATGATAAGGGTGAAACTAGCTATAAGCGCAGGACTGACATCCCGCGCAGGTTACAGATGTAACGTTATAATCTTTGCAGAAACTATCATTTTAGTTTAGACTCGTAAAGCAAAGTTAAAGCTATCGGAGTAATATCCGGATTTTCCATTAGCGCATGACACATATCTTGTGCAGAGAAAAAAGTAATATTTCATACTATTCATGACAGAACTCACTCCTTTTTCTATTTCTTTTCTACCACAAAAAAACAGTTGGTTTCTTCTTTTTTTTTCTTAGAAAAAGTACATAAATAGAATGCTTTAGAAATAAAATTATATATTTGAAGTTTCGGCATCATTTCAGGATTTGCTATTAGCGCAGGACCGATATCCGCGCCGGTTACATATGTAACAAGATATTCATTTTGGCAAAAGCTAGACTTTCAGCCCGTAAAACAATGGTAAAATTTATATGGTTTATGAAAGATATTCTAGTAAACAGAGTAATTTTCAGATTTTTTATTAGAGCAGGACACACACTTTGCGCAGCTACAAAATGTAAACTTTGGTGCACGTTTTGATGGAATTTACTCGTTATTCTATTTATTTTGCATTATAAAAGCATGAAAAAAATATATCAGTTAGAATTGTAAGAAATGACATATATTTGGTATATTGTTGACATTTCAGGAATTGCGATTAGTGCAGGACCGTCATCCCGCGAATTATGTAGAAGTAACTTTATATTCTAGCTATAATTTCAGTTTGTAATTGTAATAACAAAATTAAAGTTGACATAGCGTATGAAATTATCGGAGTAATGTTAAAACTTTCTACTAGCGCAGGACATACGTCTTGCACAGATAAAACATATAATTTTTCGTTCTCGTTATGACGGAAACCACTCTTGTTTCTATCTATTTCTACTACATTTTAAACGGTACATAAATGATATGTTTTATAAATTAAATATATTTAAATTCAGGATTTGCTATTAGCGCAGAACTGACATCCCGCGCGGGTTACAGAATTAAAATTACATTTGTCTTTGCAAAAGCTACAACTTTAGTCTGTAACCATAAAACAAAGCTAAATTTAGCATGGTTTATGAAAGATATTTAAGTTATCAGGATCATTTCCAGAATTTTTATTAGCGCAGGGCCGACATCCCGCGCAAGATACAGATGTAACAAAATATTCATTTGGCAAAAGCAACAATTACAGCCTCTAATCACAAAACAATGATAAATTTAGCATGGTTTATGAAAGATATTTAAGTTATCAGGATTATTTCCAAAAAATTTTTATTAGCGCAGGTCAAACACATCTTGCGCAGATAACAAATGTAATATTTCGTTCTCGTTATGACGGAAATCACGCTTCTTTTTATTTTTTTTCTACTCCGAAAACATTTTTTATGAAGTTACATACTTTTAGAATTGAAATAATTATGTTTGAAATATCGGCGTCAGTTCAGAATTTGCTATTAGCGCAGGAACAACATCCCGCGCAGGCTACGGATGAAACATTATATTCAGATTTTCAAAAGTTACATTTTTAGATTGTAATCGAAAAACGAAGTAAAAGTTAAAATGGTTTATAAAAGATATTCAAGTTATTGCAGTAATTTTCAGAGTTCTATTAACGCAGGACACACATCTTGCGCACCTACAAAATGTAAAATTTCGTTCACATTTTGACGAAACTTATTACTTATTCTATCTGCCTCACTATAAAACATTAAAAAATGATATAAGTATAAAAGATCTGTAAGAATCGTCTTTTAATTCTGCTTATTTTTGTTTTATTTTTAATCTTGGCCATGTCAAGAGATATGCTCACGTTGGTAAAAAAATAGTTGCGCTGTTTTAATATGATGAAAAAAGCGATATGGTGAATTGTGGTAAGTGTGTGGCAATTCAGTCTTTTATGTAAGTCTCCTTTATGTTCTATATCCGGTATAAAATGACTGCATGTGATCGAATGAAGTAAAACTACTTTAGTTATAAAAAGAATAGAGAGGACGATGTGGCTATCCGAAGGAAATCACACCTTCACGCATGTTTGAGTTTTATTGCATATTGTATCATACTGAAGATATCGAAACCTGGTGACCGACTCCCCTGAATTTACTGATGTTGAAATAAATTTATGACACATTTTTAAAACCAAGATTTGCAGTATCAGTCTGTAATTGTTAAACAATGTAAAAGTTAGCATGGTTTATGGCAGTTATTCATATTATCAGAGTAATTTCCAGATTTTCTATTAGCGCAGGACACATCTTGCGCAGCAACAAAAATTCGTTCACGTTCTGGCGAAAATTACTCTTTTGCACTACAAAACATTAAAAAATATCAATACGATCTGTAAGAAATTATCAATATATATTTGAAATATAGGTGTCATTTCAGGATTTGATATTAGCGCTGGATCGACATCCCGCACAGGCTACGGCGTTTTAAAGTTAAAATAATAATAATATAAAAAACCTTGTGTTATTAAATATCCTTTGGATATTTTGTATCAATTTAAAGTTTTTTAACACCTATGACAAATGACTGTTAATACCGTCGTCAACAGAAATTTTTAGTCCGTAAACTACCAGGGACGTGAGCATCTCATTGAAATTACCGCATAAATACGCTCATTTACTTTTAAAAAACTGTTCTTTACAAATTAAGCACAGTCAATTCACACCTTTACGCGTGCCTGATCACCGTCAGTTTTAAAATTGAACAGTTTTATGTAGGCCTACAAGTCTAACCCTCTAATGATATTCAAATATATGATATCATCCATATGTTAAAAGCGCAGACTCATTTACCAAACGCGCACGACAGTTACCCTGCGCATATAAGAAATATATAAGGTTGCCCGATTTACAAATCGTTGCGCAGATAACAAATTGGTTATTTGCGCTGCGCGATTTACCAAATGCGCAGATTGGCTATATGCGCGTAACAACAACATAACATGTCAATATTTTTCTATTTTTTATAAGAAGACATGTCATACTAAATGACCATATATGGTTTCCATATCATTGAAATGCTTTAATGTGCTGAAAATGAGGTCTGAATATTTTATTGTTAATATGAAATAAATAAGGAACTGAATTGGTAGAGTGTAACCTCTAACATAGATAGCCGCGCATTTTCATGTAGGACGTAGTGTAAACGTTTTTTCTGATCAAGGGAGCAAACTCTAATTTTGTTTAGGTAGATTTTGCCGGTCGGGTGTATTTTATTATCTCAAAGTAATTGCGTTTTATCTTACATCTTACATTAGACATACGCTTGTCCACTTACTCAGCTGCGGGCCAGGTTAAAATAAGTAAAAATATTTGAAATACTAGAACGTTTTGACAAAAAAATCAGTTCATTGAACAGTATTCGGATATATCCTGTGTAATTTTCACCATGAGGCCAGAATAAATTGAACGTGTGTAGGCGTCTTGTAACAGGGGCGGCAAATTCAATCGTCCGTATTGCCCAAGTTGTCCCAAAGCTTGCACGGACAAGTGAAATTTGACCAGAATTTACTATATAACTATCCTAAGGACAAGTAAAAAAATTATAGCAAATGACAAGAACGGACAAGCAAGTCAAAATCAGATTTCGCCGGCCCTGCACCGGACAAAGTTGTCTGTTAGATGTACGGTAGCAATGCGCTGATATGCGTTTTGTTCGTTACTCGTAAGTCATATTCTGTACTTGACCGGTTTGCATCCGTTCTTGTCCGGTTTGCATGCGTTCTTGTTGTAGACTTGATTCCGGCCAGACTACTACCGGACATGCAACGGATGTAACATATGTTAAACAAACGATAACTGAAAAGAACGCTTTGTCAGTTTCTCATGTGTTACGCTTACGTTTCCGTTACTAGTACGGTGATATCCGTTAGTTGAACGTTGTTCGTCCTATATATATATGTGTTAATCTTGCGGTCATTGTGTGTTTTATGCGCCCCATACACCGATCGCGATAGCACTGAGCAGCAGCGGGGGATGCCTTTTGTCACCGGATAACTTTTTGCCGCAATTTTTCTATTCGTTTGACGTCTGTTAACGCTATACGGAGTAGTGTGACTGACACATTGGCTACTAACAGATTATTTGTTATACACACAAGAATTAGCTGATTTTATCATTTGAAAAGCGCTTGCAACTGGGTAATGGGGGTAAAATGTTGAAATTATAAAGCTTGAGTTTATATTTAACAGTTGATAAGTTTAAAGTACATATTCCTCTGTGGTGTATTATTCAAGACAGCAGGAAAATTGTTATTGCCACAGGCGGCCCAGGTTCAATTCCAGACTTAGGCATGTTTTTTTGTTTATTTGACATTTTACAGATGTTTTTATTTTCATAATATTATGACTAAACTTCAGTTTTAAAGAAAGGTGATTTTTGTACCCCCTGAACAACGAAGTTGTAAGGGGTGTGTATACTGTTTTCAGGTTGTCTGTCTGTTCTTCTGTCTGTCTGTCAGTAGACACAATCTTGTGTGCACCAACTCTCCTCATCCCCTTGACACAATTTACTGAAACTTCACACAAGTAATCAGTAACAATAGTAGTTGTGCATGGTGCATGTTAGGTTCTTTCAGAATAATTTTTTGCAGATTTAGGGGACTTTGTTTTTTGTTACTTAGTCCAAATAGTAGGATGTTTCAAGACAACACAATAACTTTTGACTGTTGCTGTCTCGTCACATCCAAACTTAATCTGCATGTTTCTGTTATGAAATCACCAATGAAATCTGTTGGGAACGTTTTCTGGTACATGTACAAAGTATTTGTAACGATTACATCTCTGAAAATGAATGTTCAGGGGTTCCATTTGACCTGGGACCTCGGGTCCGGACCCAGGAGATTTTCAAAAGACGCTCAAAGGACCCGGCATGATACTTGCCTGTGCGTCACTCGGGACCTGGGGGCATTTTTCTTTGATAATCCTTTCTCTTATCATTTATTTCCTACAGTAGAACTGTGTCCACAATAAACACGTGTATTCAAAATGAACACTCGCGGTCAAAGAAAGCACACATGCGAATCTCCAGTACACTAATATTGATATGCGTGACGTAAGCAGTAAGGTATGGAATGCGGAGTTAAATCCCCGTTGACAGCTAGGCGATTGCAATGCCCTCCTGCCTTTGATCTTCTACTAAATCCCACCCTTTATCCTGTAAACAGACCTCGCAGCAAGTTATGTCACGGCAAGTGCACATAGATAACGAGAATAAATAAGTGTTAAAATTAATTGATGAAGCGTATTGATCCTCTGTACTGTCAAAAAGGCGCCAATTAGCAAATTATCCGTAAGCGACCAGCTGATAACCGAGTATCTGAAAAGTGCCCTGTAAGATTTCTTCATGCAAACTTTAAATTAGACCATTGTTTAGTGATTGTAACGTAATTTCAACTAGAAATTCCACAAATTTTAATGAATTTCGAAAGCAAAAATAAGTTTAGGATGTCCGTACTTGATTCTAATTACACGTGATGTCATTAGTCAAAATAATTCGAAGTTCAGATTGTTTTATATTTGTGACTGGCAATCTAAATGAGTGGGGATATTGCCCATATGAAAAAATTATCTCAATATTTCCTAGAATCACATCAAATTAGTTGGACTATCAATGTCATATGCAACTTTTCCAAAATTCCTTTAAAAACTGACTTTCAATGCAATTTTTATGATGAGTAACATCAAAATTTGAGGAACTGTCTTTGGTTGACCCTAGTGGGTCAAGTCAGCTGAGCAAAAACCACTTTCAGACGACATTCCAAAAGTGTACCTGTAACCGACATTCCAAAAGTGTACCTGTATCCAGATAGTACATTTTGGATACATTTTTTACAGAGTGTTATAGCACTTTTCTGTTATTAAATGAAATAATGAAGCAAAACTTAATCAATATAACATGAATTTTGATAAATATTAGTTTACAATATGACCTGAAACAAGACATTTATATTTTGTTGTAACATGATCTTGGTTTTATTGTATTACTATAGCTATGTATTACTATATAAGAAAAAAATTAGTCAACGTGTTGGGACAGGACTCCTGTATTTTGGAAAAGGACCTTTCAAAATTTAGACCCAAGGGTCCTGGGACTCTTGGGTTTTCAGTTCTAGTGGAACCCCTGACATATGATCAATTTTTTAGTTAAAAAACTGCTGCTTATAGATGAAGTTACTGTTACAGTTTCAAAGAGTTCTAGTGCTGTTGTTGTGGTAGATGTGCTGACAATATTGACCATATTCAACAAAATATGAAAAATCGTCTGTTGTGACTACAAATATTTAACAGATATGCATAAATGAAGTGTCAGTTTTTTTTAAAACATTACCTTTGCAAAATATGTTTTTTAACTTTGATTACTAATTTCTTTGTTTTAATCTTTTCGCCATTGTAAAATTTACCACATATATGTTTTTACTTGTTGAAATACAGTTGTTAAACTATCGTGATTAAGGTTTGAATTCAGCTTAGCATTTGTTTACATGTAAATATATTGCTGTCATAGGCAAACAGAAATGATGAATTTAATTAATTTATTATTTACACTACCAGTATCCATTAACAAATTGATTACCTGACGCCTTCACTTGTAATTACACTATTCATAAACAAATTGATTACCGGACTTCTTCACTTATTTCATACAACTTTGCGTGTTATTCTAGTTTCTGAAACAAGTTTGCCTTTGACCTTACAGGACTTTAATTTTATGTTCCTTGTGGGATAAATCATGACAATTGCATCTTTGTGGTACATCATTCCTGAAAACCATTAGTGAAATATTATATGTTTCTTAAAGCCAAATTTACTGAGTGTGTCACAGTGTGGGTATTATGCTGTAGTCGGAAAAACAGAAGGTATATAAAAATTGTGTTGAATTATACGGTGCATGGAAATACTTTAAAAAGGAGATGATTTGCATCAAATAAATGACATGTACATAAAGATTTTTTTTTTGAGATTGTTCTGTTGTTTCTTCAGGTAAAAGATGGGTTTGTTGTCGAATCCAAAGTCTAGACAGAAGATCATAGGAGCTGTGACCAAATATAACAACATTCTGAGTGCAGCTTGCTACATTGTTGGAGTGATCTGGTTTATAGCTCTAGCTTATCCGCCTCTAAATGCTAAAACCTACTTCTCAGAGAATGCTCTACTACCAGGTAATCATTCATTGTCCCATTACATTGCTTGCTGAACATGATATCAGTGTTTTTTCCACTGATTTGTGAATGGGATGGGGCCTTTACAATTGGGAAAAATGCGTTGTAAAACATATAAATTGGGAATCATTAAAAAAGTCTAATTTTTATTAAAATGTTACATTTGAGAAAAGAACGGTCATGAAAGCATTTAGTTAGCATATATATTTTTTTTAAACTTTGGAAATTTTATCCTTGAAATTGGGAAAAAACATACTATTTGCCATTGGAGGGATTGGTGCCAAAATTCAGCCCAAAATTGGCTTTAAAAAAAAAGTGGATATTGTCAAAACAACACATGTAATGTAAATTTTGTATATGAAACTAGTTTGCTTTCCTCTGTCAGTGGACTTGTGAAATGTCAATACTGAAAGGAAATTTTTCAGATGTTGCTTTGTTTTTGTAGGTGTTGTGGAAAGTGGATTTTATTTTGAAGACAGTCCAGATGGATATATAACAGAGATTAAAGAAGAGCTGAAGAAAGACAGGAGGTAAGCGTTGATATTATGATGCTTAGGCAGTTGAAAATTAAATAGTGGATTCTCATCTCCATCCCCCTCTTGAAAAACATCCTGTCATGCAAATTTTCTCTTCATGAAAGAAGTTTGTCTCTGAGAATGAAAAAAGTTTGTTAGTATGAATACATTTACTGTAAATTGTACAATCCATGTCTGACAAGACTCTTTTAATTTTGTTACGTAGGTGTGTACTAAGCCTTTGACAAATTATAAAGTCAGGAAAAATCAAAAGGACTAATAGAAATTCTTCTTCTTTTTCGTATGCAACTAATAGAAATTCAAAAGAAAAACATTTATGCATTACATTCTTACTTAAAAATTTTGTAAGTTTTGTAATGCTACTTAATTAAATTAGTTAGGTGTATTGCAATTTCTACCTGATCTACATAAAATGTAGTTGGAATATTTATCTTCATGAAATCAAACGAAAGTTTGAATCTGAGTGATTTGGGTAAAAAACTATGTCACCAGACAGAATCAGCAAAAGGTCTTGTTAACACTCAAGAAACCACATTTGTAAAATCTAGACACAGTTTGAAATTGGGCGATCTTGCATTTTAAACTTTGTTGCTATGTCAGATCATTGAAAAACTTAAACATTTCAGAGGCCACATTTTCTACCCAGTCTTCATAAAATCTGGTCACAATGTCTGTCATTGAAACTTTGTTTAATTCTGAAACTGTAATATCTAAGGGCAAAAGACTAGGTCAAATCATAAACACTTAGTGCAGAGGACATGTTTTTTGCCAGATCCTGAAAGGCCAATGAAACCTTGTTAGAATGTTTGTCAGTGAAATCTAGGATAGTTTTGAAACCTGGCTACCTAGGGTAAATTTTTGTTCAGCTAAGGAACACAGGGTCTTCATGGTCATCTTGTTCCAGACAAAATCTCTTCATCTCATGCTGCAAATTTTACATGCAGTTAAATAACTAATTCCTTATTTTAATGTCATAATATACAGTCAGAAATTGGGAGGAATGGTTCCATTCTACACTGGTATCACAACATACGCTGAATTACTTTTGCAGTCTGTAACTTGGCTGTTTGTCTTGTAGTGCATGTTACCAATGAAAGAGTCATTTCAACTTCACTCTGACATTTATTTCCAAAATTTTCTGTCATTATATTAAGGTAAGTACAGTTGAAACCCCCTTAGCTGCCATCTGTATTAAACAGCCAGTTGCCTAAAGCAGCCAGAAGCAGCTAGTCGGCTAACTTCCAAAATTGACCTTGTTTTAATTTCAACTTGACTTCACAAGATTGATTAGTGCACTCTTAATGTCTATTGAAACTTACAACATACACAGCTGACAGATAATGTTTTATCTCCACGCAATGTCTATTTGGGATCCTGATATTCATCAGAATATTTGTCCCTTTGCCCCCCTGACCATCCCAGTGAAAAAGTATTTTAAATGTTAGATAGAGCATTTACTCCCAGGTGCTAATTTCTAAGATCTGTTGCTTTACTGTTGTAGAAATGTTCCTCGGGACTGGCTTTTTGAGAAGTTTAGAGATCTTGGACTGGATACATATATACAGAACTACACAGTAAAATATCCACTGCAGATTGTCAGGGGTCAGGTAAGTACTTTCACTTGCAGCATACCAGTAGGTACAGGATTTTAACTACGACAGAACTGTCAAGTGTATGGTTTAACCCTTATCATGCTGGACGTGACTGAGTCTGCCTTTGCGACCAGTGTAGATCATGATCAGTCTGCACATCCGTGCAGTCTGATCATGATCTGCACTGTTCGCCATTCAGTCAGTATCATTTTGGTAAGCACCCCTTTTAACAGTTAATGGTACTGTCCAAACTGAAAGATGGACAAGTTCATTATAGAAATTTAGCAGGGTAAGGGTTAAACGACTAGTCTGTATCTGTTGTGTTATCAACCATATTCTGTATAATTGGCTTAATTTGTGACATGGAGATGTTTGCAAGTTTTGGGATGGTAAATATTCCCAAAATTACAAACTAGCATTATTTTGCACCAAACATTACCATGAAATAAAATCACTAGTGTATCAGTCAGTTTCTCACACTTGTATTTAATAATGATTATACATGTAGTAGAAGTAATTCAGGGCCTTCACTGGGCCTTAGAAAGTTGTAGCCACTTTTTGAGAGAAACTGCCAAATTTAAGCTGAATTGCTAAAATTTGGCCACATTTTAATAAAAAATCTTGTCGCCACTTTCAAAAATCTGTAGCCAGTTCTTTGAATTTGTAGCATTTGGTTACATTGGCGAATGGCAGAGTAGGCCCTGTAATTATTGTGAAATAATTTTTATCCTCAAGGGACTATTTTTTCTTCTCTGAATCTGCAGGCAAGTTTTCAAAGTAATTAGGCAGAAATGTTCCCTGTTATACCTGTCTGAGCTTTGAAACTCTGCTGTGTGATATACAGGGTCATTGTGGCCCTCTTGTTAGTATGTTGATAGATGACTCCCCACATGAATGATCATATCTCTTTTGATAATTATGCCCCCCTTTGAAAAAGGAGGGGTATATTGTTTTGCAGATGTCGGTCGGTCGGTTGGTCTGTCGGTCGGTCGGTCGGAAGGAATGTAGACCTATCTGTTTCCGGATGATAACTCAAGAACGCTTGGGCCTAGGATCATGAAAGTTGATAGGGAGGTTGGTCATCACCAGCAGATGACCCCTATTGATTTTGAGGTCTGTATGTCAAAGGTCAAGGTCACAGTGACCCTGAATAGTAAAACGGTTTCCAGATGATAACTCAAGAACACTTGGGCCTAGGATCATGAAAGTTAATAGGGAGTTGGTAATGACCAGCAGATGACCCCTATTGATTTTGAGGTCAGTATGTTAAAGGTCAAGGTCACAGTGACCCTGAACAGTAAAACAGTTTTCGGATGATAACTCAAGAACGCTTAGGCCTAGGGTCACGAAAGTTGATAGGGAGGTTGGTCATGACCAGCAGGTGACCCCTATTGATTTTTGAGGTCAGTATATCAAAGGTCAAGGTCACAGTGACCAGGAACAGTAAAATGGTTTCCAGGCAATAACTCAAGAACGCTTGGGCCTAGTGTCAGGAAAATTGATAGTTAGGTTGGCCATGACCAGCAGATGACCACTATTGATTTTGAGGTCATTAGGTCAAAGGTCAATGTCACATTGGCCAGGAACAGTTAAACGGTTTCTGATCTTCTTGTCCAAAACCGTAGGGCCTAGGGCTTTGATATTTGATATGTAGCAAAATCTAGTGGTCCTCTAGCAAGATTGTTCAGATTATTTCCCTGGGGTCAAATATGGCCCCACCCCTAGGGTCACATGGTTTATATAGACTTATATAGGAAAAAACTTTGAAAAACCTCTTGTCCAAAACCACAGGGCCTAGCGCTTTGATATTTTGTATATGACATGATCTTGTGATCCTCTACTAAGATTATTCAAATTATTCCCCTAGGGTCAAATATGGCTCCGCCCTGGGGGTCACATGGTTTACATTTACTTATATAGGGAAAAACTTTGAAAATCTTCTTGTCCAAACCACAAAGTCTATGGCTTTGGTATTTTGTAATGTAGCATCATTTAGTGGTTCTCTACCAAGTTTGTTCAAGTTATCCCTTTCGGGTCAAATATGGCCCTGCCTCAGAGGTCAAATGGTTCATATAGACTTATATAGGGAAAAACTTAGAATCTTCATGTTCATAACTTACATCATTCAAATTTGGACCACATGTATAGTTTTGAGTGGCAAGATGAACCTTGACATGAGTTGACCTTGATCTTGACCTAGTGACCTACTTTCACATTTCTGTACCTACACCCTTCAAATTTGGACCACATGCATAGGTTTGTGTACTGAAAAGAACTTTGACCTTGTTATTGACCTAGTGACCTACTTTCACATTTTTGAAGGTACAGGCTTCAAATTTGGACCACATGCATAGTTATTTGTTCCAAAATAAAGTTTGACCTTGATTTTGACCTAGTGACCTACTTTCACATTTCTCAAGCTACAGCCGTCAAATTTGAACCACAAGCGTAGTTTTGTGTACTGAAATGAACTTTGATCTTGAGATTGACCTAGTGACCTACTTTCACATTTCTCAAGCTACAGCCTTCAAATTTGAACCACATGCATAGTTTTGTGTACCGAAATGAACTTTGATCTTGAGATTGACCTAGTGACCTACTTTCACATTTTTGAAGGTACAGGCTTCAAATTTAGACTGCTTGCATATTTTTGTGTTCTGAATTGAAATTTTACATTGATTTTTATCTATTACCTATTTTCACATTTCTCAAGCTACAGCCTCCAAATTTGAAGCACATGCATAGTTCTGTCTACCGAAATGAACTTTACCTTGAAATTGATCTAGTGACCTGCTTTCACATTTCTCAAGCCACCGCTTTCAAATTTGGACCACATACACATTGTTTTGTACCTAAATGAAATTTGACCTTGAGCTAGTCTTGAAATTTGGAACATTCAAAAATGGCTCAGTGGATGGCGCCAAGATCAATCTGTAATCTCTTGTTAGTTTAATAGGTTAAAGGTCAAGGTCAGATTAAACCAGAATGGTAAAACTTTTGTTTACAGTGAGCATATAATTTCTGTTCCTTGTGCAATTACTGAATGCATCAAGGGGGGCATTTCGTGTTCGACGAGCTCATGTTTTGTTAGATGTTTCCTTGCTCCATTATGTATGCAAATATTCCCTTTTTAGTGGATTAAACCTAACATTCTTTATTGCATTGTTAGCTGGTTCCTGGCCAGAATGTGTATGCCATCTTACGAGCAAGACGAGCAGCGAGCACTGAGGCTGTAGTCCTGTCGGTACCATTCCGAGCAAAATCCTCGGATTTATCACAGACTTATGGTGGTATTGTAGTAATGCTTGGTCTTGCAAAGTACTTTATGCGTAAGTTTATTATCTATTATATCCATTTATTGTCGGAGATAGTTCTGATATTTTGTGTAACAATTATACATGTCTTTTGAGTCAGGGGCAATGTTTGATGTTTTTCTATCCCCATATATAGAACGCATCGGTTCTTCGAGACCAGAATCTCGGTAAAAAATGTGCGTGTTATATTCGTAGGATGATGGTATATCTTTGTATATTATGATAAAAAAGTAGACATATATTAAAAGTACAGTTTCTTCCTATCTGTATAAATTTTCAAAAGCTGTTGCCTGATTCATGTACATGTATTTTAAATAATTATTGACATTCCTTAGGCCTATCCATTTTGAATGTCTAAGAAAATACATTTCTAATTTCATTTAACTTACTTGGAATGGCACATTTACAGTTGCTACAGTAAGTTGTTTTAGAACAGAAACATGGGGCCTCCGTGACCGAGTGGTTAAGGTCGCTGACTTCAGATCACTTGCCCCTCATCGATGTGGGTTCGAGCCTCACTCGGGGCATTGAATTCTTCATATGAGAAAGCCATCCAGCTGGCTTACGGAAGGTCGGTGGTTCTACCCAGGTACCCGCTCGTGATGAAATAATGCATGGAGGGGCACCTAGGGTCTTCCTCCACCATTAAAGCTGGAAAGTCATATGACCTATCATATGTCAGTGCGATGTTAAATCCAAAAAAGAAAAAAAAAAAAAAAAAAAGGAACAGAAACATGACTCATGACTTGAAAAGACATTAAATGGTGTTACAGTTTGTTTAGATCAGTTTTGTTGTACTGATGACTTAAGACATTTCTGAATGTTTTATTTTAAGGTCAGCCGTACTGGAGTAAAGATATAATATTTTTGGTGACGGATCATGAACAGATTGGTATGCAGGCATGGCTTGATGGATATCACCAAGTGGAGTCAGAATGTAAGTTTCATACCAGTTGTCAGCACTATATGCCAATTTGTTTGGTGGAATCTTTGACAGAAAATGTTTATGTGTTTGAATCATGTTACATGAATAATGTCTACTGAGTTGCTACTAAATCATACTATCAAGCATGTGTAATAATGTCCTTTATTTAAAATCAGCCTATGAAAGAAGCAAATAACTGACTCATGGGTGGGGCCAGAACACATACTGGCCTTAAGTAGTGATCTGGTGTAATAACAAGGAAAGTCATACTCCGTTTAACTCTGTTAAACTAGGAAAAATACCAAACCTGTTTTGGTTTGATCAAACTCCTTTACAAGTAATCTTGAAATGGTATGTTTTAACTCTTATCATGCTGGACACGATTGATTCTGCCTTTGCGACCAGTGTAGATCATGATCTGCACTGTTCGCTATTCAGTCAGTATCTTTTTGGTAAGCATCCCCTTTAACAGTTAATGATACTGTACAAATTGAAAGATGGACAAGTTCATTATAGAAATTTAGCAGGGTAAAGGTTAAAGGCTGATACAACTGTTACCTTTCAGATTTGGTCAATATGTAGAATTATCAACCTGATAAAAGTGATAGAGATATCTGCCAAGTTGATAAATCCACATAGCAGCTGGACTAAAAGGAAATAATCGTATAATAATGATCTGGCCCCGTGTTCACAAAACATTTTTCGGTCTCAGCTAAGTTTGAGTTTGAAATTTCAATAACAATTTTACTAAAGCTTCAAGACTTAATTCCAAATCGACTGACCATCAATGCTGAAAAGTCACTTGAAAATTTTTATTAACTTAAAATTTAGCTTTGAAATTGTTATTTAGATATAAATGACAAATAAAGTTTCATTATCAAACTCAGCTGAGACTGAAAATGTTTTGTGAACACGGGGCCTGAGCATCAGTGTTGAAACTACCTCTCTGCTTATCTTTTGTTCAAGCTATCTTTACCAGTTTAGTTATTTTCCTCTCTTGATTTTAAAGATATTCGTTCTGGAGAGTTGCCTGGTAGGAGTGGTCAGATACAAGCTGCGATTAATCTTGAAGTGCCAGACTCAAATATCAAGTATTTCAATGTGAAGATAGAAGGATTGAATGGCCAGCTACCCAACCTGGACCTGGTGAACTTGGTGGTCAGGCTGTGCCACAAGAATAATGTAGAAGTCATGTTGCATAATAGTGTAAGTATCTAAATTAAAGAATAAATCTAGCAATAGTGGAGACTCAGTTGCCGAGTTGTTAAGGTCGCTGACTTCAAACGACTTATCCCTCACCGATTTGGGTTCGAGAGACTCATTTTGGGTTGTAGAATTCTTCATGTGAGGTGGCCATCCAACTTGGTTACGGAAGGTAGGTGGTTCTACCCAGGTGCCCACCAATGATGAAATAATGCCCAGAGGGGCACCTGGGGTCTTCCTTCACCATGAAATGCTAGAAAGATGCCATATGGCTTATAATTGTGTTGGTGTGTTATCAAACCCAACAAAAAACATAAAACAAAACAAAAACCAGACAATAAGACAGCATCATATAGCAAATTTGATGGTTCTGCTTCAAAGCAGTATTAATGATTGTATACTGCACCAAGTCCTACGACTTGGGCTTTCTTTATCAATCCGAGTTAGTCTGTCTCGTTAGTTGTTTGGTGGAGTCTGTCTCATTACTTATTTGATGGAGAAAATATCTAAAGTTCAGTCCACATTTAAATCTTTTAATACTTTGATTTAGGAAATGTGTGAGTTTGTATAGAGCCCTGTCTACAGATTTTAAAGAATATTTACTGTTTTCTGCCATTTTACAGAGAGATGCCCCACAGTGGGAGGCAGAAACAGTCACTGGTTTCCAGCAGTCAGCAAAAATTATGTTGAAGATGATGTGGGCTCAAGCTTCAGGGTTACCATCTGGCAATCATGGGCTCTTCCATAGGTAAAAACTCTGAAACACCCTCTTAGTTAAATACTGAAATATCTAAACAATGAACTGTGGTAAATCAGATGTTAAACCACAATAAAACCTTGTTAATTTCTTTATAACATGCACCTTGAAATATTTTGATAAAAATTATTCTGAACTTCAGTCATCCAGGTAGTAATGAAATGAAGGTTGTGCAGCAGTTTGACAGTATAATTGATGTTATAATGTCCTCCCACTGGTCTGCATGTCAGCTGTTGTTTGTGACAGAATATTCAATGCCTGACTTCCTTCTATGTTTAAATGACAAACAAGTAGAGCCATGTTAAGATTAAGTTCAGTCATTACAAGTTTATTAACCCTTACCCTGCTAAATTTCTAAAATGGACTGGTCCATCATTAAATTTGGGCAATACCATTTAATATTCGAAGGGGTGTTCACTGAAAATTTACTGACTGAATAGCGAACAGTGCAGACCATGATCAGACTGCACGGATGTGCAGGCTGATCTTGGTCTGCACTGGTCGCATAGGCAGAATCACTTGCCGCCAGCAGGCTAAGGGTTAACAAACTCTTTTTGGAACTTTTTCATAAATGAATGTCTTCAGGTAGTTGATTTTGTCAAATCCAATTAATGTCTATACATAAGTTTGTTGAAGTCTGAAAATGATCAGCCATGGCAGCTCGACGACTGTGTACCAGAAGATCATAAATGTATAGTAAAAAAATGTATACCTGTGTAATGGTTTACTGATGTGTACTGCAGGTATCATATTGAGGCAGTTACTCTAGAGGGTATCAGAAGAAGAAAAACTGGCAGGATAAGTCTGGATGCTACAGGAAGGTAGGAATTTCCTCTATTTACTCCACTTTCTCACAGCACATATTCCTACCTGTTTTTTTTATGCAAGAAATATAGACTTAGACAGAAAGACGATGACAAATTTTCTGATGGCTCGGTTTTTGCAAAAAATGTTACGGATTCTATTAATAATCAGTAGAAAGTCTAGATCTTGTAATTAATTCTATTTCTGTAAGTTTTGAATAGTGTAAGTTTAGTGTGAAACAAAACACAGGAACTGATTTAATTTTTGTATTCTGAGTCCTTTGGATGTTTTGCCTAAACATTATTGGTTGCCAGCCAGGCATGAATATACATCTCTGTGACTAAAGCAGAATATTTGTGATTTGTTAAGAGTGTTTAATTATTAACTCCATATACTATTTTTTCAAAACTTTAAGGAATTTGACAATAGATTACAGACAATATTAAAATATTTATAAACAAGGACAGTTACATGAAATTAATACATTTTACAAAGGAACATAAAAATGATAATGCCTTTTCAATCCCACTGACAAGTTTTGTAAATGTTTTTTCTTACTTAGAAAAGATACAATTAGCCATAAATGGGCAATAATGATATGGAGTTCTAGATCTAATTTACTTTATATTTATATAATAGACTTGTGTTATATTTTACAGGGTTGTTGAAGGCATTTTCCGTAGCTTGAACAATTTATTGGAACGTTTCCACCAGTCTTTCTTCTTCTACATTCTACCTGGTACAGAGAGATATGTGTCTATAGGTCTATATATGATTCCATTTGGAATTATATGTGCCTCATGCCTTGTCAAAATATCCTTTCTTATAAATATGCTGTCTGTTAGATTACATTGACACAAATTAAAAAGAAGGGTATTTTTTGTATAACATTAATGATTAGGGGCTGAAAACATTATTAAGCATAATGAGAGAGAGCTGTCCTTACAAAATAAAACTCAGTAGAAACATCGTAATTGTGGGAAATGTTTTAAGTCCATTAACTGTATGATGAAAATAGTGAAACTTGTGGAAGTGGTCACCTGTATTAAGCAGCCTCTTTGACTTAATCAGCCAGTCAGCTAACTTCCAGCATTGACATTTTGATTTACTTTCTACCTGAATTATGCATATTTTGTCACTCCCTTGGCTGACTGCTTTTTACAGGTTTAAGTGTAGTATGTTTGTGATTTATTGATAGGTAGCAGGTTTTTCATGTTTTAAAAGAATGGGTGTCGGGTGTATGTGCAGTTACAAACAGCAAAGCACATACGATTTTGGTAGTTAAAACTCTATTGTTTTCAATTGAAACCGGATTATCAAGATGAAAACAGAATTATCACAACAGATTTATACAAACCTGAAAGACCTAGCCTTAATCTTTTTTAATTGCTGCATGATAAAAGATATAAGAGAGATACCCTTAACTTTAAAGTAAGCTGTAGCACTTTGGGTCCATCTTAGTCAAGAAGAAAATTCCAAATCAGAGAAGAGTGATGGAGAGAAAGAAGGAAAGACAGAATCAGTTGATGATGGAGAGAAGAATGAAGATGCTGGAGAGAAGTTGGATAAAGCTTCTTTGAACAAACTTGTGGAGGAGGATCTAGATTTTGATCTGGTAAAAATGAGTAGGAATTATTTATTCCAGTTGAGGATAAAAGTTTTTGAAGCATGTCATGTGGTTTTGATTCTCAGAAGCCTAGAATCTGTCTATCTTTTGTAGGAAAATTGAACCAATGCATTTTTTTCTGTTGTAAAACAGTGTTTTTCAAATTGAGTTCTTTATACATGATAATGTCATGTATTTACAATGAAAGTTTGAAACTGACATGGTTGGTAAATTTGTCTTGTTCTTTAATACCGTTACAGTTTGCTGATTAGCTCAGTATGGAGGGTAGAGGACATCCGTTATGTATGTGCATGTCAGTGCTGTTTTGATTCATGGAAAACTTGCACATTGACTGATCACAGTATGAAAATGAAATAAATTCTAATTCCAAGAAAATAAATATATCCTGTCCTTACTGAAATAATAATTTTATATTTTGATAGTGTTTGTTGTCAAGATGCCTGATGATTCAGGTAGGCTGTTCGAATGTTACTGTGAAATCATTTTTATTCACGTAGGACGAATTTTCGCATATTTCGCGCTAGGACCGAAGCGCGAATTAAAGACCGCGCCATTATTATTTTTAACTTTATTTTTCATTTCTAAAATAGAAAATGCGCGAATTAAAGCCCGCGCGAAACAGTCCTTTTTCTCATTTGCGCGAAATTTCATGCCAGCGAATTTAAATGATTTCACAGTATTCTTTTACTTAAATGTGTTTCATTTATTTACAGGAAGATCGGCCAGTAGGGGTGACCACTATTTTACCGCTGTTGCTCAGCAGTTTCATTATGGCTTTACTGTGTTATACCGGCCCAGATATACTTTCCAACATGGCAGTACCCTTCAAAATGAATATTGAAGACGGGATATTCTTTGGATTTCTAGCCTTATTTACAGCATCAATGTTATTTCCTAGAATGGTGGCCAGGTATGTTTTAAAATAGTTTTAGTCTCCTATTGGTGAAACTAAATTGAACAAATGGTTTGCTCACTATCTATTCAGTCAGTCCATCTCTTGGTCTGTCAGTCTGTCACACAAAATGGGATCTTGCAATATCTTTTAAAAGTACAAGTTATTACTTCATGAAACGTAATACTTGGATAGATGGCAGTGTGGAGAATATGCTTTTCTCTTTGTTTTGTTGCTATGGCAAAACACAGTCTCAAATTTTGACAAAAAAATGGACCCTGCAATAATACAAAAAGAACAAGAGATACTGTTCATGAAAGTTGATATATAAGCAGGAGAAAACACGGAAAACATACACATTATTTCATTTTCCGTCTGTTTATCCGTCTGCCTGTTCATCGTTGGATCACAAATGGTAGATTAAAGTGTAACTTGAAAAGTACTGGAGAATTTTTCATTTTGATCCTTCTATCCATCTGTTCATCCATCCTTCAATCACAAAAGATAGATTGTACATAAATTTGAAGAGTACAAAAGATTTTTTCAGTAAACCAAGTTTATAGATGAATACAAAATGTAGTTATTTGGAGAATATGCAGGTCCTAAAGTTTAGTTTCCGTACAGAATTTGGAGGTTCTTATAGCAACATAATGACAAATGCCCCTTCCAGTAGGGGTCTTTTTTCGCTTGGCAGTAGTCATGTTTGTAAGTAGTTTTGGGGTCATTGAGTAAAGACATATGTAAATCTTATCCTTTCTGTAAAAAACACTGAGAATATGTGTATTGCAGGCTGTCTGCCAATTCTTATATTTTAAAGTTGCACAGATTTGACAGTTTAATAATTATTTAAACCATTTACCACTTTTTACCATTGCTCCTGTAAAGTTAACAATTCATTCAGTAGAAACTTACATTATGTGTAAAATGTTCCGAGCAAACACATATTCATTTTGAAGAAGTAACTCGTAACTTAATCTCAGCAGCTCAAAAAGAGAGAAATTAAAGTTCCAACAAGATACTTATTTATATCATGAACTTCCTGTTTTACTTTTCAGGCGCACAGCAGAAGATAAGAGACTGTTATTTGACTGGGTCCTTTTAAAGGCTGTCACTCTGATATTTCAATCTCTGGTTTTGTTTTCACTGGCTTTGATGAACATATCATTGGCTTTCTTTCTTGCCGTCCTATTTGTGCCTGCCTCTATCATCGTGCATCCGTCCAAAAGGTGGTAAGTAGTTTTTTCAAGTGTTTTATCCGAATGAAAAAGTCTTAACTGAGCTAGTGGTGGTTCTGATTCAGTTAAAGATAGCCAATTAAGGACAGTTGCGGCAGTTTTGGGTAAAAAAATTCCGAATAATAGAATTTGTTCAAACTTTGTATATGGACACAGTGTCATGTTAGAAAGAAATTATGAAAAATAAATCGGTCATGCTTGTTCCAAGAGTTATCTGCGCTTGAATTTGAAAATTTGAAGAAAAATCCAGTTTTAAGGGCAAATAACTCCTAAACAAGCACGGTGACCTATGATTGTTTTTGCATTTTTCTGTTTCTAACATGAAACTGTTCATATATAAAGTTTGAACAAATGCTATTATTGGAAAATTTTTGCCACATCTCTCATACAAGAAACTTCAGCATCTTTAATAATAATAGAAATGTTAGAGTTTTATTACTTGTTGGCATATGGATACTAGTAGAGTTTTTAAGAAGCATTGCCCAAAAATTTGTTTACTACATGCTTCAAAAATAGAACTAAACAAATGTTTTAGCAATCCACTGACATTTCCGACTTCTGTTAAATTTTAAGTGAACTATGTTCTGAAATCTGAATTGTTAAAAAGTGCATGTTGAGGATCCTGCCTGTGTTTGACCATTTGTATAGGAAATTTGATTCTGTAACTAGTTTGATTTTGTTTTAGAATATGTACCCAGTTAATTTAAAGTCTGTTTTTACACCTTCTTTATATAATGTTGGGTTGAAAGATTATTAAAAGTGATGTTTAATGTAGCAGAATGTTTGAAGGATTACTGATGGTTTAAGTACAGTCTTGTAATATCTTCAATGAGGTATGAAGTTTTTCAGAGTGGGAATACTGTAAAATCATTTAATTTCGTGGGCATGAAATTTTGTGGTTTGGTCAAAACAGCAATTTCGTGGGGACATGAATTCGTGGATTTCAACTTTTGAACATAAAATGAATGGGAATTTTACTTGTTTGTTGGGATTAAATTTCGTGGATTGACTCAACCACGAAATCCACGAAAATATATCCCCCACGATTATAAATGATTTCACAGTATCTTTTTAGCTCATCTGATTTTTTGAAAAAAAATGATGAGTTATTGTCATCACTTGAGCGGTTGTCGGCGTCGGCGTCGGCGTCGGCGTCGGCGTCTGCGTCGGCGTTGCCTGGTTAAGTTTTATGTTTAGGTCAGCTTTTCTCCTAAACTATCAAAGCTATTGCTTTGAAACTTGGAATACTTGTTCACCATCATAAGCTGACCCTGTATAGCAAGAAACATAACTCCATCTTGCTTTTTGCAAGATTTATGGCCCCTTTTGTACTTAGAAAATATCAGATTTCTTGGTTAAGTTTTATGTTTAGGTCAACTTTTCTCCCAAACTGTCAAAGCTATTGCTTTGAAACTTGGAATACTTATTCACCATCATAAGCTGACCCTGTACAGCAAGAAACATAACTCCATCTTGCTTTTTGCAAGATTTATTGCCCCTTTTGGACTTAGAAAATCAGTTTTCTTGGTTAAGTTTTATGTTTAGGTCAGCTTTTATCCTAAACTATCAAAGCTATTGCTTTAAAACTTGCAACACTTGTTCACCATCATAAGTTGACCCAGTACAGCAAGAAACATAACTCCATCCTGCTTTTTGCAAGATTTATGGCCCCTTTTGGACTTAGAAAATATCAGATTTCTTGGTTAAGTTTTATGTTTAGGTCAACTTTTTCTCTTAAACTATCAAAGCTATTGCTTTGAAACTTGCAACACTTGTTCACCATCATAAGCTGACCCTGTGCAGCAAGCAGCGTAACTCCATCCTGATTTTTGCAATAATTATTGCCCCTTTTGGACTTAGAAAATCATTTTCTTGGTTGAGTATTATGTTTAAGTCAACTTTTCTCATAAACTATCAAAGCTATTGCTTTAAAACTTGCAACAGTTTTTCACCATCATAAGTGGACACTGTACATCAAGAAACATAACTCTATCCTGCTTTTTGCAAGAATGATGGCCCTTTTTAGACTTAGAAAATCATGGGTAGGACAATATTTCTATTACACAAAAAAAATCAGATGAGCGTCAGCACCCGCAAGGCGGTGCTCTTGTTTGTATTGCCTACAGTATAAAAATTCTCTTCCTATATCTGTCAGTCAAACATGGCCATTACAGATGAAGAGTATTAGTTAAATGTGTAGTAATGAACAGGTGAGCCGTGCCATGAGAAAACCAACATAGTTGGTTTGCGACCAGCATGGATCCAGACCAGCCTGCGCATCCACGCAGTCTGGTCAGGATCCATGCTGTTCACTTTTAAAGCTTATTGGAATTGGAGAAACTGTTAGCGAACAGCATGGATCCTGACCAGACTGCGCAGATGCGCAGGCTGGTCTGGATCCATGCTGGTCGCAAACCCACTATGTTGGTTTTCTCATGGCATGGCTCAGGTAATGTTTCATAATGTGATTATCCAGTTTCCTCTAAAATATTTTTTTTTTAATGAGGGCTTGTAGGTTTGAGCATTACATTCTTTTATACATTGCAGGTATTCAAGATGGGGTCAGAAACTGTTGCTTCTCCTGATTTCACCACTGAGTATCCTCTACACAGCTGCCGTAATTTCTAGTCTTAACAGCGAGTACAGAAATATACTCGAACTGCTGTACATCTCCTGGAACAACCTCAGTCAGGGTCTCCTGCTCTCAATGGTGGATAAATATTTCTTTGGCAGCTGGCTGTTTACATTGTTCAGTTTTGCGATTTTACCAAACTGGCTAACACTCTGGGGTATTTCATTTTGTGAGGCTGTCTGATTGCTCACTTAAACTAGTCCACATGGATCAATTAAAAAACACTGGTGATAAATCTGAAGAAAATTTCTATGTTTACACCAAGTTATGGCGGACTTAAGCTGCATAAAATAGCCATATAGACACAGGGAATAGGTCTGCATTTATTGTCCCCTCGTGTAGAAGCACAAATACTTCTACAAACAGCAATCCATGTGATCAAGATAATACAGTATTGCTCACAATATATCACATTCCTATCTAAATATAACTGAACATGCTTGTATAATTTAGCTCACCTGAATCAAAGGTTTTAGTGACCCTTAGGTAGTCAGGAATATTTTCTATGGAACGACTACACCTTCTCACATTATTGCTCTGTGCTTATCGTAATGTATTAGTTTTTATCCAGTGTGATTTGATAGATTTTCACATACATCAAAATCTTCAAGATTTAAAGGTTTGGTGGACCCAATTAAACCGCACGAGTAGACCAGTGATTAAATAGTGTTGTTTTGTTTTTGTCGTGCTCCTAGAGTAATTTATTGTATCCAGTTGTTGTGCAATATGTTGTAGAACTCTTCAATCATAATGTAACAATCTCCATGGTTTTCCAGTCTGTATATGCATTTAGGTCAGAGACCACCAATTCAAAAAAGTACAGGGAACTTACTGGGAATGAGGTAAGTGTATACCTGGGAATAAGGTAGCATCTGTGCGTTCTGATTGGTCAGTCGTGTAAACAAACCCAAGAAGCGATTATTTTTTTCAAAATGGAATATTTTTACTGCATTTACAGTATTTCATTATACATTTTGACAAAATTTGCTACATTTTATGTGTATTGAAAAAAAGTTTCATCAAATGAATTTCTCCCGCCATGACAACGATGTAAACAGGGGGTCATCTCATTCACACGAAAATTACTTAAATAAAGTATCACTATTCATATGTTTTTCGTCCGATATTTTGGTGGAACTAAGATAGTTCTTGAAGAAAATGTGATTGGATATACATGTTTCGATATATGGAAGGCCGTACACGCCATAATGTTATAATGGAAGTCTATGGGAAAACAATTGGTGTTCTCTACCCTATATTAGAGCTAAAACGTGACTTTTGTCGAAAGTGATCACAGGTAATGTTAATGGTCACAAATCTGTTGCAGATGATGTAGAAAGACGTAAGCGTGAATTTTGAATATTTTTTAAATTTTGGCCTCTTTGTTTGACAGGTGTGCCCATTTTTATCTGAGGTTTTGGGTCCAGAAAGGCTCATTTTTATGTCTGTAATGTCGGAGAATGATCAAAATTGGTAGACTTTATTTCTATTTCTTACGGAATGAATCATATTTCAGCTTCCAAACAAAATCCTATGCCAATAACTTAAATTTTCGCGAAAAAATGCAATAAAATGACAACAGTGTCTAAATCTGGGCCTGTAAATCGACAGGGGGTGACCTTAGTAAACTGTCTATATCTTTCTTAAAACTGAACATTTCTTGATGAAACTTTGTGAAACAATTGGTATTTGATTGTACTTAACAATAAAACTGTAAAATGGGAAAAAGTGGAACGAAACATTCATCTATAGGTCAGAGACCACCAATTCAAAAAAGTACAGGGAACTTACTGGGAATGAGGTAAGTGTATACCTGGGAATAAGGTAGCATCTGTACGTTCTGATTGGTCAGTCATGTAAACAAACCCAAGAAGTGATTATTTTTTTCAAAATGGAATATTTTTACTGCATTTACAGTATTTCATTATACATTTTGACAAAATTTGCTACATTTTATGTGTATTGAAAAAAAGTTTCATCAAATGAATTTCTCCCGCCATGACAACGATGTAAACAGGGGGTCATCTCATTCACACGAAAATTACTTAAATAAAGTATCACTATTCATATGTTTTTCGTCCGATATTTTGGTGGAACTAAGATAGTTCTTGAAGAAAATGTGATTGGATATACATGTTTCGATATATGGAAGGCCGTACACGCCATAATGTTATAATGGAAGTCTATGGGAAAACAATTGGTGTTCTCTACCCTTTAGGCACTTTCTAAGTTTCTATTCACTAAAGAAAAAGGTCATTGTAATTGCCAGCTGTCACTCTCATTGACACTAAATACTGTTGTTGATATCGATCTTGTTACTTATTGCAATAAGTGCCGACTCCGGAGAAATCTTTTTTGCTAGATTTGCTTTAGCTCCTCAAATGGTGACTGCAAATCGCTAATTGAGATCCAATACTTTGCTGATTATCTACTGAAAAAAGGTGTGAAATGACTGTAATTTAGGGTCAAAATGTGCAGTTGGGAGATAATCAGCTGACAGTGGAAGGCATGACCCTTTAATGGAAGTCATTTATAAAATAAAATTGGTCAAGGCAGGGGAAGGGATTTCAAGCATTTTATGACAGATGGCCACTTATTCAAGGTGATCATTAAGGCAGGTAGGATTGTACTCCTACTGTTTCCATTCATTCAGTGAAAATTGGTATTCATCATCATCAAGGGGACATACACAATAAACAAGCATTTCATGTGTGACTGTTATTTTTTGAGTTACAGTACTTTCTAGGAGGTATGTTTTCTATAGTGTTGACATGCTATTTTGGTTACATTACACTTGTACTCTTTTTAGCATTTCAGATGCTTTCTAGAATATATAAAGCATGTCATGTAACTAAATGCATAAACACGAGTTATATGAGTTTTGAATTTCTAAACTTTTTCAAACACTTGTTATTTACAGTGTTACTGGTAACTTATGAATTATCTTATTCTGATTTTTGCTGGCAGGTAAAAGAAACCATGAAGAAATTATTGTTTTGCGGCTGTTGTAGTATAACTTGTGTTTTGATTTGATTACATAAAGATTACTGTTTTAATGGTTAAAACAGGTATTGATATAATAACCTATTTACATAATTAGTGACTTATTATATGCCCGAAGGGACGTATTATGTTATGATGCCAGTGTCCGTCCGCATGTCCGTCCATTAGCAATTTCATGTCCACTCTTGAACCCCTTGAAGGATTTTGAAGAAACTTGACACAAATGTTCACCACATCAAGATGACGTGCAGAGCGCATGTTTTGGATGGCTCACTTCAAGGTCAAGGTCACACTTAGGGGTCAAAGGTCATATGACTTTGTTTCGTGTCCGCTCTGTAACTCTTGAAC
Source organism: Mercenaria mercenaria (assembly GCF_021730395.1). Taxonomy (NCBI): domain Eukaryota; kingdom Metazoa; phylum Mollusca; class Bivalvia; order Venerida; family Veneridae; genus Mercenaria; species Mercenaria mercenaria. Next base: position 22,427,838 of record NC_069366.1, on the reverse strand, counting down.
TGCTTGAAGGATTTTAAAGAAACTTGGCATAAATGTTCACCACATCAAGACGACATGCAGAGCCATGTTTCAGATGGCTTGCTTCAAGGTCACACTTAGGGGTCAAAGGTCATACCTTCAGGCATATATTGCTCGGCATTGCGATGCTCTTGTTTTCATTATGATCAACCTTTGTTTTATTTTGAGGATGAGCTAGAGCTGTACACTTAAAAACGTTCCATTTAATTGTAACATGTATTTGAAGTTTGTGCTGGAGTGAAATCTGCCTTTATTGTTATTTCCTTACATTTTATTTCTTTGCTATCAACTTTTTGTATATCTTTGTACGCGTTTAGAAATAAAACAAAATTCACTGACTAATTGTTTATTATTAAAAACCCTGGTTTATTTAGAAGTTGTATTGTAAGTCTAAGAGTATCACATAAAGGTTTTGCTACCTCCGAATTTTTCTATACAATGAAACCCCAGTTGCTGGAGAATTTTGGTGCATGTAAGCAGTTCATATGGTCCCTGACTCTTGATATTTTCAATTTTTGGATTGCTCCAAACCCTGTATAATTTTATTTTGCTCAACACCATCTGACATTGAGCAGTTTATCTTTGACCATAGTACAAATCTCCCAATTGATCAGAAAATTCTGGGTTAAAAAAAAATAAAGTTGACATTTGGAACATCATAAATGCAGTTGTGCCATTTCTTCAGTTTTGTTCCAAGTAACACTGGCATTTACAGTCTCTAATAATGTGACTTAAAGTATGGCTGAATATCTAAATGTCTAGTACACAGTCCAATTATGTTAAATGTAATGGAGTTGGTGTATTTTCAGTTGAAAATAGTTTTGTAACTTATAAATTTAATTTTTGTGGTGGAAATAGCCAGTTGTTCAGCATGGAGGCTGAGCAACAAGTCTCCAAAAAACTTAAATGCAGACATCACAGAAGCAGCCATCAGTTGTTTGGCAGAGACAGTTTAATAAGTCATTTTAATAGCAATTCATCAAGACTTCAGGTCTCAGTTTTTAAAATGCCTCCGCTACCAAAAATAGGGAGGCATATAGTGTTATCCCAGTCTATGTGCATGTGTGTCTGTCTGCCCAGTGTGTATGTGTTTAATATTTTTCTGCCTGCCATCACATTTCTGGGGTTTCCGTATTGTATGGACACGTTTCTAGTTTACTAGAAATCCTCAACTATTATATAATTATATATATTCTCTATGCACTATAAGATTGGAAATAATTCTGTTTGAATTGGAACGTTTGCAATTGCAAGATTTGACTATTTTAAACAGTCATATCATCACAGTTCCAAATTTTACAAATTTTGTTTCATTTCCAAGTTACTATTTATAATATATAAATTCTACACACATATAATAGACATGTACTTTAAGTGCTGAGCTAGTCCAAACTTAGATAATGACGAGCCCTCTAGATTTGTTGTCTAACCAGATTTATTAATAAGGCTCTGATCTTGCTGTTTTTACAACTTGTAAGTTAGGCCAGGTGTTGGTGGTAAATTCTTGTCAGGATGACTCTGTTAAGAAATAGGGTTTGTCAGACAAGATTCATCGAACACAATTTCACAATATTCTACAGTATATTTTACTGACGTTTTAGAGCTCTGTCTTTTTCAAGATAATACCAAACAAGTAAAACAGTAGTTACTTTTATATCAACATGGCATTATATAAGTTTTATACAAGCACAGTACATACATAACATTTTATACATGATGGAATAAGTTTTAAATTTAATGAAACAAAATTAAAAGGTAAATAATATTGTAATATTTGGTCCAAGATATAATAATCCTTGGTCACCATTCATAGCTGTTAATGTTGATTTAGGTATTGACAAGGCTGAAAATAAAACTAGTTGAGAGAAATATTCATGATATAAAACACTTAAAAAATTCTTCTCCAATGTCACTCCACTCTTATCAGAAATCCTAGATACATCCCTGATTTTACATTTTTAAAAAAAAATAAAATGAAAGATAGAGTGCATCATGATTAAGTGCATTTAATGCCCTTGAAACAACTATAAATGGAATGAGTTTACTAATGGAAAAACAATTACATCCTTAATATGGTACCCATAGCTGAAATATTTTTGTGAATTTATGAACATTATGAATCCCTGTGATTTTTGAAACAGCTTTTGAAATATTTATCTTGAAACACATTAAATATTCCACCCTCTAAACATGTGATTCTTTTCCTCTAAAGGTGTGTCTACGCTGAAGTCTTCCAGGGGTGTGTCTTACTTCTGACATCACTGATGTCTTTTTAAGCAACTCTGTGAGCTCTTTATTTTCCAGTTTCAGTTTTTCGATATCTTGACGTCTCTCCAGCTGGATGTCCATTAGAGATTGGACTTTCAATTCCAGACGAGAATTTTCAGATTTAAGTGCATCCATCTGACTCTGAAGGCCCGCCTCTCTTTGTATCATGTGATTTCTTTGTGTGTCAAGCCGTAATTCAATATCTTGCCTCTGATCATCAAACTTGCATGCAAACTCTAATCGCAAAACCTCAATGCACGTTTTCAGTTCTTGAATACAGTTATGATCTGCATCTGAAGGCCTTGCCAGTAATAGTCCACAACCCTTTGGACATTCTTTTCGACTGAATTCGCATCTTTTCACATGATCGTCAATTTCCTGTCGTGCAGCATAGTAGGTACATCTTTCATTTGGACACTTCTTCCTCTCAAAAATACAATCCCGTTCATGCGCTTCAATAAATTCAAGTGTGATAATGCTTTCACACCCGTAAGCTCTGTTTTTGCATTTGATTTGTAGTCTGTTAAGATCATTTTTCATGTATCGGAAAAGTGGACGCAAACCCGAATACGACAACGGTCTTCTGTCTTCCGGACATGTTGTTTCATGCACTAGCCAAGCTTCAATACAGGAACGACAGTAGGCGTGTTCACACGGAGCCTGAACGGGATCTTCCAACACGTCACGGCATATGCAACACGTGAGAGCATCATTTATCGTAGAGCTGAATCTGTCTGTGTCATACCCCATTTCAAATTAAAATTCTGAAGTATAAAATAGAAGTGCAGCTCAAAATAAACTATATTTGTATATCCAACTGATTTAAAAACAACTCTTTTTCCTCACATATTTTGATTACAATGCCTTTGGTATTAATACACAGTAAATATCTGTAGTATGAATTACCAGTAATTTCAAATATGTGTAAATTGTGAAATATTACCAAACTTTAATCTGTTTTGTTCATTTAAATAATTATTTAAATAATTTTACTTTAATTCCAGCTTTCAAATATTGTTAAAAATATACCAAGTTTCTATTTGACATAATTCAATGGTCCTTTTAGATGATATTTCAATTTCGATTACAATATAAGAATCAAACCTTTTCGTAATCAATATTTAAAGCAACGAAATGGTACACCTTTATTGTTAAAAGTTCAAAAGACCAATAATGGGCAAAGGACAATACTGATTAAATATATCCACATTTTAAATGCAGATGTCAATACAATATAAGGTTTCTCTTCTGAAGCTAAACTGAATACAAGCTAGGTTTGATTAAATTTTAGTTTTCTAACGACTTTATCCACAAACGAAAAAGTATGCCTTAAATTGTCGACATTTTACTCCAACCAATACAGCTGCTCATTTCAAGATATCAAAAGATAAAATTTCTATAAAATATTTATAAATAACTTGTACTACACCAATAATTTGACAACCTCCCCACAGATGGAAAGAAGGACTGAAGATGTACAAAAAGATATTGTCTCTGGTTAAGCGAGTAGAAAACAAACTTTTCCACATTTAACCCTACTTCTGATTGATAGTCCAAATTCAAGTTTCTTTTGCAGTAACATAAATTGTTCGATATTAAATAGCAGCACAATATTATTATATAATAAAATTTCATCTGTTTAGACTTTTTAATCTTCATTATTATTTTATCAAAAAATAATTACCTTGCATGAAAAGCGATCACAAAATAAATCTCATTGTAGAATAGAAAAGGCTTTTAATTTAAAAGGCAAATTTTAAAACTGAGGCCAAATATTTGTTGTATATATAGGTAATCTGTTTGAAATTCAGCCAGAAATATTAAAAGTGAAAACAAAGAGTTATAACTAACAGTGATCAATATTTACTTAAAGCAGTTAAGCATTCTTGTCATGTTACGTGAACCCAGTTTTCGCATGAATGAGTTTTGGGTACAATAATAGTGGGCTTAAAACAAGGAGGCATTATGTGGTCTACTTTCATTTTTTTTGTCTTAAACAAGTGCAGTTTGATAATGACGTAAATTAAATACGCAATGTTAACCCACACATTTTATAATTTTGAAATATTTATCATAAAACATTAGTAATTGCTCTTAAGAAGAGAAAATGCATTAAAAATTACGCATAGTTTTTCTATTAAACATCAAAATTATTTTTTTCTTGTTTATAATGTTCACAATGAAAGGAGCATAAATATGTAACAAGATTTAAATTTCTTTGATATGTACACCCTCTTGAAATTAAATGGGGAAGCTCTGTTAATTCATCCATTTTTCTTAGCTATAAAATCATAGGCAATAAAATTACAGTTCAGAATAACATGATTACTGAAAAATCATTTAATTTCATGGGCATGAAATTTCGTGGTTTTGGTCAAAATGGCAATTTCGTGGGGATATGAATTTGTGGATTTCAACTTTTGAACAAAAAATGAATGGGAATTTTACTTGTTCATTGGCATTGGGATTAAATTTCCTGGATTGACTCGAGCACGAAATCCACGAAAATTAGTCCACCACGAATATTAATGATTTCACAGTATGTGGAATAAATTAATGTTTGGGAGTATATCAAAACACAGAAATATTTGATAAACAAACAACATCTTTAGTCTGTAAATTAAATGTTCTGCTGTACTGTCCCATATGATGAAAACCAAGTTCCACCTAGTTAGGTAAAATTTCAGCAGTGGGACATTATTGCAAATGCATCAAAACAAAGATATGTAACAGTTCTTTGAAAATGGCAAGTTTTTAAAGGTGCTGAACTGTCCGAAAGTGTGGCCCCTTTATGTAGCCCTTCTCTGGAATTCAATGTATATATATCAGTAGACATTTGTTTTGTAGAGTAATATACATCTTTTATATGCTGTTCAATTCTCATTTTAAACAACCCTTTCTTTCTATGATTTGGTGTTTGATGTTTTTTTCTCCAAATGCATTTAGATCTCTGTATATTTCTACAGATTTTATGAATTTCATTACAAAGTTGTGACCCAAAAAAAAAATTTATTTTACATTAATTAGTTTCTTGTTTTCTAATCTTCTGTAATACAGAACTGTAGAAATGCACTGGTTTTACAGAAATCATGAATTACCTTATATCGCATCATTCATGTGGTAATTGCATGGACAAACTGTTATGGTTAACTTTTGCAGGCTGATCATGATCTACACTGTTCACTATTCTGTCACTCGATGAACACTCCTTTTAATGAGAAGTGGTACTGCACAAACTGAATGATGGACCAGTCCATTTTATAAATTAAGCAGGGTAAAGGTTAAAAACACCACCTGGAATTGACGGAACAACTTGCTTCTAGTCGAGCGTAAGACTGATGTCATATTTACCTACCAAGCATACAGGATAGACCAATACTGCTAGAAACCATACCAATTTAAGTTGCATCCAGCATTGGACACTAGCCGGGATGCCCAGCCAGCCATAACCAGGTGTTAGAATCTTGATCACTAGCGCTAAAGGCTAGTCCAGGCTGCTAACCATTACTCCCTATAACAACAGAACAAGAGGTCCATAATGGCCCTATATCGCTCACCTGTTATCATTGCACTTAAGGACAAGAAGGTAAAAAAATCATAATCAAGATGAATCAAAAGAATTATGAGAAAATATAGTTGAAATTTTCTTAAAGTTACTTCAAATAAAATTATTTTCAAATCAGGCCAGTAGTTTTATACATGAAGCCCAAAGGACAGGAACAACAAAGGGAAGAAATTAAAATTAAATCTAAATCCTCAGAAAAAATATCTAAGTCCAAAGGACAGGAACAACAAAGGGAAGAAATTTAACCAAAAAGAAAAAAAATTCTTACAAGGAACAGATATGTCAAATTTCAGATCAGTATCTTCATTAGTTACGGAGATATACCCATTTTAATTTGGAATAAAGGGAGGTAATTTAATATAAATTCAGTCCATAGTTATCTACCCTGATTGTCTCAGTCCAACTAATGACAATAATGAAATTTCAAATAAGTCCTATAGGACTTACTGATATAAATCCATTTTGATTACAATCAGGGCAGGTAATCAGATATAAAATAACTGTAGAACCCAAGATTTATTGTTGTTGGAGATATTTTGGAAGTTTGTATCAAATCAAACCATAAATGAAGTCGATATGGCTGCAAAAGCCAAAATAGCAAATTTTGGACCTTTAAGGGGCCATAACTCTGGAACCCATGACAGAATCTGGCCAGTTTAAGGAAGGAACCAAGATCTTGTGGTGATACAAGTTGTGTGCAAGTTTGGTTAAAATAAAATCAACAAGAGCTGTCGGAGGACAGCAACGCTTGACTATTCAACAGCCTTGTCGACTGAATGAATACGGAAGTCAAAAAAGGGACATAATTTAGTAAAAAAGCAAAATAGGGTTATGGAACCTACATAGTGTTTATCAGCTCATGACAGTGGACAAGTGTGTGAAGTTTCAATCCATTCCCATTAGTGGGTACTGAGATACCAGCTTACATATAGGAATTTAACCAAAAACTCCTAAGTTGAAAAGGGGCATAATTTTGTAAAATGCAAAGTTGAGTTATTGACCCTTTGCACTGCATGTCATATCATGACAGTGAACAAGTGTGTGAAATTTCAATCCTTTCCCATTAGTGGATACTGAGATACCAGCTTACATACAAAAACTTAACCAAAAATGTCTATGTTGAAAAAGGGGCATAATTTTGAAAAAAAGCAAAATAAAGTTACGGCTTTGTGCATGTCAGATCATGACAGTGAATAAGTGTGTGAAGTTTCAATTCATTCCAGTTAGTGAGTACTGAGATACCAGCTTACATACAAAACCTTAACCAAAAATTTTTAAGTCGAAAAAGGGGCATAATTTGGTAAAAAAGCAAAATAAAGTTATGGAACCTGTGCAATGTAAGTCAGTTTATCACAGTAAATAAGTGTGTGAAGTTTCAATCCATTCCCACAAGTGGTTACTGAGATACCAGCTTACATACAAAACCTTAACCAAAAATTTCTAAGTCGAAAAAGGGGCATAATTTTGTACAAAAGCAAAATAGAGTTATGGAACCTGTGCAATGTAGGTCAGTTTATCACAGTGAATAAGTGTGTGAAGTTTCAATCCATTCCCACAAGTGGTTGCTGAGATACCAGCTTACATACAAAAACTTAACCAAATCGGGACGTGGACGCGGACACCGACGCATGGGCGAGTTCAATAGCTCTACTATTCTATGAATAGTCGAGCTAAAAATGAAGCTGCTATTGTGCAGACAAGGTAAAAATAGCTAATTTTGGCCCTTTCAGGGGCCATAACTCTGGAACCCATTATGGGATCTGGCCGGTTCAAGAAAGGAATCAAGATCTTATGGTGACACAAGTTTTGTGCAAGTTTGATTAAATTTAAATCATAAATGAAGCTGCTATTGTGCAGACAGGGTCAAATTAGCTAATTCTGGCCCTATCAGGGGCCATAACTCTGGAACCCATAACGGAATCTGGCCAGTTCAAGAAACGAACCAAGATCTTGTGGTGATACAAGTTGTGTGCAAGTTTGGTTAAAATAAAATTATAAATGAAGCTGCTATTGTGCAGACATGGTCAAAATAGCTAATTTTGGCCCTTTCAGGGGCCATAATGGAACCCATTATGGGATCTGGTCGGTTCAAGAAAGGAACTGAGATCTTGTGGTGACACAAGTTTTGTGCAAGTTTGATTAAATTCAAATCATAAATGAAGCTGCTATTGTTCAGACAAGGTTAAAATAGCTAATTCTGGCCATTTCAGGGGCCATAACTCTGGAACCCATAATGGGATCTGGCCAGTTCAAGAAAGGAATCGAGATCTTATGGTGATACAAGTTGTGTGCAAGTTTGGTTTAAATAAAACCATAAATGAAACCACTATCGTGCAGACAAGAAATTGTTGACGCACACGCTGACGACGGACGAAGGGTGATCACAAAAGTTCACCTTGTCACTGTGACAGGTGAGCTAAAAATACAATTTCAATTTATTGAAGTACATTAAACAGAACCCTATTAGCACAGCTTGCTAACTGTTAAAGTTTAAAGGACGTTTAGAGTAAAACTTGCTACACAATGGGTGTTTAAGTTATTGAAAAACTGTAATATTTATTTTCTTTTAGAATACTTTTACACAGAAATTATGCAAAGTTTTTGTTTGTGCCAAATATGATAATGTATATTTAGTACTTTTTGAGAAAATTACGACTATAATTCAATGTCAATAAGTGAGGCGTGACTTATCCGCTATTCTCGGTATTTACCGCAGAATTGTTACGAGCTAAAAAAGCAGACACGCCCCGATGCATAAAGTTGACCTATACAAACTGCTAAACCGTAGGTATCTATTTTCTCAATTTTTCTTTAAGAAAGGCCTACAGCAGGAAAAGTTAGTTTTCCTAATCTTTACTAAATATGCACTACTCTTCCACACAACTTCTGGTCAGTCACTATATAATTATACCCTTTCTCCCATACTATCTTGTGCAGCACACTATCTTTGTACAAGTACTTTACCTGAATAAAGTCTGCATAACTGTAAAATTTAATGTAGATGCAATGACCTGGCAATTTCTGCACTATACTAATCTATTGTAATGAAAGTTAAATGCTTATTTAAATCATTCCCAATCTGCTTTCTGGTACTAGCGTAGGTGTGATAGTGAACCCAGTGGGGCTTGAAGCCAACCTTTAGGTTTGTAACCTGTATGTCTGGCTACTGACTAGATTTTTTTTTTTTTTAGAAAAAAAATAATTCTGTTATATATTCTGAATTCATCAGTCTTGGCTCTGATTACTGTAAAAGCAGAAATTTTTCCGAGGGTTTAATTTTCGCTATATTCGTGAGGCCCTACATCTCGCGAAAATTAATCCTAGTGTAAATATTCCCCATTAGTATAATCCTAATTCAAGTAGGATACCACTTTTACAATTTCGTGAATATTGAAACTTGCGAACATACTCAACATTTCAAATTAGCGGACTTTGACCCAGCAAAAATATGTGCTTTTACAGTATCTAGTTCGTTTTGAGAAGACAAAGAACATAATTATACAAAATTTGAACAGCCTCAGGAGTTATCTCCTGTGAAAAAAACACAGGGTCTGAACACAATAAGGGCCCTAAAGGGGTATTTCACCACATATTTCACATCAATACCACAAGTATTTGACAGTGATTTTTGTGTTAAGTGTTCAGAAAACTGAGGTTCAAGTGCACTAGTATATCGGGATAAATTGTGACTGCAGTCTGTTAGACTAAATGTTTCGGATAGTAGATAAACTAGGTAACAGATCAACCAGTTTACTCTGGAAGCCTAGCAGCATATAGACTTAACTAGGCATATTTTGCAGACTTTATTATGGACAGTGAAATAATGAGTCACAATGCAGATTTCCTCAAATAATATTTTACTACAACACCACATTAGCACTACTCTTAAACTTGTCAATATAGCTCACCCTTATCTCAGTGATCTGCATATTTACTCACAGATTAAAACACACTGCAAATGTTAAAAATTGTGTCTAAAGCCCATTATGGTTGTAAGGTCAGGTCTGGCTGTGTATTTAAGTACCCTACCGCTGGAACACCGTAGGGGACTATAGGAATGCCCTCCATCCGTCCTTCTGTCTGCAAACCTGGATCCTGCAAATACTCAAAGTATTCAAGCTAGGTTCATAAAACTTAGTAAGTGAATAGAGGGCAATATGTAGATTATGCATATACATGACATGCTTGTAGGTCAAACGTCAAGGTCATTACTGAAGGCCAAGTAAAAATTGTTTCCACTCCGTAACTTTTATATGCACTGATGGATTATCTTAGTGCTATACAGAAATGTTCCCCATGATGAGACAATGTGTCAACACAGGATCATGATTGTTGGTCAAAGGTCAAGGTCACTAAAGTTTTCCACCAATAGGGGACTACTGTATTGCCACTGCAATATTCAGTCACTTGTTGAAATATAGAATAAACAAGCAAACACAGTATTTATTTTTCAATTTTATGGTTCCAAAACAAAAAAAAACTTAAAATAATTTGACTTGAAAAAGCAAGCCCGGTTTCAAACCTGATTGACAAACCTAGCCAAAATCAAACATTTTACAACAGAAATTTGAAAATACATTACATGAATCAAATATTAATCCTAGTATATTTTTAACCAAATGGCCTTTTTGGGCCCAAGTCACTCACATAAGGAGGGAACCACAAGATATTGCTACAAGTAGGGCATCTTTGCTGAAACTTCTGAAATGATTCGAGTTTGAATTATATAACTTTGCGTCCATGAATAGCCCAAGGATGGCTTGATACAGATATGCAACAGTTAAAAGTAAAATGAGTTGGCTATAAACCATCGACTTTCAGAAAAGATGACTTTCTTATGTAGGTAAATGTATGACATTTAAACCTGTTGTGGCCCCAAATTTGGTTCCAGAGACCCCAAAAGCTAATGCTAACGGGCAGAGTAACTTCGTCATATTAAATATCTAGCCTCTAAGCATTGCACATTTGGAGAATAAGATTTTTCATGAAGTTTTTTTAAGTAACACCATATAAAATCTCTGACCTCTGTGGCAGCCCCAAATTTGTTCCCCTGGATATGCTTTGAATAAATCTGTTCAGATTTAGAGTACCAGTACCTTAAAATATATTGCTGATGACACCATTATATATACTGGAATACCAACCTATACTCAAAGCTCACCTTCAGCATTTGAATAAGCTAATAGTAGAGAAATGGCAGCAATTTTGTAGAACCTTTTTTAGAATCTCTAATATATACACATACAATTAACTGGACTACTGTATTTTGGTGTGTATAGGTCGCGGTAATGTATAGTCCACATCTAGTTTTTGCTCTGGAAATGGTTGGAAAATTTAAGTTCTAGTGTATTAGTCGCAGTTAAGTTTCGGACTTTTTCCCCAGCAATATTTAATATTTACCGGCAAAAAAGTTATGGCGGCAGCCATATTGATGCCGCGGACTGAATTATTATCAGAACCTGATTGGTGGAAATCGGACAGTGTTATTTTCGATCCCAACCGTTTCGTACCAACAGTAGTATCGGTAATAGACTACATCGAAGAAAAGCGGCTTTTTGACACTAATTGGCAGCAGACGGTTTGCGTTTGCATTCTGTAATTATGCAAGTTTAAATGTGAATTGTTTGCACAGCAATTATAACACCTTTCCGCGTCATGTAATTAACCGCGTTCTTTTGATTCTGAGATTAACAAAATATCTCTTTTTGGATTTTTTTTTCTTTTCTTTAAAAATCAAAAGTAAAACAAGAGCACCGCCGTGCGGGTGCTGACGCTCATCTGATTTTTTTTGTATAATAGAACTATTGTCCTACCCATGATTTTCTAAGTATGAAAAGGGCCATCATTCTTGCAAAAAGCAGGATAGAGTTATGTTTCTTGATGTACAGTGTCCACTTATGATGGTGAAAAACTGTTGCAAGTTTTAAAGCAATAGCTTTGATAGTTTATGAGAAAAGTATACTTAAACATAATACTCAACCAAGAAAATTATTTTCTAAGTCCAAAAGGGGCAATAATTATTGCAAAAAGCAGGATGGAGTTATGTTGCTTGCTGTACAGGGTCAGCTTATGATGGTGAACAAGTGTTGCAAGTTTCAAAGCAATAGCTTTGATAGTTTAAGAGAAAAAGTTCACCTAAACATAAAACTTAACCAAGAAATCTGATATTTTCTAAGTCCAAAAGGGGCCATAAATCTTGCAAAAAGCAGGATGGAGTTATGTTTCTTGCTGTACAGGATCAGCTTATGATGGTGAACAAGTGTTGCAAGTTTCAAAGCAATAGCTTTGATAGTTTAGGATTAAAGCTGACCTAAACATAAAACTTAACCAAGAAAACTGATTTTCTAAGTCCAAAAGGGGCAATAATTCTTGCAAAAAGCAAGATGGAGTTATGTTTCTTGATGTACAGGGTCTGCTTATGATGGTAAACAAGTATTCCAAGTTTCAAAGCAATAGCTTTGATAGTTTAGGAGAAAAGTTGACCTAAACATAAAACTTAACCAAGAAATCTGATATTTTCTAAGTACAAAAGGGGCCATAAATCTTGCAAAAAGCAAGATGGAGTTATGTTTCTTGCTATACAGGGTCAGCTTATGATGGTGAACAAGTATTCCAAGTTTCAAAGCAATAGCTTTGATAGTTTAGGAGAAAAGCTGACCTAAACATAAAACTTAACCAGGCAACGCCGACGCCGACAACCGCTCAAGTGATGACAATAACTCATCATTTTTTTTCAAAAAATCAGATGAGCTAAAAATTATCTTTTAAGTTTTTTCATACGCTAAGAATTAGTATAAACAATGTTTGGAATGGATGACGGATCTGTCCGGATTTTATCCAACCCGGAGTACATGTCAATGGCGTCCAGTAAAACGAAAGCAGAAACAAATGAAATTGAAATTGCAAAAACATCTTGAATTAAAGTAATTCGTAATTTTAATAGTCTGTATGGGTTATTTACGATATATTTTATTGAAAGTAACCGCTATTGGTTGAAAGGCCGCCGATATTGATATTTTTTATCCATTTTGTTCGTTCATAACAGATGCACGTAATTTTGCGAGAGCTACGGTCAGAAAATTGGCCCGAAAAAAAAACTCTGCTGGCAATGTTCTGTCGTATAGGTTGCAGGAACTTTTTCAGGCAGCAAAATGGGTAGAAAAAGTGCGACCTATACACACCAAAATACGGTAGCATTTATTCTATAATTCGTATCTATTTTGGTTATAAAGAGCCATGAAAAATGCATTGGTAGAGAAAAATCACATAACTATTAGGGAAAAAAGTATGCAATATCAGTAACAACCAGAGATTTAAAGAGAACTCAAAACAAGAGCTGTCCGTAAGACAGCCAAGCTCGACTATTCGAAATATTGTCACAGAAGCAGGAAATTATTACCCAAAATGTTAAATATCAGAAGAGTTTTAAGTTCGAAAGGGGACATAATTTGACCAAATGCATATCAGAGTTATGGGACTTGATGCTATCAACTAGTTTTATAACCCCGAAGAAACATGTTAAGTTTCAATTCCATATCTGCATTAGTTTTGGAGACAGTAACTTGCACGTAAAACTTTAACCAGAATTTTCTAAGTCCAAAAGGGGGCATAATTTGCTAAAAATACATGTTAAGAGTTATGGAACTTGACCCAGTGAGGTTGGTAACTGACCTAGAAAAAGAACAAAGAAGTTTCAAAGCTATATGCCTTTTGGTAATTTGTATGTACTTGCACGTAAAACTTTAACCAGGATTTTCTAAGTCCAAAAGAGGGGCATAATTTGCTCAAAATACATGTCAGTTATGGGACTTGATTCTATCAACTAGTTTTATAACCCCGAAGACACATGTGAAGTTTCAATTTAATATCTGCATTAGTTTTGGAGATAGTAACTTGCATGTAAAACTTTAACCAGAATTTTCTAAGTCCAAAAGGGGGCATAATTTGGCCAAAATACATGTCAGAGTTATGGGACTTGACCCAGTGAGGTAGGTAATTGATCTAGAAAAAGAAAAAATAAGTTTCAAATCTATATGCTTTTTAGTAATAACTGTATGTATTGCACGCAAAACTTTAACCAAAATTTTCTAAGTCCAAAAGGGGGGATAATTTGGCCAAAATACATGTCAGAGTTATGGGACCTGACCCAGTGAGGTAGGTAATTGATTTAGAAAAAGAAAAAATAAGTTTAAAATCTATATGCCTTTTAGTAATAACTGTATGTACTTGCACGCAAAACTTTAACCAAAATTTTCTAAGTCCAAAAGGGGGCATTATTTGGCCAAAATGAAGGTCAGAGTTATGGGACTTGGTGCTATCAACTAGTTTTATAACCCCGAAGACACATGTGAAGTTTCAATTCAATATCTGCATTAGTTTTGGAGATAGTAACTTGCATGTAAAACTTTAACCAAAATTTTCTAAGTCCAAAAGGGGGCATAATTTACTCAAAATACATGTTAGAGTTATGGAACTTGACCCAGTGAGGTTGGTAATTGACCTAGAAAAAGAATAAATAAGTTTCAAAGCTATATGCCTTTAAATGATAGCTGTATGTACTTGCATGCAAAAACTTTACCAAGGTGTGACGACGACGCCGACGCCAGGGTGAGTAGAATAGCTAGACTATTCTTCGAATAGTCAAGCTAATGATAGCATACAAAAAGCAAACATATATGAGAGAATCAAATATACAAAATGTACACTTTAACTGGATTATCATACATGGGTACTGTTAGTTTGTCTGTAAGTAAGAAATATGCACGAGCATCAAAACAATGCTTAACACACTGTTTTGAGATTGCATCTTTAAAATTAGTGAATATTTTTAGTAACAATTACATATATCTATGAACACATGGGAATTAATGCCTCTACCATGTTGAATTTATACTCCCTGGATTGCGTAAATCGTAGCATGAAACTGCTTAATGATTGAACACATATTAGTTAATAGCCGTACTGAACAAAATACTCTGTATATATACAAATTTATAGGAACTGAATTTTTTTTTGGACATTTTGAGTTGTGTTGAATTTAAATAAAAAACACTGACTGAATGTGACAGCATAATTTTATTTATTTGGGTTTTACGGCGCACCAACACAGTATAGGTTATATGGCGCCAAACAGGACTACAAATTTTGGTTCCACATCTCATTTACATCGAAATAAAAACATGAGGTATGGAATCAAAATTTGCATACCTGCTGGAATCACAGAGTTACTGCAAAACCAAGTGTTAAGACCCTATTAGTCGCCTCTTACGATCATGCAAGGGTAAGGCAGTGGTTCCAATTCTTTTCATACACAGATCGTCCCATAACCACATGGGGCGTGACAGCATAAATTACCTCACCTAGTCACCAATATAGAGGTAAATTTTCAATAATCAATATAAATACTGCAGATAGAAGTTTTATGGTATGAAAGAATTTGCCATTTTGTGCAAAATTTTAGTTTTTACTCATTTTTCACATTTCTTTTAGTTTTACTTGTACAACTTCTCACAGCAATAGCGACCTATTATGAATTTTTTACAAATTGATTAAATGATCTTTACATTTCATACAAGCAGAATACAAAAGAAAACCAAGAACTTGTATCTCAACATATCGAAATTTCTTTCAACATCCCAAATACTAACAATTTTTCCTCTATAAAGCCTTATTTTCTTTTGGAACGGTTGGGATGTTTTAAACCATTTCTTTTTAAATTCAAATATTCTCACACACTGATCTAGACACACTAAAATATACACTTATAGGAGTACAAAATACACTTAATGTTTACTAGAGAGATCATATTCTCCTACCATATTATCACAGATTTAAGTCACTCGGCTACACTATACTTCTGGGACTATCTTTGAATAATCCATCCACAATCTACCAAAACAGATGTTTGTAACAAAAAAGGATGTAATATCAATGAAAATAAGACACTTATCAATCAAATTCAATCAAAAGTACCAGTACCTGTACTTTATTTTAGTTTTAAGAAATTCCAGTCAACGAAAACTAAACCTACCTGTTCACTGAATAACACATCTAGGGAAGTAGACAATAATACCAGTATGTACTGAAAACAGCACCTCTTGTACACTTAACATATCTTGTCTCATTAAACAATGAACTTTATTTTGATGGTTTTATAAATCTTTTCTTTTATAAAAGTTCACTGGGCTCTTCCGAAAGTTTTTTTTTATGTAGACGTTGAACAATTAAATTAAACCAAGTTCTGAAGAGTCCAATAGATGGTACACCCCTGGAGAGCCTCTCCTAACCTTTAACTTATGCGTGAGCCACGTGGGCTTATCAGATTTAACTGGTCACAGAGAACATTCCCTTACGCCAAATAAGAGGACAGAACCTCTGCTGAGGAAATTCTAGCGAAACCTTTTTCTAGTTGCATTAGCAAAAGAAAAAAAAAACACTATTAAAATTGATGAAATACAGGAAAATGTAAAGTTCAACTGCCAATTTATCTAGTATTTAGTTGAAAGTACAGCTTATGAAGAGAAGTTAGGCATAAATCTTTTAATATGAAAAACATTGGCAAACATAAAACAATGTAAACTCTGGAGGCCCTGACAATACAGTATCAGTAAGCAACTATAAAAAAGCTGAAATCCTCAAAACATTCATGGATTTATGTCACCACTGGATCATCACATTCTGTATCTTCTAACAACTTTAAAACACTTACATACAAATATATAACAATAATCATAGACATAAATAATCTTAAGGACAGATAGGTCATTAACATATTACAAAATAGATTAAATATAGGGTAAAACCAATGTAATTCTTAAATTATTTTTAACTAGGCCAGATGAAAGAAAATGCTAGCAACTGTCTCGGAAGTCAGCCTCCGTTGTTTATTATTCTCTGCACTAACTTTGGTTTCTATACAAATATCGCATGCACTTGAGAGTGAGAGTGGATATATATTTATAATGAAATTGAAAATAATAATGGTTATTGAGGGTGATAGCTAATATATACAGTGTGCATGGGTATGACAGCAGATGTATACAAATAATGCTTGTAATCCTGGTAGTTGGTTCTGAAAAGGGGTAATTTAATTTGGCTGGGTATTGGCCATGGAGGATGTGCCCTCTTGCTGGCTTGAAAATGTCTAGCCTGCAAGAGAGCATGTCCTCAATGAGTCCTATCTAGCTAACAGAATTAAAATTAACCAAGATTGTGCCCTGGAGATCTGTTCTGCAGCAACTCTAACTATGATATTTGGGTGTAACTCCATTATTGGCAACAGTCTAAGAAACCTTACACCTGTCTCTAGCTCTGCCAGCACGATAAGTAACGTGGACACTAACAATAGGAACCACAGAACAGATAGTGAAACTTAAACAACTCCAACAAGAGTGCAAGAATGTCACAATATACGCCCGTCACAGCAAATTTCTTTACTCTAGCACCTGTATTTGCAAATGGAATTTTAATTTTGTGGTTGTTTAGTAATAACTAAGTGTTTTGTTTTTCTAAGTCCACAAAAAAACTCCTTACCAGGTAGAGATACCTTAAAATACACCTAAAATTGGAAAGTAACATCTATGTTGTACCACAGAAAAGTGGTCTAGGTTTTTCCCTACGGTCAATTATAAAAAAGTTACAATATAAGTTATTTATAGTAACAACTAAGGGAAGTTAATCTTTAAAAAAAAAAAAAAAAAAAAAATTGTAAGTCCACACAAAAATCTTTACCAGGTAGAGACTGGTCAAAATACACCTCAAAATTGGATGTAGCATGCATGTTGTACTACAGAAAAGTGGTCTCGATTTTTCCCTACGACTAGTATGAAAAAGTTACAATATAAGCTATTTATAGTAACAACAAAGGGAAGTAATTCTAAAGAAGGGAACTGCGCATGACACTTCGTCTCATGATGGTGTATAATTGTGTCAAGTTACATCAAAATCCCTCCATGCATGAAGAAGAAATGCTTCGGACAAAGTCATTCTTGTATCTGACCTTTGGCCTCTAAGTGTGACCTTGACCTTAGACCTAGGGACATGGTTCTTGCGCATGATACTACGTCTTGTGGTGGTGAACATTTGTGCCAAGTTATATCAAAATCCCTCTATGCATGAAGAAGAAATGCTCCGGACAAGGTTTTCATTCTTGTACCCTTTGACCTCTAAGTGTGACCTTGACCTTAGACCTAGAGACCTGGTTCTTGCGCATGACACTCCGCCTCATGGTGGTGAACATTTGTGCCAAGTTATATCAAAATCCCTCTATGCATGAAGAAAAAATGCTCCGGACAAAGTTTTCATTCTTGTATCCTTTGACCTCTAAGTGTGACCTTGACCTTAGACCTAGGGACCTGGTTCTTGCGCATGACACTCCTTCTCATGATGATGAACAATTGTGCCAACTTTCATCAAAATCCCTCTATGCATGAAGAAGATATGCTCCGGACAAAGTCATTCTTGAATTTGACCTTTGACCTCCAAGTGAGACCTTGACCTTAGACCTAGGGACCTGGTTCTTGCGCATGACATGTTGTCTCATCCAGGGGAATATTTGTGCCAACTGATATCTAAATCCTGCTTTGCATGACAAAGTTATAGACCGGACAGGAAAAAAATCCTCTTGACCTTTGATCTCAAAGTGTGACCTTGACCTTTAAGCTAGGGTACTGGGTGTTGCGCATGACATGTTGTCTCATCATCGGAAACATTTGTGCCAAGTAATATTAAAATCCCTTCATGGATGGCAGAGTTATGGACAGGACAGGAAAAAAACTCTGTTGACCTCTGACTCCCAATTGTGACCTTGACCTTTGAGCTAGGGGTCCGGGATTTGCGCATGACACGTCGTCTCATCATGGGGAACACTTGTGCTAAGTAATATTAAAATCCCTTAATGAATGTCAGAGTTATGGACCGGACACGAAACAGACCCTGTTCATGCTATGTTAACATTTGACTGCTAAGTGTGACCTTGACCTTTGAGCTAGGGGTCTGAAAGTTGTGCATGACATATCGTCTTATTATGAGGTACATTTGTGCCAAGTAATATTAAAATCCCTTCATAGATGGGAGAGTTATGGACCGGACAGGAAAAAAACCTTGTTGACCTTTGACCTCCAATTGTGACCTTGACCTTTAAGCTAGGGGTCCAGGTTTTGCGCATGACACGTCGTCTCCTCATGGGGAACATTTGTGCCAAGTAATATTAAAATCTCTTCATGGATGGGAGAGTTATGGACCGGACAGGAAAAAAGCCCTGTTGACCTTTGACCTCCAATTGTGACCTTGACCTTTGAGCTAGGGGTCCGGGATTTGCGCACGACACATCATCTCATCATGGGGAACATTTGTGCCAAGTAATACTAAAATCCCTTCAAGGATGGGAGAGTTGTGGACCGGACAGGAAAAAAGCCCTGTTGACCTTTGACCTCCTATTGTGGCCTTGACCTTTGAGCTAGGGGTCTGGGTTTTGCGCATGACACGTCGTCTCATCATGGGGAACATTTGTGCCAAGTAATATTAAAATCCCTTCATGGATGACAGAGTTATGGACCGGACACGAAATTGCGGACGGACGGAATGACGGAATGACGGAAAGACGGAATGACGGAAAAGAGCATTCCTATAATCCCCAAAACTGGTTTTCAACCAGTAGGGGACTAATAAAAGAGGCAACAGGGAATACTATCCAATCCACCAGCTTCATACTCTTAACCCAGTAGGGATCATGACATCCAGCTATACTCACATAAAAAAAATAAAAAAATGAGTAGTTGAAAACATTCTTTCATCTGGCCTACTGACAAATGACCAGCACTTGGATAATGAGCATTCTTCTGCTAACATAAAAACCAGAGCTTCTGTGAAGATGTTTACGAATATTATACAGAAAATAAAAATTAAGGCAATAATAATAAATTAGACTGCATAAAAAGAACAAAATAAAACAATGAACAAAATAATTAAACAATCAAACTGAGATTGACTAAATGCCACATCGCTGGTAGCACAAAATTAGTAAATCAGATACAAAACTACTAAAAATATACCAAACAGCTAAAACAATGCATTATGAAATAAAAGATCTGCAATCTCATTTCATAAAAGTAAATAAAGCAAGCAATAATTGGATAAGCTTTTTTTAAAAACAAAGAATACAGATATTGGACGTTCTTATACAGTGTGGGAGTATTCAAAGGACAGTAAAATCATCTCTTGATAAAAAGCACATGTACCATAAATTCCCTTTTTTTTTTGTAGAATTGTAATCAGGAATATCTCTGCAATATTCCAAACCTATCATTGACTATAGAAACCATACTGTTATAAATATAAAATAAGTTAAAATTGATTATCACACAATTATTTTCATTTAACAAAATTTGACAATTTTTTCTTTTCTTCAAAAGTGGTTTCACATGTGTGAAGAATGGCACAGAGCAGTAGTTTTATCAATTAGCTACTTCCTAAAACTTAAAAAGTGGATTTTTAAAGGTAAAGAAAGAGATGACTATTTGCACATCAGCTTCAGTCATGCATAGTTCTATGGGGGACTACTTTATAACAAAATAAAAATCCCACTATTAAACACTGGTCTATTTTATAAAAATTACTTTACTCCGGGCTTAGTACAGATTACACTGATAAAGCTATTAAGGTTTAAGTATTAATTCTTTTGACAAAAACAGATTTTTACATAACTGAGCCGCACCATGAGAAAACCAACATAGTGCATTTGCGACCAGCATGGATCCAGACAAGCCTGCGCAGTCTGGTCAGGATCCATGCTGTTCACTAACAGTTTCTCTAATTGCAATAGGCTTTGAAAGCCAACAGCATGGATCCTGACCAGACTGCGCACGCCGGTCTGGATCCACACTGGTCACAAATGCACTATGTTGGTTTTCTCATGGTGTGGCTCAATTATGTTTCATCACACAAAATAAAGCAGTTACAACAGGACAAAGTCATAACAGCACATATATATATATATATCAGGTAGCACATATTAATACGCGAGTAAACAAAAACAAATAATAAAGCGCTTTGCATTTTCATAAAATAGCTACCCACACAGTTCTTGTCATAAAAAGATACCTATTAATCTAAAAAATCTGGCAAAAGTTCGAGTAAATTACTTTGAAATAGTTATTTGAAAATGTTTGGACAGTCTTAATGCATGTGACAGCCAAGAAAAGATAAAACACTTACACAGTGGGCAGTCATAGGCTGCTGTTACAATCCACATAAAATGAACACATGTTTCTTCTGAGGTAATATGTATGAATGCCAAATGTCCAGATTTTGAAATATCGCAATCATATTATTAATAATGTAGAAGTTTACTATAAACAAAAACAGATATTTATCGAGTTTGGGACCTTCCCACTGACCTTTGGCTTTCAATGATCATTTAGGATATGTGTATCAATAGGGATTAATAAAACATAATCAATAAATAAACTAACTCCCTACTATAAAACCCAGTATCATTTCATAAAAGAACCAGCGCAGATTCTTGATGCAAATCTTAATTTTTCATTTTAGCTTTGAATAGATGGAATGAACCTATTATACAGCAAACACTGGTACAAGGTACAGCAGATGCTGCAGACAGGGCTTAACAGTTAAATAAACGATCGTTGTTATTGTGATGGTGTAATATTCGCTATTTAAATTTTTGTGAATTCAAGAAGCAATATATATCCAACAGTGTCATGAGAATAAAATCTTAGAAAAAGCAAATTTCTAATACATATGACTGTTATCAATCCAATGGCAAAATAAAAGTGATGCAAGCATTACCCAGCAACTTCACAGGTTTTACATTTACAACACTAACAATGTATTATAAAGCCTAGAATTATTCCCCCACACCAACCCACCACTCCACCCAAAACTAGAGTTGTCACAGGAGTGACGAATTATACCCCCACAATACGGCCTTGTCACAGAACTAAGCCAATGTCGAAGCACAATTTGCTTGACCTTTGACCTACTGAATCAATAGAGGTCATATGCTGGTCATGATCAACCTCCCTATTAAGTTCCGTGATCCTAGGCCCAAGCGATCTGAAGTAATCATCCGAAAACTTTTTAACTGTTCAGGGTCACTGTGACCTTGACCTGTGAAGTCGTCCAAAGTGTTCTCAAGTTATTGTCCTGAAACGGATCTCTCTGACCTTTGACCTTTTGAACTCGAAATCAATAGGGGTCATATGCTGGTCATGACCAACCTCCCTATTAAGTTCTGTGATCCTAGGCCTTAGCGTTCTGAAGCAATCATCCGAAAACTTTTTAACTGTTCAGGGTCACTGTGACCTTGACCTGTGACATACTGACCTAAAATCAATCAATAGGGGTCATCTGCTGGTCATGACCAACCTCCCTATCAATTTTCATGATCCTAGGCCCAAGCATTCTCAAGTTATCATCTGGAAGCTGTTTAACTGTTTCGGGTCATTGTGACCTTGACCTTTGACCTACTGACCTCAAAGTCAAACTTGACTGTATTTTATCATGTATCATCTGTGTACCAAAATTTATGATCCTAGGCCTAAGCGTTCTCAAGTTATCATCCAGAAACTGCTCAACTGTTCCGGGTCATTGTGACCTTGACCTTTGACCTACTGACCTCAAAGTCGAACTTGACCTGTATTTCATGATGTTACACGTGTACCAAAATTTATGATCCTACGCCAAAGCATTCTCAAGTTCTCATCCGGAAACCATTTTAACTGTTCAGGGTCACTGTGACCTTGACCTTTGACCTCAGTCAAACTTGACCTGCATTTCATGATGTTACACTTGTGTACCAAAATTTATGGTCCTAGACAAAGCGTTTTCAAGTTATCATCTGGAAACCGTTTAACTGTTCAGGGTCAATGTGACCTTGACCGTTGACCTACAGACCTCAAAGTCTGACCTGTATTTTCTGATGCTACACCTGTGTACTAAAAATTATTTAAATCTGTCAAGCCTTTCATGAGTTACTGTCAGGAAACCACGAAAACCAACGTACCGACAGACAGACAGACTGGTAAGCTCACTCCTATATACCCCCCAAACTTCATTTTGTGGGGGGTATAAAAATCTTATAGGTCCCAGTATCCAATATATCCCAAATTTTTGCTGTATTCATATTTCCCTGAGCAACAAAACTGCTTTCAAAATGAGAGACGGGACTTGAATTTTCCTGCACTGTCTGGTGTGTGGTCATTTGATGTTCCGTTCTGTACACCATTGTTTGGAGTAGAAGCCCGAGTCTGTTTGGTCACTGGTGTCAACTCTAGGGAGTTGACTTCACCACCCTGTATTTGAATAAAACATATTATTTCTTACAATCTTCAATTTTGCACCATGAACCATACCACTGACAGTTAAAAATGATAGTATTTTAAAGCAACAAGAACGATAGCAATCATATTTTGTAACACCAATCAAATTTTCTTAGTATTTTTTCAGAAAACATGGACATTATAGATACTGTATAAACATCTAAATTTAATGCCTTATCTGAGATAATTTTCTCTCAGTTTGCCACTAATATACTTCAGTATAAACAGTACACTGACAGTTTTACAAACCGAGTGAACCTGATGGCATTTTGTGAATTGCTAGCATTTCTTTGTTGTTAAAAATTTAGCCCTTTAGGCTGTATTAAGCACCTTTTTATTGTAATTAAGCCATTCAATGTTCTAGGTCTTTCATTGAATTCACTTATCATGCCAGAAATGAAGTTTTAGAAGACAGAGAAGGCATTTGTTTTCAACACAAGCCTAGCTTTTGGCTGTTTTTTCTCTATCCTACCCATAGCATCTCGGCTTGTTTTGTACATGAATGCCCAATTTATATTACAGAGAAGTCAACCTTTAAGGTAAGTATTAATATTTTTATATCATCTTTTGAAAAAAAAACGTGTCATTTTTGTTCTACCTTTGGAGATGGAAGATTATTATCTTTACACCAGTCACAGAATGCACGTTTCACCATATCTAGTGTTCTTGTATCTACAAGTTTACAGTGCACTCGAATCTGTTGTTCCGCAAATGTTTCAGGTAGCAGGTTTGACACCTGGAAGTAGAGAATCATTCAAAACTGATGCTTACTACATTTCATGCGGTTAATGACTGCAGTTTGATGAACTAAATTCAAAACGTTACGACAGCTTCTCTGTAAATTTCAACCTAATTATTCAAGAGCCCAGGGGTTTCAATAAAGGCCAGGGAATGGGGAATTTCCAATGCCACTGTGGTCTGAAGCCTCGGCTACTTTTCTTGTAGCAAGTAAAGTTCTAAACGGAAGAACCCCCAGACACATTTGAAACAGTATAATAAATGAACTTTAGTCTGGTGTAGAAAAAAAATTATGCTCCCTTCTTTCTCAGGAGCAGAGGCTTGCAATTAAAGCCAGATGGCCCAAAAAGAACATAAAGTGTATGTTGTACTGTCATGCGAACATTTTCTAAAAATAAATCTTGCAAACATGACATTATTAAAAAAAAAATCTATGTTTATCTCCATTCTAAAGTTCTGCATGGCTACATAACATTTCTGGTAATAACAACAGTCCTGTGATACCAATATGTATCTTTTAGGTCCAACTGAAGTTTCTACAGAGAAATGATCAAAACTACATTTAAAAGAATTTGAAGCTTACAATACTGACCAGTGGAAAATATGCCTTTTAACCTGTAATCTGCTGGCTGCAAGTTATTCTGCCTTTGCGACCAGTGCAGACCAAGATGAGGTCTGCACTGCTTGCTATTTAGTCAGTAAATTTTCAGTGAACACCCCTTTGAATAATAAATGGTACTGCCCAAAATGAATGATAGACCTGTCCATGTTAGAAATTTAGTATGGTAAAGGTTAAAGATTTATGATTATTATTCCAAAACTACAGGTCTGGAGTTTGTAATGGTCAACATATTATGAAGTTCCTGTTACCACAATTTCAGTTAAATAATGTGTACATAGAAGTTTTTTCATGTGACAGTAGCTATTAACTCACTTATTGAGAAGACAACAATTAAAATGGGAACCAAATGTAAAGCTGCAGAAAATGTTTCTAATACAATGCTTTTCTGGATACTGATGGAGATCAGACTGTATTACATTAACAAATTCTAAAAATTACTTGGCGAGTTTAATTATGTTACCTGGTCTTTTCGTACTCTGACTGCCACATTTGGATTTTCCTTGCTGTAGAATCGTACATTGTCAATAGGGTTCTTATCTTTCATGCCATAGTCCAAGTAAACTAACTGAAACAATATTCATGGAATATGTATACATTTAAAAGTTATTTAAATTGACAATGTTGTTGCCTCATCCTAAAACCCTTTTACCCTATATTTGAGAAAACTCTTCATGATTTTACTCCAAATTTATAAATCGATTTTTACAAATTCCCCAAAATTGCCAAACACTCTGTATCTATAGTAGATTTTTTTTATGAATTTGGTAAACCACAGGTATTTGAAGCTCAATCAATAACAAGAGCTGTCTGTAAGACAGCGCGCTCCACTATTCAGCGATTTGACAGTAAAATGAATATATGTCTCAATAAGAGACTTCTACTTTAAAAGGAAGATACACCAAGGGGCATAATTCTGTCAAGAACACAAACTAGAGTTATTGGGATTGTTACCACACATGCAGATGATGATGGTAAAAATATATTTTGAGTTTCAAGTCATAACCTTATATAGTATCAAAGTTATGTCCAGAAAACGAAGATTGTCAAAAAAATTAAAAGTTTGAAAGGGGCATAATTTGGTCAAAAATACAAAAGACAAAGAGACCTCTACTTTAAAAGGAAGATACACCAAGGGGCATAATTCTGTCAAGAACACAAACTAGAGTTATGGGGATTGTTACCACTCATGCAGATGATGATGATAAAGATGCATTTCAAGTTTCAAGTTTTTATCTTATATTGTACTAAAGTAACATCAAGAAAGCGAAGATTGCCAAAAAAAATTAAGTATGAAAGGGGCATAATTCTGTCAAAAATACAATTAGAGTTATGGGGATTGTAACACAATTTATAAAGAAATGTTTTTAATTTCAAGTCATTATCTTTTAAAGAACCAAAGATATGTCTATATACAAAGCTTTCAAAAAAATTTAACATGAAAATAATTCCAAGTATAACACCTTGGTGACCTTGACCTTTGGTATAATGGGCCTAGCCCCTGCACATACTTTGTTTGTATGCTGGACAATGTTTATGTGAAGTTACAGCAAGATATAAGCAATAGCAACAAAGACACGACACAAAAACAAAGGTTGCCGAAAAACTACCTTAAAAATAACCTAAGTATAACACCTTGGTGACCTTTACCTTGGGTATAATGGGCTCAGCCCCTACATATACTTTGTTTGTATACTGGACAATGTTTATGTGAAGTTACAGTAAGATATAAGCAATAGTAACAAAAATACCACAGAGAAACAAAGGTTGCTGAAAAACTTTAACCAAGAAAGCTCATGCCGACGCCAATGACGGGGCGAGTAGAACAGCCCCCCATTCTCCGAGTAGTGGAGCTAAAAATGTAAGCATATTAGATCACAAAAGTATATATCATAGTAGATCTTTATCAAGTTTTGTTTTTGTTGGGTTTAATGTCACGCCAACACAATTATAGTCATATGGCTACTTCCCAGCTTTGATGGTTGAGGAAGACCACAGGTGCCCTTCCGTGCATTATTTCATGACAGTCCGGCAACTTGGTAGAACCATCGACCTTCCGTAAGCCAGCTGGATGGCTTCCTCACATGAAGAATTCAATGCCCCGAGCGCGGCTCAATCCCACATCAGTGAGGGGCAAGTGATGTAAAGTCTACTGTACACTATGTTGATGGGATAATATAATACATGTAAATAGATTTTTTTTCAGCTTCAGGTGCCTGTGGTATAACGGGTATTACCTTTCAATTAAACATTCCTTAATATTCTTCAATTTCATGCGTTGTTTTAGCTAATCTGACACTTCTTTCAAAAATAAATACATACATGGACAATGACTTTGTCTGGTTTCAGGTTAGAGCACTCTAGTTCATCTGGATCCATTTTTGACAATATCTCCCCTGTTATCTTTGGCAACTGATCCTGTAATAATATGATTCAGAACTGTAGCAACTTAATTCCAGTTTCAACTGATTAAAACGCATTAATAAATTCTTTATCATGACAAGATTCAAATGGCATAAAACAGAAAAAAAACTATTTTAAGCGAGCAAATATCCCCTTCCAAATAGGTTGTTTTTGTGAATGAGGGACTATATTTTGAAAGATATTTAATTTCCCGATATACCGGTACACAAGTTATGTATATTAGGACTGTGCCATGGTTTATTGGTTTCAATTTTCTACCAAATCAAGTGGAAAAACTCTGTCTTATAGTGATCTATATTTGTATTAAGTTTCATGAAGATCCATCAATGAAGATGCTGTTTAAAGATGTGCATGCACCACTGCCCTATTGTGACCTATATTTGTGTTAAATTTCATAAAGATTTGTCAATGGATTACTTTGTTATGAGGGAATTTATGGACTGTAAAACAATTAAAGGGCAGTAACACAGGTTACTGAAGTGATCCTGACAAAAGTTGTGCATGCACCATCGCCTTATGCAATCTTTCATGAAAATACGGCTACTTAGATACAGTCAAAATTCCTCATTTTTTACCAAACTAAGGGGAAAAACTGCTTTTACTGAGTCCATGGGAATAATGCTTAGTTAGGTCATGTGCTAATAAGATTTAGTGATTCTACCTAAAATACTTTTTGAATTATAAGCATTTTCATTTCTTTTCTACCAAATCAAGATACTTTTACTGGGTCAAGGGGGATAATACTATATATTAGGGATGGCAACAAACAGCAATTTTGGTATTCGAATATTCGGTCAACCTTTCGAATGAATATTTGAATATTCAGTCATCAACTGATCAACAAAACAACTCAAAATCTTATGTGTTTATCATACCCTCATCAGCGACTCGCATAGATTCTACTTTCGTTTTCACCGGAAATGATTCACACATTGAAGAATTAAGACTTACTAATCGTTCTCGTAACTTGTTCATCTTTTGATGACATAGTTGTAATCTGCCTTTATTTAAATTTATTTTTTTAGTTTAATTTCTTACTGGGATGTAGCTTCTACGTACATATAAGTAAGGTTTTCTCTACACACGTTACACGTAGCCGCCTTCTTACTGGATGATCGCGTGAAACGACAGAAGACATAGGTAACATTCTGACAGAAAAGTAACGTAATAGCTGGCAAATAGTCTAATGAAGACAGTTTCCTGACATATTTGGCTTAAGAACACTACTCGTCTGAATATTAAGTACTTAATTAAAATGTTTACCGTATGAAATGCATTTACTCGTTATACACATTTTGCGAAAATTATTTTTAGTCATATCGAATGGATTATTCGATTTGTGTCGAAAAAAGTATGTATTACATCTGACTTGTTTTCTACACTTTTTGGTACCTTTCTTAACTCAAATATATCTTTGACTGGATTCGGAGTCATTAGATCAAGTGATATTCTATGTTTTTTAATAATCAGAGATTCACACCTATTGAAAGTAAGGTGCTTTTTACCGACTCGTATCAATTTGTGACCTTAAAGTTTTCTAAAGGCAAGCAATTAGCGGTATTAACTACAGGGTACACTGTCATCACCGTAGCGACGTACTATTTCGGCATGGTAATATACAAAATGACACGTCTAACAACGGCAGAAGCCATTTTGGAGCGTATTTCTAATGAAAGTAACCCAGTCTTGAATAAACCAACATTTTGGTTCTTTCAGTTAGCTTTTATTAACTTGTCATGAATTTACATTTTTTTGATTCGAATAGTAAAACAGTATTTGAATATTCGTGTAATGAACAAATATTCGAATATTCATTGCCATCCCTACTATATATGAACAGAGGCCATGTGCTTATTAATAATCATATGACATTGATATAGTACACGTTAACATAAGAATTTGTATTGAATTCCAAGCTAATTTGAATATTTTATAAATAATACTATAGTATGTAATTGTACTACTGATTAGTTACCACCATTATAATAATGATGCAAACTTTGTAAGGTGCTGAAGTGGATGCCCTCGACCCTTCAGTAGCCTATGACGAGGAAAATAAAGAGACAAAAAAGAAAAAAGAAATTTAAAAAAAAAAAACAACAGTCATTAAAAAAAAAAAAAAAAAAAAAAAAAAAGCAAGAGCTGTCGGATGACAGCGCGCTCGACTATTCGAAGAATTGATTGAAGAATGGGGTCAAAATATTTCCATAGTTTTTCAGACAAAAGAAAAAAAAATGGATTAAATAAAAAATGTTCCTGTATTTGTGAATTTTGATTAGTCTTGCAGTAAATGGCAATGTGTGACCAAGATGGCAAATATGTTAAGTTATATGTTAGGCAAAATATGGACTTGTATAAAAAATTTAACTAATTTCCAAGTCCAAAAAGGGTCATAATTCAGTCAAAATAGTTGACAGAGTTATGTACACTTGCTTACAGATAGAAATCATGTTGATATCCTAGTGTTAAAAGTTTCAAAGCCACAGTTCAAATAGTTTTGACAAAAATTTCAAAGTCCAAAAAGGGCCATAATTCAGCCAAAATAGTCGTCAGAGTTATGTACTCTTGCCTACAGATGGAAATCATAATGATAAACAAGTGTTTAAAGTTTAAAAGCCATATGTCAAATAGTCTTGACAAAGCATGGACATATACGAAAACAGAACCAATTTTCAAGTTCAAAAAGGGCCATAATTCAGCCAAAAAACATGACAGAGTTATGTACTCTTGCCTATTGATAGAGACTATAATACTGAACAAGATATAAAAGTTTCAAAGCCATATGTCAAACTCTTTACACAAAATATAAACTGGTACGAAAAACTTAACCAAGATTTCTAAGTCAGAAGGGGCCATAATTCAGCTAAAATGCTTGATGGAGTTATGTACTCTTGCCTACAATTGCACATGGTGATGGTAAACAAGTGTTGAAAGTTTCAAAGCTTTATCTCAAAAGACTTTGTCAAAATGTAGACTGGTACCAAAAACTTAACCAAGATTTCTAAGTCAAACAGGGGCAATAATTCAACCAAAATACTTGATGGAGTTATGTACTCTTGCCTACAACTGGACATGGTGATGGTAAACAAGTGTTTAAAGTTTCAAAGCTTTATCTCAAAAGACTGTCAAAATATGAACTGGTACGAAAAACTTAACCAAGATTTCTAAGTCAAAAGGGGCCATAATTCAGTCAAAATGCTTGACAGAGTTATGTACTCTTGCCTATAACTGGACATGGTGATAGTAAACAAGTGCTGAAAGTTTCAAAGCTTTATCTCAAAAGACTTTGTCAAAATGTGGACTGGTACGAAAAACTTAACCAGAGTGTGAAGCCGTGAGTAGGATAGCTGTACTTATTCTTCGAATAGCCGAGCTAAAAATTATGTGAGGTTTGATGATTCTAGCTTAAATACTTTTTGAATTATAAGCATTTTTATTTTCGGCTAGAGGGACGCACAGACGTACGCATGCCAGACTAACGAACTGCCGGATGGACAACATCAAAACAATATTAAACAAGAAGCTGCGTTCAATAAACCCTTGATGCCCCCGGTGACATCCTTGTCGATACAAAGCAACCTAAGTCCAAAACGAGGTCAAGTTCAAGGTCAAGGTCAAACAGATGTCAGGTGATGTCTGAAGGTTAAATCTGCATTAGTATCAATTCATTCTTGTAAGGGGTATTGATGCTAGACGAAACACTCCCATTTGGTTAACCAAGAGATGGTCCATATTAAGCAACCTAAGTCCAAAATGAGGTCAAGGTCAAACTGAGGTCAGGTGATATCTGAAGATAAGGAATGGTCACAGGTTACATCTGCATTAGTATCAAGTCATTCTCGTAAGGGGTAT
The DNA here is from genome assembly GCF_021730395.1 of Mercenaria mercenaria. Classification (NCBI taxonomy): domain Eukaryota; kingdom Metazoa; phylum Mollusca; class Bivalvia; order Venerida; family Veneridae; genus Mercenaria; species Mercenaria mercenaria. The sequence goes on along the minus strand of NC_069366.1, from coordinate 22,397,015 downwards.
TGATGCTAGACGAAATGGTCCCCATTTTGTTAACCTCATACGGACGGACGGACAAACGAACGAACGGACGGACAGGACAATCACTATATGCCTCCCGCATCAGTAGATGCCGGGGGCATAAAAATGAAAGACTTGTTTCATACCTTTGAAATGATGTGTTCATGTTTGAGTTGTGTCTGACCAACACATTTGTATAAATTCCTCCTCATTATATTGCTGAGAATTTCCTTGGATTCCTGTAGTTTGGGCTCAGTAGAGTTGAGAATCAGAAAGAACACGTGGTCAGTCATTTGGCTGTAAGCTTTCATATCGTGTATGGCATCTGACATTCTCACCTCATGACTGAAACAGATGTCAAGTACATCTTAACATAAAGTCAGTAACAACCTGTCATATACATTTCATTCTTTTTCCAACAAAGACCAAAATACTATGAACTGTGAGTTCACAATGTGCTTTGTGTTGACCTGACAGAGACGTATTATATTATCTTTATCTGTAAATATATGATGCAGGACCGCTTCTGGTATAGGGCGTCGGGGTGAGTAATGTCGTTCAGTAATGATGTGTGAGAGCCGACTTAAAGCTTTCCACTGTCTCTGCGCATGCAATACTGTCTTCCAGTCTATTCCAATCCTGCACTGCCTTAATAAAGAAAGAATGTTTATACTGTTCTGAATTTGCGTTATTCACTTTGTAGCAATTTGAATGGTTATAAACTTATAACAAAATTTTTCTACAATGTTTGAACTAATACTGTCAGTTATGATTTTATTCTATTTCATACTTGTTGCAAGTATTAAAACTTAGCCTTCAGTTGTGCTTGTTACTAACTTTACAAAAGCACCTCAAAATATTTGGTATCCAAAGAACAGCTAGTTAAGATGCATTAATATCAACTCACCCATCTTTTCCAGCAAACTTGATGTAATTATTTGCTTTGACTAGAGCTTCAACAATCCTGTAGATATAGTAAATATATCTATGTAAACTTTCAAGTTATAGGAAATAATTAAAAATCAATTTCAGAAAGAAAACATCACCAAAAGACTCCATTAAAGACCTGTACATATTTTTCATGAGTTTTGGAACATAACTTACAGAACTGGCTATCACGAAAGCATTTTGCTCAAATGCGAAAATTGTAAGACACTTTGGAACAATGTAAATGATAAACTTAACAGCAATGTAAATAAAAAGGATAAAATCACACTTTAATTAAATTCAGATATGGTTACCGGTATGTTTAAAGTAGGTGGGATAGACTTCACACACATTGTACATGCCAGTGTTTCTCATAACTAAATGGAGCACTACTAAACCAGGTTTAATGTCTTTAACCTGTACCCTACTAAATTTCTAAACTGGACTGGTCCATCATCAATTTGGGCAGTACCACTTATTATTCAAAGGGGTGTTCACTGAAAGTTTAATAACTGAATAGCGAACAGTGCAGACCATGATCAGCCTGAACTGACGTGCAGTCTGATCTTGGTCTGCACTGGTCGCAAAGGCAAAATCTCTTGCCACCAGGTAGGCTAAAGGTTAAAGTAGCTCTATATAGAAAATCTTACATGGTATCTATGATATTTGTAGTTTTATGCTGGTATGCTCGTCTATGCAGTGTACTCCTTGTGTGAAACATGTCATACAGGTTGCCCACCTCCTACACAACGAGACAGGATACATAGTTTTATACAGTAAAAACATATATAAAACAAAAATCTGGTGTACACAGTTTTAGTACATAAGAACATTGCCCCTCCACCAACCTCCACCCCTCTCCAGAAACAAGAGGGTCATGATGACCCTGGATCGCTCACCAGAGTAATATGAGCTACATGTTTCAAATGTCAAACTGATGATTTTTAGAAAAATTTTGGAAGATTTTCCGATGTACAATCAAGTAACCCCTGCGGCGGGGCCGAGTTTACCCCGGGGTCATGAATGGAAAAAAGTTTGTAGAAGTCTACTAGGCAATATAACATATCAAATATCTAAGATCTAGGCCTTCTGGTTTATTTTTAGCAAATTTATGAAGATTTCCCTATATACAATCAAGTAACCAATGGGGCTGGGTAAATGTGACCCTGGGGGGTCCAGATTTGAATTTTTTTTTGTAGAAGTCTACTAGGCAATGCTACATGTCAAATATCTAAGATCTAAGCCTTCTGGTTTATTTTTAGAAAATTTTTGAAGATTTTCCTATGTAAAATCAAGTGACCCCTGGGACAGGGTCAATTTTGACCCCGGGGGTCATGATTTGAACAAATTTTGTAGAGGTCCACTAGGCAATGCTACACGTGAAATATCTAAGCTGTAGGCCTTCTGGTTTATTTTTAGAAAATTTTTGAAGATTTTCCTATGTAAAATCAAGTGACCCCTGGGGCGGGGTCAATTTTGACGCGGTGGGGGGTCATGATTTGAACAAATTTTGTAGAGGTCCACTAGGCAATGCTACATGTCAAATATCTAAGCTGTAGGCCTTCTGGTTTATTTTTAGAAAAATTTGAATATTTTTCTATGTACAATCAAGTAACCCCATTGGGCGGGGTCAATTTGATCCCGGAGGTCATGATTTGAACAAATTTTGTAGAAGTCTACTAGGCAATGCTACACGTTAAATATCTAAGATCTAGGCCTTCTGGTTTATTTTTAGAAAATTTTTGAAGATTTTTCTATGTAAAATCAAGTGACCCCTGGGGCGGGGTCAATTTTGACCCGGGGGGGTCATGATTTGAACAAATTTTGTAGAGGTCCTCTAGGCAATGCTACAGGTCAAATATCTAAGCTCTAGGCCTTCTGTTTATTTTTAGAAAATTTTTGAAGATTTTCCTATGTAAAATCAAGTGACCCCTGAGGCGGGGTCAATTTTGACCCCGGGGTCATGATTTGAACAACTTTAGTAGAGGTTCTCTAGGCAATGCTACAGGTCAAATATCTAAGCTCTAGGTCTTCTGGTTTTTGAGAAGAAGATTTTTTAAAATTTTCCTATGTAAAATCAAGTGACCCATAGGGAGGGGTCAATTTTGACCCCGGGGTCATGATTTGAACAAAATTGGTAGAGGTCCATTAGGCAATGCTTCACACCATATATCTAAGCTCTAGGGCTTCTGGTTTTTGAGAAGAAGATTTTTAAAGTTTTTCCTTTCTGTTGCCATGGCAACCAGAGTTCTGCATGGAATTCAATTCTTTGAACAATTTTTAAAGAAGACCATCCAAGGAACACCCCTGTGAAGTTTCATCAAAATTGGCCTGTTGGTTTAGGAGGAGATGTTGTATAAAGGGAAGTGTGGACGGACGGATGCCGGACGGACGGTGAGCGATCACAATAGCTCACCCCGAGCACTTTGTGCTCTGGTAAGCTAAAAACAAATCTGTATCAATATTTTCAAGGACAAACTTCAGATTAATGGTGGAGTATGACAGTGCCATTCTTTCTTTCAGTTTTTTAACCGCCAGAGTACCACAATGGTATTCCAAGTTTTACCTGTTATCATATTTGCAACCTGCTAATTTTATTAAGCAAACAATTAAGAAATAAACAAACATCACATATATTATAAAAGACTAACGGTCCACATACACAAAAAGGTGCAACTTGAGAACAAGTGCCTCGAGTGTGACTTACGGAAATGTAATCAATACTTCCTTTTTACAAAATCATATTACCTTATCCCTAGAGCAAATCTGCAACTCTCCTTCCACCTGCAGTACCCTAGCAAAATGTATACACCTGTTGTGATCAAAGTTGTTCCTGATACCAAGCATGTGACAGTCTCGGGCAAAATAATCCCACTTATCCACATCTATACCATTTCTTTTGTTGGCAACAACCTAAAATATTATTACTTTTTTTTTTATCTTTTCAGTGTCTTTCGTTTGTAATGGGTTTACACCTCATGTATGTAAACTTAAATAATGACAAAAAGTATCAGCCAGTCAACATATGGGTGACATTTCCAAAAGAACATTTGAGCCATGCCATGAGAAAACCAACATAGTGGGTTTGCGACCAGCATGGATCCAGACCAGCCTGTGCATCCGCGCAGTCTGGTCAGGACCCATGCTGTTCGCTAACAGATTCTCCAATTCCAATAGGCTTTAAAAGTGAATAGCATGGATCCTGACCAGACTGCGCAGATGCACAGGCTGGTCTGGATCCATGCTGGTCGCAAACCCACTGTTGGTTTTCTCATGCTCGGCTCATTTAATAGTTATTTTAGGAAAGTACAAGATATAGAATATCCTCTAACTCAAGAAGCTACTTGTGTCATTAACACACAACATGCAAAGCACTTACATTGTGCCTCATCTTTAATTTTCATTAAAAAAGACTATCTTCATTTTACTTTGAGTAATATTAGCTCAAACACATGACACCAAAATAAAATGTTACATAAAAGGTTCAAGTATGACAACTATGTTAACAGCTCAAATTTTAATTCTTATTCTAATGTATTGTATAGCTAATTTTAAGAAAAAGGCATTGTGTGTCTTTATGAACAATAAGCTATACTTTCTGTTTAAAGGGAAATGTCCATTCTAATTCCCTTCTTTGTGTAAAAAAAATTTGATAAAGTGGTTTTATGTCGGCTTCATTTTCCTCAAGCAGAACTTGTAATAACAGAATTTGTACAGTCAGATAAATCTGATTATTCAAATATGATTCATATAATGCTCCTGAATTCTTGTACCTGCCATTTTCTATACATTTCATCATTAAAAATGTTTTAAGGAAATTACCTCATATAAGAAACTTTTATTCTTTGGTCTGCCGTCATACGGCCAGCTCTGAAATACAACATTTAATTAATAACACATGTGGAAAATTATACCAAAACTCAAAATTCAAATTAAAAAGCAATTGCAATTTCTGTAAAAAACCATATACTAAAAAAGAGCACCGCAATGCGGAGCAATACATGCCAGAAAGTATGACCTTTGACCCCTAAGTGCGACCTTGACATTGAAGCGAGCCATCTGAAACATGCGCTCTGTATGTCATCTCGATGTGGTGAACATTTGTGCCAAGTTTCTTTAAATCCTTCAAGCAGTTCAAGAGTTACAGAGCAGACACAAAACAGTCATATGACCTTTGACCCCTGAAAGTGACCTTGACCTTGAAGCGAGCCATCCAAAAACATGCGCTCTGCACGTCGTCTCGATGTGGTGAACATTTGTGTCAAGTTTCCTCAAAATGCTTCAAGGTGTTCAAGAGTTACAGAGCGGACACAAAATTGCTAATGGACACAGGCGTCATAACATAATACGTCTCTTAGGGCATATGATGACATATAAATTTTGACAGTCCATACTGTCCAAATACGATGCCATAATTCAACATCTTTTATACGCAGCTTGTACTCTGTTTTGGAAACTACAGTTTTCTGTCTATGCCAAGTCATCTAAAACACAGATTTCTTTAATTCTTATCTTATCCTCCCTTGCTTACACTGAAACCCAAGGAACATATATGTACATGTTCATTGGTAATTATCGTGTTAAAAAATATGTTCAGGAATTAAGTAACTTACACCACTTTCGAGGTTTTTCTTTGGTCCAGTTACTTGTTCTTCTATGAAGGTTATATCTGTATGAGACAGGCCTTCCTTCTCAAACACGGGATGTAAATTGTTCTCCTCTAACATGTAACGGAACATCATCCGGGATGCATCTTCGTGCTATTTAAGGGGGGAAAAAAAGTTCACTAAAAGAAAGGTACACTTTACAGTGTAATTCTAACACAGGAAGAAAAACATGCATCCGGAAATATTTTTTCCATAAATTTCTAGATCACAAGACTTTAGTGACAAAACAATTTATTATCTTCAAATGCATTTTCTCATAAAAATCTGTTCTACAGGTTTCTAACTCTTTTTTTTTTTGTATGAATTAATGAACAGAATTCTAACATACAGACATGAATCAAAAGACTTGATACTTAACATTATTCATTAACTCTACTTAAGTAAAATGCAGTATCTGCAAAACTTTTACGAGCAGAAAAAAATGTGGAATTTCCATTTTTTTTTTACCTTCCATTTGGTTTCTGGACACATATGTGGAATAAATTTGCCATCAAAAAGATGTGAGAATGGTCCATGACCTGTCAATCAGGAAATTGGACATAATACTCAAACTTAAATAATACATTTTAATTTGTAACTTTTAAAGCAATCAATCATGGTTATTTTAAAACTGATGAATATCACTTTGTAAGGTAATATTTTACTAGTATTGCAAAAACATGCTGACTGAATAAGGTAAAAATAATTGTGTACAGCTGAATTAACTGACCTTGGTAATGGAAGTCACAGATTACTATAATTTACCAAGGTCATGACAGAGAAGTGCACCTATATTATGTTAACAAGACTTCCTTTAACTCACCAAGGTCATGACAGAGACCAGCTATTTCCACACAGAGAACATCTTTATCTGTTATACCAAGTTCTGGCTGCCGTCTTTTTATAGCCCTAACAAGACGCCCTGCCAAATGACAAACCCTGTAAAATATCAGTATGTTTGAAGCATTATTTCAGTTCTGTAATGATTGCATTGCACTTAAAACTAACTTGTTCTCCATATAAAAATGACAAACAAGAGCACCGCAATGCGGGGCAATATATGCCCGAAGGTATGACCTTTGACCCCTAAGTGTGACCTTGACCTTGAAGGGAGCCATCCGAAACATGCTCTGCTCGTCTTCTCGATGTGGTGAATATTTGTGCCAAGTTTCTTTAAAATCCTTCAAGCAGTTCAAGAGTTACAGTGCGGACATGAAACAAAGTCATATGACCTTTGACCCCTAAGTGTGACCTTGACCTTGAAGCAAGCTATCCGAAACATGTGCTCTGCGTGTCGTCTTTATGTGGTGAACATTTGTGCCAAGTTTCTTCAAAATCCTTAGGGGGTTCAAGAGTTACAGAGCAGACATAAAATTGCTAACAGATGGACACCGGCATCATAACATTTGCTGCGTATAATAAACTTCATGTGAAGGATCAATTACAAAGCTGCAATGTTACAAGTCAAACTTTTAAGGAGACTTTATCCACCAATTTGAAAACAGAACTCTTGACTAGTTGACTGTCAGTCCAAGGCTCTATCTACTAAAATAACTTGGCAATACCCTACATAAAACACAGGATTGGTGCAATTTAAAAAACTTAAGGACTGAAGTTGAATCCTTATCATGGAGAGTAAATGTCTCCAAAACTCAAACAAGAGGGCCATGATGACCCTGGATCGCTCACCTGAGTAATATGAGCTACATGTTTCAAATGTCAAACTGATGATTTTTAGAAATTTTTTGTAAGATTTTCCGATGTACAATCAAGTAACCCCTGGGGCGGGGCCAATTTTACCCTGGGGGTCATGATCTGAATAAAGTTTGTAGAAGTCTACTAGGCAATGTTACATGTCAAATATCTAAGATCTAGGCCTTCTGGTTTATTTTTAGCAAATTTATGAAGATTTCCCTATGTACAATCAAGTAACCCCTGGGGCTGGGTCAACTTGACCCTGGGGGGTCAAGACTTGAACAAATTTTGTAGAGGTCCACTAGGCAATGCTACATGTCAAATATCTAAGATCTAGGCCTTCTGGTTTATTTTTAGAAAATTATGAAGATTTTTCTATGTAAAATCAAGTGACCCCATGGGGCGGGGTCAATTTGACCCCGGGGTCATGATTTGAACAAATTTTGTAGAAGTCTACTAGGCAATGCTACATGTCAAGTATCTAAGATCTAGGTCTTCTGGTTTATTTTAAGAAAATTTTTGAAGATTTTCCTATGTAAAATCAAGTGACCCCTGGGGCGAGGTCAATTTTGACTCCGGGGATCATGATTTGAACAAATTTTGTAGAGGTCCACTAGGCAATGCTACAGGTCAAATATCTAAGATCTAGGCCTTCTGGTTTATTTTTAGAAAAATTTTGAAGATTTTTCTATGTAAAATCAAGTGACCCCTGGGGCGGGGTCATGATTTGAAAAAATTTTGTAGAGGTCCACTAGGCAATGCTACATGTCAAATATTTAAGCTCTAGGCCTTCTGGTTTATTTTTTAAATTTTTTTGAAGATTTTCTTATAGAAATCTATGAAAAATCAACTGACCCCTGAGGCGGGATCCCGGGGTCATGATTTGAACAACTTTAGTAGAGGTTCACTAGGCAATGCTACATATCAAATATCTAAGCTCTAGGGCTTCTGGTTTTTGAGAAGAAGATTTTTTAAGATTTTCCTATGTAAAATCAAGTGACCCCTGGGGCGAGGTCAATTTTGACACCGGGGTCATGATTTGAACAAACTTGGTAGAGGTCCACTAGGCAATGCTTTACACCAAATATCTAAGCTCTAGGGCTTCTGATTTTTGAGAAGAAGATTTTTAAAGTTTTTCAGTTTGGTTGCCATGGCAACCAGAGTTCTGCATGGAATTCAATTCTTTGAACAATTTTTGTAGAGCTTCAACCAACGAACATTCCTGTGAAGTTTGGATGAAACTGGCCTAGCTGTTTATGAGGAGATGTCATTTAAAGTAAAAGTTTACAGACGCCGGACAGTGAGTGATCACAATAGCTCACCCTGAGCCTTTGGCTCAGGTGAGCTAAAAACAAACAAACAAAGAATCTAAGAATCTAGACATAACATACATAATACATTGCTTTAACATAGAAGGAACAACTGATTCACTTCTTGAAGTATCTAATCTGTATTGAAAGAAAATAACATTTACCCGAGGGAATGTTCAAATCTGTTGTGAGTTGCTCCAGGATAAACAAAGTAGCATGTTCCTAACTGTTTGATAAACCGAAGTCTCTGGAACTGTGGGGTATCTATAATCCGAACACACAAGGGATGTAACTCAATGTGTCCATGTATTGGATCATTAAATATCTGAAAGAAGAAAGTGTGAAGTGATTTAAGAAAAACTGCAAGATAAACAAGGGAGATTATTACAAGACAGTCACAATGTTTAGTCGAAAAAAGGGAAAAAATTTGTGAAAATGCAAAGAAGAGTTATGAAACATGTGCACTGCATGTCGGATCACCACTGTGAACAAGTGTGTGAAGTTTCCATTCATTCCCATTAGGGAGTACTGAGATACCAGCTTACATACAAAAACTTAACCAAATATTGCCAAGTTGAAAAAGGGACATAGTTTAAGTCAGTTTATCACTGTAAATAAATGTGTGAAGTTTCAATCCATTCCCACAAGTAGTTACTGAGATATCAGCTTACATACAAAAACTTAACCAAATCGGGACACCGACTCATGGATGATTCCAATAGCTCTACCTAGTCAGCCTAAAAACTGGGATAACTTTCTTATTTGTAAACGAAACATATAAATATGAGCATTCAATTTCTTAATAAGAACATTTCCTGTTTGATCAGCATGATTTCACTTAAAAATCAGATAAAAAGTTGTTTTTAGTTTTGTTTTTTTAGACTGGGAGTAAAAAGCATGATAAAGCACACATCTAGCATGGACATGCATATTATGAGAGAATAATATGGTTGTAAAATATTAAGATGTTTCCAATCGTCAATTAAAAATGTTTGAATATCTGTTTTCTGTCATTTCTTTTTTTTATTATGGTATGAAATAAAGAGGTAATTTATCAGAGTCAAGTATAAAACTGAATTCAATTGGACGAGAACACAGCAGAAGTAACCCATATTTGGACTTGGCATTCACCTCATCCAAATTTGGGTAATTGTTACTGTGTACTCATCCAATAGAATTCATTCTTGTCCTTGACACTGTTAAATAACCTCATATAATTAGACAGAAACCCTTGACAATTGTAGTATTTTGCTCAACCACTTGACACTTTGCGAGATTAGTGATTAACTGCATTACCTTTCTTTTACTTTCGTCCATGTCTATATCCTTTACATTCATAATCAGTTCTTCTATAAACTTCATTACTTGCAACTTCTTTCCTAATTTACTGTAAAAGAAGGACTCTGTTAAGTGACCCTTTAAAATGATCAGTAATTTGTAATCAATGCATAAACAAGTTTTCTTCTTACATATATAGCAAGAGCTGTCCGTAAGACAGCATGCTTGACTTTTCTCAGTGCTTGACTCTGAATTAGAGCTTCGCCAGTAAAAACTTTATAAAACTTTAACCAAAAAAAAAATTCTAAGTTAAAAAGAGGCATAACTCTGTCAAAATTCAAATCAGAGTTATGGGGATTGTTTCTCCTGTGGTAGACTTTGATAGTAAATAATAATTTTTAGTTTCAAGTCAATAGCTTTGATAGTAACAGAGATATTTGACTTTATCAAAAATTTTAACCATCGGCAACACCGATGCCGGGGCCAGTGCAATGGCTCTACTTTTTCTTCGGAAAGTCTAGCTAAAAAGCATTTATAAACAAATAAATATGGGAATGAATAAGTATGGTGAGCTAAAAATTACCATTAACATTAAATCTATTTGGTTAACAGTACATGTATTACTAACAGTACTTTCAATAACTGACCTGATACCATATCTATCGAGGTGATCTTCAGTAAGTCTGGGTAAAACACATCCAACTATCTCTTGACCTACAAAAATAATCAATTTGTCTTGAATTATCAGTGCCTTCTGGCGATTATGTTAATAATTAACAGCGGACAAGCTGATAATTAATTAATGATTATTACGTATTGTAATAGGTAGGCGAAGGGGTGTTCAATGAAAATTTACAGACCAGTTTGGTCCCCCTAGCAGAGTGTTGCACTGGATTCACAAGGGCACCCAGGATGCTCCATCCATCCCTGGCCAGCTGGTTGTTTTTAGGTTCCCATCTGATCCTAAATTTAATACCAACTTACTAAAAACTGATTGCCATGTTCAAGAAATCTAAATTGGTACTCATTCTCAATGAAAAGGATTTAACCCAACCATGAATCAAACTTTTTTAATGTTTTTAAATGTTATGTTTGTTTAGATAAAACTTATAATCATAATATTATAAAACATCTCATAATGTTACACAACATTTCCTACCATTATAAAATGTCATTATAATCACACAGGATTTCATTATTTATAAGTGACTGATTTTACTATATAATTTCACAAAATAAACCACTTTACTTATTCAATGACTGGAAAAATGCTTCTCCATAAAAGAAAGACAGATTATGATTAAGTTGTGTAAAATACCAAACACTTGTATTCATAAATCACATTTTTACAAATCATTGGTGTATTAATTTCTTATTTTTTCTCCTACATTATTTAATTTCAGACCTATTTATACCATATTCAACATGAATATTGCCAAGCAATACAAGTCACCTACCAGGTGCATTTGTCATATTTTTTGCCATAGAAACCACTTTTTGTTTAACCCTTACCCTGCTAAATTTCTTTGATGAACTTGTCCATTTTTCATTTTGGACAGAACAATTAACTGTTAAAAGGGGTGCTTACCAAAAAGATACTGACTGAATGGCAAACACTCATGATCTACACTGGTCACAAAGGCAGACTCAGTCGTGTCCAGTGTAATAAGGGTTAATGAAACTAAACTATGAAGGACCTGCATATTCTCTGAATAACCAAACATCTATTAACCTGGTTTTATGAAAGACCAAGTCAATGCAGGATCTATCTTTTGTTACTGATGGTTGGAAAGACAGATGGGTAAACAGATGAACAAACAGATAAAATGTGCATATTCTACATATTGCCTTTTATCTATATTCCAGGATTAATGAAAATAATCTGTTATAGATTTACTGAATTCAGACTGAACATCAAAACGGGTAGTAACTGATATAAAATGAAATTATTTAATGTGTATAATATAAAGCACAGCTATATTCCTTCCATTTTCTATTATTTTCTACTGCAAGGCTAACACTTACCGTAAGTATTTTCTTCATATTTACTAAATTTTAGCCAAATCATATAAAAGACATGGAACTAATGAAAGCATTTTAATTTTGAAAAAAAAATTGTCAGAAATCGGAGGTGTGTTGCTTTAATAAATAACAGACTTTTGAGATACACTCAATATAATTTTCGCATAATCTGTCTAAACTTATTTAATAAGCATGTACCTTTAAAAATTTCTGCTACATCACTAAGACCCTCTTCATCAAGTTTCGCTGCCAGAACCTCACTATTCCATGCCTCCCAGCCACGGTCATGTGACCTTGAACTATTGTTTTGATTTGTGTCTTCACAAGAGCTCCTCCTAAATCTCTTTGGAGGTGTTGGGGTAACTTCAAAATCATCTGATTCCTGGGAAAGTGGAATGAGTTCTTCTTCAAAGTCCATGAAAGAAGTTGCCATCTTGTCCCCTTACTGTTCCTCAACACACTGAAAAATGTAATGTATTGAATTTCTACCACCAAACCGCAATTATGAATCTACAGGCAATAACCTAATCCTTAAGACTACTCTAGACTTGTAATTTTCACAAGTCTATGGAGCAGTTCATACACTACAAGTATACAAGTAGTACTATTCAAATATCAACATAATTTTATACAAGTAAAGAGGTCACTAAAGTCCATCACAAATTGATTTCAGATAAATCAATACTTAACCTGTCTTGCATCTACTCTTATCTCCTACTTTATGCCAAAAAGATTTATATTTATTCATAGAAATAAGATATGCTAGAGAAAATTCGGGTCAAAAGCTGTAAGGCAAAGGAATTTTTTGTGTGTTTCTTGGCAGACAGCATAGTGTTGGATGACAGTGGAAGTGGGGACTCTTTTTAACTTGTAGATCAATCTTTCAACATTAAATTTTGTACATCTACAAACATGGATATTAAAGCTATGTGTATAAACAAAGCCACAGACTAAAAGTGTCTCACCCACAGGAGCTTTGAAATAGGTGCAAAATGAGTTTTAAATTTTGAAGCTATACCTGTAACAATTTTTTCAAAAATTGTCATTTTTGTGTATTTTCAAAGGCTGACTTCTTCAAGGTTAAGGTCACTAGGGGGCCAGGACTCACCATGGGGGTAGAGTGGGGGGGGGGTGCAAAATGAGTTTTTGAACCATCCTACAAGGTTTCAGAGCAATATATGTAACGCTTTTTGAGAAATTGCCATTTTTGTGAATTTTCAAAGGTGGCAAAAAAATCTATTGTTTGTTTGTTTTGGGTTTAACGCCAGTTTTCAACAGTATTTCAGTTATGTAATGGCGGGCAGTTAACCTAACCAGTGTTCCTGGATTCTGTACCAGTACAAACCTGTTCTCCGCAAGTAACTTCAAACTTCCCAACTTGAATAAGAGGTGGAGGATGAATGATATCAGACACAATGTCTTTTATCAAATTGTCACCGAGAACATACTATACACTCTACCCGGAGATCAAACTCATGACCTCGCGATCTGTAGATCTGCGCTCTACCTTTTGAACTATTGGGGCGGGCGAAAAAAAAAAAATAAATAAATAAAAGGAAGTATAACAAGAGCTGTCCGTAAGACAGCCAAGCTCGACTATTCGAAATATTGTCACAGAAGCAGGAAATTATTACCCAAAATGTTAAATATCAAAAGAGTTTTAAGTTTGAAAGGGGACATAATTTGACCAAAATACATATCAGAGTTATGGGACTTGATGTTATCAACTAGTTTTATAACCCCGAAGAAACATGTTAAGTTTCAATTCAATATCTGCATTAGTTTTGGGGATAGTAACTTGCATGTTAAACTTTAACCAGAATTTTCTAAGTCCAAAAGGGGGCATAATTTGGCCAAAATACATGTTAAGAGTTATGGAACTTGACCCAGTGAGGTTGGTAATTGACCTTGAAAAAGAATAAATAAGTTTCAAAGCTATATGCCTTTTGGTAATAGCTGTATGTACTTGCACGCAAAACTTTAACCAGGATTTTCTAAGTCCAAAAGGGGGCATAATTTGCCCAAAATACATGTCAGAGTTATGGGACTTGGTGCTATCAACTAGTTTTATAACCCCTAAGACACATGTAAAGTTTCAATTTAATATCTGTAGTAGTTTTGGAGATAGTTACTTGCATGTAAAACTTTAACCAGAATTTTCTAAGTCCAAAAGGGAGTATAATTTGCCCAAAATACGTGTCAGAGTTATGAGACTTGACCCAGTGAGGTAGGTAATTGACCTAGAAAAAGAAAAAATAAGTTTCAAATCTATATGCCTTTTAGTAATAGCTGTATGTACTTGCATGCAAAACTTTTAACCAGAATTTTCTAAGTCCAAAAGGGGGCATAATTTGGCCAAAATACATGTCAGAGTTATGGGGCTTGACCCAGTGAGGTAGGTAATTGATCTAAAAAAAGAAAAAATAAGTTTCAAATCAATATGCCTTTTAGTAATAGCTGTATGTACTTGCACGCAAAACTTTAACCAGAATTTTCTAAGTCCAAAAGGGGGCATAATTTGGCCAAAATGAAGGTCAGAGTTATGGGACTTGGTGCTATCAACTAGTTTTATAACCCCGAAGACACATGTGAAGTTTCAATTCAATATCTGCATTAGTTTTGGAGATAGTAACTTGCATGTAAAACTTTAACCAGAATTTTCTAAGTCCAACAGGGGGCATAATTTGCTCAAAATACATGTCAGAGTTATGGGACTTGACCCAGTGAGGTAGGTAATTGATCTAGAAAAAGAAAAAATAAGTTTCAAATCTATATGCCTTTTAGTAATAGCTGTATGTACTTGCACGCAAAACTAACCAGAATTTTCTAAGTCCAAAAGGGGGCATAATTTGGCCAAAATGAAGGTCAGAGTTATGGGACTTGGTGCTATCAACTAGTTTTATAATCCCGAAGACACATGTGAAGTTTCAATTCAATATCTGCATTAGTTTTGGAGATAGTAACTTGCATGTAAAACTTTAACCAAAATTTTCTAAGTCCAAAAGGGGGCATAATTTGCTCAAAATACATGTCAGAGTTATGGGACTTGACCCAGAGAGGTAGGTAATTGACCTAGAAAAAGAATAAATAAGTTTCAAAGCTATATGCCTTTAAATGATAGCTGTATGTACTTGCATGCAAAAACTTAACCAAGGTGTGACGCCGACGCCGACGCCAGGGTGAGTAGAATAGCTAGACTATTCTTCGAATAGTCGAGCTAAAAAATTCTAAAAATGCTTATTTCTTCAAGGTCAAGGTCATTAGGGGGCCAGGACTCAACAAGGGGGTGTAAAATGAGTTTTTGAACCATCCTACAAAGTTTCAAAGCAATAAAAAAGTGAAAAATTGTTGTTTTTGTGAGTTTCCCTAACTTCTTCAGAACCCTGACACAAGTGACCACAACTTAGGTCAGTATATACCTATACTGACTAACCTTGACAACAACCTGTCTATAAACATAACAAGAGGACCATGATGGTCCTGAATTGCTCACCTCTTCCCACATGACCCAGTTTTGAGTATGACGTCGTTTTTTCTATTATTTGACATAGTGACCTAGTTTTTGAGCTCATGTGACCCAGTTTTGAACTTGACCTAGATATTATCAAGATAAAAATTCTGACCAATTTTCATGAAGATTCATTGAAAAATATAGTCTCTAGAGAGGTCACAAGGTTTTTCTATTATTTGACCTATTGACCTAGTTTTCGAAGGTATGTGACCCTGTTTTGAACTTTACCTAGATATCATCAAGGTGAACATTCTCACTAATTTTCATGAAGATCTGATGAAAAATATGGCCTCTAGAGAGGTCACAAGGTTTTTCTATTTTTATACCTACTGGCCTAGTTTTTGACCGCACGTGACCCAGTTTCGAAACTGACCTACATATCATCAAGGTGAACATTCAGATCAATTTTCATGAAGATCCATTGAAAAATATGGCCTCTAGAGAGGTCAAAAGATTTTAATAATTTTAGACCTACTGACCTAGTTTTTGACCGCAGTTGACCCAGTTTCAAACTTGACCTAGATATCATCAAGATGAACATTCAGACCAACTTTCATACAGATCCCATGAAAAGTGTGGCCTCTAGAGAGGCCACAAGGTTTTTTTATTATTTGACCTACTGACCTAGTTTTTAATGGCACGTGACCCAGTTTCAAACTTGACCTAGATATCATCAAGGTGAACATTCTGACCAATTTTTATGGAGATCCATTCACAAGTATGGCCTCTAGAGAAGTCACAAGGCTTTTCTATTTTTAGACCTACTGACCTAGTTTTTGACCGCACATAACACTGTTTCGAACTTGACCTAGATATCATCAAGATGAACATTCAGACCAATTTTCATACAGATCACATAAAAAATATGGCCTTTAGAGAGGTCACAAGGTTTTTCTATTATTTGACCTACTGACCTAGTTTTTGACGGCACGTGACCAACTTTCGAACCTGACCTAGATATCATCAAGATGAACACTCAGATCAAATTTCATACAGATCCCATGAAAAATATGGCCTCTAGAGAGGTCACAAGGTTTTTCTATTATTTGACCTACTGACCTAGTTTTTGACAGCATGTGACCCACTTTCGAACTTGACCTAGATATCATCAAGGTGAACATTCTGACCAATTTTCATGAAGATCTTGTGAAATATATGGCCTCTAGAGAGGTCACAAGGTTTTTCTATTTTTAGACCTACTGACCTAGTTTTTGACGGCACGTGACCCAGCTTCGAACTTGACCTAGATATCATCAAGGTGAACATTCTGACCAATTTTCATGAAGATCTTGTGAAATATATGGCCTCTAGAGAGGTCACAAGGTGGTTTTTCTATTTTTAGACCTACTGACCTAGTTTTTGACGGCACGTGACCCAGTTATGAATTTGACCTAGAATTTACCAAGATGAACATTCTGACCCATTTTCATAAAGATCCCATGAAAAATGTGACCTCTAGAGATGTCACAAAGAAAAGTTTACGCACGCATGGACGGACGGACGCACAGACGGACGCTGCGCGATCACAAAAGCTCACCTTGTCACTTCATGACAGGTGAGCTAAAAACCATATACAGCTTCTATAAATATGTTTAATATGTTGAAGCGATTGGGTAAACTAGGCTAGGATAACGGAAATATTTAAGAGGCATGAAATATATGTTAGCACATACATAAATGATGTTGTAAACTTACTTATTTCGCTTTGAATGGCAATTTTTCATGCCTGTCATATGATTTCATGTTATCGACCTGCAATTTTGGGTTAGTATAATCTTAAATGATATATTAATAGGAGCGCGCGGAAATACTATAGAATTATCTATGTTTCGTATACCTGCAGTTTTTTCAAAACTACAAAATTCTAACTAACATACCATTCCCTGTTGTATAGTAGCAGTATAGGAATACGAACTTCTATAATCCTAGAATTGGATTACGGTACCGTAATAGTTATTATTGTAGCCAGTCTGAGTCTGCCTATGAGAAAACATAACTGAATGGAAATTACCAATTATCATTATGTGTCCACTGCCTTAAGGTTCAAATCAATCTACTATGCTTAGTCACTGTTACTTTAAATACATTACTCATTAGTCCATTCATTGACTTTTTAAGAGACAGATATCAAGGTATCAAGACGATTCACCTCCTAGACGTTTCTCCCCCAGACTTTTCACCTCCTGGTTGTTTCACCCCTAGATGTTTCACCCCCTGATTATTTATAGTGATTAAATAGGTGTTAAATGATCTATTGTTATACTTGATTGATCTTTGATTCATGGTAGGTGTTGAGCAGTCTCAGATCAAAGAAGCATAACAGCAGAACTTTAGCACATACTTAATCAACATATTCAGCAACTTTATTATTTGGAAATAACAGATGATGTTGATTAAGTTTTTAAGAATAATTCTGTAGTCTTATAAAAAAAAAATGCAGTTTATAGGTCTATTGAATTAAATATGTCAATTTTTGTACATATATTTTTTATTCCTGAATAAATCAAATAAGTTAAGTATTTTTTTTTAGAAAAACTCACAAAAATATTTTATAAAAAGAGTAAAATTATGATATTCCTTCTTGTAAAATTGTTTATTCAATAAAATTGCTTGAATGTTTATTTTAGGCAAAATGTGTAGATAACTTTGAGTCAAACTGAAAAAAGGATCAGTAAAAAATTGTTATTTATTTCAATAAAATAGACTACATAATTTAGAAACTTAGAAAATTTATTATACCTCTTGAATTACAGAATAATTTTAAGTTTTTAATAATAATTCTGTAGTATTTAAAAAAGTTGTTGCAGTTAATAGTTAAATTTGTAAATTATTCAATAAATTAATTTGCTTGAATGTTTATTTTAGGCAAAATGTGTAGATAACTTTGAGTCAAATGGAAAAAAAATCAGTGAAAAATTAAAAAAAAAAAAATTAATTAGTTATATCAATACAAAATGACTACATACTAATTTCTAAAAAAGCATCATTACACAAGATTTATTTCAATGAATGTAAAAACTGCATATTTATTTCAGAATATAGAATTTAAAAGAAAAAGCCAAAAATACCTAATTTTAATGGATGTTAAAGATAAAATGACCTCGTTCAAGAAATCAATGACCTTGACCTTGGGGTTACTGTAGGAAACACAAAAATCTTTCTTCTCCTCTATGCGGATGATATTGTTCTGTTTACCGACAGCGAGACAAAGTTGCAACGAATGTTAGATACCCTCCATCAGTGGTGCAAAAAATGGCGCGTGTTGATGAATACTCACAAATCAAAGTGCATGCACTTCCGCAAAGGTTGTGCATCTAAAACAAAATTCAGATTCCATGTTGGTGACAATCTGTTAGAACTTGTTTCTGAATACAAATATCTTGGAGTTATTTTTACTGACAAGGGTAACTTGAACTTACACTGTGAATCGTTAAGTAAAGGCGCAGGAAGAGCTAACAGTGGAATTATCAATAAAATACGTGGAGATAAAGATTTGGATCAAACTCTAATGATAAGCTCTATTACAGTTGTGTTGTTCCGATTTTAGATTACTGCTGGAGTGTATGGAGATTCAAACATTTTCTAAACACTGATATTGTGCAAAACCGAGCAATTTGTTACTTTATGGGAGTTCACTGTTTCACCCCAGTTGCAGCTTTTTCCGGTGACATAGGTTGGCTACCATGCCGATATAGGCGCTGGTTAAATATGTTACGATATTGGAACAAATTGATATCACTTGATAATAACAGAATTACATGTAAAATATTCGAAACAGACTGTAGACTTTGCCACAATAACTGGAGCAGTGAAATGAAATCAGTCATGAACACGCTTGACCTCAGTGTTTATTTTCAAGATAAATCTATTGTTGATTTACGGCTTGCCAAAATCAAATGTGCCCAGTTTCTCTATCCGGCATCGAAATAGGTAAGCGCGCTGTCTCCTGTGACAGCTCTTGTAGGAATAGGATTAAACCTCTTTTTAGATAATTTAAACTTAAACTTTAATTTAAATCAATCATACTTTTCATATTCACATGGTGAATGGAAACAACTAGGGTTTTGGGAGGTGAAACAACTAGGGGTGAAACATCCAGGGGTTGAAACGATTAATTCGACAGATCTACTCTGGTTTGAAATAATCTCAGTAATTTCAGTCTACTGGCACTGATGATAAACCCGGACAGATGATAAAGTCGACCACCTTGGAAATATTCGATTGCAATCGGTTATTTATAAAATTGAACACACCATCTAATAGTTTCCACTTACAACACCAACTGGTGTAAACAAAAACAAAATTGGTAAATATTCTGTATAAAATTTATAATAAAATAAATGACTTATATTTATTTGTATAAAAAATATTTATCCAAAATTACTGGGGAAGAGGGTGTGTTTTGCGCATGCTCACTGTCGAAACATGAAGGCCTGACATTTGGTAACTTTTCAGTACTTGAACAGGAATGACTGCTGCAGCTTTTTGGGGAAAGTTTCAATATAATAATACCAAGAAAATTTTGTAAATGACAAAATGTTCGAATTTATCATCAGTCAACGTTCATTGATCAGGTCGGATATCCGGGCACTTCAGCGTATCGCGTTGCATAGCAACAAGCGGAGGTGACAGCAAACGCTAAATTGTAATTGAAAAGCGTTTCATGTTTCACTAGTGCTGGTTGTTTTTCTTTGCTTAAAGTAAAATTTTGGGCAATATTAATAAGTCAGTGAATTTAAAATGTAGCATGATGTTCCAGAAATCACTCCCGAGAAAGAAACCTTTCTTTTTTAGGTTTCAGACGTGATATTCATCATTGATCCGTGTAAGTTGCAAGGTCTCATATTTGTGACGGACTGGATGAAAATTATAATTTAAAAAATCGGAGGTCTTTTTAAAGTAAATAAAACAGAAAATCTATCTCATCTAATATTAGGTTTCTCCATTCGTTCACTTTTCTCGTTCTATTTAGTAGCCTGCCATTAAAATACTGTGGTGTCAAAAGTGATTCAGTCACTCCAAATTTAATCAAATCAACACCTCTTACCTAAATTCTCATTGGTATGAAATTTAATGAGAGGTGTCATAATTTAAAACTTAATAGCACATTATGCGTAAATACTGGAGAAGGGATTTTTTTTCTCCCTCGAAGGGTATCAGGATCACAATAGCATTTATAACACAAAGCGGTTTTTTATATGTTACAATTGTTTTAAATGTAATATGACATCTAGAGCTACTGTGTTACACGCGGAGATAAAATGATATATATAATAACTGCATGCTAGTTTCTTTTTTACGAAAAGCCAGGACGTATCAATAAATTGATGACTTCCAATTACGAAAATACGAAAAAAAAATACTGATCTCTGTTTTGTCAATTATTTAAAACTGAGAACGATAATTTGCACGCTTTGTCTAGAATAATGTTAGTCATATCTTGTAGTTTTCAATATCCATTTTTTTGTGTTAATTGTTAGACTGTCACAATTGACTGCTTCCACATACCACAAAATTCAAGCATTCATTCCAGTCATAAATCACTATGGAAACCAATCAGTATGTGGTATATGGATGAAAATCAGTTTTGACCAGTTCCTAATGACTATCGCTTATTAATAGATTGATTTCCTGTTTGTTTTATCCCTCTGATGTACCCCTTCGGGGCCGTATTATGGTAATTTCCTGTCTTATCCGTTTGATGTATGCCTTCAGGGTCTTATGATATTTGGAAGATGCACATTATTGTTATTTGCGTGTCAATTCACAAAGGTATTAATAGAGCTACTACATAAAAAAAACTTTAACCAATACACATGCCCGAACATTTAGTTCATTTGAAACTTTAAAATTGATTCACCAAACTTTTTTTTGGCTGGAAGGACATTTCTTCAAAAAAAAAAAAAAAATGTCTGCAATAAGATTACATATAGAATAAAGTATAAGTTTTCAACTTTATTTAAATGACTTTCATACTTAATGTACTTCGACATTATAGCATTTTACATTAACTAAATAAAATATATCGCACAAAGTACATTTCAGAAAATGGCAACAATATAATTATTTCAGAGCATTAAAACATTTAGAAAATCAGCTTATTTAAAAAAGACATAAAAATATCAGAAAATTAATTTACTTTTTGTTTGATCTGTTCTTTCTTAAAAAGAAAAAAAAAATTCAAGACACTTGAAAGAGATGAAAGAAACAACTGCTACGATTTCAAGCAAAGAAGTTGAATAAAAAAATGTTTTGTTCTCAGATATTTAGTTTAGATTAATATATATATATAGCAAACTGAGAAAATGTTGAATAAGCTTGGGAACTTGTTTTAATTATATGTGATCTGTAGCGCCGAAGAGCAGACAATACATAATCTGTCACTTTTTCCAGACCGTTTTAAAATGCCACAGAATCAATTATCACAAAAACCCTACTTTTTTTTGAAAAATATATAGATTGTACCATAGCGTAAGGACTGCAGATGATAAAAAAAATGACTCTTGATTTGTTTTATTTGAGTATTAAAACATCACAACCCGCACCGCTAGTTAATTCGCTACGAATTGCGAGGTCCTGCTTTCACCTCCAAGGTAATTTGCATAATCGATTGCTCCGGATGTGACATCACGCCGACCTGATCAATACAGTCCCCATTTTACAGACTCCTTTCAGGGCCTCACTTGGTGTGAGTTTGCTTACTAAATATAATTTAATTTATGTTAAGTTTTCATCAAAGGTTAAGCTTTATTTTGATACTGACCATTGATTACAATTTGCAGAAATAAAAAAGTTACAGGTATAAAACCTCATTTTATGTTCGGGTTTATCATCAGTACCAGTACATAATTTATTATTATTACACACACACTACATTGGCACTCGCCATATAAAAGACATAAACTTATCAATCAAACCTATTTGAATGATTGTAAATTTGATCTTACCGCGTTCGCTCCTCTTCTCCCTTTTTTTGCGGGTAATAGGAGACATTAATCTCACGACTGTCAATATCCATGACACCGGGAAAATAACAAAAAAAATGTCGGTGTGCAGAAATGCTTTTCAAAAACTTCACAGGTAAAAACGGTTGATCCTAGATGTGTCATTGATACATTTTAGTAGAATATTTACCTGTGTTTTTGCTTATTCCAGTTTAAGTGTGGTTACTTCACGATATATTGACAAAATGGTAAAAATATTTCAAACAGTAGTAGATTTCGGATAGGTACATAATTTAATGAACGTTCCTTTGTAGATATCATGATCAATACATTTCATTTAAATTGGTCACTGTCAGTATATAACTTAGTTCTAACTTTGTAGTTTAGAATTAATTAATGCAAGTAAATCTTCTTTCTTTAGAAATCAAAGCTAAATTTTGTTATGTACAAATTTAATATCCCAAGGCCAAAAAAAAAAATATGTATCCTGGAATCATGTGTTCTCGACAGTCTAACAAAAACAGGCATATGTAAAAAATAAATAAGATAAACTCATCTCTCAAATCACCATTTCCTCACAATTTTACCCCTTCCTGATCATCCTGATTTAAAAAATACACAATTCTTTTTTCGTTGAGTTAACAGTAGCACATTTTATCAGTGACCTACTTTCTAGTTCCAGGAAGCACCTGTCATATATTCCCGAGCTATATTTGGAAACTGAAATTTTTAGCATTTCTGTTAAAACCACTGTTGTGAAACTGGGGCACTGCAAAAAGTATTTAATCTGGAAATATCACCTGTTAATAAATATGGAATTTTACATTATTTTTTTAATATTTCTAAATTAATACAATGGGTATTCAGAAATGATATCGTTGCCCAGTAGCTTATATGACAATTGAAATAATTCGAAAACCCCAAATTGCTACATATTTTTCAAAACCTACCCATATCAATATCAAAAGGCTATAGCCTGAACTTCTTTTAAAATTTAACACTTTTCTTCTAAAATATTTCCTTTACAGATAGCCCAGATATATATCTGAGAAAATAAATATGTTTTTCAGTTATTTCACGTAACGCCTATTGCTACTTTACGCAGTCCACATCTCTTACAGTGGAAATCAGGCAGATTGATGTCACCAAGGTTTATTTTGATTGAACTCGGTGCAGAAATTTTGATAGCAGTAATGATGCTTGACGGAAGATTTATGGATAAATATCAACTTTTAAACCATGTTAAAAGTTACATTAAGACTTTCTAGCATATTTACTTAATTTGAAATCAGACTAAAACTGTCCTGCTTTGATTCGAGGTAAATTGTTTATTTTTTACATTTTTAAAGCAGCAGACACAATGTTTACACTCGTGTGTATTTACTTGTTAGGATTATGTTGCAAGCAAAAATTTACAGGTCATTTCCATAATAGCTCGAGAATACATGTATGTCGAGAACACATGACGTCGGGATATGTTTCCGGTGACCCGACCGACCATAAGTTTAGCCCCCGACTCTTAACCTTTTTTCGAACGAAATTTGCGGGTACGAAAAAAAGTTATATGCTCTCATTTAGGAACATCTGTAAAAAAAAAAATGGGCGCATTCCCGGATCGATGGACATTCACCAAGCTCTTTGAATGAGTCCACCTGGCCCGCCGACAGGCAGTTTCTTGGGAAGGATCTGACAGTTCTATATTCACATTTATCGTACATTGGCGAGTTAAAGTCTGGATAGGATGAGTGGACTTTGCTTTATACTCGACCGATTGGGCAAGTGGTTTTGATGTCGTAACTTTACCAAATTCAGAAATTATATCATATGAAAAAATACCTGGATTGACTGGAATTTACCTGCAAATCGTAAAGATATCAAAACGTCATGCCGGTAATTTTCCATTCTACGAGCACGTGCGACCTATCGTAATATCTAATTTACATCGCCGTTACTTTTGTTTATCGACACTTATGCAAAAAACGTGCATAGTGCATTCATTTTTTAATATAATCGCTTCAAATTTTCAACACCGCTTGAGAAATAATACAGTTTGAATTCTATAATAATTTTAATAAGATAACGACAAAAATGTAGGCAAAATTCTAAAAAATAAAAATGGTCGAATTTTCATATAATCACTTGTAAAATTTCAAATTACTTATTTCTTTCTAAAAGTAAATAAATGATACATAATATGGTCATAAAATTCAGACTTTTGACCAGAAAGTATAAAAAACAGAATTCAAAAATCTTAAATAATGAAAAAGCGGCAGCAATTTAAATACATGGAGTAAAACGATTTTTCACAAACAGATTTCTGTTAGCGCGGCAGAATAGGTTATGTAACCTTGTGAATGTAAATAGAAATGTGGTTTTAAAATAAAGCAATATGATGTTGATGCGGTTTTTAGCTTGACTATTCAAAGAATAGTAGAGCGATTGGACTCACCCATGCGTCCGCGTCCTGATTTGGTTAAGGTTTTGTATGTAAGCTGGTATCTCAGTAACCACTTGTGGGAATGGATTGAAACTTCACACACTTATTCACTGTGATAAACTGACCTACGTTGCACAGGTTCCATAACTCTATTTTGCTTTTTTACAAAATTATGCCCCTTTTTCGACTTAGAAATTCTTGGTTAAGGTTTTGTATGTAAGCTGGTGTCTCAGTAACCACTTGTGGGAATGGATTGAAACTTCACACACTTATTCACTGTGATAGACTGACCTTCACTGCACAGGTTCCATAACTCTGCTTTTTTACAAAATTATGCCCCTTTTTCGACTTAGAAATTCTTGGTTAAGGTTTTGTATGTAAGCTGGTATCTCAGTACCCACTAATGGGAATGGATTGAAACTTCACACACTTGTTCACTGTCATGATCTGACATGCAGTGTGTAGGTCCCATAACTCTACTTTGCTTTTTTTTTAAATTATGCCCCTTTTTCGACTTAGCAGTTTTTGGTTAAGTTTTTGTATGTAAGCTTGTATTTCAGTATCCACTTATGGGAATGGCTTGAAACTTCACGCACTTTTTCACTTTATGAGCTGATTTATAAGCACTGTGAAGGTTCCATAACCCTTTTTTCCATTTTTACAAAATTATGCCCCTTTTTTGACTTTTGTATTCATTCAATTGACAAGGCTGTTGAATAGTCAAGCGTTGCTGTCATCCGACAGTTCTTGTTAATTAAGTTTTAAATGAATCTTTATACATGTATTTTTTGACATAACTCTGTTAGATATTCTTCTCTAACAATAATGTAAATTCCTTGAGGGCAAACAGGTCACAGAGGTAGGATATCCAGTATAATTGTTTGACACATTTAACTGTCAGTTCATTCGTGATATTGCACATTCGCTTTTAAAAAATTAAAGAAGAAACTTTTTTATTGATTTCTTTTCAACTATTTAAAGAAGCGGGCGGTATGATCAGACAGTGATGTTTCACATGGCGCGAAAACATGACGTAATTCCATGACAGTCTCGGGCAACTGTACCGCTTTGATCTCCACTTCAGATGCTATGATACCGACACACTTCTTTTAGCTCTTTAGAGGGTGTTAATTAATGACGAAAACAAGGCCAATTATTTTGCTTATAAACAGAATAATTTCCGATAATTGTTTTTTTTTTTTTTTTGCTTTCACAACGGGTGTGTGGATGTTGATTATTGTGTCCATATTTTTGGGACACTTTTCAAAATAATTATTTTTCGGGAAATAAGTCTTGAGAAAATGAAAATAACTGAATATTTTATGCTGTCCTAACACTTTAGGAAAATATGGTAGGGGATAGACTTTAATTATTATTATTAATCGCTGCAGTTATTTTGGAGAGCAACTGGCTGGTGCTGCTGACAAAAATAGAGGAAAGAAAGATAAAAATGTCTGCTGTAAAAAGGAAATTTAAGAAGAACAAATATGCCTCCTTAAAAAGGAAATGTAGTGTACAAGAGAACAGTATTTTGTCTACTGTGTGTTACGTTTGAAATTTACTTATTGTACATGTATAATACTCCTTTAATAAAAGTGACAATATTAAACATGTCAGTTATAAGGACAAGTGACTGTTCACCAAGGGCGAGTAGATTTTAGTGGCTACTAGTCCTGCAGGGCCAAGGTGTGAAAGTAACTTTAAAGTGTATAGCATCTACTGTCTAGTACAGACATATATATTAATAAGACACTTAGACAGTAGGCAAAAGCAAAGATAAGGGAATTCTACTACTGTGAAGATGCGTATTCTGCTCTAGCCTAAAAAAAAATAAATAGATAATAATAATCGACCTACCTACCCTATTTTTTAGCTCACCTGTCACAAAGTGACAAGGTGAGCTTTTGTGATCGCGCGGTGTCCGTCGTCCGTCCGTGCGTCCATAAACTTTTGCTTGTGACCACTCTAGAGGTCACATTTTTCTTGGGATCTTTATGAAAGTTGGTCAGAATGTTCATCTTGATGATATCTACGTCAAGTTCGAAACTGGGTCACGTGCCTTCAAAAACTAGGTCAGTAGGTCTAAAAATAGAAAAACCTTGTGACCTCTCTAGAGGCCATATATTTCACAAGATCTTCATGAAAATTGGTCAGAATGTTCACCTTGATGATATCTAGGTCAGGTTCGAAACTGGGTCACGTGCCATCAAAAACTAGGTCAGTAGTTCTAAAAATAGAAAAACCTTGTGACCTCTCTAGAAGCCATATATTTCACAAGATCTTCATGAAAATGGGTCAGAACGTTCACCTTGATGATATCTAGGTCAAGTTCAAAACTGGGTCACATGCCTTCAAAAACTAGGTCAGTAGGTCAGATAATAGAAAAACCTTGTGACCTCTCTAAAGGCCATATTTGTCATGGGATCTATATGAAAGTTGGTCTGAATGTTCATCTTGATGATATCTAGGTCAGATTCGTAACTGGGTCACGTGCGGTCAAAAACTAGGTCAGTAGGTCTAAAAATAGAAAAGCCTTGTGACCTCTCTAGAGGCCATATATTTCATGAGATCTTCATGAAAATTGGTCAGAATGTTCACCTTGATAATATGTAGGCCAGGTTCGAAAATGGGTCACGTGCCGTCAAAAACTAGGTCAGTAGGCCAAATTATAGAAAAACCTTGTGACCTCTCTAGAGGCCACATTTTTCATGAGATCTTCATGAATACTGGTCTGAATGTTCATCTTGATGATATCTAGGTCAAGTTCAAAAGTGGGTCACGTACCATCAAAAACTAGGTCAGTAGGTCAAATAATAGAAAAACCTTGTGACCTCTCTAAGGGCCATATTTGCCATGGGATCTGTATGAAAATTGGTCTGAATGTTCATCTTGATGATATCTAGGTCAAGTTCAAAATTGGGTCACGTGCGGTCAAAAACTAGGTCAGTAGGTCTAAAAATAGAAAAGCCTTGTGACCTCTCTAGAGGCCATATATTTCATGAGATCTTCATGAAAATTGGTCAGAATGTTCACCTTGATGATATCTAGGCCAAGTTCGAAAGTGGGTCACGTTCCATCAAAAACTAGGTCAGTAGGTCAAATAATAGAAAAACCTTGTGACCTCTCTAGAGGCCATATTTTTCATGGGATCTGTATGAAAGTTGGTCTGAATGTTCATCTTGATGATATCTAGGTCAAGTTCAAAAGTGGGTCACGTGCCATCAAAAACTAGGTCAGTAGGTCAAATAATAGAAAAACCTTGTGACCTCTCTAAAGGCCATAATTGTCATGGGATCTGTATGAAAATTGGTCTGAATGTTCATCTTGATGATATCTAGGTCAAGTTCAAAACAGGGTCATGTGCGGACAAAAACTAGGGTCAGTAGGTCTAAAAATAGAAAAACCTTGTGACCTCTCTAGAGGCCATACTTATGAATGGATCTCCATAAAATTTAGTCAGAATGTTCACCTTGATGATATCTAGGTCAAGTTTGAAACTGGGTCAAGTGCCTTAAAAAACTAGGTCAGTAGGTCAAATAATAAAAAAACCTTGTGACCTCTCTAGAGGCCATACTTTTCATGGGATCTGTATGAAAGTTGGTCTGAATGTTCATCTTGATGATATCTAGGTCAAGTTTGAAACTGGGTCAACTGCAGTCAGTAGGTCTAAAATTATTAAAATCTTTTGACCTCTCTAGAGGCCATATTTTTCAATGGATCTTCATGAAAATTGATCTGAATGTTCACCTTGATGATATCTAGGTCAGTTTCGAAACTGGGTCACGTGCGGTCAAAACTAGGCCAGTAGGTATAAAAATAGAAAAACCTTGTGACCTCTCTAGAGGCCATATTTTTCATGAGATCTTCATGAAAATTAGTGAGAATGTTCACCTTGATGATATCTAGGTAAAATTCAAAACAGGGTCACGTACCTTCGAAAACTAGGTCAATAGGTCAAATAATAGAAAAACCTTGTGACCTCTGTAGAGACCATATTTTTCAATGGATCTTCATGAAAATTGGTCAGAATTTTTATCTTGATAATATCTAGGTCAAGTTCAAAACTGGGTCACATGAGCTCAAAAACTAGGTCACTATGTCAAATAATAGAAAAAACGACGTCATACTCAAAACTGGGTCATGTGGGAAGAGGTGAGCGATTCAGGACCATCATGGTCCTCTTGTTTCTGGCATGTCACAGGAAACATACTTATTTTTTTTTTGACCTAACATGCTTTAAGCAGTATATGCTAAGAATTCATCTCTACAGAGCTTATGTTCATTGTTTCACAAAGCGACAGTAAATAAAATTTACCTTTACCTTTTCCCAAGCAACTGAATTAACAAAATAGGCAGAAAGTTCAGCCCCAATCCCAATGAAAAAAGTATGTCAAAAATTCCCAATTGAAAATTGGAAAAAATGCTAGAAAGTTTACACAACATGACTCTAAAATTGGGATCCGAAATTCATTACGTTGATATCATGATATTATGGTTTTATAAATTGTAATTACTTCCCCATAAACCGTATCATTGACAGGCATGATAATGTTACCGTCTGTTCATCGTAAAAATGCCGTCGACAAAAGTAAGTATTATGCTAAGAAAATCAATAAAAGTGATGCTAAAGTACGCCAAGAATTGATTTTTTGTTTGTCAGGCAGACCTTAAAACTACAGATTCATTTACTGCTAAGATTACCACACCTGCATTGGCTACGTCTAGTCAAAGAGAAACTGAAAGTAAAAATACAGATAAACAGTAACTGTAAGCGTTAGTGGCTGGAATCTGCATGACAGATTCAGACAACAATCTTAGTGATAATGAAACACAAGACGCAGTCATATCTATTGTGAATGTCTTATTATTGCAAGTTCAGTTGGAGATACATGTTTGATTGTAGAATAATTTTTTTGTTTTCAATGAATTAATATTGTTAATTTTACTAGTATCTTTTACCATAAAACTTGCTTAATTAAAAAGTATTGTTAGTTCTTTATAAATCCTGAAATGAAAAAATGCCAATTTAGGTGTTTTATGACGCATTTTCCCTAATTGTGTAGGCCCCTGCCCCATTTTCTAAGCACATCTTTCCACTTGATTTCCTAAGCCATAACATGTTCTATATCACAGACAATTTCATTGCACAACTTGATGATCTTTGACATGTTCTTTATACAAGAGCTTATCCACCTTAGCATTGACATGTTATTTATTTCAGAGCATATCCATCTCACAACTTGATAATCTTAGCCTTGACATGTTCTTTGTTTAAGAGCATATCCACCTTAGCCTTGACATATTATTTATTTCAGAGCATATCCATCTCACAACTTGATGATCTTAGCCTCGACATGTTCTTTGTTTAAGAGCATATCCACCTCTCAACTTGATGATCTTAGCCTTGACATGTTCTTTGTTTAAGAGCATATCCACCTAAGCCTTGACATATTATTTATTTCAGAGCATATCCATCTCACAACTTTATGATCTTAGCCTCAACATGTTATTTATTTCAGAGCATATCCGCCTCTCAACTTTATGATCTTAGCCTTGACATCTTCTTTGTTTAAGAGCATATCCACCTAAGCCTTGACATATTATTTATTTCAGAGCATATCCATCTCACAACTTGCTAATCTTAGCCTCGACATGTTCTTTGTTTAAGAGCATATCCACCTCTCAACTTTATGATCTTAGCCTTGACATGTTCTTTGTTTAAGAGCATATCCACCTAAGCCTTGACATATTATTTATTTCAGAGCATATCCATCTCACAACTTGATAATCTTAGCCTCGACATGTTCTTTGTTTAAGAGCATATCCACCTCTCAACTTGATGATCTTAGCCTCGACATGTTCTTTGTTTAAGAGCATATCCACCTCTCAACTTTATGATCTTAGCCTCGACATGTTCTGTATTTTAGAGCATATCCACCTCTCAACTTGATGATCTTAGCCTTGATGTGTTCTTACACTATATTTCAGAGCTTATCATCACCCAGCTTGATAATGTTCTATATTTCACAGAATATCCACCTCTTAACTTGATGATCTTAGACATGACATGTTCTATATTTCAGAGCATGCACATCTCTCAGCTTGATGATCTTAGCCATGACATGTTCTGTATTTCAGAGCATTATCATCTCTCAACCTGATGATCTTAGACATGACATGTTCTATGTTTCAGAGAATATCCACCTCTCAACTTTATGATCTGAACCTTGATGTCTTATATATTTCAGTGTATCCATGTCACAACTTGATGACCTTAAATTAGCCATGACATGTTCTTTGTTTAAGAGCTTATCATCTCTGAACTTGAGAATCTCAGCCATGACATGTTCTATATTTCAGAGCATATCCATCTCTCAACTTGATGATACAAGTGAGTAAGGATCTCAATGCTGTGCAGGTTGTTCTCCCAGGGCTTAGGTTTGATGACATCAATCATACAGGTAAGGTTATTTGCCAGTTCAGGATTATGTGTGTAGCAATAAATTGTTATACATTAAGGAGAAGCCCTATCTAACTGATTGCCATTTGTAAAAAAGTAGAATTTATGAAGTTTTTTGACACAATGTAGCACCTTTTATTAAACAGATGTTGTATCAATTTTTACTCAGCTGAATGGTGAGTCTATAAGGATGATCAGACAGACATCATCCATTATCAGCAACTTCTTATATAGTTTAGTTACCATTTACCAACCAGATAATTAAAAAAAGTAAATGTTTTTTATAAATTTCTAGTTTAATTTCTTAGCAGAATTCTGTCTCGGCTCTAATCCCAGTCTATTACTCAAATTACCTCCCCTGATGCTCTGATATAAGGAAAATTACCCCAATAGTTGAACTGTCTGTGCTAAAAAGAAAAGAGAAAGGCACAAAATAATAGTACATAGCTCTTGCTTTTATTTTGCCAAAATTAGGCCCATTTTTAACATAGAATTTCAGATGAAAGTTTTGCATGTAAGCAGGTACTCAGAAACTACCAGTCCAAGTGCTTCCAAACTTCACACTTGTCATTAGCTTCATGAGATGACCTCCAAGGTCAAGTTACATAACTTTAACTTACATTTTGTCAACAGTATGCCCATTTTTATTCATAGAAATTTTATTATAGTTTTGCATGTAAGAATGTTTCTTAGGAATTATTTTACCAAATAATTTCAGATTCTTTCACATCTTTTGCATCATGGGAGGACCTCATATAGCAAGTTTCATAACACTGGCTTACATTTAAGTAAAAATTATGCCCCTTTTTCAACTTAAATTTTTTTGCTATAGCTGTTGTATGTAAGCTAGTATTAAGTGGAAGGGCTTTAAAAAGTCAAGCCCGCTGTCATCAGACAGTTCTTGTCTCTGTTTTTGCATGATACTTTTTGTCCTTGTCTATCTGTCATCTGTCGTCCTTCTGTCATTTCACAAATGGTTGATTCTGTGGTAACTTTAAAAGCACAAGACATCTACATGTATGTTCTATATTTCTATTTGCAGGTCAACCAAATATGGTGACCATGTTTGATATGATGAGTCATGTGGAGACGGCTTCCTTTGGTCATGAACCATCCTTTCTGGACTACCTTGCCTTACGTCAACAGAATCTCCGAGTGTTTGTCAAAGCCTGCGTCATGGACATAAGCAGCGAATTTTATGAAACAACAACTCCTAAAGCACCTTTAGATGTCCAGGTGAAACTAACAGACATTGGAAATAGCACTTTTACAACTACAAATGAGCTGTTCTGTGGTGGGGACCTTAACCCATCCATAAGGACAAGAAGCGTGTATGCATTTACTAACAAGAAAACTAGTCAGCTTGAACCTGTGCCAGATTGGTGGAGAAACAGATTCACTCCCTTGCTGAAATCGCCATCAGGGAACAACAAACCTTTTGTAACTACTTCACCAAAGTCAGCACCAACCCATATGAACTGTTTCACAATACCTCTCAGTGACACAGATCACAATGAACGTACAAGATGTGCATCATATTTGAGATATTTTACTGAAAATACAAGTGTTGCCTCAAGGAAAGAACTTCTTAAGCACATCAAGTCGTCATTCCATGAGTTCCATATCAAGAGGCTATCAATGTTGTACTTTGGTGCAACAAATTGGGGAGACATGCTTATATCGGAAACGTGGCAGGGTGAAAAACCTTTGAAAATAATGTGTGAGATTAGTAAAGATGAGAATCCTGTGTGGTTTGCAGAGATGGAACTTTATGACAAGGTTTTTGGGCTACCGGGACTTGAGACAACACACAACTCAACTTCATGAATGCAAAAAAGTTATAAGGGGTGTTCATGTGAATTACGTTTAAAACAAAAAGTAAAGTCAGATCTTTCCCATACTGTCTCCATAATCAGACCTTCGGTTAGAACTCCACTGTATATGTCTATATTTTATCAGAGTCAAGCTGGTTCTGTTGTGATTATCCTTTGCTGCATTACAACCATGTACAGGGAAAACTTTAATTCATGCTGAAATTATAGAAGTGAAAATTGGAACACCCCTCAATATTACTTCTGTCAAAAGGAATTTTAATTGCAGAAAGTGACTGGATTTTGTACTATGATTAAAAAGGAAGTCAGGGTATTGAAATGGTAATGCAACAGATATTGAAATAGAAAAATATGCTTAATGAAAATTCTATTGCATTTGTACATTTCAATTTACAGAGAGCAAACACTACACTACAGCAACAGGTATTTTCTTTCCCATCAGACAAAGTGAACCTCTCCAGAACAATGATCTCTTTACAACAGACACATTGTCTTTCCATTATTGTTGACTTTTAAGAGATGTACTATACAGAAAAATTTGAGTATCTTCAACATTCAGTATTTGCATTGCATTGTTTTTGAAATTCATTTTTGACTAAGTAATAGTGATTGGGCCAATAGGTCATTGAACGTTGCATGTAATATAGTGGTTGGGCCAACAGGTCATTGAACGTTGCATGTAATGTAGTGGTTGGGCCAACAGGTCATTGAACGTTGCATGTAATGTAGTGGTTAGGCCTGCAGGCCATTCAGCATTGCTGTTATAGTGTTTGGGCTATAGGTCAGTGAACATTGCATGTAATGTAGTGGTTTGGTCTACAGGTCAGAGAACATTGCATATAATGTAGTGGTTGGGCCTAAAGGTCGGAGAACATTGCATGTAATGTAGTGGTTGACCTACAGGTCATTGAACATTGAACATTGCATGTAATATAGCAGTGGGGCATGTAGGCCATTCAGCATTGCTGTAATATAGTGGTTGGGCTGTAGGTCAATGAACATTGCATGTAATGTAGTGGTTTGGTCTACAGGTCAAAGAACATTGCATGTAATGTAGTGGTTGGGCCTACAGGTGATTGAACATTGCATGTAATATAGTGGTTGGGCATGTAGGCCATTCAGCATTGCTGTAATATAGAGGTTAGGCTATAGGTCAATGGACATTGCATGTAATGTAGTGGTTTGGTCTACAAGTCAGAGAACATTGCATGTAATGTAGTGGTTGGGCCTAAAGGTCATTTAACATTGCATGTAATGTAGTGGTTGGGCCTAAAGGTCATTGAACATTGCATGTAATGTAGTGGTTGGACTTCCAGCCCATTGAACAATATTTTTACATTGCATGTAATATAGCGGTTGGGCCCTCGGGCCATTGAACTTTGTAATGTAGTGGTTGGGCCATCAGGTCATTGAACATTGTATGTAATGTAGTGGTTGGGCATAAAGATCATTGAACATTGTATGTAATATAGTGGTTAGGCCTTCAGGCCATCAGACATTGTAGTAATATAGTGGTTGGGCCTTCAGGCCATTGAACATTGCATATAATATAGTGGTTGGGCCCACAGGCCATTGAATGTTGTTGTCATGTAGTAGTTGGGCATACAAAGTTTCAAACATTGTAGTAATATAGTGGTTGGGCCTACAGGCCAATGAACGTTACATTTGAATTAGTGGCACATCGGCATGTTCCTATTTAATGATTTTCAGCATAGTTATGAGCCTTGATTTGTCAGATACTATGATGTCTGCTACTTCTCCTTTACCTCTGCTTGGAATTCCAGCAAGTTACACAGGAACAATCAGTGCCATGCCTTGTTTATATCATTGGAAGGTTATGGTTCAGTTATTTTCACTGAAGTAATGGCCCTTAATTTGTGGTTTTATAATGTCTGCATACTAAGTGGTGGGAGACATTTTTTTTCATGAAAAACAATCTAGTTTTCATTTATTTGATTAAAAAAACAAGACAAAAATGTACTGTTTACATCTTCATGAACTTGTTCACAAATGGAGGCTGCTGTACATCCTTGTGAGCTTGTACACAAATCTAGGCAGCTGTACATCCTTGTGAGCTTGTACACAATTCTAACAGCAGTACATTAGCATGAGTTGTACACAAATCTAGGTAGCTGTGCATTCTAGTGAGTGTATACACAAATTAAGGTTGCTGTATGTCCTCTTGAGTTTATATACAAATTATGGTTGCTGTACATCATTGTCAGCTTGTTGTAGACAAATCTAGGTAGCTGTACATCCTCATGTGCTTGTACACAAATCTAGGTAGCTATGCATCCTCATGAGCTTGTAGACAAATCTAGGTAGCTGTACATCCTTTTTAGCTTGTACACAAATCTAGGTAGCTTTGTATCCTTGTTAGCTGGTAAGGAAATCTAGGTAGCTGTGTACATACGTGTGAGCTTGTAAACACATCTAGATAGCTGTGTACGTACATATGAGCTTGTAAACAAATCTGGGCAGCCTTATACAATGTACATACATGTGAACTTGTAAACAAATCTAGGCAGCTCTGTACATACATGTGATCTTGTAAACAATTCTAGGCAGCTGTGTACATACAAATAAGCTTGTAAACAAATCAGGGCAGCTGTGCATATACATGTCAGCTTGTAAACAAATCTAGACAGCTGTGTACATACACATAAGCTTGTAAACAAATCAGGGCAGCTGTGCATATACATGTCAGCTTGTAAACAAATCTAGACAGCTGTGTACATACATGTGAGTTTGTAAACAATTCTAGTCAGCTGTGTACATACACATAAGCTTATAAACAAATCAGGGCAGCTGTGTATATATGTGAGCTTGTAAACAAATCTAGACAGCTGTGTACATACACGTGAGTTTGTAAACGAGTCTAGGCAGCTGTGTACATACACATAAGCTTCTAAACAAATTTAGGCAGCTGTATACGTCTTAGGCAGCTGTGGACATCCTCATGAGTTGGTACATGAGCTGTTAAACAAATCTAGACAGCCATGTACAGATTTTTCAGCTGGTCAAATGTAAGTAGACTTCCGATATACAACTTGGCAGCTGTATATAGTCTGTTGATGTAGGAAACACAACTAGGTAGCTACATATAGTCGCACTTGTAAATAAGTTTAGATGACTTTCAAGCAGTAAATGAATACGGCTGTATATAGTAGTTAGTTTTATGAAGAAGCAAAAAGAAACTAGAGCACCCGTGCACAGTTTCTTGGAGATTGAAAAGGCTTCATTTTATTCACCAGCTTTTGTAATGTTAATACGGTAACTAAAATGTTTTACTTCCATTTAAAGTTTGAGATTATTTGGTGGGCAAAAATGTATTTTGTTGTGTTTTGATGTAAGTTTACATTTGATTTTTATACGCCCTAAGGGACGTATTATGTTATGGTCCCGGTGTCCGTCTGTCTGTCCATCCATCCATCCGTCCGTCCGTCCATTAGCTATTTCGTGTCCGCTCTGTAACTCTTGAACCCCTTGAAGGATTTCAAAGAAACTTGACACAAATGTTCACCACACCAAGATGACATGCAGAGTGCATGTTTTGGATGTCTCATTTCAAGGTCAAGGTCACACTTAAAGGTCAAAGGTCATTTGAGTGTGTTTTGTGTCCGCTCTGTAACTCTTGAACTGCTTGAAGGATTTCAAAGAAACTTGGCACAAATGTTCATCACACTGAGACGACATGCAGAGCGCTTGTTTTGGATGACTAGCTTCAAGATCAAGGTCACACTTAGGAGTGAAAGGTCATATATGACTTTGCTGTGTCCGCTTTGTAACTCTTGAACCCCTTGAAGGATTTCAGAGAAACTTGACACAAATGTTCACCACACCAAGACAACATGCAGAGTGCATGTTTTGGCTATCTTATTTTAAGGTCAAGGTCACACTTAGGGGTCAATGGTCATATGAGTGTGTTTCGTGTCCGCTCTGTAACTCTTGAACTGCTTGAAGGATTTCAAAGGAACTTGGCACAAATCTTCACCACACTGAGGCGACGAGCAGAGTGCATGTTTTGGATGACTCACTTCAAGGTCAAGGTCACACTTAGGGGTCAAAGGTCATATATGACTTTGCTTTGTGTATATTGCTCTGCATTGCAGTGCTCTTGTTTTTATTTGGCAAAATACCTTTCTGTTCTCTTACAATAATTTTTTTTTTAATTACTTCCCGTTTTTATTACTATAAATAGCCTAAAAATACTTATTTTGAATTTTTTTTATTATTGGCAGTAGGGAAAAACTTAGACCACTTTTCTGTGGTACAACATGGATGGTACATCCAATTTTTAGATGTATTTTGACATAACTTTACCTAGTAAGAATTTTTTCTTGGACTTGGGCATATTTTTTTTTTGAATTTCTTCTTTTTGTTGTTCCTGTCCTTTGTGTTTCAGTCAAATTCTTTAAATTTTGCTCCCATCCTCTGATGTAACCCTTCGGGCGTATATTGCCCCGCTTGGCAGCGCTCTTGTTAAAAAATAATTCCATCTTAAATGAACTGTTTTAAAGTTGCTCCAAAAACGGATTGAAAAGGGTTCCCAGTTTCTCATAGAAGCTGAAATTGACAGAGAAAACTGAATTCTCTTGAAAAATTATGTCTGATATTGTTGTAACAGTATGGAAACTTGTTCCACATATTTTACGAAGACATGTGAATTTTCACACTTATTTTCTTGTTGTTAACTGTAAAATATTAGCATATTTCATTGAAAATTTGAAACACCATTTAAAGGGACTGGCCTCCAGATAGTTCGACAACAACAAAAAAATACCTTTTTTAGATATCTGGAAATAAATGCCATATTTCTTAAGAAGGCTTTGATACTTATTACTGACAAACTATATGTTATGGAAACACATGAGAATTTGCTGTTTTAACTACTTTTTACAATGAAAATCAAAAAGCGTTTGTAACGCTTTACTCCAGGTAAACTGTCTTGATTATAAATATCTATATTTTGAAGTCATAATTCACTAAATCCGCTATAGCGCTATTGGTTACAATGATGGGAAAATGTCTTTATTGCCGCGGTGGTCCGGGATTCGATTCCAGACGCGGTCATCCTTTCTTTATTTGGAATTTTTATAACATTTTAGAAACAAAAACTCATCTTCTATAATGTTCATAAGTTGACCAAACTTCAGTTTGAGAGAAAGATTATTTTTAGCCAATTCTGGAGGTCAATGCCTTTAATGATAACTTAGATAAAACATAACAAAGATAACAATTAGTTAATTCTTGAGCTGTGATAGTTGCAAAAAGGTAATAAAACAAGAGCTGTTACAAGAGACAGCGCGCTCGACTATTTCGATGCTGGATAGTGAAACTGGGCACATCTGAGGAAACTAGAGCTTTCACTGGAGTGTTTAATGACTCCAGTTATGGATGAAGATATTGCACAATAGCCTGAGTCTATGTCAAAAATATCAACTTAAAGTAATAAGAGAGGTAAAGATAAAATGTATCAAAACACTGTATAAGTATATCCTAAGCAAAAAGGGGCATAATTCATTAAATATTGGTGCCAGAGTTATGCAGCTTGTGTCATGTAGTGTGGGTGATGATGTTGAACAACTATTTTAAGTTTGAATCAAATCCATTCAGTAAGAACAGAGACAGAGTGAAAGTGCATCAAAACTTTAACCTAAAATTCTAAGTAAAAAGGGGAAATAATTAATGAAAAATTAGTGCCAGAGTTATGCACCTTGCCTCACATGGTGTGGGTGATGATGTTGAACAACTATTTTAAGTTTGAATCAAATCCATTCAGTAATAACAGAGACAGAGTGAAAGTGCATCAAAACTTTAACCTAAAATTCTAAGTAAAAAGGGGAAATAATTCATGAAAAATTGGTCCCAGAGTTATGCACCTTGTGTCATATGATAAGGGTAATGATGTTGAACAATTGTTTAAGTTTGAATCAGATCCATACAGTAATAACAGAGATAGAGTGAAAGTGCATAAAACTTTAACCCGAAATTCTAAGTAAAAAGTGGAATAATTCATAAAAAATTGTGCCAGAGTTACGCATCTTGTGTCATATGATGTGGGTGATGATGCTGAACAACTATCTTAAGTTTGAATCAAATCCATTCAGTAATAACAGAGGTAGAGTGAAAGTGCACCAAAACTATAACCTGAAATTCTAAGTAAAAAGGGGGAATAATTCATGAAAAAATGGTGCCAGAGTTATGCACCTTGTGTCATATGATGTGGGTGATGATGTTGAACAACTATTTTAAGTTTGAATCAAATCCATTCAGTAATAACAGAGATAGAGTGAAAGTGCATCAAAACTTTAACCTGAAAATCTAAGTGAAAAGGGGGGATAATTCATGAAATATTGGTGCCAGAGTTATTGCCCTTATGTCAGA
Organism: Mercenaria mercenaria; assembly: GCF_021730395.1. Lineage (NCBI taxonomy): Eukaryota > Metazoa > Mollusca > Bivalvia > Venerida > Veneridae > Mercenaria > Mercenaria mercenaria. Next base: position 22,357,569 of record NC_069366.1, on the reverse strand, counting down.
TGATGTGGATGATGATGAGGAATAAGTATTTCAAGTTTGAATCAAATCCATCAAGTAATTATAGAGATAAGTTGAAAAAAGAGAAAGTGCACCAAAACTTTAACCAAGTTGGGGACGCGGAAAGACACCGACGCCGACGCCGGGGCGAGTAGGATAGCTCTCCTTATACTTTGTATAGTCGAGCTAAAAAGAACATAGAATGAGTGTAACTTAGTACTTGTCTTTTTGGAACAAATAGTGCCATCTGTGGGATTAAACATTTTGTTGCCAACCTTGCACTGTTCAAGGGATACAATATGCATTATCCTGACAATTGGATTCTATTCTGCAAGTGTGTGTTAGTAGGTTATCAGATTTTTTACGTAGAGAAATATGTAATGGAGATTTTGCACAACATTTAGAAGTGAACTGCTTATCTGTGAAAAAATATGATGCAAAACTAATCATCTTTTTGTTGAATATTCATTTTTACTTATAATATTTTAAACATTTTGGTTCATTTTGCAGAGTAAAATTTAATTTGAATATTAATGTACTTTTTGACACCACGTCATCCATTAATGTGGTGTCATTAGTGACATCACACACTTGATATGAAATTTACATGTTTGTGTTGAAAATGTTGATGGATGTTCCATTTTTAGCTCACCTCAAGGTGAGCTTTTGTGATCGCCCTGTGACCGTCGTCCGTCCGTCGTCAACAATTTGACTGTGAACACTCTAGAGGTCACAATTTTGGCCTAATCTTAATGAAACTTGGTCAGAACGTTACCCTCATAAAAATCTTGGACCACTTCAATATTGGGTCATCTGGGGTCAAAAACTAGGTCAAATCAAAGGAAAAATTGTTAACACTCTAGAGGTCGCAATTTTGGCCCAATCTAAACGAAACTTGGTAAGAATGTTACCCTTAATAAAATCTTGGATGAGTTTGATATTGGGTCATCTGGGGTCAAAAACTAGGTCACCAGGTCAAATCAAAGGAAAAGTTTGTTAACACTCTAGAGGTCACAATTTTGACCCAATCTTAATGAAACTTGGTCAGAATGTTACCCTCAATAAAATCTTGGATGAATTTGATATTGGGTCATCTGGGGTCAAAAACTAGGTCACCAGGTCAAATCAAAGGAAAAGCTTGTTAACACTCTAGAGGTCACAATTTTGACCCAATCTTAATGAAACTTGGTCAGAATGTTACCCTTAATAAAATCTTGGATGAGTTTGATATTGGGTCATCTGGGTTCAAAAACTAGGTCACCAGGTCAAATCAAAGGAAAAGCTTGTTAACACTCTAGAGGTCACAATTTTGGCCCAATCTTAATGAAACTTGGTCAGAATGTTACCCTCAATAAAATCTTGGATCAGTTCGATATTGGGTCATCTGGGTTCAAAAACTAGGTCACCGGGTCAAATCAAAGGAGAAGCTTGTTAACAATCTAGAGGCCACATTTATGACTGTATCTTCATGAAACTTGGTCAGAATGTTACTCATGATGATCTCTAAGTCCAGTTTGAATCTGGGTCTTGTAGGGTCAAAAACTAGGTCACAAGGTCAAATCAAAGGAAAAGCTAGTTAACACTCTAGAGGCCACATTTATGACCATATCTTAATGAAACTTGGTCAGAATGTTAATCTTGGTGATCTATAGGTCATTTTTAAATCTGGGTCAGGTGGGATCAAAAACTAGGACACTGGGTCAAATCAAAGGAAAAGCTTGTTGACACTCTAGAGGCCACATTTATGACTATATCTTCATGAAACTTAGTCAGAATGGTAATCTTGATGATCTTTAGGTCAAGTTGGAATCTGGGTCATGTTGGGTCAAAAACTAGGTCAAGAGTCAAATCAAAGGAAAAGCTTGTTAACACTCTAGAGGCCACATTTATGACTGTATCTTCATGAACCTTAGTCAGAATGTTAATCTTGATGATCTTTAGGTCAATAGGTCAGGTGAGTGATACAGGGCCTTCATGGCCCTCTTGTAACTAAATTAAGTTGAAAAATCAGCATACAATACTTTGAATTTCATCAACTTCATCAAAAGTATACTGTTATTATTTGGGATTTACTGATTGTGACATTTGATTTCAGGGTAACCTTAATGTAACTATTCCAGCTAAATGAGTTTACTTCCAATTGTTATTGTTGTTATGTTTTATTGGCATCACCGAAGTTTTCATTCAAATCTGTCAAAATTTGGCAGAGGTAGAAAAAAAACACAGGTGTGGAGTTAGAACAGTTGTCGAGTATAATATATTTTTGAACTGTACATATACTGTGTTGTAACTTTAAATGTTTTTGAATTGCAAATGCCTTTGAATTGTAACTGTATAATTTGACAGTGCTAAGAATGGTATTCCTGTATACTGGAATATTATATTAATATGTTTTCATGTAGATTATATAGATATATATTATTTTGTTATATTTTATAAGAATGGGAGTTATGATACACTTACGAAATGGCTTGCTGATCATTAGTCAAAACTATTGACTGAAGTCGAAAGTTTTTGACTGATTGACCGGCAAGCCATTCAACAAGCGGTTTATTACATTTTATCAGATTCTTAATAAGTCATGGAATAAAGTAAAAATAGGGGTTTTTTTGGCTGACAGATTAATGTTGTTTTGATTACTTGAAATCTGCAAACCAGTTGCAGTAAAACCTGCAGAAACTGATCAGCTGTCAAATGTAAGATTTTAACTCTATAAACTGGACTGTTGACTTTTTGATGGCCAAACAAAATTGAAAGCAGGCACTGCTGTGACATTGTTTCGAAGGTTTGATTTCAGAAGCATTTAACACAGTCTACCTCATGAATAAAATGTACAGTCATCAGGAGAGTTAAAGATCTCTTGTCTGAATTGCTTAATATGACATGACCATATTGTTACGTTTTTCTAGTCAGCTGCTTCTGTAGTCTTTACTTTATGAATATAGATCTATTGGATGAATTCTGGATTCAGAAACTGCTTGTTTCTACTTCTGTTAGCACCTATTAAAGCTTTTTTTCACAAAACAATCGGTGACACCACATTTGTGTGTTCGGGTTTAACGTCTTTTTCAACAATTTTTCAGTCATATAAACGATGGTGTCTACTTGTAGCAGTGAGCACAATGCCCAACTTTATAGTGCTGCCTCACTGACACGTGGCATGATACCCCACCCAGTCAAATTATACTGACACCGGGCTGACCAGTCCTAGCACTATCCCCTTAATGCTGAGCACCAAGCGAGGAAGCTGCTAGTACCATTTTTAGCTCACCAGTCACAAAGTGACAAGGTGAGCTTTTGTGATCGTGTGGCATTCGTCGTCAATCCGTCCATAAACTTTTGCTTGTGACCACTCTAGAGGTCACATTTTTTAAGGGATCTTTTTGAAAGTTGGTCAGAATGTTCATCTTGATGATATCTAGGTCAGTTTCAAAACTGGGTCATGTGCGGTCCAAAACTAGGTCAGTAGGTCTAAAAATAGAAAAACCTTGTAACCTCCCTAGAGGCCATTATTTTCAATGGATCTTCATGAAAATTGGTCAGAATGTTCATCTTGATGATATCTAGGTCAAGTTCGAAACTGGGTCATGTGCAGTCTAAAACTAGGTCAGTAGGTCTAAAAATAGAAAATCCTTGTGACCTCCCTAGAGGCCATATTTTTCAATGGATCTTCATGAAAATTAGTCAGAATGTTCATCTTGATGATATCTAGGTCAAGTTTGAAACTGGGTCACGTGCGGTCCAAAACTAGGTCAGTAGGTCTAAAAATAGAAAATCCTTGTGACCTCTCTAGAGGCCATAATTTTCAATGGATCTTCATGAAAATTGGTCAGAATGTTCATCTTGATGATATCTAGGTCAAGTTCGAAACTGGGTCACTTGCGGTCAAAAAATAGGTCAGTAGGTCTGAAAATAGAAAAACATTGTGACCTCTCTAGAGGCCATATTTTTCAATGGATCTTCATGAAAGTTGGTCTGAATGTTCACCTTGATGATATCTAGGTCAAGTTTGAAAGTTGGTCACGTGTGGTCAAAAACTAGGTCAGTAGGTCTAAAAAATGAGAAACCTTGTGACCTCTCTTGAGGCCACAAATTCAATGGATCTTCATGAAAATTGGTCAGAATGTTCATCTTGATGATATCTAGGTCAAGTTTGAAACTGGGTCACGTGCGGTCAAAAACTAGGTCAGTAGGTCTAAAAATAGAAAAACCTTGTGACCTCTTTAGAGGCCATACTTTTCATGAGATCTTCATGAAAATTGTTGAGAATGTTCACCTTGATGATGTCTAGGTCACTTTCGAAACTGGGTCACGTGCCTTCAAAAACTAGGTCATTAGGTCAAATAATAGAAAAACCTTGTGACCTCTGTAGAAGCCATACTTTTCATGAGATCTGCATGAAAATTGGTGAGAATGTTCACCTTGATGATATCTAGGTCAAGTTTGAAACTGATTCACGTGCCTTAAAAAACTAGGTCATTAGGTCAAATAATAGAAAAACCTTGTGACCCCTCTAGAGGCCTTATTTTTCAATGGACCTTCATGAAAATTGGTCAGAATTTTTATCTTGATGATATCTAGGTCAGGTTCAAATCTGGGTCACATGAGCTCAAAAACTAGGTCACTATGTCAAATAATAGAAAAAAACGACGTTATACTTGAAAACTGGGTCATGTTGGGACAGGTGAGCGATTCAGGACCATGATGGTCCTCTTGTTTATGTCTTTGGTATGACGCGGCCGAGGATCGAACCCACAACCTCCTGCACTCGAAGCGGACGCTCTACACTAGGCTACCGAGGCATGTATGTATGTTTTAAGCTCAACAGAGCACAAAGTGCTCAGGGTCACAGAGTCAATGTGATCACTCAGCAACCATCTGTCTGTCCATCCATATTCGTCTGTCTGTTGATGTTTTGTCCAGCTTTTCTTAAAACAACATCTCTAAAACTATGTTTTGGAAATTGATGAAACTTGGCCTGGATGTTCTGTGGGTAGTCCTTTTTCAAAATTGTTCAAGTGGTTCTGCTTGGTTGCTTATAGGGGCAGCTAGACCTACTTCAAACAATATCTCCTAAACCGTTAGTAAGATTTCAGAATAATTTCACACAAGTGGCCCTTCTGTTATCCTGTACCAAGATTATTCATATACTTCTGATTTGTCAAAAAACATGGTCACTTTTCCCTATATGTATGCAGTTGAAACTTACAAAATCTTGTGTGAACTGTAAGCTGGAGTTTATTTGATGGTTGTATTATAAATTCGGCAACATTTTGAAATGCACTTAAGTGCACATTGACTCATTTGCCATTCCATATGTTTAATAGCTTATGAAATATGTTATAATTGACTTGAAAGCAATAAAGGCAAACATTATTTATAATTCACTTTTCAGAATAGATAAGCAGCCCCTTCCCCGCCCACACACCTAGCCAGAAGTATGTGCAATAAATGGATGTGTATCTCTTAAAATGAGCCGTGCCATGAGAAAACCAACATTGGGTTTGCGACCAGCATGGATCCAGACCAGCCTGCGCATCCGCGCAGTCTGGTCAGGATCCATGCGTTCGCTATCAAAGTGGATGCGCAGGCTGGTCTGGATCCATGCTGGTCGCAAACCCACTATGTTGGTTTTCTCATGGCGCGGCTCAAATGTATTATTTTCATACTGTTCCTGATTAATTAAGAATGAAATTTAAGCCAAAAAAGTTGTAACACATACCTCATACATGCAGTTAGTAGATGGGATACGAATTAGACTCCATAATATGATGTAGTCTTTGTTAAGATTAGAATGTATATATCATGTTTTGAATAATTGTTCCGTGTTGATTGTTAAAATTTTAAATATTTAAAATGTGTTATTTTTATTTTACCTGGTCATCAAGGGAATCTAGTGTTCCAGTCCACCTTTCTTTGTTGCCCAACAATTTCCATTTTTTGGTTTGATAAGACGTTTCACTATCCTAATGGTGTGTAATACACATGAAGATTATACGTTTTCTAACACACTATAAGTTAGATCATTAGCTTGTCTGATTTTTAAAAACAAGAGGGTCATGATGACCCTGAATCGCTCACCTGAGTAATATGAGCTACATGTTTCAAAAGCTAAATTGATGCTAAAATATTAAGAAAGTAGGTCATTGGGTCACATTAAAAATTTTATGGTCACTGAAAGTCAGTTTTAAGATCGGTGTGCAAAACTGTACATGTCATCCAAATTTCAAGGCTGTATTTTAAAAAGCAAGAAAGTAGGTCAGTAGGTCAAGGTCATAGTTAAGTGACCCTTATCACTTGGGGTCATCAGGTAATTATAATTAAACAGTCTAGGAAATTTGATCTGATAACTTTTGAAGTATTTTTTCCTATATAACTCGTATAACAAGTGACCCTCAGGGTGGGGCCTCTTTTCACCCCAGGGGCAAAATTTGAACAATCTTGTTAGAAATCAACTAGGCAATGCTACATACCAAATATCAAAGTCCTAGACCTTGAACTTTTTTTCCCCTAAAGTCTATGTAAAACTAGGGACCCCCAGGGCAGGGCCTCTTTTCACTCCAGGGGAATAATTGTACCCCCCCGACAACAAAGTTGTAAGAGGGGGTATACTGGTTTCAGGTTGTCTGTCTGTCTGTCCATCCGTCTGTCTGTCTGTCTGTAGACACAATCTTGTGCGCACCATCTCTCCTCATCCCCTTGACACAGTTCAATGAAACTTCACACAAGTGATCAGTAGCAACAGTAGTTGTGCATGGGGCATGTTAGGTTCTTTCAGAAAAAAAATTTGCAGAGTTACGGGACTTTGTTTTTTGTTACTATACTATATACATAGACACAATCTTGTGCGCACCATCTCTCCTCATCCCCTTGACACAATTTAATGAAACTTCACACAAGTGATCAGTAACAACAGTAGTTGTGCATGGGGCATGTTAGGTTCTTTCAGAAAAAAAAATTGCAGAGTTACGGGACTTTGTTTTTTGTTACTATACTATATACATAGACACAATCTTGTGCGCACCATCTCTTCTCATCCCCTTGACACAATATAATGAAACTTCACACAAGTGATCAGTAACAACAGTACTTGTGCATGGGGCATGTTAGGTTGTTTCAACGACAAAAATGGCAGAGTTATGGGACTTTGTTTCTTGTTCACATACTATGTACATACAGTCTGCATATGCAATCTTGTGCGCGCCTGATCTTCCGAAGCCTTGCACACAATTTAATGAAACTTCACACAAGTGATCAGTACCAACCCTTAGGTTGTGCATGGTGCATGTTACGTTCTTTTAGATAAATATTCTGCATAGTTATGGGACTTTGTTTTTTGTTACTATACTGTATACATACAGTCCACATAATTATGCAATCTTGTGTGCGTCAAATTGCAATGTACTGTGTCAGTGCATGTGGGGGGTACATTCATCACCTTTAGTGATAGCTCTAGTTTGAACAATTTTGGTAGAGAATCACTAGGCAATGCAACATACCAAATATCAAAAGCCTATGCCTTGCAGTTTCAGGCAAGATTTTTAAAAATAATTCCTATATATGTCTATGTAAAACTAGGAATCCCCGGGCTGGGGCCTCTTTTAACCCCAAGATTACAATTTGAACAATCTTGGTAGAGGACCACAAGGCAATGCTACCTACCAAATATCAAAGGCCTAGGTCTAGTGGTTTCAGACAAGAAGATTTTTAAAGTTTTTTCCTATATAAAGTCTATGTAAAACTTGGGGCCCCCAGGGTGGGGCCTCTTTTCACCCCAGGGGCATAATTTGAACAGTTTTCATAGAGGACCATTAGATAATGCCACATGCCAAATATCAAGGCTCTATGCCTTGCGGTTTTGGACAAGATTTTTAAAGTTTTTCCTTTCAGTTGCCATGGCAACTAGAGTTCTGTGTGGAATTCAATTTTTTGAAAAATTTTCAAAGGGGGCCACCCAAGGATTATTCCTGTGAAGTTTGGTGTAAATCTGTCCAGTGGTGTCCAAAAAGAAGATTTTTATGCCCCCCTTCGAAGAAGGAGGGGTATATTGTTTTGCAGATGTTGGTTGGTTGGTATGTAGACCAATCCATTTCCGGATAACTCAAGAACACTTGGGCCTAGGATCATAAAAGTTGATAAGGAGATTGGTCATAACCAGCAGATGACCCCTCCTGATTTTTCAAGGTCACAGTGACCCAGAACAGTTAAACTGTTTCCGGATGATAACTCAAGAATGCTTTGGCCTAGGATCGTGAAAGTTGACAGGAAGGTTGGTCATGACCAGCAGATGACCACTGTTGTCAGTAGATCAAAGGTCAAGGTCACATTGACCCAGAACATTTAAATGGTTTCTGAATGTTAACTTAAGAACGCTTGGGTCTAGGATCATGAAAATTGATAGGGAGGTTGGTCATGACCAGCAGATGACCCCTATTGATTTTGAGATCAGTAGTTCAAAGGTCAAGGTCACAGTGACCCGGAACAGTTAAACGGTTTCCGGATGATAACTTAAGAACGCTTGGGCCTTGGATAACGAAACTTGGTAATGAGGTTGATTATGATCAGCAGATGAATCCTATTGATGTTGAGGTCAGTAGGTCAAAGTCACAGTGACCCAGAACAGTGAAATGGTTTCCGGATGATAACTCAAGGATCATGATGTTGATATAGAGGTTGGTCATGACCAAAAGATAACCCTTATTGATTTTGAGGTCAGTAGGCCAAAAGTCAAGGTCACAGTGACCTGGAACAGTTAAACCATTTGAGAATGCTTGGGACTAGGATCAAGAAACTTAATAGGGAGGTTGATCATGACCAGCAGATGACCTCTATTTATTTTAAGGTCAAAAGGTCAAAGGTCACATTTACCAAGAACAGTAGAACTTTTGTGTACAGTGACCAAATAATTTCTGTTCCTTGTGCAATTACTGAATGCATCAAGAGGGCATTTGGTGTTCTACGAGCTCTTGTTTTAGAAAATGTTGACAGACAGATGACGGACGATGGACATTGAGCGGTCACAAAAGCTCTACATGAGCCTTTGGCTCAAGTAAGCTAAAAATCTACGAGGTATTGCCGTCACTTGATAGTCGGTGTCGGTAATTTTTTTTGTTTAGATCCACCTTTTCTCAAAAACTAGAAAAACAAAGCTGCAGCTTTGAAACTTTGCACACTTGTTTATCATCATTAGGTGACTGTGTAGGCCAAGAACCATAACTCTGATATGTACTTTGTCAAATAATGGCCCTGAGTTTTTTACTTAGAAAATTTGTATTCTTGGTTAAATTTTTGTTTAGGTCCACCTTTTCTCAAAAATGTAAGAGATACAGCTTTGATACTTTACACACTTGTTTATCGTCATTTGTTGACTATATGGGCCAAGAACCATAACTCTGAATTAATACCCTTTTTGTACTTAGAAAATCTGAACTATTAAACTATTTTATTACATATTGTCCAGCACTTGCAGGCAAGCGAAAGCACCTGTAGGCGGTACTCCTTGTTTTGGTCTTGCTTCAGCTTATGCTGTTGTGTTTAAAGTAACACAGTCACCAGTTTTAGTCTAATAACAACTTGCCAAATTCAGTGTCATCATTTAGGGACATAAAAACTAGTAGGCAGAAAAAGCACAAAGTTGAATGGTTTCCTTATATGGGAAAAATGCCTCAACTAGCCTTAAATTGTTATCTGTACTTCTGGTTGAAATTGCTGTTAATGAAACTAGTAACAATTATACCTAATTGGTACTGCAATGCCCTAATCATATCATATGAAGCCAGCAAACTTAACATGTTAATTAGTCTGTATTGTAGAGCACTAACAAAATTTATATGAACCCAGCAATCTTAGGCAGTCGTTATTGCAATGCTCTGATGAAATAGTATGAAGTAAGCAACTGTAAGCACCTAATGGAACTATTATGCCCTCCTTCGAAGGAGAGGGGGAGTATTGCTTTGCTCCTGTCGGTCCCATTGGTCTGTCAGTTGGTAGAATGAATGGTTTCCGCACAATAACTTGAGAACCACTTGAACCAGAACCTTTAAACTTGGTAGCTTGATTGGGTTTATGAGGTAAATGAACCCAACTGTCTTGGGCTCCAGAATGCCAAAGGTCAAGGTCACAGGGACTTGAACCTTGAAGCTGTTTCCGCTCAGTAACTTGAGAACCAACTGACCAAGAATCTTTAAACTTTATAGCATGATTGGGCTTTCAAGGCAGTAAAAAGTCCTGGAGCAAACAGGGTTTTGCAACAGATAGATTGGCAGAACCAAAAACTTTTTTTCCCCCGCCAAATTATGAAGAGATATAAATATGACCAATCATGATCTCCTGTCAGTATAATTTATACTTATAATTTTGTCTTGCAGAAGCATAACAGAAAAGACAACTAAACTTTTCTAGAATAATGCATTTATTGTATAGAGAACAACACAGAAGTGAGCCACAAAATAAAAACATGCCTGAGGAGGACACACAACAATGGATGACTTTAAATAAAAAATTTGGATAACACGCAAACACAAACACTAAACAATAAATCATAAGAAAATCCCAAGCTGAAGTCAAATGATTCACAAACATCAAATATTTCAAAAACAACCACAAATTTCAAATAGACACAATGCTGATCTATGTAAAGTGTTAAAACCCACAAATAAACGAAATAAAAGTAATCTGCACATGATTTTCTTGTAAAGTTATGAGAATTATTTGTACTATTCCCTAACGATGATGCACAGACATTAAGATGCTTCAATTTAATAATAATTGATAAAACAACAATACAAATTATATGTACATTAGTTGGCGAGTAAACATCAGCACTACTTTCATTTAAACTGCCCAATGTGTATATGGCAGAATAGTTCAGTTGGGTAAAGTGCGGATTCCAACTTCTTTTGTATGAGTCTGAGTCCTGAATTTTTTCTTATCATTTTTGTTTGTTTTTCCTTCATTGATAATTTGTGCTTTAATATATTATGTTTTTAGTTAACATATTTTCATTATCCGCTTCCTAGATAACTCTTAGCCTGCTAATTTTCTAAGATGGACTGGTCCATCAATTTGGGCCTTCAATTTGGGCAATACCATTTATCATTCGAAGGGGTATTAACTGACAATTTACTGACTTGATAGCGAACAGTGCAGACCATGATCAGCCTGCACAGATGTCTGCACTGGTTGCAAAGGCAGAATCACTTGCCGCCAGCAGGCAAAAGGTTAAATGTTTACTACATGCATTTAACTAGTACCATATTTGATTTGATACTAAACTTTTTCTCATCTTCCATATTGGCTACATAAATTTCACTACCGTTGTGTTAAAGAAAAAATGTTAAACATTCTAACTACCGGTAATCAAATATTTTTGATACAAAAATAAAAGAAATTAACTGCTGTTGCTAAGTCATGAACCCAAAGCACAAATCTTTTAAACATAATCAGTATGCTATACCTCTCAGCTAATTTATTATTTGTGTGAAAACTAGGAATATTCAGGTTTTGACAAGTAACAAAAAATGTTTCACTCCCTATGCTTATTTACAGACAATGCCTGACTTTGCCTGTATACATCACATTATCATTGGGGAATAGTAGATACAAATAATACCATGAAAGAAACAAGCAGTTCAATACAACAAATAAAAGCATAGTAAACTTTCATACAAAAACAGATACAGTTTATATATTAAATAGTACCTAAATTTCAAATTATGTAATGCTTATAATATGTGACATTTACATGTAAGTCTGAGTGTTGATTTAAGATTTTCTGCAACTTCTTATTCAATTTCCATGTATTCAACCTTGCAGATAGTCCTACCTACCAAGTCATTGATAAATATTTAATCCCCACTTATAACTGGATTATTGCCAGAAGAGCTTATCTCAATGCAGAAATATTGTTAAATACATGCATATTGTATGACATCAGAAAGTCTTTTAAGTTCAAAATTTCACTATTTAAGCTAAAATTTAAATATAATGATATAACAAGAAAAAATCTCTTCAGTATTTATCATGAAAATTGCATTACAATGAAATGACTTATCACTAAAGTTTTTAACTATACAGTTACTCTATTGTTCCTTTTAACTTGTGTCATACAGGTGTATAGATAAATGCAAGGTACTGGTAGGATTATTATTTGTGTCCTTGATTGATCTCTTAGTACTATATCTACTGAGTTTATCTTTAGCCTGCTGGTGGCAACTGATTCTGCCTTTGCAACCAGTGCAGACCAAGATCAGATCACATCTGTGCAGGCTGATCATGGTCTGCACCGTTTGCTATTCAGTCAGTAAATTTTCTGTGTGTGAACACCCCTTCCAATGATAAATGGTACTGCCCAAATTAAATGATGGGCCAGTCCATTTTAGAGCAGGCTAAAGGTTATTGTTTAATCTAGACACTTGTGCAGTAGTCTGGTGTACATCAAAAAGATTCACAGCAAAGAAAAACGTCTATCATAAAATTATAAAATCATTGTGTAAAATACATCTATAGTGCTTCTGTCACGTACTCACAAAGCCTTGATGCTACATAAAGCAAGCAATGATTCTACACAAAGCAAGCCTTGTTGCTACACAAAGCACAGACAGCAACATTTATATTATCCCATCTTTGAGACAATCTCTTAACAGTTCAAGCTGAAACAAAAATATAAAAAACTGTGTGATCAACACTGTTGTGCAAAAAAAACCCTACTTACTATGGTTTCCTGTTTAGAGGCAGAGATGAGAGCCATAAAGCCTCATTACTACATGCAAGTATATAAAGATTTGCTATGTATAAACAGTCAACATGTCAAGAGGGATTTCAAAAGCAATTAAATAGAAGAATGTTACTGGATTAAATTCAATTTTTTTCATTTTACTTTGTCATGGCACACTTTGATATCTGCATGTTTAATGTGTGTACGTCAATAGTTATTGCATGATTATGCTAAAACACATTACACAAAATCTGATATAATTTAAAAAAAAGAAGTTTAAGTCCTGAAGCAATTTAATATTATACTGAAAAAAATACACTGAATTACAATTTAATCTCATATCAAAGGTAAATATACTTTCATTCATAAAGACCCTACATATAACTAGAACATCACTATTTATCGGCATTAATTTTACTAATGAAAAATACAAAAATATTCAAACAGATACTGTAACCCACTCAGACCCCCAAACCCCTGGTGCTGCGCAAAGTGGCACAAACTTCTCTATGCCCAGTCTGGGCCTTGAATATTTAGTCAAATCAGGACAAAATAGATGAACAGAAATATTATGTTGTACACGACTTTAAAGAAGTAAATTAAGAGTATAGCCTTTAACAGCAGCTGGCAGTTTTAATTAGTAGTAAATTATAAAAGAAGGTAACAGAAACATGCACATTCCAGGCCTTGTTTTACAATACCCTGAGGTAGATTTATAGCATCAAATGTTTTCTAATTTAATGTTTCCTTAGAAGAATGGTTATTAACAGTTACCATACACATTTATGTCTAGGCATTTGCCAAATGCTACAAATCCAAAGAACTGGCTACAGATTTTTGAAAGTGGCTACAAGAATTTTATTAAAATGTGGCCAAATTTCAGCAACTCAGCTTCAATTTGGCAGTTTCTCTCAAAAAATGGCTACAACTTTCAGAGGCCCAGTGGAGGCCCTGTTTTACCATAATCAAAATAGAGCTTGTTTATAAATAACAGAACTATTGATGTATTATACACAAGAGGTTCATGACAGTGCTTTTTTTAAATAATATCCTATCTTATGTGATTTGTTTGTTTCTCTCACAAAATAGCTAAAAATTCAGCTCAGAGATGTTCATATGCTGTTATGGATCTCTGATGGACACAACCATCAGAGAATAAAAACAGTGTCAGTAAAGTTATGTCAGCGAGAACTACTCAAAACATTGCATGCTATGTCTGGTTTGTGTTTTTCCCTTGTTCATGAACCCAAATAGCCACTCGCACTTTTTTCATAGCCATTTTAAAAATAGAGAAAAATGACAACCATTCTTTATTCAAGTGAATTCTTCTAATTTTGACATATTTATACTACATTAAATGTAAAACTGCATGTATGATAAATAAATGAAATAAAAGAAATAAGATGAAATCATATCCACATATATACTGTGAAATCATTAATATTCCTGGGGGACTAATTTTCGTGGATTTCGTGGTTGGGTCAATCCATGAAATTTAGTTCCAAAGAACAAGTAAAATTCCTATTCACTTTATGTTCGAAAGTTTTAATCCACGAATTCATATCCCCACGAAACTGCCGTTTTGACCAAAACCACAAAATTTCATGCCCACGAAATTAAAGATTTCACAGTACATAACGCTAATAAGTATATTCTTGTCTAATACTGCAACAAAAGGATGACTATTATCAGCAGTCTATATGTATACACAACTGTCCCAGGATTTGGAAGTACAGATAATGTGGAAATAAAGATAATATCATACAATGCATAAAATGCACAGATCGTTGATTTCATATATTAAAAGCAAAAATGTTAAATGATTGCACATAATTCTGAAGATACAGCTACAGTAGACTGATCCTCCAATACAACAATCAAAACAGTATGTTCAATTACTAAATAAATAGCCCCTCCATTTTACAAATGCTTTTTCTAATAGAAATACATATTTTCAATTTGTATCACAGAGTAATGTTCAATTATTCATGGGAATGACTGAATCTGAGTTTAAACCCTTTATATTATACAAAGCTAGGTATCAAAAACGTGTTAAAACTTAAAAGTGATGAATAATTAAGCAAGAGGGCTAAAATGACCCTAAGTTGCTTTCCTGACCTTGGCTAATCAAAACTTAAGGTATCTGACAATAAAAAATCATTATTACATGATTCATGTTCATATTTAATTGGATACAAAGAATGCTTAAAATCATTATTAAATGTCTATAACTTATTTCATTGTTTATTAAAACTATATTTAAAAAAATCTTTCTCTCTTATACTGGATATAATACACCTACAGCAAACATTAACTATTATCTACAATGTATATCAGCATTTGAAATGCGAGTTTAAAGTCAAAGGCAGTACAAAATTTGACTGAATTTTGCGGAAAAAAATAATTCAAAAACTGATTTATAACCTGCTATGATCTATCTATAATCCACTAAATATACCTTGCAGAATGTTTTAGATGAATTGATATATCTGCACAATCATTTAATATTGTGTCATAAAAATATTGAATAATTTTGTACCATAATCTAATAAACAATATCATTGACCATTCCAATATCATGTTTAAGTTTTATGTAGAATTAATGATGGTTTTTCATCTGACAAATAGCTAAAAATTAAAGACAAAGCTTTGCTATTTAGAAATCTCTATTCAAGGAACTTCAAAAACAATGCGTTTTATAGTAATGGTTAATAAGCGTAATTGCTCAAAAAAGCAAACGAAGGCAGGACACTAACAAAGTTTTATGAAGTAAACAATAGAGACAACAATGTATTATCTAAATGAATTTTTAATTGTTGAACATTATAACTAATTTTAAACTTTAATGATCATAATGAATTCATAAAAGTACAAAGTAATGGCATAATCCAAAATACGTGAAGATAATATGAAAAAAATCTCGATCTGTTGGTATCATACTTGTTAAACAGAAAATATAATAAAAATATTATCTTTTGTAAAGGTTCTTAATCACAATTAACCAGACATCTTGTTTAGGTCAAATGCAGGGACAAAATTCAGGCTAAGAAATTAAAAGAGCCACTATAGACCTTATAATCTTGTCTAGATATCAAATAGTAGATATTATAACATCCATTGTAAACACAATGTCCAGTTTGAAGTCAATAATTGGAATAAAATAATATTACAATATAAATGCATGTTGATTCATATATTAAAACAAAAATGTTATGATTGCACATAAGTTCTGAAGAACAGCTACAGTAACTGATCCTCCATCAACAATCAAAACAGTAGTCAATTATAAATAAATGCCCCCATTTACAAAGTTTTTCTAATAGAAATACAATTTTCAATTGTATCACAGAGTGATATCAATTATCAGGAATGACAGAATCTGATTTAAACCCTTTATTATACAAAGCTAGGTATCAAAACGTGTTAAAACTTAAAAGTGAAGAATAATTAAGCAAGAGGGCTAAATTGACCCTAAGTTGCTTTCCTGACCTTGGCTAATCAAAACTTAAGGTATTTGACAATAAAAAATCATTATTACATGATTCATGTTCATATTTAATTGGATACAAAGAATGCTTAAAATCATTATTAAATGTCTATAAACTTATTTTCATTGTTTATTAAAACTATATTATAAAAAAAATCCTTTCTCTCTTATACTGGATATAATACACCTACAGCAAAAACAATTAACTATTATCTACAATGTATATCAGCATTTGAAATGTGAGTTTTAAAGTCAAAGGCAGGTACCAAAATTTGACTGTGAATTGTTTGCGGAAAAAAATAATTCAGAAAACTGATTTATAACCTGCTATGATCTATCTACAATCCACTAAATCATACCTTGCAGAATGTTTTAGATGAACTGATATATCTGCACAATCATTTAATATTGTGTCATAGAAATATTGAATTAATTTGTGTACCATAATAATAAACAATATTCATTGGACCAGGTTCCAATATCATTTGTTTAATTTACTGTTAAGCAATTAATATGGTTTTCATCAATGACATCATGTTCCTAAAAATTAAAGACAATAGCTTTTGTTACTTTCAGAAATTCTATTCAAGGAATTCAAAAACAATGGTCTGGTTTTATAGTAATGGTTAATAAGCTGTATATTGCTTCTAACAAAAGCAAACGAAGGACAGGACACTAACAAAGTACAATGAAAGTGGAAAACATTCATTAGATGATCAACAAGTGATTATCTAACCTATGTATATTTTAATGTAACCATTAATAACTCTAAATTTTTAAACTTAATGATCTACTTAATGAATTCACTGAAAAGGTACAAAGTAATCTGGCATAATAAACCAATAGTGAGTAAAAAATGAAAAAAATCTCAGCCTCTGGATGATCATACTTGTTAAACAGATACTATATATAATAAAAATATTATCTTTCTGTAATCAGGTTCTTAAATACACAATGTAACCAGACATCTTTGGTTTAGGTTCAAATTTGCAAGTGAGACAAAATCAGGTTATTATTAGAATCTAATTAAGAGACCACTTTTATAGCACCCTTTTATAATCTTGTATAAAAGAACAAATTATGTTAAAGTTTATATATGAAGAAATGATTTGTGTTAACAGACCAATTTCTGCTCTTCTCTTAGTCTTAGATGGTCTAATAATACAAGTTACAGTACTGTATTTCAAAAAGGAATAAGTCATTAAGTGGATAAGAACATACCGAAGGAGATATGCATTAATGTTGATCAATTGGTCAGTCAGTTAGAATAACACCATGTAAAGAAAAAATATAAATAACATAGTTACATACATGATAATTTTACATCCTGAATATATTTTAAAATGATTTGACACAAGGAATTGAATATTCTGTAATACAGGAATTCTCAAAGCTATCTGTACTATTACCTTTCAGGTTTTCACAGTAATGTAAGTATGGTCCATGTGCCATCTTAGATTCTAAATAAAAATATAAGGGAAGGCTTTCAATTTACAAAAAAACATTGGTAAATAAATAAAAATTGGTCTGGCAGTAAGCTTTATGTTTAAATTTGTATTTGCCACAACAAAGTTAGGATATCTGGGAAACTTCAAACAGAGTCTTGATGAAATCATCAGCTTTGTCTTATCTTCATGTAATTTAGAGTACACTGTCCTGGCTGATCTGGAAGGAAAGCTGACTTTGTTTCAAGAGTGATTTGGTATGTAATAAACCAACATCCTACAGCAACAAATGCAGCTGTCACTTTCTGTGTCAGTGTGTGGAACCTATAAACTACAGAAATAATCAGCATAAATTCACAAAATATTGTCCACAATGTCAGCAGCAAAACAGTAATTTTGATGTATGGTGTTAGGCTTTGGTAAGAAATTCTTGCTTGAGAAATTTGCTGTTCAGTCAAATTTCTTTTCACTCCTATATCTTCTTCTTTAAGCAGCAACTCTAAATTTGTCCAAGCTTTAAAACTTTTAGCCTCTTCAGAGATTGTAAGAAGGATGTGAATCAATAAAAATACATGTCCCGAAATATCGAAACCCAACCAAGCCCTTCCTGCTTTTAAGCAATCGTATTTCCTTTTGTAGTTAGAAATTGAGCATACTCCAACAACTGAGTCAACATAACTAAATGTCTTTGTGAGTATAAACCACCATATTGTAGAAATAGCAAGTCGCAGTAAATGTTTGCGTACAACAAGTTTCATGTTCCCACAAGTGTACACAAAGCTTGTCAAAAATATGTATCCTCCAAGCAGTATCAAAGTCCATCCGAATCCGAAAGATACAAACATTCTGTTGAATATGTTCTTCTTGTCCGAGAAGTACGACTTTGGTAATGCAAATATGTCAGAAAATACAGACCCTATCAACACTCCGCATAGATAAACTCCAATTTTTACTGCTGTGTCAATATGAAGGATTTTCTTACACAAAGACATGGTCAAAATAGAGAAGAAATGTCCAACATGAGTTGGATCGGGTAATTTCTTCTTTCCTGCAGTTTTATTTTGCGATTTTTTCGAATTTCTGACATGTGTAGACGCCATTTTGAACGAAAGGGATCATGTGACTTTAGTCTATGTAAATTCCGTCTGCTGGTTGGGCATTAACCGTCTACGACGGGAAAAATATGCAAAATTCTCTTCTTTCCAATAATTTTAGTAAGCGTGACTTTTTTCTGCACCCGTAGAATTCTTGCAAAATTTATCTATCAAACAGACCATTGGTAAGTTTTCCCCCCATATATGTATTCCCCCAACTGTGCCATTTTAGAACTAATCTGTCATGTAATGGTGCTCAAGAGTAAAAGATATTTTGGTTGCTCGTAATCTAGACCCCAAAAATGCACTGGCAGCTATGGTCCATTATTTCTCCGCAGGTCGGGGACCTTTGCGAAAATCAAGTTTTCGAGTGATTTTGGTGACCAGGATAGTTTGCTTGCAATTTATTATTAGACTTTCCAAGAAGATTAAGCACTAACCTTCTTTTTAAAAAAAGTACTGGAAGGGTCTGAAACGGTTACCTTAAAATCGTCACAATTAAAGACTCCTTTCTCCCCAGGCTGGCGACCCTAGTATTTTGCTTGCAGTTCATGCCAGTCCTAAAAGAACGAACACTGACCTTCTTTCAAATATGAGTATATAAATGGCCCGAAACGATACTCTTAGATACCGTCCTTTCTCAGGACAATTCGAGTTTTCGGGTTGTTTTTGGCGACCCTGATATTTAACTTGCAATTCATGCTAGGATGGTCCTAAAAAAAAACACTGACCTACTTTCAAAGGTAAGTACCGAAACTGTCTCTAACGGTAACCTTAAGATTGTTTTTGCAGGTCGAGCTTGTGCGAAATTATAGTTTTCGGGTGATTTTAACAACTTTCTATTCATGCTAGGCGGTATTAGAATATTAAGCATTTACCTACTTTCAAAAACAAGCAAACGATACCCTAATAAATGTCATTTCTTCCCGTATGAAGACATATGCGAAATTCAAGTTGTCAAGTTTTTTTTATGGACCCTTGTATTTTCACGCCAGACAAAGCAGTGTCCTACTTTCAAAAATACTGAAATGGTCCGAAAAGGCGCTATTAGAAATCGTCATTTTCTCACTAAGACGGATTCTGTGCTTAGTTCTAGTTTCGGTTTATTTTGGCGACCGGATATTTTGCAATTCAAGCTAGGACGGCCCTAAAAGACCGATCACTGACCTACTTTCAAAATTAGGAACCTTAACGGCCCGAAACGGTACATTCTGCTTGCCATTCATGCTGAACCAAGCACTGTTCGACCCTCAAAATTATGCACCAAAACAGACCACACCGGTACCCTTATCGTCATTTCTTGGCAGGACTGGACCTGTTCAAAATTGAAGTTTTCGTGTGATTTTCGAAATCCAGATATTTTGCTTGCTATTCATCCTAGGACCCTCCCAGACCTACTTTCAAAAATGAGTACCGAAATGACCCAAAATGTACCCCTAAATGTCGTCATATTTTAGCGACCAGATAGTTTGCTTAAATAATGCTAGGACGTTCCTAGAAAACTACTCACTGACGTATTTTAAAAATGTACGGAAGCGGCCCGAAAGGGTAATCTAGCGCTGCGTCAGCAGATTGAAATGATATATAATGATAAGATACCATTTACATGCATATACGCTTAGGCTATGTTGTTATTCAAACACACCATATGTATCCCTATCTTGAGATATGAGGGGAAACTCGAATAAAAAAATCAATATTGTCAGAAGAAAAAGCATGTCTTACATGATGAAGATAGTGCTAATCAGTGGTCGTGGCATTTTATATAATATTCACTTATTAAATGACAATGGAGCATCGTTAGTGAACCATAACACGACTAAAGCTATATGCACGAGGCCGTAGCCCGAGTACCATGATTATGTTTAGGTGTGTCGAATTTTTGATACCAAGGGACAAGAAAACATAGTTTAGTTTAAACATATTGTATTGATCATTCAGTATTTGTATTATATATAGATAGTACAACAATTATACAGACACACTTACAAAATCAGATGACGTCACTCTCTAGCAGATATAATATGAAACAAACAAAACGATAACAACTTTGAATCCTTGTAAATCGTTAAAGGTGGTTAATAAGCTTCACAATATCCTTTTCGAAGAATTTATCACGTTCGAGCAAAATAATACCAGACTCGTTTTGAAGGAGTCTGCTCTTCAGATGTTGTAAAAAGTGTAGCACTTCTTCTTCTTCTTGGTGTTCTT
This sequence comes from Mercenaria mercenaria, assembly GCF_021730395.1. NCBI lineage: Eukaryota > Metazoa > Mollusca > Bivalvia > Venerida > Veneridae > Mercenaria > Mercenaria mercenaria. The sequence continues at coordinate 22,336,620 of NC_069366.1, read as the reverse complement.
CTTCAGCACTTCTAAAACCATCTAGCACCGGTTAAAGCGAAATTCTACTTTCAGAGAACATTTAAAGGACACCAAGATTCGAAAAGATCGGATATTATGACGTAATGCCATTACAATAGCTTTTGTCAAGAAATGAGTTGTTTATTATATACAAACATGACTATGGCCACACTTCCGTTATTAGTACCTGACTGTTCCTGTCTGATCTTCGTCCTTAATTTGATATTAATGTTTTACTGGCCAACAGGATCCCAGGATGACTGGTTGCATATTTCCTATTTGTTCAGTCGTCTTGCCAATACATTTTGGAAATAGTAAGGGCATGTAATCTAGCCAAATCCCCACGGTGATTACCTCCCCTAACGCTATAATCGTTTTAACTGCAAGGGAAGATCACTGCGTATGATATTGGTTATGATGCACGGGGTAGTGAATACTTAAAGTTTGATAATAACCATTTGAGCTGTCTTTCTATCTATCTGCATGGATAATATCTTATATGTTTGATTTACATGTTACCATGTTACTTTGTATGAAAATAACTACGTGAAGTCAATTTTCTCTGGTTAAACATGCATTGACTTTAAACACTTTACTGTAATTTAGATACAATATATATGAGAACTTTTTCGAAATTTAATAATTCGATAGAGATCAATTGACCCTGTCATATATAAAAATGATGTAGTCTCATACATTTAAAGCTTGAGAAACGGAAGAAAAATAAATCGGTCATATCGAGTTCTAGACGGTACAGTGCATGTACAATTCGCTAAACTCCGTTTGACTAAAAGTGCCCCAGGGAGACGGAAATGCACGGTGATAATACTGTGTGTGTCGGCCGCAAAATTCGTTGACATGGGATCTGACAAGTGCTTTCTTAAGTTTAACATTGTTTCTATTTATTAAATTTTAATGATAAGAAAAATGTTTAAAAAATAGATTGGATATTATTTAACCAAAGCAGTGCAAAATAAGATTAAAATTCTTGAGGATAATGAAGCTGTATAACATAGCGATTACATACGTAACGGAGATATGAATAAAGTTGAAATTTCTTGAAGATTTGTGGCACCTGATATCTAAGTAAGTATCAATGTTTATATATCATATCGATTAGATAAATACTTAAAACAGTAATTGCTGATTATCTCGGCCTATTTGAAAATTTAATTTTTTTTATATATGTATTACTGTTGAAATTCATATGTCCAGACGTTAGTCCGAATGTTCAGATATACATTCTAGCATAAAAATGCTGTTACTGTCACTTTTTGGGGGTGTTTAATCAAAATAGAAAACATATGTCAACAGAGAGATTCTCGCGCTCACGTTCAGTTATAACACCTTTTATATATGCGCGTTTCATTGCAAAGCGTAAACGTATTACGGCCCCAAAACGTATAATTCAAATGGAAATGACGCCAACATGAGAAAATAACTCAGATATTCTCGCGCATTTCATGGAAATTTAATGACATTGAGGTAGAATGTATTTATTTATTAGTTTTTTTTCGTGTTTTATGCTAGAATAGCGTTAGCGTTTGTACATTTCATGTTATAACATCTTCAGAATCCCTTGGGATACGTTGGTACCCTCGCCTTACGGGCTCGGTCACCAACCAATCCCTCGGGATTCTGCTGACGTTATAACACGAAAAAAACACACGTTATCCCTATAATTATCTGAACGACGATCCGTTGTAAATTGGACAATAAATCAAAAGAAGGTTTTGTCTATTTTCATTCTAACGTGCTTATGCCGTGCAGCAATTTGTCTCGATCATAATGTTCTCTCGCCGGTTCACGCGTCAGCTGTTGTATACCACAACTTTATCAGTTTTCTTTTCCTTCTTTAGTTTAAATGACATCTCATATCAAGTTTGAATAAAGCATTTGCACATTACTATATATACCTAGATGTAACATACGGATAAAAAAAAGAAACAAAAAAAAAAAAACAAACCCAAAAAACCGCAGATAAATCCATTAGAAAGTAAAATATAGTGTAGTGTTGTTGTAGGTAGTCAAAAATATCCTCCGTAGGATATAACATGTTAAATGAGCAAGATTGAATTCATGAGTTTCATGAAAAGGCTGACACCCACCCCCACCCCCTCCACACCACCTCCCCGAAAAAAAAGAAGAAGGAAAGGTAAGTACACACCGCAAAGTGGGTAGCCAGGCAGGAATTGAATCATGTAGGAAAGCGTCTTAGCCATCTCAGCCAATGCGTCCGCTCCAACATTTTTACTCAACAAAAATTCAGGGAAACTGGACCCTATTATATGAAGTCGTGCTACAAGACAAAAAAATTTCATCTAAAAACTCATCGTTAGGTTCGATTTAAACTGGCAAGCAGACATTTCGCAAGGTTAAATTTGTTTTTATTTAGCAAATGTATATGATTTTAAGCAAACGTGGGAATAGTTTGCTAAATTATGGTTAGAATTACGTCTATTTCAAAGGAAATTTTATGATTTTCCATTCAACATTAGTAAGTTAATGTGGCATTACATAATTTGAAAAATGTGTCATTTCGGATGAGTCAATTCGGATGCCTCCACAATCAGAATTCAGAAAAACGCGTTGCCTTTAACTTGATTATCTTTGACTTGATGATGTTATTGCCCTTTTGTTGATTTGATTTATTTCTCTATCAAATATTTTCAAGAGGCATACATGTGTATCCATGACCTTGCTTACATTAAATATGAATGGCAAGATCCCTTTTTCTCTATCTCAGTGTTTCTCCCTTCTCATGTTCTTGATTTTTGGCTTAAAATTGTCAAATTAGGTAATGTTTGTTATCTTGTAGACAGGTATGGTGCTAAACTGACACAGGTAAAAATTCAAGTGATTTGAATGATGAAAATATTTGTAATGTATTGTATAAAATAAAAAAAACCTTGTTTGTCTGGTCGTGTAAACAAAAATTGATTTAAATTATTCACTATGCAAATATTTGTCATATTCCCTGGAGATTAATCTTTGAATTGCAGGGGCTTGCTGTGGTATATCCTACCATTAACTAAAGCAATGTAGTATATATTTAACTTTTGCATTTTTGAACATCTCATTTTTTCATGTTTTCCTGTTCTCATGCCTCTCAGTGATAATCACTTGGAAATGTTGTTGAATAACTAAACTTTGAACTATTACAGCAAAGATACAGCACAGACTTGTATGGTTCAAGTACTGCCTTTCGCTGAAACTCATTGTTAGGGTCTTGGCATAATTTCTGTAAAATGTAGATTGTTTGATGGTTTGAATTACTGATAACTTGAACAAATACTTTGAGCTGGTCCCATTGAGTTCAAGGAAACAAAGTTTGACTGTACAGTAGTTGAATAAACCTGTTTTACTTGATTATTCGAAAAATATGGAGAGCTATATACTACTCATCAGTGTTGGCATTAGCATTGGTTGAAGATTTTATGCAATGGTAATATCTTCTGTACCATCAGTGATATTTACTTCAAACTTGGAACACTTGTTTATTATAACAGTCTCTGCCTGTAGGCAAGAGTTCATAACTGTTGTCAAGTATTTTGGATGAATTATGGCCCTTTTTGGACTTGCAAATTGGTTCAGATTTAGTACAAGTTCATGTTTTGTGTGCAAGTCTATGTTTTTTATAAAAACTATTTGACATGTGGCCTTGAAACTTTGAACACGTGTTATATTCAGTCTCTGCCTGTGGGCAAGAGTACATAACTCTGTCAACTTCTTTTGGACTTGGAAATTGGTACGATTTTCGTACAAGTCCATGTTTTGTAAAAGCTATTTGACATGTAACTTTGAAACTTTGAACACTTGCTTATCATCATGATTTCCATCAGTAGGCAAGAGTACATACTCTGTCATATATTTTGGCTGAATTATGGCCCTTTTTGGACTTGAAAATCAGTTAAATTTTTCATTCCAGTCTATATTTTGTATGACCTGTTTGTCATATGGCTTTGAAACTTTGATCACTTGTTTACTACATAACTAGGACAAGAACTTTAGCTCAATTATGGCCTTTTTTGACATAGAAATTATTTTAAGTTTCGCATAGAAATTATTTTAAGTTTCGCATACTATTCAAACTGTTTGATATATGGCTTTGAAACTTTGAACACTTGCTTACCATCATGGTCATACATTGCTGTATAGTGCAAGACTTATCCAAATCCACAAATACAGGTACATTGTATGTCTTACCTATTTTACTTCTTTTGTCTGAAAATTTCTAGTAACATTTGACCCCATACTTCCATCAATGCTTCGATTAGTCAAGCGCATTGTCAACAGACAGCTTTTGTTTAACATGAAGCACTCAAAGTAGGTCATCAAAAAATAATAAAAAAAAAAACTGGCAAGACTGGTGAGAGGATATGATTTGAGCTAGCCGATCTTAGCATTGAGAATGAGAGGGATGATTAAATGTTACACAGACTGAAATTTATTTTGCAGGGAAAAAGATGTTCTTCACCATCAGAAACTGCCTACAGGAATAAAATATTGTGACGTGTAATTAAAGCAATGGCTACTAGAAGACTATTTGAACTTTTTCCTTTAAATGGAAAACAGTCATTATGTAAACAGTGTCTGTGTCATAGGTCACAGGGATATTTAAATCGTGTGCAGAAACATGTTGTCCAGAGATTTGTACAGACAGAATCTGTTATTTCACAGAAACCTAAACTGTCTAGAAGTAGGAAATTTGCACGTCTTATAGGAATATTATCAGTAGTGTCTGGAGGAACTTACCTATGTTTGAAGGAACAATATAAAAGAAAAGTTAGAGTCACTGCCGGAGGATTTGTAAGATTTCTTAGGTAATTCAATTTTCAACCTTTTCTGATTTATTTTCTTCGTGATAGATAAAACATGTTTTTGGGTTAGTTTATAAAAGCTGTAGATGCATGTAAGATTTATACATTATACATCAAATTCCTTTATAAACAAATCAGGCAATAAAAATTACTTGATCCTTTGTGGTCTAGAACTGATGCGATCTTAAAAGCTGTCAGAATTAAATACAGTGTTATGTATTCAATGATTTTAAAGAGAGATGTTGTTTAAAAAATCTTCATTTTTCTTTGTAAGTAATTATTTGTATTCTGTATGACCAAAAACATAATTTTTTTTTTTTTCAATTTTTCAGGTCTGCTGTTATAGGTTTGTCTATTTCTATAGACTACAAGCTTGCATTGAGAAAACTTGAGGAAGATTCTATAGAATATGATAAAGCCATCAAACTGTGTCATAAACGGTCTGCAGAAAAATTGCTCATGGGTTGCCTAAATAATGGTGGCCTTTATGTAAAACTTGGACAAGGTCTTGTCTCAATGAGTCACGTACTCCCAAAGGAATATGTGGATACTCTAGTCATACTTCAGGATAAGGCATTATCTATGGAACCTCGAGATGTAAGTTCAGACTCAAGAGTTAAGAGATAGTTTTAGAAAGCAGCCCTACTATTGCTTGATTTAACCTTTACCCTAATTCAGTTTGGGCAGTACCACTTTTTATTCAAAGGGAGGTCGCTGAAAATTTACTGGCTGAATAGGAAACAGTGCAGACCATGATCAGACCGCATGGACATGCAGGCTGATCTTTGTCTGCACTGGTTGCAAAGGCAGAATCACTTGCCGCCAGCAAGCTAGTGCCTTAATTCTGCACTTCTAGCATTCTAGTTTTGGAAAGTTATTGATTAAAGTTTCTAAGGATAATTGAGTTGAAAGTTTGGAAATATATCTGTATTTAGAGAAAGATTAATGAGCAATTACTTTGATCTGTTGCACAAAATTTGCTGGTATTACCAGCTATATTGACAACAAAAGTTACAAAACAGGTAATTTTTCCAACCATCTTTGGAAAGTTAGAGGCTAAAAAAAAATGCCATATTGTATAGGAACAATAAGGAGAAAGTCAAATCATGTACTTTAGCCCTGTACAAAAACATTGAAGTCATTTATGTTGCCAGGAAGTTGTTTTAAAGGATAAGATAATATGAAGATGATGAATATAAATGATGAATGTGTGTGTGAAGAAATACATTTTAAATCTAAGTAATAATTATAATATCTTTTAGTTTGAAAAGTTTTAAGTAATGTTGCTACTTGTAAAATTTCTGTGTAATTACATGGTTTAGGTATTTCTTCTTTTAACTTTTAGATGGAGGAATTGTTCGAGGAGGATTTCGGAGCTTCACCTCATACTGTGTTCAAGGAATTTGATGAGGATCCAATAGCTGCAGCTAGTTTAGCTCAGGTACACCGTGCAGTTACACATGATGGCAAGGATGTAGCTGTAAAGGTGAGAAAGATTTCCGCAGTTTATAACCGTAGAGTAGATTTTTTCGTTTCAGTTTGCTATTTTGAAGGACTACAGCCTGGTCAGTGAGAGATGAAATTACACTTTTCAGGTGTTAAAAAGTTCAAATATTATGCTCCGTAACAGTCATGACTGTTGTAAATTTTATTAATTGCAATGATTCAAATGTATGACACAGTTGTTTGTAATCCTTTATGGTGTATTGACCTAAAGTGGTCTGTTTGACCTTTGACACTGACAAAGTTCATTTTAATTTTGAGCAGTGGTCATTTTAAATGTCTTATTCAGTAATTATAAGGTAAAAGCTTGCAGTCTGGGTTGATGGCATGTTTAGAAATTTCTAGACATTTTCTGACCAGGTCAAGCTAAGGTCATTCATAATGTTAGGGGAGTGTTAGGTGGTAAATTTAAGATTTAATCAGTAGTAAAGTTATAATGATCTGTCATTGCTGACTTCAATTTCTGTATAATTTCCTGGTATACATGTTATCATTTTAAGTGCAAATTATATTACAAACTTCTGGCCTGAGGGTCCAACAAGGAGTGGTAATAGTAGCAAGTAATTGACATATAATTTATTAGTAACATTTTAGTTATGTCATTATTGTTTTAAAAATTATATTTTATTGAATATTTTATTATCATATGTCGAATGTCATGTCTCACAGGGGTAAATCTGCCATTCAAAACCTGACTCATTAGCTAAAATTTCATCAAAGTGACTCAAAACTTCTTCATATGGCTCTTAAAATCAGGATATTTTGTTACATAAAATTCTTATTATGTTACATATACATGTATATGTTTTGCACTGGAAGTTCTAAGTCAGTGTCACCCCTTTCTGAATACATCATCACAATTCTGATGAAATATGGCATGTTAAGGGTTTTGATACTGGATAGAACCACTATAAGTCTCCATTTCACAGGAATTCTCTGAATGCTGTATTTAGTCTGGTAAATTTTTCAAGCCTGTTTGACCTATCTCCAGTCTAGCTAGTCTAGATACAGAATGTATTAGACTGCACCAAGTTTTTCTATTGTTATATCATTAGGCTATTAACCTTTAGCCTGCTGGCGGCAAGTGTGTCTGCCTTTGCGATCAGTGCAGACCAAGGTCAGCTTGCACATCCATGCAGGCTGATCATGGTCTGCACTGTTCGCTATTCAGACAGTTAATTTTCAATAAACATCCCTTTGAATAATAAGTGGTACTGCCCAAACTGAATGATGGACCAGTCCATTTTAGAAATTTAGCAGGGTAAAGGTTAAAGAGGAGGTTTAATCAGTAATATTAAAACATGTAGAATGTTAAGTACCCTCTGCTAAAATACTGGTTCAGAGTACTGCAAACAAATAATACTTTAAGGTTACCTAGCCACAATTAAATCATACTTTCCATCTTGGAGTTTTAGAGGATGTCTTTCTATTACATATTCCAGATTCAGTATATAGACTTACAAGACAGGTTCACTGGGGATATCAGAACATGTGAAATTTTATTAAAAGTGATTGGATGGATGCATCCCAAGTTTGAGTTTGCTTGGGTACTACAGGTAAAGATGCCTTTTTTCTTCTCTTTAATGTTTTTTTTTTCTGCATGTTTGTTTCTCTGGAAGTAATATGTGATATCAGATAATTTAGAATAAATATGTATTAATGGCATCTATGATGTTTAACTTACAGATGTAGCCATGTTACTAATACTATATATATCTTTCAAAAGATTAAATATAATAATAAAAAAGTGGATTGTGAAATTATTCAACACAGTCCCAAGATTTGGAGTTCTCTTTAATCGTGGGGAAATATCTTCACATCAAGCATACAGACGGTCACATCTTATTATCTTTACTAGGTTTGAAACTTTAAAAGAGGTTTTAAAGTCATGATACCAATAAAATGTTATTAGGATTTTGATATAACTGAACTATTTTTAGAACAACAGTAAAATTTACAAGACAAATCATTGATTTCAGGATATGAAAGATACTCTTGCACAGGAGCTTGACTTTGTGAATGAAGGATCAAACTCAGAGAGATGTCAGGATGATTTGAAACATTTAGGATACGTGTATGTACCAAAAGTTCACTGGGATAGAACAAGCACGGTAAGTACCAGGGTGTAATAGATTTAGGTTATAAGGGATTTACCACTGGATTAAAACATACTTAACACAAAGAGATGACACCCGCCCACTTAGCTCAGTAGGGAGAGCACCAGTCTACAAATTGCGGGGTCATGAGTTCGATCCTTAGGCAGGCCGTATGGTCTCTGTGACGATTTGATCAAATACATTGTGTCTGAAATCATTCGTCCTCCACCTCTGATTCATGTGGACAAGTTGGCAGCTACTTGTGGAGAACAGGTTTGTACTGGTACAGAATCCAGGAAAATTGGTTAGATTAACTGTCCACCATTACATAACTGAAATACTGTTGAAAAAATGGTATTAAACCCAACAAACGAACAAAGAGAAGTCCTTTATAAAGTTGACATATTTTAGTATACATGTACTTTCTATTTGGCCGATGTCAGCTCTGTATTGATTGTTAGTGCTAATGTCCATGACAGTGTAATAAGAGACGCTGAATTCAGTTTTAGAGAAGGAATTATCAATAGAAAATGGGAAACATGGTGACATTAACATAACTGACCTATATAAAAACTATACTATTTAACCTGTCAAACAAGCATATCATAGAACGAAAAACATTTGTTTTCTCAAAATTATAGAGGGTGTTGACAGCTGAGTACATAGATGGATGTAAAGTTAGTGATACAGAGGGTATCAGGAAGATGGGACTGTCCCTGAATGATGTAAGTATGGCCTTTTTCCCAACCCACATCTAGCTTGATGAACCTGCTCAGATTAATCGGTCAGTAGTATTGTGGTTAATGAGACTAGACCTTGTATAGATGTGCCCAATTTATTCCTCGTCATTTTCAGCAATATTTTGCTTTAAATTTACAAGACTTGTAAGGGACAGTTGCTAGCACCCATGTCTGGATTTGTTGAAAGTAGACCAGCTTGAACTACACACAGTCTTGTTTTTGCTGAAGACTATTTTAAATAGTCTTTTTCCTTGGTCACAGTTGAAGAAGGAGGTGTGTGTATAATTGACTGTAAGAAAGTAATATGGACAGAAAATGAAAAAAAAATGAAAAAAATTGTAAGTACTGTGTAAGTGGTATGTTATATGTAAAAAGTAAAATCACCTTTAAGTATATCTTATTTTCTATACAGGTTGATCAGAAGTTAGTGAGGTGTTTTTCAGACCAAATATTTCTGACAGGCTTTGTCCATGCAGATCCCCACCCAGGAAATGGTTTGTACAAGTCCTTCATATCATGTTCATAATGTAAATCATAAAATGGGGCACATCATAAGTTTTATATGAATTTTATAGCAGTGGAATTTATAGGCCAAGGTTACCAAAAATGTATGTGGCCTCTATGACATAGTTTCTCACTATCAGCAATCAGGGTTTGAAAAGACTGAATTTTGATTTTGACTAGTAATAGTTTCCAGAGATTTTTTTGGTTGTCGATTTTCATTTCCAGCATGTAGATATTAAGGTATAGAAAATTAATATTTGATTTACAGCAGAAATTCCGACTGCAGTTGGTTTTATGCCCCTGGGAGGAAGCATATATAGGAATTGCACTGTATTTTAGCTTGTTCCTCACCAAAAACGTTTGGTGTATCATTTGTAACTTTTAAATGGTTCAAGGGATCCAAATGAAACATTAAACTGTTGATTACGATAAGGAGGTTGTTGCATACAAAAATCATATCTGTATACTCCAAGGTCAAGGTCATGGTAAAGACCCAAACTCTTAACCATAACCCAATGGCAAAGATACTCCACTTTGGGGGTCATCTATCATTTACTATAATTTAGTATTTCTTTACTTAGAAATTTGAACTGTGAAACACTTGACCTTTGATAATTTTATACTTTGAGGTGTGTGGGACACCAGAATTGCAGAATAATTATGCAAGTTACATATGCTGCTTACATGCTTAGAATCTAGAGGAAAACCCTGGTTACTGGTCCCAGTTTACAAAATCTTTATTAGTTATTCTTGAAATTACATAACATGTATCTACAAATCATTCTATCATACCATTTATCAATTTTTTTGTTCAGTATTTGTGAGACAAGGGAAGGATAAGAAAGCAGAGATTGTGCTACTGGACCACGGACTGTATGACCGTTTACAGCCGTCCCACCGTGAATACCTGTGTAACTTGTATAAAGCAATCATAATGAGGAATGAAGATGAGATGGAAAGATACTCGCATTTACTTGGTGTTAAAGGTAGTCTTACAAATTTTTCATAGACTTATAACTACAAGAGAATATTAAACTAAATGGTTAAATCTCTGTAATTTGCTTGCAAGATTAAAAGTCAAGCATGATATGGACTTTAAATGAGCAGTTAGATGTTTATTTACTTGCAAAATTTCAGGCTTTCTTTATGTTGTGTTTATTTTTAAAATACATATAAATTATACCCATTGAGTGAATATTATTTGAAACAATTCTATTAGTTAAGTTTGACCTCTACATCAGATACATGTGCAGAACAACTATTTATTACATAAAAATATGGAATAGGTTTATTTACTGCTCTTTTATAACTAAAATAGTGGTAACATCAATGATTAGATGGTGAATTTCCATTATTTCACACTTTCCATGTATTAAGGAGTTTGCATAAACCTTTCTGTCTCTTTAAAAACTGTCAAGATAAATATTATTTTTAATGAAATACTGAAATTAATTGGAAATAAGTTGACCAGCAAATGTTAAACACTTCAATGCCTTCCTGTTATTTTTATGCCCCATTGAAAAAAAATGGAGGTATGCAATTTTGCAGAGGACCTCCGTGGCTGAGTGGTTAAGGTCTCTGACTTCAAATCACTTGCCCCTCATTGATGTTGGTTCGAGCCTCACTCGGGGCGTTCAATTCTTCGTGCGAAGAAGCCATCCAGCTGACTTACGGAAGGTCGGTGGTTCTACCCAGGTGCCCGCTCGTGATGAAAGCTGGAAAGTCCCCATATGACCTGTCATTGTGTCAGTGTGACGTTAAACCCAACAAAACTAAACAGTACAAATTTGCTCATATCGGTCTGTAGCTCTGTCGGTTGGTCAGTAGATGCTTTGGGCATTCAGTTAATAGCTTTAGGATGATTTACTGTGATCCCATGGTGATAGCATCATCAAACTTAATTGCATGATTAGTTATGACATCTATAGTTTTTGAGGTCATATGCATAAGGTTATGGGCACAGTATACTCAATATACCGAAAATTACATACCAAGTCAGAAATGCACATATCATCATGGGGGATATATAATTGAGCTGTGCCATGAGAAAACCAACATAGTGGGTTTGCGACCAGCATGGATCCAGACCAACCTGCGCATCCGCGCAGTCTGGTCAGGATCCATGCTGTTCGCTTTCAAAGACTATTGTTATTAGAGAAATCATTAGCAAACAGCATGGATCCTGACCAGACTGCGCAAATGCGCAGGCTGGTCTGGATCCATGCTGGTCGCAAACCCACTATGTTGGTTTTCTCATGGCACGGCTCATATATGTTTAACAAACAACTCTATGTTTTAACCTCTTTAAATTTTGCTGTATCATTTTGCCTTGAAAGAGAAAACCTGAAAAAGTTACAGCGTTGACAGCTTATATATTATCTTTCTGATTTCTTTCAGGAGTTGTGTAAAGATAACTTTGTGATGCTTGTTTTTCAACAATACATGCACTCATGTTATTTATGAGCAGATTATTTATGCTATATATACCTTGTAGACTACCAGATATTTGCAAGTCTAGTAAGACAGGGACCAGTGAAGTTTACAAAGGCGCCACCACTTTTTCGTCACAAGCCAGTTGACATGAAGGCTTTCCGTAAGCTCTCTAAACAAATGCAGACAGAAATGAAGGAAGACTTTGAAATTCTACATGATAGAATTTTCAAAGTCATGCGAGATATGCCAAGCTCTCTTCTTTTGATATTTAGGTAAAGACTGGTGATCTCGTTGAGTTTTTGCCATAAGTCAATAAAAATGCACAAAGATATTAGAAAGGATAGTCTATATTCTTTCAGTCATGATAAGACTGATAATTCTATTTTTTTCTGCGAAGACCTCATTTAGTCCTGTAATTATGGTTTAACTGGGTATCTGGAACTATTTTCTTCCACTCAGGCCAAAATTTAATCTTTTTTACCTCATATTTCTAACATACCGGTATGCGATTTTATCTGTTCGACATGGCCAGTAGTTTATGGATTACAGTTGTGTCAATTGAAAACAGCATTCTCTTGAGCTTAAAGAAATATGATGAATAAATCTTGTATATATCGTTTTTTGCTTATGGTGGAAAATATGATATAAGGAATATATGTCTTCCTTTGTTATTTTTGTGCATTTTCTTATTCTCTCAGCTGACATATAGAAGAATTGACAGGAGTCATTTTTTTTAGATTGAAAATAAAAAACATGTTTGAGATTATGTATATGTGTATACATGTACAATGCCTTCAAACTTTCAGTGCCTGAAGTGTATTTTAACACCCGTGTTTATACACTTAGTATAAAGCTTGGATAAAACATGAGTTTCTAAGTATTAGGAATTAATACACATATGAAATGTAAACATCTCTCGTTGTGAAGAAAAAAATAATATTTGATATTTTAAAATTCAATTTTATGTCAGCTGACCTTTATATTGTGGAAGGGTTTTGTAGGACCAACAGTAATTTGCATGCCTTGATGAATTTTCCTCATTTCACCATTCTTGTTTTTGTTCAGGCACATAACATTTCTTGCATGAGTATTATTTTGATAAATATTGTCTTATTTATTTGTCGCTTTATTTGGGTTTAAAGGTTTTGGATATATGTATTTGTCCTGAAAATAGGTTTCATATAAGCAGTGTTCTATGGAACACTGCTTTGGTATTCAAAATGGCTATTTTGTTATAGGAAGCCAGACTGTTGACATATTGCTGTCTGGAAAGAAAAAAGTATTTATGTTAATGTACATTGGACTGCAGAATAAAGGTATCAGATTCTCCATTACCAGTGGTTGATGTTGCTGCCTGCGAATCACTTATCTTCCACCACAGTGGGTTGGTTCCAAACCTTGCTTCATGTGTAGAAATTTCATGTGAAGAAGCTAGGCACCTAGCTTGTATTGAAGGTTAATGGTTCTATCCATGAATGAAACAATGCCCGGAGTGGCAGCTGCGGTTTTCCTCTACCATTAAAAGTCGCCATATGACCTAAATGATGTCATTGTGACTATAAACCCCACAAAAGAAAAAAAAATCACATTACATGTATTTGCAAAATAAGTATAATAGTTCTACAAAGCAAACTAAGAGATGATAACTGGTCATTATTCAGATGTTCATGATAAAATTCTTTTATAGAGTGGATATGTTAGAGATATGATATATATATATACATTGTAGTTTACAGAACTAATAATGCATTTAGTTCACAGATCTCAGGGCTCAACAGATAGTACATTATAGTTATAGGTCTCCATAAAAATACATTGTAGTTAATACAGTAATAAATCTCAAGAAATAATAAATAGTATTTCTTTTATCTCGAGAAATAAAGTTTTATGGTTAAATGAAATTCAGAAAAGTATTCATAATACAAGTAATATAGTTTATAGATCTCCAGGAAAGTACCGGTATGTTCCTTTACACAAAGTACCAGAAATAATATATTGTAATGCATTGTAGTTAATGGGGAAAAAAATGTTGTATTACGCTAAACATCAGGAATAATACATAGTAGTTAAATAGATCTCGAGATCAAATATATGTTGTACATGTAGTTCATATAATACTAGAAATAATACTTTGAAGTTAATAGATGTATTGTAAAAATCATTTGTAGAACACCAATACCAGAAATTATACACTGTACATGTAGTTGTTCTCCAGGTCAAATAGAACACATAATACTAGAAATAATACTTTGAAGTAATAGATCTGTTCAACTTGTAAAAATGCTCTGTAGTACACACATAGTACAGAAATAGTACATAGTAGTTGAATAGTTGAATAAATCTCCAGATCAAATAATATTTGAGACACACCATGAGAAAACGAACATAGTGCATTTGCGACCAGCATGGATCCATACCAGCTTGTGCATCTGCACTGTCTGGTCAGGATCCATGCTGTTCGATAATGGTTTCTCTAATTGCAATAGGCTTTGAAAGCGAACAACATGGATCATGACCAGACTGCGTGGATGTGCAGGCTGGTCTGGATCCATGCTGGTCGCAAATGCTCTATGTTGGTTTTCTGATGGTGCAGCTCATATATTGTATTTCATAATATAAAAGAAGTAATACGTTGAAGTTAATAGATCTGTAGTAAGAATACTTTGTGTATACACATAACACCAGAAATTATACGTAATAGTTACTGGATCTTCAGAAAAAAACATATTTTAGGTCACAGATAACCAGAAATGATACATCTATTGAAACATAAGTGAATTGTTTTGAAGACACTCAGTTTTGAATTGCCACAGTTATTATACAGGACTAAAGCAATGATTAACAGTACATCTTGCCTTTTTATGCCCCCGAAGGGAGGCATATTAGTTTTCAACTGTCCGTCCATTAGTTAGTTCGTTAGTCACAACGTTAACTTTTTGCATGAAGGCTTTTTATTCGCGAACCACTGCACCTAGGACCTTCAAACTTCACATGCTGATAGTACTTACTGAGTACACTACCCCTACTGACTTTGGGGTCACCAGGTCAAAGGTCAAGGTCACAGGGACAACGTTAACTTTTTGCATGAAGGCACTTCACTCGCGAACCACTGCACCCAGGACCTTCAGACTTCACATGCTGATAGTACTTATTGCATACACCGCCCCTTTTGACTTTGGGGTCACCAGGTCAAAGGTCAAGGTCACAGGGGCCAATGTTAACTTTTTGCATGAAGGCACTTTACTCGCGAACCACTGCACCCAGGACCTTCAAACTTCACGTGCTGATAGTACTTATTGAGTACACCACTCCTACTGAATTTGGGGTCACCAGGTCAAAGGTCAAGGTCACAGGGGCCAACGTTAACTTTTTGCATTAAGGCACTTTACTCGCGAACCACTGCACCCAGGGCCTTCAAACTTTACATGCTGATAGTACTTTATGAGTACACCAACCCTACTGACTTTAGGGTCACCAGGTCAAAGGTCAAGGTCACAGGGGCCAACATTAACTTTTTGCATGAAGGCACTTTACATGCAAACCACTTCATTCAGGACCTTCAAACTTCACATGCTGATAGTACTTATTGAGTACACCACCGCTACTGACATTGGGGTCACCAGGTCAAAGGTCAAGGTGCTGCGGGGGCATTTGTCACCATTAGGGACAGCTCTTGTTTCTAGAAATAATTCATTCCAGTTCATGGATCTAAATTTTCTTTTAGTCCTGTTTGGCACCATATAACCAATACAGTGTTGGTGCATCATAAAACCCAAATCGAATCACATCAAATCTTTAATAGTACATTGCAATTAAATTTGTGAAGGCTGTGCCACTGTATCTTGTTTGATGAT
This sequence comes from Mercenaria mercenaria, assembly GCF_021730395.1. Taxonomy (NCBI): domain Eukaryota; kingdom Metazoa; phylum Mollusca; class Bivalvia; order Venerida; family Veneridae; genus Mercenaria; species Mercenaria mercenaria. Next base: position 22,320,670 of record NC_069366.1, on the reverse strand, counting down.
GGTTGTAGTATCTTTTGAGTTGTCCTCAATTTCGAAGTCATAATTATTTTGTGCTTACTTTCATTTTTGCAGTATTGTGTCTAATTGTTGTAAATACATGCTGTTGTGGTAGCAAGGTTAAGATTATGTTTTCCTGTCATATTGTTACGTTTGTTTTCCTTCAACCCATGTATTCAGTGTGAGATGGTTCTAGTATAAGCTGGTGTGTATGATGATCAGGTTTATACCAAAAATATTTTCAATTTAGGTTAATGAGTTTTTCGTTTTGTTTGAAGTTTTTATAAACCTGATTTGTTCTGTTTGAAATTTTGTTGGCTTTGAGTTTTTGTTCACTACCAGCTGGTATTGCTTCAGTTTCTAAGTTGTTGTATAAGATATGCTTTCAGAACTGGCAACAATGTATATGTAGTGGCTGTAGATATTGGATGAAGTGCTGCATTGTGTGTTTTTGGGAACATTTGTCTAGGTATGATACTGTTACAAAATCCTTCCATGATAGCCCACTTACCATGACATCTTCATTAATAACATCTCTCTTGTTTTCCTAGGTGCTGCTGCTGTTTGGGCTTATTGACTAATGATAGATTCAAGTAACATTAGATTGGGATATATTTGTTCATCATACAGTTACAAATTACAACTGGTCTTCTTAGTCAGAATTTCATAAAAACATTTATGAAATTAAGTTGATTTAGAAAGTCATATTTCAGTCCGATATACGATTATCAATATTTATGCCCCACTTTGATGAAGAGCAGAATATTTTTACCCTAATGTCAGTCAGTCTGAAGATTGCTTAGGCATACAGCTGTTAAATTTAATAGGATGAATGCTTATGGTCTGTACATGACCTCTATTGTTGTTTGAGGTCAGTAGGCCAAACTAAAAGGTCATATAGGTGACCTCGAGACTAAAGATGGTGTCTGATTAGTAGCTTGAAAATTCTTTGGCCTACTGCCATTAAACTTCATATCATGATTGTCTATGATCAATTGATGACCCCTGTTCTTTTTGGGTTATAAGGTCAAAGGTCACTATTTGATGACCCCTTTTCTTTTGGGGTTATAAGGTCAGAAGTCACAGTATACTTTAGTCTGACACTTGTACACTCAGTTTATCTCCTACATGATATCATGGGGCATTACGTGAAAACAGTGATTTACATACAGCATTTTTTCATTTTTGATTGGTTTCGATTTCATTATCAAAATGAAAATGACACAAGTATTTCCCAGTTTAAAATGTTTCTGTTTTTACGCTATTCATTGTTACATATTCTTTGCAACATTACTTTAGAAGTTAGTTTAGAATGTAATGATGTTTTCAACAGAAAGAACTGGTATGTTTTGTGAGATAATTTTACAAAAGCCACTGCTGAATCGACAAACACTGCACATTCCATGTAAACTGTCTGATGAAGAACTTGAACATATGAAGATGATTGCAGCAAAGCATTTTGATGAAATAGTGCACGTGTTACGTGCTATGCCTCGAGAAATGTTGTTAGTGGTCAGGTGTGTAATTCTGGCTCTTCTTTACAGTTTGTATCCTTATTATTGTTCTTTGTTTGCTGTTATAGAAAAGTTGTTCTATCTTGATCTGCTCAGAAAAATACTGTTAAGGTCTGTATGATTTTATCCGTTTTGTGTTTTTTAGCCGATTAGAATTGGGTTTGTTATTATCTTTCTTTGCTTTAATGATCAGCATGCCCCATACATTTGCTTTGTTGCAAAATTTCCCTAAGTTATCATGTTGAGATGTACTTACTTAAAATGTATCCAGATTTAACAATTCAGTTATCAGCCAGTTTCTTTATTCCTAGACTTAGGGCTGTTTTAATGAAATCCCAAATAATTTCAATATGACAAAAAAATTAATTTCTTTGTTCTTTTTGCCTTTGCAAGCTGAACAGTTCTGACCCAAAAAAGCTACAAATATTTTAAAACAATCTTTTTAAGTGGAAAAAAAAACAACAGTCTAATGCATTGAGTATTTCAAAATGCTTATACTTCTAGAATTCTTTTATGAAAATTCATTTATTCCTTCTTACACTTCTGCCATATATGGGGGGCCTCCATAGCCGAGTGGTTAAGGTCGCTGACCTCATATCACTTGCCCCTCACTGATGTGGGTTTGAGCGTCACTCTGGGCGTTGAATCCTTCATGTGAGGAAGCCATCCAGCTGGCTTACAAAAGGACAATGGTTCTACCCAAGTGCCCGTTCGTGATGAAATTGTGCACAGAGGGGCACCTAGGGTCTTCCTCCACCATCAAGGCTGAAAAGTCACCCACCATATGATTTATAATTGTGTCTGTGTGGTGTTAAACCCAACAAAAAATCTTCCATATATGACATATAGCATGCAATTCAGATAAAAAACACCGAACTGAAACTTTGATCTTTAAATTTTTGCCACATCTATGGTATTGGTGAAACTTAAATTTAGTTGTTTATAGCTTACAAGAGCACAGTGTTCTCAGGATGAGCAAATGTGATCACTCACCATCCACTGTCTCTCCATTCTCACTTCTTCAAACATCATCTACTCTGAAGCTGATGAAACTTTGCATTGATGTCCGTCCAAAGTTTTTTCAAACAGTTCTGCTTGGTTGCACATCCCCCAGACTCAAATCAGAAAAGTTTCTTCTCTTCCTAAACCACTAGATAGATTTTAAACTTATTCAACAGAAATGTTCAAATCATTCTGAATTGTTAAAAAAACATGGTCACAAGGGTGTGTGGTCATTTTCCCCTACAAGTATGTAGAAGAAACTTGAAAAATCTTCTTTGCAGAAACTGTAGGCCTGATTTTAAAATAATGTGTATGCAAATGTTCCTGGGTGACCCATATTCAGATACGTCAAAAACATGCCCACCAGATCGAAAAATAAAATAATCTTCAAATGCCTTTGCCTAAACCACTGGTTCGACTTTAAAATAATTTCCTAGAATTGTTCCTTGAGCTTCTGTCAAATTTGTTCATGATATTCTTTTGAATTTCAAAAAATATATGATCACCAGGGCTAAAAACAGAAAAATCTTCAAAAGCCACTGGTCTAATTTTGAAATAATATCTCAGAAATATTCCTTGGGTGACTGTCTACTAAACTTGTGAAAGCCATTTCTATTTGTCAGATAAAAACTTTGCTACCAGGCCAGGTCTAGTTTTGCTCATTTGGCTTTACTGAAAACATTGAAAACCTTCTCTTTATTTGGAGGCCAGTTTTCAAAATACAGTTCCAGAAATGTTTCTAGTTATACGTATTCGAGCTGGGAAATTCTGGTGAGCAATAAAAGGCCATTATGGCCCTCTTGTTTCTTGTAGATTTAATTATTTTCATTGATTCTTTTTTTGGCGAATTGGTTTTTTAATAAATTGCTGGTCTGTAGTTTGTGGTGTATGGTAGAGTTAAATATTAAACACTTGTTTTATGGGGTATTAAGTAAAAGTGACAAATATAAAACTGTAAAAATTAATTTCTGATTTCATGTAGTATAACACTTTTTGAATGGTTTCAGACCTTAGGCAATACTTTTGACTATTTATCAGCAGACCTTTCATTAAGTTATGATCTATTGAAGTTTGTGTACTATATTCCCTTCCGTGGCCGAGTGGTTAAGGTCGCTGACTTCAAATCACTTGCCCCTCATCGATGTGGGTTTGAGCCTCACTCAGGGCATTGAATTTTTCATGTGAGGATGCCATCCAGCTAGCTTACGGAATTTTGTTGGTTTGACCCAGGTGCCTGCTTGTGGTGAAATAACGCACGGAGGGGCACCTGGGGTCTTCCTCCACTATCAAAAGCTGGAAAGCCGCCATATGACCTATAATTGTGTCGCAACAAAATAAATAAATAAAATTATTATGACTTACACTATGCATGCTGATATGAGAGCACCACGATACAGTCTTCCGAAGTTTCCAATACATCTTTTAAAAGTGCTGTAATTTTGCATAACAGCCAGTTAATAAACCAATATACTATCAATATTTATTGGCAGAATTATCAATTCATATTTTTCATGTTAAGAAAACACTACAGGAAATGTTAAACATGAAAATGTAGGTGTGTCTAAAATAAGTCCTGTAGTGCCAAAAATTTCTTCTTGATAGTACAAAATATGACAGAAAGACTGCCATTACTGTATTTACATAGACATGTGATTTGTTGAATATTTTTAGGAATATGAACACTGTTCGAGCTATATTAAGGGAACATGGTAATCCAGTCGACAGATATGGTATCATGGCAAAAAGGTAAGAGTGAAACATTTCTTGTATTCTTTTATCATATATAATCATTGTGTCATTCTTGTAGAAATTGTTCTTGTTTTGGTTTAGCCCTTATCATGTGGGATACCATTGATTCTACTTTTGCGACCAGTGTAGATCATGATCAGCCTGCAAGTCCATGCAGTCTGATCAAGATCTGCACTGTAAGCCATTCAGTCAGTATCTTTTTGGTAAGCACCCCCTTTTAACACTTAATGGTACTGTCCAAGTTGAAAGATGGACAATTTAAATCTAAAGTATGTGAAGAAGCCTTTTCTGACATGTTTAGGGTAAAAAAAAATCCAAGTTTAAACTCCAGTGATATGCAAGTGCTAATCTTTATTAGAAAATGATATAGTAAATATGTCTTGTTTTATTTACAGTGCTATAACTGGCACATATCGTAAAGAAGCTGAAAACATCACTGTGATATCACAAGCCCAGGCCTGGTGGGAAAGGGTTGTATTTGACTACCGGGTGAAGGCCGAAAGTTGGAAACTTTGGTTGGCATTTTTGTACTTACGGCTTCTACAGATGCTTGGCAGAGCACCAGCTATGGAAAAGGTGAAAAGCTTCATGGAAACTGAAGAAAAGAGGTAAACTTTTGTGATATTTATGTTCTATTTGTGTAACTAATAAACCATATTCACAAATGAAAGAGATAGCTTACAAAAAATGGAGCTTTGCTGCACTGATAGAAGGGCATTAAATTAATCATCTGATACTTCATAAAATTTGTGTTTGTTATGCCCCCAGCATCTGCTGATGCCGGAGGCATATAGTGATTGTCCTGTCCGTCCGTCCGTTCGTTCGTCAGTTCGTCCATCCGTCCGTACGAGGTTAACCAAATGGGACCGTTTCGTCTAGCATCAATACCCCTTACTAGAATGACTTGATACTAATGCAGATGTAACCTGTGACCATTCCTCATCTTCAGACATCACCTGACCTCAGTTTGACCTTGACCTCATTTTGGACTTAGGTTGCTTTATATGGGCCATCTCTTGGTTAACCAAATTGGACCGTTTCGTCTAGCATCAATATCCCTTACAAGAATGAATTGATACTAATACAGATGTAAACTGTGACCATTCCTCATCTTCAAACATCACCTGACCTCGGTTTGACCTTGACCTTGTTTTGGACTTAGGTGCAAAATCTATCGACAAGGATGCCACTGGGGGCATCAAGGTTTATTGAACGCAGCTCCTTGTTAGCTCACTGTCACAAAGTGACAAGGTGAGCTTTTGTGATCGCGCGGGTGTCCGTCTTTCCGTCCCGTCCGTCCGTCGTGCGTCCGTATGTCCGTAAACTTTTGTTGTGCCAACTTAGAGGTCACATTTTAGGAATTTTATGAAAGTTGGTCAGAATGTTCATCTTGATGATATGTAGGTCAAGTTCGAAACTGGGTCACGTGCCATCAAAAACTAGGTCAATAGGTCTAAAATGAGAAAACCTTGTGACCTCTCTAGAGGCCATATTTCAAAAATCTTCATGAAACTTGGTCAGAATGTTCACCTGATGATATTCTAGTCAAGTTCGAAACTGGTCACGTGCTTCAAAAAACTAGGTCAGTAGGTCTAAAAATAGAAAACTTGTGACCCTCTAGGGCCATATATTTCACAAGTCTTCATGAAAATTGATACAGAATGTTACCTTGATGATATCTATGGTCAAGTTCGAAACTGGGTCACATGCGCAAAAACTAGGTCGTAGGTCAAATATAGAAAAACCTTGTGACCTCTCTAAGGCCAATATTTTTCATGGGATCTGTATGAAAGTTGGTCTGATGTTCATCTGATGATATCTAGGTCAAGTTCGAAACTGGGTCTGTTGCGTCAAAACTAGGTCAGTAGATCAAAAATAGAAAACACCTTTGTGACTCTCTAGGGCCATAATATTTCACAAGATCTTCATGAAAATTAGTCAGAACGTTCACCTTGATGAATCTAGGTCAGTTCGAAACTGGGTCACATGCCTTCAAAACTATGTCATAGGTCAATAATGAAAAACCTTGTGACCTCTCTAGAGCATAATTTTATGGATCTGTAGAAAGTTGGTCTGAATGTTCTCTTGATGTAATTAGGTCAAGTTCGAAACTGGGTCATGTGCGGTCAAAAACTAGGTCAGTAATCTAAAAATAGAAAATCCTTGTGACTTTAGAGGCCTATATTCATGAGATCTTCATGAAAAATTGGTCAGAAGTTCCCCTTTGTGATATCTAGGTCAAGTTCGAATGTGGAATCACTTTGTGATCAAAACTAGGTCAGTAGGTCAAATAATAGAAAAACTTGTGACCTCTCTAGAGGCCATATTTTCATGGTCTGTATGAAAATTGGTCTGAAGTTCATACTTGATGATATCTAGGTCAGGTTTGAAAGTGGGTCACGTGCCGTCAAAAACTAGGTCAGTGGTCAAATAATAGAAAAAAACCTTGTGACCTCTCTAAAGGCCATATTTTCATGGGATCTGAATGAAAATTGGTCTGATGTTTATCTTCAGATATCTAGGTCAAGTTTGAAACAGGGTCATGTGCGGTCAAAAACTAGGTCATTAGGTCTAAAAATAGAAAAACCTTGTGACCTATCTAGAGACCATACCTTGATGGATCTCCATAAAAATTGGTCAGAATGTTCACCTTGATGATATCTAGGTCAAGTTTGAAACTGGGTCAACTGCAGTCAAAAACTAGGTCAGTAGTCTAAATCATTAAATTTCTTTAAACCTCTCTAGAGACCAAATATTTTCAATGATCTTCATGAAATTGTCAGAATTGTATCTTGATAATATCTAGGTCAGTTCAAAACTGGTCACATGAGCTCAAAACTAGGTCACTATGTCAAATATAGAAAAAAACGACGTCATACTCAAAACTGGGTCATGTGGGAAGAGGTGAGCGATTCAGGACCATCATGGTCCTCTTGTTTTTTTTCTTTTTATACTGTGTGAAATTAGCAATATCTTTTAAGAATTTTTTTTAACTCTGTGGTTAGGTTAGCAGACTAATTTAAGATGAATGAGCTACTTTTGGAAAACAATGTTGAAGCCACAGTCAATGCAAAAGATAACATCTCAACAAACAAATGAAATTCCTGTTTCAAGGTTTTACTATGGTTTTACTATAATAAGAAATTCAGAAGTTTATGTCTGGGTGAAAGCTCTGCTTAGACGGAAACCACAAAATTTTTTGCAGAATAATTAAAATGACTTTTCAAGATATTTTGTCTAGATTTGCTGTGACTTTATTTCTAGTGATATTGCAAGAGTTTCATATTTCAAATTAAGGAGAAATACATAATAAGAAAGGTTTTCTAGTGTTGTTTCTATGTCTGAAAGTAGGATTTATTTTCATTTTAATGTAATTTCAAAATAACCATATATAGATTACAAAGAGCAGTTACTGTTATATAATTTAATTTCGAGGGCATGAAATGTCATGGTTTTGGCAAAAACCGCTATTTCTTGGCCATATAAATTCACAGATTCCAACTTCTGAAGATACAATACATGGGAAATAAAATTGAGCTGCTCCATGAGAAAACCAAAGTGCATTTGCAACCAGCATGGATCCAGACCAGCCTGCGCATCCGCGCAGTCTGTTCAGGATCCATGCCGTTCGCTTTCAAAGCCTTTTGTAATTAGAGAAACCGTTAGCAAACAGCATGGATCCTGACCAGACTGCGCGGATGCACAGGCTGGTCTGGATCCATGCTGGTTACAAATGCACTTTGTGTTTTAATGAGGTTATATATATAATACTAAGATTTCACGTTAATGAAATTCATAGATTTTTTTCTGTTTAAAATGATTCTAACCAATATCTAAAAGATAAAATCACAATTACATAGCCAACTGTAGAATTTTGAAAGTGATTTTTACCTCTTTTTTTATATCCATTTACAGTACAGCATTTTGATATCGGCCCTTTTTATGTGCACAGTAGTTAGTCCTAAGATCTAGAGTGCACATTCTCCTTAGGTAGACCTGTTGTTTATAGCTTAAGTTATACATACATGATATAGCTGTAATAATATAACATAAATGTATTATGAACAAGTCAATAAAGTATATGTTCTGTTCAGTTCTGTTCTTAATATAGCAATAATACTTTGTAGTACTAACTTATCAGTACCAAAAACATTTTATGTTATAGCTAACTTATTCATAACTCACATAATTTATTGTTTTTTGTTTCGTTTTTGTTTTTATGTAACACTTAATAAAAATTAAAAGTGTAAGTTTTCGGTAATATTTTGTTGAAACTGATTTAGCTAACATTAGAAACAAAAATAAATTATTTCAAGATATATTGAGCATGGATTTGTACTTACCATAACATTAAGTCCAGATTTGCACATGAAGATAACTTATCTGTTTCGAAATATTTTTTCAGGAAGTTAAAATTTTTGCCTTTAAGTTCAAAAGTTTGGCAAGAATTGCTTGAAAAATACAGTGAGGAATTATTTATTTGTCTTATTTTGTTTATTGGCAAGGAATTTCTGGTGAAGAGATAAAGAATTAAAGGATTAATTTATTAAATGCTTAATGCCTGTGCTGGGAAAAAATGCATATAAAACTGGTCTTTATGCTTTAAGGAGTCGGACCAAACCTTCTCTACTTTAGTGACATATGTTACCAGCAATAAATTTCTTTTGAATTGTGTTTTACTGGTACTTTGGCCTTTAAAGAGAAATGCAAGTTTTTTTATGCCCCCGAAGGGAGGCATATAGTTTTTGAACCGTCTGTCATTCTGTCGGTCTGTCAGTCTGTCCGCAATTTTCGTGTCCGGTCCATATCTTTGTCATCGATGGATGGATTTTCAAATAACTTGGCATGAATGTGTACCACAGTAAGACGACATGTCGCGCGCAAGACCCAGGTCCGTAGCTCAAAGATCAAGGTCACACTTAGACATTAAAGGATAGTGCATTGATGGGCGTGTCCGGTCCATATCTTTGTCATCGATGGATAGATTTTCAAATAACTTGGCATGAATGTTTACCACAGTAAGACGACGTGTCGCGTGCAAGACCCAGGTCCGTAGCTCAAAGGTCAAGGTCACACTTAGACTTTAAAGGATAGTGCATTAATGGGCGTGTCCGGTCCATATCTTTGTCAACCATGAATGGATTTTCAAATAACTTGGCATGAATGTGTACTACAGTAAGACGACATGTCGCACGCAAGACCCAGGTCCGTAGCTCAAAGGTCAAGGTCACATTTAGACGTTAAAGGTCATTTTTCATGATTGTGCATTGATGGGCGTGTCCGGTCCATATCTTTGTCATTCATGCATGGATTTTAAAATAACTACGCATGAATGTGTGACACAGTAAGACGACGTGTCGCGTGCAAGACCCAGCTCCGTAGGTCAAAGGTCCTAAACTCTCACATCGGCCATAACTACTCATTCAAAGTGCCATCGGGGGCATATGTCATCCTATGGAGACAGCTCGTTTTTTATTGGTTCCCCCTTTTCCTGACAGAAAAAAGCTTGGTCCTTAGTTTTGAATAAATTGTCAGGATACAAAATAAGTGAAATTGAGCATGGATTAAGCAGTGAAAATGACCTCACTGTAAGTACTTTTTCCTGGCACAGTTGCATTATATATGTCCTGAAGTAGCAGAACTCAGCAAACCAAATATGCTTGTAAGATACTGACTTTCACATTTTGTAAGCTTTTCTGATCACTTCACGTCTGCTCAGTCTTTCTCAAAATTGTACTTTATTAAGTATACAGATGAACTTTGTTCTCTCAAACTCGATGGAACAGACAAAATTTGTTTGAGTTATTGGTAGTTTGAGCCATTGAACAATATACATTATATAGGAGTTTTGCCGGGACCTGACGATATCCGAGCTAACGGTAGGGTTCGGTTTATCTGTGTTCGAGAGAACAAAGTTCCACTGTATATAGAAGCTGTTCTATCACTTACCTTATGATGTTCCTTTAGGTTTTGGATCTGAGTTCTGCAGCTACAGTGTCATGTTACTAATATGTTGATATGAAAACTTTGGTGGATATTTCTTTATAGATACTTTTCAGGTCAAGTTCAAATACTAAATTTGTGTATAAGGCATTTTTATTACCACACATTAATCTTTAAAGAAATTTCAGTGCACTTCAAGGTAATGGTGAAATGATAATTAAATACTAACATATTTCAAATGAACAGTTTCTACTAACTCTTGTTAAAATTTGCACATCATTTTCACCTGTCACCGCTAGGGTCAAATATAGAATAAACTGGGTACTGTTGAGTTTTATCTTTGCATGAATATTTGGTTACAAAATAGCATTTTGTTGCAGCAGTGCAAAACTGTTATAACTGCATATCGATAAAGAAGTAGATACAATTGTATTGCATTGAGGTAAAATATCATGAATTTGCAAATTAATTACAACTGACTGACTTTAAGAATAAGAAAGTGCTGAATGATGGATCCTTAAGTTGAGAAAAAAGTAAGAAGAAAAACCCACCATGTATACATTGTGGTTGGATTATCATAATGGTGATCACTAAATGGCAGAATTTGCCCCTTTCACCCAAGTTTTTATTGACATTTTATATCTAATCAAATATGATAATTGGTGAAAATTACAGAGATATTAGTATCAAATATGATACTTGGTGAAAATTACAGAGATACTAGAATCAGATATGATACTTGGTGAAAATTACAGAGATATTAGATACTACCATATTTATTCTATTATATTTCTTGCCTATTTATTAGTTTTTATGTCAGGAAAATACCATTTAGAAATCATATCAGGTTTTGTGTTACTTGAGCTTATAGTCTTAAAAGTAGAGCACAAAACAGGAATGAGATTTTGCAGGAGTTTAAAATGTGAGGATATTTTTCAGGTACGAGACTATGTGAAGAAGAGGTTAACTTATCCAAGCTTGGCCTGTGATAGAACTTTCTGTCTTCCAAGTAACAGTGATATAAGGGGCACCCAGTTAATGCCAGACACAGAAGAGGTCTCGAAAAAGACAGCATGGTTACCATGGTAACAGCATGACTTGCTGTCAGTTGGTGATAAAACTGACAGTTTGTGACTTAAAGATATGTGAATACTGATATTGCGGAAATGAAATGTAAAACAAAAATTACAGAAAAATGAAATATAGCATCTACTGGAAAGAAACCTATTGCCAGATAGGACCATTTGAGAGACAGAAGGAAAAAAATCCAGTGAATGTTGTCCAGACTCTGGTACACCGCCAGTCCAGTTATTTTTAGCTTGACTATTCGAAGAATAGTCTAGCTATTCTACTCACCCTGGCGTCAGCGTTACACCTTGGTTAAAGTTTTGCATGCAAGTACATATGGCTATCATTTAAAGACATATAGCTTTGAAACTTATTTTTTCTTTTCCTAGGTCAATTATCAACCTCACTGGGTCAAGTCCCATAACTCTGACATGTATTTTGGCCAAATTATGCCCCCTTTTGGATATAGAAAATTCTGGTTAAAGTTTTACACGTAATCTCCAAAACTAATGCAGATATTAAATTGAAACTTCACATGTGTCTTTGGGGTTATGAAACTAGGTGATAGCATCAAGTCCTATAACTCTGACATGCAATTCAGTCAAATTATGGCCCCTTTTGGACTTAGAAAATTCTGGTTAAAGTTTTCATGCAAATACATATGGCTATCATTTAAAGGCATATAGCTTTGAAACTTATTTTTTCTTTTCCTAGGTCAATTACCAACCTCACTGGGTCAAGTCCCATAACTCTTGCATGTATTTTGGGCAAATTATGCCCCCTTTTGGACTTAGAAAATTCTGGTTAAAGGGTTGCATGCAAGTTACCATCTGCAAAACAAATGCAGATATTGAATTGAAACTTCACATGTTTCCTTGGGGTTATAAAACTAGTTGATTGCACCAAGTCCCATAACTCAGACATGTATTTTGGGCAAATTATGCCCACTTTTGTACTTAGAAAACTTCTAAAGTTTAGGTTGAAACTCTATTGATATTTTAACATTGGATTAATATTCCTGCTTCTGTGACAACGATTCGAATAGTCAAGCACTGGTTGTCTTATGGACAGCTCTTGTTTTATTTATGTTTAGAAATTCCAATTTTGTTGTTGAATGTTCAAGCAACTAAGCACGTAAATGTATAAAGATATGTTACTAATTTCTGGTTGGCCAGATCAAATGTTAGAAAAACAACTGAACTTGGAAATATTTTTACCATTAATCATGTTGCTATTGGAAAGCCTGGATCATAATATTATAGTAAAAAACAATGATCGTTATAAGATACGAATCCAGGTTTGCTGTCAGGTGCGTTATAATCTCTTGATAAAAATAGCAAACTATATATCAAGACTTTGGTTGTTAGCTAGGAGTTAAAGCAGTGTTGTGTTTCTCTCATTTTTTAAAATAATGACTGAAAATACACTTAATGAATATTGAAATATGATCAGTGCAGTGTAACTATAACCATTAATGCTTTATTTAGTCTTTTACTGGTCTGATCTTAAAAATAAATATTTTACTAAATGCACTTTAAGATAAAGCTCTTCTGACAGGGTCATGAAAGACTTGATCTTATATTTTTAATGAACAGATTTTATTTTTCATATTTTGAAGGAATGTTTTTATGTTTCACCATTTTAAATGATTTTAAGTCTTCTTGAAAATGTGAGCAATTAAGAAAATTTGGACCAGTATCATATTGGTGCTTAATGTTGTTGAACTTTAGATATGAGACAGTTAAATAAAATATATCTTTTTGATATTTTTATTCCATATATTATTTAGATTTATTATTTAGAGTATTTTACTCTTAGTATGATACATGTATTGTTTTAAAGCAATTAAAGTGGCTAGAAATATGAATATTGTTTTTAAGCAGGTATAAATAGTCTAAAATCATAAAGGAAGAAGGTTGTATGAAATTCTGATCATATCTTGTTGTCATGGATACATACAAAAGTACATTTGTATTTCACAAAATGGTCAAGGGAGAAATCTGATATTTACAGTAGTTATGAATGTTCTGCAATTTAATTGTTATTAAACATGTTGATAAAGGTTCGTACATTGATTGTGGTAGGAAATAATAAGTGCTCAAATATCTCTCTGGTGGGTGATTAAATCTGTAACTGATAGAATGTTAGAAAGGAAATGATCTTATATATTGTCTTTAGGGAATTAATTCTGTGTGCAGAAAATAGAAATGTAGCAGGTTAAATGTTCTCTTCTGATTTAAACTAGTTTGAATTTCTTATATATTTGTTCAGTGTTTTATAAGTGTGACTATGTGTAGTTTCACATGTAATATTCCATTTGCACTGCAGTATGAAGTTAGGCATTTTTGTACCCCCCGACAATAAAGTTCAAAAGGAAACAAAACTCTCTTTTGCATTTTACAAAATTATGCCCATTTTTCATCTTTTATATTAATTTAATGGACAAGGCTGTTGAACAGTTGAGCGTTTCTGCCCTCCGAAAGCTCGTGTATCTATACCTAGTACCAGAATGAGCAGATAATATCCAAGTCCTTTGAAAAACCTTTCGTGAGAAAATCACCATTTTGTGAACTTTTCATGAAATAGTTTCCTTTATTGAAACACATGGTAGATAGTTTTCAGTTAGATTGCTATTCTTTTCTATTAGCTTATGATCCAAGTTAAATTGTTTTGCCCTTTCAACAAAACTGGAACAGATCTATAATTATATAGAATGTATTAATGTCTGTTTTTGTTTTACACGTGGTATGTTGTGACATTTTCTGTATGGAAATTGTAATATTCTAAATTGGTTGTTTATACACATGGCAGAGAGTGTGGTTTCCCTTTTAGTGTAATGATCTTTTTGCTCATACCTTTTATCGGAAAAATATCGGTCATTTTTTGTGTTTGTTTATCGAAGCTTATTCAAAGTCAGCACCATAACTCATATTGGTGACTTCTTCCAGATGATACAAGATGATACAGTTGGCATTCTGATGCTTTGTCACTTTTTCAGTGAAAACTGTTTCTCTGTGCTAACACTGTACCATATACAGTTCTGTTCTTGTGGAATTGTGCATGCCAAAAGGTGTACTTTGGATAAAAATATATAAAAACTAGCATTTAGATTCAGGGTTTTTTTTTGGCCGTTTTTATAGCCATTATTCTCAATGCCAAAAAGTATGTATTTTTCCCAAAATGAGTGCAAAAATTCCCAATCTACATTCTGAAAAAATTCATCAAAATTGCACAAACATTGACCAAATTATTGACAATTTTGTAATGGAAGTATGTTAAAGAGGTTGTACGATGTGAAACAAGTGTAAGAGAAAGTGCTTAAACACATCCTTACTATATCCTATGGGACTAAGTATTTCCCAATTTGGAACATTTACGAGTCAAAATTCCCAATTTTGAGGGTATAGGCTTTGTTCCCAAATTAACTAGAAAAACCCCTGAGATTAAAATAGAATTTAGAAAGAAAAAGATGTAAAAACAAAACTGAACCAGACCAGTTTAAAGTTTCATAAGGCATTTAGTTTTATGTTAAAAACAGAGACACAGCTATCTGTTTAGCTGTTATGCATAATAGCATAATCAGAAAAGCACCACTTTCATTATTCCATATGAACATATACAGTTTGAGAGTTAGAGCTATAAAGGGAGGTAATCATAAAACAGTTGCTTTGATTATATTTTAAACTATATTAATCAATATTCAAACCTTTGGCAAATATATGAGAAAACAGTTATTGAGGATAAGATAGGATTTATACAAGAAAAAGACAAGTTTAGTGTTTATAAAAAATGTGCTGGCCACATTTTAAACAAAGGTATTAAGAGCCTTTGAAACTCAAAATCTAAAATCTGGAATGGTTTGTGTCTTGTAGCCATATTTTAATATATTTGTTGCCTGTTTATATGTGTATCTCCTAGATAAAGATTTCATCTGTAAACCCAACATTATACGTGTATGCAGGTGTGCATCTTTCAGTTATAATTTATTAACCCCATAATTTATATAAGTTCCATTTATATATTTTCCTTTAAAAGCATGTATTATCTTAAAATTCTGAAAAAGTGAACTGAAATTAATTAAAACTTTCTAGTACTACTTTTATTTCATCCATTTGTTTTTGTTTTTTTTTTCAGTGGTATTATTTTGAAATCTTGTTTATAATTTGTTTGTATGTAACAAAAAAGAACACATTTTACATATTTATAAGCACATTTCTGTTATTTGAGCTGCACCATGAGAAAACCAACATAGTGCATTTGCTGCCCGCAATGAATCCAGACCAGCCTGTGCATCTGCGCAGTCTGGTCAGGATCCATGCTGTTCGCTAAAGGTTTCTCTACTTGCAATAGGGTTTGAAAGCGAACAGTATGGATCCTGACCAGACTGCACAGATACGCAGGCTGGTCTGGATCCGTGCTGGCCACAGATGCATTATTTTGGTTTTCTTATGGTGCGGCTCATTTCATTTTCATTGTTGCATATTGATGAAGGTTCTGTAAAAAAGAATTTTTTTTAGTAATGTGAAACCAAATGAAGTTAAAATAAATTTATATACAACATTCTAAATGTCATTACCTTTCAAACTACATAAAATTTATAGACCTTTTTGTTTGAAACATCATGGCATGAGTGTGATAAATGTATATTTAGATACTCTTGTTGAAACAGATGCTTCCATAACAAATAGTAGTACATAAAACTAAGCTACTGAACCTTCTTGAGTCCGAACTTTCTTTGGTATCATTTGTATTTTCTGCCTTTTCTCCTTCAGAATGCATGATAAACAGGGGCATTAATTATTCTCATTCAACTTCTGTAGCTTTCCTTATTGTGGTTCTAAAAACATACGGAAAGCAGCGGACACAAAAATTTGGGACAACAGTTCAGTTTGATCTGTTATGTCTTGATGTAAATAATTCTAGATTTTTAGCTCACCTGTCACAAAGTGACAAGGTGAGCTTTTGTGACCGCGCGGTGTCCGTCGATGGTGCGTGCGTCCGTAAACTTTTGCTTGTGACCACTCTAGAGGTCACATTTTTTGTGGGATCTTTATGAAAGTTGGTCAGAATGTTCATCTTGATGATATCTAGGTCAAGTTCGAAACTGGGCCACGTGCCATCAAAAACTAGGTCAGTAGGTCTAAAAATAGAAAAACCTTGTGACCTCTGTAGAGGCCATATATTTCACAAGATCTTCATGAAAATTGGTCAGAAGGCTCACCTTGATGATATCTAGGTCAGGTTTGAAACTGGGTCACGTGCCTTCAAAAACTAGGTCAGAAGGTCAAATAATAGAAAAACCTTGTGACCTCTCTAAAGGCCATATTTTTCATGGGATCTGTATTAAAGTTGGTGTGAATGTTCATCTTGTTGATATCTTAGTCACATTCGAAACTGGGTCACGTGCAGTCAAAAACTAGGTCAGTAGGTCTAAAAATAGAAAAACCTTGTGACCTCTCTAGAGGCCATATATTTCATGAGATCTTCATGAAAATTGGTCAGAATGTTCACCTTGATGATATCTAGGTCAAGTTTGAAAGTGGGTCACGTGTGATCAAAAGCTAGGTCAGTAGGTCAAATAATAGAAAAACCTTGTGACCTCTCTAGAGGCCATATTTTTCATGGGATCTGTATGAAAGTTGGTCTGAATGTTCATCTTGATGATATCTAGGTCAAGTTCGAAACTGGGTCACATGCCATCAAAAACTAGGTCAGTAGGTCAAATAATAGAAAAACCTTGTGACCTCTCTAAAGGCCATATTTTTCATGGGATCTGTATGAAAGTTGGTCTGATTGTTCATCTTGATGATATCTAGGTCAAGTTCGAAACAGGATCATGTGCGGTCAAAAACTAGGTCTTTAGGTCTTAAAATAGAAAAACCTTGTGACCTCTCTAGAGGCCATACTTGTGAATGGATCTCCATAAAAATTGGTCAGAATGTTCATCTTGATGATATCTAGGTCAAGTTCGAAAGTGGGTCATGTGCCTTCAGAACGTAGGTCAGTAGGTCAAATAATAAAAAACGTTGTGACCTCTCTAGAGGCCATATTTTTCATGGGATCTGTATGAAAGTAGATCTGAATGTTTATCTTGATGATATATAGATCAGGTTTGAAACTGGGTCAACTGCGATCAAAAACTAGGTCAGTAGGTCTTGAAATAGAAAAACCTCTCTAGAGGCCATACCCTTGAATGGATCTTCATGAAAATTGGTCAGAATGTTCACCTTGATGATATCTAGGTCAAGTTTGAAACTGGATCATGTGCCATAAAAAACTAGATCAGTAGGTCAAGTAATAGAAAAACCTTGTGACCTCTCTAGAGGCCATACTTTTCATGGGATCTGTATGAAATTTTGTCTGAATGTTCATCTTGATGATATCTAGATCAGTTTGAAACTGGGTCACGTGCGGTCAAAAACTAGGTCAGTAGGTCTAAAATTAGAAAAATCTTTTGACCTCTCTAGAGGCCATATTTTTCAATGGATCTTCATGAAAATTGATCTGAATGTTCACCTTGATGATATCTAGGTCAGTTTCGAAACTGGGTCATGTGCAGTCAAAAACTAGGCCAGTAGGTATAAAAATAGAAAAACCTTGTGACCTCTCTAGAGGCCATATTTTTCATGAGATCTTCATGAAAATTAGTGAGAATGTTCACCTTGATGATATCTAGGTAAAGTTCAACACAGGGTCGCGTACCTTCGAAAACTAGGTCAATAGGTCCAATAATATAAAAACCTTGTGACCTCTCTAGAGACCATATTTTTCAATGGATCTTCATGAAAATTGGTCAGAATTTTTATCTTGATAATATCTAGGTCAAGTTCAAAACTGGGTCACATGAGCTCAAAAACTTGGTCACTATTTTAAATAATAGAAAAAACGACGTCATACTCAAAACTGGGTCATGTGGGAAGAGGTGAGCGATTCAGGACCATCATGGTCCTCTTGTTAATCATAGCATGACACTAAGAAATTTTATGTTATATTTATCATTTAATATTTGAGCCACACCATGAGAAAATCAACATAATGCATTTGCGATCAGCATGGATCCAGGTCAGGATCCATGCTGTTCACTTTCAAAGCCTATTGCAATTAGAGAAACCATTAGCGAACAGCATAGATCCCGGACAGATGCAGATGCGCAGGCTGGTCTGGATCCATTCTGGTCGCAAATGCACTATGTTGGTTTTCTCATGGTGGGGCTCATTTAATATTTATTGAAGCATGTTTCATTTGAATGTAAATTGCATCAGACTGGAGTCTGCTGGATCTACCTTATGAATTGATATGTTTTATTAAGCATGTGTTGTATTTAGTCAGGTCTATTTATTCGAATCATTATTATTAATAAAACCTCATTAATTTTAGTTGTTAGTCAAAGTGATATAGTATTATATTGATGATTTTATTTATGTGGAATTGTATTACAGCATGATTTGGTTGTATCAGATTCAAAAAGGCATTATACAATTTAACCCTTACCCCGCTAATTTCTATAATGAACTTGCCCATCTTTCAATTTGGACAGTACCATTTACTGTTAAAAAGGGTGCATACCAAAATGATACAGACTGAATAGGGAACTGTGCAGATTTTGATCAGACTGCATGGATGTGCAGGCTGATCAAGATCTACACTGGTCGCAAAGGCAGAATCAAGCCTGTCCAGCATGATAAGGGTTAAGAAGGTCTGTTGCAGTTGTATTTATTTCTTGACAGAACTTTAGCAGTCGATAATCGTTACTTATTGAATTATTTATTGTTGTACATCAATTCATGTTAAATTTGTATATAAAAATATTGAAGGTACCAAACTGTTGTGTTTCATTCTTATTTCAGTCTTCTTTGGTCAAGAATTAGCCATGTACATGATTGTCATACAAGCCTCTTTTAATATATACATAAAAGGAACCACATATAGGAATCATGTACATGTATTTCTAATTATTGTAGATAGACATCATGTTATAGGTATTACATTAGAGTCATATAATTACCACATAAAAATTATATGTATCTTTTGTCACTTAAGGATCTTACAGTTGTATTCGTAAAGAAAGTCAATCAACATATTTCAAGGTCAATAATTACTGTACTTTAAACTGAAGTGAAAAATGGAAATGTATAATTTTCATGTGATAACAATCATGTTTCTGGGTATTTTGGCATATTTACATGATGTTCTAGTCATTGGACTGGAAGAGTTATTGCCCCTTTGAATTGCAAGTACTGTTCCATTGAAATGAGGCTATGATTACAGCTGCTCTTTTTTCAAAACATTGTAATATGTTATGTACTGAAATTTGGATAAGGTAACTTGATATGATGAAGGAAGAAGAGTAAATACAAAAAAAAAAGAAAATCACATTTGTACACATCAGGGAAATCTCCTTTTCCAATGGCAGTGAAACAAGCTTTCTGAAAACAGGCACGCCTGTTTCACTAAAGCCATATTCAAGAACTCCATAGTTATAAACGCCAAGTTGGACACTAGTTACATTACTTGTGTAATTTAATATAATTAATGAGAAATTTTAAAACAGATTCATTGTCGGAATACATACACTTCTAATATGTGATGTTGCAAACTGACAACAGCAAATATGGGAGATTTTTTTATGTAATGACGCACCGACATTGGTAACCAAGTCAACGCCAATGTCCATATCACACAATGTGTAGCCTACTTGCTAAAGAAGATGGTCTTGTGATAAGTCACTGTTTCATACATGCAGCAAGCATCTAATACATGTGTATGCATCTAGATTTTAAGAGTCTCAATGTCGTTCATTGGAATTACCGAGCTGTTGTCTGATGGAACATATTTTGGGCCATATATGGTTCTGTGGGAACGTGGTTAACGTCTCTTCGATAGAGGCTTTATGTAGGGAAACTCCCCAGTTTTATTCTTTGTTGGACTGTGAATTTTTTGCCTATTCAGATGACGTACTGATGGTTTGTAATACAATGTACTTATATTTAATGAAAATGTTAATTTTAATACTTAAAATTAAACAACAAATAGCCCAAGTCGAATACCATTTAGCAATACACGCCAAACTGATTGCGTAATTCTTACTCTCCAGTGCCGCAGTTTGATCACCGGACATATTTGGCCCATTTTAGCAATATCTTTGCTCTACAAGTAAAGCAAAGAAGTATAAAATACATTTATTTTTATAGCTCTTTGAGTAAAGTAAATACGATGAAAGTATTGATGATTTGTTTTTGTATATCTTCCTTTGGAATGAATAGTCGGGCAAGAAAATAACATTTATGTTCTGCATTTTGTTTGCAATAGGCAATGTTTGATAAAACTGCCTGCAGAATTCGTTATACCTCACTTGTTCGTTCACTACATGAAGATATTTTAGTTCAAGAAGATATTTTCTAGGAAAATGTTTAGTTTATATACAGGTCTAACTACGAAGCTTGAGAAAAAAATAAACAGATTAATACAAACACAAATGAAACCACTTAGCGGCACCTTGAATTGTTCACAGGAGGTGCAGCAGTTCTATTGAAGCGGAACACTGCTGGTCGCTTAGCAGTCGTGTGATGTAGGATGGTAGTAGTTATTTGACATTTCCATCATCTATATAAATCTCGGTTCCTTTCGAAAACTGGCCAGATCCCATCATGGGTTCCAGAGTAATGGCTCCTTAAAGGGCCAAAATTTGCTATTTTGGCTTGTGAACACGATAGAGACCACATTTTGCAATCAGTTTTAATCAAACTTGCACACAACTTGTATTTGCATATCTCGGTTTCTTTCGAAAACTGGCCAGATCCCATCATGGGTTCCAGAGTTATGGCCCCTTAAAGGGCCAAAAATTGCTATTTTGGCTTTGCAGCCATATAAAGACTTCATTTATGGTTTGATTCGATACAAACTTGCAAGATCTTTAACAACAATAGATCTTGGATTCCATGATGAATCCGTCAGATTCATTCATAGGTTTCAGAGTAACGGCCCCTGTGATGGGAAAAATTTGTAAATTTTTACTTTGTGAACACGACAGAAGTGACATTTTATATTTGATTTTAACCACACCTACACACAACTTGGGTCACAGTAGGATCTCGGTCCCTTTCGAAAACCGGTTAGATTCCATCATGGGTTCTAGAGTTACTGCCCCTGAGATGGGCAAAATTTTCTATTTTGGCTCTTTCAGCCATATAGAGGTTTCATTTATGCTTTGATTTGATACAAACTTGCACAGAATTGTTATCTTTATGATCTCTAGGTCAAGTTAGAAACTGGGTCATGTAGGGTCAAAAACCAGGTCAAATCAAAGGAAAAGCTTGTACCCTAGAGGCCACATTTATGACCCTGTCTTCATGAAACTTGGTCAGAATGTTTTTCTTGATGATTCGTGTGTCAATTTCAAAACTGGGTCATGTGGGGTCAGGGGTCAAAATCTAGGTCACCTGGTCAAATCAAAGGAAAAGCTTGTTAACACTTGAGGCCACATTTATGACCCTATCTTCATGAAACTTGGTCAGAATGTTTATCTTGAGGATTCCTAAGCCAACTTTGAAACTGGGCCATGTGGGTTCAAAAACTAGGTCACCCAGTCAAATCAAAGAAAAAGCTTGTTAACACTCTAGAGGCCATATTTATGACCCTATCTTCATGAAACTTGGTAAGAATGTTTATCTTGATGATTCATAGGCCAAGTTCGAAACTGGGTAATGTGGGGTAAAAAACTAGGTCACCACTAAAATCAAAGAAAAAGCTTGTAAACACTCTTGAGGCCACATTTATGACCCTATCTTCATGAAATTTGGTCAGAGTGTTTATCTTGATGATTCCTAGGCCAAGTTCGAAATTAGGTTATGTGGGGTCAAAAACTAGTTTTTTAGAGGGGGGGGGGGCACTTAGAGATGCCCTTGTCCATCTGCCCGTCCGAATTTGTGTCGTGCATATCTGGAAAAGTATTTGTCTCAGATTCACCAGACCTCACAAGATTATTCAGCACAGAAAGTTGTGCACCTGATGTTTCAATTTGGATCTCACACCAGACCAGAGGTATGGCCCGTGACTTTGCACGTAGCTCAAAAAATATTTGACCCAGGATCATGAAACATAACAGAAAAATTATCCAGCATGTGAAGTTGTACACCTGGGGTTTTGTTAGAGATATCACTCAGCCAGACCAGAGATATGGCCCTTGACTAATTCAAAAATATGTATAAAAAGGGCATAAAGGTTTGTGTTGCTCATATCTCAAAAATAATTATTTTCTAGGGTCATGAAACATCATAGGAATATTATTCAGCATGTGAAGTTGTGCATCTGGATTTTGTCTGATATAGACCCGAGCTATGGCCCTGGGTTGTCAAATATATGCATGAAGGGCATACAAGTTTGTTAAAAAACTTTAGAGGATTGTTATATAGCATGTAACACATTACAAAATACAATGTGCAAGAAAAAATAATCTACCACCGGTTGTAGATGCAGATGGGAATGGTTATTGTTTGGGCGGAAACGGGACAGAGCTTCGAACCGGATCTTCAATTGCAGGTTCTTACGTAGTGCTCTCAAATATTTGGCTCCCGGCCGCGGGTTACTGTTTAGGCGGTGACGAGGCTCTGTCGAGTTACCGCAAAACAGTTACTCGAGAGCCTGGTATTTCCATCTGCATATTCAACTGGTGAGATTCTTTTTCTTGCATGCCATATTCTTCAGTTAATAGAAAAAGATAATTACCCTTTTTTCAAGCACTATTTTTTTTTTTACTCATAAGTTACAAAACTTGAATCATCCTACACCCCGTGGTGTATTACGACGAGATTTTCTAGCACCGGCAAAAATTTGGAAAATCCTCTCTGGCATGCAAGAAAATCGCTGCTGGGAGTTGGCTAAACTAGTGACAGATTATTATATTCTATCTGGTGAACTTAATGCTCTGATCTTAAATACAACTAAATGTATGCAGTTTATAAAGGGAAAACTAACATTTTTAACACATGGAAAGGAAATATAATGTAATGTATGAAGAAATTAGAGTTTATGAAAAATGCGCATTAACGACATGATATGATCGGCAAATTAACCATAAATTGCTAGGGCAATTCCTGGATTTTCCGATCATATTCTGTCGTTCTTTTCGCATTAACTTGAACTGCTTCATATCAAACCACATTGTCATTTTCGTCTTTCTTCTTGAAAAGAAATATCGGATAATTTACGGTTCGATTGCTTTTCCAATCCTTAAATCAATTAGCGTGAAACAGTTCTATGTACAGATGTTTTCCCTTGTCTGTAGGCTGTAAGTTACAATTATACGTGACAAAGGGTATCTTTATACTCTATTTTGGTAGGAAAATGTCTGCGGATTTTATTTAGTATAATAACCTTGTTGCATAAATGTGCAACATAACATCTTTTAATGTGTTGTCCAATAAGAATGGCATTATATGAAGGAATAGTTTTTTATGAGCCTCGGTATTTATTTGACTTTATACAACAATTTTCTCCTCAAATTCCCCTTTTATTATGCAGTTGCTCTATATTTGGTTTGAAATATTAAACCAAAGAACAATATCTAACCATTTGTGCGGATCTGATTGAAGAATCTGAGACCGTAATATGGTTTTGTTTCAGTTTCCTGAACTTATATCTCCCGAAGAAACTAAACTGAAAAATATCTTTTTAATATGACTGCTTTTTAAAACATGTTTACAGAAATATAAAACCGATTTTACATTATTGCATGACAACATTTCTTCAAATAACAGAGTGTTGCTGGAAATTTGAAAATAACAAATAACAAGAATATTGCCAAGCAATAAAAATCCCCTTTGTCATACATTTGTATTTGTTGCTTGCCACAAGAATCGCACTTTTTATACTGCAACTGTATATTCACTCCGCCTCCTCCCAATCCAAACAAGACGTATCTTTAAAAAAGATACACGGCCGCATTAGCCAATGCACACTTTAAGCTATGAAACCTGCATGCACTCTGCACTTTTACATATGATCGGATATTAAAAGCAAAGTAAAATTTTCAGGTTTTTTTTATGTAGACCATTTTTACAGAACACATATTTTGCGTCATAATTATATTAATCATAATCTAGGAAACTTTGACAAAAATAATCTTTACTAAAAAGGAGGGGTTGAAATCGTCAAGGGATACGAAATGACCAAAATGGGGACGAGCTGACTGGGGTATGAGTTAACTAGGGGACGAGTTGACTTTAAATCGTTTACGGGAGATCACTCCGTATCAAAAGGTTTGTAGAAAGGATTCAGGTTTATTACAGACGGGTAAATGGACAAAACGAAATAATCTGTATATTTTATTTTAACATTGACTGATGTCCTATTTTCATGTTCTTTGATAGTTATAACAGAATACACGATATTTTACTATTAAACAGATGGACAGGCAGATGGACGAATAGACGGACGAACAGAGAAATTATCAGAACATGAATGTTCTTCACATTGCCGTCTACCTACTTACTGCATTTTATAAAAGAACCTCTTGTATATCTTAAGTTATCCCATACGCAGCTTTTTGTCATATTTGTTGGATTACCTATTGCCATAGAAATCAAATTTGTTGCCATAGCAACAAAAGAAAAGACGATCTTATTCTCTATATTGCCATCGACATCGATCCATATATAAATTTTTATGAAAAGTCTCGTGTACATTTTAAATTATCAAAGAATATGTTTTTTTGATAATTTGTTGCCAAAGTAATCGCATCTGTTGCCTTAGCAACACAATAAAAAGACAAACATATTTTCCACAATGCCATCTATCCATATGCACATAGTTTCATTAAAAATGTCTTGCACTTTAAAGTTATCTCAGGATCCCACTATGCCACTTTTTGTCGTATCTTGTTAATTTTTGTAGCCATAGCAACCGAATTTTTGATTTGATTTCTCAAATTTAACAAGTCAGAACAAAATATCATGTTCAGTAACTTTTAAAATAGGTAAATGTTGGCATACATAACAACCAAATCAAACACTCAAGACAAAATTCTTCTAAGGAATTGACCTCCAGGACGTGCAAACAAAGTAAGAAGAAAAAAGAAAAAAAAGTACGATATCAGGAAATTATTGCTTTAGGGAGTCAGTAGCGCAGTGGTTAGCAGGTTGAATCACAACGCCAGAGATCCAGATTCGATTCCTGGTCGTGGCTGATATTCCGTTTAGTTATTCGTGCTGGGTGACTTACTTAAATTGGAACTGTTTCCACTCTTTAAAATATCAGTGTAATTATTTTAATTTGCATGATACACTGTAGATATATAAGAACTAATGTTGGATTTACCAATTATTTTTTTATATGTAAGTAAGCTATACTTTCTAATGAAAACTAAGACATTTTTGAGTAGCTGAAAATATCAAACAGTGGAATGTGCAGACAGAGGGCGTCTAGTCATTCACCTTCATTCATGCAGCTCTTAATATATTTCTAAAAAACAAACATGCTCATTGCTGCACATATATAGTATAATTTTTTTTGTTTGATGTATAAATTGCAACTTGGAGACAACATAAAAACTATTGATATACTATTTTTACTTTTGCATTTTTGAGGAAAAAATAAAATGGTAAATAACATTTTTCTGCGTTTTAAATTTGTCTAAGCAACTAACGAGGTAGGTTTTTAAGATTCTAAGCATTTCATTGAAATCAACTGATTTACTTCGTTTTAGAGAGTATAATACGATGTCATTTATGTGTCCTATATTCTGGTGACTACTACACTTACAATAATGGCGGCCTCGGAATGACCCGTAATCGACAACTTACGTATTGTCCATGTTTGATTTCAGCATTTTCCGGTTGTTTCAGAAAGTTATATGCGCAGGCTGGGCTTCTTTACGACCGGAGGATGTCGAATTGCCTTACGATATGAAACACACGGAAGTTGCCGATTGTCATTTCGGCCCACTATCTTAGAGTTCCTGGATACAAACAACGTCACGGCCTGTAAACACTGGCTTCTTCTCTTTTTTGAGGTGAGTAGAAAAAAGAGCCTCTGATACTTCCGAGGCGGCGCAAATGACCGGAACTATACGGGAAATGTAAACAAAGAAAGTGTTAATAAAAATAACCCTAATGAAACAATTTGGCGGCCAAAAACCGCCATCGCGCACCCAATTTAAGACAAAATAACAGTAAAGATAATGTAACAAATTTTTAATTTGACGGATTAATAATAAATACAATACACTATATTAACAATTTGATTTTACGTTATGTAATGTAATTCTTATACTGTGTAATTGTATGGCATTTTGAATAAATGCCCATTTTCATTCAAAAGCAGTACGTGTTTTGTTTTCCCTATTCCCATACGAGTTCGACCTAACTTGTGATCTAACCCCAACCTTTGCAATAGTCAAACAAAATGAAACTTGCACTTTGGTTTGCTTGAATTAGGAGTCACGTCGGGACAATTTTGGTCATATAGTGACTTTTCCAGCTTTTGATGGCGGAGGAAGACACCCACCTGAGCATTGAGGCTGAACACCACTAAATCCGGCTGTTCTTTATTTCATATAAAATCCACTCACTTCATAACGGTGTTTCGACATTTTCTAGCATATCAGATTTTCAGAGACTTATATTCCCATAAAGAACTAGATCGCTACTTTAGAAAAACAAAAAGAAAAGGGGGTGTTAACTTTTATATAAGAAAACTACAGTTCGTTAAATACAACCCGCTGATTTTACTACTTTTCGCTTCTTTCAATTTCTCTTTTCGTGACATTAAATTCTTACGCCGCCATTTTTATCTAGCAGCCAATAGGAACATGCCGATTTCATTAGAATGCAAAGTGATACATACTGAAACGCGGTAGGGTAAAAGTAAGCACGTTGCTGCCGAGAAAATGCACTAGGAAAGGAAAAAAGATTAGTACTATTTATATTTGGACTACTTGTGACTAGACCTGCGGAGGCTTACATTCTATTTGGTAGTGATCAGCCATTGAAACTACAATGACGAAAGTCGAAAGCAAGATGATGAAAACACGAAATGAAATAGCGTTTTCATCATCGTTGTTTCTTGAAATCGACTTTCACCATCGTAGTTTCGAGTTCAGTTCAACCATCGTGATTTCGACTTTCACCATCGTGTTTTCGGCTTTCATTATTCTAGTTTCGTGATTTTGACTTTCGAGATATGGGTTTCAGAAATGAAAGTATTGATGGTGTAAACAGAACACCATACTTTTCAGTTACCTCGAAGTAAATGGATATCGAGTTAGTTTAGATACCGAATTTCAAATGTATTTATTAAAACATGAAAGCAAGCAAAAAGTTACAGGGAACTCGGCTCTTGTTAGATAATGAAATATTCCACACTCCTCTCGCTCGCACCCTAGCACCGACTAAAACAGATTATTAGTGATACAGACACTAGTATATTAAACGGATTCCATGATCTCAAATGACAGCAAAAACAGCAACACTAAATCAAAGAAAGGGGTAATTGAGCACTCTGACAGCATTTTAATACCAGTTATGTTCACTAGCCATCACGTTAAATACACAGGCCACCCTTCAAAAGTCAGAAAATGCAATTAAAACCAAAGAATGATATATGAAACACAATTATAAACGTAAATGAACTTGCCTAGAGAAGATATATTTCTTTCGTAACATAGCAATAGTTACCGCCGGCAAATAAATATTCCGTTTATCAGATTTATATTAGAACAAAAAGCAAATGTGTTTCAGCGAATGCCGTTATCAAATTTTAATTTGTTCGAACTTTATATTTTGTCTCATGTGTTTCGTATGGCTGAAAGGCTGAGAAATTCATTAATTTACAATAGAGATACTTTTCCACGAAAATAACGTGGATTTGCCGGTACCCCATGTGCTGTATCACTCTTAGGTGGACGATATTTTTTTTTCTTTTTGGAATGCATATGACGATTATTTTTGCCGTATCAACGAGTGAAACCCGTGTGTTGTTTTCCTGAACATAACGGTGTTTTGTGTGTAACATGGCTTTGTAGGTCTTTGTTTTGTATTGTTTTGTTTTTGTTGGGAAGAAAAAGGAACATTATCAGATTATATAATTTTTAAAAAAATCGTTTCTGTCTGTGACATGTGGCATTTCAAAGTTTCAAACTTGCATAACTGTCTGTGACATTTGTTCTGAACTAATTAATATATTTAATTTGCCATTCACAATCTAACTTGAACACAGCACACCTGAGCCAACGACAGTAAATTATTACGCAGTTATAAAGTTTCCGAAAGAAATTCGTTATCGTTGTGTTGTTAAGTGTTAAGACTCTTAGAGTATATCAACAATATAACGATTTTGAAGATTTGTTTGTTTGTGGTTTCACGCCGTTTTTTTTTCAATAATATTTATGTGACAGCAGACAGTTAACCTAGCCAATGTTCCTGATTCTGTACCACTACAAACTTGAAGAATATACATTGAAAAGAAGTTAAACAACTATTCTGCTGAATGCCAAACAGAATTGTAAAAAGTAAGAAAGAAAACAAAAGAAAAATAAACAGGCATAAGTTCCATTTTTTTCAGTTGCCGCTAAACTGCCACCACCGCCACAAGTTTCCGGTAAGTGAATTTGTAAGGTGAACTCAAATTTTATTTATTTGAAACTTTTCCTCTAAGTAAGTTCTATTTGCTCTGGGATTCTTTTAACGTATCAAAATCAAGCAATAATTTCCTTGTGTAAAGAGGAAGAAAGGGTCTGTAGTATTTATAAACGGTGTTCGCCCTTGGAGGATGTATCTTTTGTAGGTAAATAGAAATACTTGAAGCGTTTTCAATCTTTCACAGGACGGACTCGGAATGAGATACTTATTATACAAGTGATAATTAACCCTCAGCCTGCTAAATTACTAAAATGGACTGGTCCATCATTCAATTTGGGCAATACCATTTATTATTCGAAGGGGAGTTTACTGAAAATGTACTGACTGAATAGCGAACAGTGCAGACCATGATCAGCCAGCTCGGATGTGCAGACTGATCTTGGTCTGCACTAGTCGCCAAGGCAGAATCACTTGCCGCCAGCAGGTTGAAAATATTTCACCTTTTGTAAAAAAGTAAAGAAGTATTGGCAGTTGCAGTAATTCTTTCAGTCAACATAATGATTCCAAAGAAGATCATTCCAAAGTTGTAATAATGCTCATTGGTTTCTGTATTTGAACATTACAAGTAATTTGTTATTTTTTTCTGTCGGAGAGAGTTACCAAACTTATCTCTTGTAGTGCCTTTTGTTGTATTGAAATGGATTTTGTTTGGCCAGTAGCTACTCTTTCTCAGTCATCCATAGTTATCCCAGACTAAAGAGGAACATTCTACATTCTAGCTTAGGTTGTTAATAAGAGCTGTAAATGTGATTCAGCATTTTTCATTGAACTTATAACTTAAGTAGAGATAGTACCTAAGTTTTTCAAATCATAGGTTTGAAGTTAAAAAGCTTTGAAATGAAGACAAATGTCCATATATTTCTCAAAAACAGAAATATAGACAATATTTTAACCAGAAGTGCGGAGTTATGAGCATTTAATATTTTCATGATAACGAAAATTTTGTGATCAAGGACATGTAACTCTTCTTGAACATGGAGAGCATAAACATCAAAGGGACATAATATAGTCAATATTTTCTAATTGGGTGCATTTGATTTAACATTCAACTTTGATCTGGATTGCTAAATACTGATCCATGATACTGTGTGCTAAAAATTTAGAACATCTGGAACAGTCTATTAACAGAAAAACTATGCTTTAGCAGAATCTAAATAGTTAAGATCTAACTGGGACTCGAACCCAGGACTTCTCACACCTAAGGCAGACACTCTACCACTTCCCTATAACAGCAGTAGATAATAGCTATGCAGTTTAATTGCTGGATTACATTGCGTGAACTGGAACAATAATCGGTGAACTCCGATTATTGGCGTATTCGCTTTGTTACCTAACGGCATTTTTTGTGTAAAGAAAAAACATAATCTAATGCTGCCAACGTCATAATTGGTCAAATCTGCCCAAATTTCTCTGACGTGTTGTTCAGAGTATGACCTTACTAACTGGCAGTACCAGTGAAATATTACTTACACTGAATATTTTATATTTGCCCTTTTTGCAGCTGCCGAACGGCAAAGACGATAAGATTTGTCCAAATATAAGTAATTATTTTACCAGTTTTGAGAGAATTTCAATTAATGGGAAATTACAGTTACAAACTAAATACCTTTCTGCAACACATGGAGTCATTAGCATTCACTGTCAATCAGTATTATGACTAAGATCGACTGTCATTCATTCATTTCAAAGTTTTCATAGACAGAGTCCGTTGTTTACATTTTTATCGTAACCGGTGCACTTGTAAAAATCACTTTAGTTTGAAAAATATAAAAGTATGCGAAGAGCTATGGTATAGAGACCGTACCATAGCTCTGGGCATTCTTTGATTTTTCAAACTAAAATGATGTTTACAAGTGCACCGGTTACGATGTAAATGTAAACAACGGACTCTGTCAATGAAACTTTGAAATGAATGAATGACAGTCGGTCTTAGTCATAATACTGATTGACAGTGAATGCTAATGACTCCATGTGTTGCAGAAAGGTATTTAGTTTGTAACTGTAATTTCCCATCAATTGAAATCCTCTCAAAACTGGTAAAATAATTACTTATATTTGGACAAAGCTGACCGTCTTTGCCGTTCGACAGCTGCAAAAAGGGCAAATATAAAAGATTCAGTGTAAGTAATATTTCACTGGTACTACCAGTTAGTAAGTTCATACCCTGAACAACACGTCAGAGAAATTTGGGCAGATTTGACCGATTATGACTTTGGCAGCATTAGATAATATTTTTTCTTTACACAAAAATTGTCGTAAGGTAGCAAAGCGAATACGCCGATAATCCGGAGTTCACCGATTAGTGTTCCAGTTCACGCAGTGTAATCCAGCAACTAAACTGCATAGCTATTAGCTACTGCTGTTATAGGGAAGTGGTAGAGTGTCTGCCTTAGGTGTGAGAGGTCCTGGGTTCGAGTCCCAGTTAGAGCTTAACTATTTGCATTCTGCTAAAGCATAGTTTTGCTGTTAATAGACTGTTCCAGATGTTCTAAATTTTTAGCACACAGTATCATGGATTATTATTTAGCAATCCAGATCAAAGTTGAATGTTAAATCAAATGCACCCAATTAGAAAATATTCACTATATTATGTCCCTTTGATGTTTATGCTCTCCATGTTAAAGAAGAGTTACATTTCCTTGATCACAAAATTTTTGTTAACATGAAAATATTAAATGCTCATAACTCCACACTTCTGGTTAAAATATTGTCTATATTTCTGTTTTTGAGAAATATATGGACATTTGTTTTCATTTCAAAGCTTTTTAACTTCAAACCTATGATTTGAAAAACTTAGGTACTATCTCTATATGGTACGGTCTCTAACTTAAGCATTTTTATAGAGCCTAAATGTCCGATGTTTTATATATAATTTTAGAAATAGGTTGATGCCAAGACCTGTCCTGACTCATTGTGACACCAGATGCTTATGATGATCGACAAAGTTCAGCTGAACATGCTTATTGATATTATTATAGAGCAAGATGTAGAGATAGTACCTAAGTTTTTCAAATCATAGGTTTGAAGTTAAAAAGCTTTGAAATGAAAACAAATGTCCATATATTTCTCAAAAACAGAAATATAGACAATATTTTAACCAGAAGTGTGGAGTTATGAGCATTTAATATTTTCATGTTAACAAAAATTTTGTGATCAAGGAAATGTAACTCTTCTTTAACATGGAGAGCATAAACATCAAAGGGACATAATATAGTGAATATTTTCTAATTGGGTGCATTTGATTTAACATTCAACTTTGATCTGGATTGCTAAATAATAATCCATGATACTGTGTGCTAAAAATTTAGAACATCTGGAACAGTCTATTAACAGCAAAACTATGCTTTAGCAGAATGCAAATAGTTAAGCTCTAACTGGGACTCGAACCCAGGACCTCTCACACCTAAGGCACACTCTACCACTTCCCTATAACAGCAGTAGCTAATAGCTATGCAGTTTAGTTGCTGGATTACACTGCGTGAACTGGAACACTAATCGGTGAACTCCGGATTATCGGCGTATTCGCTTTGCTACCTTACGACAATTTTTGTGTAAAGAAAAAATATTATCTAATGCTGCCAAAGTCATAATCGGTCAAATCTGCCCAAATTTCTCTGACGTGTTGTTCAGGGTATGAACTTACTAACTGGTAGTACCAGTGAAATATTACTTACACTGAATCTTTTATATTTGCCCTTTTTGCAGCTGTCGAACGGCAAAGACGGTCAGCTTTGTCCAAATATAAGTAATTATTTTACCAGTTTTGAGAGGATTTCAATTGATGGGAAATTACAGTTACAAACTAAATACCTTTCTGCAACACATGGAGTCATTAGCATTCACTGTCAATCAGTATTATGACTAAGACCGACTGTCATTCATTCATTTCAAAGTTTCATTGACAGAGTCCGTTGTTTACATTTACATCGTAACCGGTGCACTTGTAAACATCATTTTAGTTTGAAAAATCAAAGAATGCCCAGAGCTATGGTACGGTCTCTACAAGATGCAAGTTCATTTGTGCATTGTCTAAAAGTAATGTTTGTCGAATTGAATTATATAATTCCGCAATTATCTAGAGCAATATGTCAATAGTGGATACAGAAAGAAAATATTATTTGCAAAAAGTCTTGTGATACTTGTGATACTTCATAAAGGTCCATTACTAAGGGAAAGTGAGTGGGCAATTTTTTTCATAGCCAGTGCACAGACTTCTGCAAGACACTAAATAATGAAGATTGGCAGGTCAAAATTTACAGAAGGTCTTTGGAACTCAAAGAAATGTATGTGTATTATGTTGAAATTTCAATGAATCGACAGAATGACCCCCCATGTCTTTTTAACTTTCTTCATACTTCATAGAAAAATAATTGTACATATACTGCGATTTATTTCGAATTTCTACATACCAACTTTCATTTTCCAATAAAATGAAATAGTTTCTGTGCTTTTTAAAAGAAATTAAAATGTTCACTTTCCTTAGTATTGGACCTATAAATTACACCGCTATATCGTTTAAGTACACAAGGGGTAATCGAGAGTTCTAGCACTGAGTCCTTTGGAACTTTCCCTTCAAGTTGAAAACCTTGAATTTAAAAAAGTTCAAGCAAGGAAAACGCACCCGAAACGCACCCGAAATAAACTTCAAAGACAGTGTGGAAAAATATTGATACTTTCCGTTGCACTTTATCGTGATGTAGTAACTACCCGGCAACAGCTGGAAATAGCAGATCAAAGAACAATAAATCTGGCCTGAATGAAGAAGGTTAGGAACTCGGTCAGGTCTGATGATACAATTCTATAACAAATTACGGACGGTAAAATTGTATATGTCACTGGATCACAAAATGATTTAATCAATATTGTGCGATAAAACTACTTCGGATGAGTGAAATGGATGTATTTTTTGGCTTTGAAAATAAATATTACATTTATTCCAAAAACGGATTCGGGTATCATTTGGTTCACTATTTTATCGCTAGTACGATATTTACTACCATTGATTGCTATGAGTAGGATATAGTTCTTCTTCAAATGTAGTGTGTGTGTGTGTGTGTGTGTGTGTGTGCGCGCGCGCGCGTGTGTGTGTGTGTGTGTGTGTGTGTTCGGGTTTAACGTCTTTTTCAACAATTTTTCAGTCATATAAACGACGGTGTCTACTTGTAGCAGTGGGCACAATGCCCAACTTTATAGTGCTGCCTCACTGGAATATCACGCCGTAGACACGTGGCATGATACCCAACCCAGTCACATTATACTGACACCGAGCTGACCAGTCAAATGTAGTATGTAAGAACTAAACATCTGATCTACGCCCTTTTAAAATCAGCGCCGGATCTTCAATGTTCCAAACAGATTCATTTAATGAAATCTTACTACTTTTATTCAAACTATTCTTTGTGAATTGTTCCATTTCAGTGACAATTTTCTTTCAGTTATTTGACTTTACAAATCATTAGTTTAAATATGAATTTTTCTATTATTTTTCAGTACATATCTAAGTTATGTAACAATTATTCTTAGAGGTTACTTTCGTCTTTATTAATGTATTACGCTTTTTTTCTAGAACATGCACTTGAAATCCGTTATGTAGAGAGTTTTTTTACTATTTGACTTCTGGCTGATAACAAGGATTTTCCTTTGCTTCTCTTTAAATATAGACATATATATATAAGAAACGTCCATATATTTTATCCATCATTTAAATTTTAAAGATGTCTGGAGGACGATAACGGAAGATTTTTAGTTTTGAAAACTGACTTTATCACAAGAAACGATATTGATGTGATATTTTCCATTGTAAATTTCAATCATTTTGGACACCAAATATGTTTTGACTTTGCATAATAAAAACAACATTTTCATGTTTATTTTTTTTTCTCTCAAAATATTACACTTGTACCAGAATTTTACAAAGGGAAATAGAATGTATGACATATATGAATCTTGAAAAATAAATACTGCGTCATCGCGTCGTCGTTTAATTACAGTATAAGATTTATTTAGTTATAGGAAATATTTTCAGACCACAAATATCGTGTAAACTAACAAGAACGCGGAATTTAATGAGTGCCGGGTAAATTCTTATGGACATTACCCGTATTGTTAACGTAAAATAGACATATGAGCCGTGCCATGAGAAAACCAACATAGTGGGTTTGCGACCAGCATGGATCCAGACCAGCCTGCGCATCCGCACAGTCTGGTCAGGATCCATGCTGTTCGCTTTTAAAGCCTATTGGAATTGGAGAAACTGTTAGGGAACAGCATGGAGCCTGACCAGACTGCGCGGATGCGCAGGCTGGTCTGGATCCATGCTGGTCGCAAAGCCACTATGTTGGTTTTCTCATGGCACGGCTCATATTTTGATGAAACATGGTACATGGTCAAATTCAGGAAACGTGTTTTGTCTGGCCGCATGACATAAAAATCAAATTCAAAATATTTGACTGCCATTTTATCGTATGTAGAAGCTACTGCATAATAAAAATCATCTATAACAAGAAATATCTTTAAAAATGATGGCCGGCGAATTGTAATAAGGAAAGAAGTTTATGAATTTTTCATCTAATATTCATCTTTCATCTAACATTTTTCAAATTGCAAAACTAAACACCGCACTTTAACAATTTAAATGGTTCTCTTTTAATTTTTCGCAAAGGTTTCGTAAGGTTGCAATTTTGTTTCGTTTATCCTTAGACGAATAATTACAGCAGTAGTTTGATGAAGATTCATGAAGCGGTTCATGAGAAGAGGTCATTAAACGTGTTTATATTTTTAGCTAAATTGGTCACTATCCACATTTGTAGCAAAATAGCAGGAGAACTTACGATATTGTTACACATCGAGTTTGATAAAAATCCATTACATTTTAGTGGTTAATGCGAAGAAAGGCATATCTACTTTTAGCTATAGTGGTCCCTAATAGGGCCCAAGTTCCTATATAAATAAATTTGGAAGAGGACCCTATAAAGATGCTCCAGACCAAGTATGACAAAGATCCACCAAGCTGTTCATGAGACGCTGTATAAAGGCATTTCTAGTTTTAGCTCTAGCAGCCCCTAAAAGGGGTTAAATGTCCAAGCTGAACAAAGTTGGCTGCGGGCCTAATAAAGATGCTACAAATCAAGTTTGATTAGA
This sequence comes from Mercenaria mercenaria, assembly GCF_021730395.1. NCBI lineage: Eukaryota > Metazoa > Mollusca > Bivalvia > Venerida > Veneridae > Mercenaria > Mercenaria mercenaria. The sequence goes on along the minus strand of NC_069366.1, from coordinate 22,284,624 downwards.
ATACATGAGAAAAATCAATTGAAGGATTTATTTATTTATTATTTTTATTTATTTCTAAAATAGGCCAACTGATCCCGCTTTAACAAATGCATATTCGCTATTCATGAATCTTTGGACAATGACGTCACGCCTATAAAAAAGTGAAGGTCAAGCAAAACATACAATTGTAATTATTTCAATATTTCTGTTTCATAAGCAAAGTTTGACCGTAGTCATATCACATAGATAAACTGTATGCAGCGTACCTTCATTTCAGTGTAATGAGATTCAGTCATTATATAGCATATATTAAATAAAACAGATTTCAACTAAGTTCAATATTTGCATACCATACTAAAGAAAAATATTCATATATAATAAATCAGTTAAATAACTTATAACAAATATTCAAAGCAAACAAGTAGTCATTTTAATATGCAATCTGAATAAGTCACAAAAGCAAGAAACCTTTTCATATACAGACGACAATTGTAACAAGAAAAACTTTTAAAAAGCATTTCTCTACATAAAAGACTCTTATCACACCCTTATTCATGTGATACGCAGACCGTATTCAGCTCTTTCTTTAATTTGATATATGTTGGTATTTGAACAGGTTTTTATCATATTTATTAAACTTACTAATCATTTTGAGATATATCAATATTCTTGCTAAATATAATGAGCCAAAGTTAGCTTTAAAACTGAACAGCGTCGTTTAGGATAAACGCTTTGCCTACGTACATTTCACTCAGCGTAGCACAATTAACATGGTGAAAGAAATTGACACTCTTGTCCAATCAGACAGAGTGTTGCATAAATCTTCCATTTTGATAAATTATCTATAATGCGTTATCAAGTAGTTTGATTTGCTAACTGAAGTCACGTGGCATATGTAACGAAAACGAATTTAGACAGCGTGGCCGAAAAATCATTTCTTAAACATTTGTGTCTATATAATATGGAATATATTTTAAGGTTCTAGAAATAAAAGCTACAACCAATAAAAGTCCTAATAAAAAAGACACATAAAATTTATGTATATGACATTTGAGAATGTTATTGTTAGACACGAACATACGATTACATTTGTAAAGGTTCTTTGACATTATACATGAAAACATGTATGCTTTATGTTGGCTTCAAAGTGCGTGTTTGGGGTCATCATGGTCAAGTGGTGAAAGGCGCCGGCTTTGAATCCCTTTCCCTTCACATTTATGGGTTCGAAGTCTCTTTTGGGGTATAGAATTCTTTATGTGAGGAAGCCATTCAGTTGGCTTACGGACGATTGGTGGCTCAACCCAGATGTCCGCCCATACCTGAAACAGTGCTCGGAAGAGTAACAATCAAAAGCTGGAAAGGTCGCCATATGAGCTAACTTGTGTCGGTGTGACTCTAAAAGCCAGCAAAACTCAGTTTGACCGGCTACCCCATGCCTACGTTACCTGTTTTTCTTTGCTGTTTTGCTCTGTTTGTTTTATTTTTGCTGTAAGAAAATGTAACAACAGACGTTATCCAAGCAGATGTTCTTTCATCTGAAACAAATCATATTATTGCCAGTCTTTCATTAGATTGTTTTCTTCCTTCAAGGAAATCGCAGATGATTTAGCAGTTTTTTTTTAATCTAACGGATTTTTCGTTTAAGCTACAGCAAACAGATATCAATATATAGATTGCTTTCTGTGTTATTGTCTTGTAAATGATATTGTTAATGTTATTTTCTATCTGTAGACGAAACCTTATAGTAAATCAGTTTTTTAATCATCATTTTTACTTTACAATTAACAGTTTAAGTATGAATTTCTACTAGTTTTCAGAGCATACAGGTATTGAAGTTATATAACTAATAGTTAAAGGTTATTTAGATGTATATCTATATTTTTCTAGAACATGTACTTTAAAAATAGGTCACACTTTCCTTTACATAAGTTACATAAGATGCAAAGCTAATGCCAAGCGTTTACTGACTATTTGCCTGATGTTTAACCCTTATCATGCTGGACACGATTGTTTCTGCCTTTGCGACCAGTGTAGATCTTGATCAGTCTGCACATCCGTGCAGTCTAATCAAGATCTGCACTGTTCGCCATTCAGTCAGTATCTTTTTGGTAATCACCCCTTTTATCAGTCAATGGTACTGTCCAGATTGAAAGATGGACAGGTTCATTATAGAAATTTAGCAGGGTAAGGGTTAATAACAAGGGTTTTCCTTTCTTTCCTTTAAATGTAAGCAACTACTATTCATTTTATACACTATTTAAAGATGTTGGAGGAAGACAACGGATTTGTTTTTAATTTTAAAAAACTGAATTTTTCGTCATGATAAAACGATTTGAAGTGGTATTTTCTATTGTTACTTTTAACCATTTTTGACACCAAATATTTTCTTAAATTTCAATTTTGACTTTATTTTGTCGTTGAATTATTATGGAATTTTTAGGGTAACTGAATAAACGCAACATTTTCATGTTTAATATATTTTTGTCAAAATATCGTAGAAATTAAACGAATTTGACGTGGTATTTTCAACTGTAAATTTTAACCATTTTGGATACCAAATATGTTCTTAAACGTCAATTATGACTTAATTTGTTGATGAATTATGATAAGATTTTCTGTATATCTGAATAAAAGCAACGTTTTTAGTTTAATATTTTTTTTTCTCAAAATATTGTTTGCGTACCACAGTATTACAGAGGGAAATAGAATGTTTAACATATCTGAATCTTCCAAAACAAAGCCGCAGTTGATGAAAAAAGCGGATTATACATGGAAATAGCGATTTCGTCTAGTTTCAAGATTAAAACAAACCAAATAATAGCTTTCTCTATAACTTTTTTTTCAGTTCAGATTTAGTATATGCTCTCTTTATAACTAATCTTTAATTATTTCTTTGTTCCATATAATTTCTCTGTAAGATAATTACAGTATTCCGAAATAAATACAGAAGAAGCGATTCGCTTGGAATGGTTAAAGAAATAGTATATTAGTAGGTTTTGTTTAAATCCCGTTGTAATTGCATTGTCAAATTAGAGAGAAGGCTGTATTTGATAAAGTAAAACTGAATTTCATTATGAAGCGTAATTTACCAGGTCACACAAGATTCGGTAGTAAAAAAGTGACAGAAAAATCTCATACAAGGTGCATGCTCCTGCTTTTCTCCTCATGTTATGCTAGTTTATAGACAATCCTTCAAAAATCAGGTAAGTATTTGTATTTTTTTTTCAGCTCAGATTTAGTATATTCAGGTTATTTTGATTCCTCAAATAAAGAACTTAGTATGCGTGGCAACACTGTGCATTTTATGTAGAATATATAGGGAATATTATCTAGTGTGTTACATCCTTAGCAGAACTTCTTTTGAAATAAGTGGTGCCAGTTTTCGGTAGCAAATATCAATCTATGCCAATCAAGATGAGTGGATGAATATTTTAGCCACTGTCACAACCTATGTTGATATTGACCTTTGAATAATAATCGTCTGCCATTGTTTTTAATTAGTTGACCACTTTATCTTAAGAATAAACTATCGCAATGATAAATACTGAATGATAAAATTGTTAATAATATGAATTATTGTTAAACTTTTATACATTTAGGAATAAGATTTGTAAAACTGACATTCTACATAGGATGTGATGACTTGGACTTGTAACTGTTCCTATAAAACACTTGCGCGATTTCATCAATGTGGGAATTTAGCCAGAGCAACCAGAACAGCCAGAGTAGTCAGAACTCTGGTTACTCTGGCTGACCAGAGCAGCCAGAGTTTCCATAATTTTCACATAGTCTGGCTACTCTGGCTGGCCAGAGTAACCAGGAATAGCTGAAATGCGGACGGGTTCTTGTTACTCTGGCTGACCAGAGCAGCCAGAGTTTCCATAATTTTCACATAGTCTGGCTACTCTGGCTGGCCAGAGTAGCCAGGAATAACTGAAATGCACACAGGTTCTGGTTACTCTGGCTGGCCAGAGTAGCCAGACTATGTGAAAATTATGGAAACCACTTTCACCACTTGACCAGATAAAATACAGTCAAACATGTAAACTAGAGCCGTTTTTTAAATGTATGTTCTGACCCTTTTTCATAATAATCATATTATACATAATTAGGTTGCACTAACTGTTGTGTAAAATTATTATGTAAATAAAAAGTTAGACCTGTTGTGTGTTGTGTGTGTGGTATATGAAGGTTGAAATTCACATAGATTAAAGCGGACAGGTCTATATTTTTCTGGTAGGTGGAACATTTTTAAAACAAGCCAAAAAAAAAAAAACAACAAAGAAACTGTTAGACCGCATCATTTTCGGACAAGTTAAGAGTAACACGTATAGGAAAATGACACTTTTAAAAAAAGTTACAGGGTATATGCAGTAAGAGCTGTTTGTTTATGTACATTGTAAATAATGCTTAGGTATGTTTTATTTTATAATTATACAAACTAGCCTACAAGGTCTGTGGCAATATATATCAGCATTGATATTTGACATTACAGCCACAGGACAAATCTAATTTATTTTGAACTGTTAGGCGTCCAGGATTTTGGACGTTTTCAATCCACTACGTTTGAAAATATTTTGACAAAATATTAAATTGACTACTTAGATACACATGTAATCTACCAATAAGCCAAACAGAATTTTGAAATTCCTTCAAATTTCTTCAAAACTGACTTTAGTTTCAACGTACCCCAATCGAGTTGTACAGTTTTCTATATGCTTATACAGTTCATTTTCAAATACATTGTTCTCAAGACTCTAAATGTAAAAATAAGAAGTCGTAAAAACATTGCGAGTCGGGATATTCAAGGCTATAATATACACACATACTAGTCATATGTCTGTATCATGTAAAAAGGTATTTTTCAATACAGGTTCTTCTACTATAGTATCTTCTAACAGTTTATACAGGTTCTGGCTTCTTATTTATTTTTCCCCCTCTAGCAGAAAATATATCATATCCTTCGCACTACCACAAGGTTTCCAAAGGGTTTTTGCTGCACCCCACCGCTAAATTCAGCCTCCCAGGAATGGTAGATACGACGAAGCGACATCCATCCATCCTGGATCTTCAGTACTTATACGGCTGTATGCCATACCACACTGGACTGTGATTAAGTGCAGTGCAACCTGGCTTTCATGGTGCCACGCGCCAATTCCCTCGAAAAGACTTTTTTTTTTTTTTTTTGGGCGAAACATGGACCAAATCTGGATCTTATTCATGGTATATTTTATCCCCAGTGTCTTGTCTCATATTCCTTCTGTTGAATAAAAAATAATTTTTGGCGCCAAATTCAAACGAAAAGACACAGGTCCTCGTAACGCTTATGGGTGTAGAACCACTAAATTCTTTTTTTTTTGCAAATTCGCGTGTCACGTGGTTTTTAAAGAGCTGTCTTGGCCCCAAAACACTTGTACGGCCTTGGTCACGTGAAATCCTTTAGTATGGCACCCGTGTGTATCGATGTTGGTGTCACCTATAATTGGAATTTTCTTCAGAAAACTATGGTACCTAACTCTGGCTGGCGATTTCTCCCTTAATCGCCCATTGGGGTGGATGGGACCTCGTGGGATTCTTAGGTGGTCAGCCATCCTGTCTGGTGGTATGAGTCTACCCTCTGGGATAACTCTTGTTTTTTGCCGACGGCGGGTCGAAAATGGGTTCGTAGATAGTACTTTTTAGTGATTTTGCCTAATTCTGGCTGGCGATTTCTCCCTTAATCCCCCATTGGGGTGGACGGGACCTCGTTGGATTCTTAGGTGGTCGGCTACACTGTCTGGTGGTATGAGTCTACCCTCTGGGATAACTCTTGTTTTTTGCCGACGGTGAGTCGAAAATGGGATCGTAGATAGTACTTTTTAGTGATTTCGCCTAATTCTGGCTGGCGATTTCTCCCTTAATCGTCCAATGGGGTGGACGGGACCTCGTGGGATTCTTAGGTAGTCGGCCACCCTGTCTGGTGGTATGAGTCTACCCTCTTGGATAACTCTTGTTTTTTGCCGACGGCGAGTCGAAAATGGGTTCGTAGATGGTACTTTTTAGTGATTTCGGCTAACTCTGACTGGCGATTTCTCCCTTAATCGCCCATTGGGGTAGACGGGACCTCGTGGGATTCTTATGTGGTCGGCCAGCCTGTCTGGTGGTATGAGTCTACCCTCTGGGATAACTCTTGTTTTTTTGCCGACGGCGAGTCGAAAATGGGTTCGTAGATAGTACTTTTTAGTGATTTCGCCTAACTCTGGCTGGCGATTTCTCCCTTAATCGCCCATTGGGGTGGACGGGACCTAGTGGGATTCTTAGGTGGTCGGCCAGCCTGTCTGGTGGTATGAGTCTACCCTCTTGGATAACTCGTTTTTTGCCGACGGCGAGTCGAAAATGGGATCGTAGATAGTACTTTTTAGTGATTTCGCCTAATTCTGGCTGGTGATTTCTCCCTTAATCGTCCAATGGGGTGGATGGGACCTAATGGGATTCTTAGGTGGTCGGCCACCCTGTCTGGTGGTATGAGTTTACCCTCTGGGATAACTCTTGTTTTTTGCAGACGGCGAGTCAAAAATGTGTTCGTTGATCATCTTCACCAAGAAAACAGAATTACAACAAGAGCTCCTTAATTGTAAATTGCGATATTTGAAAGCACTTTAATCAACTGATATCATGTCATGATATCAATTTTACATTTCCTGAATTCCAAATTACCGGATGTCCTACAGCAAATACTAGGGGAAATCCTTTGAACAACCAGTACGAAGAACACTGGAGCTTGTTTTCTGCTGACAGGCCCTGTAACCATTCCCTTACGAAAAAATAATGCTTACGGTAGTTATTTGTCAAAATAATGCTTTTTGACTGTCTTTAATCGTGTTTGGTTGAATGTCTTTTATTCCCTTGAAGGGAGGCATATTAAATTTGCACTGTCACACTTCCGTCTTTTCATTTATCAGACTGTTGTCCATTTGTTCGCCACACTTTGGGGGCATTTGTCACTAATTAGTGACTAATGTCACGGGTCTTGTTAATTCATTAATTTATTACATGACAAGCAGCTATTGGAGTGTGTCTGGACTCTTCTAGATATGAAAACCCCACCTTCCTATGTGTCTTTGTTGCAATAGATTTTGGCTGACTGGATTTGTGACTGGATAGATGTGGATATGGAATTGCAGAGGGGTGAGTGAAAATTTTTGTTCTGGATGCTATTTATTTTCTCATATGAATGATATAAAGAAAATATGGTACCAACTGTCTTCATAGAATAATAAATCAATGCTTAATCTTTGCAGCTTAGAAAATTTCACAAGAATCGGTACAGTGTTAGTATTGATTTGACAAGCAATTTTATCACAAAGTGACAAGGTGAGCTTTTGATGTCACATTTCGTCTGTGTGTGCCTACGTCAACAGTTGGCGTGAACACTCTAGACACCACAATTTTGTGTAGCAAGGGACCCTCTTAGATTTAATACACTGTTACCCATAACTGAATATAGTGGTCTTAAACGTATAAATATTTATTCCCTTTCTTAATCCTGTTTAATTACATGCAGAAAATATATTCTAGACTGAGTATATAGACTAAAACTTCGTCTCAAAAGAAGTTGGTTCGTACTCAGTCATTTCGACCTTGAGGACGAATCGTTTGGGTGCTTGATTACCGTCAGGATCGACAAACGCTTTCCTACTGGTTCCAATACTGGTACTCGGTATAAGCTATATAAGGTTACATTCTACCAATTCAATTCCTTATTTATTTCATATTAATAACAAAACATTCAGACCTCATTTTCAGCACTTTAGAGCATTTCAATGATATGAAAACCATATATGGTCATCTAGTATAACATGTCTTCTTATTAAAAATAGAAAAATATTGACATGTTATGTTGAATATAAGAAAAATAATCTGTTCTGAGAAACATCACCCTCTAAAAATGCCCCCATGAAAACAGCCGTTTAGCAGTTACGCCAAGGTAGACATTTTTCGCAAAGAATAAAACTTATTCCAAGTAATTTACAATGAAAATGGTCTAGATCTATTCTCAATACTATAAGCAATAAACATAAGCCAAAAATTTAACTGTCACCTCCTCATGTCACTCATTATACCAGATTTCATCCATAGCATGGAACTACATTTTGGACTACTTCACATGTAATACTGAGTAGTCACTTCCGGTTTGGTGTAATCCGTCCTTAAAGAAACATTTTTCATACTCAAAATGTGTTATTTTCACTTAAATTGTACCAGTAACCTAAATGCATGAAAAAAATACCAGTTTCAGTTTGATACAATCAATTTTCAAGGTTTTATGGCTTTTTCAGTAACGTATGCTAGCGTGCCAAATTTCCTGGAAAAAAGCTGTCGCGACATCATTTTTGACCACTTTTCCTTGCTTGAGCTTATTTTGCCATATTTTATCAAGTATTACCATAAAGTGCACTCAAATCACACACTGTTACTGTAAAATATACCCAAACTCACCCCTGACACCTAAAACATACCAATATTTAGTCAATAAATATGCATTTTTTTGAAAAAAATACACCCGAAACAGAGATTTTGAAATATTTTTAGTTTTTCTTCTTTTTCTCTGCTAAATTGCACTGAAATTGTCATCTTCTATCATAATCTGGCCAAACTAGCCTGTTTACAGCCACATCTAAACAAGTTTAATTTTTTACCCCTTCACAACTTATAGGTTACATTCTACCAATTCAATTCCTTATTTATTTCATATTAATAACAAAACATTCAGACCTCATTTTCAGCACTTTAGAGCATTTCAATGATATGAAAACCATATATGGTCATTTAGTATAACATGTCTTCTTATTAAAAATAGAAAAATATTGACATGTTATGTTGAATATAAGAAAAATAATCTGTTCTGAGAAACATCACCCTCTAAAAATGCCCCCATGAAAACAGCCGTTTAGCAGTTACGCGTAGGTAGACATTTTTCGCAAAGATTAAAACTTATTCCAAGAAATTTACAATGAAAATGGTCTAGATCTATTCTCAATACTATAAGCAATAAACATAAGCCAAAAATTTAACTGTCACCTCCTCATGTCACTTATTATACCAGATTTCATCCATAGCATGGAACTACATTTTGGACTACTTCACATGTAACACTGAGTAGTCACTTCCGGTTTGGTGTAATCCGTCCTATAAGGACCTGCGGAGCAGCTGACAGATCTATGGTGGCATATTTCTGCCACGAGATAGTTAGTAAGCTATCGCGACACTTCAAAAAATTATCTTGATACAGCGAAGTTTTCTGATAAGATTTTCTCAATAGTGGAAGGTTTCCAGGAAATATTATTGCGATAATTGACATTATTTTCTCAATACCTTCTGTATTAGTGCCCACAGCTGCCATTTATTAGCTAAATAAGCTTTCTCGATACTTTCAGAAATTATCTTGATATTTCGAACTTCTCTGAAAAGTTTATCGCAATAGCCTAAAGTTTTCTGGAAATAAAATGCATATCGAGAAAAAATGATTTATTGCGATAAAGTTTTCAAAACAATGCACAACTTTGCTGGAAAGTTTAAAATATTACCGTGATAGTTACCGAGCATCTCGTGGCAGTTCCAAGCATTAGCGCGAAATTTTGCTCTAACACATTTTCAGGAAATAAATAAAAATATCTACAAAATATTATTTATTGCTGAAATGGTTTTAGAAAAAATGCACACATTTCCTGAAAAGTTTACAAATTATCGTGATAGCTACCTAGCTATCTCGTGGCAGAAATATGCCACAATACTATGGCAGAAATATGCCACCATACAGATCAGAATCTGTCCGGCTGTCGTTGTATCCACATCGTCAGTAATATATTGAAATAAATATATTAAATTACATAACGCCTACTAGAATGTTGCCTTTTTTAGGCTTGATTGCTATTGGTTTTCTGATTCCTGTACGTGGAGGGCTCACTGCAAGCATTGCGGTTGCTGGGAGCTACTAAACTGCAGGATAGGCTGACATGTTCGTGGAGGGCTCGCTGCAAGCATTGCGGTTGCTGGGAGCTACTAAACAACAGGATATAACGATTCATATCCTCTTAGGTTATAAAGTAAGGATATCTCTTCTCGTTCAAAAGGGGATAAGCTCGTTTAACATTGATAGGATACATTAGCACATCCACTGTTCAAGAGGGACATAAACCTGTCTGCGGGTACAGGATAGACATATAGGGTCTGATATGACATTCTAATTTTATCTTGTTTGTTTGTTTGTTTTGGGTTTAACGCCGTTTTTCAACAGTATTTCAGTCATGTAATGGCGGGCAGTTAACCTAACCAGTGTTCCTGGATTCTGTACCAGTACAGACCTGTTCTCCGCAAGTAACTGCCAACTTCCCCACATGAATCAGAGGTGGAGGACTAATGATTTTAGACACAATGTCGTTTATCAAATAGTCACGGAGAACATACGCCCAGCCCGAGGATCAAACTCACGACCCCGCGATCCGTAGACCGACGCTCTACCTACTGAGCTAAGCGGGCGGGTCTAATTATATCTTGATTAAGGATAGTTCATCCACTAGACTTTTTAATCACTGGAATCATTTATCTATTCTCTATAATTTTAAACTGATTGCTGGCACCTTAAATCATTTCATTAATCATTGGTAACAAATCAAACGGGTAAGAAGCCCAGAGGAAAATCATCTATCCATAGTAGCTACACGTTACATTTGCTTCAATATTCAACAAACTTGGTCGGAAGTTGTATCTATATGATATCTAGGTCAAGTTCAAATATGGGTCAGCTCAGGTCAAAAACTAGGTCACAGGTGCACTGAGGACATTGAAAAAAGTGCAAAAATGGCTTATGAACACTATAGCAACTACAATTTAGCTTCAGTCTTCTTAAAACTTTGTCGAGCCCTGTAAACTTTAAAGCAATATTGAAATGGAAAATGACTAACGACGAGATAATTAAAGTAACTCTAGTGTCCACACTTGTAACATAAATTGTAGGAGGCAAAAAGCCTTGATGAGCAATAAAACTGTCAAGATACATGTAATACTGGTTACCATTAAAACTCAGAAGATCATGAAAGATTTCAATAAAACAAATTATAAACAGTGCCATCTAGTATAAATATTTTTTATCTGAAGTTGGCTGTTTGTCTTATATAGACGAAGTTTACAATGACACATTATTAATCTAAGCTAAAATTTTTTAGCCAAAGAAAGGCAAAATAGATTGTTACAGCATTTAAATGTCTTAAGTATTAAAGTCTCTGACTTTTGTTTTAAGCAAAAATATTACAATCATTAAAACATTTTGTAATAACATATTATGATCGATTAAACTGATTTTTATTTGGTCGTAATCTCTTCCCAATAAGTCAAATAATTGTAAAAAAAACTGCGTGCCATCAATACAGTACACTGTATTAGAATAGAAAACACCACACCGGGTTATTGCGTTTTTGGGATAAAAAGCATGTCTCTTAAGTAATATGAGACCGATTTTTACCAAATTAATAGCAGATTCACCAGTAATATGTGGTAATTGAATGTTTTAAGAAGTGTATTATTTTGCTTGAAAAATTGTCAGAGACTTTAAACAAAACATGTGGTGAATTTCATAACTTTATGTACCAAAAACAAAAAACAAAGAAAAATATCAAACAGGGAGTGCCACGCACCAAAAGCGCAGCCTCCTCAAAACGAACCCCCAGCACGCAAACGCGTGCAACACACACAAACTCAAAGCTTACACATCAGGACAAAACGAACAACACACACACACACACACACACACACCCACCCAAAGCCAACACATAAGGACAAGACGAACAATAAGCATACACACACGCGCGCACACAAAGTCAACACACAAGGACAAAACGAACAAACAAAGGAACACAGTGGGGCACCGCCTTGGAACGGTCAGTGGCAAAAACACCACTGGGGAGCTTAAACCGGTTTATGGTGCGCACCCAACCTCACTCTTACCCCCAATATGTTCCAAAGACATGGGACAGTGTAAATAAAAGTAATCCCCTCCAGGTGAATCTCTAACAAACGCAATGGAAACAAAAAGGCATGGCATGTAAAACACAAAAATGCTCGTGTATAAATATATAAAAAGCAAACCTTAAGAACCAAAAACGTATGTACTCAATGCCTTTTCAGAAGACAGAGCAACAAGAGAAACACCCTTAAGGGCCCGACGAAACAGGCCAGAAGACAAATATCAAAACAGTTCAGTCCTGGTAGGATTTAAAAACTGCTCACCCAAGTAGTGAAAAAGAAAGAGGACATTGTCGGCGCCGAAGATTTGACGTAGATCAAAAACATAAATAACCATTGCAACCTTCAAAGAAACGAAAAGCTGAAGATTGAACGATGTTTTAGAGTTCTATGACAAATCATTATATGTTGTGTTTTTGTCACATTGAAAGCAGACCCCCCTATATTTCCAAATATTTCATAAAAAAAACAAAACAAAACAAAAAAAAAAAAACAACATTGCAATATATTCTTTAATCACCTGTCGGTTAATTACGGTGGTATGTTTAGGACATATGCTATTTTTTTTAAGATTAAATTATCTCGTGCGCACGACATCTTATCTTGAGCGATCAACATCTTATCTCGTGCGCACGACATCTTATCTCGAGCGATCAACATCTTATCTCGAGCGATCAACATCTTATTTCGTGCGCACGACATCTTATCTTGAGCGATCAACATCTTATCTCGAGCGATCAACATATTATCTTGAGCGATCAACATATTGTCTTGAGCGATCAACATCTTATCTTGTGCGATCAACATCTTATCTCGAGCGCACGACATCTTATTTATATATATTAAGGTCCTTTGTGTGTTCATTTAGGTCATCAGTAAAACATACGGACAAGTTGTTAATTAGGGTCCCGCCTATTCCGCTGTTATTTAAACTTCCCACAAGTACATGTACAAGTTTATCACATCAATTGGGAAAGCAATGCATATAATTGGTCATCCTATCTTCAAAAACAAATGAACATAACCAATGATGCATACTGCATGTTAGAACAGCAACAAATTTCAGTTCGACTGATAAATTCGCGCAGAAAAGTTGCATGTATAAATTAAGGGAAAACAAGGAAAATCGTTTAATATATGGGCGAAGTATGGAAGCCCTGGAGGGACAATTGATTTCCGTACTTCCCACTTCTGACTTCTAACTTTTGCACTTCTCACTTCCAACTTCTTGACTTCCTACTTCCTACTTCTAACTTCCGCACTTCTGACTTCGGGAAAGTTAGAAGAAGGAAGTAAGAAGTCAAAAGTCAGAAGTAAGAAGTGTGGAAGTAAGTTGGAAATCAGAAGTCGAAAGTCGGGAAGTTGGAAGTCAGAAGTGCGGAAGTTAGAAGTCAGAAGTGTGGAAGTTAGAAGTAGGAAGTAGGAAGTCAAGAAGTTGGAAGTGAGAAGTGCAAAAGTTAGAAGTCAGAAGTGGGAAGTACGGGAATCAATTGTCCCTCCAGGGCTTCCATAGCGAAGCCTACATACTATTTTTTTTTCAAGGACTTAAATTTATTTCTTTGCATCATCACTGATTTTTTGCTGCCTTTTTTTTTATCAGTTTCCGTATTTAAATGTCTATAGGGGCCATCAGCTGGTCATGACCAACTTCCTATCAGCTTTCATGATCCTAAGCCCAAGCGTTCTTGAGTTATCATCTGGAAATCGTTTAACTGTTCCGGGTCACTGTGATCTTGACCTTTGACCTACTGAACACAAAATCAATAGGGGTCATCTGCTGATCATGATCAACTTCTCTATCAAGTTTTGTGATCCTAGGCCCAAGCATTCTCAAATTATCGTAAAGAAACGCTTTAACTGTTCCGGGTCACTGTGACCTTGACCTTTAACCTACTGACCTCAAAATCAATAGGGGTCATCTGCTCGTCATTATAAACCTTCCTATCAACTTTCATGATCCTAAACCCAAGCATTCTTTAGTTATCATCCGGATATCATTTAACTCTTCCATGTCACTGTGACCTTGACCTTTGACCTACTGATCTCAAAATCAATAGGAGTCATCTGGTGCTCATGACTAACCTCCCTATTAAATTTCATGATCCTAAGCCCAAGCATTCTTGAGTTATCATCTGGAAACCGTTTAACTGTTCCGGGTCACTGTGACCTTGCCCTTTGACGTACTAACCTCAAAATCAATAGGGGTCATCTGCTGGGCATGACCAATCTCTTTATTAATTTTCATGATCATTGGCCCAAGCGTTCTTGAATCACCATCCGGAAACCGTTTAATTGTTCCGGGTCACTGTGACCTTGACCTTTGACCTACTGACCTCAAAATCAATAGGGGTAATCTCTGGTTATGATCAACCTCCCTATCAACTTTCATGATCACAGGCCCAAGCGTTCTTGAGTTATCATCCGGAAACGGATTGGTCTACATACCGACCGACAGACCAACCTACCGACCGACCGACATCTGCAAAACAATATACCCATCCTTCTTCGAAGGGGGGGCATAATAAAACATTCTTAACACTCCAGACTGCATCATTCCCATTCACGCTAAAACCTACGCAATTCACGCGGAAAAATTCCTTTGCACGCAGGTTTGGAAATTCCGCGGGTACAACGCACGCATAAAATTCTGATTCGTTTGTACGTTATGTAACCGGACACGGCTTTTTCCCATGAATACTCTTCGAAATGGAGGCGAGGCGCGCTTTGGAATCGTTGTAATCGAAAGAGCGTTTAGAAGACCCCGACACGGTGCATATATAAAACGAGCCACTAACGAAATTGCGTCTGCCATGACAGCGTTGTTGAAGCGTTAACTGGTTATAAACCAGCCGAAATTAGCTGATTTTCTGGATCTGCAAAATAAAAATGAGAGAAGTATGTAAAAAGATCCAAGTCCCTAAAGGCCTATTTCCAAAATGTTTCATGCGTGCCTAAGTTATAACTTTTGGCAAACTCGTACGCAGTAATCTCCCTTCCCGCTACAACAACATTCACGTGACCGTTGTTCATCACGTGATGATCGGTAAAGATGGCGGACGAAACTCCTAAGAAACGGGTTCCTTTAATGGTTTCTTTTTTAGATAAAAAGAGGTATTCAAGTGGAAAAAATGCCAGAATTAATAATTAAGGTAAACTTTATAACAAACTGGGGAAAATACGAAATGATTAGATAAATAAAAAGAAATCCAATGCGTCTTAGCTGAATTTAGAGTTTGTGTTGGCAGTGATCAGTGAGAGCGTAGCGAGATCACTGCATAGAATTTGCTTTTTTGGTTATCAGTATCACATCTGAATTCATAAGCAGGCCAGGGAACTGCTTATGACATAACAATTCTCGTTAGTTTATACATTTATTGGGCTGAAGACCCGTACTCAATTTCTCAAACCCAGAATACATCATATTTTGCCAAAAAGGGTGACATCTGCAGTGCTGTTGTAAGAATTGCCTTTCTTTGAAAATATAATTTCAGGCTTTTGTGTATGAGTTTTGTAAATCAAATTTATGTGAATGTCTGACAACCTTCGCATTAATAACTATCAAATATCTACATGTTTCGTTGATATTTATTACTAAGTATTTTCTTACATTTTATTTCAGGTGATTCAGCATCCCAAGAGGCGAGTTCAGTTTCTGTCAGTGAAAAAGAGGCAACTACGTCTACTGAGTCAAAGGGTCTTTCTTCAGGTTGTTCAGCATCCCAGGAGACTGATTCAACCACCGTTGGTGAAAAAGGGGCCACTACGATTTCTGAGTCAAGGGGCATGTTGATGTGATTTGATACGGCTTTTACAATATTTCGTATTCTACACAAACAATTTATTTAGTTAACAAAATAAAATCTGTGACAAGATCCTTTAGAAACATAGAACGCAGCCAAGCAACATACTGGCATACTCGGTTTAAAAGAAATTCTGTTTTAAGTAAAACTGAATGTTCTCCATCAACACCAATACTGAATCCAAACATTTAAGCCATCAATAAAGTCGTTTTCATTTTAAATTTATCAAAATTATTTTTTTTTTGTCTATTTTCAGCCGAGCCAAGCATCTGCCAGTAATATTACTTGTGAAAAGTCTGGGTCTGAGGCAAATGATCCAAAGAAAAGCAAACGGAAAAAGGGTTTTCAAGATACCGGTAGTTGGCTTCGTGAATTCACCGGGCTAAGAAGAGATGATCAGGGCAATATGTTTTGAACTGTATGTGGGTCACAGAACAATATTTTCGTTCAAATTTTCAGCATTCAGCTCTTGAGCGACACCTGCTGAACAAAGATCATTTAAAAGCAAAGGAATCAACCAGACAAAAAAAGCTATAGGCAGGCTGCTACAAAATGTGTTCTACAGAAGTCTGTACCTATCCTTGAAGCTCAGATTAAAACTGGCATGCTTTTTGCTGAGAATAACTTGGCAAATAATAGATTTTTGAATCTCATTGATTTACAGTTAGCAAATGGTGCATCTGTTTTTCAGGATAAGCAAGGAACTTTCACCAATCACCAAGCTTCAGCAGTTTTTCAAAAATACATAGCTAATATTCTTACGGAGTCTGTTGTTGTAAGATTAAAAAACAGTCCTTTCATAGGTTTAATGCTGGATGAGAGTCTAGACAGAGAAGTAAACAAGAAGTTGGTGTTATTTTGTGAAATTATAGATAATAGAAAAGTAAAAATTGAGTTTTGTGCAAATGTTACCATTAATGATGGGAAAGCAGAAACTGTATATAATTCTATTGTTCAATTTGTGCATGATGTAGGTGTTGATGTGTCAAAGGTTTCAGGCTTAGGCACATATGGAGCGTCCGTGATGATGGGGAAGAAAAGTGAAGTTGGGGTAAAAGTGAAACAAATAAATCACAGAGTAGTAAATGTATGGTGTGCTGCACATCGTCTTGCACTGGTGTCATATTGGGCAGCAAAAAGTATTCCCTATATGAAAACCATCCGTTAAACTCTAATTGCAATCTATAACTTTTATCAATACTCTGCACCATGTTTTCAAAAACTGAGGGAACTTCAAAAGATTATGGGTCAAAAGTTCACATTTTCGTAAACCTACTCGAGTCCGTTGGCTCTCGTCTGATGCTGTAAGAGCTGTTCATGATTCCTATTCAAGCTTGGTTTTCAGTCTTGAGCATGAAGAAGCTACTTATCCTATCTTTTCTTTGCACTTGTCCTTTGATATCAGTGTCATGCGAACGTGGGTTTTTTTACAAAATAGGCATCATAGGGCAGCCACTTCCAGAATGTCTGTTGAGAGTTGCTGCAACAAAATGCTCATTGAATACTACTGCAAAGGGATGACCAATAATGAAAAACATGATGTTGTGTCAAAAAGTGTAGTAAAATTTCAAGGGGACAAGTCACATAAGCTGTGAATCTATACAGTTGACTAATCATGAAAAATGTGTTCTTGTGTCATAAAGAGTTGTATAATTTCAACAGATCTTTTTCTGACTCCTTCCAAAATATCAGAGTGTGGTTTAATTGTTTAAAGCCAATCTAGAACAAAAACAGAAATGATATTTTCAATCATTTATTCTTTTTTCCAGTCAGTTTTAATTGATACACATTTAAGTTTTGTTTATTTGACATAAAAATTCAAGATATTTTTATTGTACAATTTGCATTTTGTTGCAATAAAATATTTGAACAGCAGATAAAGAATGCTTAATTTAATACAGCCATTGCGTACTCCTTTCTCAGTTTTGATTTCATTTTTTTAGCATCTTTGTTTTGAACGAAAAAGAATTTGAAGGATTCGTTCATATTTTTGTAAAGATTTTTATAAACCAACTTTATTCATATATAGACCTCAGTGGCTCATCCTACCCTATTTACATTCATTTAGAAGTTGGATAAAATATTCTTGTACACCATTTTGGTTTGTACCCAACTTTTTTGTCCTGTACCCACATTTACAGAAGTATGCGGGTACATGTACCCACTTTTCAAGACGTTGGTGGAAATGCTGTACAGAGACAATATTTTCTACTGGATCTCATGAAACTGGGTCAGAATATTTGCCTTTATGAAATGTAGGTTAACTTTGAAACGGGGTGAATAAGCCAAATAACAAAAAATTCTTGTAAACACACTAGAGACTAAATTGTTTACCTGTTTGATATGCAACACAGTCGTAATATTTGCTTTTATCAATTCTTGGTCAAGTTTGAAACTTTGTCATCAAACGTTTAAAGGTAGGACAGTAAATTAAATCGTAGAAAAAATTCTTTACACTAGATGTAATATTTTCTACATGAAACTGATGCAGACCATTTCTTTATAAATGTAGAGACAGTGTTACCTAGGAGATAATATATAATAGAAATGATACTTTCTATTTTATTATCACAGCAGCGTTGTTTGCGCCGTGTGGCGGCCGTAAAAAGTCTCCCCGTACGTTCAATCAGCGCTGTTATATTTCGATCTTCTCAGATCGTTCAGCACGACTTTTATATCGTGTTATTGGTATTGTTTAGTCTATCAGCTTGAACATTTCGGCCCGGGTGGTTCCAATACTCCCGCTTTCATAGCTTTGGGTATTGTAATATCACCCTTGGATATGGTGCCTGCTTTTTAATTTTGTCTTTTGGCAGTTCCTGTGATATACAGGCTCCATAGCCTCAGATCCCCTTTCTAAATTCCAGTTTGTTTAGTTTTATCCATTGTTTTCTCGTTTAGGGCAAACCCAGAACATTTCAATAAAGTGTAATGATCATGTATAAAAAATTTATTCTCTGACTGACAGACGGACGGACAGACAAAACCAAATCCATAATTTTCCCCTGCAATGGTATAACAAGCAAATTCAGTGATTTTTTTTCCTTTGCTAAATAAATTGTTTTGTGAATGCTGGGAGTATTTTATTTCAAGATATTTTCAAGTTATGTATAAAAGGACCGTGCAACGGTTTGTTGCTTCCTATTATTTTACAAAATGAAGGGGGAAAACTCTGCTCTTTGGTGATCTTTAAGTTTCATGAGGATCCATCAATGGATAACATGTATTTTGTTTTGTGCGAATTAATGAATTTTCAAAACAATTAATGGACAGTATTTCTGCAGTAACTGAAGAGATTCTGATGAAGGTACGCATGCAACATCGACCTGTAGTGAACTATATCTATGTTAAATTTCATGTAGTCGCTTTATTATGTTGGAATTTATGGAATGTAAAATAATTTAAAGGCAAAAACTCTGGTTAATGAAGAAATCCTGACAAAATTACGTGTGTACCACTGCCTTATAGTGATCTATATTAAATTGTGTGTAAAGTTTCAAGAAGAACCATGAATAGGTTATTTCGATACTGTCAAAAATCCCTATGTTTTACCAAATCAAGGGAAATACTCTGCTTTTACTGCATAAAGAGGGATTCGTGTAAGCAAAGATCATGTGCTAATTAATAAGTATGTGAGGTTTGGTGATTCTACCTTAAGTACTTTTTTTGAATTTGAAGCAATTTGTTTTACCAAATCAACGGGAAAATCTCTGTTTTTACTAAGTAAAAGGGGATAATTCGACGTGTGAGCAAAGACCATTTGATATTTAATAATTAAGCAAGGTTTGGTGATTCTAGCTGAAATACTTTTTGAATTATAAGGATTTTCATTTTTTATTGCAAACAAATTAAGGGGAAAATATCTGCTTTTACTGGGTCAATGAGGATAATGTTTGTGAGCAAAGGGTATGTGCTAATTCATATTTACGTGAAGTTTGGTTCTTCTAGCTGAAATACTTTTTGAATTATGAGCATTTTGTTTATCTTGGTCAAGGGGAATAATTCTACGAATGAGCAAAGGTGTGTGTATCTTTATAATTGTTTGAGGTCTGGTGATTCTAGCTGAAACACTTTTTGGATCTTTTTTGGATCATAAGCATTTTCAATTTCTGACAGACGGACGCACAGAGGCACAGACGAACGAACACCCGGACTGATAACGCCAAAACAATATCCCTTTGTATTCGGCAGGGGGTAATAAGACACACCTTAGTTATCGTTATTATGGGCATGTATTTTCGTCTGCTCATAATATGATTTAAATATTGCGATGCCCGCCCCCCCCCCCCCCCCCCCCACACACACACACCCTTAAAATATCGATTGTCCTAGGTTTTCACAGTCCACTTCGTCTTAATTACCTCGATCAGGAATAATATGCCATATTCCTTGCTTTGCTATAGAAAAAATACCAAGTGTTAGCGCATATATTATTTTCCACCATTTGTTGTAAGTTCATATTTTGTAATGTAAATTCCTGCAAGAAGTTTTCTTGTGCAAAATCGAATTTGAAAATTATTTAGCAAAGATTAAAATGCATTAATAAACACTGAATCTGTTATTTTGTGTGTTATATAATAGTCTCTTGCTATAAAACTTGTCACATGTTTCCATTGTTTCCATGAGCCTTAGGGGGGGGGTATCTTTTACTTTTACTCAACCATTCCTCTTCACTAGAATATGTTTTTTACGCTTTTGTTTCTAGTATTAGTTATTTTTGTTTTCTGTTTTCCTGCTTATTTATATTTTTGTTTTTGTCCAGCTTATACAATTGTCTTGTCTACGGTGAATACTGTTATTTCTGCTTGTACTGTTACAATTTATCTTTGGTCGCATATCTCAAGTGATCAGCTGTACATCTTACCCAATGGGTAATGATTTAAACCTCTATAGAGCGGCCATAGGGTTATTTTACGGTAAAGTTCAAAAGCTTTTCAAGAAAGAAAAAAATGTACATGCACTTTTTTTGCTCTGACTTGCTAATTATTTTCTTTACATCTTGCATTACTTCGCTTAAGAAATTATGTCACATTTTATCATATTGTTTTCTAAACATAAAATTTGCATTTATGTTATTTACTCTAGTACTAATGTCTGGAGATGTTGAACAAAATCCAGGCCCTCAAAATAATGAAAACAAAAATCCCAGTATATCTATTCTTCACTTAAATATAAGATCTTTAAGAAATAAAATTGAATTTATACAAGATAACCTCCTTGATTTCGACATACTCTGCTTCACAGAGACACATCTTACTGACATTGTTGAAAATGAAAAATTGTTTATTCAAGGTTATAACAACTGTTTGTATCGTCGAGATTCTACCGCACACTCAAGTGGAATTTATATATACATTTCTGAAAAAATAGTATCTTGCCGAAAACTAGAATTTGAAAATCCTTCAGTAGATGCTATTTGGTTAGAAGTTAAATTAGGTATTATGTCTTTTTTACTGTGCCGCGTTTACCGACCGCAAAATAAGCCTGTAGCATTTTGGAACGATTTAGCGGTAATGCTAGACAATGCTTTAGATATGAATGAAAACTTAATTGTCGTTGGAGATATAAATGAAGATCAGTTTAAAGGCGTACGCTAGAATTCCCTGTATATGAGATGGGCGAAAATTTTCCCAATAACAGAATTTCTTCAAACTTTGGATGTTGAAGGACAATCATCTAAGAAACAAAAAAAATGCAATAAAAATCATAGGTCACCGGATTCGAAAAAGAGTTATCCGCCCTTGAAAACATCATTTTTGGGGGAAATGCCGTTTTCAAGGCAGATAACTTTTTTTCGATAACGGTGACCTATGATTTTTATTGCATTTTTTTGTTTCTTAGATGATTGTCCTTCAATATCCAAAGTTTGAAGAAATTCTGTTATTGGGAAAATTTTCGCACCAAATTCTAGCATACGTCCTTAAACATAATTGCCACTTAAAACAGATCATGCTTTTATATAATCTAGATAATGTAATCACAAATCCGACACGGGTCACGGCGACCTCATCTACACTTATAGATCCAATTCTAGTTTCTGATGATTTATTATCGTGTCTGCACAGTGACGTTTTTACAGTTCCTGACAATATCAGTGATCATAAAATGACTTGTGCATTTTTCAAAGCCCCGTTTTCTTGTCAAATGTCCAATAAAAGGAAAGTATGGTTATACAACAGAGCCGACTTTCAGTCCCTAAATAACTATATTGCAAATGCTGATTGGTCGTTTCTTAACTCTATTAACGTTAATGATGGTGCAGTTTTATTTACTGAAAAACTATTAGATCATATGAAAAAGTGTATACCATATAAAGAAGTCACTAGTAGTAATGTAAAATGATGGTGCGAAAACAGTATGACCTCACTTGATCCCATATCCCTATTTTATAAGTGGACTTTAACCTTACCCTAAACTTAAAATACTAACTTGATGCCCTTGGTACCCTGAAAATCTTTAGTTAAACCGAATGAAAACCTCCAGTTTAACCAAAAAACATTTGATTTGATGAACGTAAGTTTGAAGGGTCAATCTAACCTTATTTAACATTTAGTCTTTGGTCCGGACTGACCGATGCCGGATAATTAAAAACGCACAGGTTTTAAACCCAGTAAAAAGTTTTAAATACCTATGATATAGATGAGTTTAATATAAATCCTCATTATGTTACAACAAAAAACGGGAGAAAAATGATAATGGCTACCTGTTCATCTTGTGGAAAAATGAAATCAAAGTTTGTTAAAAGTACAGGGGGTAATTTAGATATCCATAAAACAATGTTACCTTTATTACCTAAAAAGGTTTAACACTTCCAGGATATAACTATTGTGGGCCAGGAAATCCTTTAGATAATGGACCCCCTGTTAACGAACTGGACGCAGTATGTATGGATTATGACTTTTGTTATGACAGTGGTGTAAAAAAGGGTACATGTGATAAGCAAATGCTTTCCAATTTAAATAACACTAAATCAAAAACATTTGGGGAAAAGATTGCAAAACATTTAGTTGTGAAACCTATAATTAAAACGAAATACACACTTGGGCTGGGACAGGAACAACAGTTCCCTATGGACTTAACACCCAGACAAAAGTCAAAAAACGGGAAAAGGGGGTAGAGTATACCCCCGGAATTACATGGAGCGATGAATTAGCAGAAGAATTACACAAACCAGTTAAAAGAAAATTTAGGAAACGAAGAGTGATTGTTAATGATATTGATGATACTTGGTCAGCTGATTTAGTTGAAATACAAGCTTTTTCAAAATACAATAAAGGAGTAAAGTACTTGTTAACCGTTATTGATATATTCAGTAAGTATGCTTGGGTTATTCCATTAAAGAATAAAACTGGAGAATCTGTTACTGAAACATTTAATAAAATAGTTTCAGAAGGTAGAACACCAACAAATTTATGGGTAGATGAAGGAAAAGAATTTTATAATAAAATGTTTGAATCATTTTTGAATAAAAATAAAATTAACATGTACCATACATTTAATGAAGGAAAGGCTGTAGTAATAGAAAGATTTAATAGAAGTTTAAAAAGAATAATGTGGAAATATTTTACAGCAAATAATACTTATACTTATTTAGATAATTTGCAGGATATGGTTGATAAATATAACAAAACAAAACATTCTAGTATAAAAATGACACCAACCGAAGCTAGTAAAAACTTAAATAAAGGTACTGTTTACTTTAATTTATATAGAAATTTAAAGATACCAAAGAGTAAAGCAAAATTTAAAATTGGTGATCGTGTTCGCTTAAGCAAACTTAAAAGACATTTTGAAAAAGGATATACACCAAACTGGACAGAGGAGATATTTATAATTTATAAAATTAATAATACAAATCCCAGAACATACACTATAAAAGATTTAAATGATGAAATAATTCAGGGTTCATTTTATGAACAAGAACTTTTACCTACTACACAAGAAGTTTTTAGAATAGAAAAAGTTATTAGACGAGACTATAAGAAAAAACAAGCTTTAGTAAAATGGAAAGGTTACAATGAAAAATTTAATAGTTGGGTACCATTTAGTGAATTGGAAGAAATTTAATTTAAAAAAATATATTATATAAATGAGTCATAAAAATCTAATTTCTAATAATGGAATAGAAACAATAGATCAATTAATTATTCACTTAACTAAACTAGATGCTGCTTACAGAAAAAGTTATAAATTTTGTGGGAGAGTAAGTACCGGATTATATATTACAGCAGGTATCTTTGGTTGTTCAGCTGCATTAGCACTTGTTCCAGCTATTCCTATATTTGTAGCAGTTGCTGGCGCTGTTCCATCAGTAATTACCATATTTACTAACAGACTAAAATTTGACAAGAAATTTATTTTAAAAGCACATCATCACAAAATAAAACAACTAATAACAAAAGCACGGATTGGAAAAGTAAATAAAGAAGAAGAGAAAAAAGTTATTCAGGATATTTTTACAATACTATTAGAAATGCAGGAAGAAAAAAATATTCAATGCCTTTTGAAACGTATATGAAGGAATTTAAACTTAACGGATATAAAAGTAAAAAAGAAGAAGAGCTGTATTAAATTTTACGTGCGTTTTTAGAGATTTTTTTCTATAAGTATATTATATATAGATGGTTAATAGAAAGGTAGATAGAATGATTATGCCAAAATTATCTAGCACTTTATGAGAAATAATGAATCCAGACAAAAATTCATATAAGAAAGTTCTTAAAAGAAGAAATGTTATTAAATCAAAACTTGATCAAATAGTTAGCGATGAATATAAAAATCACGTTATTGATAAATTACAAAATGTTATAGATCCTTATCTTTTAAAAAATAATTTATTTGAATGGAACTGTGGTTGTCTATTAACTGAAGAAGAAAGTGCTGAAAGATTATGTGATTGTCCCAGACCAAATAATCATCGAAACAACCCTAAAAAAGTTATTGCAACCGATTGTGACACTAATGAAGAAAAAATGTATAGAAGCACTTACGCAGCATTTAAAGACCTTGATATTAATTCTGGATTAATAAAAATGTGCTGCGAAGGGAAAAACAGAGTAAAAAGTGGAATATCAAAAACTAACGGAAAAAGATATAAATTTAAATATTTTTAACTTCTTTTTTGTATTTTTGCTTAACGAATTTTATTTTCTAAATATAATATACAGATGGAAATTGAGAGATCAAAAAATCAATATTATAAGAAATTTGAAATTAAAGTTGAATATAGACAAGATCCAAAGAATCAATTATATTTAACTATAAACGATTCTTATGAAATACTTAAATCTGAACTTAAAACTTTAAAAGGTATAAAAATAAACGTTGTTTTAAAAATAACTTTTGCAAAAATGGATAAAACTGATACAATATATAAATCAGCTTATTTTCAATCAAAGGCTTTAAAAAATTATTAACACAAACGAAATAAAAAACACTTTACGTCAAGCTTTTGATGAAATAATAAATAGAATTGGTAATTGGATTTCTGAAGGAAGCGGCTGGAGAATAGATCCAGTTGATGCCCATTATATAAATAGATATAAGTATAGTCCATTGGCTGCTTCAAGTTATTTAGAATTACCAAAACCATTACAAAATTCAATGAAAGGATTAATAAATATAAAGAATGATGATATCGAATGTTTTAGATGGTGTCATTTAGCTTACAAATTTCCTGTTAAAGAAAACCCTCATAGAGTTTCAAAATATAAAAAACATATAAACGATCTTGATTATACTGGAATTAAATTTCCTGTTACATTAAATCAAATACCTAAAATAGAAGTTTTAAATGAAATATCATTTAATATATTTGGTTATGAAGAAAATAGTATTTATCCATTGTACATATCAAAATATCAATACGAAGAACACTGTGACATGTTGCTAATTACTAATGATAAAATAACTGATGACTGTAAGCCCTCAAGGACTGTAGTCCAACATTATGTTTGGATAAAAGACTTTAATAGATTAATGTTTAACAAAACAAAACATGCAAATAAAAAACATTTCTGTAAAAGCTGTCTGCAACATTTTTCTCAAGAAAGAATATTAAATGAACATGTACCAAATTGTTTAGCTATTAATGGTACCCAAGGCGTAAAAATGCCAAAAGAGGGAAGTAAAGTACAATTTAAAAATTATCATAAAGGTTTAGCAGTACCTTTTGTAATTTATGCTGATTTTGAATCAATAACTAAAAAAGTTTTAACTGCTTTACCATCAACTGAATCTTTATTTACTGAACCATATCAAAATCATATAGATTGTGGTTACGGCTATAAAGTTGTTTGTTGTTATGACGATAGATATACTAAACCAACCCAGATTTATAGAGGCCCTAATGCAGTTTATAAATTTATTGAAAAAATGCTTGAGGAAGAGGAATATTGTAAAGAAATATTTAAAGAGCACTTTAACAAAGAACTAAGAATGTCTAAAAAAGATGAAAGTGAAT
The DNA here is from genome assembly GCF_021730395.1 of Mercenaria mercenaria. NCBI lineage: Eukaryota > Metazoa > Mollusca > Bivalvia > Venerida > Veneridae > Mercenaria > Mercenaria mercenaria. The sequence continues at coordinate 22,258,383 of NC_069366.1, read as the reverse complement.
TTAAAAAACAGAAGTTTTGTCATATTTGTGAAAAAGAATATATAGAAGATTCAATCAAAGTAAGAGACCATTGTCATATAACAGGAAAATTTAGAGGAAGCGCTCACTCAGAATGTAATATTAATTTTAAACTAACACACAAAATTCCTGTTATTTTTCATAATTTAAGAGGTTATGACGGTCATTTTATTATGCAACAAATAGGAAAATTTAAAAAAGAAATTAATGTTATTCCTAACAATATGGAAAGATATATGGCATTTATGATTTTCGACTTGGTTTTTATTGATTCATTTCAATTTATGTCTCAATCATTGGATAACCTAGTAAAAAATATTCCAGAATTTAAATATTTATCTCAAGAATTTGATTACATTGCGAAGCTGGAACCTTCGGTTACACTAGAATTATTAAAAACAAAAGGTGTTTATCCATATGATTTCATGGATTCATTTAAACAATTCAAAGAAACAGAATTACATCCTAAAGAAGAGTTTTATTCAATTTTAAATGAAACACACATATCTGACAACGAATATGAACATGCTAAAAATGTTTGGAGTAAATTTAAAATTAAAACAATGGGAGAATATCATGATCTATATTTAAAAACTGACGTATTACTTTTAGCTGATGTATTTGAAAATTTTAGAAAACTATGTTTGGAGTAATACAAATTAGATCCTTGTCATTATTTTAGTAGCCCTGGTTTAGCTTGGGATGCAATGTTAAAAATGACTGGAATTAAGTTAGATTTAATAACTGATATTGATATGTATCTTTTTATTGAAAAGGGATTGAGGGGAGGAATAAGTTATATTTCAAACAGATACAGTAAAGCAAACAATAAATATATGAAAGATTATAATCCTAAATTAGAATCTAAATACATTATATACCTTGACGCCAATAACCTTTACGGTTGGGCTATGTGTCAACCTTTACCCTCTGGAAACTTTAAATTTATATCCGAAAAACAATTCAAGAAATCAATTAAAAAGGTAAAATAATTTTGTTAAATGTGATTTAAATATAAAAAGAATTACATAAAACCCAACGTTTATCCTTTAGTCCTAAAAAAATTAAAATACAATAAAATGGCTTTCTGATTAAGTAAAAATTTTAAAAAAGAATTTAAAAATAGGAAAAGAAATGTAAAAAAATTATTTCCCAACTTTAATGAAAAAAAAAAAATTATGTGTTCTTTTTAAAAAATTGAATATAACACAATTAGGGTTAAAAGTACAAAATACAAAAATAATAACTTTTAATGAAAGTCCTTGGTTAAAAAGTATTTTGATTTTAATACTAAAAAAAAGATCAAAAGAAAAAAATTCATTTGAAAAGGACTTTTTTAAGTTAATGAAAACTCTGTATTCGGTAAGACGATGGAGAATTTACCAAGGGGGTTTAATTTTAAAATTAATTGATGAAAATATTTATTAAAATCCCATACCCAAACTTCTTTTTTTATTTTTAACGATGTTTAACAAAAATTTTGTTTGGTATTCATAGATAAAAGAAAGCTTTTTATTAAAAGATTGTTTTTTTGGGGAATGTGTTTTAAGATTTATCAAATATTTAATTTTTGATTTTTTTATTAAATTTTAAAGGAAAAAATAGAGGGTAATTGAATTACTATTCATGACACTGATTCATTATGTTATGAAAAAAAACCAAAGATGCATATGGGTTTTTTTAAGGCAAGATTTATTTGATAAAAGGATTACGATAGTAATTTAAAATTTTATTTTGATAATAAAAAAAAAGTAAATTTGGAAAAATTTTAAAAATGAAGTGCCCGGATTCCATTTTTAATTTGTGGATTAAGAAGTAAAATGATTTCTTTTTAGAAAACGAAGTTAATTTAAAAAAATGTAAAAAGGGAAATTAAAAAACTTGTTTTAAGAAAAACAATAGTTCACAAAATAACAAAGTACTTTGTTTAATTAGCCCCCAAAGTAAACACACCTTTAAAATTTTGTTCTGTAAAACAAACTTTCCGTTATGTTATAAATAAAAAATTTTTTAATGTTATGACGATAAAAGTTTTTCTTTAATGGTATTAATAATTAGTTTTTTTAATTAAAATTTTAAATTAACTCTTAAATTATAGAACCATAAAAAGTTAACGGAATATTCATAACGTTTAAAGAAATTTAAAGAAATAACATCATTTATTTTAAATTTTAGCTAAAATTTTTGAAAAAGATTCATTTTTTCTATTTTTTTCATTTAACTTTGAGATTACATTTTTTTATTTTTTATTTTAATTTAGCTTCTCCCCTTTTTCTATTTAATTGATAAAAAAGAATAATTAAGATGCAATTTTGTTTTTAATTTTTACATTATTACCCTTTTGAACTAAACGGGCGATTTACGTTTTCCATTTAAAAATCCCCTATCGGGTTTTTGGGGGATAAAATGTTTTAAAAAAATGGGGTTTTCTTATTAATTGTCTGTCTTTTTATTTTTTTTTTCATTAAATTATTGAATATTCCTTAATTAATTATTCCAGTTAAATAAAAACACAGAAATTAATAAAAACTAGGATTAATCAAATTTTGTTTTTTAACCATCCGTACGGTTTCCCCCGATATGTAATCCCATGTAACTATTCTTCAAAACGAAAAGGGTTACTTCTGTAGTGTTGAATCGTCAAAAATAAATGTCAAACATTTCCCTTGTGTTAAATAATTTTTTTTTTTTTTTCTTTTAAAATAATATTAACGTCAGTGTAAAAGCCTCGCTGCTATATTTACATTATCAAATAACCAAAAATTAGATCATCAACATCATTCCCCACCTATCATTCCGCCCCTAAAAAAAAAGTGATAGGGGGCTTTTATTCGGTTTATTAGTCACCTATGGGGTGGCCCCCGTTAATAAAATTTAATATCTTTATTAAATTCCCCGGGTTTTCGACTAAAAACACACCTTCAAAAGCACACGGGGTACGCTATTTTATTTTTGGTTATTGTAAAAAAACTTTATAATTAAAATAATTCCAGGTCTTAAATTGAAATTTTTTAAATAGCTCAGCCCGGCCAAATCTTTCTATTTGAAAAATTTCCAGGCCCCTGACGGTCAAAATACTTTTTCATTTTATAATCATAAAAATTTTTAAAAAATATTTCAAAAAAAACCTTCAGTTTTATTTTTTTTATTTTTTTTCCTTTTCTTCTTTTATTTTTTTTGTCTTTTTTTTTTTAATTTTAAAGAATTATTTCCCCAGCTAAATCTCAAGTCGTTTTTTTTTGGGGCAACTTCAAAAGCAGATAGATTGTCAAAAACCCCTTTTGTTCTACAAATTTGTTTTTCTTGTTTTGAAAAACTTTTTTTTACTTTTTAATTTCTTCGGCATTAGTGGTATTTTTTCGACATAGTGGTTATTGTTTTATATTACAAATTACTGGGGATTGCATGATTTTCCTTGTTTTAAATTTTTTAACTACAAAGTCCCTTCATTTTTATTTTCTTCAATTTATCATTAAATTATTAAACTTCCTTTTAATTTTTTTGTAATATTACTTAAGTCTGCATACTTTAAATTGTGACGTTATCAACATTTCTAATCCAAAATTTGAATTTTTTTTTTTTAAAATCATCTATTTTGAATTTTGCTCTTTTTAAGGTTAAAACTAATGCTTGCATGATCATCACTCTTTTTGAAACTTCCTTTTCCCGTTCGATTTAATTCTGCAAGTTTATTTTAAATTAAATTTTATAAATCTTTTTGCTTATTTTCGTTTTATTTTTAGTTTTTTTATTTCTGTTCGATTTTTAAAATGATACATATTTTTTAAACCCCTTTTTCTCGCTTTAAAAATCTTTCTTTTAAAATTCTTAGTTTAATCATACTTCTTTTTTAATTCTTTAACTTGAGTGTATAATTTTCAAAATTATTTTAAATCTTTTTTAGTTTTCATTTTTTCAAATCAGATTTCTCTTCAAGTTCTTTAATGAATCAAAACCCTAGCTTTCATTTCTTTTTTAATTTTTCTTGAATTCACTATTTAAAATGAATTCTTTTTTAAAATCTTTGTTAATTTTCATATTTCCCATTCTGCTTCTAGTGTTTTTTTAATTTTAAAATCTTCAAGATCATAGTCTTTATTCACTTTGAACTTTTTTAAACACAAATCGTTTTGAAACTGCATCGTTTTGGGTTTATTGGATCTCCGGTCGATTATTTCATTACCCCCCCCCCATCTATCTCTTTTATTGGGTTATCAAATTCCTTATTTCTGTGAAGATACGATTCCGTTTCCTTTTTAAGCTTTTTGAATTGCTTTTTAGTAGCATAATCACTTAAATCAATATCAAATTTAACTTTACTTATACTTTCAGGTTCACTTATTTGTTCTATATTATTAAAAACTCCCATTATATATTACCAGTAAAGTTTTTTCTAAGAAACTTCCTTGGTTTGTCAATATATAAGAAATCATATTTTTGATTTGTTGCATTAGCAAAAGAGTTAGGGTTAATATTTTGTTCATTACAAATCACATCATTTTCTCGTTTACCTGGACTTTCAAATAAAATATAATGTGAACAGTTAATTCGAATATCTTTTGGTGTTTTATAGTAAGACTGACTTAAATAAAGAACACAACAGTTTTTGTGACGTCCTTGAATAAAGTATTTTGTTATTTCTTTTTGAACTTTTTTATCTTCACATACAAAATCATCAAATATTACTACTTTTTGTTTTTCTGATTCAAGATTCTCACAAGGTTCAATTTGGTTGGGATCAGCTGAATATTCAAGTATTTCATTTGGATCTACTTTAATTTTTTTTGCAATTTCATTTAAGTGATTTATTAAATCTTGATATTTAGATTGTTCTAGGTTTTTAGCATACAAGTATAATTTATCATAATATATAAGAGGTTTTCGAAGTATATGCATTAATGTATTTGTTTTTCGAGATCCAGAAGATCCACATATTAACATTCTAAAACATGAATCTGGCATAAAAGGATAATGTTGTTTAAACTTATTAGATTTATCACTTTTTGTATCATAATTTGGAATTTCCATTTATATAATATTACATTATTTTACATTATCTTACATTATTATATAAATGCAATGAAAACTTAATGAAATAAGAATTAGAAAAAACTTAGTCGGGCAAAAGATGAGAGCTCTTAGAGAAGAAATAATGAGAGAAAAAATAAGAAAAGCTACAAATCGGGTATGTACACTGAAATTTATAAGCCAATTACTGAAGGAATAGAAAGTCAAAAAGAACAATTATCAAGTCAGTTAAAAGCATTACCTGGAATTAAGGAGCAATTAGCGTTACTAGGTGATGAAATGAAAGACATACAAACATACCAGGGTTTACCACAGCTATTCCAAGAACCACTACCAATTACAGGGTCTCCTGGAAAAGTTGAAAAATCTAAAAGACAACAAGAATATATACCAATAGATTGGGGGGGATGAACCTGTCGGATGGGTTCCTCAAGATGAACTTAAAAGATTAGAAGATTATGGAAGAGAAAAGATGGAAATAACTGAAACAACTGATGATACAACTGAAGAATCAGAAGAAGAATTGGGAGTAAGACCAAAAGAATTTACAGTTGATTTTAATAAAAAAATTGATTAAGATCTTTTAGATGCAAAACAATATTGGACGCCGCAAGAAGTGTTTGAATTTTTTCACACTGAATCTGAAAATCCTGATGAAAAAATGACTAGGGAAGAAGTAGAGGATATCATATAAAAGGTATCAAAGAAAATAAAAAAATTGGGTAACAAATCTGGTGCAATAACTAGAATGAAAAACCCCACAAGTCTCGAGCTAAAGCAACAGGAAGCAATTATAGCTGAGTCGGAAAATTATAAAAAATATAGAAAAGTAATCAATGATATATTAGAACAAGGAAAAAAGTATATGGGAAAAGGAATAAAACATCATAATCAAAAACAAAATTACACTTTACCAAAAACAAAGTATAAAGTTTCACCAAATGGACAATATGGTAATTTAATTATTAACTTAAATAAACTTTATGATCAAAACAAATTAATTGCTAAGGATAAAATAACTGGAAAGGAAGTAATTAACACTAAAGTAGATGATGATTTGATTGATTTGATTAATAAAAGATATAACAATAATAAAAAACATTCAATTCATTCTAGAAAAATATTTAAAGAATTAACAGAAAAATCAGGATTACCTATCAATAAAAGATCTATGAAATTTAAAACAGTAATTAGTGGACAAGTTTATGACGTTTGTCCATGTAATCCAAAAGAATTGGTTAATGACTTGGAGTTAATTTGTGGTTCAATTAATGCTGGAAATAATAATGAAGAACTAAAAAATGAAGGTATTAGCATAATTGATGAACTATTAAAAATGAAAAAATTGTTACCAGAACAACATGAAATGTTATATAAAAATTATTTTTCTTGAATATATAAATGGAACAAAAAATAGTATTAAGTTCTGAAACAGTTAAAAATGATAACAAAAATACTCCGAGTGATTTTACAATCAAATTTAGTCATTCTTTAATTTTAGATAAAACTAAAACTTATGTTGTTGGTTTGGATAGTATTAACACTATGACCTACTCTTGGCATAATATTAGTGATGAATATGACAATAAAAGAATTCGTTATAATAATGATAAGGGTAAGGATTGGAAAGATATCGTATTTACAAATGGTTCTTACAGTTACACAGATATTAATAATTATATTAGGGAAACATTAATAAGTAATGGTGATTATGAATTTGATAAATCAGACATTGCTCCAATAAGTTTGGAATTTGATTTAAGTAGTTTTAAGATTTTGATTTCAATTAAAGATAATTTTATGTTGGATTTAGGAATGTCAAATTTTCATACATTGCTTGGATTTGAGAAAAAAGAATTGAAAAATACTGAATGGGGAACTACAACACCAAATATAACTAACTCTGTGGATACAATTTACATTCATTGTGATCTTATTGATAATTCACTTGTTGATGGTAATTTCAGTGATATTATCTATGCTTTAAGTACTGCAGATTTAACAAGAGCTTATCCATTTACAAAAGAACCACAAAGAGTTGGATATTCTGAAATCAATAAATATATTATAAATTCAATTAGAATATATATTACAGATGTATTTGGTAGAATAATCAATTTTAATGAGGTTGAAACAAGTTTTACACTAATTTTAAAAGAAATAAAAATTTTAGTTTTATATAATGTACAAAAAAGTTTATGACAAAAATAAAGGAATATTTATTTATGTTGATAATCAAACGGGAAAAGAAATCATACACGGTAGGCCTGAGGTCTCCGGAGATTCCATCTCTGGTACAGGTATTTTTGACACTTTAACGAAATTGCTTTCAAGTTCAGCCGCATCTTCAATTAGCACAGCTGGAAAAAAAGCTTTGGAAACAGCAGGAAAAGCAGCACTAGAAAGTGGAACAAAAAAGGTTGGAACAGAAGTTGGAAATTTAGCTGCTAATAAAATTGTTGAAAAATTTAAAAAGAAACCTGCTCCGGCAGTTGGTAATTTAATTGCTAAGGAATTACAAGAAAAGAATAACAGTAAAAATAATAATGATAATGAGGAGGATATTAATATAAGATTGAATAGATTATTGTCAGGATCTGGGACTTCAGCTCAGCGTAAACGTATTAACAGATTAATTTATAAAAAATAAAGTAATATATAATATATACATGTTTAGAACAAAACAATATTGTGAAAGATATGAATTAACTCCTATTCAATTAGATACAGCCTTAATATCTAACTTGGGAAATAATGTTAAGCAACAAAAAAAGCGGATATCACTTTACAATTAATGATAGAAGCTCATATTTTGATTGGTTTAATGGTTATTTTGAAGTAAGTTTTAAAGTAAATAAGCTTGCTAATGGTAATAATTATGCTGATGGAGACCAAATTTCTCTAATTAATAATGCAGCTTCATTAATTGATCAGTTAGTGGTTAAACAAAATGGAAAAATTGTTTATGATTGTAACAATTTATATAAGGTAGTAAATGTAAAGAATCTGGTTGAATTGTCTGAAGATTATGCAGAATCAACTGGAACAAATGAATTTATTTATTTAGATGAAACTAATGTTGCTGAAAGTAGAAAAGATCAAGATAAATGTAATAAAGGTTTTGGTCTTAGAAAGGTATTAATCCAAGGTGATAATGGGGTAAATGCTAAAATTCCATTAAATAATTATTCATTTTTTCAGGGTTTAGAAACTAATATTATACCTCCAAGTCAAATTCAAATAACACTGCAGCTAACGAATGATGATGAATTGATTTTTAGAGTTAATGCCGCCGATGCTGGTAGAGTAATTGTAACAAAATTAATTCTATGGGTTCCACGTTTAATTTTCAATGAATTTGGACTTAATTTCATTTATGAAAGACATACAAAAGCATGATGGTCATACCTTCGGGAAATGGTGACACAATCGAATGATACACAACAGATCAATACAACTTTTAGAATAACGGCTGGTGTAACAAAACCACAACATGTATTTGTTTATTTACAACGACCTGACAAAAGTAATTCACAAGAACATAACCCACATTTATTAGATACATTCAAAGTTAATGCAGCAGATAGTGATTGCACTTTAAGCTCCTGTCGTCTTGAAGTTGGTAATGGTGTTTTTTATCCAGAAATAGAATACACAAGTATATCAAGAATATATGATGATGTAATTAATTATTATTATAAACAAAATAACAAAACTACTGGAAGTCTCTTAAATAGATTTAATTTTCAAAGTTTGTTTGGATTTGTTCATTTTAACTTGGAATATAAAAAGGAAGTAACAACGGAAGATCCTAAGCATATTACATTACACTTTCGTTTAAATACACTTCCCACTGCAAGATAGCGTGCTTACGCAATTGTATTGTATGAAGAAACAGTTGAAATAAATACTTTTGGAAATGAACTTGTTATTGTTTAAATAAAATAAATTTTAAATATATAATGTTATCAAATTATATTGAATATAAAGTTAACCTTACGGATGGACAAAAGAAAAATTTAGCACAAGCTTATAATAATAGAATTCCACATACTTTTAGATTAAAACATGAACAATTACGCGGAAACTTTCCTTTACTTTTAACAAAAACACAAATTAATCAAATTAAAAAAGCTGTTGCAAATAATAAGGGATTAGAAATTACAATTTCAAAAAAACAAATGTCCAGTCAAGGTCAAAATTGTGGATTTTTAGGAGCTTTGGCTGGTTTGTTAGGAAAAACAATTCTTCCAATGGCAGCGAAAATAGTTCCAAAAATATTAGCCCCTCTAGGCATCGGCGCTTTGTCTGGCTGGCCAGTACTGGTGTTAGTAAAATACTTGGAAATGGTATGATTTCAGTAGCTAATGATAAGAGAAATATAATATCGCCATATCTTACACCTAATCAAAGAAAGCAACTAATAGGATCTGGAGTGATTAAATTAACACAAAAACAGAAACAAAATGGCGGCTTTTTACGCATGTTGGCTGCTAGTCTAGGGATACCTTTGATTAAATCTTTGTTTAGTGGTAAGGGACATGGCCAGGGTATACAGATTGATTCACAACGGAGACCTTACAGACGAATTCCTATAGTAAAAAAAATAAAATTTATAAACAAACCAATTTCTAACTTTGAAATTGAACAATGGGTAAAACAATTAAAAATTAAAAACTTTAGGGGTGTATTTAGTAGAAATAATTTACTAAAAACGAAAGAAAAGGTTGAATGTGGAATTATAAATTTGGACGACTCTGTTGGTCCTGGAACACATTGGGTTTGTTACTTTAATACTTTATACATTGACCCATTTGGACTTCCTCCGCCGAAAGAAGTATTTAAGTATATACCAAATGTAAAATACAACAATGTTCAATATCAAGACAAAACAAGTACACTCTGTGGATATTATTGTTTATTTTTCATTAAAATGTTACAAGACAAAGTACCGTTGTATGATTTATTGTATAAAATACTTAAAGTTAACAATGAAAGAGTAAATGAACAAACAATGATAAATTATTTTAATAAAATGAGTCAAAATGTATCAAGAACAAAATATTCTTTACTACTAACAAAAATGTACCATAAACGTTATATTCCATACTACTCTCAAAAGCGTATGTTCAATCATGCATATGCCTATGGCATACTCAAACGGTTGAGTGATTTTCATAACATAAAAGAATTATGATATTCGATCATGCATATGCCTATGGCATACTCAAACGGTTGAGTGATTTCAGTTGTTTGTACTTAAATCTTGTAATACTTGTTTAATAGTTGTTAAAAAAGTGCAAAAGCCGTGTTGCGTACACTTATTTTAACCCCGACGCCAGGTAGAATTTATTACGTGCACACCCGACGCCGAATGAACCATTTGTCTTTCCTAAGAGACCTCATCTGTAGGCTCACCATACAGCTGGTTTTTCCTGAATCATCAAACCTGCCCGGTTTTGCAGCCAGAATCACCTTCAACCCCATTGTTCGTTGCCTCCCGAAACCTTCGAAACAAGAGACAAGAACGAAGTAAAGCAATTCAGTGCTATCAAGACATTGACGGAAGAATTCTTTATGTGCACAACAAGTCAATGTCATAACAGCAGGCTGTAACCGTTAACAGACAAGACGACCCAGTACACAAACCATACTGCAAGCTACCTTTAAACAGACAAGGAAACGTCAAATTTAACTTCTGGAACAAAGCGTAACACAACTCGACTCAATGATATAAAAGTTGAAACCGGTTTTATATAGTGTATATTCTTTATTATAATAATGTTATGGTTTTGAAATTATCATAATTTTATTTTTCATGTGTTATAATTTATTCAATTACTTTTTGTTTTTAAATAATAACAACTCCTAAAGTAATTTTATTCTTCCAATATTAATTAAAATAATTTGTATGAATTTCAGTTATCAAAGGGAGATATTACTTGTTTTTTTAATTTCAATTATTAAAGGGAGATAGATTTGTAAATAACGTGACCTTGTTATATTTGTTATATTTAGCATTTGGTTTTCCCGGTCTGTGTTATTTTTAGTTTGAAATTTTCTTGTTTCATGGATAATTATTAATGTATTTATTGGTACTGTGTACATTTTGTATCATTTCTAATGTCTTTAACAGTTGTTTTATCTATGTAGAAGGATTACAAAACAAGGAAGTAAAAGAGTGATTTAAACAGAAAATAAATGTGGTCTAAATTCAACCACACTATATTTTACTTCCTGTATGTTATATTAGGCCAAACCTATTCTACATTTTATCTCTCGGTGTAGTGTTTAAAGTTTTTAAGTGGAAACTATTTTTAAATAAAGACATATGTTTTCTTCATTTGGTTAAATCATAGGTTTTCATTCGGTTTAACTAAAGATTTTCAGGGTACCAAGGGCATCAAGTTAGTATTTTAAGTTTAGGGTAAGGTTAAAGTCCACTTATAAAATAGGGATATGGGGTCAAGTGAGGTCATACTGTTTTCGCACCATCATTTTACATTACTACTGTCACTATCAGACCATACGACAAACCATGGTATGATTCAATCATAACACTGTATTCTCGCAAACGTGATAGACAAAAATCCATTGCAATTTCTACTCATAATACAAACCATTGGAATACTTATAAAAAATTAAGAAACAAAGTAAACAATTTAAAAAAAAAAACATGCCAGAGAAAAATTTTATGTTAATTTGGAGGACAGCCTTGTCGATTTGAATACAATCAAAAACAATATTGGAAGCTTCTGCGTAGTTTTCTCAAAACTAAAAATTTTTCAGAAGTTATGTCTAAATGAATACTTTGCATCAATATCACACCTTGATGACGTTGATGAAGTGCCATCGCATATGCCCGACTATACAGATGCTAGTTTATCTACTATAGAAATACAAGAATCAGAAATTCAGGACATAATTAAAATCTTAGATATTAATAAAGCGGTTGGTGAAGACCTAATTAGTCATAAAGTATTGAAAAATATTTGCAAAACAATTTCCAAACCTCTTTGTACATTATTCAATAGGTCTTTGTCAGAATGCGTTTTTCCTGAAATCTGGAAATCAGCAATTGTAATGCCACTTTTTAAGAAAGGAGATAATAAATTGACTTCTAATTATCGTCCTATTTCACTTTTAAGTTGTCTAGGAAAACTTATGGAAAGAATTCTACACAAACACATGTATAACCATTTGGTAGCTAATCAACTTATTTACTCTAAACAATCCTGCTTTTGAAAGGACATTCTAACGGTTTATCAATTATTAGATATGTACCATCAAATTGTTCAATCTCTAGATACCAAAACTTATACTTGTATTGTATTTTGTGACATCTCTAAGGCCTTTGATCGAGTTTGGCACAAAGGTCTCCTTTATTAACTGCAACTAAATGGTATCAAAGGAAATTTGTTAAAATGGACCAAGAGTTATCTTGAAAACAGAAACCAGAAAGTTTTTATTGGCTCTTCTTTATCTGAACCTCTTAGCGTCAATGCCGGGGTGCCCCAAGGCTCAGTCCTTGGGCCCCTTTTCTTTTTAGTATATGTTAATGACATCATTGAGAATGTGTTATGTATTGCACTTCTTTTTGCGGATGACACTTCTTTAGCATGTACTACATCTTCTTTGACTGATCTTGAAGGAATTGTTAACCATGATCTTGCCATGATAAATGCATGGTCTAAAAAATGGCTCGTAGATTTTAATCCGAATAAAACAGAAGCAATGTTTTTTACTTTACAACAAAATATCAACAAACCATTTTTGACATTTGATAACGTACCTGTTAGATTTGTTGAACGACATAAACACTTAGGTTTAACACTAAGTTCAAATGGAAAATGGCATGACCACATTGACCAAATAACTACATCAGCTTCAAAATTGTTAGGTATGATGAGAAAATTAAAGTATACTCTTAATAGACAGACTCTTTATCAAATATATATATCTTTCTTAAGACCTGTTTTAGAATATGCTTCTGTAGTGTGGGACGGCTGTACTCAGTACGAAAAAGAAACACTAGAAAAAATTCAACATGAAGCAGCCCGTATTGTAACTGGACTTACCCGGTCTGTCTCAATTCAAAATTTATATCAGGAAATTAACTGGCTCTCACTATCTGACAGACGATTATATCAAAAGCTTTTAATCACATTTAGAATTCGAAACGGTGATGCGCCCGAGTATTTGAATAATATTTTTCCAAACGTTGTCAACAATTCTACACATTACAACTTAAGAAACGCTGAAAATTTTATAATTCTCAGTCGAAGAACTCAATTTTTTTCTAATTCCTTTGTGCCTTCTGCTATTGATATTTGGAACAATTTGAGTCCTGAAATAAGAGCCATAAACACCGTATCAAGTTTCAAAAGATTGTTAAAAAATACCGTTTTTCCAACTACAGAAACTCCAAAATGGTATCTTGTAGGAGAAAGAAAATTTTCTATAATTCATGCAAGGCTTAGAAACGCGTGCAGTGATTTGAATTTTCATTTATTTTGCAACCATCTGTCTCAGGACTCAATCTGTTCTTGTGGAGAAGATATTGAAGACGTTAAACATTTTCTTTTCACTTGTACGAAATATACAAATCAAAGGATTAAACTTTTCCACGATCTAAGGCAATTTCATCCTTTAAATACCCAACTTCTTTTAGTTGGTAATTCCGAATTGTCATATGAAGACAACTGCAAAATATTCTGCTCAGTCCAACATTACATAAAATCAACCAAACGCTTTTGAGACTCACCATATTTAGCAGGCAATATTATTCAATTTATTCATATATAATTATATAAGTTTATTATTGACAAGACCCCAGTTGTTTCTTTTTTATGTTCTTTTTCCCCAAATGTAGTACATGTTAATGCAATTGAATTGCATCTTCTTATTTTTGTACTCTTACATCTTTTTGTACACTGACTAGTCACAAATATGTTTGTCTATATAAGTCACATGTACTCGTTTCTCCTTTTTAAAGTTTTTTCCCTAATATAGTACATGTTAATGCAAATAAATTATTTGCATCATTTTTACTCTTACATCCATCTATACATTGCCACTAGTCACAAATGTGATTGCTTTTATAAGTACACGTACTTGTACCTCATACCAATTTCAACTCTTTTTTTTTCTTTCCATTTTTTTGTAGCTATTATATTGTAAATTTATTATTTACCACACATGTACCTGATTAGTTGTCATTATTGTAAATTAAATAGTAAATATTTGCAATAGGGAAGACCCGTTACTGATGTTGCGAGAACTTGTGGGTCGACCCTTTTGCCTATTATATGTACAATTGACGTAGTTATCTGTTTATATATGTATATATTGGCAATAAAATATGTTTAAACTAAACTAAACTAGGGGGGTATCTGGGATTTTAATTGGAGCAAGGAATTTTGCTTTCCTTCTATGAAAATCAGTTGTTGTTTTTTTAGAACATGAAAGCCAGAATATTTTTTTCGGAGTAAACCTAAGATTTTTTTTTTTGATTTTTTTCTCAAAATGTTTTTTTTCTTGGTTGTTATACTTACGTTATTCAAAACTAAGAAGTGCGAAAAAGCATACATTCTGGATTTAGTAATTTGCCTTAGTACACATTAAATAGCTAAATAAGAAGCAATTTGACCCAAAGTACAGTTCCTTATATTTTGAGCAAAGTACCATACTTTTCTATTCAAAATGGTAAAAAATGCTTTTATTATATATAATTGATACCTTAAAGGTAAAAGAGCAAAGCCAGCCGAAATTGGATGTTGATAGGGACAAATAAAGGGGGTTCGTGGTGTGTGGGTTTCATGAATATATCAATTGCAGAACAGCTCTGGTGCATTTTGATGTATATTTGGAGATATGCTCTCCCCACTTTTGGATTTCTTATATATAATAAATTATACCTGTGCACATTATGAGCATGCCCCTGGACCTGTGGGGCACTTTCTGATGTGAATGCAAGCAAAAATGTCTGATAAAGTTCACCCATACTTTTTAATAATAATTTCTTTCTGGTAAAACAAAAGACCTAATGCAAGGTACAAGCAGTCTGACTCTTGGCTTTGAAAATGTATGCTTGCAGTGTTTTAGGAACAATTGTGCGTTGGTTACACCCCTGCTTCATATAGTGTTTGCACAGTATTATATATGTGTGTATGTACACCAGGGTGTAGAAAGGTGGGAGAGAATAGTTGCGGGAATTCCCATCCTAACACCAAACCCTGTATTCTGCTGAGTTGCAAGAGAAAGTAATTTTGAATACCTAAAAGCCAAATGTTAAATTCTAGTGAGTTTTAGGATAATTATCAGTATGGTCTTAGAAATAAGAAGGAAATATATGCGCCAACTTGGTCTACATAATTTTTCGTCATTAATTTAGATATTCGAAATACACTGAACATCATCGTGATTAAAAATCAGTGTATCACTCGAAGAATAAGACGAGATATCAGTTTAGGTTCGTGTTAAAAAAAAAGAATAAAATGAAATATTTACATACTGGACATCTTCGTTTATTTTTCTAGAAATTATAAAATAATCAATTTACAGATGCATTATGCCTGATAAATTAATGGTAATGGACGATTTTACATCAAAACGTCGACTGTTGCCGCTAGCGCGTTGCAATGGTTACTAAATAACCTCTAGGTTTTTACTTAGTGGTGTCATTCTATGCTAGTGAATATATTGCTGGTTGTAATGACATCAGTTGTACAAAACTGCAAAATCGGGAACAAATTTGCAAATCCTAAATAGGTTTTGGTATTTGTATAGGAAGGTAGGCTGTTAAAAAGTTTTTTGTGCGGGTGAAAGAGGGAAAATGGATAAGAAAAAGAGCCCGCTATAAAATGGGGGTATTACTATGGAAGTTCGTTCAAGTACATGCACTTGTGGCACTCGAAGAAAAAAACAGCAGTGAAGCAAACATCAGATCAACTAAGTGATCCTGAAGCAGTATTGACGTAGACATTGTATGGAGAGTGAAAAAAGGAACCCGCCCGCTTAGCTCAATATGGAGGACGCCGATCTCGCGGGGTAGTGAGTTCGATCCCCGGGCGGAGCGTATGTTCTACGTGACGATTTGATAAAAGACATCGTGTCTGAAATCAGTCGTCCTCCACCTCTGATTCATGTGGGGAAGTTGGCGGTTACTTGCGAAGAACACTGGTTAGGAACACTGGTTAGGTTAACTGCCCGCCGTTACATAACTAAAATACTGTTGAAAAACGGCGTTAAACACAAAACCAACAGAGAGAAAAAGACTACTACAACAACAACAACAACTATGAAGCCAATGTTAGATCAGCATACTGATCCTTGAACCAGTGTAGACGTTGAACTATAAGAAACTGCTGAGGAAGATAGGGAAAATTGTACTGAATTACCAAATACATGAAATGAATGAGAAATATGTGCCCAGTAGTGTTATTTGCTAATGACCGTTCAAAGGCGGTGCCCCACTGTGTTCCTTTATTTGTTCGGGGATCTTTTCCATAAATCGGCCTGTGCCGACCGTTTGTGGCGATTCTGATTGGTATTTGATTATAGATCTAGTACTTAAATTAAGTCATCTGTTTTGAAGAATGAAATGCATTATGAACTAAAGAATGTGTTTGTATTTTCTGTAACGTGTATTTCAAGAAGAGGAGTCTTCACTTTTCAAAAGTTTCCACTTTTCTCTATTTCATATAACAGTAACAGCAAAACTTATAGGTACATAAACTGTCAACGTTTGAATGTATCTTTGACGCTATGATATCTGGTGAGAAACTGCTATTCGTAGAGACCGTGAATTACTTGAGAAGTCAAAGAAGGTTGTTGTCAGAAGAAAACTGATTTACATATAACTATGATCTTTCTGAATTTAAACGTGAAATTGGAAAAGAAATGCGTGTGTGTGTGTGTGTGTGTGTGTGTGTGTGTGTACGGGTTTAACGTCTTTTTCAACAATTTTTCAGTCATATAAACGACGGCGTCTATATGCAATGCCCAACTTTATAGTGCTGCCTCACTGGAATATCACGCCGTAGACACGTGGCATGATACCCCACCCAGTCACATTATACTGACACGGGGCTGACCAGTCCTAGCACTATCCCCTTAATGATGAGCGCCAAGCGAGGAAGCTGCTAGTACCATTTTTTACGTCTTTGGTATGACGCGGTCGGGGATCGAACCCACGACCTCCCGCACTCGAAGCGGACGCTCTACCACTAGGCTACCGAGGCGGCTGGAAAAAAATAAAAGAATCAAAAGTAGTTTACGTGTAGCAGAAACAAATCATCTTTTTCCCATCTGATGGACAGGAATCTGTTATTTAAAACCAGGATATTTCCTTACTTGAAACAAAATTGTCACTTGACCTGGTGGATTTGATTCTAAATTCCGACAGCAACAGTAAAAACTGTGTCCAATTGTGCTTTTTGTCACTGACCATTCCAAGGCGGTGCCCCCACTGTGTCCAACCATTCCAAGGCGGTGCCCCACTGTGTCACTGACCATTCCAAGGCGGTTCCCCACTGTGTTACTGACCATTCCAAGGCGGTGCCCCACTGTGTTTCTTTATTTGTACGTTTTGTACGTTTTGTCCTTGTGTTTGCTTTGTAATTTCATAATTTTGCGATCGAGCTATAAAACAAACATTTCATGTCACTTTGCACACTCCGAAAAACCGCATCTAGTTACTCACTATATAAGTTAATTTGTTTTTTTCGAAATGTGCATGGTTTACGAATCAATATGCTATTACATAATGCGCATTTTTGGGAGAATAATACAGTATTTTGAAAATAATGCATTATTACCCGTATTTAAAAGCTAATACCGCAGCCAGTATGATTGATTTCCTGAAATTTTAAAATCATATCATCTGTTTCTGCATTCCGGTTGGTTACATTCATAATAAACATTGCATTTTAACGAATTCTTTTCTTTTAATCAATTAAGGTATAGGGTATGCCTATCTTAAATGGTACGTATAGTTTTATGTACATGTATTCATGTGAAAATATCTAAATTATTGATTCATTAGAAAAACTTATTCGTCAATTGTTTACATCCGGTAGGGTGACTTTTACACTCGTTACAGCACGTGTATTCAGTAGAAAGAATGCAGAAAACCTTTGTAAAATTCTTAAAAGAAGATGGTGACCATTCTTCAGCTGTTACATGTCAATGACCATTTCCTCTTCTTCATTAATATCACACTCTATAGAAATAAATATAAAAAAGTAAAAGTTATAAAACATATAAAATAAAAAATAGAGCGTGCAGTTTGTAAATATTTCATTTCCATCTATAAGATTTCAGAGGAAGCAACAGGTCCGAATCCTGGAAATAACGTTGCAGGTCAAGCATGCCGGGCAAAAGAGCATCATACTGGTGAAACTGATACGTCATACATTGTTGACAATTTGAAGAGAGCACAAGCTGTCAATAAAAGAAGGCCCAAAAAGTAAGAAATATATTCTCCCCATCACTTGACAATACAGCGATAGAATTTTTTAACGCTATCACTACCTCATTGTAGAATTGCAAATAGTTATTCTTCTTTTGTCCTAAAAATAAGAAATATCTTACAAAACTATAGAACTATAGCGTACTTATTATTAAACTAAATTTATAACAAGTTTCAATATAGTAAATAAAAAGAGAAACACATTTCTATTTTGTAAAAAAAATGGCGTTTTCCTCAGTTGCTTTTATCATTAATTTATGATATAAGGATGCTTTATACTTAATGGTTAGTTGTAATAATCATCAAATATTGTATTTAGTTATTTAGGATATATTTCATAGATGACAGAGTTGTCCTCAATGGGTGGAATGCAAATGAAACTGCAGTGGATGTCTAAAGGCGAGAAGAAGGGCGAATTCACAACAGCTGGTTGGGGAAAAGGTAATATACTGTTCGGGCTACTTTTGCAGCAGTTTTGTTCCCAAACACCTACTCCAAAAATAACATAGCAGGTTTTGTGCCAGGTTAATGGAATAAATATTTTCTCAAAATTACCTGTTTTGTAGCAATTGTGTAGGTTTATATTTCACAGAATTCATCGAGATACATCTGAGTTCCAGATGAATATCAATTAATTGGGAGCGCAAAAGATATGGCAATCCGTAGCATCTTACCATGGTCCATTTCCTTCTGGAACCAAGGCTGGTTTGCTCAGATATATGCTGAATATATCTGAAATATAAATAATAATAACATTACTTAAATTTTTACTGTATAACCGTTTACGGTTAAATTTACTTTTATAAGAATTTACAAAATAATTACATCAAAAAGTAATTAATAAAATTTGTACTTTAACTTTGATATTTTGAATTGGATATACATTAACATTAAACCCAGTTGTGGTTTACCAAGAGTCCTCGTACAATTCTTTCTCAGTGCAATTTCCAAGTGCTTGTGCAAATTTCCGAACAATTGATCTTGGCAGTGTCCTCAATCATATCCTCGTTTTCTGTGAATTGACTCGTACCAGGAGTATCATGCTTTGCTTTCTTTGAAGCCATTTCTTAAGTAACATGGTCAAGACAGTCTACATATAGCACGGGCATGATTTGGCGAAAACCCTTCTTTTTTCATATAATCAACAGTATTTAGCTTTCAGAAGGAAGGAAACCAAAAATCTTTATGAGAAAATACACCGCAGAATGTCCACTGTTGAGAAATGCCAAGGAAAGAGGCGGACGGCAGTTATACGAGTTAAAATTTGAATACAATGTTAAGTCGATTTTATCTCCTCGTTGCATTAGAAATTAAAATGGTGACCAGCTACAGCTGAATAAATTGGTAACGTTAGAAATACGTTTCGGCATGCCGCAAGGCGATATTTCTAGACCGAATTTTCAATGTTTTGTGGTTTGGAAGAATGAATAAGCATTTTTGACTGAGTTCACGTGATTTATTTTAGTGTTTTATAGCCATTAAATGCATGTTTCATCTCTCACTGTTGATGGAAGAAATTTGTCTCTCATTTGAACTGGCCTAAGATGTTCGATTGTAAATAATTTGAATATTTTCAGACCAGATTCGTCCTTATTTTATTTGTGTGAAAATGTATAAGCACTTTGGTAGAAAGAACTTGATGAATATGGACACTGATTGACTGATGTTATGTTTCATTTTTAGATCTCTGTTGTGAAATCGTGATTTCAGGTGGACGGATAGCTCAGTGGTTTGCACACTGGCCTTCCAATTCTGGGGTCGAGCTACTCGGGAATTTTCAGAAACGCTTTTCAGTGTTTCTCACCTAACTAGAGGTGTACTGGTCAGGAACCCAGGCAATCCTTGCGTGTATCAGTGCTATACACTGGGCACGTTAAAGAACCAGGCTGTCTATTCGCAATGAGCTAGGCTAAGTTAGCCGGACAAGCCTGTATCTGGTTTCTGATTGTCTTATTCTGTCCCTTTGGTCAGATCGCTCTGTGTCTGTACTTGTAGAGGATGAATTATGCGCCCTGTGTGGCTGCATTTGAACTATGTAAAGCGCCTTTGAACGTGAAATCGATCATGAAAAGGGCGCTATATAAATCTGGTATAATAATAATAATAATGTGATATATACTGGCCAAGATATTCAAGTTCTTCAAACATACAGGCAGTGATGTGTTTCCAAGGTAGAATTATAGAAAGGAAATCAGGTATACTGACAGATAGATTGAATTTCAGCAAAAATAATGTTATTTCAGCTTGATATTTTCGTAACAGTCATATAGCTTGAATTTTTGTCATAAATGCTGTAAGGCCTATTCACTTTCATGTAGAAACTGTGAAATGAAATTCAGTCTCGTATCTTATGTAAAGATATTTCTATTACAGGGTACCAGAGCAGAGACCAAATGCTAATGACTGTGTGCTTTTTCATGAAACAGAGACAAAATGTTTCACCATTTAAATAAATTAACTCTGTTTTAGTCCATATTTGCATAACGAAATTTGCCCGTAAAAGATGTGTGGCACTATTTTGCTTGTTGAGTTTGTTGTCTTTTATTAATGGTAGTAGCAGTCACAACAAAAAAGTACTCCGAGATAAGGTTTTGTCATGATATGTTTGTTTCACAAGTATCAAACATGTCCCGTCTGGCCGTTGCAAGGTACACCGTCCAAATGAAGTTCTTCGCAGACATGGGTATTTGCCTGTGTAAATGAACAAGTTCGCTCATGCTTGCGGTGCCTGTTCCTTTGTTCGTTTTGTCCTCGTGTATTGGCTTTGTGTGTGTGCACGTGTATGTGTGTGTGTTTGTGGTGTGCACGTCTGCGTGCTGTAGGTTTCTTTTTGGGGAGGCTGCGATTTTGGTACGTGGCATTCCCTGTTTGATATTTGTCTTTGTTTTTTTGCTTAATTAGTGTACTTGGCAGACACGTTTGGTATATGATAATATCTCGGATCTTTTCTGCGGTTCATATTGGCTTAGATCATGCTATAGGTTCGTTGGCAAGCAGTGCATGAGGCGTTTAAAATTTGCAAAGAAATATACTGGCTTTTGACTGGTCAATTGCTCTGAAAACTCCCATGCAGATTTGGCGTTAAGCTGACAATATCACCCCACACACTTAATTTTTCATTGAAATTTAAGTAATTTTAACCTCTGAGAAATTGTATCGGGCAGGTAGACGTTTAAACTTTGCAAAACGATATACTGTCTTCTGATTAGTAAATTTTCTGAAATGTCTAATTCAGTCTTTGCCATCGAACTGTCAACATCATCCCAACCATTGGTTTTTGCATTGGAATGGAAGTAATTCAAATCTCTTTGATATTGCAATTCGATGCATATAATTTCAAAGCTTTTATGTTGGAACCGATAGTAGATTTAGATTTAATATCTGTACAATGCAAAAAAAACCAAAAAAAAAACCATGAGTGTTGGCATTTTCTCCTCTGCCAAAACATGATGTGTCACATGATGGTTGGAATTTTCTCCTTGTGTAGTTTATCATAAAAGAACTGGCTTCTGTTTGTCCAAATTTTCCGTAATGTCTCATTCAGTTTTTGCCTTCGAATTGTCAACATAATCCAACCCACTCGATTTTGCGTTGTAATTGAAATAATACCAACCTCTGTTATAGTGCTATCCGGTGCATATAGCATCCAATTTTTCACGTTTGGACCTAGTTGTCGTCAAATAACACTCGACTGTAATTTCAATCCCGTTAAAATTATATGGTAGCAAAAGTTACCCAGAGTTTTGAAATTGAATGTTTCTTTCCAATGCAATAACATAATGATGGCAATTTCCTCTGCTAAATTTAGCGCATGGTTGGGATTTTCTCCTTCCGTGATCTCTATATTATTACATGATGGTGAGCATTTCTCATCCCTTGTTTGGCTCTGATCGGCACAGGCAAAGTGTTAATGCTGGTTGTTATGACCCGACTACATATTTGGCAAAGTAGCGAAGCCGGTATGGAAAATTGCTTTGCCTGACGCTGCGACGAAAATTTGATGCTTTTGCAACCGCCAAAGGGAAGCATAGAAGTGCCCTCAATTAAAAAAGTGCGAACACACTGTTTGGTTGCCTAGCTTTCCAGACATTGCAGCTACGTTATGGGGATGAGCATCAGATATCTTTCGATGATACCGATCCCTAAAGCTAGAGGTTTGATCTGTCAAACATGGTGTCCATATCACTTGTAGTATATGACTACAGCATTGATACATGGTGCAAAAATTGTCTCACACTACTAGTTTCAGAGGGGCCTCCGTGGCCGAGTGGTTAAGGTCGCTGACTTTAAATCACTTGCCCCTCACCGATGTGGGTTCGAGCCTAAGTCGGGGCGTTGAAGTCTTCATGTGAGGAAGCCATCAAGCTGGCTTACGGAAGGTCGATGGTTCTACCCAGGTGCCCGTTCGTGATGAAATAATGCACAGAGAGGCACCTGGGGTCTTCCTCCACCATTCAAGCTGGAAAGTCGCCATATGATCTATAATTGTGTCGGTGCGACGTTAAACCCTACAAAAAAACTAGTTTCAGTATGCGAAATGTCAAAACAATGTGCATTTTCTCCTAATCCAAATCAGTAGGAAATTCACATATGAAACATGATGTTAGTATTTTTTATCTAATTCAAATTCGTAAACAACATGAAGTGTCATAGGATGTTTCGCATTTTCTCCTATTACGCGTGTTCAACAATTTCAAACTTAGTCGACAATGACTACTGGCTTCTGATAGGTCAGTTTTTCAAAATGTCTCAGTCGGTCTTGTGCCGTCGAACTGACAACATCATCCACTTGATTTTGCATTGTTACTGAAGTAATCAAAACCTCTTTGAAATTCAATGCATGCTTGGTCATATAGGAAAGTCACGAAATATGGCGTTGTCCATTTTCTCCCTATTCCTAGCAGTAGAAAATAACATGATGTTGGGAATTATGCCCTGCTGCTAAAAAGTAACAGCATTATTTCCTAGTAACTTAAGCATACAGGATCATATCTACCAGATCAAGCGAATTCATTCTCTGTTGAGACGCCCACGATCTCCTTTGAATAGCCTTGACGTCCGAGCGTTGCGGCGATCGTTCGGGGACTTGAATGATAATGTTGATTACTTGTCCTTCAAACCCGATACTCGCATCTAGTACATAGCTTATTTGGCATTGAACATAATTAAATGCACAGCGTGGTTTTCCCCTCTTCTCTTTCTGTATCTGCAAGAGTAAGACACAAAGACCCTTCTGCTCTAAAGCATACTCGTTCATTCGAGCTCCGCCAGACCGTAGAACCCAGACCTTTGATGTTCGCTATCACGGCTCACCGGGTGTGGAAGCTGGCAAAGTCGCTACAATAGGGCGAGAATGTCAAAATTATACAGTACTTGGCTGTACGACAGAATGATCTTCTGACTTCACTTTTGGTAAAGAACTAGCTCCGATGATACTGCTCCTCAAGCCGGCGAAATGTTCACCGTAAGGGTTCGCCTCACGACTCAATATTGGTGCAGGCTTAAAGTAACCGGAAGCCGCTTTCTTAACCATGCTTCGTGTTCACGACGCAAAACAGTTACAAGCCTGACTTGAATGGGAGCAGGCATTCGGCTTTCGGTTACACCAAGTCTGTACTTCTCTTTCTCTCTCTATTCGCGGTAAACATAAGGCAGACAGAATTTCAACCTTGACTTTACTATACTCGTTCATTCGAGCTTCGTCAGACCGCAGAACCCAGCCCTTCATGTTAGCTATCACGGCTGATAGGGTGCAAAAGCTGGCACAGTCGTACTAATAGGGCGGGCATTACGATCCGAAATTGAACGAAATTCTGTCATTACTTCTTGCGGCAACGAGTCTCGACTTTTGGCTATGACATCAACTCGGTGATTCTGCTCCGTCAGTCTGGAAAACCTAGCCGTCAGTGTTCGCTATCAAAGCCGGTAGGGCTTGAAATCTAGCAAAGTCAAGTCATTAGGGTCCGCATCACGAGTCAAAATTCAGGGAGTAAAGAAAACGTGACTTGCAAGTGATATATCTCTCATCTTCTACCGTTTTTACCTTTGGCACACTGTAAAACTTGTCCTGCTCTGCCAGATAGAAGATCCCAGTCCTTTTACGGTCGCTACTGCTACTAGCTGGTTACGTAAGCTGGCAAATGCGTAACATCAAGGTATAGGTTTTATTTATTTTGTTGGGTTTAATGTCGCACCGACACAATTATAGGTCATATGGCGACTTTCACGGTATAAGGACAAGTCTAAATTGTGTAGGGACAAAACTTCTTTAATGCAGCCAAATTTCTGGTATTATCATCAGAGAGTGTCAATGCAAATACATTGAATTCTCTGATGGCGGACGGTGGCAAGCCCGTTAATTAGAGTCGAAGACATTTCGTCGAATCTTGACGGCAAACTGTACTGCTCGTGTTTACTGACTTGTAACTCGAGTCTCATACGTCGCAGTTACTGTTATCGATCAATGCTAAACTAGAACATCGGTTCATACCTCAAGCTGATGTCTCTATTTTATTGATTAAATAATGAAATATCAGTTCACACTGAAAGACTGAGCATGATATATTCATACACATTAGCTCGCCGTAGCGAATATAAGTCTAACCATTTCATTAAGATCTTGACTCAGTTGTTCGGTGAAAGAAGTCATTGTTTCTGCAGGGAATTAGCACACTTCTTGTCGGCAATATTCGATTAAGTTCTTACGGGTCTAATGTTTTATTTAAAGTGTTCTCCAGACTGGACTGACAATTGCAGTTGATTTATGTCAATATATGATAAAAACGATAACTGAAGAGTTGAAACATGGGTATTCTTTACAGTTAGCCAGTATACTTGTATAGAACATGCTAATGTTTATAGAACATGCTAATGTTTGGAGTCGATGGTCAATTGACTAGTCTTATATCAAATTCATTGGTCTCCAGGCTGTGTTAGCATATGTATGTTGTTGTACTTGCAGGACGATTAAGATATGTCCTGGTGCTCAAACTGTCGTTACTGTTTATGTAAGTTTAGACGAAGGGTATTGAAGAATTTATTTGGCGATAAAAATGGTATTGTTGGGTTTTACTAGTATTTTACTAAATTGAGACATAGTCGTACATTGAATGATATTTGCCCCCAGTTAGTATTATCAGGTGACAGAGACTTTAACTTCATTAAATTGTCTGCGCTCTTGCTAGCAACACGCAAAACCCTTCTACTCAACAATTTTAAAAATCATAGATGCAGGTGAACATCATCAATATCGACTCACTCAGACAGAGATCTAAGAATCTTGACTTGCTACTTAAACACGTGCAGATGTTCAAAGAGACATAAAAGGCCTTATGGCTTCATGAATGTCACCAGAGTTATTTTGGAGAAACAACTATGTGGCTTCCTCGAAGAAGATGAAATCGAACAGAATCACACGCTATTTATTACGAACTTGTCCGATCCAGAAGCAAGCTACGAGACCGTTGTGTCCAAAGATTTTAAAAGTGCTGTTAGAGTATTATTGTGTAGATACATGAATGGATGAAATCACAACCTTTGTTGCGAAACAGTGAAATTATGTACTAGGTTGTGTTAAACAATTTTCAAGTCAATAATTGCCTTTGGTAAGTAAATGACACCTATTGGTATACGAGTGTCAGTAGCTCAAAGGTCCAGGAACGATGACCTTCTTACTGAAAAGAAAATGAGTTCCGCTCAAAAACTAACGAAGACATTAGTACATTGCACCCATTGAGGTCAGTAGACCGAATGTCAAGGTTACAGTGACATTGAGACTGAAATGATTTCCACTCATGATTGGCATTTTGTTTCGAAGGTGAACTTCTTTTACAGATACTGAATATCCAATAGTATGGACAGTACGGTAAATCATGTTCTGGACAGGTAAACTGTTGTAAAAATATGTTGCTCATTTATCAATAACTGTGATGTATTCATTCTTCGAGGGATGTCCAAAAAGAAATGCAACACGCCTTTGTATTTATTCATCTTTATAGTTAAATAAAGGATTAAGGATTGTAAAGACTGACATATTAATTACATTCAGTATAAATTTAACTGGAATCAAATAATATTGTGAATTTGATTAGGGTACTGCAATACGCACCAACAATAACGAGAACAACCCGTGAATGTGAATGTTGACAGGAACCAGTAATAATTGACACAGTAAATTATGAAAATGATAATTTATTCTTTTTTTATACGTTGTGCATCAATGTTATTTGTGTAATTAAAGAAACTTGAACAATACTCTTGAACATTTGAACGACTGTATTTGCATGGTTTGTTATAGGTGTAGAGCCACTAAATTAAATCTCCACTTGCACTTGAACGTATTTATACGAGACAATAGACTGCACCAGTTTTACTTAAAGGCACACAGAACACATTTATAGTCTTAGCTTGGGACGTTTACAGACAAGAAAACATCCTTTTAAAAACTTAAATCACGCTGCGCTTCGTGATTCTAAACATCAAGAATATTAATAACATAAATTCGGCCATTGATAAGGTTGTTAATATATTTTATAAACGAACTTTTTTTTACAATTTTCTTTAGAAATTAACACTTATGCTTCTTCGTCATGTCTATAAAAAAGAATTTATTACTTGAATAGAAAAATGTAAACAAAGTAAACTTAAATGGAAAAACATTCAACATTGCAAAGTAGAAAATCCACGCGATTATGTTTTACACTAGGTACTTTGTAGTTTCAAAATGTGTTAAAAACAGAACGAAACAAAGCTATGCAATCTTTGGCACATATATTTGAAACACATATTCCAATTGGAACAATGAATAAAAACTCAATCTACTCTGGATGTAAACCATGCAAAAAAGGTGTTTATGAGGATTCGAAATAAAATGAAGAAGAACATGACATGAAGACCAACACTCAATTTTCATAACAAATCGACAGTAATGCTAATGGCGATCTGAGTGTAGGTCTAGTAACAAATTCAAAATTTACATTGAACAAAAACTTGTTATAAACTGACAAACGAGTTATCACTAGGTGTAAAAAGTGCAAGACAACTTTAAAGTAAAACTGTTTGCCCACACCAACCCCATAATAGCCTGCCGAGGGCAATTGGATATATAATTTTGTATGCTGAGTTTTTCACAAGATGAGCTCGAATCAACTGACTACATGCAACCATCTTTTGATGACAGCTGCAGCATTCTTTAATTCTTTAACTGAAACTATTTTCAGTATAGACGTCACTGTGACATTGACCTTGGACCTATTTATCCCTAGAAACAATAGTCGACAATGACTATCGAAAGGCATTCCAATGAAGTTTGACGATTGTATGCCAAAGCGTTCTTTATTAATTGAGCGGAATCCCTTTTCTTTGAAATGGAGCTTCGACCTACTGACCCCTATAACAATAAAGGTCATCTGCTGTCCACAAGCAAAGATCCTTTGAAGTGTTACAAATGCAGGCCAAGACGGTCATAAGTTATTGAACGGAAACTGTTTTCAGTATCAAGGTTACTGTGACCTTGACCTACTGAACTCCAAATCAATAAGATCATATACTGTCCACAGAAAATCACCAAGTACTGTTTGATGACTGTAAGCCAAAGCGTTCTTTAGTTATTGGACGGAAACTGTTCACTCTGACATTAACCTTTGACCTACTGGCCCCCGAAACAATAGAGTCCTTCTACTGCTCACACCCAGTCACCCTATGACGTTTTACTAATGTGAGACCAAGCATTCTTTGGTTATTAATCGGAAACCAAATTGTCTGCCGGCAGACGCACAGACAGACCTACAGATTGACGGGCCGACCTACACTGAGCAACACGACAATATATTCTTTGAAGGAGGCGGGGCATAAATATATTTTTAGTATCAATTCGAGTCAGTAAGTTATATGAGGTAATCATTTATGTAAATTTTAACAACTTTGGTTACAAAAATGTAATATTAATGCAATGAAATTACCAATTCATAAAGTAGGAATGTTTAAAAAAAAATGATGTTACACTGTTACGTTAAAATAAATTTCATTGATCTAATTTGCAAGATATCAGTTTAAATCATACATAATAATCTGACTGATAAATCTTTTTCAACACAAAACAAATATTTTTCTTATGAATGTAAGAAATAACCGAATTTGTCAGCTTGAAATTGTTTACGCCATTGAAATATTTTACAATTCTTATTAGATCAAAGAAACATTCCTTTACTATTAACAATTCATGAAGTACGAAAAAGCTGACATTTTCTATATCTATAAAATAAGATAAAAATGTAACATTACTTGGGCATGACTAATAGACGCAAACACCTAAACTACGAATGTAAAATAACAATAACAGAAACATAACGTTTGAGGTATGATTATTTATTATCTATATTTGAGTTAAAAAATTAAATTTACATCTTAATGTCTTTAACATTTAAAAAAAATCACATACTACTCCTACAACGGTCATAACGTTGCAGATAAACACAACATTTGTAGACTTTGAAAAACAAATTTGAGCCGTGCCATGAGAAAACCAACATAGTGGGTGTGCGACCAGCATGGATCCAGACCAGCCTGCGCATCCGCGCAGTCTGGTCAGGCTCCATGCTGTTCGCTTTTAAAGTCTATTGGAATTGGAGAAACTGTTAGCGAACAGCATGGATCCTGACCAGACTGCGTGGATGCGCAGGCTGGTCTGGATCCATGCTGGTCGCACACCCACTATGTTGGTTTTCCCATGGCGTGGCTCATTTTAGTAGCACTTAAGATATGAAACGAATACCAGGACAGATTTTCAAAGTATATGAGCTTCAGCGTCAGTTATTGGTAACTGTTATTAAAAGATAAAAGGAAAGGGTAGCACAGAGCATCCTAGACATAGTCATAGATATGAAAGAAATCAAGAAGCCTGGAAAAGTCAGGCAAAAGAACTTATGAATTTATAGACACATATAAACGTCTGTTTCTACAAAACGATTGTTTAACATTATAAACACACATCGAAACCCCTCTTATTTTGTTTGGTGTCTAACTAATCGCTTAGAAAAAGAATATTTGCAATATAAGTCAGAGTATCAAAAGTAACTATATCACAGGTAAAGCATTTAAAATATATTTAACACCCGCTACACTTAAATGAATATGAATACTTATGCGGCTCTGTAATGGCTTATGTCTTAAAGAGTGTATTTTATTATAGCTTTCAACTATCCAAGACAATTTGCTGAGGGCATAAACATATTTCGAGTAATAGTTTAGGGAAAATGATCGTAAATATGTAAGTCTATTATCTATAAAATATTTATATACAATATATTTTCGATAGACAACCGAGTGATGAATTTCGCATTCACCCCTCGAATTAGTTTTAATTTATATATTGTCTTGGTCAGTATGGTGTCGAAGTTTTCTTAACCCTTAGCCTGCTGGCGGCAAGTGATTCTGCCTTTGCGACCAGTGCAGACCAAGATCAGCCTGCACATCCGTGCAGTCTGATCATGATCTGCATTGTTCGCTATTCAGTCAGTAAATTTTTAGTAAACACCCCTTAAAATGATAAATGGTACTGCCCAAATTGGAAGATGGATCAGTCCATTATAGAAATTTAGCATGGTAAGGGTTAATAAGAAAACTTTGCTTTTACAGCTATGTAAACCGTTTCGCGTATCACCTAACATGCTATCCTCAGTCTTTATTCCCTCTTGTTACATGAATCCTTATTCAGCTTCACGACCATAACTTTGTATTTAAACTTGCTGTGTAGATTCGTGTACATAGTTTTGTATAAGAGCATTAACCGTAGTTCTGTAGATATTAGCACTATGTAGATTCGCAACCCTAGCTTTGTATTTAATCGTGTCATGTTGATCTACAACACTAATTTTGTATTTAATCGGTCATGTAGACGTCTAGGCGTGCATGTAAAATCAAGTCCCAAACTTTCTTTAATTCGTGCACATCTTCTATATTCAGCTTTTCTTCTTTATTCAACGTTAAAGTCGCTTTAACAGTCTTGATATATTGTACTAGTACTATATTTTGTGTTCAGTAATTGTCCAATAAGATCAACAGATGATTGTTAGTCAAATATTAGTTTCTTCAAGTTGAGCAACACTAGAATCAGTATGTGTAGATGATATATCAGTCATAGGTATTCCAGACGAGCTTCCAACTTCAGTGGATAATTTATCGAAAGAACCACAGAATGGTTCATTTGTCGGAGTGTTGTAGTTCTCAGTATCTCTCGATACACCAGAATGCTCTTCCTGTACCTGTGATAAGCTTGTCTCCCGGAACTGGAATGCTAAGCTACCACTAGTTCGTTTAATCAAAGGTCTAAAAGATCTGAAAGTTCAAAAGTACAAAGTGACAAGTAACATTTCGTCAGTAGATATTGGGAGGGATATAATAAAACATAACTTTTGAATGGCATTTTCTTGTATTCAACCTAAACTTAACTAAGATATTGATGAATGCTTTTGTAATAAGTTGGTTTTCGCATCTCATCTAAATAGCTTGAAAACTTAGTATTCTAATTGTTTGTAGCCTATTTATCCTATCTCTGAAGTAAAGTTAGTAAAAAAGTAGTAGCAGCAGCACCAGTGGCAACTGCTGTAGTAGAAGTAATAGTTCTAGCAGCTGTACAATAATAGTAGTAGTAGTGATGATGATGATAATAATAATAATGATTGGTCGTAGAAATGTCAATTACCCCCGAGTTTCCCCATCGTCAGCTGACAGGTCGTCTTCCGAGAATGTATGTATCGCACTATCTTTAGAGTAGTCCTTGGTTTGTAACCGTTTTAATAATGCAAGTTTCAGTGCAGCTTGATGCAAGTGTCTATGAACCCTATCTTCATTTCTGAAAAAAACATAATAGTATTACACAAACACGAATCAACTTGCTACAAAATATGAATCTTAGCTTGAACGTAATCCACGTTTTTTTTGGTACTTAACAATAACAACGAATTGACTTCGACCATTTGGCTGCAAAATGTTGAAACTATTACCAAAAAGTATGAACTGAGATGAGAAAAAGATTAATTGAGCCTTGCCATGGGAAAACCAACATAGTGGTTTTACGACCAGCATGGATCCACGCAGTCTGATCAGGATCCATGCTGTTCGCTAACGGTTTCTCTAATTGCAATAGTCTTTAAAAGCGAACATTATGGATCCTGATCAGACTGCGTGGATGCGCAAGCTGGTCTGGATCCATGCTGGTCGCAAAGCCACTATGTTGGTTTTCTCATGGCGCGGCTCAATTTAGTGTCAAAGTAAATCGACAGCTAAAATCAAATGGCACAATGAAGGAAGGGGGGAACAAATGATTTGTGTAAACTAACTTTGAACGCTCGACCAAATCCATTCGTATTTTACAACAACCATTTAAAGCTATGATCTACAACTCCGTTTAAATCTTTCTACATGAATTTTTATTACGATTATGACCTACACTTATGATTTTGTTGCAACTTTGAAAGTGTGGATTTATATTTCACTTTGGTGTTTAGAAATTCAAATCTCGATTTAAAAGGTTACTAGTACTTTTTAACAGGTTTTACCAAACTTTGTAAGGTCTACTGCCTATAGATCATTGCGGATCTCTAGGCCCAATGATTAATGTAGATAACCTCCTCCTATCCTATTATTACACCCATTGTCAACCGCAAAAGCCTAATTTCAGCATCTGATGGTATTATTTAGCTACGTTACGAAATGCTGTCATTGCCAACAAGTTGTTCTTATGTATCTGAAAACTAGTCAAAGCTGATAAACTGTCATTTTGGCTTTCCTTTCCAAGTGACACTATTTCAACCTCGAACCCTGCCTCAGAAAACTATTACTGTGAAAACAAAATTGTATTACCTGTTTAGAATATCTTGGGAGTCGTTTTTTTCTGATGTTTTAGACTTCAATGCATTTGATCCCCTAGCTAACGAGTCGCTTCTCCTTAACATGTCTATTGAGGACTGCTTTGTCTGGTAGGCTGAATCTTTTTGCATTGTCAATCTTTCATTTAATGGTTTTATGTCATAACTTATCACTGAATTTGGAAGATCCATATTTTGTGACATTTTATTCTGATTTGTGCAAACGTCTTGAGAAATACATTCTGCTTCTGACAACTGTTCATTTGCTGAAGAATCAATGTCTGTGTTTAATTCTGGATTATCATAAAGCCCATTAGAAGATTGTTCAGCTCTATAAACTTTTGTTAGACTAATAGCTGAAGGAGATACCAAGGACTTTTCTCGACATTGCACAATATCCGAGTTTGAAGATGAAACTGGTGAAACATCTAATTTAATAACATTATCATTTGCTATTTCAACCACAGTGTCAGATCTCTTTCGTTGTACACCGAGTTGCAGTTGCCGAGGACTGCTGGTTCGTGGCGAGGGACTTCTTGATTTGTCTCTAGAACTGGACAATGAAGATTTTTGGGGAGAAGCCAGAAAGTGTTTATTCTGGCAAATATTATCACCTGCAGCTTCTGAACCAGAATAGACATTGCAGCTTGCTCTATATGTGTCTGACAGGAATGATTTCATAAGTGTAGATTTACATGAACCATCAGACCGAAAATCTATTCTAGGAGAAATATCCAAATCTCGACTTGAGGCAGAAGCATGTCTGTCTAGGAAACCATTTTCTGAAAAAGCTTCCTTTACGTGATAATGTCTTCGATGACATCTCATTTCATGAGTAGAACACAAACACGTATCACTCTCAGTGCTCGAGTTTATAGGTCTTATATTGCGGTGGTACCTTGGCCAATTCCAGTTTTCTCCAAAACTTGGTTTATGGTGGCAAGAGTGCATATATTGCTCTCGCTGTAAATTTACTGGTGACTCGTGGAAATCGTGTGAATAGAAATCGATCTCTTTACTGTAACTGTGGTGTTTAGAACATCTACACTTCCTACGGCGCCTATGACGCTTTTGGTGGTTATGTGAACCATTATATCCTGCGGAATATTGTCGTTTGTTTCTACATCTGTGCATTTTATCTAAATCTGTCTCATAAGAGTAAGCGCACCTTTCTATTTGCTCCCTCTTACACGAACTGCATCTTTCAGATTCAAAAGATCGAAATTCTCCAGATGTTGATCGTTTGAATGAAAGCTCACTTATTACCGAATCACGTGTATCTTTTCGAGCTTCCTTTTTAATTGTATCATTTTCATTGCCAAGTTTATAAAATGACG
This sequence comes from Mercenaria mercenaria, assembly GCF_021730395.1. Taxonomy (NCBI): domain Eukaryota; kingdom Metazoa; phylum Mollusca; class Bivalvia; order Venerida; family Veneridae; genus Mercenaria; species Mercenaria mercenaria. The sequence goes on along the minus strand of NC_069366.1, from coordinate 22,224,664 downwards.
CGCTTTTTGCTTTTGAACTGAATAATTTACGTTTTACAGAAGCTGATGGTATCGTTTTCAAATTTGCATCTTCAACTTGTGAGCCATCATGAGTTGTCGAAATAGTGGTTGATGGATAACCACTGTCATGTTGATCGGATGTCTTTACTTCGGATACATTTTCTGCTGATTTGGACTGAGATGTACTGATCTCTACTGGCAATGTGAAGACAGTGTTTTCATCGCTATCGCTGACGTTTCTTTCTTCACAATTATTTTCATTGATGATTCTAATTTCAGGAAAGCAGTGCGTTACCTTCGGAGTAGCATTTTCATGCGACACGTCAGATTTTGAAACCCGCGAAGTAGTCGGGGAACCGGCGTATGATGATGACTTTTTAGTTCTCGCTTCTCGTCTAGCTTTGGATATTCTCGATTCGAAGTCTCGTATTTCGGTGCTAATTGTATATGAACGAAGCATTCCGTGCGCGTGGTCTTTGCTGTGATTTTCAAATTCAATATCAGGGTAAAGTGTGACTGTCCCACCTTGTATACCACAGGACATGATGTCTCTTGTCTTAATTGCTATGTTGTTGCCTTGTATAGCTGTAATATTAGGTGACAACTCCGGCTTTTTCGTGTTATAGGCCGCAAAAAGTTTCATTGCCGCATCTTGGTTATCTTCATTGACAATTGGGGTAGATGGAGCAGAAATACTGTCGAGCTGGAAAGAAATAAACGCTATCAGAGCAGGAATGCACGACAACTTTTCCATGGGTATCGATACCAAACAACTGCACGACGAAGTTTCCAGTACAAAATACTACTAAGAAGAAGGAATAATTTTATAACTACAGCTAACTGAAATCTATGACCGTTATTTTGTGACTGAAATATAATAGTCAGAACGAATGATATATATAAAATGCTCAGAAAAATTCGTACAAAAATGTTTGAAAACGGAGATGGAAGAACAAAAACACTGCTTGTACAAAAACATTTGTTGTAATACTGGATTTATAGTATATAAGTTATAAATCCTTACTGGTAGTTTTAATCTCATCTCAGAAATTCTACAAAAATAAAACAAATAACATAATCAACTCGTTATTTAAATGAAAGATACAATTACTTACTTTTTCTCGGTACGACTTTTTCCTCACAGACCATCTAGAATCTCTGTTTATCACAGGCGGTGTCTTAAGAGAAACAATGGAGATGTTTCTCTCAGCATGATCGGTGTCAGCTGAATGCTCCCCTTTCGAATTCTCAGCTTCTGTAAATTTTCAAGACATCCATAGATACAGGTATTGTAAATAGCAAACGATAGAATTAGAAAAAAATGCACAAGTCTTTTCACAATAAATTAAAATCTTACAATAGTGTAAAAACAGAGACATGTATAAGGTTTTATCCTTGAATGAATTCAGACTGAAACTTTATGATTCATTACTCTGGCTGCTGATGAGTCAGTTTGTAATTGATAATGTAGTGCGTGGCTATTCTGGCTTTTTGTGAGGTTTACTACAACACACTAATAAAAAAAAAAACCTGTCGTCACTATTCTATCTTCAGCTTAAACTAGATGACAATTATCCGTTCCATAATTGTAATACTTGTAAAAATCCTAGAACAAATGAATGACTAGTACAAGATAAGAAACTCTTTTGTTTCACTGAACTATATTTAATACAGAGCTAAACCAACCTTTGGAAATGTTGTGTGTAGGTGTCTTTTTAGGAAATAGTCTAGCTATTCTTTTTCCACATTTTCTTCTGATAACGTAGGATACACAAAAGAAAAGAACAAGATTTAACATGACAATCATCCCAATCCAGATTGGTTCTTTCAATAATTTTTGTCCTATGGTAAGCTGTTCTTCTGGTTTTGGTATTAATATGCTGCATCTTGGACCTGAAATATTTAGTAGGATTAGTTTGTTTGATAATTGAGCCGTGCCATGAGAAAACCAACATAGTGGCTTTGCGGCCAGCATGGATCCAGACCAGCCTGCGCATCCGTGCAGTCTGGTCAGGCTCCATGCTGTTCGCTTTCAAAGCCTATTGCAATTAGAGAAGCATGGATCCTGACCAGCCTGCGCGGGATCCATGCTGGTCGCAAACCACTATGTTGGTTTTCTCATGGCACGGCTCAATTCATTAGAAAAAATGAACATATTGTGAAGTGGTTAGATATGTATCAAGTATATTGATCAGAATATGTTGAGAAATAGGTAGATTAGAATTAAATATATACCAAGAAGTGGTCGTATCAGAGCTAAATGGATACGGGGGAAAGGGTACATCAGGACTGAATGGACAGTGAGAAGTGAGTAGATCAGTGCTACGCGGGTATATCACAACCAAACAGATATTGAAAAGTGGGTTAATCTGTACAAATATATTGAGGGGTACTTAGTTCAGAAAGAATATATCGAGTATGCAGATCAGAACTAAATTGATATAATTCATTCATTAGCATAACTGCATAACTAATGTCATACAGCAAGACTCGAACTCTTTATTAGCATCACTGCTGTAGCATTTAATAACAAATGAAAAACATAACGACTTAATTATAATAGATAAGATAAACAGTGCGCTTGGTGAAAGAAAACTGAAATAGCACTTTCACATATCAGATACACTAATTTTTAAAGCTAAACATGTAATTTATATAGTTTTATGCAGAAATTTTGAAGACAAAGCCGCATTTGTATAATCAGCTATGTGTATACAAATGCTCTTTGACCAGTTAGTCATGCGATAATACCTTTACTTTACAAAATACACACAAAATACAGGCTAAGATAATTTTATGTTGTTGTGTATACAAGTTTATCTACAGTCGCCACCGGTAACCCATATCGAGGTTTCAACGCAATAGGGGCATATCTACATATATGCCCTTATTGCGTTGAACCCTCGATATAGGCGACTCCTTCGGAAGAGTGTTAGTTATGCTAACAAATAATTCAAGTTTATCTTTCTATAACAGTGCCAATTCGTGGGTGGGTGAACGTTTGGCTTGTGGTTGTGTGTTATATGGGCAATGCTTCAAATTTAACTTTTATTATTTTGAACATTACAACCATGTCCATGTTACATAAATGTTCAACTAAAGAACAAACCATTTACACATACCGGTATAAAACTCGTCGCACAAACAACCTGTCTCCGTATCGTTTAACTGAACACAGTGTCCATGACCGGAACATAATCTATACTGACAAACAATGCTGTTCATTGTACATCTATCACCCCAGTAACCAGTTTCACATTCGCATGTAAAGCCTGAGTCTGTGAGATGACATTTTGCATGTTTTGGATCACACAGGTTTAAGTCAAGGTCACATTTACTTGCTTGACAAAACAACCCTGAAAAAATAATGTAATGCTGTATTTTGACATTAGTTAAAGACACAGGATAAACTGTTTTGAAAAAACCCAGCAGTGTGTTTAAAGGCGGTGTCCTTTGTTTACTTTGTCCTCGTTGTCTAATAATTGTTTAATCCTTACCCTGCTAAATTTCTTAAAACGTTTCTGACTGAATGCATGACGTTTTAAAAAGAATTGTGTCAGTCGGCCTTTGACGTTTGCATGCCATTCAAGAAATAAAGTAGGTATGTTTGATAAAGAATTCTAATATGCTTTTCTCTGTTAAAACACTCTTACGCTAGAATGACGTCACGTTAACGTGCGGTGACGTCAAAGATTTTGCTGCGACAAAGAAAGAGCACTTCTATATTTTGTCTGCTGTTTTAGATTAAGGGCATATTAGAATCGAAATAATGTATACCTTAACCATATTTTAACACTATTTATACACTCGGGCGGTAATACGTCCTACAAATAATTTCACTCGGGCTGCGCTCTCGTGAAATTATTACGCCCGACGTATAACCGCTCATCGTGCATAAATAAGTGTTAAAACACTCTTTTGCTATGAATTATTTCTTACGTGAACAATTGGGTCAGTTAAGTCTATATAAAATTACTTTTTTCTTGTGTGATATGTTATCTTATCAAACGAATCTCATTTTAACGGTGATCTCTCAATTTTGGGCTATGTAACAGGGTTATTTTTATAAAAGGAGGCCTGTCGGAAAATCAATAGCAGTGCCTGACCTCTATTTCTTTTATTCTGATTTCGGAACATTACTTTAAGTAAAATGTGTGAGAGATTTGGTGCATTTCCATGTTTGTTATTGCGTATGGAATTATGTATGATTGCATGTGAACCGACAACAAATACAAATATTGAAATATCAAACTTTAATTTACTTTAGGTAGATATGGTACCTAAATAATTTAAATTCATCTTTACATATTTTTTTCAGACTGAAATGATAGCAAAGTGCACCAATTTTCTAAATATATTTATGGTTTTCCTCTTCTCCATGTAAAAATAGAATTATTTGATATTTAAAAAACGACTTTTTTAAAATATCTGAAGCAAAATGGACAACTGTTGTACTGACCGTTTGGGATTTTAGGATTTCCCCAATTATAGTCTATATCAAAAGTAAAGTCAAATTCCAAGACTAGCCAAGAGTCTAAAACGCTTGAAAAATTCTGAGTGAAAGAGAATGACATGCTCTTTATCATAAGCTTGCCAAAACCATACCAAAAATTTACCTGAAAGAAGTTATTAAAGATTTTATAATGTAAACAAACCCCTACACCATTTTACCATCAATATTTTCCTCAATTCAGGTGATAATTGCTGATATATTTGTAAATGAGAGGCCCCAACAAAAATCTTTTTTTTCAAGTTGTGTAAACAGTTTAAATTGTAAATTAATGTTGATATCTGAAGTTATCCGCTTACTTTGTTAAAAACAATAAATAAAACACTTTATAGCTTGTTTAAGGTAGTTGACCTGTATCGAAAATCATCAAATAAAGTAAACTCCATATGCTTTTTTCAGCATTTATTTGTTTTTCAAGGAAATAAATGATCATGATAGTTCAATCCAGAGAATGTTGAATTGCTTAAAATACATAACATATTGTCATTACCTATAAGCTACCTTCAAATGTTGTAATTACAACCACTACCTTAAAACGTTGTAATTACATTCGATGACAATGAATTTTTGTGTTACATTATTTGAAGCAAAGTACTCCTGACCAGTAAGAGGAACTCTTCCAAATGACTAACGCATATGAAACACTTTCAAAATGATTCATTGAAGTGATAAATATACGCAATCTAGCTACTTTGTTACACAAAAGTGATACCAGTTTAACTTTATTTTTATTACTTCTCATTGTTGGATATATAAACTTTACATTTTAATATATACATTTTGTGTAAACCAGTGTATCACCATTGAGAACAATAAATGACTTTGACTAGAAGATCAGAACTTAATAACGTTTCTTAATTTCGTAAATTTTCTTTCGAGGAATTTATGCATTATTTTACATTATCTTCATGCATTACTAAACTTCCTATCAGGGCTTCACTACAACTTATAAAATAACTGTCAGTGTAAGCCATGAGAAAGGTGTGCATATTGTATATTGAATACAATGAGATTTAAACAAATGTAGGTCATATTTTGTCTGCCTGATCAGTTGTTGGAAAAAGGACCTACAGCTGTATCTGATTTTTCTTTCACTTTTGTCCAATGTTTTATGTTAGCTTCAGTTTACTGGTCAATTCAGAGTTGTTCTCCTTAGATTTACTTGGGTGGGTACCATCTCTACTTTAGGGTCTTATTTCGTTTTGAATAGAATGTCAAAAGAAATTGTAGACAAAGTGAATACACTTCCAGGAAAATCAGCTTAAGGGAGCGACAAAATATTTTATATCTTTGAATTAAATGTACCTAAACGGATAAATGTCATATCAGGTATGCAGGAAGCATGGGAAAATTAAAATAAGGACAAGGATATAATAGAAATAGCTACGTTCAAAGAACACAGCCTCCTGAAAACGAATCCCTACAGCTGCCTATATATAGATATTCACATGAGTGACATTTATACAAAAGTACCTAGATAATGTAAAATAATTAGATGGCACGCGCAAGCAAATAAATAAACTTTAGAATACATTTTTTAGCGATACAAGTAATATATCGATTAAGTTTAGTTCGAAGAAAAACACTATAGTGATTGAGCGCACAATAGCTTCGCAATAAGAGTAATTCACGGGTTCCAGAATGACTGAGACAATCCAGTTGATTATCAAACCAGAATGAGAGGCTTTGCTCATAAACATTCTGATCAAGTTTGGTGAAAACTGAGTAAGAACTTCTCCAGTAAGAGAGGCGAGAGCGAATATCTTTTGCGGGCGCTGCCCATTTTCCATTTTCATTTACACAGCTACGGCGCTGTCCATTTTCATTTACATAACTACCGCCGTTGAGCCTTGCATGTTTGAATTACATTGGCTGGCCTATAATTGTATCGATTGACTTGCTAAAATTAGATTGGAATGAATATAGTCTACATACAGTAAATTGAGGCACACCAGATTTTCTTAATACTTGTACTTACGTGTACTAGTCTGAAACGAAGCGGCCACAATTTTTAATTGTCTTTGCTTACTTTGCTAACAACATTGATCTCGTCGAAATATAGACAGAATCATAACACATGCTCATTTAGTTATATCATTATTCATCTGATGGTTTGCTGTAATAAAATGATCTTACTGCGCAAACATGCTCTAATATGTTTATAATTATCCAAAACAAACACTAAGAACTTAAAAGTGTGTAAAAGTAAAATGCTAAGTACTTTTTCATCCCTTTTCGTAATAGGTAATCGATCCTACCGATTTTCGTTGCGACGAAAATCGGGATCGATCCCTTTACGGTAACATGCGTTATATAACCGAATGAGATATACTATCGAATTAAAAAATGTGTCCTTCCGGCACGTGCACAGAGCATCTGACTTCGGATTTTTTGGAAGAATACGCTTTTTCCTTGTGCGTAATAAGTGTCCACATAACTTGTCCGAACCGCAATGTCTTGCACATCAGTACAAATATGGGCAGTATTTTTTTTATCCCCCAAAATCTACCTTTAAATTGATACAAACGCATATTTCTGGGCAAGCAGGTGGACTGCAAAGATTCCCGATTGAGGCAGTGCCTTATTTGATATTATTGTATGATTACCGTACCTTTAAACACGATCTCCAGTACTCTGAACAGAGTAAAATTTGTTCCATTAAGATGTTTTATGGCATAAATGTTCGGTTTAGCTGAAAACGAGTAAGACAAGCAGTTATTGATCTTTACAGCGTCACTAATTACAGGTTTCCTTTTCAATTTGCTTGAATTAATTTCAAATGTCATAAAATCTGAAGTTTTGACATTGTTTATAATAGCTCGTAGCGTTTTGAGCGTTGACATTTATAAAATACATAAATAATCAAAGAACAGCTGAAGTTGATTTCGTCTTTATACACTAGTTTAGTAATGTGGAATTGGAAGGTGTGGCCAAATTAAAGTACCGTGTGAACTTTTGACATTTGGAGCCAGTTCTGTTGCTATGGTATAGGAGTTTCTGGTAAAAATCTTTTTGTTCTTATGTATAGTCTATTTTCATCTCCTACCTCACCTTTCATAAAATTAACATAAAACGAAAAGCTTTGCTTATTTTGCAGGTCATGAAAAATGCATTTACTATATGGTTTATTAAAACACGTTTGCCGCACTGCAGCAGTGAAAGGGTTTATGAGATAATAAAGTAATTAAACTGCAGTATACATGGTAAAAGTATTTGAGCCGCGCCACGAGAAAACCAACATAGCGCGTTTGCGACCAGTATGGATCCAGACCAGCCTGCGCATCCGCGCAGTCTAGTCAGGATCCATGCTGTTCGCTTTCAGACCCTATTGCAATTAGAGAAAATATTAGCGAACAGCATGGATCCTGATAAGACTGCGCGAATGCGCAGGCTGGTCTGGATCCATGCTGGTATCAAATGCACTATGTTGGTTTTCTCATGGCGCGGCTCATTTATAAGAAATATATTTAGTTTATAACAGACGCTGAAGGGTTGATGAGAGATGCGTTTAGTGAATTACTTTTTTAAATAAGTTTTCGAGATAACACTTACTTGGTTTCAATAGTAAAAGCGTTTATGACTATTTAATAAAAGTAGAACATATAATTTATAAGAAATGCATTTACTAAATTACAATAATCAAAGGGTGGGTTTATGAGAAATACATTAACTTACTGCAACAGTTAAATGTTTTACGAGAAGTACATTTACTTAGTTACAGAAGTCAAAGGGTTAAATTATGAATTCAAAGAAGTCAAGGAATTATTAGGGAATAAGTAGTCAAAAGGGTTATGAGAAGTATCTTTACTTATTACCAGTAGGTTAAAGGCTTAATGATAAATACATTTTAAAATTATAGTAGTCAAAAGGTTGGTGAGAAATACATTTTATAAGTAACAGTAGTCGATGAGTTCATAAAATTACATTTACTAAATAAAAGTAGTCAAAGACTTTATAGAAAAATATTTACTGAATAACAGTTGTCGAAGGGTTATTTTTTTTTTTTCATACTAATTCATTTTAGGTCGATTGTGAAGCAAGTTCTACAACTTATATTAATCATTCTCAAGACCTCATTTCTGATGGAATCCATCGCCACGAGCGTATGAGAGAAGAGAAGCCAGTTTCCCTTTTAATGCTGAACGCCAAGCAAGGGAGATATACTGATATCATTTTTCACGTCTCTGGTATGACTCAGCCGGGGCTTGAACCCAGAACCTCCCGCAATCGAAGCGGACGCCGTACCACTAGGAAATCGAGGCGGTTGTCGAAGGGATATACATTTACTAAATCAGAGTTATCAAAGGATTTTTAAAAATGCATTTGCCAAATATCAGTAGTCAATGAGTTCATATTAATTTACTAAAAAAAAATCAGTATGTAGTCAAAGGGCTTTTAGAAATCATTTTTAATACAAAATGTAAATATTGTTTGAAATAGTAATGTCTATGCTGTTAAACAAATGTAAATATAGCGGTAGATCTATTTTCTTAAATGAAAATAAAATTGTTTTCAGTGGGCATTTTATATCAATTTGTTATTAATCAGATGCATAAGGCAGTCAAGTTTGTACAGAAAATGACAGCTATACACTTAATATATGGGTGACAAACACGCTCTATAAATGCTTATCATGGCTTTGTACAATAAACACAATGCCTTGTAGCACATAAAATAAGTCAATTCTTGTTAATACACATTTACTTACCTTAGTAGGTAAATAACAAGTTTCTTAAGAGCTGTGTGGTGAGCTTTTAATAACTTTTTAACTTATTTATTATATTTATATAAAGAATATCCAATACATTTTAACTTCAATCCCAATCCTCATATCTGTTCACATCAGATACTTTCTACTTATGGATATTTTCTGCACCTATAACTGTTGTCACTTGTTTGTCATTTCATCAGGGGTGCTTGGTTTCTAACAGTATATTAGAGCAGTTTTCACACTTTAATCACAGATATATATCACCATTGTCATGATTGTGTACCATGTCTAACAGGTGTCTACCACGCCTGCTGTATATAGAATTATTATACCTCACATAAATATCACATGCAAATTTCCCATTAGTTAACTTGAATAATATATCATATTCCCCAGTAATTTTATATCTCATGCGCAAAATAGTATTTTCAGTTTCTGCGCATGTGATATGATACATAATTTCATATCACCTGCGCAAATGCGCTATTTTGTTTTTCTGCGCATGTGATATTATTTTTTCATATCTCCCGTTGACTGATTGATACTTTTGCACTGAGTAAAAGACTGAGACGTTAACTTTTCAGAAGATGTGCTTTTATAATTTAGGATTAAATTTCTTTCATTTGTGAACCCGTGTTCTACGTGCCAAAAATTTCGAAAACAACTTTTTATCAAATATTGAATCGAAACTATTTCCATCAGATTGGAAATGAGCTAACTAAGAAAATAAGTGCTCAAACATATATGTTTCGTTTAGAAATAATATAGTTATCGCCGTTTTTCGAATGTTACTGCTAGCGATTTCAGCAGTGTCACAATGTTGAAATAATTATGCGCATAAACATAGGATTCAGCGATATGCAAACGTCTCGACTAAATCTATCAAATATGTCTTATTACACAATAGAGTTTCCACCCGAGTGCTAACAAGTAAGCACTCCTTAATTCAGTCTCCATTATTTGGTAATTCATTTTTAACGTTAGATAACTTGATCATATAAATCATTAGGTTGATTTTACAGTAAATGTTAATGACCTTTAATGTTATTTCGGTATAATAAAATAAATATTGCATTCCTGAGAGGGTGATATGAAAAATGTTCACCCCTCGAAATATGAATATAGACTTCGGCTGGTGCCTCGGTCGATATTCATATATCTCGTGGTGAACATTTTTCATATCACCCTCTCAGGAATGCAATATTTATATAATATATCGCACTCGTTCTACTTTTTATCCATGTTTTACACAATGATAATGAAAGTTGTAAATCATATTTAGCGATACATTGTCGTTCTGTTCCATTTTCAAGGAGTACATGTGCAGCACAATCGCCGCAATGCACGCATTATACAGTCGAGACTGCTTTAACGACCCCCTGAATTTAGCGACTCCCTGTCATATGCGACCATATTTTATGCTCCGGACGCAATTTATTATTAAAAGAGTCTGAATTAAGCAACCCCCTGCCTTACGCGACAAGCGACTGTGAAATCAGGCTCCCGAATCGATATATAGACCGTTTTCAGCGACTTTGAGACGCTCCCTCGCAAGATTTTACACGATAGAGTTACCGTTCTTTATCTCGCGTGAAGTTGTTTGAGACGATAACTTATTTGTTTACAAAAAATGGCTGATGAAAAACATAAAAAAAAACTGTTTTGACATTAGAACAGCGTGTTAAGGCACTTGAATTGCTCGAGTAGGGAAAACCAGCGTATAAAGTCGCTGAAGAATTCGGAGTCGGTGCATAAATTAACTTTATTCCTGGTGAAACAAAAATATGGCGGTATTTAACAGGAAACGACGAAGTAAACACAGATTTAAGATGCAGTCAATAATCGATTAAATGTCAATGAACAATTAGTACACAAAAATATGAATATCATAAACCTCAGTGTGTAAATAGTTCAAATGGAACATTTATATTTTACTGCTCCCCTTTATTTTCTTGCCAGATCATGAGCTTAAATTTGTTTTATCAACATCATACGAATGATGCAAATTATTTGAAATTTATATTTTATCAATATGCAATTAAAGAAATAGTATTTAATCATTTTCCACTCCTACCTTAAAAGAGGCCAATATAAAAGTATCCGATATTCATGTACTTTAATTGGAAAAATATATGAAACCAGCCTCTTCCTGTTAAGTGAGACTGTTTTAAGAGACTCTCTGTCATATGTGACCTTTTTCGCTGCTTCCCAAAGTCGGTCTCTTAAAACAGTCTCGACTGTAGTTATAATATGAGCCGCGCCATGAGAAAACCAACATAGTACATTTGCGACCAGCATTGATCCAGACCAGCATGCGCATCCGCACAGTCTGGTCAGGATCCATGCTGTTCGCTAATGGTTTCTCTCATTGCAATAGGCTTTGAAAGCGAACAGCATGGATCTTGACCAGACTGCGCGGATGCGCAGGCTGGTCTGGATCCATGCTGGTCGCAAACGCACTATGTTGGTTTTCTCATGGCGCGGTTCATATAAATTTGAATATTTTGAAATTCAAAACCTGATGTTATACACTTAAGTTATAAAACCAGCAAATCAAAAGCATACACAATTATTTTTTCCAATAGATTACCTTTAACAACTAATGTACATTTTTATTTAATACCGGATGACTTACCTGTGTGTTGTTTCTGACAGCTGCAGGTATACCGTCCTTCAGCTGCCGTTAAACATGACCCGCCATTTTCACATGTATTTTCATAGCATTCGTCGAATGTTCCAGTTTCTCGTCTTGTTTTGTTCAAATATAGCGGATCTAGAACATAACAATATATAATAAATTTTACAACCTGAATTACCCAATTTTAACTTATTTCATCGAATATTACTATACGACAGAAAAGACATAAACATATATATTTATCAGATACTAAGTAAACTTTTCCTAGGCTGTATGGTCAATCCGTTTTGTTTACGTATTTATTTTGAAATATTGTACATCAAAACCGTTCTGCTGCAATATTATTTGTTTGTTTTAGGTTTAACGCCGTTTTTTAACAGTATTTCAGTCATGTACCGGCGGGCAGTTAACCTAACCAGTGTTCCTGGATTCTGTACCAGTACAAACCTGTTCTCCGGAAGTAACTGCCAACTTTCCCACATGAATATTAAACTGAAAAAAGATAGTGCGGATGACTGTTTATATAACAATATTAATACTCTAATTATATAAGACTACCTATATATATGATATAATGACTACTAGGCATTATGTTGCATTTTCCAAATAAACGGCGTCATTTCCGGTTTACTAAACGTTCAGAACTACCTTAATGGGACTATGCGACATACAGCTTTATGAAACTTTAAAACCGGCGAGAAAGTCGGAATACTAACAAGAAACTGTAGTCATCTGGATAATATTTATGTCGTAAAATGGAAGGTATTTCAGGCGCAGTCAATGACTGATGGCTTCGTTTTATACCTTGTATGGGTGTTACAATATATAGTAAATCAGTTAATAAACATGCTTTATGTAATGATATAATGTGAACCTCTGTTATATTTTAAAGGATATATATTGTTAAATTAAACACACATAATTTTACAACAAATACCATATTTGTTATTTCCTATCTAAAGAACAACAGACAACCTCGCCCAAAATGGCTGTCATTTCATTTCATTGCTAATTTTAAAATTTCAATTTCTATTGTTTTTGTTTGCCGTCCAATGTCAATCTTTTTTTTCTGGTTAATGTTTCATTAATCTGTTTCAGAACAGATCGAAATATTATGAATGTTGCATATTTCATTTTAAAGAAGTGATTTAAATGCTAAATGAGCCATGCCACGAGAAAACCAACATAGTGGCTTTGCGACCAGTATGGATCCATACCAGCCTGCGCATCTGCGCAGTCTGGTCAGGATCCATGCTGTTCGCTTTCAGACCCTATTGCAATTAGAGAAACCATTAGCGAACAGCATGGATCCTGACCAGACTGCGCAGATGCGCAGACTGGTCTGGATCCATACTTGTCGCAAAGCCACTATGTTGGTTTTCTCGTGGCACGGCTCAAACATACATATAATAGTAATTTACCCTAAGCCATCTTTACACAAGGGAAACAATCTGTTTATAGAGTGAAATTGTTGACGGTGAACACCGTTTGTCAATTCTAATCCTGTCCATGTTATATCAGGGGACTAGGGCGTAAATGGTGTCTTTCGGTGGTTTCAGTGAGAAAATTGTGTCTATCGGGTAAAAAATGGCGGATTTTGTTGACAAATCATCACCCTAGGGCAGATATTTTGCCAAGTAAGAAAGTTTTTCTTTTACTTTGGAAACATTGCATACCGTGACCACGCTATTTATCTCCTCCCGACAATTTACCCTGAGTCTGTACCTGGCGCCGTAAAAAATTTATTGAACGCTTTATACGGAGATAAACAGTTCAAGTCCTGCTCAAGTCCACTTTTCCAACGATTTTTGTAAAAAAAAAAACAGTACAAGTTCGACCAAGTCTATGATAGCCAAGGCTTTATAATTATTAATTTTTACTTACGTCTGCATAGCACAAGTGCAAAAACCTTTTATTGCCGTTTTATTTTTTCTTGTTTAAGCCGATTTCAGTATCTTACGGGGAACTTTAAAACAATTTGGTCTCTATTCGGGTCACTGTACTAAGAGTTACTAGTATGACACCATTCCAATGTATATGTAAGGATAGTCGCCACAAAACATTTCGACAGCCGAACCGTTTTCAGTTGTGACGTTTCATAATATTTGCAAAGACAAGTTAACAAATGATGATTCATTTTATTGTGTTGTACTGAATTACTTAAAGTGTGCGTAAATGTAAGTACATGCTAAATGCAATCAGTTTATTGTGTGAATAGATTATGGCATTTACACGTTAGAATAGTAAATTGTGCTTACCATGTACCGTGATGTTCTGACTGATGCATAAATATGTCGCTTCCCAGTTGTGGGTTTAGTGCTTATAACATTGGACCTCTATTCACAAATACTAATTGACCTGGGGTTTTTTTTTTACAACATAAATCGTTGGAAAAGTGGGCTTGAGCAGGACTTAAACTATTTATCTCCGCAAAAAGCGTTCAATATTTTTTTACGGCGCCAGGTACAGTCTCGGAGGAGATAAATAGTGTGGTCACAGAATGCATGCATGCAATGTATCAAAAGCAAATGAAAAACTCACTTACTTGGCAAAATATCCGTCCTAGGGTGATGATTTGTCAACTAAATCCGCCATATTTACCCGATAGACATGATTTTCTCACTTAAGGCTGATCACTACCAAATAGAATGTAAGCCTCCGCTGGTCACGAGTAGTCCAAATATAAATAGTACTAATCTTTTTTCCTTTCCAAGTGCATTTTCTCGACAGCAACGTGCTTACATTTACCCTACCGTGTTTCAGTATATATCACTTTGCATTCTATTGAAATTGGCATGTTCCTATCGCATGCTGGGTAAAAATGGCGGCGTAAGAATTTAATGTCTCGAAAAGAGAAATTGAAAGAAAGCGAAAAGTAGTAAATTCAGCGGGTTGTATTTACCGAACTGTAGTTTTCTTATATAAAAGTTGACACCCCTTTTTCTTTTTCTTTTTGTAAAGTAGCGATCTAGTTCTTTATGAGAATATAAGTCTCTGAAAATCTGATATGCTAGAAAATGTCGAAAAACCGTTATGAAGTAAGTGGATTTTATATGAAATAAAGAAGAGCTGGATTTAGTGGTGTTCAGCCTTAAACCACCGAAAGACACCATTTACGTCCTATCCCCTGTATATCAATGCAATGGAAAAGTAAGCTATCTAGGTTATCTGCTTTACAGGATAGCACAGTTATGCGTCTAACAGTCCTGAAATTGTTTTTTTATTTTCTCATATTTCTAGATATTTTCCCATACTTTGACGCATATATATGGGTAGAAGAGATTGTTCTCTTTCCAGCAGTTGCCTTTTCATCATATTTTACCTTGTGAAATTCTGGGGTTCTACGATCACTGATAAATCGACTTGGGTATTTAATGATTCCCAGTACTAATCATTAATGCTGCTTTTCATCATAAAATGATCACCTTTAATGAAAGATTAATATTGATATTTCAATAACTATGACAACTACAAGTATTCATTTACAAACTTCTGCGATTCTTGCCTCTGATTTGTGACTATTATTTGCCTCTGATTTGTGATTATTATTTGATATAATTGATATAAAATGTCTCCTAGGATTCATATGGCAGTTTGTGCTTTCGAACGCGCTCTCGGATATGATGGCCGATTTCTGCTATTTCGTGTCTTTGTGTCTCCAGGGAGACGACATGTAAGCACAAGTGCACGAAATGATGACAAACTGATGATTTGTCATGTCATTATGTCCTTACGTATCGGGGAAAATACGCGAGGACACGAAACATTGAAGGCAAATAACAATCTTTTAGGGGCAAACTAAAGAAATATTTTATCGGCAAACTGTTCTGTCGATGGTTCTTCGTCCTTTATTTGTCGTGCCTTCATGTCTTCGACCCAAGAACACCTAGGACACGACAAATAGTTTGCCGCTTTTTTGTGTCATTGTGTCTTTGCCTTCTGTTACATTTGCAATTTACATCTTACAACAAAATTGTATATTAACAATTACAACTATCAAATTAGCACATTAAACTGAAATACCTAAAACATTGTTTGTTTTCTTAATTTATTGCTGTGATGCTTAAATATATATTTCTCGTATTCACTGATATCAGATATTTTGTATATTTGATCTTTGGTGTGACTCAATACATGTGTAAATATATACATTTGTTGAAAATTCTTTTGCAAGCCTTCGGACAAACGTTACCCTTATTTTACCAGACAACAATTAAAATCGGAAACAAAACTCATGAAATCAGTATTCAGTGACCAGGAGCAAAAAAAAACCCCTCAATTTACAAGATTTGTCATCGAACAACAGTGATATCCTTTAAAGGCACTGGCCTCAAGATTGTTCGACAAAAACAGAAAACGAGATTTTTTTTAGATATCTGGAAATTAATGCTATATTTCTTAAGAATGCTTTGAAACTTAATTACTGACAGAAAAAAATGTTACGGAAACATGAAAATTAGTTGTTTTTACTACTTTTTACGATGAATATCTAAGCATTTGAAACGCTTTACTTGATGTAAACTGTCTCGATTATAAATATCTATATCTAACGCGTATTGAACACTAAATCCTCTATAGCGCTATTGGTAACGACAGCGGAATACTTTTTTTATTGCCGCGGCGGTCCTTGTTCGATTCACGACGCGGTCATTCTTTTTTTTCTTGATTTGGCATTTTTAAAATGGTTTAAAAACAAATATTCATATTCTAATGTTCATAATTTTGACCAAACTTCAATTCGAAAGAAAGATTGTTTTCATTTTTGTTTTCAACCGCACGTATTGTTCTATATCTGAGAATAAGTCTCGACTAATACAAGTTTTTGTAATGCATTAATTAAATTTTATGTGAAAATGATCTTTTAAAACACCTGATACTGATCTATTTTGTTGACTGTTTATACGATAAGCGGTATAACAATATACCGCAGACAGCTGAAGTTAAGGCTCTATTTCATTTACAATCAAAATATACTTGGTAAGGAAGCGTGTTTATCTTCTAAGAAATATCTAAGATTCAGCAGTATTATATATAAAGCAAGCTTTGGACAGTGGCCATCACTTTGACATTTGTCTCTTCTTGTGCTGGAGGAAATATGATGAATTATACACAATTTATAAAAAACGACACAGTAAAAGTTGTTTAAATTTTGCATACAAGTCTCTCACTGAATACAGTATATTACTGTAACATTGTTTTTAACATTTGAAATATTCACCATTAGGTGGGTCATACCTTAATTGTCGATTAAACGAAATGTTCTGGTAAAAAATTGCATTTATCTTTATTTTATGCAATTTGGAAATGAACCGTAGCTGAAAGCGAGAAATCATTTTAAAAGTCATGGTACATAAATGAGTCATTTCTTACTTTTCATGTTTTTATAGGCAACAGCTAATTGTTTTCAACCATATTCTTTTATTTTTGAGCGAACGTTTAATGTTCGTTTCCAAAAATAACTGGCAAAGAATTTTGCAACAAATGAATATTTACACAATTACTGAACCGTACTTGTATAGCATTTTGAAATTTATATAAAATGTGTAATACTATGCTATTTTCAACATCAAATACATTTTGTAAAATATAAAGTTTTTCTGCATTTATATACAATATACTAAAGTTATAGAGTATAGTCACTGTCAATTTCAAATGTAATACATACTGGTATAGCCAAATATATTGTACTTTTCCATTCTTCTATATACGAAGTACAGTGTCCACAAATTCATATTTAAGGCCAACATTTTTTTATTTTCTGGTTTACGGGTTATTTTTCAAAAAATTTGGGTGGGGGGGGGGGGGACAAATAAAAATAAAAGTCCCAATTTTGAGCAGTCGACCAAATAAATAAAAATAAAACGTCCAAAAGGATACAATTTTTTTATTTTTTGTAAACCACAGAAAACAAGCTTGCAAGCTTAAATTGCATACACGCTCATAAATGAACTATTCTGAACTGGTTTATATCTCATCATCTCAGTATACTGTCGTTTTCAACCACTATCTGTGTTTTTGTATGTATCTATTTTGTAGTAAAAATAAACATATGGAAACATTTTTCATAATAAAATATACATATACCACAGCTGACATTGTCATATCATAAGAACACTGCATAATGTTTATTATATAAATATGAATAAAAACTGCTATTAAAATGGGGATATACAATGACTACTTTAGGTCTGCATCCTGCATACATGCATATTACTTCGCTGGAGATGCAGTCTTAAAAGACAGGCACTGTCATACTAGAAATGAAAAGTTACGAATTGATAAATATTATGCACACTGACTTTAAAATTAAATTGCTTTGGTAAAGTTTCAGTGGCTTGAATATTGTTTTATATTTTACCGACTGTCAGTGCCACCTATATTGTACGACAAGCCAAAACAATCTGAATTTTGATTCAGTTAAAATGTGTACAAAATAACAACCACTCGACTGATGTTCAAACAACATTATCTGAGATTTATAAGACTCTCCACTTGAATACAGGCTGACTCGGACCATGGCTGATTCGGCCCAAATTTACTTGGCTTATTTGGCCCAAATTGTTCCTGACACTAATATCATGAGTTATTAAGTTTAATTTCTGATGCAAAGAATTATTAAAATGCTTATTTAAATGCATAACTGATGCATTTTAGCTTGTCAAAACTTCTTACCTGCTTGTACGGTGTATATTTTATCATATAAATGTCCTTACTTCAAGTTAATTCCCTATTAAGCAAGAATATTGCTGGGAGTTTCATGTCTGATAATTATCTTTTGAGTTACAGTAGCTGGCTAGAACTTTAGTCAAACTTATTTTACGCAGTTCTAGGAAATATTGAGAGAATCTTTTTCATATGGCCATTAGTTCCACTCGGACTGTCCAATTATTTTGACTAGTTTGAATCTTTTATTACATTTATCATTGTCAAGCAATTGCAGGTACATGTGTCATTTTTACATTGAAATTGCACTTTATATAGAACAGAACTACTGAAAATTGTGACATTAGTTATTTTTTTTCTTCTCTACCCCTCAAGACTTCAAAGTAAAAAAATGTGTTTAGCAAGTTGACTCACTTTTGCTCTTCCGTCTTGCCATTTCTTTGGATTCTTTCCTTTTTTATGAATTGTGGTATTTTTCTGACAGTCCCACATGAATTTGATCGTTGTCCAATTATAATATACAGACAACAAATCTCGTACATGTGATACGCCAGATTTTTCAACATCTGGACAGCGTTGACAGGTGAAGGTCTTTTTTCGTAGGTGATTACTCCTAATGTCGAGCTTTAGATGTTGTATTTTCTACTCAGATCAAATTTGTTTACAATACTTGTTATCTCTGCCAACTTATTCCAAAGATTATTGTCTGTAAACTTGTATATTTTTCCTATTTAATTTCACACAATGTACATTCATGTAGGCCGCCATTTTTCATGCGTCTACTGATCTAGATTAAAAACCTCTACCATACAGTTAAGCTTTTATTTTTGGAAGCAGCAATTATGGACGGTCGGCGGGTAAAATGAAAATAAAAATACTGAAAATGACTTTTATTTTTATTTTGTTTTGTCAAAAAGTAGGGTCGGCGCTCCCGTAAACCAGAAAATTAAAAAATGCTGGCCTAATAAATAGTACATACAGTGTTTAGTATACAGTATACATGGTTATCACTTTCACTCACCTTTAACTGACGAGATTATTCCCGAGATTTTGAAAGAGGAATTATCAGACGTGTGATCACCGCTTGATAGGACCAACCTTACAGCGTTCAAGACTGACCTGAATACAACCTCTGTTCTATTATCTACGTCATCTGTCAAATTTACACAAGGATGCAATTTCAACCCTTTACTGTCATCCTTCAAAGAAATGTCAATTAGCTGTATGATATCTAATAAGCATTGATTCCCTTGCCTGATCGTGACGTTTAACGTTACAGTGACTATGTAGCCAATGTTTGTTCTAAAAATAACATCATGTGTGGTTTTTGCTGGAAACATGTGCGGAAACATCAAACTAGAAAACTCCATCGTTTCGTTTGGTAGAAGCGTAATAGTATTGTTTAGCTTGCTGGAATTTCCTTGAACTGAAAAATAAAAAGTAACGCAAAATATAAAACATTTCATTAAAGCGCCTACATAAAAATATGAAGCGTACAGTACACTTAAACTTGTTTAAGCGGCAAGCCAAGGGCGTCACACAATCTGGCTTTAGTTAAAAGCAGATGGCTGCTTAACACAACTACAAATTAGAACAAAATGTCATTTTGGGAGGTTAGCTGACTGGCCCCTCAAGGCTGCTGAATACAACTGGCCGCTAAGGCAGATTTAAAAAAATGTAAAGCACGCCATCCACATAAAATAAACTTACTGTTGAAAATATTTCTGAAACATGACAAACCTTGCCGTAAATGCAGGAGAATTCCTTCACCTCTCCTAAGTTGAGGAGCCGTCAGGCAGAAGCTTATATTTCCACTGTCTGTTAGTATATACCGAGAAAAGTAGTCCAAGCTCTCTACACTAGCGCCACCACAGAATGTTTTTATCACGTTGGAGCCCGACATTAGTTCAAAACTACTGTCACTACAATGACTGCCCGGTAACGCCAGTTTTTCTATTGTAACAAGTAAACGTATATCATCTGGCAAAACAACATTTGAGCAATTTTTAATTCCATCAGGAAATGCATGCGGGTAATTTACAGAATGCATAGTGATAAGAGATTTGTCTTCTTGTTTCATTGTTTGAAAGGCTTCCCCATTTTTGACCCAATACCAAGTTAAGTTAAACCCAGCCGCCGTGATATCTTCGTCCGTTTTAAAACGTATCGCTGAAGAGAAAGATTTTGATATGAAGGTTACTGCCTCCGAACTTTTGCCACAATATTTCTTGTCTCTTGTCATTCCAATTGTTTCAATATAATCATATAGACACTGGTCTTGAAATTCAATGTCATACGAAAGGAGTTCGAATATAATTCTGTACCCTTGTTTTGCTTCGAAATTAAAATACTGATTTAAATTGTTGCTGTAATTTCTGCCACCACCTTCGTATGTACCCAGCTGTCCAACACGTGTTGTGCAGTTTTGACTAGACTCGTTTCTTTCCATTCCTTGAAAATTAAAAAGTAATCATGTCATATTAACATACACTGATTGCTCTCTAGTGCAACAGATAACTTTCAATAATTATGTGCGATTTCAATTCTTGCAAGAAGATATGTCACCTTTAAGACAAGGTTTTATTTGAAATCCTCCGATCATAACTTCGGTCAGCAATAAAATATATTATCTTCTACCACTGCTCAATTTTTGGGAAAGAAATGAGTATCTGTATATTTATTAAATAACCATAGCCTTCGCGTCGTTTGTGCTCTTAATTACCACGATTCAGAGTTCAAAATGCACAGCGTAAAGTTCTCTTAAATGTCACCGGATTAACCATTATAAAAATCAAAAACACTGCTAGCGTGTGACATCGCTCGTCTGAAAGTACTAGACAATATTAAAAAAAGAAAAAGAAATATGGTTCTTGGCCTTCTTAACCATCTTAATTGATGACAAAAATATTTGAAGTTTTAAGCTATAGCGAGTATGCAAGAAAAGTGATCTTAAACAAAAAACAACAGAGAGGTTTAAAAAGGCCCATAATTCTGACAAAATGCAAGAGAGAGTTATAGTTCGTGGCCTTCTTACTAAACAAGTGTACAAAGTTTCAAAGCTATAGCTCTTATAGAATTTAAGAAAAGTAGGCCTAAATAAAAAGAAATTCAAAGGGCATAATTCAGACAAAATGCATATAAGACTTATGGTTCTTGGTCCACGTACTTGCCTAAAGATTATATACAAGTCTGTAAAGTGGACCTAAACACAAATTTTAACCAAGAAATTCAAATTTTCTAAGTACAAAAAGGGCCATGATTCTGACAAGATGCAAGTTACAGTTATGGTTCTTGGTCTGCTTACTAATCTAATGATGGTAAACAAGTGTATAAAGTTTCAAAGCTGTAGCTTTTATAGTTTTTGGGAAATAGCGGAGCTAAACAAAACGTTTAACCAAGAAAATAAAATTTTCTAATTACAAAAAGGGCCATAATTCTTACAAAATGCTTATCAGTGTTATGGTTCTTGGCCTACATAGTCAACTCATAATGATAAACAATGATATGATGGACCTAAACAAAACGTTTAACAAACGACGACGCCGACCATCAAGTAACGACAATAATGAAATGTCCCGTAGATAATCTGCAATGCCACTAACAATCTAGTGGCGGCGAATCTTTCTGATGTCTCCCAACCTATTGCAATATCTTAAGAGTATATGCAGGACTTATTTCGGATTCTGAACATAGTATGATCTCTTGTCTGTGCTTGGCGGCATTTACCGACGTCGCCATTTAACATGATGCGTTTCATCATTAGATACTATTAAACAGATAATGATGTCACACATTTGAAATTTGGCAGCGTGACGTCAAAAGGATATACTGATAAACATAAAAACAAACAGCGAATTTTTGACAATTTGCTTAGTTTTATTGTATCATAGCTCGGTGTTTTTTCTTAACAAATGGGGTGCAGGTAAATCGTATACACTGAGTACATGGTGCGGTAACTAAAAGTGTGCAGGTATTTAATACCCGCACGCTAGTTACCGCACTGTTGGATAGGAAAGTATGCCAGCATGTATGGAACAGTAGACAGCGAAGTGTATCTTATTGATTTTCTGCTCTCGCATTGGTTTATTTTACCTGGGCTTTACACATTTGTAAAGCAAGGATTTTAAGTACTCACTGAACTGCTGTATATGGCAATGTGGAACGCCTACAACTACCATATATGGACGGCTATGATACAAAACAGAAAGAACATTAAAACTCTCGGGTAAACGATTTATACTCGGGGGCTACGCCCCCTCGTACAAATCGTTTACCCTCGAGTTTCAATGCTCTTTCTATTACATAGTTTGGGTATAGATCACAAATTCAATATTGTTACACCTTATGGAAATGCGCCGCTCACGTGTATCAGAGCCCAGTAAAACTTAAGGTACTTCCGCCATCTTGAATTTAGAGTGACCTTCATTTGAAGTGTGAAAATATAGTGAACAAAATCTTTCAAATGCAGCTGTTCCAGAATACAAAACAGCTCAGTTTGCAAGACCTGAACTAAAAGTAGCTGTATAAAAAAGTAAAACTAAAATTTGGAAATAAACAAAGAAGATATTTTACCTGTATTTTTCCAAATTTTTGGTTAGATTTATAAATCCTTTCAAAATACTTTATTATAAATTCATGAATGGCAAAAGTAAGTTCAAAGTTTCAATTAGTGCATAGGAGAATTGTCTTACTGAATAGAACTAAACTTATTACAAAATCTGTTTTCAAACTTGACCACCTCATGTATTAAAACGAAAATAAATCTGTCATATTGCTATTTTCAGCATACATAAAAGTAGTGCAATGTGCGGACAATGATTTTTGTACGTATGGTGTACCAAACTGCCTAAAATTGTAAGACAAGTCTCAGACTTAATGTGAACAAGATTTGGCAACGATCCAAAATTCTTTTCAAGGATTGTGCAAGTATAAGAAAGGTTTAATTTATTATAGTGGACTTTATGTACTTACGCGCTGCTTATCTCGCAGAAAATTTGGTGGAAATGGAATTTTCGGCACTTCCTGCGGTAACTACCGAAATTACTTAACGTAAGTTTCTCACTCATATGTGATTGTATATTCTAGCATAAAACTGTTGTTCTTGTCACGTTTTTAGGGGGTTTTAAAAGGAGAGAAAACGTGTGTTAACAGAGAGATTCTCGCGCTCACGTGCTGTTATAACACCATTTTATATATGTGCATTCCGTGGCAGAGCGTAAACGTATTACTGCCCCAAAACGGATAATTCAAATGGAAATGACGTCAACGTGAAAAAAAAACAACTCTGATACTCCCGCACATTTCATGGAAAGTTAATGATATGAAGGATAATGTATTCATTTATTGTTTGTTTGTTTTTTCGCGTTTTATGCTAGAATAGCGTTAGCGCATGTTATTTTCGTTTTATAACATCTTCAGAATCCCTCGGGATTCTGAAGACGTTATAACACGAAAAAACATGCGTTATCCCTACATTTATACAGTCTAACCTGTACTAACGGTCACCTCCGATCAGCGGTCACCTCCGTTCAGCGGCCATTTTATGACGCCCCCGACGGATTTTCCTATATTTTATCACTTTATTCAGCGGCCACCTGCCGTCCGCGGCCAGCGGCCACCAAAATTGCCTCCCGACCGCCGTATTTGACCCCTTTCAGCGGCCATTTTTCTTCCAAAATCAATTATTTTTAGGCAATAATCGCCGAAGATACCCGATTTTTGAGAAGCACGTGATTGCTAAGTTTCGCGTGACTTCACCACAAGAACGACAAAATGACATGAGCTTCTCAATTAAAACTGATAACCAAAGGTGTAATCCCCTTTTTGTTATGATCAAATGGCCAGTAATTATCGGCAATTAGCGTGTCACCTCGGGTCAATTTTGTTGTTCACAGTTTGACCTCGGTTAAAGATAATACTCGATAACTAGCTAGTAGTATAATATTTGTGATTTTTCATACTTCTGTCATCAAAATACTATTGAATTTATACGAAATTAATTCTGTTTGAAAAAAAATATAAACCACTCCATCTTTTACCGAACGTAACGGCAATCGTAGATTTTAGCGTAGACAATAAGCGCGGAGAGTAGCTTCCCTTACCAAAATGGCGAAAATTGTAAACAAACTTGTTTTGAAGTTGGAAAATTGTCTGTAACAATTTTTGTAGTAAAACAATCACGCCGAAGTTTTAGATTGCTAAGAAGACCATTCGTATTGCGAAGGCAAATGCACGTCATTGTATCCTGGTAAAATAATAATGGGAACCCCCCCCCCCCCCCCCCCCCCCAAAAATGGGCCTAAAGGCTAAACTGGCCAGAAGTCTGAAAAATACATATATTGGCTGCACCTCCGATCAGCGGTCACCTGGCTTTAGCGGCCAAATTGTCTGCTTCCCTTGGCTGGCTGCTTAAGACAGGTTAGACTGTAAATTATAAAACAATCGAAATATTTGCTTTATCACGATATATGCAAATATTTTTAGACAATCTTGAAACATTAGGCCACAGTATTTCCGCATACTGGTCCGGGACAAGTTCGATGTGTATAGTGATTCCTTATTAGATGTTTCATGCGTCGTAAACTAACCAATTTTGATATATCGACTTTTTAAACAATATGAGAACAATGCAGCATGTTTTTGAAAACACAGTGAGAATAAATCGCAGAAAAAATGTACAGCCAAATATGTTAAGAGGTAATACAATTTGTATACAGTTGTAGATAACTACAAAACATTTTACAAAATGCAATCAGTTGAACTTCTCACGCGAAAACCTGATGATTAAAATCAGCAATATCTCAAAAGTAACTTTTCTGCATCTTGGTTCTTCGTTAAACAATGATATTTTTTCACATTTTCATAGATTTAAACTGATAATAAATGTGCATTGAAATTCCGGCATAGAAATGGACACTGACTTTACATTACTGTGTTGACAGCAGAAACAGCGGTCCAGTACTAAGACTGTCTACGAAACCAAGGATAACGAGTTCTTTATCTGAAAATTACGAACATTGGGATCAGTGTTCAGTATACACCTGAAAATGATAGACTTGCTATTTGCCGAGTGCACACTTGTTTTCTATCGTCGTCAATATAAAGTAGACTAGTAAATATTTGTACACATGCATAATCTTATAAACACCTTTAATGTATGTTCTCTGAAATGAACAAATAACTGACTCAACTGAGACACCATACTTTAAAGTAAATTTACTTTAGTCACCACGAGGTTCAAATGCACGTGAGTCTCGTGATAATACATGCCTTTAATTTCACATGGTTGAAGTGTAAACAAATAGTTAAATTTGCTTCGTTTTATTTCTCACGGAAAAGATCGGACGGTTTTTTACATTGGAATAATTATAGAACATCTATGCATTTAAAGTTGAAAGTTGATTGTTTTCTACAGGACGTAAAACTGAAACAAGTAAGCACTTTTACTTTTTCAGCAATGTTCCTCAGGTGAACTTTGACATTGTTTACGCAGAGAAGTCAGTTTTGTGTCATCTTGAAATGTGTAGTTCGGCTGAAACGTATAGTTCCCGGAAAAGATCTAAAATTGTTTATTTTGGGATTTTTGTTTTATTTATAAATTCAACACAATGTGTAATATTTCTAGTTTTTGAAAATAATTGAAATTCAACTTTATTTTAGAAAAAGTTTCGATCTTTCAGTAATATTTTGTCAGCGGATACTTACAAATTTTAAGTGAAACGGCTTTCTTGTCCAAGGGAGGTGTGTAAAGCGAAAAACTATCATTACACATTGCGTTTATTCTTTTAATGTGAAGGATCGGCAATAGATTAAGGAGATCGGACAGTGAAAAACTATACTAAATGGATATCTCTAACCATGAATAAGGAGACATACATATTTCAGTAAGGAAATCTCAGGTAAAAGAACAATCATATATTTTATTCCTTGAAATAAACATGGCGGCGAAATATTTTAGAAAAACTGTGCACGTGTTTTGCGCATTAGAATGTTTAACGACATTTTCTTGAAAAAATAACGCTCGTATGCACTATTTTGGCATTTCTTTGATTTGAAAATAAATCTTTTATAGCAATTTAGGTTGCATACGATACCGAAATTTTGCACCAAAAATGTTCACTCATTTTCTTCCAAAGCACTGTGGAGATAGGGTTCAGCGTAGCTTTCATGCTCGCAAGTTTACCTACAGATATATCTTTTCAATTTTTATCATATATTTTTTGTGTACTTGCATTTCGAAAGCTGTTTTGAGGGGTCTGATTTTTCACATGGATTTCTAATTTCAATTTGCGGAAATACCTTAAAACATCTAAAAACAAAACATTTTTCTAGATTCTAGTTGTTGCTGTTGTTATTTTTTTTAAATAGACAAAATATGTGTGTGTGTGTATGCGCGTGCGTGCGTGCGTGCGTGTGTGTGTGTGTGTGTGTGTGTGAAATAATTACAATCTGACGTCAATAAAAATGATTTGTTTCCAATGGTTACGATTTATTGGGGACAACCCTCGTACATTAGCATTTATCAGTCCATCTTAAAAGCAAATGAGTGAGGCATTGTTTGTATAACTGGTCTCCATGCATATTTGATGACATACTTTCGCTGATTTTCTCTTTTTGGTGTAAGGCGATTGCCAACATTATATGATGTCAACGTTTGTTATAAATATAACACTGCTACAAATGTCTTCGTAGGTCGCCTAAGTAATCAATGTTTAGTTTTAAACTTCCGCACAATGTTTTTTTTATTTATGTAGATAGACTGGCATCATATTTATTCAGAGAATCTTGTTTTTGTGTGTTAACTGAAACTCAAGAACAAATTACAATTTCCTCATACTTTATTTGACCTTTATGCATGTTATATGGAATGTGGAAGGAAAATGTTTAAATGTTGACGTTTCCTCTGGATAAAGGAAATACTTTGTGAGATTTTACCTATTACGTACTGGTTTTGAACACAGATGGAGCCAGTATACAGTATACAAGTCTACTAGTATACAAGTAAAATTCTGGTTTCTACCGGCGACTAATGAACTAATCAAGTAAACGTATTATATTAAATTTTATTCGATTCCAGTCGGCGCAGAGGTTTAAGGTCTAATAACAAAAGGTTTCATACTGCTGTCTTCCAAAAAAAAAAAGCACTTTTTATTCAGTAGCGGATTACACTGATAATCATTGTGCGAATTCATTATCTGAAAGAAATATTTGAACCTATCTTATCATACATAAACTTTGTGGAAATTATGAGAAACTATCAAATCCTTTTTAAGCATAGAACGGAACTAAATAAAATGATAGAAGACTCGCTTTGGTTTGTGTGTCTATGAATGGTTATGAAATAAAACACAGTTTAATCCATCGGCAAATGTTTTTTGCTGTTGTATATGAATACTAGAAAGAATTCCGGCAAATCTATCAAAATAAAAGATTTTTATTCCTAGACCAGGAAACAACTTAACTGTTCTACGTATTGTGGTCCCAGGTGCTTGAAAAACTAATTGTTTTATTAAATTGCCTATAAGATATGAAATAATATCTATTTAATATGTCTATTTAGTAAAAGATATAGACGGTGTCTGTCAACTTGGTTTGATATATTGGTTGACCAGCTCAGACAACACACTTTATATACACACTTCTAATCTTCTTAGTAGCCGACATTTTAATATTAAACGTCGCAATAAAATCTACCGAACAAATATTGTATTCGCTGCCTGCCAATAATCATTTTACATGAAATTTAATTAAGTACATGTACCTAAAAGGATATGTTTAGAAAGGTTAAGAATCTTTGTAAATGTATGAACATGTATACGAATTCAACATATTTCAATTACATCTGATTCTAATCCTTTATGCACAGTCAATTCATTCAGATATATTGACATGTAAAAATGGGTATATACTCTAGCGTGTTTCATACCTTATATTAAGCACTAATTAACCTGTAGCCTGCTGGCGGCAATCGATTCTGCCTTTGCGACCAGTGTAGACCAAGATCAGCCTGCACACCCGTTCGCTATTCAGTCAGTAAATTTTCAGTGAACACTCCTTGGAATAATAAATGGTATTGCCCAAACTGAATGATGGACCAGTCCATTTTAGAAATTTAGCGGGCTAAGGGTTAACATAAAACCAACAGACATCTTAGACGATTTCAAAAACACCACTAAGCCTTGTGACTATTTAACTTTGACCCATTATATAGGTTTAAATATACAAGTATCATGAATGGGATAAAGGAAATAAGCACATTTGGCCCCTTTATGTGAATGTCGTAAAATAATACAAGCTGGAGAGAGACAATATTAACGTAAATTTCGATTTTTTTAAATTTCTCAATTCTGTCCACTGAATCATTTTCGAAATCTAAGGTATCTTCTCTTTGAAAAATACTTCAAACCAGATTCACCAGATATACGTCAATAGAACGACCCCACTTAACCTGAAAGTTTCATACGAATCAAATCAACTGCAATTTTGAAGATATATATAAAACGACTTGAATTTACAATCGTATTTACCTCATGTCATGCTAAATTTCTGATGAATTCGATTATTAGAATAGATACTACTACCTATCAAGGTCTGTTTCCACCAATATCAACAAAAAAATCAACGAAACCCGACGTTACAATACGGATGAATCAAACATGAAGAAGAAATCAAAGTTACATTTATGATGTAATTTCCAAATGGAAAATATATTTGCAATTATAATAAGCATGGATGTCATTATGTTCCCTATAAAATCTGCAGAACACCATTTAATTCATATAAAATCAGAAATTTACATTACGTAAGGAATTTATATAAAGATAACACTCCGGTGTAAAATTAAGTTTGTATATATGTTCACAGAATGAAATTTTTTAGATGCTTGGAAGCAAAGAGAAGTCAAATAAATATCTGATATCTGGCAGTATGCCAATTTATATCAAGTCATGAAAACATATCAAATTTTGTCCAGTCGTCAAGAAACTGACCATCAAAAACAACTATCTTGCAATGTCGATGGTAGAAACAAGTAAAATCTAGTATTAACTAGAATTGTATCCATAGGACACGGATGCCCCACATACTGAGCAATCATGTATCAAGGTAGTTTGAACCCATTCCTTCAAAGACTTCACTATACCCTATATAGTGAAATTAAGACAGGGCCATAACACTGGTAATCAAAACCTTGAAATGTCTGATGGTTGCCGGTTTTTGGTAGATTTATTTTCTGTTTAAATGCCAGTTTATAAATTTACACGACTGAGCAACAAATACAAATTGAATGTGCCTCATATCTAAGATAAACTCTGCCTGACCTAGCTTGTGATGTAACAATGGACTGGAATACCTTATCATTGATAGATCTTATATAGGTCACAACTACAGTTAAATAGTTTTCCCTATATATTCTATATAAAACTGACATTTCTTAAAGAGCTACCAAACATAGCTAGACCCATTTCAGAGAACAAATCCTTACCTCATTTTAAAGAGTTATGATAAAACTGATATAAAATGAAGAGAAAAATAGGGGTCATGTATCTTCTAAGAGAGGTTTCTCTGGTCACATTTGCTTACTGTAAACTGACATCAAAATCACACTGCTGTGACCTGGAAGTACTACTCATACTACAATTGAGATTCACTTCACCAAATACAACCTGCTGTCCCATATTTCCTACCAAAATGTCACAAATACATCCACAATGAAATTTAAACAGAAACTAGCTTTAATTTAGACCTCTGTTGCCATGCCAAGCGAAAAATTAGTGTTCAAATACCTGGCAGCCATTACGCGACTAGACCAGATGGCTCCCACGCTGGTTCCTTTAGTTTAGTTAGGCCTATAATCTAAATGGTCAGTGTGAGTGGATACAGGTTGAATAAGAACTGCTTGTTCATTGATAATTCATCCGCATTGTTCATGAATGGGACTATTTTGTGTAGCACATGAACATCCTTTGGATGTGATTCAAAATAAAATAAAGATGCTATGATTGTCAGAAATACACTTTAACTTTGGTAGCGGGATAAACCCGCAACCAAAAATGGTTACAGCCCATCCTGTATGGTCATATTCAGATAAGACTGTGTATCTTAGCAAACTTTAATCAATTCCTTCAAAAAGTGTATGAGGAGTTGAAACACACCAATTTTTTCACTATGGCATATTTTGTGAAATTAAGAAAAGGCCATAATTCTAGAAAAATAGCTAGCAAAAACAACACCTTTTTATGGTCATCTACGCATATCAAATGCCACCCTTCGAGGGGAGGTGGCATAAAAACTACTGACATGTTATATAGCATATCCTTGAATGATATTAGATGTAAAATGTAAAACACGTGTTTTTAAGAGATAAATCGAAAACAGAAATAACCCGACATCAGGTGTTGCAAGTACCAGCATTTTCTCTTATTTCTAGGTAACTTCAAATTAATAAGATATGTTACAGTTACTTTAATATACGTACGTTTGGCAGTTTTCTGACAGATAACGGCATTCAAAGACGAGCACGGAACTTGCGTGATAACAGAGTCATACTCCATGAGAATGTTTCCCGCGTATTTTTGACTTCCACAGATTTGCATAGCATCGCACACTGAATCTATAAATAGATAAGACCGAAATGTATAAATTCGGTGTCTGCGTAAAAAGTAACTAGCATTAAAATAACTATTAACCGTTATTATGGTATACTAATAAAGTGAGGATTTGTCAGATTACACCATAGTTACCGCCTACCTAGCTTAACCATTCCTCTGTCGCAAACAATTTTAAATCTCCATTAATATCATAAATCTAATTAATTTTTCTTATCGTCTGTAGCAAATAAGGAAACAATTTCTCTGAAGATAGTTTTTGCATTATTATTTGATTTATTAGCGTAAGTAGGAGCTTATACCCAACGAAATTATACTTATCTTTCAGATATAATATTAATTTCATTTATTTCTTCAGATATTTGAAAATAGCCAGCGGATATAACGATGTTTATATGTATATACCGTTTTCATATATGAATTATCTGTTTCATTTATACTGATCAGGCGTCTTTTAATTAGGCCATAGATTTTATATTGTTTCATTAATATATAGTAAAATTATATGTCTATACAATACAGATGATGGAATATGAATTCCTTTTATTGTTGATTCTTACAATGTGAGCATACTCCATTATATTCTAATATGACACCTGGTTATATGAGCCGCGCCATGAGAAAACCAACATAGCGGCTTTGCGACCAGCATGGATCCAGACCAGCCTGCGCATCCGCGCAGTCTGGCCAGGATCCATGCTGTTTGCTAACGGTTTTTCTAATTGCAATAAGGTTTGAAAGCGAACAGCATGGATCCTGACCAGACTGCGCAGGCTGGTCTGGATCCATGCTGGCCGCAAAGCCACTATCATAACGGTTGGTTTTCTCATGGCGCGGCTCATATCTTTTATTATCTTAAATGGATAAAAATATATAAAACCGGGCGATTTGAGCTCAATTGCATTCCGTGTATAAGGTTTACAAAGCTGCCTTACCATTATTAGAGGTGAATGAATTATTCTCTGAACTGCTAGGATTTTCAACGTTTACCCAGACCTTTTTGCAATCTGGAAATAAATAGGAAAGAAATAGTGTTAGTCTGAGTAAAATCGAAACATTTGGCTGCCTGTATCATTACACACGACAGTTATTCTTCATACATTCTTGGACGTATTCGACTGCCTACATCACTGGCACCAGATCAGAAAGAAAATGCCTCCGTACGTGTTATACCCTACCCCTAGGTATTCTATAAGAACCATGGTCATGAACGAGAAAATACACTAACCCATTTCAATCGCGTATTTCATACCTAAAACACGCAGTTCAGTAAATGTGTACTATTGATATTAAACAAGCGATAGTTTATCTTCCATCTTGCACCAGTCACATTGTCTCAATATTCCATATTGCAGAGATGCTCCATATATTTTATGCTTTAGTCAACGTTACAGAAAAAACTTGCGTGAACTCCCCTAATGAACATCCGGTCTAGAGGTCACGGCAGTGTGCACATGTTAAACGATATGTAAACAAACTAAAACAGAATGCAATATATTCACAGTTTTACGATAAGACTCGAAATGATGAATGGAATTCATCTTGTATATGATTTTGAACTTGAAATCATACATTGGTATACATCTGTTCTGTTTATTTAATTCATTTTGCACATTTATGCTGCGTATAAACATTTTAGCGTACACGTGTAGTAAAATGACGACTGACATACATCTTCACATCAGCCTATCAGAGTGTGTCTGTAATCTAGAACGGAACTTCACCAGGGAAGTTCAAGTAAGTTTTTTGTGTACTTTGAAAAAACTGTAAACTACACGTTGTTTTTCTAAGATAAGAAGTATTGAAGAAATGTGACCGGTACACAACGGAAGATAAATTACCGCTTGTTTAATATCAATAGTACATATTTACCGTTGAACTGCGTGTTCTAGGTATGAAATACGCGATTGAAATGGGTTAGTATATTTTCCCGTTCACGACCATGGTTCTTATAGAATACCTAGGGGTAGGGTATAACACGTACGGAGGCATTTTCTTTCTGATCTGATGCCAGTGGCCTACATATGATAGTCATTATCCACAAGTGACCTGAAAACTTATGACATGTAACCTTGGGTACAATATGGTTATGTAAATGTTTATGTAACGAGATACCATGTGGTATAAGATAATTATTAAAATTTTGTTGTGTTCTGTTCTTGTAAATTAATTAAATAAAAACTTGTAAATCTGTTTCTCCAACTAAAACCACAACACACGCCGCCGCACGTTTTGGCTTACGTGCCTGTGAGCACTTGTATACTAACTGCTTTAAGGTAACTCTACACATTCGGATCAAAGTAAGGTCGTATGCTTGATTTTGTGCTAGACAAATCTGAAAAATTAAAACTCCTGCATAATGGGAGTCTATGGGAACATCATAATTTCGTGACCATAAATGTTTCTTAACTGTACATTCAAATGAAACTTTTCAAAGTAACGCGTGCTTAGTTTAGGACATTTGCCCATGACTTAAGGGATCCGCAAATATTAAGCTGATTTGCAGCCTTTATTGGGACTTATTTCACCTAACAACATCTTTTACATAATTAATTTATCTCTAGAAAGAAAGTAATTTTGCCGTTTTATGAATGTGCACATGTGATGACATTCATACGCAGGTTGATATTTTTTCCGTATGCCGGTTCCAGAACTTATTCCATGCTTTCCGGATGTAAATGACGTTCCACAATAACTTCCGTTCTATAAAACATGCAGAACTACCTTAAAGTGAAGCTGACACGCTGATACACATTGTGGTACTTATGCGATACATCATGGTGCATCAGTTACATAATTCATAAACATTGCTCATCTAATATAATTCATGCACGAAATTATAAAAAGAAATTTTTCATGGTATCTCGTTTGTCACGCATAACCTAATGAAGTCTTTGACATGTTCCACTATAAACACATACCACACACGCAAAAAATATCTTAATCAAGCACGCTTCCGTTACAGTGCGTCGTGACAAAAGATCTTTGATATTACTAATTATAAAAGTGAATTTTACGTAAATACTTCCGTTATAACATATAAATTTCAAAGATCACTTAAAATTTTCACTACATGTTTTGTATCTAACGTACTGCAAAATTCGAAATCATAATTGAGCCGCGCCATGAGAAAACCAACATAGTGGCTTTGCGACCAGCATGGATCCAGACCAGCCTGCGCTTCCGCGCAGTCTGGTCAGGATCCATGCGGTTCGCTTTTAAAGCCTATTGCAATTAGAGAAACCGTTAGCGAACAGCATGGATCCTGACCAGCCTGCGTATCTCCTGACCAGACTGCGCGGATGCGCAGGCTGGTCTGGATCCATGCTGGTCGCAAAGCCACTATGTTGGTTTTCGCATGGCACGGCTCATATGTAACAAGGAAATAGTTTCGCAAATGTTGAATATCTATCACACATTGTATCAATTTATAGGACCGTTTGTCGTATTAGGCCGTCTTTTCTATATGTATGACCATTTGTCCTATAAGGCCGTCTTCTTTCATATTTCATCGGTTTATATGACCATTTGTATTATGAATCCACCTTCTTTGTATATGAACATATGTCATATCTGAGAAATATCTAAATACTCGTGTTAAATAAACCACTCAATTTCACCTACCAGTAGAAGATAAGATGATATTTCAACATACCATGTGTAACATTCAATATATCAGCTGCAAAGTAGCCGGTCTTTGGTTGACCGGAAACAACACTAGCTCCAAGGGAGGAACATGTCTGTTCTGCGTTGGTGAAATTTTTTGAGCCATTTAGAAGGAACCAGCAGCCATTGGGACGATACAGACTCGAAAACGAAGAATCTACCTCACTGCAAAGTTCTGCTGTAATGGTATTAATAAATCAAATTTATTAGCTTAAAATGTCTTCTTAAAGTTCCAAACTGATGGTTTAAAGAAATGTTTTCCTTCTTTTAGTATCAATCATTGTGTAAACTAAATTGATAGGTTACATATAGCGTCTTTGTCTTTATTAGCGTAAGACTTCTGTCTTCTTTTTGTTCTTCCACACACAACAACGTTTTCAATCAATGTCGGTAAAGATAAAGATTTGCTGTTGTTGTTGTTGTTCGTGTTATTGGTAAAGATAATGGTTTGTACAGGGGTGTTATAATGATTACAACAATATTGCTATTCTTGAACAACAATTAAAACAAACTAAATTAAATCAATTATTCATACGTCGTTAGTAAAATGATTCAAATCGTAATGTTAGGTACTTCTCGCATTACAAGAAGAATCACATAATACTATTCGTGATCATAAATATGTAGCATCAAAACTATTACCATTATCAACAACTGTGATATTAATACGGAATCCCGAGAACTGCTTGGTATTATCACACTGAAAAGAGATGGCTATATTATTGGTTTCTGATGTCCAGCGTAAAAGCTTTAACTTTCGGTTCCAGTTACCACAATGGATAACACTGCGGTCGTTAATGGTGGGAGAAAGTTCCGAAAGTGTCAGGTTGTCGTATTCGCACCTGAAAAGAAAGTAAGATCAAAATCTGGTGAACCAAGTAAGGTATTGGATAACGTTTAAATAATTCGTTGAAAATATTCTAGATTTGTCTCCGGAGACCTCTGTGTAATTCTGGTGTCGCAAATTTGCTTCAGGCCAAGTTTGGTGAAGATTCATCAAGCAGTCCGTGAGGAATAGGACGCCCTTGTAAGTACCCGCTTCACCCTGAGTCATATTTTCATATATGAGACTTCATATATGAGAATACCCTCGTGTTTATTTAGCCATGTTTAGATCATGAACTGTTCATATGAGCACAATTTACATGCATAAAATCTACCTTTGCTGATTATCTCGATATCTTTCTTTAACAAATAATATAGGATTGAAAAGCAAGTTATTTCCAGAGTCAATAACAAGTGTGGAAATAACGTAAATATCATGTCGCAATTACATGTCAAAGAGAAGAACGTAAAAAATAACAAGTGACAAGTATATATTTCTATTTTCCCTGCGTAATATCTTATTACAAATAAAAGATATTCAAACCAATCTAGAGGAAGAAGTTGAATGTTGAGAACGGTATTTTAAATTGAATAAAGAAAATACCGATCGATAAACTGAAGAGAAATTACAAAGAAAAAGCACACCAGACGACTCTCTAGACATTGTAACAGTCTTAATGCCAGCTGCTACAGAATTGATTTACTCGAGCAATTTCGGTCGAAACAACCAACATGTCAAGAAGAAGAAGAAGAACTTAATACTTTATCGTAGCCATTCGAGAAAAATAAAGAAATCCGACAAATTTCGCGTGAAATGACAAATCATTTAACAAACTACACGATGTCAGACATATCATTTAACAATTACTTTTCTTAACAGGTTAGAAAATCCACTCAATTCCATTATAAATCCCTTTAATAACTTCACGAAACCTTGTTTGAATGGTAGCAAGATCTTGGATTATTTGGAAAATACTCACAGAATTATATTGTTTCCATTTGTTTTTCATACTATTTGTGAAACTGTATAGACATCAAATTTCAATGAGGTAATATATAGAGGATATTTGTTTGTTTTGAGTGGATATGGTATATATCTCGAGTATAGAGAAAATGTTAAAATTTTATCATTACGAGATGGGATATATACAATATCCACTCAAAACAAACAACTTTTCTTTTTATTTTATGGTTATCCGGTGGCAAAAATGGTACTGTGACTGATAACCAGTGACTGATATGGAATTTATTTCACTGATAGAATGCAGTATTTCATTACTTAGCAAAAAATAAATCTCTCTAACAAGGTAAGTAGCCAAGAGCCATTGATAAAATAACAAAGCAGTAAGCGAACGATGAGCAGAGATTATACAGCAAATCATTCTCATTAGGTTGGTGAATTATATAGAGGATATTACATGAGTGTCTTTTGATATTGAATTTATTGAACGAGTTGAATAAAAGAATAAAATGCGAGGCGGCTCTGCCGAGCTTTTTTTTCATTTTGATTCAACGAGTTTAATAAATTTAATGTGGAAAGTCACAAATGTAATATTCTTTTTATCACGTGTTATTTTGTTCCTGCCGAAACATCAAAAACTCTTCTTTCTCTAACTGTTATAAACAAAGCTTTATTACACTAGTGTATAATCATTTTTGTGTAATGGCATTATTATTTTGTTCAAAACATGTCACTGAATATTGCTGAAATCGCAGAATTTTGAGAAAATGAGCATTTTTTAGCATATTTAGGTCACATGGGAATGTTTTAGTAGTGAGCACACTCAAGGACCACAAAAATATTTTGATCATTGGTCCAGCTTCTCTATGGTAATTTTTGATTGTGGTCGACAGCTGTGCTCAAAGTAAAAAAAAAATCAGATTTGTTCAAAAATTCGGTTAAAAACTGAGGGTTTCCCATACCAGTAATGTTAAAAGTATTTTCATTTACGACAGACATTTTCTTTGGTAAAATATTTCGTACAGTTTGATAAAACAATACTTATTGATGAAAAAAACGTCTTCTTTACTCCATTTAGAGACTTCCACTTTTTAGGCCATTTTTTGGCAAAAGTGAACATTCTCCTTTTATTTAATGGTTTTATTACACTCCCGGGACATCAAGCATGTGACAAATTTATAATTGAGCCGTGCCATGAGAAAACCAACATAGTGAGTTTGCGACCAGAATGGATCCAGACCAGCCTGCGCATCCGCGCAGACTGGTCAGGATCCATGCTGTTCGCTTTTAAAGCCTACTGCAATTAGAGAAACCGTTAGCGAACAGCATGGATCCTGACCAGACTGCGCCAGACTATGTTGGTTTTCCCATGGCACGGCTCAATTATACATTGAAAATGTTAGAAATAAAATTACCGTAAACAGGCATTTTCTCCCCATATATCATGATGTTTTTGCACATGCAATGGTGTTTTATGGGGATTAGAATCATTAAATCAAAACGTGTATAGATGTAAGGTAAACGAAAGTGCTACATAGTTTTTTGTCCGTTTTGGCCTATTCTGTTTTAAACTAAGATGCTTCTGATATTTAAAACATATGTTGCTAAAAAATAAAATCGCCCAAATACTGTGCGGTACCTTAACTGGTTATTTCTTTTTACAAAACGATATCTCAATCATTAAATCAGACATATTAAACTAATTACGCGATATCTGAATAGCCAAACAGAATACATTTTATCGAATTGCCTGTAAACTTAATTATCTAAAATAGAGGCACAGAACGCGACCAAACAAACAAACAACAAACCCTGACTGAATTTTTTCATGAATAGTAATGAAAAGTGAGAAACCCCTTATACGCCCTAGCACAAGCTTATGCGGAATTCTATAATATACAGATGCATACTAAATGCACTTACTGACCCTCGAAGGACCAGAAATAAGAAAAAGATATAGCAGGAATTAATAACAACATCTGTTTGGTATGAACTGACGTAATGCCCTGTTTTAATTTTAGACGGACTAAACAATGACAAATACAGCTGAAACTCGATATTTCGAACTCGCTTATCTAAAATTTTCGGCTATCTCGAAGGCATGCTCAATTTCCGTCCCAAAAACAAGTGATAAAAGATATCATTTTACGTCGAATTTCGGTTATCTCGAACTAAAACGCTCGATCCATTGGAATTCAAGATAACGAGTTTTAACTGCAGTTCGAACAATAAGTAGTTTGAATTGTCGTGTGAAAATAGATGGGATGGTAATACCATCTTATCTAAACAAAAGAAGATATCTACGTTTCTCTTCTGATTCCGAGATATCAGGTACACATGACTTGACCTCTGAAAACTTACTGTTTTCCATCCTCAATATCAAAATGTAAGAAGTCTATGTGTAACTGTTTCCCAGCAGGTGCGGTTACAATGGTGTGACATGAGGCTAATGCTGGGTAGGTCTGTGGGTAATCAGGGGAGGTAAGTATCACATTTGGTGTGTCATCAGTTAGTTGGAGCAGTTTGTCGCACTGTAAAGGCACGTGGTCAATTGATCTCTTACCTAAAAAGAAAAAAAAATAGCAATAAATTATCTGTCTTTATTATTATTATTTTTATGAAATAGTTGGACAGTTTTGTGTCATATAAGTCAACTTGTCACTCGAATTCGTTTTGTTGCGTAAAAAATGAATTTTTGTTTCTTTGAAACGATCGTCATTATTTTCTTTTCTCAGTAAAATGCGATTTTAACCGAACTTCTGTACTGCGATGTAAAACTTATTCACAATCGCCCTGACATGTACTTTGTAAACGCTGCCTATCTTCAAGTCTCTAATAAACCAGAATTAAATCTGGGCTAAAGACCACCTTTAGACAAGGAATGCTAGACTCAAAATGCCACTAGTTTTTTTTTAATTTTATTTCCAATTAAAAAACCTTATACTTGTATTTTAACTTCTGCATAGAGAAAACTAGTCGTGTAAGTGAAGATACTCCACAGTGTCCTTTTTATTTTTTCGGCTGACTTACATTGTTGTACTAAGAATTTTACATTGATCTGTAACAATGATATACTGGTAATATTAATTTGAAACTCCTGGTGAAATTATGCGCTTCCATCACCAATTAGATAATGGTGAGCACCTTCGCACTGAGCACATTTACCGTACGTTTCTCTTTTGTTGCCGCTTGATTTAATTACAGTACTTTGGATATAAATATCTTTTTGATGTTTACAAAATCGCTATGTACGATTCACCGACATTTTGTCGGTCTCTTTCGCTTTAGCAATTTTATCTGTGGTATTTATAAATGATATTGTTTAATGTCTCATCATGCGTCTCAAAGAGAATTATTCCAGATGAAAATATTTCATATTGATAATGAATTTCGTCAATAATGTTTAACTGTGAAATTTCTACTTTTTCATACACTAACTCTCAGGTATAACTCAAAATCTAAAATGCACACCAATTTGTTTACGCACTGATTTAAATTTTGGTACCAAACATTATAAGTTTTCATGAAAATAAACGAGAAAAAATAACAGAAAACTAAGTGCACACTTTCTTTTGGAACTGAGTGTATATATTTTATAACGGTCATAGCGACCGGCGAATATATCCTTGAAAACGGTCATAGCGATTGTTAATACACGACCGGCGAATAAATCTTTGAAAACAGTCATAGCGATTGTTAATACATGACCGGCGAATAAATCTTTGAAAACGGTAATAGCGATTGTTAATACACGACCGGCGAATACATCCTTGAAAACGGTCGTAGCGATTGTTAATACTTGACCGGCGAATACATCCTTGAAAACGGCCGTAGCGATTGTTAATACAAGACCGGCGAATATATTTTTGAAAATATACGACTGCCGAACAAAACACTGCAATTTTTTTTTAGTCAGGGAGTTGTCAATATGAGCAGACATAACCCAAACTGCCATGCAGGATATTGTATAAAGTTTCTGCATTTGTCAGAAGAGATCATTCTAAATTATTATTTAATGTAGAAATCAATGTAAGATGCTTACTTGTAGCGGCACGCTAATATAAGGTATTTTCCTTCCTAAAGTATCAATCAGTACAGGAGAAAGGAACAACGGTACCTAGTTGTTATATAAAGGAGTCATAAAAATTAGTTACGAAACACGCGCATGTGGGTTGCTAATCTTTCCATTTTCCATTAAAATGTCACTAAAAG
Source organism: Mercenaria mercenaria (assembly GCF_021730395.1). Classification (NCBI taxonomy): domain Eukaryota; kingdom Metazoa; phylum Mollusca; class Bivalvia; order Venerida; family Veneridae; genus Mercenaria; species Mercenaria mercenaria. Next base: position 22,183,873 of record NC_069366.1, on the reverse strand, counting down.
TTCTACCATTAATCATATCTCGTGCTACACGCAAATTGGTTAAAACTTTCCTCTAGGGTGTGGACAACCACACTGTTCATCAAAAAGAAAAAAACAGCGCATTACATGGCGTTGACATTTTCTAGTTAACGATACTGTCTCACAAATTAAGTATACTTGGTTGTCTAATTAACTTTCTTCTACAAAAACATTCTTACCCTACAACTTGAATCTGAAGGCAAACAAGAGGACCATGATGGTCGGAGATTGCTCAGCCGAGTAACGCTGCTTGCTTGAATAGTTTTGGTAGGTGGTTATGTAAGGAAATTGTCTGTGTAATTATTTCGAAATAGTGTCAGTCATATTTTTTACCCGAAGATGATTAAAATTTACGTTGATGAGTCAATTCGTTTCACTTTTGCGGCGAACGCCGTTTCGCCGCGGACCACTGCCCGGGTCTTTCCGGCGTACGCCGACCTGCGCCGGTCTTGCGAGATAGCGGCAAATCATATATTTTCGCGATATAAAATCTGGTAAACATTTAGAAATTTGGGGTTAATGGTCAGAGACCACCAATTCAAAAAAGTACAGGGAACTTACTGGGAATGAGGTAAGAGTATACCTGGGAATAAGGTAACGTCTGTGCGTTCTGATTGGTCAGTCATGTAAACAAACCCAGGAAGTGATTATTTTTTCAAAACTGATATTTTTTCACTGCATTTACAGTATTTTATTATATATTTTGACAAAATTTGCCACATTTTATGTGTATTGAAAAAATGTTTTATCAAACGAATTTCTCCTGCCATGTCAATGATGTAAACAGGGGGTCATCTCATTCACACGAAAATTACTTAAATAAAGTATCACTATTCATATGTTTTTCGTCCGATATTTTGGTAGAACTAAGATTGTTCTTGAAAAACTTGTAATTAGATATACCTGTTTCGATGTATGGAAGGCCGTACACGCCATAATGTTACAATGTAAGTCTATGGGAAAACAATTGGTGGTCTCTAACCTAATACCAGTAAAGATAGAAACATTTTGCTTACTTATTTGGAAAAGGCTGCAACAGAAAATCTTAAAAAAAAGGATTTTTTTCTTATTTGCAGCTCACGTGGCCGGCGTACGAGGAAGCGTTCGTTTATTGATAAACCGGCGAGAACTTTTTTCTTGCCGCTCAAGTGACTGGCATGTCCCGGGTTGAGTGAAACCAACTGGCCTAATTAATATAAATACCAGGTCAGGTTTTAACAAACATTATTGTTGTCATTCTATTATCATAATTATACATTTAACCTTGAAGACAGAGCTCTTGCTACTTTTATGCACACTTGTTATCATTTGTGACTTCGTGTAAATATTGTATGATTATTACAAATAAGGTGACTTATAGGCCAATTGGACCGGGTGTAATTTGTATGTATTTATATGACCTAGTTTTTTAAAACTGTTTACACATGTGACTATAATTAACAATTTACTTACAGTCCGTTTTTGTGAACATCATGTTTGTAAACATTAAATATTGCGTTTTGTAACCTTAACTCAGGGTTCCATATTTTAGTGTGTCTTGTATAAGAAAAACGTGGGCTCGAGCTAAAACAAAGCATAATCAACAAGGAACTGCGTTCAATAAACGCTCAATGCTCCCAGTGGCATCCTTGTTGATAGATTTTGCACCTAAGTCCAAAACGAGGTCAAGGTCAAGGTCAAACGGAGGTCAGGTGACGAAGATGAGGAATGGTCACAGGTTACATTTGCATTGGTATCAAGTCATTCTAGTAAGGGATATTGATGCTAGACGAAACGGTCCCATTTGGTTAACCAAGAGATGGCCCATATAAAGCAACCTAAGTCCAAAATGAGGTCAAGGTCAAACTGAGGTCAGATGATGTCTGAAGATAAGGAATGGCCACAAGTTACATCTGTATTAGTATCAAGTCATTCTAGTAAGGGGTATTGATGCTAGACGAAACGGGTCCCATTTGGTTAACCAAGAGATGGCCCATATAAAGCAACCTTAGTCCAAAATGAGGTCAAGGTCAAGGTGAAACTGAGGTCAGGTGATGTCTAAAGATGAGGAATGGTCACAGGTTACATATGCATTAGTATCAAGTCATTCTAGTAAGTGGTATTGATGCTAGACGAAACGGTCCCATTTGGTTAACCTCGTACGGACGGACGGACGGACGAACGAACGGACGAACGGACGGACAGGACAATCACTATATGCCTCCCGCATCAGTAGATGCTGTGGGCATAAAAAGTACAAAGGTCATTTTGTAATTAGAGAAATTTTGGGTTGAAAACGTGTAAACACGTATGGCCTATTAATCGAAATGTTCTTACTTACATACACACAAATACATATTATAAACAAATTTTAATCGAGCTAAAATTACATTCTTGTAAATTGTAACCCCGTGATATTACAGCAGTTTTTTTTTTTACAAAATACACGACAAAATCAGTGTTAACTTCTCCATAAGTATCCTTATATACTTTTCTTGCAATATGTCAAGAATCGGTAACGAGCTCTAAATGACATAAAATAAGCTTTTGCCAGAGATATTGCAAATAGAGTCTATTTTGATAACTATTAAATAAATCGATAAGTAATACATTTATGTAAATTTTCAAAATGCAGTCAAAATTACTGAACGTATATTAAAGATATGTAGGACGAATTTTGTAAAATTCAGGATGACCAAATTACTTACTGATGTGTTTATCGTATTGGCAGATAAATGGATTCTTTTCCTCGCAGTTTCTATCGTTCCAAAAAAAGGAGCTTGTTTGACCGGTTCCCTTACCGGGATAAGAAAACAACCTTCTAATTTCCACGCAGTCTTCATCCGAGTACCCGTCATCGCTTGGTTGCCTTATGCTATGCGTTATACTTTCATTTGCATGCGGCCAACCCGGAAACCAGTCTGATAGAAAATAACGGATTGTTACAAATATTAATAAAACCGTTACCAGAAACGAGAAACAAAAGAATCTGAGCTCTTTACTAAGGATCTCATATAATGAGGGACCTCATTAAGGACCGGGGTTGGGGACGGGTATGGGAGATGTCTTGTAGATTAACGACATTCTGGGCATTGTCTTTCTGTTTTCCATCTAATGATTATTGCTTCGGGCCTCTGGTCAGGCTTAAATTCTAGTGTTATATCTAAACTCACTTGGAATTAAAACAATTGTTATACACTTTGAGACAAATGTAGTTATAAAGTTTCCTACTTGAAAACCTCTCAGGAGAGCTTGTTTCTACCCCTTGCAAACTATAATACCAATTTTACCCTAAAGTTGCTCCTACTGGACTCCAAGAATATAGGGGCGCTGTCCCCTTCACCTCCGCAAGGGGCAACACAACCCCCCTCTACTTCACGGCTTCCATTTTCTACTTCAATTAGTTATTTAAATCCTGTTACAAGATATAATTTCGTTTTAATCGATAACGGTGGTTGACGATAGTAAATAACAAACCCATCATGTTTGAAGAACAATCCATTAAAAGCATATTCTATTACGGAAATTATTATGACACCAGTAGCTTTTGATATAAACTATTGATTGAGAACGTTTGCGAGAAAATGAATGATATTATTATGCCATTTTACCAAATATCAATTGTATCTAAAATTTCAACTTTTCGGAAAAATTATCACCTTCAATCTCAAAATGTCAGGTATAGAATAGCATCAGCAGGTGAGTTAAAATAATGATTGTAACACGGCCCGTTTTACTTTCCTAACAAACAAAGCGGACTGGAACTGGTGGGGAAACAACCCCCACAGAATAGGCAATTTCCTGGTGGATGTTGTCAAGGATAAAGATAACAATTCTTGATGTCGTATAAAAATGGAAATAATATATCTAATACAGCTTTTTTTAATAAAATCATTGTCGTTCAGATGCGTATTTATTAAATTACTCGGGCGGCGCTCTCGTGATAACTGAACTCAAAATAATGTTTTTATTCAAAGACAAATAACGATTATTTATTATTTCATAAAACTTACTATGGAATGTTATTGCTGATCTGTCCGTCCACATATAGTCGCCCTCAAACAATCGATCATTGGCCCCTATCCATATAGCATGGAAAGGAAATTTACTAGAAAAAAAACAACAACATAGTTTTACACAATTTACTGCAAACGCTGCAAAATATTTTGCCATCATGTCAAGCAAAAACTATTACTTCGCGTTGAAATGGGCACAATTTTATACCAAGCAGACTTTTTTTCAACATATGTCATACAAAAAACAACAACAACAACAAAAAAAAAAAAAAAAAAAAAAAACAGTTACATTCCCTCTTGTGCCTGTTTCAAAATATTTAATTTAATAGTTCATTGCTACAATTTAATACATTTATGTTTCAAAAGTATCTTAATTTATTTCATATTTCTCTCTAAAGCGCGATAAATTATATGATAAAATGTTCAAGTCGATTTCAACAAGAAGTCCTTATTTTTGATTATCGCATTTCATAACATGACTTATTATAGGAAAAAAATCTTTATAATAAGAGCAACACGAATTCTCCCGGCAAACTCCTTAAGTTAATTATCTTAGATTAATCGTTGAATTCATCTGTTAATCGAACGAATTAGATTGTTTTCAAACAAATGGGTATCAGTAATACAATGCAAAATGAACCGTTGACATAAAAAGCAGCATTGAAACCTTTTGTTTCTTTGAACTGAAATCCGAAAAAATTCATTAGCAAATGGAACCAACAAATATTGTGTAGCTAACAGATATTATAAGTTACACTGCTTGTTGGTGACAGGATACGGGATATACGCTGATATTGCGTTCATCCATAATATGTTTCCAATGGAAATTGTTCGTTTATTTATCTGACATTAAAAAGCTATGGCAAATATATAAGTATATGTGTATTTTACATGAAATACGACACACCATTTTATATTGTGGATACAATATGATATGCACCTTAATGGAGGTTTGAGCCATCATCTTTTTATCACATTGAACATACGCTTATGCGTTTTCCCCTCGGTAACGTGTGGAGAGTGAATAATATATTGAAAGGAAGTTTCTCAAAACCCTATTTTAATGGTATGCTTATGGGAACATATCTGCAAGCAGATGCTTTAAATTGTTAAGTTTTATGCAAAATAAGTCTGTTCCATATTTAAGAAATAATGTATAGAAAAACCGTGTTTTAACGTTATTAATACACGGAAAGAGGTTAACGTCCACGGAATAATTTCACGAGGGCATAGCCCGAGTGAATTATTCTGGCGACGTATAACCGATTTTGAGTGTATTAAGTTAGGTAAAACACGATTTTGCTATACATTATTTCGATTCTAATATGCCCTTAATCTAAATAATAATAAAAAATATAGTAGCGCTCTTTCTTGGGCGCAGCAAAATCATTGACGTCACCGCACGTTAACATGACGTCATTTTAGCGTAAGCGTGTTTTAACAGAAACAAGCATATTAGAGTAATATTGTACACTTTCGACCGAATTCTCAGACATGTACTAATGTGGAGTTTATGTGTGGTATATAGTAGATAGATCCACTTATTTAGGAGTGGTACTGCATGAAAACCTTGATTTAAATGTAACGGTAAAATCATTGCTCATAGTGCTAGTCGTGCCTTGGGTCTATTAATTGCCAAATGCAAATATATTTGGGGGGAGGGGGGGGGGGGGGGTGTACCGTATGATGTATTTAGTAAGTTATACGATTCCGTTGTATGGCCAGTCATCAGTTACAGTGCTCCGTTGTGGGGGTTCAAGTCGTTTTCGTGTATTGATGCTGTACATAACAGAGCACAACGGTTCTTCCTAGGCGTCGGAAGATATACTCCTAATGCGGGGTCTAGGGGGATATGGGATGGAAGCCTCCAGTGGTACGGCAATGGAAAAGTATATTTTTATACTGGTCACGTCTCGGATCTTTTGACAGAATACGATTCAACAAGAAAATAGCACTGTGGGCATATAATAAAGCAAATAGATCATGTAAAAATTGTTTTTTTTTTTCATTAGAGAATTTCTCAAAGACAACAATTTGCAAGTATATGCAGATATAGACCATTTACTACCAAATTTGTTTATTAATGATTGTGAAACGGTATTATTTAATAATTATATTAACAAGTGGTCAACTAGAATCAATGCTGTGGTAGGTAATTCTGGCAGAGGTTGTAATAAACTTCGGTTTTATAAATTGTTCAAACATGATTTTATTCCTGAGCGGTACTGCAAACTGATAATACCTCCGAGACATCGTGCAGCTTTTAGTAAATTTCGATGCGGTGTACCACCAATTAGAATTGAAACCGGTCGTTATGAAGGCATTGAACTTGAAAGAAGGACATGTCCTTTTTGCAGTGCCGTTGAGGATGAGATCACGTGATGTTAAATTGTCCAGTATATAATGATATAAGGCAGTCGCTGTTTCAAAAGGCAATCACTTGTAGAAACAATTTTTATTCTATGTCTGAAACGGATAAATGTATATTCTTGTTTTCTGACCCAAATATGATCAGGACTAGCGCAAAACCCTGCTTTTTAATTCTCAAAAGACGTCAGCTTTTAACATGTAAGTAGTGATATTTATGCTGCAAATAAGGTAGCGTTTTGTGTTTGTTTTTTTATCTGTGTACAAATTTTTTTGTCCACTGAATTTTTTTTGCTAATCAATGCAAGGCTGATCTTATCGACAGGTTTCCTTTCACCTACAACCATTTTTTAAATTATTAAAGTGTGTGAAATAGTAAAAGAAAATATTTTCAAATATTTTTATTGTGCTCTGTACTTTTTTATATATATCTAATTATTTTTAATAAGATACCTATGGATTAGCAAAACTAGTTCGATTATATTGTTTTATAGTTTTTGTAAAAGCATTGATGAAGATATGACTGCGCAATAATCTCTTATAGTTCCAACATGGAACGGTGTATTACATATGTAATTGTAAATATATATAGCTGTTTATTTGTTGTATGTATTATGATGAGAATAAAGATTACATATATTAGAATTGCACTTCACTCTCATCTTTGTTCGTTGTTTTTTAGGTGTCATATATAATTTACAAGTCAATATCCAGTAAAGGAAGTTTATTGCCTGTTCCAGTATTCCTGGAGGCAAGTTATTAAATCGAATTCCCCGTCATTACAGACATGCTGTAAATCAAACTTAATCAAAAACAAATTTTGCTCAGATTAATAGCAGCTTGATATCATTTGCCTTGTATAAACTTCTGACAGCATTGTATTTCTGCTGATTGACAACAATTCCATTAACAGCAGACCTACAGTGTTAATATATTAAGGACATGGTCGCAGAAAATTATTAACTCTGCAGTTGAAGTATTAATCCTAATGTGTTAGAAATTCATTACTTGACATGCAACACCTTGGTAAAGTAGAATTTGTGTTATAAGAAAACCATGAAAAGGTGCCGACTGTCTTTGAATATCACATAAGACGTTAGACATATGACCTTATTTTTCATAATTATTTCAGACCTCATTTCATTACGGAAGGTCAGCCTCATTGTTCTAAATATGATATTTTTGAATGAATCATAGCAACGCTTCATGGTCTGCGCTTTCTTGTATTTTGATTATAGTGTATAAAATCATTCAATATCATAAAGTTATTTTATAAATTACTTTTTGACCACATACATACTCCAAATTTCAATTCTGAGAATCAGTATTTTTACTTAAGTATAAACGAAAACAATTTTTCATACTTACATGTACCGAATTACAGAAAAAAAAAACGTTTTCTGCCGACGGTCATTACATATATCCCATTCAATCCCAAATAACACACAGATACTGAAATACTTTTTATTTCATCTTTTTTCTTATACGTCAGATGACATTCCAAGTAATAGAACCTTTTTTCTTACCTTTCATGTATGTTGTTCTCTAACTGAGACTGGGTTTGTAGGTTTTCAATTTTAGCAAGGGACGCGCCTCGTCGTCTGCACTCTTGTTGTCCGGAAAGCCAGTTTGCCGGTTTAGTTATTATTTCAAAACATGAGGTAGCTGTCTCCAACAAAGAATTTTCACACGGTATAATTTCATTGGTAACACCGCGAGCGGAGGTAGAGTCCCATTTTAACAGAAAGCCTCGTTTTGACATCTGATCATTTGAACGGAACCTGATACTGATGAAAGATGTGTTGAAAATAAAATAAAGTAGACGCTCCTTTCCTGTCCAGTCACCACAGATCCGTTTAGATTGACTATTTACAATAATTTCTAAAAAATCTAACGAACACATATCGTTTTGCAAGTTTAAATTTGAGACAGATTCCGTTTGGAAGACTTCAAAAGTTATCTCAATCAGAAAGGCACGTGGTACGCTTATATTGGTGACGCAATACTCCTGGTTGTTGTACAAGTCTGGAAATCTTGGGCTATACAGAATTCCGCTTTCAGAAGTTACGGTAGAATTTTCACACACGTAAGAAATGCTCCCTCCTAAATTCAAGCCAATGGAAAATCTTAGATTTGCCGCAAAATACAAAATATAGGCCATTAAATAAATACATTTAAACAGCTCTTTGCCATTTGAATATGATATCATTATTTTTCATATACAGTCATTAGCACTCTGATACACCTGCTACAATATGCAGATTTGTTGCGTCGTCGATTTGTATGACATTTCAGCCATTCGATCACTTAATTCATGACATTTGGCCATATTTTCTCGCCTTCTTTGTAGCTTTCAACAAGGTAGTCTGAAAAAGGTGAAACACATTATACTGTAATAGAATGTATATAGTTATCTTTTTTTTTTTGAAAACTAAATTCGCAGGCATCGGCACAAACAAGAAACAATTACCATTTTCAAAAAAACTTCATTATCATTTAATTTGATCATTATTATTACTATTTTTATAATTTTCTATAATTTTATATTCCTCTAAGGTGTACCTGCTAACCAGTTCGCATACACTGTGACAACAATCTGATCTGGAAAATAATCGATTTTCCAGTCACATACTTTATTCCGTGCATTAGTTCCCACTTTTTGTTCCAGAGATTCCTGACATTAGATTTGTTTTACTTTGTTTTGATAAAATCTGTAAGAAGTTCTTTTGGAGCGTAGAATGCACCCAAGCAAAATAATAGCAGATTCGGTTTGATCGAGTTTGTTCATGAGAGGTAATGGAAAGTGCAACACCCATTAACGCCCACTAGCACCGGCTTATAAGCGGAATTATATTACATTGATATTGAATGGATTACATATTTCTAAAGAACAAGAAAATATAGCAACACTAAATCCAAGTACGGGGAGACCTTTTATGGCCGCCACACGACACTAAAAGAGTGTTGTTGTGATAGTTAGTAGAATAGGCAACTGCCCCTGACCTTAATCATATAAACTGTGCATGATACAAATGTCTATTGTTTAACTGTGTGTGTACATAACCTTAAACATTCTGTATAGAATGGTCTTATACATATACATTCCGTTGTGTGTGTGGATGAATATTAAATTAATTATTAATAGTAATTATTCCTGTAATTATAATAACCGTTGTTATTATTTTGTTGTCATTTAAGTCAGCGATTTGTCATATAAATGTGTAATTCAAGAATAAATGATAATGAGGCTGTTTTTACATTTGATTTCCCAAAAGAACAATATCTGACCAATTTAAATATTTACTACCTTATGATGAGTCTTCTGTTGCTAGGTAACTAAATTACATACTTGTCATTGAAACAACATTAATTATAAAATCTAACCCTTATCCTGCTGACGGTAAGTGATTCTACCTTTGCGATCAGTGCAGACCAAGATCAGCCTGCACATCCGTGCAGTCTGACCATGGTCTGCACTGTTCGCTATTCATATCTTTTTGGTAAACACCCGCTTTTAACAGTTAATGGTACTGTCAAAATTGAAAGAGGTGCAAGTTCATTAAAGAAATTTAGCAGGATAAGGGTTTATACACTTACTGTAGATCAAAACTCCTAGGAACTGTATTTGAATTTTGACAATAATATGTGAGAAAAAGAAGCTTTTTTTGCAGAATTACCCGCTTGTTATTTTATACTCCTGCTTTTTTTTGTATTTAATAGAGGTTAACAATTAGATCAGGTGAGCCAGAAGAGGTGATGCTCTTTATTTACAAGTTAAATCCCGTCTGCAAACATCTGAATAAGAACTGAAACTAAAAGATATTTAGAGTCCGGTGGTCTCAGTTTAAAGGTAGTCTTTTACACACGTTTAACTGTATTTAAAATCCTTGGTTAATCTGTTTATCACTTCCATGACTTTCAATGTTGTTGTACATAACTTTGTTGTATATAACTGACCACAAATCCCCCGGTGATATGCATATAATGCTACGAAAAAGTTTAAGCCACGAAAAAGCCAAAGCTCATTTAAAGCTCTTTTTACCATTTCTTCTTACCTACCTAGACATAAACTCGTTAATAATCCGCATTATGTTCACTATATATAGAAAGCTGAAGCAGTTATTATTTTTCATTAATTGTCTCTCAGATGATAACCGTGCTCCTACAAAACCGTGCAGATAAGGCTCTCCCAAGGGACAGAAATATTACTATAAATAGCGAAATAGTTCAAATACGAGCTCAATTTAACTAGAAAGGATGGTTTTAGTCTTGCATTTCTAAATAGTTTGCAATTCAAACGAAAGTTGTTATATATATTCAATGTGTCCTTGAGATCCAGTTAACTTTCAGAGAGAGAAAATATAGCTTTTCTGGTCCCAATCAGTTAAAAAGACTAAAATGTCACTGCTGATTTATGAGACATGAAAACAGAGATTTGAGTATATATATGCAAATGTTGAACCAGTACGAATGTGTAGTACAATTCGGGCTCGTATATAAAGCAGCAACGAAACCAATCTTTTTAGGTTAGTGGACTTGCTGTGGCATGTGCGTGTTCGTTTGTACTGCTAGGCGCTTTGCCGTAATTGGTCTGGTATATTGTGGTGGTAATTTAGTTCGTATAAATTCTCTCTACTATATATATATATATATATATATGAATAGAACTTTATAATAAGTTACATCACTTTTTCACTCTACACGCTCGTCCTTCCGCGTAAACGTACCTCATTGAACTGATTTGACTTGGAGCTAGAATTAGCGCTTTCATATGTTGCTTTTCGCTATATAAAACACAAGAAAGAAAGGTCCTTTTGCAATTTATTTACTTTTTATCCTACTAGAAGTATTTCAAAATGCACAATCGGGAAACAATCAAGAGTCTCCCTGACGATTTCCTACGCTGCCACCATAATCTGACTACGAATGCGGCGAATTTACACTCTGAATCTCTGTGCTTTTTGAATATTTGAGCCGTGCCATGGGAAAACCAACATAGTGGGTGTGCGACCAGCATGGATCCAGACCAGCCTGCGCATCCGCGCAGTCTGGTCAGGATCCATGCTGTTCGCTGACAGTTTCTCCAACTCCAATAGGCTTTAAAAGCGAACAGCATGGAGCCTGACCAGACTGCGCGGATGCGCAGGCTGGTCTGGATCCATGCTGGTCGCAAACCCACTATGTTGGTTTTCTCATGGCGCGGCTCATTTAATGAAAAAGATCTCCCTAGGCATTTTTGTATATTTCAAACCTTTTCAAATGTCAAAAGAAAAAAAGAAAGAACTAGCTTAAATCTGTCAAAGAAAAGGAAAGTATAACTGCAAGTGTAATTTTATTGAAACCACTAACGTTGAAGGACTGAAGGAATAACTAGGGACAGCCATTTTGTATTGTATTTCCTGTTGCGCATTAGAAATAGTCATTTTGCAATACACGTGAATTACTGTAATTTACATGGAGTCAAACAATAATTAGACAAATGTCCCTCTTGTATTTCCCTGAATCAATAGCGGATTATTATAGGTTAAAATGAATTAAATACGCAATGTGTTGCATGTTGCAACTGAAATGTCATGATAGCCATTTTTAGAAACTGTTTAAACGCCCATATCATTTTCATTTTTCGGACGATGACAATCCGCATGGCCCTAAGAATGGAAACTTTAACATTGTTTTTCCCTTTAAAAGCAGCTGGATATTAGCTACATCAGCCAACAAATTAAATGATTTTGCCAGCAGGCTTGCGTGCTGGCTGATTAAGTTAATAATCTTTACATCGTGCTGCTTAATTAAATTGAAAATATTCTTGAAGAACAAATACATGCGCTAAGACCGCTTCACATATTTTTATTCGATTTTTAAACCGAAATGAGAAAGCAAGATGGTCGGTGAATGCTGATTATAACGAGATGATTACAAACATATTGCATCATATTAAAAAAACATTTCATAAAATTTGTGAATTCAGCAGATAAGCCATGTCCCAAATATTGATGCTTTTATATAAATACCGGCAGATTAACAAACACGTTTTACGTTTAGGTGGTGGGCGGGGGGATGGGGTGTGCATAAAGAAAGTACCCTAAAAGAAGAGATAGTTAGAAGACTAAATACCATTATCATAAATATTCTAAATACGGTACACTGTAATTGACTGCATATTAAAACAATTACATTCCACAAACCTGTCAATAATTGGTAGTTATCTTTAAAATTCATAAATTTAAAAGTACACGTTTTTAAAGTTGTAAATACTGCCAGAATAATATACTGTCTCAATGTCAGTAACATCAAACGACGGTATCATATAATCTGTTTAAGCAAAAACAACCGATCATAAATGTGCGGAGCAAGTTTCTTAATTATGATTTTAAGAGTCATATACAAAGCTTTTTTTTAAACTACAGCGGTAAACGTTACTCTAACATACCAGAACAGAACAGATCTTTTATTAAAATATAATTAAATTAATGTCTGATAATTGGCCACATCTTTTTGAAAAGTCTACATCAGAATTAATTGTTTCCCACTCTAAGTTATTTCAATTATGTGTATTGTTTTAAATTAAACTGATGATAGTTTCTTCCTTGCATGAAAATAAGGAACACAAGGAAAGTCGTGTTTAACCCTTACCCTGCTAAATTTCTATAATGAACTTGTCCTTCAATATGTACAGTACCATTAACTGTAAAAAAGGTGTTTACCAAAAAGATACTGACTGAATGGCGATCAGTGCAGACCAAAGGCAGAATCACTTGCCGCCAAAAACAAAACAAACAAACAAAAAAGAACCCATTGCAGCACATTTAGGGCATTTTTTGAGATAAAATCCGGGATGTCTTCTCTATCAGCCGCTGGATAGATTCAGTTGAACGTTTGTATGTAATATGTCCTGCTTATATTCAAAACAATCAAAATGATTATTTGTTCAAAACAATTCCTTGTTGGTCTATGTAAATTTGACAGTGAGTGTTTACATAAGGTTTCACAAAAAGTTTATAATCATCCACTTGGTCCAAACATTTTTTACTTAAACTAAAACTGTTATTTTTATTAGTTTCATATTTTATCTAAAACACTACTTTTCCAGTACAAACAATATTGTCCTTTGTCATTTCAGAATAAGTTGATAACCAAACTCAATTAAAATAGATATTTTAGAATCAATTTAATAAGCAAGAGAATGGAACATACCTTTTAAGCCTTTAACGACATGTCAGCTATCCATCTGTTGAATAATGTCTAAACCATTCCGAATACTGTGTTCAAATATCAAACATTTTCTATAAAAATATGATAGCGAAAAACAAAAATCCCGGTTCACAAAGACGTAAGCAGTTGTTCCTATATAAAGATTGCTTCGCTTTATTATAAAGCTGAAATCATAACCATGGTAACAATATTTCATTCACATCGAGAGCTACACGGTCTAGTATCGGAAATCACTTTTAAATGGCATAACTAGAGAGGACGAGCAACAAAATTGCGCAGTAACGTGAGCCGAGTGTTTTCTCTTTAAATACTATATATAGAAACACGATTAGATTTGGAATAAGTAATATTTTCTCTGATTCTTTTAATGTACCAGTAGAACATATTTGATTGAACGTGCAAAAAAAAATGTGCCTTTTATACACACATATTTGCCGCAGTTTTATTTAAAACGCGTTTGCAAGTATGATTTATAAATTAATATAATACTGGTACTGATGATAAACCCGGACAGATGATAAAGTCGACCACCTTGGAAATTTTCGATTGCAATCAGTTATTTATAAAGTTGAACACACCATCTAATAGTTTCCATTTATAACACCAACTGGTGTAAACAAAAACAAAATGGGTAAATATTCTCTATAAATAAATGACTTACATAAATTTGTATAAAAAATATTTATCCAAAATTACTGGGGAAGAGGGTGTTTTTTGCGCATGCTCACTGTCGAAACATGAAGGCCTGACATTTGGTAACTTTTCATTACTTGATCAGGAATGACTGTTGCAGCTTTTTGGGGAAAGTTTCAATATAATAATACCAAGAAAATTTTGTAAATGACAAAGTGTTCGAATTTATCATCAGTCAACGTTCATACAGTCCCCATTTTACATACCTCTTTCAGGGCCTCTCTTCGTGTGAGTTTGTTTACTAAATGTAAATTTGAATTATGTAAAGTTTTCAGCAAAGGTTAAGCTTTATTTTGATACCAACCGTTGATTACAATTTGCAGAAATAAAAAAGTTACAGGTAAAAAACCTCATTTTCTGTTCGGGTTTATCATCAGTTCCAGTATAGGCCTATATTTTTTATGAATCTTTGGAATTTTGTTTGGAACATGGAATATCATTTTGATTTATGTACCATCTTCATTTTTGAAGTTTCTGAAATGAAAATCATACTTTAAGTGCTAAAATTCTGTCTATAATATCCATACAGTAAATCCTTTAAGAAATTTTTCAGTTTTTAGTCGTCATTTAAAAATTTTTGTCTGTATAATCAACAGGAAATGCTTAAGTTGAAATATTTACATTCGCTGTCCATTCTTTATAGAAAGAAAAAAAGCGTTTTCTTTTCATACAATATTGGTGTAATAATATCGGACGGTCCTTTCCGCAAGATTGCACGTGCAATCTGACGTCATTCACAAAAAAGACTCGAACATAATGGCGTCGCTGGAAAAATTCTTTCAAAATTGGACACCAAAATTTCGAAATGACCATTAAATTATAGCTTTGACTTTATTTTTCTGACGGTAAAGATCAAAACTAAATCGACACGACTGTATGATTTTTCACTGAATTCAACGATATTTCAGATCAAAACCGGGAACTTGTTCGGTTTTTTTCTGTTCTATTTAGCTGTGAAAAGATTGATATCCTGATGTCTATTTTGATTTTTTTTGTACTCATGGAAAGCAAACTATTTATCTTTGGTAGCAAGCTACCGTAAGAATGTAAATATAAGAACTGAATGCTATTTTTGTACGTTTATACTCATAATACTGGCATCTAATTCATGGATTTGCAAGAAGGCCCAAAGTGGTTTATACCATTTATTTTATTGGCGCAGGTAGAACCGATTATGAATAGAAGGCAGCAAGACCAGCAACAGAGAGATAGCGATATCATGCACATGTGCATACAAAATGTGAATTAAATTTTTACAAGTATACGTAATATTCAGCGTATGCCAAATACTTTCAGGTAACCTTAACCTGGTCAGAACTTTAACGCTTACACAAAACTTATTTGTGAATATTTTTTCTTGTCTGATTTTTGTCGCTTGAGATGTTCTTTGAACCTACACGTATGCGGATCCGCCCAAGTGCAACATCACGACCTCTCTGTTACAAAGTATACAGCCAGACCTGTGTTAAGCAACCCACAAAGGAATGAACCCATGAGTTGCCAAAGGCAGGTGGCTGTCTAATTCATGATGCAAGGGCCAGCTTAAGATCGGTTGAGATCAAGGTAGAACATATAGATATTTCATGAGGTTCGCTATATCTATGTCGTTTTACGACGTCAGTACAAATATTCTTAACTATTCGTATTAGCATGCACAAACAACAAACACAAAGTAGATGGGAAATGGCCGCGACTTTATTTCATTGATATCATGGCATATAGCATGTTTAAATTTTAAGAAATGAATATGAACACAAGAACAATCACTAGCTAAATGGCATAGCAACTTACAGGCAACGCAAAGTGGCAGAAGCCTATTTTATAGACTGACCATGAAGAAATTGGCAAATGGCAGAGATTTCTCCATTCACAGCCGATGAGAAAGTGAGGCGAATTGCTCAATGTTCACCTCAGTTCATAAATTGCTATATGCCATACCGAAATGCACATACGGACACATGTGTATTGAGGGCCACTAAATATTTTATGAAATAAAATTCGTCCAATCAAAACACAGAACGCTGCATTACATTAGGGTAAATAAAAGAAATAACTCACCTTCGCTAATTTAAGACGTAAACAAGATACTTTTTTACCATTTATAATGACGTTCAATCTGTATTCTGTTTTACCATAACCGTTACCTTTATATTTGTAGCTGAAACTAGACGACATGTTCTCTTGTACTGAAATTTAAAGCAAAGGCCTTGACAAATTAAGAAAATTTATAAATTGTTACATCTTAATGATTTATAATTTGTAACAAATTATATATGAATCTTAAAAGTATGCCAGCGGTTAAACATGTGACCTAATATGAATCAAAACATATGCCAATACCTGGCTTGCTAATACTGTTACTGACAGAAATAGTATGAACTAGACATCATAATCTTCTCAAGCTCATATCCGAATGCCTGCAATTTCATAACTACATACTGGCAACAGCTGATATCTTTTAACGGACGCTAGAAGCGGCTTATGATAAAGACAAAAGCGTTTGCTGCAGTAGAACAATCAATTTGATTTTCCTTTTCATAAGGCAGTTGGATTGCTTCTTAAATGCTGCATGTAACCCTGAACGTGGTTCGAACACCAAACAGAGAGCGACAAGTGATCCGTTCCTTATGACTAATATTCTGTCGACTGCAATGGCATATTTAAAATGTATTATATCTATATTTTCATAAATATATTAATATCATACCTATTAAATTAAGTTTATGAAATATTTACCAATGAAAACAGTTTCAAACAGCTTCAAAACTAAGTCAAACGTAATTTTACCCTTTACCTGACGTTTACCTTTTACCTTTGATTCATTTTACCTGATGTTTCCCACTAATGTTGGAGTATTGCTAGCAAACTGAAATACTTAATTATTACAATATATTAAAACGAATTAGTAATGTGGAACATTTTCATAATTATTGAGATAAGTAATTGTCAACATCATCAACGACATCATCATCGCCATTATTGTCTTATCATCGTCAGAATATTATCACCATTGTCATCTTTACCATCAACGACATCATCATCGTCCTTAAAGTACTATAATGTACCAACATGATTTCGTATCATTATCATTTCGTAATATAACAATCATTATTGCCATCATTATCATGCCATCACAAAGATCATAACTGATTCGTTATACCATATCATCATCGTAATCAAAACATATTATCGTGTAATATCATATCATGTTATTCTTATAACGTACCATCATGGTAATCATTTTCCTCTCAGCATTATTGTATCGTCATATCATCATCATGTTATATCATTATCATCATCATTAATCATAACTATTTCATATTTATGACCGTAATTTAATCGCTATCAACGCCATATTGTCACCAAATCATCATCTTACCATCATCATCATCATATCGTTATGATCATTTAAACACAAACTGAATATCACCATATTATCATAATAGCATAAACATCATCATTATGAACAACATTATTGTCATATCGTCATAATATCATAATATCCACCATACCGTCATCATCATCAGCATCATCAACACCATAATAACATTATCATACTAGATACATATCATTGCATATCGTCATAATTATCTACAATACCTGTCACCACCCCACATCACACTGACAAAACTGAACATTTTGATACCGATTTTATCAATATTATCATCATTGTCCGTACTTTCAGTTATCTCAAATTACCTTAAATTAAGCTTTTGTGACATGATAATTGTCCAACTATTAACAAATACACATGTGCACAGAGCTGGAGAATTTGAATGAATGTTTATTATAAGCTGAATATTGTTCTAAATCAAGCTTTGTTATGCACGACAATAACAAAAATATATAAAACTTATCTTCCTTTCGTGTCCCAGTAACCATTCTTTCTCTAGAATTCCATCCAACTAACGTAACAGCTTAAATTCATACTACAAGGTAACTTTTATACAGCAATTTTTCTATCGATGTTGTTCGGACGATTTCAGCTAGCAAACTGGTTCAAGGGCGTGGCAAATACATGCACGGACTTCTCGTATTTTTTGCCGCCAAGTGTGTAGATAATAGATAAACGAAACAAACCGTATAACGGAATGCAAATAATGATGAATAATAGCCGACAAGTAATCTCTTTCAACATGACAACAAGTGAATATATATCACCAAAAAATAACACCATTTATTTCTACAAGAGAACATAAATGCATTTATATAGCGTTTAATTCTTAAATAAATTCACTGTTAATCTATACGTGAAACTTGGCAGCGGTTTATTAGATCCACATAATTTATGTCATTTTTCTCGATAATAAATGTATGACGATTTTATATTTGCTATATATAATTTTAGATAATTTCATATTTCATTGTAACAATGGTTATCAATGGACTACAAAATACAGTCAAATTGCAAATTGTGTTACGACATACACACAGACACTAAATTGTTCAGAACAAATAGGAAGGGCTTTTGATAGAGGTTACTTTGCTTGGAGAATTATATTTTGTCCATACACTTTTTACATTTTGCCGTCTATTATACCCTCAGAAACATACTATTCGACTGCCCATAGTCAATCATGATATAAAAGAGCTCTCAAATTTTCAGTCAGGCCAGAGCAGAGCTCAGAACAGACATTGGAACAATCCTCATCAGACAGGGAAAAGACCATGGATGTCACACCTATGGAGATCATCAGCTACTTGGATGACAATCCTACCCCCTTTGTACCATCAAATGATCCGCAGGAGATAGACTCACAAACCCTCACAGACACTAACACAAAATGGCTGAAAGAACACGGATTACACATTATGCATTTAAATATTCACTATCTCTATCCCAGACTAGACCGAGTAAATATTTAATAAATCAACAAGACAATTTACACACACTCTGACTATGTAAAACATTTTTAAATGATACATTTACAAGAAATCAGGCATTATAATGTCAAAAGTTGTGCGCATTGTCCTTTTCGTTGCTTAATATTCCAATTGTGTTTCTTCAAAAAAATCCATTGATAGGTTACAATTATTTCATAGACTTTGATTTTAAATGCAAACGTTCGTCATAAATGTACAAAGAAATAGTGTTTTTTTACAGAAATATTACACAATATAACTACTTAATCGAATTATTTTGCTGCTGAAAAATATGCAACGGCAGATATAATTTGGACCATAAACCAGGACATTTTTCGAAGTATACATATTAACAGAACTTGTAAAAGCTTACTATTTAGATAAGAGACCTTGCGGCAATGTTAACTTCTTGTAATACCCCTGAAATATTTTAAAATGAATTGCAAACCACTGCTTTTTTTCCAACAGCAATAACTTGAGACAAAGTATATACTAACATGTTCTTAATTCAACAAAAGTGATAGAATCACAGTTTTGTAATGATATACTGATTTCAGGTATGGTTCCGAGGCCAGTAAAACTGTTTGGTTTTGATTAGCTTAATAGAAAGTTTAGTGTTTCACACATTCAGAGTCCTGTGGATATACATTTAATTAATTTTATTTGTTAAATATTAGTTCTTTTGACACCGTTCCAAATTCTTACAATACGAATAATCACCTAATACATATATCAATATAAAAAATATAGGTATGTATAAAATTATCAAGGTTACCAGTACCATGGTAAAAAAAAGTTCTTTGAAAGCAGTCTCTGGACAGGAATGAACAATTTGACTTGGAGGGGATTACTTTTATTTACACTGTCCCGTGTCTTTGGAACATGGTGGGGGTAAGAGTGAGGTTGGGTGCGCACCATAAACCGGTTTAAGCTCCCCAGTGGTGTTTTTGCCACTGACCGTTCCAAGGCGGTGCCCCACTATGTTCCTTTGTTTGTTTGTTTTGTCCTCTTGTGTAGGCTTTGTGTGTGTATGTGTGTGTGTTCCTTTGTTCGTTTTGTCCTCGTGTGTTGGCTTTGTGTGTGTGTGCACGTGTATGGGGGTGTGTGTTTGTGGTGTGCAAGTCTGCGTGCTGTAGGTTTCGTTTTATGGAGGCTGCGATTTTGGTACGTAGCATTCCCTGTTTGATATTTGTCTTTGTTTTTCTGTTTCTATTAACAGACATACCACTGGAGCAGCACTAGACACTTTTAATGCTAGTAAAACAAGACCGTCTGCATGAATTATGATACATATTTCATCACTTCCATAAAGCATGAAAGGTCATTAATAACCAAAGTAAACAAAATGGCAGTAAATCTGACCTTACATCTAACCAATCGATACGAAGTGAGTTAACTCTTGCACAAGATACAAAGATTGTATGGCTGTAAACATTGTACTTAAATACACAACATGTTTTTTTTTTTTGTTTTTTTTGCTTATAATTAGCAATGTGATTTTACTCATTTCATTGATTCAGTCTATTATTCAAGGTATAACAATACAGATTATAGACAGAAGAAGCTTAAGAAATACTCCAATAAAATGATAGATTTGTAGCACCTAGAGTTGCATACTTAGTTATTGGATATATAAGAAATTTACCCAGGTTCAGGTGGAACAGTGCCTTCACTAAAACATATAGTATCCATGACATGCAAAAACATAACAGTTGTGTCTTTTAAGAGCTTCAGAGGTTATTTATCAACACCACATGCGATTCTACGATTGGCAGAAGCAACCGTTTTTTCTTCTTCATGTATTGAAAGGATTGATATGTGATCATTAAATCACATAAGAAAAAGTTTCATTTCAGTAAGGATTATTAAACCTGATTTCCACTTGTTTAAAATTCTATCAATGCAAGAATACATTGTATCGTCATCTAGTAAAACTTCATCAGAACTTGTTTTCTTTTTATTATGGAAAATACTAATTTTGCCAATAGACTTCTAAAATTTGGACTGATCAACATAATAGAGATCTTATTCCTCATGTGTAACTTTTTTTCTTTTATCTCTGAAACTCCGTATCAAACTATTTTTGTAACTGATCATAATGTCTTTTAAAATAAATTATATCTACTCTATTGATGCAATGCAATCACATCCGTTCCGCTTTGGATATATTATTATTATTATTATTCTAACCATAATTGAGATAAATGATGAATTATCATTCCACCATGGTTAAGAATTTACGACGTTTTATCGTGCATTATGCAGTAGAAATATTATGGACTAATTACACCAAACAGGAAGTGACTACTCAGTGTTACATGTGAAGTAGTCCCAAATGTAGTATCATGCTGTTGATGAAATCTGGTATAATGAGTCATATGAGGATGTGGTAGTTATATTTTTTAGCTTAGTTTTATTGCTTATTGTATTGAGAAAAGATCTAGACCATTTTCATTGTGAATTTCCAGGTTTTAGTTTTATTCATTGAGAAAATGTTTACATATGCGTAATTGCTAAACGGCTATTTTCATGGGACCATTTTCAGAGGGTGGTGTTTTTCAGAACAGATTATTTTTCTTATATGTAACATAACATGTAAATATTTTTTTTGTTTTTGATAAGAAGACATGTAACCCTAAATGACCATATACGGTTTTTCATATCATTGAAGAACTGAAAATGAGGTCTCAAGAGTTCATAGTTTATATAAAATAAAGAAGGAACTGAATTGGTATAGTGTTACCTAGAATACATGACTGAGTCTACTATTATTTTGCTTGGTTGCGTTTTATTCTTCCGAAGGATCTTCTCACAGATTCTGTTAACTATCACAGCAGCAGTCTTTAAGCGCCGTGTGGTGGATGCTAAAAGTCTCCCCGTAGTTGTTATATTTCCGGACCCTTTGGGATCATGGACAATTCAATTTTTCTATAAAGAATTCCGCTTAAGCCGGCGTCAGGAGGCGTGTGGGGTGCCCTCTCGTAAACAGACTTAATCAAATCGAGTCTACAATTATTTTGCTTCGTTCTATGCTTCCAAAGGGTCTGTTTATAGATGATATTAATAAACTTTACAACAATTTCTGTACAGAACCCTTAGTTCAGAGACGTAGAAAACACAGATTTTCCCTTCTTTTCAAAACAAAACAAAAACAACAACAACAAAAAAAACTGGCATCCAACTACTTACGCAACATAATTTTATTCAACGTCTTTTCTACCCTTCACTTTACGTGAATGGAATAGTTTACCAGCTTCTATCACAGACCAAACAACCAATCCGTTCTTCCATACACTCCTGAAATATAAGAAGCAATCTGAAGCCTTCCCCGTTACTCATAATATGTCAGTGGAAGCTCCAGATGCTTTATACACTCCTGGGACTGGCTTGTAGTTCAGTACTCTGATCTCAACCGGCGTTCTTTAACTAGCAATCCATTATTCAACTGTGGTTGAGTTGAAACAGTGGATCATTTTTAAGGGAAAATCTCATGACGAACTTCCCCGGTCTCTGTAAGTTGAGAATCTTCTGTTGGGTAACACTGTCTTTAAAACAAAATAAGCATGATATTCAAGGCTTATGAATTCATAGCAGTGTCAGTTCGTTTTTTAACAGGGTCATAATTGTTGATGAGTGTATGTTTCATGTGGTTAAAAAATATGGTATTTTCCCCCCACAATGTTGTTGTTTTTGTAGTACTGTTTTATTTCATTATCTGTCTACCTTAGTTGATTATATACATACTGTTTCTTCATTTCTCTTTTATATGTACTTTTTATTTAATCTTCTAGGAATTTTATTCATTCAAAAGTGCTTACTTTTTGCGTCTGCCATTAGACAAATTATCACATTATAAGTAGGCCGGCAACAAAAAATAGATAAACACGTTTGCATTATTTTACTATTGTATCGTTGTGACTGTTTAGCTCTCAGGAAATGATCGTGGTGTGCAACGTATTTCGAAATGTTACAGGGGCAAAGATAACATAGCTGTATATTCACTTGTAAAAACATAAACCATACCGTCACGGATGTTCTCGTTATTTCCGAAAAAGAAAGTAAAGCGGACAAGAACTCTCTGGTATTGAAGACCTCTGCAATCATTTTTAATATCATAGTATATACATGTAAATGATGCATTATTTACGTAAATCAACTCTTTCTGGCAGTGATAATTGGTCAATTTCAGCTATGTATATATAATTAGCATTTCGTTTACGCCAATGTTGTCGCATCATGACGTAGTTTGCTAATGTGTTTTGTAACATCAAAGCTGGTTGAAATCGTGTTAATCAGTAGTTGGGAAACTCATAAATAAATTTTTGTACGTGTCACCATTATTCGACCTCGGAAATATACTATACAAATGCAAACCCTGCTATTATTCTGTTTGGTTGCATTCTATGCTTCTAAAGCACCTTTATACGGATTTTATTAGATATATTCACAAAACAATTTAAATGCTATGAAAGAGCTAAAACATGATTTCTCATAAATGGACTTTCTCCCTCCATCTGACCCCAGATCGAAATCTACTAGTACAATACATATTTTGTTATCACACCTTGATACTCAAACGAAACTAAATAATTTAATCCTTTATCAAGTAATTTATAAGCAAGTAACAACATATACTACTCCCGCACGATAATTTAAATGACAGCATGTTTATATTATTGTTTGATTGTTATGGTTGTCATGCATCGTTGAACTCTCAAAAAGGTTGTCAATGATAGAAGTTAAGTGCATACTGTAATGTTTCTGTATTGAAACGTTTTAATGAAGAAAAATCATAATTATCAAACATGTTATCGTTTGTGTTATCGTGCGGGATTTATAGGATATGTTAAATAAACTGCTTTCCAAACCCATTTTCGGGGTACTTCAACTCTTCTTTTCTGGGTCGTCAAAGCAGTGATTCTTACGTCAACTGACCATCGAACAAGAGCTGTCATCACCATGTCTTCCGACAGAAAGTTCAGTTATGATCTTATTTGTACAAGCTTGAAATACTTATCAAAATATCCTACTTAGTTATGGTTTGTGTATGCCGTCTCTCAATGTATCATATGATAAAATGAGCCGTGCCATGAGAAAACCAACATAGTGGGTTTGCGACCAGCATGGATCCAGACCAGCCTGCGCATCCGCGCAGTCTGGTCAGGCTCCATGCTGTTCGCTTTTAAAGCCTATTGGAATTGGAGAAACTGTTAGCGAACAGCATGGATCCTGACCAGACTGCGCGGATGCGCAGGCTGGTCTGGATCCATGCTGGTCGCAAACCCACTATGTTGGTTTTCTCATGGCACGGCTCAAATGTTATCTGTTTACGTAAAATCCCCATGACAATTACTCTAAAAACGGAGTAGGTGGGTGAGTAATCAATAGTACACACATGTCTTGAACTTTGCCATTTAACTCCTACCTTGAGTATTTATGCCTTTCATAGCATTTCCATTAAACTACTTATAGAAATATCATTGTGTTTATAACAGAAACATGGTTAGTGATGAAGATGTAACAAAATATTGTTGTTCAAATAATTGCAGAATTTGCAAATCTTGTCAAAATTATTGAAGCTACATTTTAAATAAGAAAATGTTTCTGGTTACTGGGACTAAAGTAACCACTTTAAAAGTAAATTGTCTTGATTAAGTAAGATCTAATTTGATGTTCTGTATAAAGTCTCATTAATTATATATAAGCAAAGTACAATCAATATGAAGCTTTTCCAGCACGATATGAACGTGTAGTTCTCGTAGAAGTACTCGTATTATGTTATATGTTCTTGGTAGCTGACAGATCTATATGGCCGTAAACGAAATGTATTTGTTTGTTATTATGTTGGTTGAACATTTTTCAACGTAATACATATGAAAGTAAACAAATGTTTTACTTGAAAATAATTCCAAACAAGAACAGTTTTTATGTATATTCAAATCTGTCAGCTGCCGACCAGATTTTATCATTGCACATTTATTTGCTCTAAGTGTCGGTCTAATCTATCAGATGTTCGACAAAGTTCCGAGACGAACAAGAAAACCATGGCTGATCGCCGTTATAGGAGAATGTCATGTGTAGGAAAGCACAATTAGAAAACAGAATGAAACAATGATTAAAAATAATAAAATGTATGTGCACACTAACGGGTACAAAATTATGTACATATTGTTCATCTCAGTATACCGTTAATACTAAAATCTGGCAGTTAAATATCTACTTGCACTTTCATTACTGAAATGCAAAGTACGTTGGCAAAGAATATAGCAGGTGTCGCCTTACAAACTTTTCAAATTGCACAGAAAACATCACATTGTTAAATGTTATAATATATTTTTAGAATTAAAGGCAATACTTTTCAAGGTCTCAATGGATCTTACGATGTTCAATAAAGTTTTTTTCAGCCAGTCTATGATCGCATCAGCATCGTTTGACCTTTATAGCAACGTTCTCGGACAGAAAAAAAGACGATGGGACATACGAATACAAGAAATATATCTCTTTAGGAGTAAAAAATCTGGCAACCTGTTGATAACTGATTCTGAAACTATATTTTCTGTATAGAGGATATTACATAAGATGTGAAGATATTGTATCAGCAAAGTGATCCTGAAGAAACCTTTTGAACTTCCCATGGTAGATAAATTTTCTGTATTAGTGTTACACAGGAAAAAGGGAGCTGGTGTATTGTTTTTTTTAAAATAGAGTGTCACATATTAATCATGTGTTCTAAAAAAGTTTAATGTTTTAAATGAACTACATGTACTATGTTTGCGGTGAAGTTTCTTTTAAAACAAGTGAATTAGAGGTCATTTTTATTTCTGTGAACATAGTCTTATTTGGGTTCACTTCCAGCAAGATGTAAAAATGTTATATTATTCTCACAATTAAAACCAAGACGTGTTTTCAGGCTTGACTCTTATATATCTAAATACATCTTACATTAGAATTTCTAACACTTTTCTTCGTTTGCAAAAGCATTGTCAAACATCTGGCACAGGCTATACCCGAAGGAAAACAACTAAAATATTATTTCATCAGTGTAAAAGTCTATTTTAGTAAAACAGAGTCATGAGTAAACATCGATTTAATACGGAGTAATTAAAAGAACGATTGAAATTCCATAGAGTGTAATTCTGTAGCAATATAAATGAGTGATTAACAGACACACAGTTTTTAATATATTAATGGTACAGTGTACAAGCGAAATTCATTGTAATTCTGCTTGTTCATATCATTAATCTACAAACACAATGAATTTAGTGTTGAGATTTACATAAAATACAACACCTAGTAAATACACAACTGAACTGACCTATACTTGTTTATCAGGTAAAATCATATATGATTTTTTTCTGAATTAAAAAAGAGGAGGAAAAGTTATCAAGCTGATTTATATACATTGTGTTGTTTTACTTTATAAAGGTATGAATTACGGCAACAAAGTCATAGGTTTTAAGGGATAATCCCTGTCCGTACATGGACACGTGAAACAATATTGATATGTTCATAGCACTGTAACAGCTATTGTTATTACTTACTTAATATTATACAGGCATGTGTAAATACATATTATTTAAAAAAGTGTTAACCGCAATTTAGACAAAGTTTATCCAAATTTTACAAAAACACAATAAAATACATAATATTATATAAAAGTCGTTATCCAAGAAGCTGCCTTTGTATTGTTGCTTTGTGGATTACGAAAAGGCTTTCGATAATATTAACAGACAAGCTCTTTGGTCAAAGTTACTACAAGCTGGAGTTAGTACATTATGTTAAAAGCAAGTTACTCAAAATGTATCTGCTTGTGTGAAAGGTTTAAATACAGTTTCGGATTTTTTCAGTGTCTCATTTAAATTGGTCTAAAACAAGGAGAACCTCTTTCTCCTATTCTATTTTTACTTTCCGTGAATGACGTAGCGTCTAATATAGACTTTAACGTATTGACCGATGATGATTTGAACCAGCTAAGTATATATTTACTTATGTTTGCTGATGACATGGTATTATTTACTACATCACCTGAGAGCCTACAGGCTCAAACTGATTCTTTTTATTTGTATGCTTCACAATGGGGCCTTAAGATAAATATTAATAAGACAAAAGTATGTATTTTTAGTAAACGTACAGTTAACCTGAATTTTGAATGGCGCATAAATGATGAGACTTTGCAAGTTGTAGATTGTTTCTGCTATTTAGGGTACAATTTAGCCGGAATGGTATTTTAAAAACGGCAATTAAATGTTTGTCTGAACAGTCTTTAAAAGCCGAAAATGGATTGTATTCTATTTTTTTCCAGATTAAATTTTGATGTTAAAAGAAAATTAGGTTTATTTGATAAAATGGTTTCACCAATTCTATTATACTGTTGTTTTGATATATCATATATTTGTGCATGCTATGTTTAAATTACATTTTGTTCTGTTCATTGCCAAAACCATGCGAATGGTGATTGCAATAAATTATTGTTGTTGTTATTGTTGTTGATATGTTCACAGCACTGTAACAGCTATTATTATTACTTTATACTTAATATTATACAGGTATGTGTGAATGCATATTAAAGTGTTAACCGCAATTAAGACCAAATTTATCCAAATTTTACAAAAAATGAATTCAAAGTTTGTTTGTGTTAAAAATTACTTAATTACGACGAGGAATGGACAAATATTTTCTTTTTGAATTTTCAACTCTTAATTCAATACAATACTTCGGCTCACACATATTGGACATCAAAGCATCGTAGTAAATAAAAACATTTCAAACAATATAAATGGCGGTTATCTCGCGGCAATATATCAGGAATCGTTTGATTAACTATGGTACACCGTACATTGCTACATAGATGGTAGAATCAAAATATTTTTTCTAAAGACGATTTAAATAATTTACCATAGACAAAAATACTAAAAGTTGACAACTTAACGTTTCATTAGAGAAAATTTGAATTTCAAATATCTAATTGTGACGAAATGCGCAGGTAAGACACAATGCAGAATTTGTGTAAGTTGTGTGTTGGTCTTTGTGTCTCACCGACGGGTCACATGGCAATTTCATGACTTTAATTTGGGAGAAGAACCAATATACTAGGCTGAGACTGGCGACTCTGCAGGGCTTCTGTATGACTTTCTCACAAGAGTAAGACTCGGCCAATTCATGTGGACATGTGACCAGAAGTGAGTACCCTTAAACATCCGGCCACGAAGGTCTCTAATGTTACAGATACACTTTTACGTTATCATGTCTGAATATCTTTGGGTGTAAAGTTCAGCCATTTTTATGCAGCACCTAGTTCCCTGTTAAACTTGAATAAGTTCTGTAAGTATAATAGTAACTTGTCAGTTTAACACTTTTTTTCTTTTCAAAATATTTTTCAAATATTAATCAAGTGATTAAATTGCAAACAAATATATTGCCACTTGTATTTTATAATGTAAAAAAGGGGATACTAGGCACTCTTCCGATTCTCGCAGTATCTTGAATATTTTTCAACTCACGGCCAACACATTATTTTGTTGTATGGAATAGTGAATCAACCAGTGGTAATTCTTTCAACATTGTATATTTCATGTTAAAATGTATACATCCAGAGCACATTAATATGGTTTTCAGAGATTAGGTCCCCTTTTAAATTTTCCAGAGAACACCTAAATAAATAATCACATAATTTATTAATAGTGTTTGAAGCCTATATGAATTTTTAATTATGTCAGCATTTTAACTTGAAAATTTAATCGCACAAGCAAGCTTTTAGCAATAGCTTATGGTGCTTTGTTCAGATATGATCCTACATAGAAAAGTAACATGGAAAATCATGGTTAGTACCTATGTTTACAAGCTATCGTTTTTTTAATTAACATGGAAAGACAAAGACTTGAAATAGTTTATCGCGTTAATTATCTGGCTAGAAGTTGACAACTAATTTCATTGCTTTTGTAACAAAGGAAAAATTGTGTTTGTTGGTTATCATATATCAACACTTAAGAAGAGCCCCTACCTTATCTCAAACAATATCAAAAACTAGTTTAAAAATCAAGTATTATAACAGATCAGATCTGTTATAAACTAATTAATACAAGCCTCTCGTTTAAACATACTTGTACGCATATTATTCTTTATTCTAATATGCCTGTTTCTGTTAAAACACGCTTACGCTAAAATGACGCCACGTTAACGTGCGATGACGTCATTTTTTTGTTGCGACCAAGAAAGAGCGCTACTATATTTTATCTACTGTTTTAGATTAAAGGCATATCAGAGTCGAAATAATGTATAGCAAAATCGTGTTTTACCTAAATCAATACACTCAAAATCGGTTATACGTCGCCAGAATAATTCACTCGGGCTACGCCCTCACGAAATTATTCCGCGTACGTATAACCTCTTTCCGTGTATTAATAACGTTAAAACACGGTTTTCTATACATTATCTCTTAATTACAGTCTCTTCCATGTTTTACATATATTACCATGCATAAAACACAACAGTTCTTAAGAATACATGACAACTGTCACAAGTTACAAGAAACAGTGTAATCTTAACTGTACAGCTAGAGCTATTACATTTATAGTTATTTAAAAGAAGTATACTGTGACAGGAAAGGCCGTACCGGCGACAGTAACCATCAAAACAAATCAACACCCTTTACAATATTTACAAATTTATTTACATAAGATGATTATTAACAATGAATAGATATGAAAAGAAAAAAAAACTGATTATAAGAAAGAAAAAAAAGAAAGTTCAGTATCTCTAGATACAAAAGTTCTTATAGTCCATTCTAATCTGACGTGACACAGGTCTTTAATGTAATTGTGAACTTTAAGTAGCACAAACAAAACAGATTTCTAAATTCAAAATACAGTCCCTTTAAACCGTGAATACGTTGATTCCGTGTTGGCTCCCTATGGTGGTAGGTGATTGCATCCCTGAGCTGACTTCAGAGGATAACAAAAATCATCGTCTTTGCGGTTTACGGCACAACCATGGGACGTAAGCTCTGCGCTGGGAATATCACATCCAGGCGAGTGAAGACAAGTGAACCTCGGGCATTGTACTTCCGGGTTATGACATCACCAGGAAAAATCGTCTGGCGGAAGAAGCTAAAATATATAACATATGGTAAGCACCATAGCAAAACAAAAAGTCAGGGCATAAAACTGCTCCTTTGGGTACACCATACCTCCGTAGGCTCCCATAAATAATACGTGCTACTTATACAAAATATATGTGCTACTAAGTTCAAACGTCACATGATTAAAATACTTCACTTATTACTTCCATTATTACAAAGATTACTTACTTAAAAGACTAAAGTTAAAGTATGAAATGATATGAAAAGTATATGATGAAACATTATAGATATGGACATGATAAACTGCAGCCATTATTTACAACTACAAATTAACAAAATTCAATGTAAATCAAACGTTATATGATAGTTGGCATTCATATAATATCTAATGCCATACACTAAAACGGACATTGTATGTGTATGCAATAGACTGTCACACAATTCATATTACAATAATATATACATGGTACTAGACTTGCCATATAAATTTATACATAACAATACAATGCAGTAATGGCGTTCCATAATAACGAAATGTTTGACATAAGTTTTTGAAACAAAGTACTTTATAAATATCATGTTACAAATTTCAGTACAAATTTTACATCTTATATAAATGAAACATTTTAGACTCCTCTTTCGAAATAATTTACAAAAGTCTGAAAAATTTAATAAATTATCCTAACATACCGAAACTAGCTAAAATCACATGCCGAAAAATAAATGTTACAGAATTCTGTAGAATGAACAAAAATTTACCAAATAAAAATCGTAATGCAAAAATCATACAAAAATCTAACAAATAAATTTCTTACCTCGATCGAGCATAAATTTCTAGCAAGAAAATAATTCAGACATAGATTCGTCTATAAAGTCGTAAGGTGGTGTGCGCAAGGCATATCTAGTCCAGTCTATTTAAAGGATAATGTCCCGCCAAATACTAAATTTCATGGGATTCACGGCTAAGCCGTGGACTCTTACTATTTCTATTTTCACGGGATTCACGATATAGCCGGGGAATCTAACTACTTTGGCGCGAATTTAAATTGACAATTTGAGGCCCATTATAGTGGTTTTGGGGATAAAAACATAAATTACTGAAGTTTATAAAATATCAACTTTCTTATTACTGAACAGAATTTAATGAAATTTACATGGAAATTTAAGTTATGAAATACAGAAAAACATGAGAGGTATTTCATGCGTGAAATCTGACATTTACCTCAATAACTCAAAAATTTACAAAAAGATGATGCAATACCTGCATTTACACTACAGATAATATAAGGCCCGTATGTCAATTTGTGACATATACAATCATGTTAAAAATTATTCACATGTACATTAATACTACCTCATTTCTTAAAATTCTTCCAGGTTATTTACTTAAGTTTAAAAGCATTATCGCATTGTACACATGATTTTCCCATTTTAAAGGCTTTTTTTTACAATCCTGTAGTATATAGATTATGTATCATAGAAATCTAATGTGTTTGCTAGTTTTATCTGCCCTACAACACTTCTGTTAATCAGAAATATATGATCTATAAAATACAATACAGAAATATTGTTTTATAACATTTGTCTAGTGGATTCAATTGTATGATATTATGCCTGTGGTATCATATTGTCTCTTATATCTCTCCTTAGTGACAATGTACTTTTGTACAGAATAGTAAATGAAGTTTTAATTATATTACATGTCCTTTAAGACTAAATTGGAATTTAGGTTTTTATCCTTTCAGATGCTTATGTTGTAAACAAGTTTTTGAACTACATATACCGTTATACATGCGACTGAAACGAGGCAATTTTGCACGGACGTGTTATAGTTAAAGCGATCAACGTCAAACTGAGCGTTCAAACTACAAAGGCCATAACAATCTCAAGACACCTTACTAGTGTTGTGATAGGAACTACAGAGGTATAATATCATAAAAAGAGTGATAGAGGACGTATGAATACAGTTTCAACTATCAGATCCTTTGCATATAAAGCAACACAGAGGTCATGTGCATAGAAAAGGTGAACTAACAATTGCGATGAACATCGCAAAACATGAGATTTCATTGAGAATAACACAAAAGCCGTATAGATAATTGCTGGTCAAATATTTTTAAACTAAACTTGCGCTAACGAAATAAAGGCATAGAAATGTAACATAATATTCTGATCAGTAAGTATCACTTAAAGGAGAATAGACAATATGCAACAATTTAGAAAAAGTTTGACTTAACACAAACACTTGCAAAAAGAAGGAAAATCGGACTACAAACAGAGAATCGCAGCTGATATCCCGACTAGTGTTCAGTGCTGAGTGACTTACTTAAACTGGTACTGTTTCCAGCAATATCGGTCTAGACTGGATGCTGGGGAGGTAAATATGACGCCTGCAATGGGCTCGGCTCCATCCATTCCAGGTGGGGACTTTCGTCGACTACCGACGTTTAACAAGAAACTTCTCCCTTTTTAACTTTAGAGAATATGTAGTCAAAGTTAACCCATATAGGCAAGTCCTCCAGGAGACTGTTCATAACCTTAGGTTCTTTAAATTAGCATGCCAGGGGAAAAGAACACACATACACACTCGGAAATCTTATCCCGAGATTGGCAGTTCTAGTTAGGGATCAGGGGCTCGAAATCACGACCCTGGTTTGACGTTCAGACAGTGTTATCACTTGATCACTGCGTCCGCTTTTTTCTGAGTATTAATCATCAAGACAAGTATTGATCCTGCTACCATGTACTCAACATGATGGGTGAAACTGCGACATTTTACTCAACGTGACAGGTGATCCCGCGACCTCTAACTCAACATTCATAGTTAACCTTTAGCGTGCTAGGTAAATTGTCGTCTGCTGGAAATGTCGTCTGCTAAAATTGTTAAGTTCATTCAATTTGCTCCAAAATTGGAAGAAATATTGTCAGAGTAGCAAACAGCTTGGAACCTGATCAGACGCCGATTTAATCGGCGTCTGATCTGGTTCCAAGCTGTTTGCAAAGGCTGTTAAATTCGCCTGCAGCAGGCTAAGGGTTAAACAACAAGTATATGACTTGATCGATCAGGGAATCTGTCTGACTACATGATACTGCCTCATATATTTGTATACTTTTGCAAACAGAGAGTATTTGTGATAATTTGAGGAGAATAAGTCAGTGTATTAATTAGCTACATTTAACACTTTTAAAAAAAACTTTTTAATTCCTTTGATATCTTATTTTTCTTTAAAATTTATCAGTGACGAAGACCTATTTACATTTTCACAATATCACACCTTAATGTGTATACAATTAATGCAAGAGTGATCACTTATGAATGTATTAATTCAAGGAACCGCAAGGTACTAACCCGTTCTTGGACTGATTGAAACTTGACCAGATATACAGATACATGCAGTAGATTAATAAACTGTTTACCGGTGGTAAACTATTCTGCATAAAGACTTTATAAAAGTTATTACTTTTTCGCTAGCGAAATGCCATTTAAAAGTCTTTTTGCATTTCTCAAAATATTAACAATTTTTTTTTTTTTTTTTTTTTTTTTTTTTCAAAATATTTACCATTTCTGAATCACAGTTACAAAAACGAAGGCCACAGGTGTGTTTTATACTGAAAATTTGTAACGGTAAGGATGCTGGTGCGTTTGTATGCTGAATATACATCTCACGTTATTGTGTAAAGCCACATATTGATCAAATGTTCTAAAAAATATTTTTAATTGAAGTGGAAGGAAAATTCACTTTTGAACTTGCATATATACATTAGCCTTTTAGAACATGTTTGTAAAAAGCAAGGAGATTTTACAGATGAATGTCATCATACGAAATTTTTAGAGATACAAATAATAAAGGGGAATAAGGTGTTTCATAATCCTTATGATTTTCATTATCTGATTTCTGGTATTATTCTTTCATAATTTCTATATTGTTTAGAGTTTTATATTTTTCTCTGTTAATTTTTATACAATCTTATACATGACATTGCACACGGTAGACATTTCTCCTGAACCCTTGATCTGAAACACTGATTAGGTTAAGGCCATAACTTAAATACTGCCAAAAAAAAACGGCACAAGAGCAACACAAACATTACAGAAATTGATGCTTTGTGAAAATTATCAATTCACAAATTAAACTGCACCTGATAACCGTTATAAACTTTATGTAACTGTCAATTTTGCTTGGAATTATCAGTCCAAACAAAGACATACAATATGACGAATTGTTAGCTTCAGTGTCAGCAGGTGTTTTCTTTTATAATAACCATATGTTAAATGTATTTCGTCTCACAATTTCTAATTAGAAGTTTTTGAGTGCGGTTTTACATATATTGTTCTCGGAATTGTTTTCATACTGTTCATTTCCTTATTATTATTGATAGTTATTATTTCTTTATCATTATATACTTCTGCAAGTACGTGATATATCTATTGAAGCATTCTTGTAAAACGTCTATATGCATTCAAAGACTTAAAGATTGTTCAGCAAGACATTTATGTTGTTTTAGTGTTCTGTTTATTTTTTCAGCTTGAACATTTCGGCTTGAGTGGATCCAATACTTCAATACTTTAGGTATTGTTTAATCACCCCTGGGATATGGTGCCTGCTTTTTAATTTTGATTTTTGGCAGTGTCTGTGATATACAAGCTCCATAACCTCAGTTATATTCCAGTTTGCTCAGTTCTGCTCATTGTTTTCTCGTTTTGGGCAAAAGCATTATTTTAACTTGGGACCATACGCCGCTTTTCATGGAATTGCACTCTGTGCATCATGGTTCCATATACACCGCCGTACGAAAACTGATACGAGTACGAATCTGCGAATGTCTCTAAATTATATTCTGGTACTTGTAATATGTGCAAATGTTGAGTTCTGCTCAACCCGAGGCTAGAGGGCGTGGACGGTAGCTTGCATTTCCACTACCGTCCATGAACAGGCTCAATCAAACCGAGTCTACAACACTTCCGTTTAAGTCGTGTTGGCCGACCTGTGGTTTCCCACTTTATCTTATTATGTCTCGCCCATAGGTGGGGGAGACATATTGTTTTTGCCTTCGCCGTCTGTCTGTCTGTCTGTCCGTCCGTCCGTCCGCATTCAGCTTGTTCGACTTTCACAGGTCAAACTGCTAGCCAGATTTCGACGAAACTTCACAGGATCAGTACCAAGCCATTTTGTGCATATCGCCCACACGTTCCGCTTCGCTGCACAAAATAGCTGCAAGAGCTAAAACTACAAAAATCTTGCCGGCTTTCACAGGTCAAACTTCTGTCCGGATTTCGACGAAACTTCACAGGAATGATCAGTACCAAGCCTAATTGCGCATATCGCCGACACGTTCCGCTTCACTGCACAAAATTGTCACCAGAGCTAAAGATAGAAAAATCTTGTCCGGCTTTCACAGGTCAAACTGTTGGCTGGATTTCGACGAAACTTAACAGGAGTGATCAGTACCAAACCCTAATTTTGCATATCACTGGCATGTTTCGCTTCGCTGCACAAAATGGCAAACAGAGATAAAAATAGAAAGCTTTTGTCCGGCTTTCACAGGTCAAACTGCTTGACAGATTTCGACGAAACTTCACAGGAGTGATCAGTACCAAGCCTAGTTGTGCATATCGCCAACACGTTCCGCTTCGCTGAACAAAATGGCCGCCAGAGCTAAAGGTTATACATAGGGGGAAGACATATGTTTTTGTGACAAAAACACCTTCTAGTTTTAAAGGTATGTAAGAAGTCCTTAACTCAAAGACTTAAAAATATTTAAGAAATCCTAATACAACCGATACATGTTTTTATACTTTTCTGCAATATTCTCTTTCTTCATTTTATTTTTGTATAAATTATCTTGCAATATCTTTTATTGGAATTATGAATAATAATTTTGCTTCTGGTCCGTCTTTCCCTTCTATTTTTAGTTATCAAAGGAGTTTTTTTATAGAATCATTACAACATGCAATGTTATTCTGAAAATTATCCAGATCCTATTGTATGGTGACTTCAGATTTAGTGGAGGAGTCAGACCCAACATATCAGGAAAGTACACACGTAATTATCGGCCTTCTGTGAACCAACAAAGCTGCGGGACAAGTGATTCAATGCCACTGCCGATAACATCTCGACCACGGAATTGCCTTTTGTAATAGATAACATTTCACTTTTCTAAGTTGGGAGTAATTATCAATGACAATCTATTAAGTTCTACCTCATTTTGTGGGGGCCTCCGTGGCCGAGTGGTTAAGATCGTTGACTTAAAATCACTTGCCCCTCACCGATGTGGGTTCGAACCTCACTTAGGGCGTTGAGTTCTTCATGTGAGTAAGCCATTCAGCTGGCTTACGGAAGGTCGGTGGTTATACCTAGGTGCACACCCGTGATGAAGTAATGCACGAGGGGCACCTGGGGTCTTCCTCTACAATCAAAGCTGGAAAGTCGTCACATGACCTAAATCTGTGTCGGTGCAACGTTAAACTCAACAAAAACAAGAAAAACTTCATTTTGTTAAAATTCAACAAGTCTCGGTCACGAATTCGAAGGTCCTTTGTTTAACAGGTACCCTTTCGGGATATCACTCACGTAAGTATGCATTCAGTAAGTAACCCTTTTATTTATGACTTAATTTGTTATTTGAGCCCACACATTTTTCAGAATGTCTCAGTTAGTATGATTAAATACGTCTGTGAAATTATGATAGCTTTCTTTTCAAAATACGAATTTCGGAATTCATAAATTTCTACTTTACTACTGAAAGCCAACAGAAGGTGCCTAAAAGTGTTGACATTTCATATTTTCACCGTGTCTCGAATGATTTTCCTAAGAAGGCCACTGCGAAATAGTGTACCAAACAGTTAATTTGTCGATGTAATTATATATCTTTTCAAAATGTATACATTAATCAAATATAAATCCGGTGTCTTGAGATTCAGTTAACGTTTATTATTCCACAGAGCGCATCCAAATATAACCATATAAAAGTGTTGTCCAACCATATGCTTTGAAATGTTTTCCCATTACATTTAAAGCATAATCACACGTCTTTGTACTTTGTTAATATATGGTTCAACCTTGAAGGTATATTTAAAAGCAACATGGGAAATCCTTTTCAGAACACATATAAAGTCGGAAAGATCGCGCGGACACAGTGAACAAATGGTTGATTCTGCTTTCCTTTGTAATGATTCTGCGACCTGAAAGACGATCCAGCGGCCTTCTACTCAACATGACAAGGTAATCCCGTGGCCTCAAACTCAACATTCAAAATTAGAATATGAATATATAACTTGATCGATCAAGCAACCAGTAAGAAGACATGATACTGTCTCATGCATTTGTACAATCTTGCAAACTGAGAACATTTGAAATATAATTGAGTATTTCTGTTAAACTTGAGAATAAGTCAGTTAAATTAAAAACGTCTGTTTAAATGAACATATTCCATTCCTTTCAAATGTTGAGTTTCTTTATAACTAATCAGTGACGAAAATCCAATTAAATTTTTATTATATAACACCTTAATGCGTGTACAACTAATAATGCGAGAGTGATCGCATATATTCACGGAACATTGTATATTGTTTAGAGTTTTCTATTTTTGTCTGTTAGATTTTATATAATCTTATATATAACATTGCACACGGTAGGCACTTCTCCTGGGCCTGATCTTGGTGTTATGGTTTATGACTAGCACACATAACACAACAAACGATACTAAAGAGTCGAAAACCGTATAGCAAGTGCCTAACATCCCTTTATATCCTGATTTTAATCCTATCTGCGAATCGTTTATTTATATTATGTTTATTTCACATGTAATCTACATATATAAATATTGTGTGTTTTTTTTTAATTTTACTCCAAGCATTCTTTATATGGTACACCGTATTTATGTCTTTAATTTACTTATTTCTCTTACATAAATGTTCAGATAGTCTTTTCTGGGATCACTAAAAGCAAAATGTTAAAATGTCACATTATTTTCACAATATATTGGCACAATCTGAATGAGAGTGTGTGACCAGATGATGTCATAGTGTATCTGAATACATTTTACAATAGAATTGATATTACTTCAAAATGTCAAAGATCTAGAAGAGCTTGATATCCAAATGAACACTTTCATTAGCGTAAAAGCCTATTTTAGTTAAAATGTCCCTGCAGTTAACATTTATCTGACGTCGAGTTATAGATGAAAGTTTGAAATTCCTTTGAGTGTAATTAGAAATGAGTACAAAGCACTGGTGTGAATTATCAACAGGTACGTTTATTCACACATTCAAATCTCATATTGTGCTGCTCATACATTGTTTAAGCTTAGCTAAAAGCTCTTGTTCATTTGTTAATCTAGAAAAAGTTGATGTGTATTTAATTTTTTCATTTGTACATCAAATACATTCAGTATTTAGTGCCCATTTTCACATGCAAAATATTCGTTTCTATTTTGAAAGAATGTGGAATTCGTTCTGAAGGCGATGTTGTTTATGTCATCTTCTTTTTTCTATTCTTGTGACTCAATTTTGGTATAATTTGGAAGGAAATGTTTATCATAACAAGTCTAATATGTTCAAAACAAGCGGATGCTTAAACTATTAATTGTATTGTTTTTCAAACATAAAGAATGGTAAAGATTCTGGAAACACTGATAAGGTTGAATAATTAAAATACTGAGAGAAAAAAAACCGGCACAAAACGCAGAAAAAAAAACAAACAGAAATTGATGCTTTGCGAGTATTATCACTTTGCAAATTAAGCTGCACGTAATAACCGTCATGAAATTTATGTAACGGGCAATGTCCTAATAAAAGCATACAATATGACGAACGACGACTGTTTAGTTTATTTTCGGCAGGTGTTTTCTGTTTTAACAACCATATGTTAAATGTAATCCATCTCATAGCTTTTAATTAGAAGTTATTGTGCGCAATTTTTACATATGTACATAATATTGTTGTCGGCATTGTTTACATACTCTTTATTCCCTTATTTGTATATATAAATCTGCAGGTACGTGATATATTCATTGAAGTATTTTTGCAAGACGTCTTCTAGAATGGTATGTAGTGCATATTTCATTCAAATACTATTTAAATGAATGTAAGAAGTCCAAATACCGCCGATACATGATTTTATACTTTTGTGCAATACTTTTTTTTGTTCATTTAATTTTGGATAAACTATCTTCCAATATCTTTTATTGGAATTATTGACAATAGTTTTGATTTTGGCCCGTCTTTTTCTTCTCTCTTTAACTATCAAAGGATTTTTTCATAAAATCATTACAACATGCAACACTAATCTGAGTTTGTTCATATTTGTACGTTCTAATGATTTAAGACTTACTGGCATAGTCTAGGTTCTATGGTATGGTGACATCCAGCTTTAGTGGAGTATGTTAAACATATCAATAACATGCACATGTTTGTTTATAAACATCGGACTTCTGTGAGGTTTGAACCAACAAAGATGCAGGATAAATCATTCGATGTCACTGCCAAATTGGCCATGGAATTGACTTGTGTAACAGATACCAGTTTAGTTTATCAAGTCTGAAATTTTTCAAATGCAATTATTATTAATGACATTTTATCAAAGTTCTACCTCATTTTGTTAAAACTCAAATAGTTTCGGCCACAAAGATCCTTTATGTAACTGGTTCCCTTTTGAAATATAACGTTAGTATGCATTCAGCAAGAGACCCTTTTCATATATTACTTTATTATACGCCCGAAGGTAAGTATTATGTTATATCCCCGGTGTCCGTCTGTCCGCCTGTCTGTCTGTCTTTCTGTTAGCAATTTCGTGTCCGCTCTGTAACTCTTGAACCCCTTGAAGGATTTCAAAGAAACTGGAAACAAATGTTCACCACATCGGGACGACGTGCAGAGCGCATGTTCTTGATGGCTCACTTCAAGTTCATAGGTCATATCAGTGTGTTTCGTGTCCGCTCTGTAACTCGTGACTCCCTTGAAGGATTTCAAAGAAACTTGACACAAATGTTTACCACATTGAGACGATGTGCAGAGCGCATGTTCTGGGTAGCTAGCTACAATTTAAGGTCTAGGTCACACTTAGGGGTCAAAGGTCATACCTTCGGGCGTATATTGCTCCGCATTGCGGTGCTCTTGTTTGCTATTTGAGCCCAACAAAACAATCATAATGTCTCAGTTAGCATTCACAAAATCTGTGAAACTTTCCAAAATACATATTTCGGGATTTATAAATTTCTACTTTACAACTGAAAGCCTCACATAAGTTCTATCAGAAGGTGCCTAAACAATTTACACTTCCGATTTTCAACGTGTTTCGAATGATTTTTCTTAGAAGTCCACTGCAAAATAGTGTATCAAACAGTTGCTCTTAACCCATCAATGTAATTATATTTCTTATCAAAATGTATACAATAATCAAATATTAATGCGGTGTCTGGAGATTCAGTTAACGTTTAGAATTCCACTGAGCGCACTAAATAAAACCATATAAAAGTGTTGTTCAACCATATGAATAAATAATTCATGCTCTTTGAAATGTATTACCATTACATGGAAAGCATTATAACACGTCTTTGTACTTTGTTAATATATGGCTCAACCTTGAGATTATATTTAAAAAGAAACATAAGAAATCATTTTCAGAACACATAATTATAAGTCGAAAAGACTCCAAACAGCTTTTCATGCGGACACTTTTAACAAAAGGTTGACTCTGCTTTTGCTTTGAAATTTACGAAAAAGCAAATTCACGGGTAATTATGGATACCATAGTAAATCATACATGAAGCTGAGAACAGCTCCCGAAAATGTTTCCATAATAGTGAAATGATAAAAATAACTAAAAATGTTAAATAACCTGAAATGAATGACAAAGATTTTTAAAGAAAGCATTGTATCGTATGGTTTCAAGAAGTTTTCTCGATACAAAAAACTTAACATCTGCTGTCCCATTAAAATGTCAGTTATTAAAGGAAATATAAAGGAAATTTATATGCACAGACATAGTTTCAGTGGTATCATTGAAATTTAGACATTTCTAATTAGATCTAGCACACTGTAATCAGATAAAATACATGAGATGTTGTTCCAAAATGTCCAGTTGGCATGAGACGAAAGGACAAAATACATTACCATCTTGTTCATAATTAAACTACTCTACAAAAGACTGACCACTTTGTCATGTATCATGAAGTCGTGAAATCTATGATTTCATTCTTCACGATTTGAATTTTATGAAAATTTGAAAAATCATAAATAGTGAAACTATGAAGTTACCACCGTGTTTCATTCCTGGTCTAATGCTCTGAAACTATATATGTGGGCGCTATATGCAAATAATATTCTAGGAAGCGATTAAATTTGCAACATGATATCGAAGGTAGCACATTCCATTTAGTTCAGCAAGAGAAATACCAGATATATGGAAATTTTTGTCGAATGATTGACACTCGTTTTGAAATTTCTGTTTCCCAGAAGTTATCATGCTTTTACTGTCCACTTAATAAATTGTCTACGTATCACTCATGTCTTACTGTGAGGAATTCATTTTACATTTTATTGATTGCAAACAGAGTGACATGAGATAAAATATTATTGAGATTTTCTATATATAATAACAAATTATTCTTATACTCTCACTTACTGACAACTTTAATTTAAACAACAAAGACACAGAATAAATCTTCACACATTGCAAACTGAGTCGACAATCTCCAAATTCCTTTTATCTGTCACTTATATAGTTTGATATTTGAAATACATAAATTGTTCGATACAGACAAAAAACCAGTGGCTTTTCGCATAAATTTGTAATTCTTGTTGCGAGTTGGTAACAATCTGTTTATTTACACATTGTCAACAGAGAAATACATCACATGAGTAATAATATTTATTCAGTTATGTCAATAAGCAACAGGGGTCTGTTAAAATAGCACGAGAATGCAATTGTTCTTGGATGAACTGTCGGAATATCTCTGTCTGAAAATCCTATTATATTTATTCATCACTTCAGTATATTAAATAACGTATGAATTGCCACAAATAAACAAACTGTGAAAAAAGCTGTTCGATCAGGGTGTTCTATTATATTGCAACATCAGATAAAGTTGTTTTGTGTTACCTCCTACAGGATTCT
This sequence comes from Mercenaria mercenaria, assembly GCF_021730395.1. Taxonomy (NCBI): domain Eukaryota; kingdom Metazoa; phylum Mollusca; class Bivalvia; order Venerida; family Veneridae; genus Mercenaria; species Mercenaria mercenaria. The sequence goes on along the minus strand of NC_069366.1, from coordinate 22,141,532 downwards.
AGTATTTCCAATGACTGAAAGGTGGTCACATGTTGACGTGGAGGATCAGTAGATTTTAATGTTGGGTTAGGCTAAAACAGTAAAACAAATAATTTAATACTGGCTTCGTGAGTGAGCCTCTACGGAAATATGTGGGTCAGTGGGAGGAGATGGAGATGTTAGCCGAGTCCCTATATATTTATCATACAGGTGCCACATATTTCTGTCGAGGCTCACTAACTATCTCAAAAATTAGTAATTAATCATGTCTTCAGTTAATTTCTAAATTTGAACGTTCAGTGAAAGCACCGGTTATAGTTGGTTGGTTGGATTTAACGTCGCACCGACACACGATAGGTCATATGGCGACTTTCCAGCTTTAATGGTGGAGGAAGACCCCAGGTGACCCTCCGTGCATTATTTCATCACGAGCGGGCACCTGGGTAGAACCACCGACCTTCCGTAAGCCAGCTGGATGGCTTCCTCACATGAAGAATTCAACGCCCCGAGTGAGGCTCGAACCCACATCGATGAGGGCGGTTATGGATACACTGTATATAAATGTTGTTGCTTGATGACAATGACTCATGCAAAATGTCAAAAAAGATTGATTTTTGCAGCTTCAAAATTACTATTCCTTTCAAAAACTGTAGAAATATTAATGTTTGCTAAAATTAAGTCTTGGGTCGTAAACCAGGGATGTTCAGGACATTAGCGACTTACCGGTAATTAATGTAAGAAAAATTCAAGATTACTCCATTTTTGAGTCCCGACTTGTTACTAGAAAGTATTTTATAATAAAACAAATGAAACAAATGTTATTATTACCGCACCCTTTCGTCTCAGTTCTATTGATCAGTTTTTATCTTATCTTTTTATTTCAACAAATGCAAATATCCCGTGACGAATAGAATGACAAAAAATGTATTGACTGAAATACCTGTGTCAATACATTTCTAAAGTGTGTTCCTTCGACAAACAAACTCACAAATGTGTAGAACTGTAATCCACATTTTCTTATAAATAAAGTTAAAATAAATGAAATTTATATAATTGTTCGTAATACGGACAAATTAAGCAGATGAATAAAACACGATATAGATAGTAGCCAATTTTTCACTGAGGCAAAAGATTAGATTTACTAAACCATCAAGATCATTTTCAATGAAAGTGTTCCAAAAATTACCAAATAACAGTATGGTATGGTTCAACATTAACCCGTTTAAACTCTCCATAGGTGTTTTGTCACTGACCCCACTGTGTTCCTTTATTTTTTGTTTGGTCTTTGCTATCTATATGTTTAACTTTGTCCATGTATTTCTTATGTATATTTTCAAATTTCAAGGCATCCAACATGTAGATTAAATGTCGTTTAAAACTATTAAATTAACATGAGGGACAAGTCAATAATATTCAAAGTGAGCTAAAAAGACTTCAACACTGATATTAAAGCAAAATTTCTGTTTTAAACTATTTACTTTTTCCCATTGGCCAGTCCAAGTTATATAAGAAACGCTGACCAAATTTATATAGCACTCTTTTTCATGATACATATATTCAAAGGTGATGTACATACCTGATGCAACCTAATTATAATCAACAAGTATGTACAAAAAGCGATCTGACCAGAGCATGAAAGGGAGAAAAAATCCTATAACAAAGATGGAAAGGTTTATTTACTGGCTTGTCTATCATCTAAATTTGCTAGACAGTCTTTAGCGTGTCCGGTGTAAAACAAAGCCACCTTTGCTGGGAAGAACCAGTTGGTAAGAGACATATAAGAGCAGAATGTTTCAGTACGTGGACTGGGATTCAAAGCAATAATCTCTAGACTGGTAGTCAATCTTGCTGTCTCTAGACAACAGGACAACCAAAGTATTTCGTAAATTTAGAGAGAAAAAAACCAACTAATGAATATTCCTTTTCATAAAAAGTAAATATTTTCGAATATATATAATGGTTTATTAGACATATAGATAGATTTTGTTTGGTAAAAGTGTACACAAATCAAGCATAAAATATGGTAATAAAACAGATGCATGATATATAACAACATTATGGTGGCAAGCAGACTAATTACAATCATACATTATATTCTAAAAAACAAAGACAAATATCAAACAGGGAATGCCACGTACCAAAAACGCAGCCTCCCCAAAACGAAACCCATAACACGCAGACGTGCACATCACACACACACACACACACACACACACACACACACACGCACACGCACACACACACACACACACACACTCGCACACAAAGCCAACACACACGAGGACAAAACGAACAAACAAAGGAACACAGTGGGCACCGCCTTGGAACGGTCAGTGGCAAATACACCACTGGGGAGCTTAAACCGGTTTATGGTGCGCACCCAACCCTTATCTTACCCCCACCATGTTTAAAAGACACGGGACAGTGTAAACCATGAATGCACACCAATACCAGGGATAACAAAAAAAAAAGAGAAACAAAATTCCCCTTATTCCCAATGTGGTCCCTGTTAGTGGCGGCATGACACAGAAAGTCATGTATTTGTTTTAACTATAAAATTGCACATTAAATCTTGAAATCAAATGTATCACAGATGTATTCTCACAGTATTTGATGTCACATATAACTATCACAAGTATTAAGTATTAGACACCTAGAGATCAGTATGAAAAAAAAACAACAGAAATATATCGCGCACAACATAAAAGTGACTAGATAAAAAAGAAATAAGAAAGTATGAAAACTAACTGGCCATTAATTGGATTTTGATGCCATGTTTGAACTTTGAAGGACAAGTAATATATCTAAGATCCCGGGGAATGTGATTCCACAAAACAATACCATTGAAGGCAAATGTCTTTTTGCCAAAGCTTCCAACCTTTGGCAATGAGAAACGCCCAGTATCAGTGTACAAATAACCAACACTGGAATCCTGACTAGGGAAAGCAGTTACTCTAGACCTTGTGCATCGATCATGTATGGAGCTAAGCGGTACAAGTTTATCATTTATGTACTCAGGAACTTTACCCATCTTAATTTTATGTACATGACAGAGAGTTAACTGTTCAACCCTTTTAACCACTGGTAACCAGTTCAAGGACCTAAACTGCTCAAGACCAACATGAGACATACTATCAAGACCAAGGACAAACCGAATAAGCTTGTTCTGAGGAATTTGAAGCCCGTTCTTCCAGTATTTAGTCAAACTGAAATACCAGAAAGAACAAACATAATAAGTGGCACTAAATTAGAGCCATGACCAACATTTTCTCGGTGCGAAGAGTCAGATACAAAAATTTCAGACGGGCATTTGCTTTAGTAACCACAGATCTTGCAATTTCATCACAAGATAGATTCTGGTCCAAGTCTGCAACAAGGTACTTCACTGAATTGGTACCTTTAATACTTGTACCATTACATCTGATATTCAAACTTGATTGAGACCTTAACTTGGGTTTTGATCTAAACAGAATGGACTCTGTTTTTCCAAGATGTAGCGAAAGCATGTTATCAACAAGCCGTTCACTTCCAATGTCAAGTTCGCTTGATAAAACAGTTTCAATCTGTGAGATGTCTTTTCCAGAGACAAGAATACCTGAATCATCAACATATAATAAAAGTTTGTTATTAACAATAGCTGACATGTCATTTACATAAACTAAGAACGAAAGGGGCCCAAGGATGGACCCTTGGGGAACCCCACAGGTAACTGGAGCCTGTCTGGAATGAACACCAGATACATTTACTAATTGCTGTCTATCAGAGAGGTAAGACTGAAACCACCCTATTGCATCAGAACTTAGACCTATGGCATTCAGTTTCATTAACAGGATACTATGGTTGACAGTGTCAAACGCTTTTTGTAAACTCCAGTAACACCATGCCTACCATGTTACCTTAATCCATCTGAAATTTTATGAAATCCGACAAATGGATAAGACAGGTGTCTGTGGAAAAAGCACGCCTGATACCACTAATTTGTATACTTGCAAAGCTTAATAAATGAATAAATGATGTGAAACCAAAAAAGGAGAGTTCAAAATAATATCCAATTCAACAGACATTCGGACTTGTTAAATTTTGATATTACAAAGAAAGATAAACTGGAGGAAAACAACTGCACAATGGAGAAAATGAACATTGCCTTGCCATATATTTTATGTTACATGCTCAAGAGTGTGTCAATTCAATGTAAAATGTAGAATGATTATGCATTTGCTGTATAGGATACATTCTGCATACATATAAGAAATAATGCAATAAAAATATTCAAAGATATTTTCTCCTGAGTCCCCAGACTGTTTTAACAAACAAGTTATTTCTCTCTTATCGTCACGATCTGGACACCGGATATAGTCAATTAAAGAGCAATGCAAAATAATTTTCTTAATATTTCTTGATTGATTTATTTGCGAATATTCATTTACATCCAAGTCTATCCGTTATATAAGTAAAAGAATAATTTATGGTCATTTTGCACCAGACTAATTATTCGCCGCTTAGAAATGAGAGACGCTTCCAAAAGATCGCAGAAAGTCTAGAGCTTATTCATAATCCGCAAAAAAAACTGACAAAAATTGTTGATTCTTAATATAACCTTGATTGGTTAATTGTGAAGGAATGCCAAGCCAATCCTAAGTGTCTGACTCCGGAGTTGAGAAGAAAACAGCTATAGAAGAAAGCCAAGTAACAAATATCTGACGGCCAAACGGTCCTCTGTGACTTTTTGACACTTTAGACACGATAAACAATGGTTCAAGCACTGCTGTTACTAAATGAAGATAGACACGAAGAGAGACGCGTGCTTTTATGACTATATTTAGTTCTTTTCAAGCGTAAATATTACAAAAATTACTTCGAACGAAATAAGTTTAACATACTTAAGATTTTTCTTAACCAAGAATTACTTAAGTTCTTTTATGAATAACAGAATACTTACGTAACAGACATTTCTTACCTAGGTTGTACTTAAGAGAATATGTATTATTTTACTAATACTTCTTATGATTTCTTATGAATTCGGTGTTTAAGCGATAAACCAGGTTATTGGAAGTTAAGAGTGCATAACTAACGAAAACAACGATAAGTAAAACTATTTACATATTTGACTCTGTAGTTAAGAATTGGAACATGCCCTATGCCCTAGCCTGACATGCCCTATAAAAATAGCAGTGTTGAGTCTATCTATAGCGTGGATAATTACACGCCGGAAGTAAGACGTTTTAATGTATGTATGACTGAAAGGGGGAAATCGATGTTGATTTTTACACGAAATTGTGGTAAAAACGGATATAAACTTTCGTTAAAAGCTTTGCCAAGTAACTGTTTTCTAAGAAATATAAATGCGTCAGAATTAAAACGATTTGCTGCAGAAAAAATATCATATTTATTAAAAAAGGTGTGCAATTCAGAGGTACACGAAATGGAATGAGTTGTAAATCAATTGACTTTTGCTGTCTGAAAATCTAGTTTTAGACTATTTTAGATTAGACACATAAATCCTCATTTAGCAAAATCTAAATCTAAATACGAAACAGTCTCGACAGCAGCAGGTTTATTTCTGATCAGATCCAAGATTATTAGTTACCACATTACTGGAATTTTCGAGGAACGTTAAAACTTTCTGAGATATTTTCGGATGAAAGTAAGAGGATTTTTAATGTACTCCTATTCGGACTAGCAACATGAGAGACAGTCAGATTTATCATGTATTTTTCAGATGTTTTTGGATGATGGGATATGTGGACATAATACATTAGAGTGAGCGTAATATGTACACAGTCTTTTGATAAATTAGGTTTTTCCAATGCTGAAAAATGCATTTTGGAGCACAAGCGAGAAGCAGTCTAGTTATATATTTGACAATTTACTTGCAGCTGAAGAAGCATATCGTCCGTCGGAACCCAGAAGGGGCTATCCACATATGTACAAATAATGCTGATAGCCTCTTCTGGCTTAAACATACGATATGTAGGTTATAAATTTCAAGAGCAGGACAATAGAGTAAATTTAGTACCGGTAAGACTTTTGGCCTCTGTTGCCGGACAAGTTATTTTTTACAGAATTTGATAGGAAAAATGCTCTTTTGAGACAAGAAGAAACTTATATCCTTGAGCATACAAGATTGTTTCCCTAACGCACATATTTTGTTAAGTATTTCAAACAATTTAATTCATCCTACTTAAAGACATTATTTGCCTCCAACAATGTAAATCTAAGTAAGCCTACGAAATCCTTTATTAAATTAAAACGTGAGCACGTGCTGTAACTTGGCTTGACATCCAAATCTGTGATTAAGACCACAATTGATAGTACCGATGAAAATAATCCCCTATTATCTTTAATAAATCACGCACAGTAAGGGTTGGAAATAGCTGAAAGAATATCTAATTACATTGTCTCTTTAACACAAACTGAGGGTCCCATATATATTTGTTATTTTGTTCAACCGTACATCAAAACACAAGGGGACAAACTTAGCTTGCCAGCACGATGTCTAAATTAAAGTTCACATATTACAATTTTTCTATTGATGTACATGCATTTACAACCTTTAAAACAGTTATTTTAAAGTGAATTAGTATAAGTATTTCTCATATTCATATATGTTAATGATCATTAAGTCAAAAAGTGGTGCATCATTCTCAATTTTATAAATATTTTCAAGTTCTCCTTTATTTTATGAAACTCGAAGGGACTCATGATATAAATAAAAACACAGCAAACTTACAGATATCTTTGTAACAAAATATCAATTAGGCCAGTGCCGTGGGGGTGAGGGGCGTCGTACATTTCATTACCTCTCAAGAACAAACTCAGACAAGCCTAGTCTGCTATCATTCCGCTTCATTTCTTCAAAAGAATCTCCTTTTAGATTTTATTACTTTATCACAGCTGTTGTTTTGCATTGTATAGGTCATTGATTATTGCAAAATACGCATTCTGAAATATCATGAAATTGAAACAAGACCTTATCTATGATTGCGACCTATGCTCCGTTCCTTCTAAAATGCTAAACATATATTGGCTGCCATATTGCAAGAACGGAAGAGGAGTAGGAGTCGCTGATTCTGGTCCAAAGTATCCAATACGATGAAAACAGAAACAGTGTTATCGAAAGGTATTCTTCATATATAAAACTTTTTCTACAATCTCTCTAATTCTGTTACATGCTCATGTAATATTTTATTATTTTCAGTCACATGTCCTTGGTATAAAAAACTGCTATTCGAGCTTTCTCAGTTAAAAAGAGTTATCTAGAGAGAAACAACGTGAATCTGACTTGACACTCCTTGCTATATATAGTATCAAAGATGGATGTAAAGACAAAAATATCGAAATGAAATACTGCTATAGTATTTCAAACCAAAGTTGCGAACACTGCCTTTGGAAAATTCTGTTTTCTAGTAATCATGATTAAATTATCCATGTGACAAATTGTTTTCTTCACAGACATGACGTAATCTCAGGGATTCAATTAGTATTTTATTTATGTTGGATAGTGGTCACGACAAATGGTGGTCACGTTAGTATGACAAGTGATAACATCACTTTAGTAGTAACATATTTGAATAATAGCCATACTTTTACTTGTCACCGACAAATCTACTTACATGCAAGCAGTCATAAAAATGAAATGAACTTGAAATAAGTGTTTTCGAACGAAGAACTGTTCGATAACTGTGCCGTATTGTTTCTAATTAGATTTTTGCGAGCCAGTGATAAATTGTACTATGTTTTACATGTCCAACAAAGTTTCTATCACATTTGTAGGAAAATATCGCAGGTTCTGTGATTAAGCATAGTGGTCCATAGAAATAGTGGGTACATGCACGACCACATTAGGTGTTGCCCTCGATGAGGTGTTTAATTATAACGTCATTATAAAGGTGTGGACGAGAAGCTGAGATAAGACTACGGAATACTGTCTTGTATAAACTCATTGATTTTGTAAAATTATGTTTTAACAATTTGTCTGAATTTTGTCTGATTTTCTGTTATTACAGAGAACAAAAGTGGCCGCCATTGCATAACTAAAAATCTGCTAAAAACGGTATTTTTACAGATTTTAATTATAACCATCAAAGAAACACAGTAAAATAGTATAACCTGAGACGCCCTGATGTTCTAGACAATTAACTAATTGAATGGGAAATCCTGTACTCACTTTGATATAATTAAAATATACTTCCGATTCATACCTAATGCAGCTTAGACAAGTTACAAAAGACATATTACGAAGTATAGATAATGGATACGGAAGCCTATTAGGGACATTTTGTCTTAGTTTTTATGCATAACCTCTTATGTATGACATATTTTGTGTTACGTATTACCTCTTAGGTGTTATATCTTGTGTTACTTATCAAAAGTTAGATTTGCCTAGTTTTCAATAGGGAAACAAAATTGGCGGACGTTAACGATTACTGCTTGTAGCACTTTACCCCTTTTGGTGACCACTAGAGCTAAAACTAGAAAAAAATGCTTGTAACGACCTATGCTATGAACAGCATGTTGGATCTTGATCAAACTTGGTCTGTACCACCATTATAAGGTCATTTCCAAATTTGTTCCCAGTAAAAACCTGACGTCGTACCGACGTTGGTTAGACGTTGGTTTTTGGTCGCGACGTCGGCGACCTGTTGGAATTAGGTTGGATAGAAAGTCTGATAAATGTTTTTAGTTATAAAACTAACTGGTATAATTTTGCTAGTATAGTTTAAAGATATTTACTTGTTTTCATATAGGCCTGGACATGCGCTTATTAATAATAGTTCATTCTCACAACAAACATTATATTAATTATGTTACAATATCGCATGAGATTGTCTATTTTCGGAGACGGATTTTTTCACGAACTTTAAACTGTTCAAGATAAAAATGCATTCTATACACATGTATAAATTATTCTAAATTCACACAGATTTTCTCTTCTACACATGTCTATTAGTCACACATTCGCGAGATAAGCCTGCATCGGTTTACACAGTCTTCCTGTAATTTGATATTTATTGGGATAAGATAGAGCAAGTTTATAAATACTTTACACAAAGAGACGGATCCGCAACGTGAGTAACAGATTTTTAAACATTATACTTATTTTAAAAGTTATACTGATTTATATTCCGTATTTTAAAAAAAAAATTGACTTATTTTTGTTTGTTACTTTTAAAAAGCAATTTCATTTAATTACATTTTACGAAGTTATAGAATATTTTTTCATAGAATTTAAAATATTACATATTTGTTTGGCACGTATTAACTATGCTCTTAGTAATAGCATTAGTATATTTGTATATGTTAAATAATGAAACTGTCAAATTTTATACATTTCAGGTGGAAATGTTGGCGGAGTTGAAGAATCATGCAAAAATGACGAAACTTGAAAGTTTCAATTACTGCATTACTTTTTGGACTTATTGTATTAGACTTACGTCGCCGTAATATGAAATAAAGATGATAAAATACATGTGTTGATTATTTGTTTGATTGCAAATTACGTTGAAAATTTGGTCAGATTTTGGTTGAAAAGTGGTTAAATTTAGGTTGGAAAATGGTCGGATTGCGACGTCTAGCCAACGTCAGGATCCGACGTCTAAACGGTTTGCAAATCCAACCAAAATCCAACGTTAATCCGACGTCGGGGTCCGACGTCTATAGACGTCTAACCGACGTCAAATGCCTACTGGGTTTCAAAACGCGCAATGGTCCCCTTTTAGGGTCCTCTAGAGCTAAACACAGAAATACCTTTAAACATTTTTTCATGGTCTTTTGTTGGATTTTCATTAAACTTTGTAAGGGTCAAGTTCAATAAAAAATACTAAATAGTACAAATAAATACATAAACTAGGGCAACTCACAATCGTCAGTAGCGTCTCAAACACGCGATATTTACTTTTTTATTTTTCAGTCGGTCTTTCAATTGTGTTATCCGCCATTGAAACCGATACGATAATATCAGAGTATTTTTGTGCGAAACGATGCGGTTCTGTCGGAGGTGTGTCGCTATTGGCCAATCAGAAATTGCGTTTAAAAATACCTTATGAATTCTGTTCAATGGCGTAGCATTAAATTGAAATACCGTGGAAAAATTTAAAACGCCAATATCGCGTGTTTGAGACGCTACTGACGATTGTGAGTTGCCCTAGTTTATGTATTTATTTATATTATTTAGTATTTTTTATTGAATTTGACCATTGCTAGTCTGACAAACATATTTTAGTCCGTGATTTCGTACCGTTTCGTTGTGCCACATTTCTGTCTACCTGGAACTTACAGCAGAAAGGCACTCGTTTTCTGATAGATATTTCATGAATGGGAAGGGCTAGAGACTTGGGGTCGGTCTCATTTTGTAGCTAAATGTACACGTGAAATGGTGATAGGTAGTTTGTTTAACTGTCTAGCGAATTTATTTCACAACGGCCCGGGAAGTGAACCCACTGCTCGCAGGGTCGATTCTCGAGATTCTGGCCTTCAGTAGACATATGTATATTTTGAAGGGGGCTCATATTTCACTACATATGTTTCATTTTGAACTCATTTAGGATGAAAACAAACATATTTTTGTCCCAGGTCCGATACTGATGCCTGTGTGCAAGAGCTGATAAATAAGACTTTAGTAGGAATTCGCAGTTCGCGCCGCACTAAGGACTGAAGTTTTCTTCCAGCGTATTTATAACTTCACCAGTATTAAAAGCTATGTAACACCTTACACATACGTTTAAAAAACAAAACATTTATCACTTCAGCAGTTTTGTGTCCCTTTTTCAGCTAAGAATTTCGATGAAAATATTCTTAAAGCGTACTTGCGATTTTTGCTACAAATCAATGTTCTGCGTAAACCTAAGTAAAATTTATATAAAACTTCTTTGAGGCGAAGGAATTGGTTCAGATGTCATAGAAGTGACCCCTAACCAAATCTGTATCATATCTAATAGTACATTGTATCTTTATTTTCACAGATGCAATCAAAACTGAAATGATGAAATGAAAGATATTTTTATTATGTTAATAAGTGATTAAATCAAGCTTTTCTTCAACAAGTGTTAATTGGTGCTGTGTGTTTGTGTCTTAGATTTCTGTGTCGTTATTCACCCCGTTTCCCAACCACACCCAACCCCCACAAACATACAACATCATTACCAAATCATATTTAGTTAGAAGAAACATTAGAATATTTCTGTCCTAAAACACTGGTCCTATTACAAAATAAATATTTTTCTTGCGCGACTGTTCAAGCAAGGTGTGGAACTCAGGTGTGCGATTTAGGGCCAACAAGGTCCGCTTGTTGCTATACGTAACAGCACTTATCATTAAGATAATTATTTGTATTACATAAACCTGTTAATTTTTCTTCCTTCAAAAAAGTAAATATACACAAGGAATTGATATTCATAGTGTCAAATAGGAAGTGCGACATTTAGCGCTGGTGTTGCGACAAATAACGGTGGGCATATTTTTGCGACATTTAACGTTAAATGTGCGACATTTAGCGGCAGACGATTTTGCGACATTTAGCGGTGGTTGCGACATTTAACGTCAACCTTGCGATATTTAAAAGTGGTTGCGACATTTAGCGGCGTTGCGACATTTAACGTTGCCACAAGCCTAAAAGGAAATGTATATAATATACAAATCGATTGCAATCATAACAAAGTCCACACATTGTCACTATTTGTCCGAAAGCGGAATAACAAAAAGCAACATTTAGACATTTCATCCCTCTTTTAATATATAGATGTGATAGACAAGGGCATACTGTATGTGAATACTTTACGTACAGTTTTCAGAACATGAACTGGCATTTATATTTACCGTTCCCAAGGTAACGCCACCACATATAGCGGTCCAACGTTGACACTGTCATATCAAGTAGGGGACAACTCCAATCTGACTAAAGTACATCTCCTATATTACGCTACGCATAGGATCTGAAAACGACCTATTCATTGCCTCGTTCTGACGGCTCTTTCGCTAGCCAATCAGAGCCTAGCTTACAACATCTTGCAAATCTACATGTAGCATTGACTTTTGATATTTATAATTCTTATGTCGTTATGTATCAGATAACCGGTTAGCTCAGTCGGTAGGCCATTTGCTTTGTAAGCGAGGGGTCCCGGGTGCGAGTCCTGGAATAACCGCAAATTTTCTTATCCTTTGACAATCGAACAAGTCGTCTGATTGGATAACATAAAAATAACAATGATGGAAATCCAAAATATACAGAAGACGAATGTGAATAGGTCGTTCTCAGATCTTCGTTTAGAAGATCAAGTACTTTAGTCAGATTGGGGACAACTCGTGATTACCAGTGATTTACGGAAGCCTATTAGGGACATTTTGTCTTATTTTTCATGCATAACCTCTTATGTATGACATATTATGTATTACGTATTATCAGTTACCTCTTACATGTTACGTATTACCTCTTAGGTGTTATATATTGTGTGTTACTTATCAAAAGTTAGATTTGCCTAGTTCTCAATAGGGAAACAAAATTTGCGGACGTTAACGGTTACTGCTTGTGGCACTTTACCCCTTTTCGTGACCACAAGAGCTAAAACTAGAAGAAAAGCTTTGAACGACTTCTGCTATGAACAGCATGATGGATCTTGATCATATTTGGTCTGTATTACCTTTATAAGGTCATTTCCAAAATTGTTTTAAAACGCGCAATGGTCCCCTTGTAGGGTCCTCTAGAGCGAAACACAGAAATAACTTTAAACATTTGTTTCATGACGTTTCTTGCTCAATTTAAACTTTGTCTGTAGTTTAAACACGGGGCATTTGATCGCTTTCTGAAGCCATTAGAGACAGAAATAGAAGTAACTTTAAACAACTTTTTCAGATGACCACTTGTTTACCATCATAGTATACATATGTAAGCAAGACTACATAACTAGGACAAGGCCTTTAGCTCAGTTATGGCGTTTTCTTTCGGCATAGAAATTAGTTACGTTTCGCATGCAATTCCATATTTTGTCAAAAATGTTTGATATATAACTTTGAAACTTTGAACACTTCCATGGCCACACGTTGCCATATAGTGCAAGATATATCCAGATCCACAAATACAGGTAGATTGTTTGTCTTATCTATTTTTTTTTTATCTTTTGTCAGAGAATCTCTGTTTATATTTTGAACCCATACTTCCATCAATTCTTCGAATAGTCGAGTGCGAGTGCGCTGTCAACCGACAGGGTTTGTTTCTTGTTGTTTTATGGGAGACCTAAAATTGTTCTTGTCAGTACGTCTGTCCGAATATATGTCATGTATATCTCAAAAAGTATTTAACCTAGAGTCACCAGACCTAGGATTGTTATTAAACATGTTACGTTGTACTTCTGGTGTTGTGGTTTGAGTTTATAAAAGCCAGACCAAGGCCATGACTTAGTTAAAATATACTTATTGTAAAAGTATTGGCTGTTCCTAAAAACATAATGGCTTAAACTGGCGCACTGAATGGGCATATGCAGTATAATGTATTTAATTTCTTATTTCATTGCCCATAAACAGACCGATAAAACCCATTTCTTATTTCCTAGTGATTCATTTCAGTTTTTAGTCTTGCAGGATTTTATATTTCATTACTACCCATAAACAGACTAAATAAACCCATTTCTTAATTTCTGCCTATTTTTCTTCTTTTTTTCCGGTTTGTTGTCTTGCTGCATTATATATTTCATTACAGATCTTGTGCGTCGTCTTTTGTTGTTAACTTCGCAGTTAGTAATCTCTGAACTAACTTATGTCTCTAACTGAACACTATATTTATACAAACTATATACTTTATTTATTATAAAGTACGATAGCCACAATAGAGTGTATATAAGTCCTTAAACATAAGATGAAATACCTAATTCCTAATACCTTTGACATAAGATGAAATACCTTATGCCTAATACCTTAACATAAGATGTAAGATCAGATACCTAATGCAAAATTATATATATCGATGAAAATATTCTTAAAGCGTACGTGCGGTTTTTGCTACAAATCAATGTTCTGCGTAAACTAAAGTTAAATTTATATAAAACTTCCCTGAAAGGAATTGGTTCAAGCGTCATAGAAGTGTCCCCTTACCAAAAATGTATCATATCCAATAGTATCTTTATTTTCACAGATGCAACGAAAACTGATATGATGAAATGAAAGATATTTTCATTATATTAATAAGTGATTAAATCAAACTTTTCTTCAACAAGTGTTAATAGCTCTCTTTATAGCATCTTGTACATGTGTGGAAATTTGAACACTATAGGTTTGAGCAGTCTTACTAGACATTCTGAGTCTTGGCTATATATCTTCCTATGGGAACCACACATTTCACAGCATATATTGACATCTTCTTAGCGATACCGATCAAATACTTTGGTAACAAAGTACATTAGATAGGCTTTCCGTGCGGAATGTAGATTCCAGTTAACAGAGCTATTCGGTCGAGCTTTGTAAAAGAAAACTTTATACATTCTACATATCAGTAAAGGATTCAGTTCCCGTTTCACCTCTACCTTACGTGTATAATCTAAGAGGTAATAAATAATACGTAACGCATAATACATCACACAAGAGAGATAATGCATAAAAACTAAGACAAAATGTCCCTAATAGGCTTCCGTAAATGGATCATTTATTGACATTCTAATGAAAATAACTTTTGCGGTAACAGGAGGCCTATTATGGACATTTTGTCTTAGTTTTTATGCATAACCTCTTATGTATGACATATTATGTGTTACGTGTTATCAGTTACCTCTTACATGTTACGTATTACCTCTTAGGTGTTATATCTTGTGTGTTACTTAAGGTTAGATTTTGCCTAGTTCTCAATAGGGAAACAAAATTGGCGGACGTAAACGTTAACTGCTTGTGGCACTTTACCCCCTTTGGTGACCACTAGAGCTAAAACTAGAAAGAAGCTTTAAACGACCTATGCTATGAACAGCATGATGGATCTTGATCAAACTTGTTCTGTACCACCATTATAAGGTCATTTCCAGATTTGTTTCAAAACGCGCAATGGTCCCCTTTTAGGGGCCTCTAGAGCTAAACACAGAAATACCTAAATGGAGCATCTTCTGTTTAATGAGAAATAGAAACGTTATCTCAATGGCATTCCTGTTTGTTAGGTATTCTTATTTCATTTAAGGAAGTGAAAGGTTTTTAAGAATCTGCTTAAAACTGAAAAGGTTATGAATAGTTCAATACTTGAAAAAAGGCAGCTATTTTGTTTTCATGGCAACATAAAACAATGTGGCAGGTTTTATTATATATACGTATTCAATTCAATACAGTTAAGATATATAAAGAAAAAATACAGTTCAAATATATATAGAAGAATTACAGTTCAAATATATATAGAAGAAATACATTTCAAATATATATAATATATATTTGAACTGTATGAAGGCCCCGTGTGGTTGGTTCTGGGACGATCTGTGTATGAAAAGACTTGGAACCACTGCCTTACCCTTGCATTATCGTAAAAGACGACTAATATGGTCTTAACACTTGGTTTTTCTGTAACTCTGTGATTCCAGCAGTTTTGCAAATTTTGATTCCATACCTCATGTTTCATTTCGATGTAAATGAGATGTGAATCCAAAATTTGTAGTCCTGTTTGGCGCCGTATAACCTATACTGTGTTGGTGCGCCGTAAAACCCAAATAAATAAATCTTGCACTTAAATAATGTCAAAGAAAATAATTTATCATGTTTTACATATTTAATTGACGAGTCTTCAAAGATTATGCTAATCAAAATGGTATTTGACTAAACGATTACTTCCATATAAAATTAATTTCCTTCCCTTTTGACATTTATTTGATTATATGGTCAAACGGTTAATAAAGTAAAAACAAAAACCAAACATTCTGATTTATAGTCATTATATAACTCTTTTAATACACGTACATATGATTATATATATATATATATCCATCTGAAAACAATTGTGTTAAAAGTGCATACGTATTGTAAATTTAACATGGCAGTTGAAATATTATATTCAGTAGTTTGATTCAATTCAGGGAACGGCTCAAAATGATACTGCAATAATTATGTTATATTTTATCAACTCAAATGAATAATTCAACTCTGAGAAATAAAACAATAGTTAATCCCATTAGCTCTTATCAAATTAATACTCCCGATGCAGTATTTCATATGTTATTTGGCTTCCAATTACTGCTAAAGTACTATAAAGTACAAAGGGAATGGCTCTTATCTTGCTAACATAACAACATATTAGGCACATTAAATTTCACGTTACAGTTCGCCACGGACTTGTATTTACAACTTTCATTAAACAGTCATATTTAAAAAGAATTGTTACAAGTATTTCTCAGAATTATATTAT
The DNA here is from genome assembly GCF_021730395.1 of Mercenaria mercenaria. Classification (NCBI taxonomy): domain Eukaryota; kingdom Metazoa; phylum Mollusca; class Bivalvia; order Venerida; family Veneridae; genus Mercenaria; species Mercenaria mercenaria. The sequence goes on along the minus strand of NC_069366.1, from coordinate 22,125,196 downwards.
AATATGTTTGTAAACAATTATAACACAATTGTATGTTCCCTTGAAATGTTATAAAAAAAACGAGCGTAGATTGACCAAGCAAGAATTATATATAAACCATTGTTTTAAAAAATGTACAGATATAAACAAACCTTTCTAAAAATATACGTCTGTAAAATAATATTTGGTTGTTTGAAAGACTTAGAGATCATTTTCTAAACTTTATTTCATGTATTTTCTATATTTAAAAAGTTAAGGGTATATTTGTAAAACATGGCGTAATTATAGAATTTCACATTTGGTAGAATACGTTAGTATCTATGATGGTAAAAGGTAGTGCGGCCTGTGATAAAAGTAAGTTAAGGTATTAGATCACTAATGGATAACCTCCTTTTTGAAGAGAAGGTTCAAGCCCTACTGGAACCAAATTTTTTTTCCCTTATTTTCCTTTTTTACTAGTAAGTTTTTACTTCTTTCAAGACTTATTATTGATGTTTTGTACAAAAATGGAAAAGGATGAATCTTATAAGCAATTTCTTGGTGTTCAAAGAGAATTTACTACTTAAACAGAAGGGGTAGAGTTACAAATCTTTAAAAATATTGAGTTACGCACGGTGAAAGTTCTCTATTTTGCTTTCACTCTTAGATTATATATTGTGGAAGAAATTTAGGTAGGTTTTACGTCTTCCCTAAGGTTATTTTTAAATGGAGTAAGCAAAATTCAAAACAGAAACACATCATTCGACCTTATTTTTTCAATGTTTAAGTATGAATTCTGTCTCATTAAATCCGTTTACTTGAGGCACCATAGAAAAAAATGATATTGACAGTTTTATATTGTGTTTTATAATTGTTTACCAATAGTTTGATGTTTCTTCTATTGAAATAAATGGTAAAATGAGTTCTCTGCAAAAAAGTTGTTTAAAATTTGCAAAATAGTGCAAAACACGGTTACCTTTCAGAATATACCAAGCAAAGGCCATTTTGTAAACATTACTATTAGTGACGTAATACCTTAATGTAATTTTAGATAAAACGTTTTTGATTAAAATAAGCAGGACAAAAAGTAAGGTTGCAATAGGAATACCACGAATTTACAACTATCTAAGTGGAAAAAAAGGAAAATGTTAGAGGTACTTGAAATAATAAGTTGTGGTACAGACAAAAGTTAAGTGGCTTGTATTTGATCATTTTTCCCAAATCTTTTTCATATATCGCATTTGCGATATAACTTGTGTTTTGTTATGTTATTTGGCAATAATAGTGCGCAGATACCACATAACATCAGGCTGGTCTCGGTAAAGTGTTGAAATAACAAACTTAGCGGGTCCTTATTCCTTTAGTCCATGTGCAATTTATAAAATACTAGTAACGTTAGAATTTACTTAGAAATATATATTATTGAATTGTACAAAGCTTTAATTACGATCAACACCCGTACATATGATTCAATTTTGGGAACAGTTCACTTAGGTATATATATTTGAAATATATAATAATTGTTTTAATTAATACTAAAAGGATACTTGTAGTGTAATAATGCTGTATTAAAGTTCAGTAAAATTTAATTTTGATTTTATTTTCAGAGCAACGAGCCATGTCTGAACATACGGTCAGTCTTAAGTAGAGTAATTAAACATTCGCGGAAATGTTCAAAACAGTTTATTTTATATTTTCAGAACCAAAGATGAAAACATACACGTGCTATTACCATGACAGTTAGTTTGAACGTTGCTTTGAGTAATTATTCATTTAGTTAATTGCCATGTGGAATTTTGTTCAAAGTGTAGGGAACATGAATAAGATGAGGACACTGAGAATGTTGGATATAGAACGAACACATATACTGACGTGATGCCCAACGATGGTGAAATATTCTTTTCAAGCGATCAGCGAGTGGGCATTTATCAAAAGCATAAAGAAATTAAATACACTGAAAGTTGTTAAGAGATATCGACCAGAATGGATTAGAACTAGCTGTTAATGAATATGGAATTTTCCAAATTTTATCTGAAACGTGGATAGGTTCACTTACAGATAAAATTGATACTAATGATTTAGATGAAAAAAAAATGAATTGTTTGGTGTGATCGGGAATTTACAACAAATAATTCTATGACCTTTCAGAGGCTAACAAGTAACATAGAGTTACTCAAACCTTAATGTAATGCAAAATATGGGAAAACATGTTCAACTAGACCCAAAGTTTCTTCCGGAGAAACATGTACTTTCCCCTCATCGTTGTAGGAAGTATAAGTAAACATGCGGGAAAGTCAGTCAACTGGAGCTTTACTTTAATGAAAACTGAACCATGTAGTCTAGTCTGTAAAAATCTTATGAAAGATACTGTGAGAACTATCCGGAAAGAGAATATGAGCCGCGCCATGAGAAAACCAACATAGTGGGTTTGCGACTAGCATGGATCCAGACCAGCCTGCGCATCCGTGCAGTCTGGTCAGGATCCGTGCTGTTCGCTTTCAAAGCCTATTGCAATTAGAGAAACCAGTAGCGAACAGCATGGATCCTGACCAGTCTGCGCGGATGCGCAGGCTGGTCTGGATCCATGCTGGTCGCAAACCCACTATGTTGGTTTTCTCATGGCACAGCTCAATTATGTATATTCTAATCCCAATCACCACTACTATGTAAAACAGATCGTCTGGATAATTCTGGCAGGTTGAATACCTCTTATTATTATATTTTGAGTAACAAATGCGAAGATTCTGTCACGGTTCACATCAACACTACCTAGCTATCTCGTGGCAGAGATATGCCACCATATGATACAGCTGACAGTTATAATATTGTTTTGCTCGGTTGGGAGTGACGGTGACACAATAAAGATCATATGGCGACCTTCCCTGCAGCTTTTGATGGTAGCGGAAGATCCAAGATGCCCCTCCAGATATTGTTTCAGGTATGGGTGGTCACATTGGTAAAACAATGATTTTGTTCTATCAGCTTAAATAAATCATTTACGGTAATAACGATAGCTAATGGAAACATAAATAAAAATTTAATCCCATTATCTCTTTTTATATTAAACCGATGTTGCCTTATTCATTGCACTATACTTCTATCGTTCTTAAAACAAACCTGCGGAAGGGCTTATTCTACTAATATCACAACCAATTAAACTTCACATCACAGTTTTCCCATAAACTTACTGTAAATGTGTCTCCCAACATTCGTAAAACGGTCAATATTTTAAGATACATGTGACAAGGATTTTCAACCTATATCAATGTAATGTTCATAGATAGTGACACGTTTACACATCGTTACCTTCGGCATACGGCTCTCGGGTCATTATGCATTTTTTCGAGCAATTAACCCATAATTTCTCAGGGTATCTGCGCCCCAACTATCCGTTCAATCTTGACTATCACCTTATACCTCCACTGATTCACTCTGCGCTCCCAACATTTACACGTATCTCCCTTCTTCTCCATTGCAGGTAATGGATCTATGTAACTCGAATCAAATGCATGAAATTAACGTACCTCAAGAGAAGTTTTAAATGCTTAATTGACTCTCTGCTGATTTGGAGAACTTTAATAGAAATTTTATCGAGATGCAATTAGTATTTCATTTCATTTGGATTGGGTTCTGAGAATAAACTGCAATAGATTGATCTAAAAAAAAAAGTTCATTTTGCTCTGCCACTAATAGATAAATTCCAGCAAAATTGTCAGTGAAAATGACTGCTGTGCGAGTAAACTTAGTTTAAAAAACAATATAACGAAAATGTCGGGGGATTATGCTGATAACACAATTAACAGACCCGTTTGATCAGATAGTGATTGAGGTATTATCGCCGGATCTATGCTGATTTGATTAACGAGCTCCCTATTTAAAACAACTTTATTAATGGCAACCGTAAATATTTTCTCGTTCAGCTCATTTATTAGTAGCCAATCTTATCATTGATATGCTTAGGTATGGAATGTGATACACAGCAATGATTTTTGTGTTTGTTACAGTAAGTAGGGTTAATTATTGTTTAAAAACAGTGGTGTACTCCGGCATAAATTATTAGCAATGCATTTGTAGAACGTCGCCTCCGAAAAAGCTATATTTAAGTTTAATTATATTCTATTGCTTTTTATTTGCATTCAAAATATTATATAACAACAAATGTACATAATAAGCAAACGGGCAGGGCCACAAGTTCTTGCAAATTAAAGCTATCACATCAGTATCACATGATCGTACACACTATTAAAGGTTTGCAGCCAATCTTATCTTGTTGCATTACTTTACGTAGTGTGCTTTTAGAAGTTCAAAATAGATATTATCGTCTCCAATAAATAATTATGTGATGATTCTGCATTTATTATTCATTAGTGTTTTATGCACGCTATACTATTTTTGCCGTTGCCGCATCAACATAGAAAGATTATCGCATGGGTGACGTAGGACTCGATGTACGCGATATCATCACAGTCATTATTATCAGCAGCTTGTTCTTTTAGATCGCCGTGATATTTACAGTCGTTTAAGAGGCTTGACTCTCAGCTTTGTTAACAGATGAATATCGCAAAAATTAATGTTGCAAATAGATGTGTTTCCACTTTACTTCAACTGACCAGTTTTCGATCCAATCTCTTTTCGCGGAATCAGTTGTATGATAACAAAGGATAAGGCATACCGGGTAACCAGGGTAGATTAGTGTTCATTGAACTGTAGTAATTTATTATACTTCATGTAATTAAAAATCTCATCTATGTTTGTCTCTGTACATTTTAGTGGAAGCATTAAACAGGTTTGAAGTACAAACCTTCTGTAGGTATTATATATTAAAACAAACAGAAAAATAGTGATATTTAATACTTTTCAGCTTATTTCGGTTTTACTCTTATCCGTAGGAAGTGTGTAATTGATAATTGTATTTGTATATACTGTAGCTTTCTAATATAAGATTAAAATGAATATGTTTCGAGGCTCATGTTCACATATTTACGTATTTTCTCTCATTCGAAGCAAATAGGTTTAATCACGTTTTTTCAACAGCTTCAGTGCCATTTTCCGACTTTTTATGGAAAGGTCATGTGTGCTCGCAATTTTAGTTTGACATATAGTTAAAACGCTGAAACTATGTCTCTTAAGCAGGCCAGTGTCAAAACCTTTTAACCTTTAAGTTTGATATATTGGTTACATTTTCGTTTAAAGCAAAACAGAGTTGCCAACAGAACATGCCACATTGATGTAAATTTTGCAATCGGTGTATTTCAAACGACAGCCAGAATGATGGATGATTTTACTTTTTATGTCTCCTGAAATAAGATAGTTTGGTCCTAGGGAAGTTTTGTGTAGGAACGCTGACGAATGTTGTTAAACGGTGCTCCTCTGTTCATTTTGAAGACCTGTACTGTCATTATTAAAAAGCGAAATAATGTTATATGTTTGCAGTATTGGTCCTTCAACAGTGATAAATTTAATTCACCTGGGCACACAGGCAAGCAGAATTTAGAAATGTACAGATCAATATCAAGTAGAGTATCAGAAGCCGTATGAACGGGGGCATTATGTATCTGTCAATTAATAAGTGAGCGGTGCCTTTGAGCGACAACGGCCTTAGCAAGGTGACCCAGCGATATTATCTTTTTCCAGGGTCATTATTATTCAAATGCACCGCTCTCCCATGTTTTTACTTACATCTACCAAATAAAATATGTCTTGACAGCAATGTGTAATAAAATAAGTAACAAATAGAAAGTTATCAATCCACAAGACAATAAACCTATGTTTTCTACTTGGTTTGTTAAAAGGGTGCCAAAGGGTGGTTGTATTGCTTTTCAAACGAAAGTCTTTGTCTTTGAATCCGGGTCATAAAACCATAATCACATCTTAATTTGTAGTTATGATACAGTCAAGTAAAGATTCGCCTACCCTCTGGTACCATTGGAGAAATTCTAAGGACTGACTTGTCAACACGTTTTTCTTTTTCTTCATCTTTTAAAAGACTCAACCAGCGCTTGTTTTCAATATTCTTTAAGGTTTAGGACTATATCATCAAAACACAGAAATATTTCATAAATGAACAACATTTACCAATGTTTTACCTGACTATTACATGTTCTGCCGTACTGTCCCATACGACAGATACTTAAAATATTCTGAAAAAGTTGTTCCCCTTTGAAAATGAATGCCATTTGTAAAGAAATAAAAATAAAAAAAATTGCTGAAAACTGTGTTCCACCTAGTTATGTGAAATTTCAACACTCGTAGGCTATTGCAAATGCATCAAAACGAAAATATGTAACAGTTCTTTGAAAACAGTGAGTTTTTAAAGGAGTTTAACTGTCCGGAAGTAGAGGCCCTTTAGGCCGTCCTTGTTAGTATACTGACACTTATTTCGTAGAGTAATATACATGTTTTACATGCTGTTTTCATGTGAAACAACTCTTTCTTTCTATGATTTGGTTTGTTTGATTTCTTTTCTCAATACGTAAGGCTAAGCGTTAAGTATTTTGAGCACGGTAAATTAATATCCAAATTTGCAGGAATGACCCTAAATGTTAAATGTCTATCTGCGTCATACCGGTCGTATTGATGAACATCTTTCACGTCTGGCGTCCACAATGAAGTTACGTCCATTTTTGGATATCTCGTGTCATTTGAAAACTAATGCGCGAGAACATTTAGTTTTTATATAAAATTCATTTATCATACTCGTAATTTTATGAGCGTTTTACCTAAATCCAACATAGCATTTAATCAAGGCACAATCCGGCTCACCTTTTCCACGTATCAGTGCAATTGTATAATGTTAACGTTAGTTAGTGAAACTTTCCGAAAGTGACATTATGACGTCATTCTAGCTGCTGCAAGCTTCAATCTTTTTATACGAATATTTTAACAATTGCCCAGGTATGCGCCAGATAGCGCTACTTACATGGCTATGGTGACTTTTCATGAATTCGTTAATGACCAATATGTAATTTAAAATCAAAACACAGAAATACAAAAATGAAAGCAAATTTATTTTTGAATAAATATTACATACCATAGATGAGAGCAAATGTCTACGTACTTATCAGACGTCCCTCATACAAGACATTCTTGATTAAAAAGAAACTGGATATATTACTTCAGATCATTTAAACCCTAATTATCAGTCTAAGTAAAACCAAACGACCGAGTATTGCAGTGGCAATACAGAAGTCCATACCTGTGGAAAACTTTCAATAGTGACCTTGACCTTTGCCCGACCACCATGGGTGATGTGCGCGACTCATAGTCTAATCATGGGGAACATTTCTGTTTAGTAATAAAAAAAATCCTTCAATGCAATTAAAAGTTAAGGGGTTGAAACAAATTTTTACTCGATCTTCAACAGTGACATTGACCTTTTACCGACAAGCATAGATCACGTTGTAGATCATGTGTTGACACATTGTCTCATCATGGGGAACATTTGTGTGTGGCTCTAAGATAATCCATCAATGCATACAAAGGTTATGGAGCAAAAACAATTTTTACTTGACCTTCAATACTGACCTTGACCTTTGACCTACAAACATGAACCATATACATGCATAATCTACATATTTCCCTCCATTCACAACTAAGTTTTATGAACCTAGCTTGAACACTTTTTGAGTAATTGCAGGATCAGTTTTGCGGGCGGACAGACGGATGGACGGGGGCATTCCTATAGTCCCCTCCGGTGTTCCACCAGTAGCGGACTGAAAAAACTGGAGGAAGAAAGAAACACGGCATTATGCACAGCTGTAAGACACATTTTTGTAGATTATTTTTGTTTTGGCTTAAAGCATTTGACTTTGTCCAGTTGCCTCAAATATTGAATCAATCTGCTTCTTTATTAGTTGTTTAGTAGACATTCTACAAAAATGCCAAAAAAAAAAGATACTGAGTTTACAAGACTGTTGCAATACACGAATATTTTTTTCAAGTAATAAACATTCGTCTAAAAATAACCTTAATTTGCAACACCCCTTTGGTAATGTGTCAACTGAAGCTACGAATCAATCGGCAATAGAATACCATTCCGAGATCAAAATGATAATGCCAATGAATAGTATGTGTTTTCATCTCGAATGAATAATTCACACTAATGGAGATATTTAACCTTTGGAAATAGCTAAATAAATATTTAATCCCATTTGCCGTGATCATTTTGCACTATAATTACTTCCAACGTAGGAGAATGACTTATATCTTGCTACTGTCACACCATGTGAGCCGTGCCATGAAAAAGCCAACATAGTGGCTTTGCGACCAGCATGGATCCAGACCAGCCTGCGCATCCGCGCAGTCTGGTCAGGATTCATGCTGTTCGCTAACAGTTTCTCTAATTGCAACAGTCTTTGAAAGCGAACAGCATGGATCCTGACCAGTCTGCGCGGATGCGCAGGCTGGTCTGGATCCATGCTGGTCGCAAACCCACTATGTTGATTTTCCCATGGCACGGCTCATGTATTTTAAACTACATCAAAGGGAATTGTTATAGCTGTTTCTCAAATAAATGAAATAATAGTAAATGAACAACAAAATTTATGCGAATTAATGCTGGCTTACGGAAGGTCGGTGTTTTTACCCAGATGCCTGCTCGTGATGAAATAATGCACGGAGGGGCACCTGGGGTCTTCCTCCACCATCAAAGCTGGAAAGTCGCCATATGACCTATAATTGTGTCGGTGCGACGTTAAACCACCCAAAAAATTATGCGTCGTTTGAAATGTTGAAAGGAAACAAATCTTCAGATTGGACAAAATATTGATAAGGAGACAAGGTTTCTTTAAAATAAACAAAATCGCACCATAAGTCGACCATATCACCTTGAACAAATACGCATGCATACATTACAGACAAGAACTGTATTATTAATATTATTATTGTTATTATTATTATAATTATTACTACTACTACTATCATTATTATCATTTTTATTTAAGAGACGGGACAACTGTAATATTTATCTTTATTATTATTATAATTATTATTATTATTATTATTATTTTGTAACATTGAGTTGATTCAATCATCATTACCGCTAAATGTTGTGAAAATGTGCTATTGCTGTTTAGATTTGATAGATGGTACTTAATGGATTAGCCTTTTACTGTAATGCACTGTGTAAGACTGCTATAACAAATTAGCTTTATATTGTGTATCCTCAGTTGTTTTACTGACATATAACTTGTCGTGCTCTGAACGTGTGGCTGATAATGTGCTTGGTACAAGTCACAGTAAAATATATGTTCTGTTTTGTTCTGGAAAAGCAACCTCTGGGACTTTTAACTGCCTGTATTGACGGACTAATTCAAACTCTGTCACCTGATGAAAGGACAGGTATAATTGAAAGTCATCGGCGTAGAAATGATGAAGCAGTCTATGACGTCTGCATGTGGCACCAACAGTTTAGTGTACATGATATAGGTCTTTGGACCCAGTACTGATCCCTTGAGCACACTGTACTTCATCGACATAGGCTACACACTACACATTAATTAATATAAAAGATAATCATACGAATATATAATTCCACAAAAGAACTGCAAATATTTTAACAAATGGCTGTTACTGCATACATGTACTTTGACGTTAAATTAGGGATTTAGCCATTTTTTTATTATTATTAATCGTTATATTATAATAAGAAGTCTCGTGAAAGATGAGCTAAGTACAACTTTGAGAAAGTCCACCGTTTACTATAAAAATGTTGATAAGGAAATCAACTCTTCGAGACCGATACAGCCTGTTTATAAAAATTTTCTAAAACAGTTGCTCCGTTGAACGAATGGAAGTCAGGTTTTCTTTTGATAACGAAATGGTGTCTGATAAAAAATCTATTTCCAAAATTTCCCAAAGGAAATATCTTTGAAGTCACACAAAATTGCATATTATCATTACAGTAACGCAGTTTGTTACTGATCGTTATAGAAATCAATGAAGCAATGGTCGCATGCGAAGACCCTTGTTGTACTATGGTGCATATTCTTAGCTAATGGTTCAGAGGTGTACAATCACATTTTGCACATTCTATAGTTTTCATTCTGTTCAACAGTGAAGATATATTTAAAAAACAGTATGACTAATTACATATTGTTTTTGTACTTGTATGAGCTGTATGTTTTATTGATGTCTATTAAATTTTGCTATAATATCATTTTGAGGATCTTCTTTGTAATATTTTGATTTCCACAAATTTGTGTGCAGTATTGTTCAATATAACACAGATTGTACCACTATATGAATATGTCTTATACAATTCCTGATTTTTGCATTCAGAATTAACCTTTATTAAAGTTACATTGGTTGCATAATCAGTCGTTTATACAGAATGTTTCTAAGAAATGAAATCTCCTCTCTATAAGAGAAAGTAAATCTTAGGTAGAACAAGAAATGTCTTTAAAAGACAAACGGCGTAGAGGTAATGATGTTTGGCGCATGAAAAATTCAGAATTAAACAGGATGTACAGACAGAAAATATTTGGATATGCATATACGAACACATTATTCATATGCAAATTATCCAACTAAGCAGCAAATTTAAATGATCAAGAGGTATCCTTTCAGTGATAGAAGGTCAAAATGATTTGACGTCCTGGGCTGATTATGAAATAATTTCGTGTTGGGTCAGAATCCCCCATAAGTAACCCACTAACACAATTTGTCGACCAGCGTACAATTAGTTGGACTGGAAAAGGCTAAAGCAGTTGACATGAAAATAAAACCCTAGCTTTTAAAACACTAGTGAACCCCATAACTCTGATTACTTGATTAAGTTCTCAGTTTAAAAAAAACAAACTTAAAGCAAAAAATCAAACATTTACAGATTGGGATACCTTCCATAAATGTTGAAATCTTTTTTATTTGGGTAAAGTAATAGGTAAATACTTACATGAAATATGATGGAATAGTGATTTTTAAATCTAATATGCACATAATTGTTGTTTGCATAGTCATTATTTTCATGAAATTAAAAAAATTTCAGCTGACCTACTGGCCCTAATTGGTGTTGTTATTGTTTTTGTCTGCACTTGCCAGAGCGAGGCTCCAGTGGGGAAAGACCCCTGGTGTCAAATTATGTAGGGAATAACTAAGTTTTGTGAAATAGTAACAAAGAATTGTTAAATTTTCTGCTTTATTTTCACGAAGAGCATGAAATTGCCGTGTGTGCGAAACCGCGTACAGTCCGACACCGGGAACACTGACTCTTCAGTTACAAATAGCCACAACTCATTCATCCATAAGCGAGGTACGCAACGGGGGAAGAAGTTTACTTTCGATTTCTCTAGCGGTGGTAAAGTACTAAACACTTTAAATTAGAATATATCATTTTAGTTTAGGGGAACAAAACTACTAAATATGTTCCATTTAATACGTGACTTCTGATAATCAATGTCATTTAAGACTTAATAAATGGTTTATCTTCTCAGCGCGCACCTGTTCCGTGTCCCGATTACATAGAATCGAGGTCAAAAGCCATGTCATTCAGCTAACGCCGAAAAATGACCACCAAAGAAGAATAAATAGGAGTAAAAAGTAAAAACGATATAAGAAGAAATATCCAAAAAGGTAACTTGGAAAGTCTTTTTCGTGGAAATGGTTTAGCATAGCATAAGTATTGCATTTTTTTTTTCTGAGGAAAAAAAAACGTTGCAATCAAATGAGGTTTTAAATGATCAGAACAGACCTTCTGTAAAACATCCATCTCAAAATAGGCCGTTTACAAATTAAAAACATTTACTATATTATTTGAGAAAACCAGATTCCGAGAATCTACTACAATTTTCAAGTCATTAGCCGGTTTCCTTATATGTACATCCATAAAAGCCGTTCGAATACTTTGATTAAGATCTCTACCAGAAGAGGAGGTTAAAAATGTAAGCTTTTGAGTTTTTCTTTTACGAAGTAAGGCCAGTTATTATATCTTTCATTTCTTTTGTATAAAGCCAATTGAAATATTTTTTTTCTTCAATCTATCATAAGACAACGACTCGGCGAGTGGTTGCAAATCTCTTCCAATGCTCTATTATTATTTGGTTGCCAACCGATTTCGCCAGCACCAGAGGTGCTAGGTGTATATATTCCTAAGCCAAGGAAAAATCTCATTGCCTTGCTGTATATTGCGTTTATACAAGAACCTGACTTTGTCACCAGACTGCAGCTTCGTATAACAAAACAGGAACAACCAAAGAATTGTATGATTTTGTATAAATGACATACAGAAAGGCGCCATTACTTTAACATCTATCAAGAAGTCCATAGGCAAGACCTGCGCTTTGACAGACAAAGTTAGCTGTTGTATTGTAATCAAGATGTTCTTTAATAACAATACTTATTTATACATAACTGTAAACACAGGCGAAGTATTTTGACCATCATTTAATAAAGTCAGACCTGCTTATTTATTATTTATACAGCTAACAGAATTTGGTAGAAAATACACAACATTACCTTTTCTATTATTTACATGCATTTTCTTATGTACAAGAATCATTTAGCTTTTATATCATTTGCTTTAAGTCGACCTGATTTATATCTGCAATCGAACAACATCATCTGCATATAAGATAATACTAATGATTTCAGTTTTCATACAAAACACTTGTGTAACTGTTTAAGACACTTGAAATCATTTAAAAAGACGATCAAGTGTCCACAGCCTTCTTTATATCAAAGTTGTCTGTGTTACGGTCTCAAAAAAAAGCACCAGTAAAAGTGTTTGTGAATCCATTTTAGAAAAGTTCAGAAATATCATTATTTAGTAAGTATTAAACATATTCAAGCATCAATTTTATTAGAAATAATGGCCCATGCAAGTTTAACCTGCATAGGAAAGGCATGTTTCTTAACTGAATAATTACCTTTTTTCCGACATTTTTCAAAAATTTCCGAAACTTATCCGTCATTACTATTAAGACTATTCAACACAGTTTAATATTTCTGTGCTTTTGGCCAATAAAACCTTTACAACATTCAACTTTCTTATCAAATTCTTTCCATTGACTACATAAACAGATTTGAGTTTACTTTTATGTGCTGAAATTTGGCATCTGAGAAGTTTTGTTCCGATAGATATGAATTCAATCATGATTTATTGTCGGGGTTTTTTTCTTGTCCTTTTATCAAATGAGAATACATCCTTGAAATTCAATCTGTTATACTTTTCTATTTTTCACAATTCTACTTCAGTTATCGTATGCTATGTCAAGGTCGGTTGTACTCTCAACCCTTTCTCTAACACAAAGATAACTGTATAAATATCTACAATACACTCACTGATAACAGAATCACGTATTACTTTATAATGGAGATTTTCGTGACTAACAAATCAGAAGTCTAAAACATAGAAACTTTTTACATATCATTTGTATACAATAACGCCCATTTAAAATACACATAATACAATCATCAAGAAATTGAACAAAACGATATGCACGTGTATTTTGATTTCAAACAGTACATTTTGAGGAGTTATATTGTCAACTCAAGCCATATAATCATCAGTATCCCAAGCTTTTCAAGTCACTACAGTGAGGAGTTATATTGTCAACTCAAGCCATGTAATCATCAGTATCCCAGGCTTTTTCAAGTCACTACAGTGAGGAGTTATATTGTCAACTCCAGCCATATTATCATCAGTATCCCAGGCTTTTTCAAGTCACTACAGACGAAAACAATTATTTCGTTCTGGTGCCCTGAGTAATAAATAACTAATTTTAACTTTCTAGGAAGCCAAAACAGTTTTTACGGCTGACTAGGTCACTATTTGCTGTCAATCGATGATTGTCTTTTTGAGAGGTTCGTTTTTTTCTATTTATGGAAGAAACGCTGCTTTTTCGTGAGGAGAAATGTTTTTAAAGTTCCATGCATTTTAACAGAAATAATTCTTGAAAATAATATTTACCTGTGTAATCATAACTGAATTGATGTTCATCTTAATATGATAATACAATTTCTACAGTAATGTAACCAGTCGTATGATGTCAATGTTTAGCGAGATAATACAATAATAATTGGTCTTGGAACCATCTTTACTACAACAACAAATGTTTTAACAACCTGTCGGTATCTATCTGCGGTGGCCGTAGCGACCAGACTTGTACGATTTACGTTCTCCTGTTTGATCTACATTTTCTATCATCAAATCCTGAAAAAGAATTATGTCTGACTTTTCTTATAGTATGAATTATCACGATTTCCGTTGTTTCCTGAAAAAGAAATATGTCTGTCATTTTCTTCGTGGTAAATAGAATCCCTGTTTCTGTTGTGATTTAAAAAGGAGTTATACATGTATGTATCGTTTTACTTGTGACTATTACTTATTTTTTGTCTCTGCCATCTATTATCAATGTTGATGTTGCTCCTTCTAGAGCTAGAGCTTGCAACTTGAGTTTCCGTGTATTGACACACTACATCCAATTTATCTTATAAATGTTATAATGGTTGTTTCGGAATAATTACATAGCACTCTGTCTTGAAAGTTGGGGTCTTTATAAAAGAATACAATTTTGAACTGCTGGTTAGATTTAATTTTCGCTTTAGCAGCAGAAAGTTTGTTCTTGTTCTTCCTAGGATTGAAGTTCACCAATAACAACCCAGGTACTTCTGGATGTTCAGAGCTTTTATGAACTGTATCCATCACTCAAATGTCCGTCTTTGATAAGTCTATTTAGTCCAAGTTTAATTATATTTTACTTCAGCAATTCATGAAATATTTACAAAAAAAAAGATGTTAAGGAATTGGACGGTTGTCCTCTCTTTGAATACTCCCACATTTCTCATGGAATGCCATTCAAGAAGATATTTGATACTGATTTTAATATTTAGTGGACAAGTAATAATGATACACAAAATTAGATATAGAGTATAATAGGGTTATTATAACAGTAGCTCGATCTGGGATGCTGTATTCGGCTCGAGTGGATTTTGCCAGATTGGATCTCACGAGGCGCGCAAACGCCGAGTGTGATCCGACCTTGCAAAATCCACGAATCCCAGATCTAGCTACTGTTATAATGATCCTTTTATTACGCCTCTACCTTTTTGTTTGTTATTTTGTTTTTGAACGAAATCTTCAATGTTTATCGATATTAAGATGGAACTAAGTGAAGTTTTATGTGCGCTATGTATAGAACTGTGTCAGGTCATGCATATTAATGAAAGTAGTCCGGCAACATACAATACGGAAGGTACAATACGGAATTTAAAAGGTACAACACGGATTTTTTTTCTGCCAGTTCATATTTAATTGTGAAATTCAAGCCGATTTTTTACAGAATTTATAAAGGTATATAATAAAAAATACTACAACACGTGAGAAACAAAGAAAAGATGAAGGGTTGAAAGTTTATACAATTAACCAAATTTTAACATTGGGACAAACCATATCATATCTACATGTATGATATCTATATTTATTATGTACGTAGAATAAAGAAGTCGTGCGGTGCAGATAAAAGTTCAGTATCTCTGCTGTTTTTATCACTGCAGAGAACATCTTACGTGTTAAAGCGTAGTGCGCTGTGAAAAAGTGGTGCGCACATTTTTCGCAACATCATGGTTGTTCTTGATGAACTGTTTAATTATCAGTACTCTTAATTTGACATCTGGAAGCAATTTATTTGCCTCCTTTCGTTGTATCTTAAAATTGTTTATGTGATGTAATTGCAGCTGTGCTTAAATCGGCAATGTGAGTCCATTCAGAGAACGGCTGGCTCAGAAATGATGTTGCCAGTTAAGTGCAGATTATGTTCTTTCAGCTCAAATAATTAATTTGCAGTCACGGAAATATTCGACGCTTAGAATTAACTAAATGATTATAGAGACCCATTAGCTCTTACCATGTTAAGATTTGATTAAAGTGTCAACAATCGATTATAGTTTTGATGAAATGTACTTAGTTCTTTTTAATCTTTTAATGGTCATAAAGTAATTATGAAATGTTAAGCCTCAAACAAAATGGTATCAACAAAACTTCAGCGCATAGGCAAATTCTAGCTCTTTAAATGGGAAAAACGTTAGTCTTTTTATTTATTTATTTATTTATTTATTTATTAACTCTTTATCAAACTTTTGATTTACTTCCAAATTCATAATTATCACCGAGATTAGTTGAAAAACAAAGTAGCAAGAATGGCAAAAATCTTACCTTTTAACCAAAATTTGCATTTTTTATTTGACCTTTGGCCTTGTGCTGTCAACTTACTATGACCTTAAGGAAGCGACAGTCCCCTGAAATTTTCCCAGTTTTCATAAAGTATATATTGAACATGGCTGTCCGACATTAACAAAGAATACATTAAAGGCAATTTCTAGGCATCTGGCAGACTAATATAATCGCTTATTGTAATGACACTCTAATTCTCATCTTTTATAATTGGATGATTTTTTCGTAACATGTGGAGGACATTTAAAACTCCATAAATTCCATTATTGGTGGTTAATCAACTATTAAAAGAGGTGTTCGATTAAAAAACTTTACATTACATTATCAACGTAACTACGGGTGCATTTTTTGTTGAATTGTAAGCGAGGTGTATGTAATCTGCTTTCTTACTTTACTGCATAAGTCGAGGACATGAAATACTCTTCAGAAAATATTACCATGTGGTTCGTAGATACATGTCTATATGTTCAGTGATAACTTGGAGACATATTTTGATATTATACACCCTTCGAGCTACACACGCAGGTATACAACATTTGATAATGACTAAAATAATATTGACCTGGGTCCGTATTCATAAAGCTACTAAGGAGAAAACTTGCCTGAAAGCAATACTGATATCGGACTACTCTCTGGTCAGTATTACTTTCAGGATGGTCTTATTGTCACACAATGACAATTGTCAAGCAGGCCAGCTTTCAGTTAATCTATCATTGTGTTTATTTTATCGGATATTGGTTTGGATAGAAAACTCAAATACTTCTTAGAAATACTAATCATTTTGTTAACATATTTAGGTCATTGTTGACATTTACTACTCCAGTAAAATTCATAATGGCGGAAAGTGTTATCCATTAAGTTCTGACCTAAATGACGTTGTTTACTATTATAACCGGTCAAATATTGCGAACTTCTCAACAAAAATTGATTTGGTTGACCTTAATTATTTTGTTATTGTTTTCGATGGAACTTTCATTAATTGTTCAAAATTTACTTTGTTACCTGTTCAGCACATTGTTGTTGTTTAAAACTTTAGCGAAGTGAATCACAGTCGAATGATTTATCTATTAGATTTGACCTTATTTATTTTGTTTGTTTCCGCACCAGTCATTTATTTACGAAAATACCTAAAGGTGATTGATTATACATCTGTTGTTTACGGTTATATGAGTACATGATGGGCGTTTTGATTGGCATGTTTTTGAAATTGCTATGAATATTTTGAAATACTTATAAACATATTTTTGCGATTCAGTTCTTGAAAAAGGTATAAAAATGCTTAGAAAGAAGGACTAAATCAAAGAGATCAAAAAAGGACTGAATTAAGAAGAGAGAGACGGAATTAGGAGGATAGAATTAGAGGAAAGGAAATGTTTAACAGAAGTGGAATCGGATAATTGATCAATACGAGATCGGGTTAGAGACAGAGAGTTAAGAAATATGGAAGATTTTGAAAGGGTTAGATTTATGTAACATAGAACTTTTCGACTTAGAAGTATAATTTATTTAAAAGTTTGGCGTGGGACAAAAACGGTTAATGAAGCTGATGTATTTATACCTGGATCGATTCTTAGTATAGTTCATTTTGTAAATAAATCATTGTTTGTTAAAAAGACTGCTGACTTTCTTTATCTATGAAACCTAAATAGAGGCCAGTGGTGCTACATTATCAACGTATACTTACCTCAACGGAAGTCTGTAATTGTCTATACTGTTGTAGGTATGAATATTTTATACATGTCTAACATAACTGAACGAATTCTAAAACATCATCAGTCTTATGGAACTAATTAAGGGATACTAAAAAGGGTACCCATTACGAGATATTCGTGAACTAAAATAAGCTAAAAACATTGTATCCTATATCTAAACCGTGGAATAGAAATTTAAATAAAGATAAATCGGAGGAGGAACGAAACACATATTTTTTCATATATTGCCTTTGTCCCGTAATAAATGGTTATGTCCAGTTGCAGTTTAAACAGATTATTCATATGAGCCGCGCCATGAGAAAACCAACATAGTGGCTTTGCGCAGACTGGTCAGGATCCATGCTGTTCGCTTTCAAAGCCTATTGCTATTAGAGAAACTGTTAGCGAACAGCATGGATCCTGACCAGACTGCGCGAATGCGCAGGCTGGTCTGGATCCATGCTGGTCGCAAAGCCACTATGTTGGTTTTCTCATGGCGCGGCTCATATACTGAATTCATTTAATTTTGCTTTTGCTGTATAGTATAAAGTTTGCAAAACCCAATTAAAATGTGATACTAAAGAAACTAACGAGACTGTTCACGCTCTCGCGCAAAAAATTCTTGTGCAGGTATACAATATATAAAAGTTCAGTTGTCCTCCAACTCCTAGCCTTTCCGTGTTAAAACATATCTTCAAGTAGGAACACATATACACAAACACGAATGCATGCACGCACACACACACACAAACACAGAGTAAAAGTTATTGAGTAGGTATACAAATTACAATATATAAAAGTTCAAAAGTCCTTCAATTGCTAGCACTTCGGGCAGTTACATAGTGAATAACAGGTTACTATCTTTTGATATAAATGTTACCAGGCCGAGGCTGATATGGGCTGGAAGGGTTTACCTGAAAGCAATTTGTGTGCTTCCTATCATTATATAATAAGGCTCACACGTGTTGTACTTTTATATGGCAACTGAAGCTGTGACTAAATAGGCAATAGGATCCATATATGGAATGGCTAAAATGATAGAGCAAAGACTATAACGTTACATCGAGTCAGATGAATAATTTACCCTAATGGAGTTATTTAATTGTTGGAAATAGCATCCCATTAGCTATTATCAAATTAATGCTCACGGTGTCATATTCACTATATAAACTTCTAACATAAGGGGAATGGCTAATATTTCATCACCTCAGTGCAAAAAGAAAGATTATTAACTGCATTCAGAAAAAGAAAAACATTTATGCACTTATTGTGCTGAGATTATGTCAAAATAGTACAGTCAAATTAGAGACGAGAACATTCGAAACACTGGATTAGACAAAGTACACTTGACTTGTTCAGCAAAAGCCTTGTATCAATAAAAAGTCACTTCGAGGACTTCTGTTGAACAACCGACCATTTAGGTATATTACTCTACGAAACAAGTGTCAGTATACTGATAAAAACATTGAATTCCGGAAAAGGACTGACTGCATAAAGGGACCACACTTTCGGACAGTTAAACGCCTTTAAAAACTCACCATTTTCAAAGAACTGGGCAAGAACTGTTACGTATGTTAGTTTTGATGCATTTGCAATAGTGTACAACTGTTGAAATTTCACATAACTAGGTGGAACACAGTTTTCAGCAATTGTTTATTTTTATTTCTTTACAAATGGCATTCATTTTCAAAGGGGGACAACTTTTTCAGAATATTTTAAGTATCCGTCGTACGGGACAATACCGCAGAACATGTAATGATCAGGTAAAATATTGGTAAAGATGTTGTTCGTTTATCAAATATTTCTGTGTTTTGATTATATACTCCTAAACCTTAAAGAACATAGCAGTGAAATTAACTTTAAATCAGACAGGCAGTTTCAAAAAAGAAGATTTTCAAAGATTACCATATGGCTATATAGAAAACCTAGCCCCGCCCTGGCGGTCATGTTTTTACCGAAATACAATGATTTAAAGAAATTCGATAGTAGGTCACCAAAAGAACATTTCTATAGAAGTATTTTAGAATCGGGCGGGCGGATTCTGAGGAGATGATTTTTGAATTTGAAGTCTTACCTTTCGGTTGCAATAGCAAACATATGAGATGCCTTTATCAAAAGAGTGTATAATATGGACGGACGACTGACATCCAACGATCCTAAAACTCACCATTTATATCAGACACCGATCAAACGAATGAATGGTTAACAACTGAGCTCACTATATGATTTATATGCTTAAACGAAGAAAGAAAAAATGCATATTTTTAAGGAGCAGAGCCTTTCACCAGTTTGGACCTTATATGCCTGCATATTTGATTAGGTTCAAAATTCTTATTGTTGTGTAAGTCAAACATAAGGGGAGCAGAGTTCAACTTATTGCTCTTGTTTTAATATTGTTATACCATTCCGTTACAGAATAATTAAAATCAACTTAATACCTCTAAATTAAGAATGGCCACTTTTCAAGATGTCAAAGATTTGGACACTTGGTACCGCTTGCAACTGTCATATACAGAAAATAAACGCATATATAAACGGATGCTTCTTTCTACATACATCCATCCAAAAATGTGTAGACAAATTTGTAAAATGCATCTCATTTGCATGACAATACTTTTTATCTCAAACGAAATCCAACTGTTTATCAGGGAGCGAAGCGAAAAGTCGTAATACAGCAGTATGTAAAATAACTTAACCACGGAACAAAAACACACAAAACAGTGGAAAGAGGAATTTGAAAGAAAATGCGTAGCTAAATGACACATTTGCGAGATCACTGAGAAAAAAAAAAGCTGCTAATATTCACTCTCTTTACATCAAGATCTCACTCTGTGTTTCGTTATTTAAACTCTTTGAAATCTCGATCTTTCGCCCCGCGACCAAATCGGGATTAAGAACTTCATCAGGAAATGGTGCGGAGCTAAAACAGGCTGAACATTCGGGCAAACATTTCTAACTAGCATTTCCTTTACATTGTGATTTTGATTCGTGTCATCGCCGGTTGAATAAAAAATCTCGACTACCCGCACCGCATCTCCGTGGAGAAATGCTGGTTAGATTTATTGAACGCAGTTACATAACTTAAATATCGTTACGGGGGAAAATAGAACTAACCCTAAAACAAAAACAAAAAATAGTTTGACTTTTTGTCCATGTTGTAAATTTATGGGAATACATGTTGTCATAGGTAATGGCTTTATGTAACTTGAATCTAACGCATTAAATCTTTTATCTCCAAAAAAAGGATGTCAGTAATGCGAAAGCAATTGTTTTAAATGTGAAAACGACTCTCTGGTGATTTAGAAAGCATTAACATAAATTTCATTGAGGTGAAATTAATAGTTTGTTTTATGAGATTGCTTTCTGAGCTCGAAATAGTCACAGTTTTTCCCTGTCGCTGATATCTTAATTGCATGAAAGTTGCTACAGAAATTGATAGCGATGAAAGTAAACTTGGTGCATCTCACGTAGCTAGATGTTATTTTCCGTAGCTTTACCATGGGACTTGGGCAATAGCTCAAAGTTTTGATTGTTGGTTTAGATAAATATAGTAGGATCCATGTTTGTACGTTTCGTGACTCCTACTTTATGTTTAAAAGATCTATCCGTGCAGTGTGTCAACCATTATGCAGAAACAGAATGAATTTCAAGTTCTTGGCGATACATATGTATAGCAGTAGGCACGGTCGGATTTAGACGATGTGAATTCGGTACCTGTCACCGGCTTAAATGATTAGCAATGTAAAGTGTCGCCTTCGAAATTTGCTTAGAAGTGACCTATACTGATCAAAGATTCACCCTATTATTTTGGCAATGGAATAATATTTTCTCAAAATTTAGACCCAGAAACGCACCAGAGACCACCATTTCATACCTGTATTTCAAAAATTACCAGGGGAGACCCCCTAACCCCCTTAACATGTACAGAGCCCCCCTCCAATACTTACCCGCTCTCGGCACTATGCGCCTTGGCGTTGACGTCTTCGCTCTAGACTAGCGCCCCCCCCCCCCCCCCCCCGCCCCCCCACCCTCTCCCCGTCAAATAGTTCTAGAATCGGGCCTGGTACCAGTATCACATGTCGTCTGTTGTCAAATGCCTTTCTGGTATCTGTATTAAGGAGAAATCCACAATTTATGTGTGTGAAAAAAACGTGATGCTAGTTAAAGTTCAAGAACCACGGTTATATCTACTTACCAAAGGCATATATACGGCTCACATTATATAAGTAGAATATTATCAAAGATGGTGATAAATAGTGACATTATGCCATAACGTCACCATTTTTTTTTGCTTTGCCTCCTTACATATTACGAAACAGTCTAAACCTATTGTGCTGTTAAACTAGTAACTATCTGATTTTGCATTTACTATTCATTCGTGAATTGTTCATATGGTATTATATTCGCCGTTACCACAGCAACATAAAACGATTATCAACTTGATGACGTAAACCACGATGTGAACGACATCATTAGAGGCCTAATGTTGCGAAAGAAACCATGGTTTAGCCGGGTAGTTGGGAACAAGTCATTGAACACCTATTTTTCTCGTTGGGCGGTCAAACAGATATAAATTAAAGTTCTTTTTGCTTAATTTACATTGTGGATGTATCTTTGTCATTTCGGTACAAAAAAATGAGGAAAAGATTGTAACTGGTGATGTAAAACTCAATCTGAGTAGGAGTAGTAATACCAGGTCACAGAATAAACCCTAGACTAGCTCCTAGACTATAATATTTTTTTTTTTAATTTTTATGATTTAATGTAATGAACTGAGCCAGTCTATATCGTATGTCCAATATCATGATAATTTTAACATCATTCCTCTTAGAAAATCTCTAGAATAGACTGGCTTTTGTCTCTATGAACACAAAAAAAAAATCAGAAATATCTTAATTATCAGTCTAGTGGCTAGTCTAAATAAACCCCTACATTTGGTTTAGGTCTGAAATTTTTTTGCATCGCAAACGTCCTTTTATATTTTATTATTTAGTTGCATTAAAGTTATTTATGGTCAATTGTATCAAAGTGAAGTACCTTTTCAAGTTCCTCCATCAGAAGTGCATGACCACAAATGACTAACAGATTTGGGTATAAGAAAAGTTAGAAACACAACTGTAACTACTTTCCACAAGCCTACTCGTCCGCCGTTGATAGGAATGTAATCTCTTCAAAAGCATCAAGCTTAGTTTACAAAAAAAAATCTAGCTCCAAGATTCAGTGGCTGCAGTAATAAGTACATTGTGTAAGAGCATCACAGAAAGTGACTTCTTAACTGGCCGCAAAACACAATTGATAAGATCGCCAAGGATATACCACTTAGATCAACAGCGTGGTCATTCTTTGTCAATCACCGCTATTTGTTTATATCATTCCCCGCCATTTATTGATATCATCCCACAATTTATTAATATCATCCCTCGCCATTTATTGATATCATCTCCCACCATTTATTGATATCATCTCCCGCCATTTATTGATATCCTCTTCCACTGTTTATTGATAGCATCCCCGCCATTTATTGATATTCCGCCGCCATTTATTGATATCATCTCCCGCCATTTATTGGTATCATCACCCTCCATTTATTGATATCATCCCCCGCCAGTTATTGAAATCCTCCTCCGCCGTTATTTGAAATCATCCCCAGCTATTTATTGATATTATTCCACGCCGTTGATTGATATTCTCCTCCACCAATTATTGATATCATCCCCCGCCATTTATTGATTTCATCCTCCACCGTTAATTGAACTCATTTTCTGCCATTATATTGATATTATCCTCGCTATGTGTTGACATCATTCCCACTATATATGGATATCATCCCCAGCTATTTATTGATATTATTCCACGCCGTTGATTGATATTCTCCTCCACCAATTATTGATATCATCCCCCGCCATTTATTGATTTCATCCTCCACCGTTAATTGAACTCATTTTCTGCCATTATATTGATATTATCCTCGCTATGTGTTGTCATCATTCCCACTATATATGGATATCATCCCCGCCATTTATTGAAATCATCCCTCGCCATTCATTGGCATCATCCTCCGCCGTTTATATTTAAATCATCCTCTACCAATTATTGATATCATCATCTTTGTTTAATATCATGCCCATCATTTATTGATATCATCCCCGCAATTTATTGATATCATTCCCCGCCATTTTGTTGGTAAAACATCGTGGTTTACGTCAACAAGGTGATAATCGTTCTATGTTGCTGTGGTAACGGCGAATATAATATCATATGAACAATTCACGCATTTATCAAAATCATCCTATGTCATTTATTAATATCATCCCCTGCCATTTATTGATGTCATCCTCCCTATGTGTTGATATCATCCCTCCCATGTATTGATATCAATTTATTCATTTCATCACCGCCATTTCTGGCATCATTCTCCTCTGTTTATTGAAATCATCCTCATCTATAAACTGTTATCTGCATTACATAGGCAAATATATAATATTTTCACGACCTTACTAGATCTACCAGATTTAATCTCGATTAATCCATGGCTGTTCCTTTTGTACCGATTAATTGACTTGGAAAATCTTGACGATTCTCAGCACTACAAATACTTCAATCAATTCAATTATCTCTAGAGTCAAATTTTACGTTCATGTGTTTAAACCGATTTTTTCAAAAAATGCGTAATTACTAATTTGCAAACTGCATTCACTGAAAATCAGCTTTTCTTTCTCCAAGTTTTAATTCCTCTCTCTGTCGTATTTTTCTCTGCCAATTTCTACTCTGTAATCCATTTTTTATGTGATCACAAATTGTAACTTGCATAACACACTTTACAAACAGCAAACATATAAAGTTACAATTTTAAAAATAAAACTAAGAAAGATGTAATAATAATACAAAAAAAAATATCTGAAAGACAGAAATTAGCATTTAGAAGGGTACAAGTAATATAATATTGGAACACTGTTTACTCTTAAATGGTCTAACTTTTAGTCGCAGACATTTGCCTGTATGGGTAAGAGACTGGAACGTATCAAAACTCGATCAAAAAGAAAGTGTCTACATTTACAGAAATTCACTTTAAATCACCATATTCTACCTCCATTTATGACATGTATGCCCTGACCTCTAAGGCTAGTAAGGTATTAGAGCGTATTCTCAAACGGTAGCCAGGACACATATTGACAGGACCATATATATGTCATAGTATAGGTATATGGCGTAGTCATAGAGATTAAAACAGGGTTTGATATCTTTCAAACATAATCAAAATACTGGTAGTCACATCTTCTACGTTCGAACACTACGTTCTATGGCATGACCTGATCACTAGAACTAACTCAGGTACTTGAGCATCATCTCAAACGGTTGAAATCACCTATACCTATACGACTATGCATCAGATATATATATTGGTCTACATGATCAAAATATTTTCTACGTCCGAACACAACCCTGTAACCAGCTAACTAAATATTACGTATGAGTACACGGCCGTGTACAGCACATGTATGCAGCTAGTCACGGGGCTAGAACCGGAGTAAAACATTTCAGACATTGTCAAAAATAACAAAATATCATGTCGTGACTAGTCGACGTCTTCTTCCATTTTTATTTTATTTTATATGCACACGATGTTGCTCATTGCAGAGTTGGAGCGGTCTTCTGCGCATGTCCGGAAGTGATTAGCAGTTGGAGCGCACGGCAAAAATACGCAAATAATTGCATGTCCGCACGCTTTTAGTATATAATACACATACTATACTGACTAAAGGTTAGGGTTAGTATTACCATGGTTACAAAATATATACATTAAAGATACTTATCATTCAAATTGCTTGAATCCGGTATATACAGGAGTCTGTAATTTACACAGGTGCTCCAGGTCTGCCGTGAGTCACAGTCAAATCATGACGTCACGATGGCACGGTATCACAAAGAAGTGCTAAGATACGATGTCGTCTTGTCACCATCGTAACTCCAAATATTTATTTCTTTAACATTTTTTTTCCTTATAATACTCATAGAATTAATCGTCTTTAAATAAATAAAATATGTAGTATGTGACTATCGTGCGTCTTAAAAGAAAAACACTAGGGTTCACACTAGGAAAATCCTCCATTTTGAAAGAAAATGAAACAAGCAAAACAAATACACCTTGTCCATAAAACTATATTCAAGAGGACAACAAAATTCTAATCAGAAATCCCGTTTTAATTCAAAAAAAGAATTCATGACAAATTCTTAAACAAAATTTCGGAATTACACTGTCATAACCCACACTCTAGTATTTGCACATTTCGCAAACCGGAGACATTCCTATATCAAGAGCATGCAGGTAACAATTGTCAGAAGATCGTCTTGTAGGTAACATATTCTGCGTAAGAAAGGTATTTAACTGTTTTGTATGTATATGGTGTCAGCTTGTCGGAAATGACGACTACATTACTCCTCCCTGTTGTTGTTACACTTGTACCGTAACTAGACCTCAGTCTAGATCAAAATACGTTTACCTATAAAAGTAAATTTGTCGCCAATTCTGGCGACGTACTGATGGCAATACCTAAAATTTAAAGAATAAACGAAAATTGTGACACTTGTGGCATAGTCAAAGTCGAATACTGTGTAGCAATAAGGATTGAAACATTATAAACAATGATAATTTCCAAAGAAAAGCAATCTCCGTTCACTGGGTACATTTTGACCAATTATACTTACAAGTGAGGAAAACAAGATTTTAAGTAAGATATCGTCAAATATAGTAGTTTTATTTCAGCATTGTGATTCCTTTTGATGATGTTTTGATCATATGCATTACGCATGTAGAATTAGTCGTTCTTTCATTTACGAAGAAAATATAAGCCAGAGCAAGAATTGTTTATAGGCAGGCTGAATTTTTTTTAGATTTTATGACAAAATGGGAAAAAGTAAAGAAAACGAAACCACTGACCGTAATCGGGCGCAAATCGTTCACCGGTAAGGTAGTCCAGCTCGTGGCATAATTATGGTAGGGCGACAATTAAGCCATTAATTTTTAACAAGGCAAGTTATATACCAAAATGTTTGTAAAGGTCTGAAGTTTATTGGCATAAGGTAGCAGGGTACACTTTGATGTGAAAATTTTGGGCACGGATGGTCTTACATGTAGCGAGTCGCAATATTGCACTTCCCTTATGAGCAGAATCAAGGTGGCCATTTTATAAATTGCGTGCATGTTTTGTGCTTTTAATTAATGGCATGATCAGGATTCTCATACAAGAATAAAGGGAGTTACCAAAACGAAAGGTTTACACCATCCATGATGCATGCCAAAATCATCAAGGACATCGGACATTATGCTAGGGATTTTGCCCTAAGTTCAATGCTATTTCTTGACTTAATAGCTGATAGTTTTATATAACAGCTTCAAATACTGATAAATAAGTTATATTCCTATCAAACTGTCACAAAAAATAGTTTTATTTTATATTCGTTTTCTCGAAATTCGAACAGTTTGTAACTAAGGGTCATATTTTTGAAAAATTTTAAATGTGTATTTTTAGTTAAAATAAGCATTGGTATTTAAGGTATGTCTACTATGAAATATTTTAACACAATAAATAAACTGATACCATGCAGATCATCAGTTTTATTGACATTTTTGAAAATAAACGAAACGGAAAAAATAAAAGTGGAACAAAACATTTGGTCCCTAACTGTACTTCAGTTATTTCCACCCGAGTGCCCATGATAACACTGATGCATTGATCATATCCTATTGTTTGTTTTCTATACATCTATTGACCGGGCATAATGTGGAGGATTATTATTGCAGTGGTGTAGCTGGTCATACATTGGCGTAGTTGGCCTTTTTCAGTTGAAACGGAGGGGTGCAGGAGACTGCCTATTCCAATGCGGGATCAGGGATGCCTTACTTTTAGCATTTTATATCAGTGGAACTTCACTAGCTAGTATCAACATTTATATAGATATTCTTGGGGTGATTTTGTTAGTTCTTTGAGGACCTTACTAGTATTTCGGTTGGCTTCGAAATAAGTTTCAGACGTGTGAGCGAATTGATGTTAATTCTGGGGTGTCAGTGTGTATTAGTTCTATGGGTGTCAGTGTAAGTTCTGGAAGCAAATAGGTTAGTTAATGAGATGATGTTTGATGTAGTTGTGTTAGGGTATAGGATGCTGGATCGAATAAAAGCAAATGTTGCTCTTAAAATGCATTCTAGGTTCGCTTCAGCTGTGTTCTACAAAAGGTAAAAAAATGCACCTAAGTGGCACTATTCCCATAGAAGTTCGTCTGTATTTCTTTGTCATGTTTACGTTGAAGACACATATGTAATATGTCGAAGCCACTTGCTTGGTTCTTGACTTATGACAGATGCAGTTGTCTCAATCCTGATAACACTCAATCGGCGGACTTAGACTGTCAAGAGGTAACAGATCTGATTGAAAAATTCATAAGATATACTTATGAGGATCTGTCTGCTTTCTAGCTTCACTTTCTATGTCCCCTATTTATTTAGTTTAGTGTTTTCTGTGCTTGAAATATTTACAAAAATGAATAAAGCTGTATATATGTAAGGTTTATGAAAAACATGCAATAAGTGTCAAATATTTATGTAAAAATTTATTTGCTGACACCCTGTACGTAGTTTTTTTTTTCAATCTTAAACACTTTCCCACCTGTGACCAAGTCCCATTTTTGCAGCATACGTATATAATAATTATTTACAAAGGCATGTGAACTATTTTGGTGCGTCACTGGTGGGAAAGATGTTTAAAATGTAAAAATGATTTATGCTCATATTTTAATAGAAAAGAGAATGAAAAATGTCTACAAAGTCTTCTTTTTTGTTCATAAACTTGTAAAATGAAGTCGCATTTATCAAGAAATGGTCTTCAACTATCATAAGTATGCAATTTCAGAAGTCTATCCCTATGTCACGTTTTCCTTAATCGGATAGGCAATCTGAATAGGAAAATGTCCGAGGTCCTTTTGCACTTTTTGAACAGCCTACAATGATCCCGCTGCAAGAACCATGCCCAATTTTATTGCATTTCTCTATTTAGTAGTCCTTACTGAACGTCAGGATATAAACGGAATGGGGGCCCATCCAGCTCGTTTTTTTCACAAAATAGCGAAAATGTTCCCGAGTATCAATCAAAAAGCACAAAACTCTTCCGTGATTTGAATTTTTCCGCATAAAGGTGTCTCACTGATCATACAAAGCTACCAGCAGTTAGTTTTCCAACTGACATCAGAATTTTACATGTATCGGCTGTATAAATTTTCTAAAGAATTAATATTCATTATCTCTCACCTTAATTTACAGACATCCAAAATCACTAATTTATATTTATAACAAATATTGACGGGGGCCAAAATTCGAAGTGTACCCTGCTACCTTAAATGGTGGCAATCTGAGAAATCCAAGATGGCGTCCAAGATGGCCGCCACAAAAGTAATGATGACTACAATGTTTAAACACACCATTATGTCTACATTTTCATATAAATTTTAACTATTTTTCTGTTTAATATTTTACAACGATATGTCAGATTTTATAAGTATCTTTTTCACATAAATTGCTTAAAATTATTATGCAGAAGGTCAAAAGGTCAAATAATCATAAAACTCTATATACTTTGCATATGATTTCAGGACACATTTCAGATTTCAAAAGTATTTATGCAAAAACATGTCCTTAAGTTCATTTTCGGTGAGCAGTACTCATAGTACCATGAATGCTACTCAGTGAGCAGTACTCGATGTACCGTGAACACTACTCACAGTGAACAGTACTCAGTGAGCAGTACTCACGGTAATGTGAACACTACTCAGTGAGCAGTATTCACGGTGCCGTGAACAGTATTCAGTGAGCAGTTTTCACGGCGCAGTGAACACTACTCAGTGAGCAGTACTCACGGTGCCGTGAACACTAATCAGTGAGCAGTACTCACGGTAATGTGAACATTACTCAGTGAGCAGTACTCACGGTGATGTGAACACTACTCAGTGACCAGTACTCACGGTGCCGTGAACACTACTCACAGTAAGCAGTACTCACGGTAATGTGAACACTACTCAGTGAGCAGTATTCACGGTACCGTGAACACTACTCAGTGAGCAGTACTCACAGTAATGTGAACACTGCTCAGTGAGCAGTACTTACGGTACCGTAAACACCACTCACGGTAATGTGAACACTACTCAGTCAGCAGTACTCACGGCATCGTGAACACTACTCAGTGAGAAGTACTCACTGTAATGTGAACACTACTCATTGAGCAGTATTCACGGTAATAAAAACACTACTCAGTGAGCACTATTCACGGCACCGTGAACACTACTCAGTGAGCAGTACTTACTGTAATGTGAACACTACTCAGTGAGCAGTACTCACGATAATGTGAACACTACTCAGTGAGCAGTACTCACGATAATGTGAACACTACTCAGTGAGCAGTAGTCACGGTGCCATTAACACTACTCAGTGAGAAGAACTCACGGTGCCGTGAACACTACCCAGTAAGCAGTACTTACACTACTAGATGATCAATGTTCTGTGAAAAGTACTTAGAGCTGTGATCACTCCACACTGATCATTAGCAATGATCACTGAGAAATTGTAACCGCACATTTAGAGTCCTTTCCACTGAATATTTCTCACCACACTAAAAAAGGGACACCGTTAAAAAAAAGTGTGACCTTGCGACCACATACACGCATCATAGGATCGATGCCCCTTTCTCTAACGAAAATGGGGCAACATTTTTGTCTACCTATACCGTATCCCCTTTTGGGATAGGTTATCAGTCAACTATTAAACACGGGTGTGAAGAAATGATAAGGCATCTTTCTTACGTTTAAGCAGCTAGGGTAATAGTGTCAATTTGTTTTCAGTTTTGAAATTTGAAACCGAATATGATTATATAATTTTTTGGAAAATCTGACGATGATTATTTTTTCAGCTCCTGTAAAACTGATTTATTAGACATTTAATTATTTCAGTGACATCGTCAAAACGTTTTAGATACGTTTCTTAATGTTCTATCACGCTGCATATATTTCACAATATGCAAAAATATACTCTATTTTTGTATGCAAATCTTTGCTTGAGGCAATATGCGCACAATAATTGAACAGCATTGAAAACCTGTCTATGGATAATACGACATTATCCGTGTCCATGATAACAAATATAAATAAATATACAAATATTCAGAATTTAAAACAATTACCGTATATGAACCAAATATGTAGCTATTCTGATGTTCTGACCTCATGATGGATAAAAAAATCCCTATCCTTGGGGGATACAAAACATAAAATACAACTAGGAACTGACCACAAAATTTGTTTTTTCACACCTGCATACCTGCATAACTTGAAGAAGGAAAATAGACACATGTATCAATATGTATCAACTTCTTAAAGTACTTTTCTGTTTACCTGCTTGTAATGCGCATATAAAGTTACATTAGTATCAGTACCTTTTACAACAGTTTTACTGTAAAACATCAATAATTGTCATTCTTTGTATCAATTCTAATTTTCAAAACTACAAATAAGTGATAATGAATGGGTAATATTTGTAATTTAAGCAGGAATTTGACCTTTTTGACATATTTTTACCTTTAAATGTAACAATTTAAATGTCTTACAATCCATGAAAGATGTGTTGCAATACTTCTATGTTGACAAAACAATGCATGCAAGCAGTTTATTTCATCAAAAGTGAATGAAGAAAACCTTTTTTTTTAAAAGCACCTTTTTCATTTTATGGCGGCCATCTTGGACGCCATCATGGATTTCTCAGCTCGCCACCATAACATGCCTTGTTAAAAATTGGGTCCGGGTTACCCCTAGAAATAGCGGACTTTCTTGGCCGAAATCACCCTGCTATTATCACTTTCATTTCATTTCAGTCGGACCGTCAGGGGAGGTAACTAGAGTCACGGATTGGGACTACTGGTATTGGTAAGGCTGCAATTCCACTGAAGCGAAACGCAAGTGGTGCAGGAATACAGGTAGTCCCAATCCGTGACTCTTTAGTGGTTTTAGCGAGCTTTATTCTTGCCACACCGATGTTTACGCTACATTTCGGGCGTCGCTGAGTTGGACGTAATATCAAACTGAATTGAAATGAAAGTGATAATTACGCAACGGGTTGGACTAGAATAAAGGTACCTGATTGTACAATTTATACGTGCAGGTATATTGTTACAACTGCAGATACAAAAATATACCTGCAAGTACAATTTTATTACTCGTTACTTCTAAGCCGAGAGTGCCTAGATATGCTAAGTTATGCATTCAATTCAAAGTAGTCATAGTTAGCAGGATAAGTCAATTAAGTGATGACGTCATATTTATGACGTAATCAAATGACGTCATGATAATGGAATTTGATTTGTAAATAATGGAATCCAGTAAGTTTACACAGCAGAAATGCAAAGGAAAATGAAGAATTGCGAATCCAGTGGTAATGCATAATTTTTATTTTTGTTGTTCAAATGCCTAATTCAAGTATATTTCTTTATTACTGTCCTGCATAATTTTGCTATACGGTCTTGCCACGAACAATACTTAGCAGACTTGTGTAATCTGTGACAATGATGTTCATTTCCCGTGTTTAAGTATCTTTAAAATCTTTATTTAGATACACTGTCATTGTGTTACCATTCAGCCTTATTCATGATATATCTTATATTCTCAGGTCACTATCCAGAGTCATGACTAACCCCCCCCCCCCCCCCCCCCCCCCCCCGTCGGCTGAGAAGTAACTTATAATCATCATAGTTGCACCCAACTATTTTTGCAAAGGAATGATAATTTTCTCTAAATTTAGACCCGAAAATGCACCAGAGGCCACTATTTATATATTGATTTTCGTAAATTCCCCGGGCCACACCCCTAGTCAAAATAATTCGACGGTCAGATTGTTTTATATGCCGTGAGTAGTGTTTACATTACTGTGAGGAGTGTTCTAAACGTACCGTCGTACAGATCAATGTTACCATGAAATGCGTAGAGAGAGACAGTTGCCATACCTTAACTCAACCATGCTAATGGCCAATCTCTCTCCATAAATACTGGTTTCCCAGTAGTTTCCGGACCCAAGTAGTTTTCCGGACCTTTTACATTTCGTGCTGTATAGACTTTGCGCCGTCGTAAAGCATTTGGGTAACAATATCATCTCATCTAGACATTTGTTGCCTTTACATAGCAGCGAAAACCCAGCATTACCAACTTATTTATTATTTGAATATCCCGGTTGTTTTAACTTACTTCGATGTAATGTTTACACATGAGATTGTCAACTACAGGGGAATTCCAGTTACAGTGCGCATGCGCAGAAATTGAGATCCCTTGAAGGTAACCATCAGTCAATTGATGCTCCCATTTACAGACGATACAGTAAAAGCAATCCGATAGTAATAAAATAAAATAATGAAAGTCAGAAAAAGTCGACCTATTCACTATACTACGGCATTAAATTATCGATTGAAAAAATAAGAACCAAAAATAGACAGGGATTTACCTACGATACCGTCTATCAATCAAATGTTTAGCAGCAGTGTCCATGCCCGAGTGTTCAGGACGTTAGACTACCAATTTTGAGACCGGTCTTTTTCTTTAAAAAAAAAATAAAAAAAATAAATTATATTAAAAGTTCTTAATTTCTTTTTTGTAATATTACCAGTCCGCTAAATACGTTCCGTCATTTTAGCGTGACGTTGCAAACGTCATTCAAACGTAATTAGACGTAACTGTAATGAGCGTATTATAAATCTAGTATTTGTTAAATTCTTGAAATATACTTTTCAAATCATCATCACGCCTTAGAATTATGTTTTAATTTTGAATATATATAACGAAATCAGAAAAGTTTGCTTTTACAGAAAGGTTACAACTGTTATAATGAAAGGTCCGGAAAACTACTCGGACTAACTGAGATATTAATGGAATTAATTGTCCCGTTTGAGGCCTCATCTACATTTGTGTTATGAACGCAAGTGTAATACTAATTCTGCATGGTGTTAACCGAGAACCTAGCTTTTTTCTGTGAAAATTTTATGTTTCTTCTATGTTTTGTTTGAAAGTTACTGGCAAAAAATAACGATTTCGGTCTGGAAACTACTGGGAAACCAGTACAGTTGTTTTTTATTTGTATAATCTGCTGACGCTTTATTTCAAATTCGAATAAATGCTATGCAGATCCGTGACTGAAACAAATTTATTCGTGAGTAACACATAATAATGCAGTTAAAGTTGAAATTACTATGTTCAGAAAGAAATTACTATCATCTGCAGCCTTTGGAAGTCTCCTCTTATAGAAGCCAATATTGAGACAATACTTCTACAGTTTTCTTTTCTTTTTTTTTTCATGTTTTTTTTTTTTTCGTGAACTTTTCAAAGATATTGTCTATCGTAGACTTTTTGTTAAAACTAGCCTAGATCCAGAACATACCTATTTTTTTTAAGAATAAAAATGAACTAAAATTGCCTAAAATACAAGCATATGATTTCTTTCGGCCTTTAAACATTTCCACGGTGTTAAGTTTGGGTCATCGCATTACTATTTTCCTCTCCGAACCAAGATGCTCAAAACTATGATGAAGAAAATCGAAACTAGGGTGATGAATGTCGAAAATTGAAGTTTTCAAATTATATATAAATTGCCCCAAAATTGCACTTTGTGGCATTTTTCAAATAAAACGAAGCCGAGTTTTATGGGTTACAAGTTTTACGTCATTTTATGATTTTGCAAGTCGTGCTTTAAAAAGAAATGGAATAAACATTTTTCTAGGACGTTTAAATTACAATGAATCCATGCACGCATATATTTTAGTAAAACAGAAGCAAAAGCGTTTGCAAATTTTTACACACTGAAGCTAAAACGAAACACGCGCGAAACCTTAACATCAAACGGCTACGTGATATCATGTACTTCTAAACCATTAGAACTCGGACTGTGCCCTCGTGCCAAATAAGCAGCACATAACTGCCGTTTGAATAAGTTTATAGTAAGGTTTAGGATATATAAAGTGAAAAATCTTATGTGTTCGGTGAAAATTATGCATTGAACCGCATTATCTTTTTTCCTACGAAGTCTTGACGAGTTTGCAGAATTAAGATAAAAAGGAATACTGACATTTTCTTTTGAACATATGAACACACATTTCTGATAGCTATACATAAGATAAATATGCTAACTAACAAGTACTCAAAATATAATATGTCCGGATGCTCTACTCTATCACATGTTACCCTAATATATCAGATATTGCTTTTGGGCAGTTTTTCGGCATATTGCTTCTTTGGTTTACACTACAAACACGATCATTTCGAGGGTTCAACGGAATAAGGGTGTATCTACATATAATAATCATATGTAGATACGCCCTTATTGCGTTGAACCCTCGATTTGACGACTGTTTTCTGTCTAATACAAGCAAACAAAATAATAGCACATTGGGTTTTAATGAGACCGTTCATGAGGACCCCTTAGCACCGGCTTATGTGAACTCCATCATCCCTAAGTTGTGCGGTCTTGCGTGCATGCAACAATTTTTCATCCTCTAAATTATCCCTAAGAATAGAGACTATAACAACACTCAGCCCAAGTACCGGGAGACTCCTCTTCACGGCCGCCACACGGCTCTTAAATATTGTGGCTGATTTCTGCCATTTCTTGTTGGCGTGTTGGCGGGGCGAAAACACGAAAACTCGACAAAAACCTAATTTGTCGAGTTTTCGTGTCGGCGGGGCGGAAAGACGACACATTTTACGCGAAAACTCGACGTTTAGAGGGTGCCGACAAGAAAATTTATCTGTCGAGTTTTCGGTGTTGGTGGGTATGACTATGTCGTATTGGCGCCCTTTATTTGTCGTGTTTTCGTGTTTTCGCCCTGCCGACACGGAAACACGACAAATACCTTATTTGTCGAGTTTTCGTGTTTTCGCCCCGCCGACACGAAAACATGAAAACTCGAAAACACGACAAATATCTTATTTGTCGAGTTTTCGTGTTTTCGTTTCGGCGTCTTCCATTAGGCATGCGCACAACAATTACTGAACTGAACACAACATAACTGCATGCAAAAATATACAAAAACAACTAGAAAATATAAGTTTAAGAATAAAAAAATGACTTATATTCTATGTATATTTCGGCCTAAAACCATTTTGTTACATAAAAAAATATCGAAAGACGAACGTCGATTATCAAACTAATTACTTCTGCCTGTTTACTCCTCGCCCACATTTTATGTATTTTCTCATAATGTATCAAAGCAATTTCTTACTAGAATAATAAGAGCATTTTATTGATAACGACCAAATCTGTTAAGTCTGTGTTTTTGACAGTTTTTTTTTTAATTTTGATAATTCTACTCAGTATTACAGCGAAGATATTGTGAGTACCGAAGTGGCGGGTTAGCTGTCAGCTAATATGTATTAGCTGACAGCTAACCAGAGTACCGAAGTGGCGGGTTAGCTGTCAGCTAATATATATAATATATTAGCTGACAGCTAACCCGCCACTTCGGTACTCACATATTATATATGTACACATATGGAGGATATCAACATTATTATACAACTGCAGGCCAAATATTTGATACACCTGATATTAATTCCGCCCGACGACATTACAGAATTACAATCAATTTATTAGTCCCCTACTGGTTGAAAACCAGTTTCAGGGACTATAGGAATGCGCTTTTCATTCCGTCCTTCCGTCCGTCCGCAATTTCGTGTCCGGTCCATAACTCTGTTATCCATGATGAGACGACGTGTCATGCGCAACACTCAGAACCCTAGCTTTAAGGTCAAGGTCACACTT
This sequence comes from Mercenaria mercenaria, assembly GCF_021730395.1. NCBI lineage: Eukaryota > Metazoa > Mollusca > Bivalvia > Venerida > Veneridae > Mercenaria > Mercenaria mercenaria. The sequence goes on along the minus strand of NC_069366.1, from coordinate 22,088,550 downwards.
GGAGATCAAAGGTCAATTGGACATTTTTCCTGTCCGGTGTATAACTTTGTCCTGCAAAACAGGATTTGAATATTACTTGACACAAATGTTCACCACTATGAGACGGAATGTCTTGCGCAAGAACCTGGTCCCTAGGTTGAAGGTCAAGGTCACACATAGAAGCCAAAGGTCAGATACAAGAATGACTTTGTCTGGAACATTTGTTCTTCATACATGGAGGGATTTAGATGTAACTTGGCATAAATGTTCACTACCATGAGATGGATTGTTGTGTGCAAGAACCAGATTCCTAGGCCTAAGGTCAAGGTCACACTTAGAGGTCAAATGTCAAATTCAAGAATGACTTTTACCGGAGCATTTCTTCTTCATGCATGGAGGGATATTGATGTAACTTGGTACAAATGTTCACCACTATGAGGCATCCTTGTTTTTAGAATTATGTCCCCTGTCCCCTTGTTATTACTATAAATAGCTTACATTGTAACTTATTTATTACAGGCCGTAGGGAAAAATCAAGACCAGTTTTCTGTGGTACAACATGCATGTTACATCCAATTTTTAGGTGTATTTTGACCTATCTCTACGTGGTAAAGAGTTTTATGTGGACTTGTATAGATTTTTGTATATATAGTACAATATTCTTTATACATTATTGACAGATATCAGTTCATTATGTTATACTGCAGTAGAGAAAATTAGGTGCTTTCCAGTAGGGGACTTTGTATTGCATGGCAATACTTCATTCACTTGTTCTATGTGTACCCAGCGAAGAAGAATGCTATGATAAGGTTGTGCTCTGCCATACGTTTAATATTTTATAAGAACAATATCATAATAATAAAATCAAAACCCTTATTAAGGAGGAAACTCATTTGAATAAGTTAATCTTCATTGAGGCCCACGCGTATACGTAATTATTTTTCTAATTATACAGGCTCGGGTCCTGGGCCGGGGAAGATGGCCATGCCATCCCCCCACCCCCAACCCCCAATCAGCCGGCTGAGAAGTGACCTGTACTCATCAAAGTTTTGCCCAACCCAACTATTTTGGCAAAGGAATAATATTTTCTCACAATTTAGACCCAAAAATGCACCAGAGGCCACCATTTCATTTCTATATTTCAAAAATATCCGTGAGGATACCCTCTGACCCCCTAAATAGGAGGGCATGACCCCTTACGTATCTCAAATTTTGGACAAAAATGCAGCAGGGACCACCATTTCATACCTATATTTCAAAAATGACAAGGGAGAGACCCTGGGACTGCACTGTCAGGAGTGGGTTAACCCCCGTACCTCAACATTTGGACTCAAAAAAAATGCAGCAGGGGCCACCATTTTATACATATATTTCAAACATTTTCAGGCGGACACACCCTGACCCACCTAACATGAGGGGTCACCCCCTTCCGTACCTAACCCCGTCTTCATTCTTTAACTGTTGCGGCTCCCCGCACCCCAATGAAATATTTCTGGGACCGGAACTGTTATACATACACTTCGTATTCTTAAAACGATAACTGACATCTGACATATTATTGTATTGTTTTATAATCTCAAATTTTAAGTGAATATAAATAAATTTTGAATTGACGGTTCGTTCGAATAGAAAGAAAAATGCTTCTTAAACCCTTTGCCACTGGCTTCAGAATAACTCTACATTTTATAAGAGATGTCTGAAAAGTATTTGTCGTGTTTTCGTGTTGTCATGTCGGCGGAGCGAAAATACGCCAACACGAAAACTCGATAAATAACCTAATTTGTCGCGTTTTCGTGTCGGCGGGGCGAAAACACGACAGCATGAAAACTCGACAAATAAGGTATTTGTCGTGTTTTCGTGTCGGCGGGGCGAAAACACGAAAACATGACAAGTAAAGAGCGCCAACACGACATATTTATACCCGCCGACACGAAAACTCGACAGATAAATTTGTCGTGTCGGCGCCCTTTAAATGTCGAGTTTTCGCGTAAAATGTGTCATGTTTTCGCCCCGCCGACACGACAACACGAAAACAGGAAAACCCGACAAAATAGTTTTTTGTTTTGTTTTTACGTGTTGTCGTGTTTTCGCCACGCCAAGACAAAATGGCAGAAATCATCCACCATACTTAAAGCTGTTGTTGTGATAGTTAATAAAAGATATAAGATACCTTAGAAGGGTCGTAAACCTTTCAAAAAATCATAAAGCATTTCATTAACATAACAAGAGGGTCATGATGGCCCTATATCGCTCACCTGAGTTTAGTTGATTGCTTGAACAAATTTCTTTGCTAAAGCTTCAAAAACAAACAAATATCTAGGTAAACAGTTTTTAAGTTTAAGATGAGTATTGAAATTTGTATCAAAATTATACAGGTGGTCCAAATATCTATGCTGTAACTTCAAAAACAAGAAAGTAGGTCAATCGGTCAGGGTTGAGAATATTAAAGATGAGTATTGAAATCTGTTACAAAAGTTATAAACGTGGTCCAAATTTCTATGCTGTAGCTTCAAAAACAATAAGGTAGGTCAGTAGGTCATGGTTAAGACTATTCAAGATAAGTATTGAAATCTGTATTAAAAAATACACCTGTGTTCCAAATTTCTATGCTGTAACTTCAAAATCGAAAAAGTAGGTCAGTAGGTCACGATTAAGACTATCCAAGATGAGTATTGAAATCTGTATCAAACATTTATATACTTGTGGTCCAAATTTCTTTGCCACTGCTTCAAAAACAAATAAGTCTATGTAAAACAAGGAACCACCGGGGCGTGGCCTATACTGACCCCAGGGTCATGATTTGAACAATCTTGGTAGAGAACCACTAGAGCATGCCACATGCCAAATATCTAACTCGAGGCCTTATGGTTTCAGAAAAGATTTTTAAAGGTTTCCCGATATAAGCCAATGTAAAATCTGTTGACCCCGGGGCGCAGTCAATTTTGACCCCAGGGTTATGACTTGAACAAACTTGATAGTTGACACTAGACAATACTAAATACCAAATATCTAATATTTGGGCATTATGGTTCTGGACAAGAAGATTTTTAAATATTTACCCCTATATAAGTCAATGTAAAACAAGAGACCCTCCGGGCGTGGCATATATTAACCCCAGGGTCATGATTTGAACAATCTTGGTAGAAAACCACAAGAGCATGTCATGTACTAAATATCTAAGTGCTGGGCCTTATGGTTTAAGGCAAGATTTTTTAAAGGTTTTTCCTATACAATCTTGTTAAACAATGTGCCCCCGAAGCGGGGCCAGATTTAACCCCAGGGGGATAATTTGAACAATCTTGGTAAAGAACTACTACACAATGCTACTTACCAAATACCAATGCCTTAGGCCCTGTGGTTTTGGACAAGAAGACTTTTAAAGTTTTCCCTATATAAGTCTATATGAACCGTGTGACCCCCAGGGCGGGGCTATATTTGACCATAGGGGATAATTTGAACAATCTTGGTAGAAGACCATTAGATGATGCTACATATCAAATATCAAAGCCCTATGCCCTGTGGTTTTGGACAAGAAGATTTTCAAAGTTTTCCCTATATAAGTCTATATAAACCATGTGACCCCCAGAGCAGGGCCGTAATAATTTTGACCCTGGGGAATAATTTGAACAATCATGGTAGAGGATCACTAGATGCTACACACCAAATATCAAAGCCCTAGGACCAGTGGTTTTGAGCAAGAAGATTTTTAAAGTTTTTCATTTCGGTTGTCATGGCAACCAGAGTTCTATATGGAATTAAATTCTTTGAACAATTTTAAAGAAGACCATCAAAGGAACATCCCTGTGAAGTTTTATCAAAATTGGCTAAAGAAAAGTGTGGACCGACGGTGAGCGATCACAATAGCTCAACCACAGTATTTTATGCTAAAAACGGATGGGATGTTTTAGATATCTACTTTCATCACCGTGTTAACAGTGACTACAATCGGTTGCATTTTACATGCCTTCCTTTTAAAAGAATGTACATGTTTAACTGAGCGCACCACGATAAGTGACGTTAGGTTAGGAAAATTGTCAGCTATACATACAAAACCCAATATCTTGAATTTCATTTTACAAGTGTACACATTTTTGGTTAATAAGTCAAACACAATTTAATTTTTAAACGATCATTTGATGTTTTTTCGCCTTTGTTGATAAAAATGTGTTTAAATGATTAAGATATTTAACTTAACAATTATTTCAGAAGCTGACATCTCGAAAACACCTGTGCGAAAGACGAGCAGAAATGGATCTGCAAGGGTTACACCTAATAACGATTTTTTATCAAAAGGACGGAGATCGAGAACGACTAGCCCAGGCAGTTCTTCAGTTCCATCAATTAGTGGCAGACGATCCATAACATCAACCCCTGAAAGCACTTCAACTCAGAGAGAACTTAAGAAATTAGAAGACTATTGGACAAGAAATAATCCAGTACCAGAAGATTCTCCGAGATTGAGGAGTAATAGAAAGTCTGTCTTCAATCTGAAAGAATGCATTGGAGAAAGTAGCTATACCAGAACATTTCAGAAAGATGAAACAAGATCCCAACAGTTGAAGACGGTTGAACAAAAAAGTCTTCCTGAGTCGCCAATACCAAAAACAATAACACAAGATAAATGTGACCCTTTTTCATCTTTAACATTTGAAAATTGTGATAATAATACTATCAGTCATCGAAATGAGAAAACAGGCAAGTGTTCAGGTAGTCCAGATATATTTACTAATTTTCAGGAGCGTGGTAATGAACAAAGGGAAATTATTTCACCTGCTTGCTCACCGATGACGAAGTTGTCCCAGCTTGAGCCAACTTTAGACAGGAGTAAAAAATATGGCAGAGATGCTGTCATTCAAAATAGTATTTGCCAAAACTCAATTTCAGGTGGTGCAGCAACAGGTTTAACGGACTACGACTCGAGTGATTCGGACGATGATGACTATGTTCCACCAAGGAAAAAGCTGCGGAGTGAAGTCAGTAAAGATGAGCTTTGGGATGGCATACCGCTCACTATATCCTTTAAAAGATTAGCACCAATATCGAAAACAACAGCTGATAAAACTACAAATGACATATCACAGACCAAACTGGTGAATTCCAGAGCATACAAAGATATAACTTCAGAAAAACAAGAAGTTCTGGATGACACTAGGTCACTTGTAAAACTGGATAATTTTCAAAAACATTCAAATAGAACAGACCCCGTAAGTTGTGATAATGATCGAAACTGTATCACAAAAATTGTACCAACTGACAGTGTTCAGGGCAATTCGAAACTTAAAGAAAATCATCAAAGAACTAAACGTAAGAGAAGTACGCGCCTGAAAGAAAAGTTGACTGCAATTCCTGTTAACAAGGACAATTTTAATGAAAGCATTACATCAGAAGACACTGTTCCGGTTCGTGTAAAACTGTGTTCAGTCGCTATTTCGAGCAATGCCATTTCTCAAGTGAATGAAGACGGGGGAGAAACATGTTTAAGGAAACTTGATACAACCCAAGACAAAATGACTAATGATTATCAAGGTGAAAGCTTGCTCAAACTGACCTTGTCTCAAATTTTGTCAGTTGACAACAAAAGTGATATAAGCGCGAGTATATCAAACGAAACGAAAGATGTGACTGAAGAGAAGACAAAGTATGAATGTGAATCAGGGACTGAAGGTACACCAGCAAGTGTGAAAACAAGCATTTCTAAAACAATAAATGATATTTTCGAAGAAATTAGTGGACCAAATATACTGTCTCAAAACTCCTCAAACAAAACAGATGCAAACATTAACAATTTAAACGAAAATGATTCTAGAACAACTAGAAGAACGAGAAGACTGTCAGGCATTGAGATAACTAAGTCCAATCTGAATTCGCCGAATATTAAAAACACCAACGATGACCATGAAATACTAGCTGCTGGTTTAGCTTTTGATGCAAAGGCATCAAATGATGATAAATCAAACAATACTGCTAAAGATGGTGAATGCAGTACAAAAGCTAGTGAAATTTCATCTTCGAAACATAAACTGTTCACAAAAAATACAAATAAATGGTCGAAAACTGTTCCACCATTAAGAATAAAATTAAAACATCCAGCTACTGTCACCTCGAAAAAAAAGTGTGACTCAAAATTGAAACAGAAAGATAGTGCTGTGATTAAAGGGAAAGCTACAAAACCAAATAAATTGAACACTGGATCGACTATAAAAGCACCAGAAACGAAAACTGATTTTAAAAAAATCAGGGAGAAACAAGCCAGTCCAACAGATTCAGATGAAGCCGGTACATCGAAGAAAACTGATGTCACACCTAATAACAAGAAAAAGAAGGCAGCCAGACAAAGAAAATGGTACGACTGATGATTTTTTTTTTTTTTTTGTAGATTTCATGCGATAAACAATATACATGGAAAAATAGAATACTGGGCGGGAAGGAGCAGTGATGTTATAACTTATACAGTTATCTATGTATGACTTCTAGCTTTTTAGACGAAGTAGCAAATAATGAATACTAGAAAGCATCCCTCATTTGACCCACTTTGTAATTGTAAGACAACTGACATTCTTTCCGCGGCATCTCATATTGACGAAAGTAATTTAGCGGAAGTTTTCTTACTGCAGTTAATAAAAAGAGTATGATTACCAATAGAATATGATAGGATATTTGATAATTTCCCATCCTTAGTAAGTGACGTGTTGTTGTTTTAAAGGTCACCGCCTCCATCGAGTACAATTGCGTTGAGACTGAATAGTGAACGTCGTCTGTCAGCAGCTGGGAGCCTGCTATCAAATGCTTTACTGAATAAACATGCCTGTGTACTGTGGTCAAGGTGAGTCTACAATAGGAGAGGAAGTCATCTTATATGGGCCGTTTATGGCACGCCAATTGTCCAATAATTACGCGAACCCAGGTTCACCGTCGAAAAAAACTAAAATTAACGATCGACAAACTAGGTTTTTCGAAAGTAAAACCAGGTTTTTCGAATACTAACCTATATTTTCGAGCGAAAACATAAGATAACGGGCGTTTCTCGATTGAACTATGAATATCGGTCCTTATCCTAAGTTCACGAGCGTAAACCATAGTTTACGAACGTGAACCTATGTTAACGACCGTGAACTTGGGTTTACGACCGTAAACATAGGTTCACGCTCGTGAACATTGGATAACGACCGAAAATCATAGTTTTTTTTTTTCGAGAAACCTAGTTTATCGAACGTACACCTAGGTTCGTAAACCCAAGTTCACGGTCGCAAACATAGGTTCATGCTCGTAAACATAGATTTACGTCCATAAACTATAGTTCACGTCGAAAAACTAGGATTATCGAATACTAACCTATATTTTCGAACGAAAACATAGGATAACGGGCGTAAACCATAGTTTACGCTCTTAAACCCATGTTTACGTTCGATAAACTAGGTTTCTGCACTGAGCGTGAACCTATGTTTACGGGCGTGAAACTGGGTTCACGAGCGTGAACCATAGTTTTCGAACGTGAACCTGCGTTTACGAACGAAAATCATAGTTTTGTTCTAGAAACCTAGTTTATCGAATGTAAACCTAGGTTCACGCTCGTATACCCAAGTTCACGGTCGTAAACATAGGTTCATGTCCGTAAACTATGGTTCACGGTCGTAAACATAGGTTAACGGTCGTAAACCCATGTTCACACCCGAAGTTCATAGTTGATTTTATAATCCTAATATATCGACCGTAAACCATGGTTTACGTTTGATAAACTAGGTTTCTCGATTGAACTTCGAATTTCAGTCGTTATCTTATGTTTACGGTCGTTATCCTATGTTTACGCTCGTGATCCCCGGTTCATGCTCGTAAACCATAGTTTACGAATGCGAACCTATGTTTACGACCGTGAACTTGGGTTTACAAGCGTGAATCTACGTTTACGATTACAGTGTTATCCTATGTTTTCGCTCGAAAATATAGGTTAGTATTCGAAAAACCTGGTTTTACGTTCGAAAAACCTGGTTTATCGATTGTTAATCCTCGTTTTTCGACCGTGAATCTGGGTTCACGTAATTATTGGACAATTGGCGTGCCATAGCCGTTCTATGAGAAAACCTGTACGTATTAGTGACAAAAAGTCAAAATTGAGATAATAAAATACAAACAAAAATGTATTAAAGAAAATAGTTCTATCTTTCAAATCTGAACATTTGAAGGAATTATCTTCACAATTTCGAGAGTTACAATGATTTGAAGTAAGTCACCGAAGGCATTTTGAGATGTGACTTTAAGAACGTCATGAAAGCAGTATGACGTCGCCGTGCATGGCGTGATTTTTCAAGCCATTAAATCAACAAATTATATGTATCACTTACTAAACATCATACATTTGAATATTTAAGAACAGTTTAAAATGTTTCTATTAAAAAATAATTTTACCGTGTATTTTGGTTTCATCATGGGCTTTTTATTTTTACACGATGTGTAGTGCTTTGGAATTTTAGTTGCCATGACAACACAAATGACATTTATTTGTAAAATTTTGTAGAATTTGATTGCCCTTAGATAACTGTATCACAGTTATACTTGTTTCTAGTCTCTGCATGAACATAAGAAAAAACAATGATTTTCCATATCTTAAACTACTTATAATGCAATAATTATATGAGCCGTGCCATGAGAAAACCAACATAGTGGGTTTGCGACCAGCATGGATCCAGACCAGCCTGCGCATCCGCGCAGTCTGGTCAGGATCCATGCTGTTCGCTTTTAAAGCCTACTGCAATTAGAGAAACTGTTAGCGAACAGCAAGGATCCTGACCAGACTGCGCGGATGCGCAGGCTGGTCTGGATCCATGCTGGTCGCAAAGCCACTATGTTGATTTTCCCATGGCACGGCTCATATTATGTCACTAATACAGGTTTCTCATGGAACGGCTCATATTATGTATGTATACAGGTAGAGAATGCCTTACAAAAATGTTACAAAATAATTTGCAGCTATTTACTATGATTAGGTGTTTCCTTTCTAACAGAATAACTCAAGTAGGCCAATCCTTTGTAGTGTAAGGAATAATTCGATTCCTCACATAAATGTTTAAAATGTTAACAGGTATACAGTAATATTTCTGTTTGTCTTTTAATGATACTTATGCGGTAATGACATTTGATATCAAACTAAATATTTTAGTAAGACAAGACTAATTCATTAAAAAAAGCAAAAGACTTGTCTGTAAAATATATAGGAAATATTACTACAGTGTTCTTCACGCAATAAAATGTGTTTGGCTCAACATGATATAATACACTACTGTGTTAATCACGCAATAAAAATGTGTTTGGCTCTTCTTCATACAATATATTGAACTGAACAGAACAAAACATACATGTATCAGTTTTAAGCATATAACAGCTTATCGACATATACTGCTGTGTTACTCACGCAATACAATATGTTTGACTGTACATTATATATTATACTACTGTGTTACTCACGCAGTAAAATATATTTTGCTCTTCTTCATATATTATACTAGTTAAAAGTAAACTTGAATAAATCTTTTATTTTTTGATCTGATACAGATGATTGATAAAATGCTAACGACGTTTAGTCGACACGAAACATGTCCTTAAACTAAGATGAATTTTAGACTTATGTACTTATTGACTTTACAGCGAAAATCGCCGTCACATGCAGCTCTCTAACCCTAACGCCACCCTTAGTGAGCTAGACATGAAACTAAGCCGGAAATGGGATAATCTTTCAGATAAAGAGAAACTCAGATACTTTCAACGTGCAAGGGATGCCATCAGAGATGAGAACCGACATTCAAACAGACAAACAAACGGTTAGAAAGCTTGATAAATTTATAAACACTGTTTTATAGGCATACAGACACTAAATAGAAAAATGGCGCGAAAAAAAGGTTATAACACACTAAATAGATGTTGTTCTTTATTCTATATAAAACTGACCTATTTCCAATGACCGCAGCACACATCAGGACCCATTTTAAATTTCTGTAACTTACATTTTCTTGATGAATATTGTCAGTGCTAACTAAAAATCAAAAGAAAAGTGGGGGTTATGTTTGATGCAAGAAAAATAATTTCAGTCAAACACACAAACTGCAAAATCAGCTAAAAATGAGACCCCAAATTATACTGGTGGTGTATGATCTAAGTTTCCATGAAAATTTTTGTCATGTTGTTATTTCATTATGAAAATGCTACCTACGTGTCGCGTGTCGAGCATAGATCTGTCATGTGATTTTAGCAAAAAAATTGCAAAGAAAATAAGGAAAATATCTCTACAGAGCAAAAAAATCTGAGGACTATTTGTGTCCGCCATTATACCATTTTTTTTTTTCGCGCCATTTTTCTATTTAGTGTCTGTATGCCTATAAGAAAAACTTTTTTCTCTGACAGTGTGCCAGTTTCATTTGAAATGTACAAGAAGCCCAAATGCATGAAGAAATACAAGGTTTAAGCTTGATATCAACAGTTCCCAAGTTTTTACGGCATTTCCAGTACCATAAGACAAAGGATCAGATTTTGTCAAAAATAGCTGTCGCGACATAATTTTGAAGCAGTTATTCTAAATTCAGCCTTGTTTTGCCCTGTTTTGACATTTTCTACTCTGATCTGCATGCAAATTACACCTTTAAACTGTTATATATGTTCACTTTTACCTCTGATGGCCAGAAAATAGCAATCAGTAGCCTATAAATATGCAGTTTTTTAAAAAAAAATACACTCAAAACAGTGAAAATGTGATATTTTTGGGTTTTATCCTCATTTTCAACAAAACTGCAATTAATTTGTCATTATCTAACAAATTCTAATCAAACTAGCCCATTCCCACCATCATCTGGCCAGATTTCATTTTTTACCAATGTCATCTTATAAGAAAAACTTTTTTCTCTGACAGTGTGCCAGTTTCATTTAAAATGTACAAGAAACCCAAATGCATGAAGAAATACAAGGTTTTAGCTTGATATTAACAGTTCCCAAGTTTTTACGGCATTTTCAGTACCATAAAACAAAGCATCAGATTTTGTCAAAAATAGCTGTCGCGACATAATTTTGAAGCAGTTATTCTAAATTCAGCCTTGTATTGTCCTGTTTTGACATTTTCTACTTTGATCTGCATGCAAATTACACCTTTAAACTGTTATATATGTTCACTTTTACCTCTGATGGCCAGAAAATAGCAATCAGTAGCTTATAAATATGCAGTTTTTGAAAAAAATACACTCAAAACAGTAAAAATATGATATTTTTGGGTTTTATCCTCATTTTCAACAAAATTGCAATTAATTTGTCATTTTCTATCAAATTCTAATCAAACTAGCCCATTCCCACCATCATCTGGACAGATTTCATTTTTTACCTATGTCATCTTATATACCCCAGTCACACACACGGCGCGGATAGCTACGTTTAGCCACGGATAGAAACGTAGTTATCCGTATCGATCCGTACCTGTACCGTACTTTAAAGTAGTAATCCGTATCGATCCGTACCAATTCGTACGGTTCAGGAACGGATCGATACGGATTACTACGTTTTTATCCGTAGCTATACGTAGCTATCCGCGCCGTATGTGTGACTAGGGTATTAGGGAAAACTAAAAATATCGCAAAATTATTTCATTATCAGATTCAACTATCAAAATGTTAACTGTAAAAGATACTTGATTTTCCTTTAATCATTGTAATATATATATGAGACTGTTCAGCATATATTTGAACACTTTAAAGGTATACGCACGTGTTCAAAAGAACATAATTCCATTGCAAGTTCGATTATCCGTTGCAATAATAAATCATTCTGAAGATTGGACATTTGTATTCGCAGTTTATAAGGCCAGTTTATTCTACTTGTCCGTAACAACATTTTTAAGTCATTGTAGTGATTTTATAGCGCGCTACCCCATATACCATTGGCTGTTGGAGCTGCGGTCAGAGACTATGGAATCCATTCTTCGGAAGTTATCAAATTGAATTTTGTAGTTTTACGACAGTAAAATTTCTGTTTAGATGTATGGCTAGTTACGGTGTATTGATGAAATGTTAGACATATTCTGGAAACGCACTGCACCTATTGTTGTCCCCAAAAAGTTGACGTTTTATTAAATCTGTTCTGTGTAGCATGGAAAGTTCACTTCATTACATTTGGTGGCATTTCGAGTCCCAATTTGGCCTTGAAACGATATTCCAGCACAACCAATAACTCCTTCAGCAAAAAGGTTATGCTGAACGAACTTATGTTTCTCAAGATCATTGTCATTTTTTAAACTATATGACAGCCGCCTCAAACTACATCAGAAATAACAAAAGTGCCATCATCTGCCATCATTATACAGCATGTTAGAACTTGCCTTTTGTTTATTGATATCTGCAGTGCTGAGCTGAACTTTCATTTTTCTGCCCATCTCTCCCTAATTTTAGAATAAAACACCAGATAGCGTTTCAGTAGAAACATCTGACTGGGCAAGTATCTGTCTTTACGTAAAACTATGATTGTTCAAACTTCATGTACTTATAAGATTTCAGTGTAATGCTGAAAACGGAACAATGTACAAATTTCGAAACTCTAATGCATATCTCTAAAAAAAATAAGGTTTCAACTCTAAGATTGACGCCTCTCTTGTATAAAGACAATAATTCACAAATAACGTTTATGTATGCTAATCCAATACCCAATGAACACTTCTTTTATATTGGTTTTCGTTAGTATAAAGGTATACTTTGCTGATGGGTATTTCAGTATTTTATCACTTTAACAGCAATATATCAAAGTAAGGTTGCACTTTACCAACATTTAATAAAAACATTCTTTTCCAGTGTTAAGCAGTGAAATTGATACGGCAAAGCAGTATGCGGACGATTGTTCTGTAGAAAATTTCCAGAAATTATCACCCGCATCGCAAATGACAGAGATCAAAAAGTGGCTCAATTTCTATAACGAGATCTCTCCTGAAACCTGTTCTCAGGTTATCACCTCATTTAAAGGTATTTAAGAGTACGTCGTAAAAAAAAGGCTTATATAGTCAATATCACATGCATATCATACGTTTTTATCAGTTAAAAGACAATAATCCAATCCTTCCTACTATGTAATTGGAAGATATGGATGTGTTAATGATTGGTATTTGCACAAAAAGAAGACATAGACGAAGAAAATCAATGAAAATAGAGTAAAACTAAACAAAAGGAACACTGGAGCACATCTTGTTATATGTAGTTATTTTTCGTATTTTCAAACATAAAAATTTGGGCTTTTTTTTACCTTACAATTTGTGAAAACGTTTACAAACGTAGTACATATATTTTGCCAAAAATTAATATACACCATGAAAAATTCTCATTTGAATCAATATCTATTGATAAGACATTTTGATGAAAAATAAGCATAGTATCTCTTTAAATAAAATAATTACACTGTTTGTGGTAATGACGTTTCTGCAGGTAATATAATTAAGTATTTTTATGTCTACAAAAAATAGTTGCGTATTTTTCCATGGTGCACACTTTTAATTGTTTTACAGAAGCGCTTGCTGAAGAGAACAGAAATAAAGTGAGAAAAGAAAATGAGCAAGAGAAAGCTAGAATAAAGTCAAAGTCGAAGAAAAATAAGCAAAAGAAGAAAGAGGACGTGGTAACAACAATAGACAACAATGCGAATTACAGGAAACTTCTTTTTGAAAAGATTCAAAGTCATAAGGAAAAGGTCAAAGGTAAAGTAAACGCTGTCTCATGTTTTAATTCTCACATGCAAATTAGATATTTAAGAGCTAACAAAAAACTGCATTAAACACGTTTGAATCTATTACCATCCATCTGCAAAAAAGGAAAATGTTAAGCACTTCTAGTTATTTACGCTCATTCAGTATTTGCTTTTGTTCGTTTTAATATCGGAATTCTAACACATTTCTCTTACATTCTAAATTAATTATCACAAACGTTTTTCGGCGACGCCGTCTAAATTCGTTTTCGTTACCTATGCCACGTGACTTCAGTTAGCAAATCAAACTACTTGATAACGTATTATAGATAATTTATCAAAATGGTAGATTTTTGCAACACTCTGCCTGATTGGACGAGAGTGTCAATTTCTTTCACTCTGTTGATTGTGCTACGCTGAGTGAAATATAGACAAAGCGTTTATCCTAAACGACGCTGTTCACAGTTTTAAAGCTAACTTTGGCTCAGTATATTTAGCAAGAATATTGATATATCTTAAAATGATAAGTAAGTTTAACAAATATGATAAAAACCTGTTCAAATACCAACATATATCAAATTAAAGAAAGAGCTGAATACGGTCTGCGTATCACATGAATAAGGGTGTGATAAGAGTCTTTTATGTAGAGAAGTGCTTTTTAAAAGATTTTCCTTGTTACAATTGTCGTCTGTATATGAAAAAGTTTCTTGCTTTTGTGACTTATTCAATTTGCATATTAAAATGAGTACTTGTTTGCTTTGATATATTTGTTATAAATTATTTAACTGATTTATTATATATGCATTTCTTTCTTTAGTATGGTATGCAAATATTGAACTCAGTTGAAATCTGTTTTATTATATATATGCTATATAATGACTGAATATCATTACAATGAAATGAAGGTACGCTGCATACAGTTTATCTATGTGATATGACTACGGTCAAACTTTGCTTATCAAACAGAAATATTGAAATAATTACAATTGTATGTTTTGCTTGACCTTCACTTTTTTATAGGTGTGACGTCATTGTCCAAAGATTCATGAATAGCGAATATGCATTTGTTAAAGCGGGATCAGTTGGCCTATTTTAGAAATAAATAAAAATAATAAATAAAAAAATCCTTTAATTGATTTTTTCTCATGTATTCTAATCAAACTTGATTTGTAGCATCTTTATTAGGCCCGCAGCCAATTTTGTTCAGCTGGGACATTTAACCCCTTTTAGGGGCTGCTAGAGCTAAAACTAGAAATGCCTTTATACAGCGTCTCATGAACAGCTTGGTGGATCTTTGTCATACTTGGTCTGGAGCATCATTATAAGGTCCTCTTCCAAATTAATTTATATAGGAACTTGGGCCCTATTAGGGACCACTATAGCTAAAAGTAGATATGCCTTTCTTCGCAATAACCACTAAAATGTAATGGATTTTTATCAAACTCGATGTGTTACAATATCGTAAGGTCTCTTGCTATTTTGTTACAAATGGGGGTAGGGATCAATTTAGCTAAAAATATATACACGTTTAATGACCTATTCTCATGAACCGCTTCGTGAATCTTCATCAAACTACTGCTGTAATTATTCGTCTAAGGATAAACGAAACAAAATTTCAACCCTACGAAACCTTTGCGAAAAATTAAAAGAGAATCATTTAAATTGTTAAAGTGCAGTGTTTAGTTTTGCAAAATGTTAGATGAAAGATGAATGTTAGATGAAAAATTCATAAACTTCTTTCCTTATTACAATTCGCCGACCATCTTTTTTAAAGATATTTCTTGTTACTTATATTTCCTAACTGTACGGATACAATCGATTTCCAACTAGTATATATAGACAATAGTGCATATTATCACATTTAACATGTTGTCATATTGTGCACAGTGTCACGTTTAATCTTATGAAGCAGATTTTTGCTGGGATCAAAATAACAGTTGATATCATGAATCCAACCAAGCCTGGTATTATATGCTTCTCGACTATTCGAAGAATAGGTAGATCTATTGCATTCGCCCGTTCGATGGCGTCGGCTGCCCGATTTGGTTAAGTTTTTGAATGTAAGCTTGTATCACTTGTTAGAATGGACTGAAACTTCACACTCTTATTCACTGTGATGAACCAGTAATACACAGGTCTTATAACTCAATTTTGCACCGTTTTCGACGAAGCAATTTTGATTAAGTTTTTGTATGTTAGCTTGTATTTAAGCACCCACTGAAACTTCACACACGTTTTCACTCTATTTTGCATTTTCACAAAAGAATGCCCCTTTTTCGACTTAGCCATGTTTGGTTAAGCTTTTATATGTAAGCTGATATCACAGTACCCACTAATGGTAATAGATTTAAACTTTACCCACTTGTTCGCTTGCATTATACAGGTTCCATAACTATGTTTCCTTTTTACAAAATTATGCCCTTTTTTCGACTTTTACATTCATTCATTTAATTTTCTAAAGTGACAAGGTTGTTGGATAGTCAAGCGTTGCTGTCCTCCGACTACACCTGTTTTTATGGTATGATGCCTAGAAAAACGGACGATTTCAAATTAATTTCTGTCATCGCTTTCATAAAATATACTGATCTAAAATGTAGCAGTTGATGCTTCAACATCTTAGTCCTAAACAATTTGTGAGGGGAGAACCTTTCAATACATGAAATAATATCAGTAATCGTGATGTTGGAGCAAAGAATGTCAGCAGCCAAATGGATTTGGAACGGAAAAGAGAGCAAATATTTTTTGTTCATAACGTAAGGAAATTACAATATTGAACCCTTTTCCATACAGATATATTGACTGGGAAGAGGAAAGAAAAGTACAAATCAGTTTTGGACAACTATAGTAGCATTGTGAAACGTATGGTGTGTGGAGAGGTACTTCATTTTGCAGGAGACGTGAGGTCTGACAAACTTACAGAGACGTTGTATGAATTAAGGGCACTAGAGAAAGACAATAGATTAGCTGTGACCGGTGACATGTATAGAGATACAGAATATGAGGACATTTTGGCGAGGTTAACATTTCTGTTTTGTTCTATTCCGTAAACTTATCTGAAGGTCATACTCTGTATATATGATTACGTCTATAAGTAATAGACTTGACAAATTTAAACATACCTGGAATACCTTCATATTAATCTGGTATTGTTCCCCAATAGTTCACCAAAATACATAGAAAAGAATAAAACTTGTTGCAATTTCTTTGCAAGGCCTGGCTATGCTGTCAGGGTACGATATAACATATTGCAGAAGTGAAGTTGCTCAGCTGTCAAATGATGTGATATTAAACATAAAAAGCAAAACACATTTTTTACTAGTTTCGACTCAAAATTTATGTATAGACTGAATCTGCTGTAAGTCACATTATCGATCTCAAAGTTTACTATAGGCTTATTTCCCTCATCTCTGAGTAAAATAAAAACGGTGAAAAAACTTAGTCTTCCTGTAATTTTATAGATTCTGACTAAATACGATTTTTAAAACCTTTGTTTTATTTTTTTCTGCAAATTTGGAGATAGATCAAATTTGTAAGAGAATACAAAAGATATAATGACAAAGCTGCATCTCTTTCTCTGGAGTTAGAGCATTTCACCATTTAAACTAAATGGACGTAGAGGACCTCTTGACAAATGCATACTAATGAAATGATGTTAGTATAGGTGTATGATAGGTCAGTATTTCTTTCACCACTAATTATACTCTTGAGGTATTCAAAGTCCTGGAGATAAAGCAGTTGTTAACGATATATTCAAACAGAGATATAGGTAACGTCATTACGTAAACTTGTCTCGAATGACGCCACTATAAATGAATCCTTGCTACTGAGTCACAGAGCTCGTCAAGACGAAAAAAAAACATGATATAAAAATCTCGCGTTTTGTTTTTAATTTGAGATAGAGCTATACTGGTGTAAGAATATGCAGACACATTGTGTTCTATGCTTCCAATGGATCTTTTCACTGATGTTATTATTCATCAGAAATGAAATAATACAAACGACGTCACGCCAATGTCAAATAGTTGACAAGTTGACAAAACTGCAAATAGTGTGTTTATATCTTTTTTATATGTGTAAGTATCCTAATTCTAAAAATGCGTGACATTTGCAAATTATGTGCTACTAAATAACTTTCAGTTTAACGAGTAGGTCTCTGGTTGACTTATTCTTTATTGCGTTGCTATTTTATTTTCTGGTGTACAGATTTAATCCAGTAATGAGTAATGCAAATTTATACCATAATATCTTTTTTTCTTTTACTGCACCTATAAATGGGCTGATTTATGGTGGAACAACGTGGGTGAAATGTATGTAGTTTTCTAAAAGTCACCATCTTCTATTTTTCTTTCTATCGTTCCCGAAAAACACCCAATATAAAACTGGTGCAAAGAAAAAATGTTTCAAATAAAATATATTAGTTTTTAAAGGATATTTTACATTTACATTCACTGAAATAAAATCATATTGTCGCTCATACTTTTTTTTAAACTACAATGCATTAAAATGCTTTAATTTCTGATTTACTGTAACAGTTATAATCAGTTACGTATATCTGTTTTTAGACTTTGTACGAGAAACAGCCCGGATGCAAAGACGTTGGTCTGTGCATTAGATAATGCTGATATAGATGACAAAGAGCTTGAAAATACGTGCAAAAAGGTGAAGAGGAATTTTATAATAGCATATACATGTATATTAATGCAGAAGTCTACTTTCCTTGTCATTTCATTTGTGCAGCTAGAAAGTACCAAAGTCTTCGTTCGAGACTGGTATTTTACTGAGACTAAATTTCAGGGGATATTTCAGTGGATTTTACCATTTTTATTTACACTTTTCATTTCATAACTTTTCATAAAAAAGTACTATTAAAATGTAATACAACAATTTTCCGCCGTGTCATTAAACGCCTACTGGTTTGGTTTTGGATTTTATATAGAGAATATTAGGTTACTGTCTTATAAATTTAAATTTATTAAGTGAGTCGGAGAAAATATAAAAGTCGAGGCTCTGCCGAGACTTTTATTTTTTCGTAGACGAACTTTCCTTTTAATGATAAATATGATCAAATATACTGATGAAATTCTACTTTCAGTTTTAATTACATAGCTGCTGCATACAATATGCAGACATTTTGTTATGTTTTGTTATTAATGTTAAAACGGTTATGATATATATTTCTGCTTGGAGGACACGATCTCAGTCAAAGGAACGTATTTGATGAGATGATGTTAATCAGACATTAATTTTGTATAAGTCATCCTCGTCAGTACGCCAGTTTTACTTCTGTGTAGATAAAGTCTCAAAAAATTGTACGTTTTACATACTATGGCAATATTCTACAACTCCCAATAAGTGAAATAATGAAATAATATATGTTCTGTATTTTCATCGTTCTTCTTTGACAGATCAGAAATTTTCCGTCCCTTTCTCCAAATTCATTGGCAAACAACCTTCCAGAACAAGAATGGACGCCCAAAACATCAGAAATGAATCTGCTGTCTCCTCTGAGATTCGGACGTAGTAATAGAACTTCCCCTGTGACGGTCCTCACCGAGATGGTTGCTGAAGATCTACTACGCAGCCAACCACAGATCGGCTTCCGTAATGCAATATCCTTGTTGTCCAATAAGGTGGTTCCTAGTCCAACTCTTATTTTACCACCAAAAGGGGCAAATGGATGCAAGACATCTGCAAATAAAAATCAGAACTGTAACGTAGTCTATACGAAGCTTCAATCCAGGCCATCTGCATTGACAACAAAAGTCAACCTGTTGAACTAGGGAGAAGCCAATAATAGACCATGATCTTTCCGACTGACGGTCAACAGACTTTGTTTATACATAAATGATTGTCTTCTGTTTGTTTAGTGAGAGTGGTAGAACAAAAATGTGATATTGTTTGTGTTTAATGTAAACCTAAAATAAATAACATTTATCGTAAATCTGTGATATAAAGTGAGAAAAGGTATATTGGAGTGGGAGACTATCTGTCGATACAGTCTTGTTTATTCATCGTATTGCTTGAATTCGGGGTGGCACCTTCCCAAGAAATGCATGTGTTACTTTGAGTTCCTAACATTTTATACATCTGTGTCATTGATTGACCAGTTTCTCGTCCACTTTACAGCTGACTGCATTGATAGTTGACAGTCAATTATATCAGTTGTAGCTTTGTACGCATTTTTTCAGGTTTAGGGTTCCTTAACCTTTTCGAATGTCATGCCCCCTGCATGTATCCCGAATACAGCATATACCTGTATCACCTTGTATGTCCAACTCTTCTATAAGTAAATTTTCTTAATTGGTCCTTTTTTCTGATATTTTCATGAATCGGCATGAAATCTAGTTTTAAACATTTATTGCAGAATTTCTTTACACTTTGTGTTCTGACTGAGAAACCAGTATAAAACAGAAATATGTATTAAAAATCATAGGTAGCCAGGCTTGATCTTGAATTATCTGTCCTTGAAAATCAGAAAATGCTATAAAATTCAATTTTCAACTTTTATTTCTGTTTCAGACTTCATTTGCAGTCAGTATAAAGGTTTAAAACATTCGGTCCATGGGAAGGACTAGGACTCTGCGGTATCATTTTGTCATGTTCGTAGGACATTTGCAACAGTCTCTTTATTGACATGGGGCAAAAATGTTCTTACAGAAATAATTTCTTCTTTAAATTTTTTTACAGACAGAGAATGAAATCAAAAACAGAAATATGAAATAAAACAAACCATAGGAACCCAGCCTTGGTCATGAAATATCTGCCCTTGAAGGTCGGAAAATGCTGAAAAAAATCTACTTTCAATGGCAGATAATTCAAGATAGCCTGGATACCTATGATTTTTGATACATATTTCAGTTTTAAACTTGTTTCACAGTCAGTACATAAAGTCCAAAGAAATTCTGCCCGTAGGAAATTTTTTACCCTATATACATATAAGCAACTGTCCCATTTCCCCTTAATATGACTGAAGTGTTTGGAAAGTACTCTTCTGTTTCAAAACACTTCTATGTCAAACTCAAATAATATAGACAAGGAAGCGATTCAATCTTGAATTGAATTTTAGATTATTTTTCTGATTGTGTTATGGCTTTCTTTGTTTTTGATCTGAATAACGCACACACTAGGCCTATCACTCACTATGTGGCAGTTTCTATTCAGTATTTTTGCTGATCTGTATCTGATATTTGCTGTTAGTCATCATCATATACTAATACCTCAGCCCGGGCCAACTGCCAATAGTCAGCTTATGTTATCCATTTCCGTTTGTATTAAATAACAATATGAATCATTTAACATCCGTTTTAGGTGACTGAACGTGGTAAAATAAAGGTCCGTTTCAAAATTTTACCACACTGGTATAATTATGTCTTATTTATTTTGCATACCCTACGTCTGCTAAATTATAAATCTTACTGAAAGGCATTTCTTTTCGCAAAACAAACATTTAAAATCTTTTTTTTTAAAGTAAGCATTTTTCATGACTTCCTTTAACAGAAACATAGAAGCATTTTCACCTAATCGGTCAAGTGAAAAGTTTCCGTAAGTTGTTGTTACGATTCTGCTGAAACTTCGAAACTCTTTCTTTTTATTCTAGGTATTGATGATGGGTATTGAATATTCCCATAAACTTATTAATAAATACGGCCTTTCGTGTATGACTAATGTGCACGTGCTTTTAATGTGTGCTATATCAGAATGAGTAAATTAGATATTTTGCTGGCAGATATAAACATAAAATAAATTTTACATATGTAATGAACATAGTTAATCGCACATGTATGTATGGTAGTACGTTTTGAGACATTCACTGTAGTCATAAACTGTAATATAGCTATGTAAGAAACATAATTATAGAAAGTCACGTTTGCAATTTAACTTTACAATTATGCTATAAATATAATCTGTCTAGTGTTACTTCATCAGACAAAACTTCTCATTTACATTAAGTACACTACATTTTTCAATCAAATATCCTAATGCTAAGCCTTATTAATCCATATCACTGATAATTAACTAAATTTCATTTATTAAAGTCTTCATTCAAAGGGAAAACTTCATTTCATTGTTTTATTCCAGCGATTATTCCAAATTTTATTATCGCCATTCTTAGATATACAAGTGCAAAATATTCTTAAAATAGTAAACACATTATAAAAAGGGTGACATATAGGTCTATTGGGCCGGGTGTAAATTTCATGTTTCTTGTTTGTAAGTACCATACCATTGTTTTACACATGTCAGTATAATAAGTAAATTTCTTATCTTATCTTATCTTATCTTATCTTATCTTATAAACAACAGAGCAGTTAGAATATATGTCCTGATCCGTCTGCTTTTCCAATAAGAGGAAGATATCTAGGTTGAGAAATCGCTATATAAATGTTAACAAATCAAATATGGCTGAGGAAACTTATCAAGAAGAAAAATAGAATTAACTAACTCAACATTGAAATGAAAACTAGGTCTGAAACTGAAGAGCACTGGAATGTTCTGTATACTGTAAATGAGAAAATAGGCTAAAACCCGAGGATATGGTTAAGTTCGATGAACAGTAATAATATTACAATATCACATTACGGACATGTATAATCAATTGTAAATCCTGGGTTTAAATCAGATACGTTTTTAAAATACCATGTAAAACCAAAATGCCGACCTGCTTTTTGGTATCTGCTAAATTTCATCGTGTAATTAGACTTTTCAAAAAAAGGTTAATGTCCGTGATATCGATGTCAATGTACTTGTATAAATCGTAAAATTGTTGTTTTTGTTTGTACTTTGATACCAGGTACAAGCTTCGGTGTGATATTTCTGTGTATTGTATATTGCACTTTTGGTAACAACATAGGATTTTCCAAAATATTGGGGTTTTTTTTTTTAAATAGCCGCCACAGAATCTGTTGGTTTTACAAAAATTTGCTTAAAATTTCTAATGATACATGGTCTTTATTTCGTATAGCACTTAAATTCATAGTAGAATTGCTATTTTCATGTGGGAATTTTTGATATTTTTCATCCGCATGAAATCTCGAGAGAGTTTAACAATCTGACTAAAGTACATCTCCTATTATGCTACGCATAGGATCTGAGAACGACCTATTCATAGCCTCGTTCTGACGACCCTTTCGCTAGCCAATCAGAACTTAACTTACAATATCTTGCAAATCTACCTGTAGCCTTGACTTTTGATATTTACAATTCTTATGTCATAATGTGTCAGGTAGCCGGTTAGATCAGTCGGTAGGCCACTTACTTTAAAAGCGAGGGGTCCCGGGTTCGAACCCTGGAATGACTGCACATTTTTCTTACTCTTTGACATTCGAACAAGTAGTCTGATTGGTTAAAATAAAAATAGCAATACTGGAAATCCAAAATATACAGAAGACGTATGTGAATGGGTCGTTCTCAGATCTTCGTTTAGAAGATCAAGTACTTTAGTCAGATTGGAGAGTTTAATTACTGTTGATGACATATATTGAGAGGAAAAAAACATGTTTGATTTTTCTGTGAAAACTACAAAGATATCTGAGAAATGTAAAGGGTACAACACATTCGTAATATTGTTCCTTTTTGCGCGATATAATCATTTAGATTAAGGCAATCTGACTAAAGTACTTGATCTTCTAAATGAAGATCTGAGAACGACCCATTCACATTCGTCTTCTGTATATTTTGGATTTCCAATATTGCTATTTTTATTTTCGCAAATCTATTTTTGTTTGAACCAATCAGACAACTTGTTTGAATGTCAAAGTGTAAGAAAAAATTGTGGTTAATCCAGGGCTCGAACCTGGGACCTCTCGTTTAAAGAGCAACTGCCCTACCGACTGAGCTAACCGGCTATCTGAAATCTTTCGACATAGAAATTGTTGATATCAAAGCCCAAGTCTTTATAAAGCTTACAGAATGCTGTAAGGTAGCTTTTGATTGGCTAGCGGAAGGGTTATCAGAACGAGGCAATCAATAGCTCGTTGTCAGATCCTATGCGTAGCGTAATAGGAGATGTACTTTAGTCAGATTGAGATTAAGGTATCTCATAATGCTTTGTGAAAGTACACAAACCTATATGTCGATGGAACTGTATTTAAACGCTCTTAACAGGTTAAATAAAACTGATTATAAAACTCGTGACTATAAAAAGATATGTCATCAAAGGGAATAATATGTCGAACCCGTATACCCATCGTTTAAATGCACTTTACACACAATTTCCCTTGTAACAGGTTTTTGTTAATGATTTGTTTAAATTTTTATTACCTTTTTGTATAGAAAAGGGGGGTTACAACCCCTGTTACTGCCCCTAAAATTTACTTAAATGCAGATGCATGGTTCATGCGGTAAAATGTTTGGGTACAGGGGCACCCTTTGCTAAAAATAATCGATGATTACTTAGATATATTATTCTCTTTTGTCACCTCTATCCCTTTAGGTCATAGGGAATTTCATTAGTGTCGTTTAGAGATGGGGAGATTTAGGTCGCTGACTTTGAATCCTCGCCAATGTGGGTTCGAGTCTTACTCGAGGCGTTTAGTTTTTCACGTGAGGAGGCCATCTAGCTGGCTTCCGAAAGGTCGGTGCTTCTACCCAGGTCCGAGATGAAAAACGCAGGGGCAGTGACACCTGGGAGCTTCCTCCACCACCAAAGTTTGAAAGTCGCCATATGACCTACAATCGTGTCGGTGCGACGTTAAACCCAACAAAACTTGCAAAAAATACAACCGGTTATGTGCATTTTCTACATTTATAAAGAATGATACAT
Organism: Mercenaria mercenaria; assembly: GCF_021730395.1. Classification (NCBI taxonomy): domain Eukaryota; kingdom Metazoa; phylum Mollusca; class Bivalvia; order Venerida; family Veneridae; genus Mercenaria; species Mercenaria mercenaria. The sequence continues at coordinate 22,064,117 of NC_069366.1, read as the reverse complement.
ACTTTTGAAAATTTCGGGTTATAAAAATTTATAATGTGTCATACCGTTCCTAAAGCAATAATGATGAAACGGTGATACATGATGATATTTGAACCGAAACTCGAATATTGACAATTTTACATACACACTTTGTCAAGGCACTTGACTTAAGGCAACACACATATACCATTTCTTTATCAGTGTTGTATACTAGTACATTATCTGGAACAATATCAAAATATACCATATACTACGCGGGCATGCTTATGTTATTATTTACCCATGTTATTATAGATTTTATAATATCACTCAACAGTTTCGTCTACTGTCTAATCAGTTTATTAAACATGACATATATACTTCATATAATTCATTAATATTAACTTCTCTTGTTGACTTTTAATAGTCATTCATTTATAACAGAGTATTGTTAAACCGTAAACTTTTCTTTTTTTTCTTTTTTTTTTTCTTTAATTCGGAAATTATATAGTTGGACTGTTGACATGTGTCCCAGGGAATGTTTCAAATGAAAAGTAAAATTGTGGGTATTAAGCTCCCGATGTCATAAAATTTACCCTCAAGTTTGCCGAGATACTGTTGTTTACTTCCTCGGTTCAGGACTCCCTGTACTTTCCTTTTTCTTGTACAATTATGATAAAATAATTTAAATAGATACATATCTGCATCAAATTTACAATCATCATATACATTCTTTACATGTATTAATCGATAACCTATACTGTGGCCAATTTAGTAACTTGATAAGATAAATTAGGTGTCGCTTATTCAAATCTTATTTGTCTGGCCTCACCGGGAATTCCCTATGTAAAATCCAATGACCTTCAAGTGCACTTAAAACGCATGCGTATCAGGTTGAAACCAATGGAGATCTAAAGACCATTACAAGGATTGTGGAAAATCCCACTGCGCAGTATATATATATGTGTGCTAGCTTATACAATCATACAATCATTTACACAAATCGTCAGAGACAAAATGGCGGATAAACGTAATAATATGTCTGAAGACACTGACTTAGAATGCGATTTTGTCGATTCTGTACAAACTCATAAGAAAGAAGGACTTACTGATGTAATGCCGAAATATACGAAAACGTCTGAATATGGTGAAGGACGGGTGGATTCCGGAATGATAAGCATGGGGGATAGTCTGGAACATTCGAGTGTGAAGCAGGCTGATAAATCTCCCGTACAGTGCTCGGAAGCTTATGAAATAGAGGAGAAATTTAATGGTCTGCGTGTTAATGAGGACGATGAAGGGGTTTCTATGACAAGTTTAAGGTCATATGACAGTGAGAACTCTCAGGTTTCGCTACCGGAACCACAGGAAATAGAAGTCGATTTGAATGCTGTGGATGAGGACGGTGACACCATAGTTCATGTGGCAATAGTAAGCCTTATGAACGAGTCTGCATTGGCACTCATTGACCTTGCACTTGATGGTAACTGTTTGAACATTCAGAACTATCTTCATCAGTCCCCACTTCACCTTGCAGTGCTAACAGGCCAGGTAGATATCGTTCAAACATTGGTAACTAAAGGAGTGGACGTGACTCTTCGTGACCAACAGGGAAACACACCTCTCCATATCGCATGCAGGAGAGGAGACAGGGACTCGGTAGCGTGTCTTGTTCAGTCGTTCGGTGACAATGCTACTGCACGTAAAAAGTACTTTTCTATAAGAAATTGTGAAGGGTTAACATGTGTCCATGTGGCGTCCCAGTATAAAGAATTCATCATATTGGGTCATTTGTTTGCTAAGGGTGCTGATGTCAACATCGGAGATGCTAAAAGCGGTAGAACCATGTTACACTATGCCGCTGAAAACAAAGACATTGAAACTGTCACTTTATTGCTCACACATCCAAAAATTGATGTAGACTGTAAAACATTCAAAGGAGAAACACCGCTGGTTCTAGCGTTCTGGAGAAACTATCAGGACATTGTGAAAAAACTGAAGGCAAAGGGAGCATGTTTCAACTACGATCTTTTCGAGGAGTCTGACGATGAAAACATTTCCTGAATTGTCTCATAAGCCCCCTGTGGATGAGATAGTTTCAGTCGCTGTAATAGCACGGTTATGCCATAATTCCAGTGCTTGCACTGGAATAGATGACAAATGGGCGGGATGTGTGTATGCTGAAGTAGCAAATAGATTTGACCTTTGATCACAGTTAATTTTCTTATGTTGACTACATACATAAGGTGAAGACTTTAACAATCGATCGAAAGTGGACGATCTAATTAGAGGATACTTTATACACTGATGCGGAAAACTTGGTGGAATCGCGATATCAATATATTGATATATTAATATTTTGTTGTAATATTGTGTTGAGTTATTAAACAGGCCAGTATTTTGAAAATTTCTGTTAAGAAATAAAAATTTAATTGATCATTTTGTGTTTGAATTGTTTTGCTTTGTTAAGACAGCTTTTGTTGCTCCAAGGTATGGATATATCAAACTGCTTGGTTATTTTCGAATTCTGTTTCCAAAGAGCGAGTATATATCGCAATATTTTTATTCTTGTTGTTCTTATTCTAAGTATAAACGTATACGAATCATATTTAATGGCTCTGTAGAGGTTCTTACCTTTCTTGAAAATACTCTATATCTATATCTACTCTTTAAAAGCTTTATATGCAGATGGTTGGGGAAATGGTGCAAAGGTTTTCATTTCACACGAGTGTTTTATTGCCTCATTTTGTTTTACAACAATTCATATTTTAACCTATTTCTGAATTTCAACATAGGCCATGATCTTACCAAAGAAGTTTTTTTCTAACTTTATTTAATCAAGCTGTCTTCAAATACATATCTGTGACGAGGTGTTATACTCAAAATTTGAAAGTATTTACACTAAATTTTAATGAAGATTGAGCATCCGTCGAAAGTAATATAAGATCACCGGTTTGTTTGAAAAAGCATTTTCATTCGGAATGCAAAGTCAGTAGTATATTTCCTTCCCTTTATACTTCTGTTTTGTTAATGAAACCTCATCCTCCGTAATAAAAAGAGGGGATTTTTGTCAAAAGGAAGTAAGTACGGAAAATTTAAAATGGCGCCTTCGTGACTGAAACTGCTCAATTTGCTTCATCTTGCAAAATATCCATTACCAAACTTAAATTCATATTTTTATCAGATATTTCAGTTTTAAACAAGGATGTTAAAATTTCGAAATTAGCGTAGTTTTTTTAGCTCACCTGTCACAAAGTGACAAGGTGAGCTTTTGTGATCACGCGGTGTCCGTCGTCCGTCCGTGCGTCCGTCCGTAAACGTTTGCTTGTGACCATTCTAGAGGTCACATTTTTCAGATTGGTCAGAATGTTCACCTTGATGATATCTAGGTCAAGTTCGAAACTGGGTTACGTGCCATCAAAATCTAGGTCAGTAGGTCTAAAAATAGAAAAACCTTGTGACCTCTCTAGAGGCCATATATTTCATGAGATCTTCATGAAAATTGGTCAGAATGTTCACCTTGATGATATCTAGGTCAAGTTTGAAACTGGGTCACGTGCCATCTAAAACTAGGTCAGTAGGTCAAATAATAGAAAAGCCTTGTGACCTCTCTAAAGGCCATATTTTTCATGGGATCTGTATGAAAGTTAATCTGAATGTTCATCTTGATGATATCTAGGTCAAGTTCGAAACTGGGTACCGTGCGGTCAAAAACTAGGTCTGTAGGTCTAAAAATAGAAAAACCTTGTGACCTCTCTAGAGGCCATATATTTCATGAAATCTTCATGAAAATTGGTCAGAATGTTCACCTTGATGATCTCTAGGTCAAGTTTGAAAGTGTGTCACGTGCCGTTAAAAACTAGGTCAGTAGGTCAAATAATAGAAAAACCTTGTGACCTCTCTAGAGGCCATACTTGTGAATGGATCTCCATAAAAATTGGTCAGAATGTTCACCTTCATAATATCTAGGTCAAGTTTGAAACTGGGTCACGTGCCTTACAAAACTAGGTCAGTAGGTCAAATAATAAAAAAAACCTTGTGACCTCTCTAGAGGCCATACTTTTCATGGGATCTGTATGAAAGTTGGTCTGAATGTTCATCTTGATGATATCTAGGTCAAGTTTGAAACTGGGTCAACTGCGGTCAAAATCTAGGTCAGTAGGTCTAAAATTATTAAAATCTATTGACCTCTCTAGAGGCCATATTTTTCAATGGATCTTCATGAAAATTGATCTGAATTATCACCTTGATGATATCTAGATAAAGTTCAAAACAGGGTCACGTACCTTCAAAAACTAGGTCAATAGGTCAAATAATAGAAAAACCTTGTGACCTCTCTAGAGACCATATTTTTCAATGGATCTTCATGAAAATTGGTCAGAATTTTTATCTTGATAATATCTAGGTCAAGTTCAAAACTGGGTCACATGAGCTCAAAAACTAGGACACTATGTCAAATAATAGAAAAAACGACATCATACTCAAAACTGGGTCATGTGGGAAGAGGTGAGCGATTCAGGACCATCATGGTCCTCATGTTATTATTTCCAGTGTACTCATTTGTGATTTTTGCACAGTTTAAACGGCTTTTTCATATAAACGTGATTTTTGTTCTGTGTCCGGCTGCTGTCCCCATCTGTGTTCGTAATATGAATGTTATAGCAAGCTGTATTCCAAAAACTTACGTCGCAATCTAAGAACCTAGCTTCCCAACTGAGAACGTCCTCAAAAGAATTGTGAAAATTTCCAAATCTGGTGCTAGTAGTTTCATCTGAAAACATAGGTTAACATAATTAAATACAAATCTTTGAGAATATTGGTTTTCAATATCATAGATGATCACATCCTGAAATTATTTGGTCATAACTTTTTTTGAAATCTTTGCTTTTAGCAACACAAAAAAATTAGATGTGACATACCTTCATACAAACTGTTGTAACTTGTCATGACATATATTAGAAGAGCCGTTAACCCTTACCCTGCTAAATTTCTATAATGAACTTGTTCATCTTACAATTTGGACTGGATCGTTAACTGTTTTAAAGGGGGTGCTTACCAAAAATATACTGACTGAATGGTGAGCAGTGCAGATCTTCACTGGCCGCAAAGGCATAATCAGTCGTATCCAGCATGATAAGGGTTAAAGGTATATTAGACCCAAAATCCATATGAGCCGCGCCATGAGAAAATCAACATAGTGGGTTTGCGACCAGCATGGATCCAGACCGGCCTGCGCATCCGCGCAGACTGATCAGGATCCATGCTGTTCGCTAACGGTTTCTCTAATATCAGTAGGCTTTAAAAGCGAACAGCATGGATCCTGACCAGACTGCGCGGATGCGCAGGCTGGTCTGGATCCATGCTGGTCGCGAACCCATTATGTTGGTTTTCTCATGGCACGGCTCATATTTGAAAATATGGACAAAGATTACTATACATGTATATAGTTTATTTACATTTTTATATATTAATAGTACTATGCATTAGATTTGAAATAGTACATACCTAATGCACGTATAGCTAAACACAGTATAAAGATGTACTATCACAAAAAAAACTGGATTTTTTTTAAATAATCGACTATTACTGCATGATAATTGAGCCGTGCCATGAGAAAACCAACACAGTGGGTTTGCGAACAGCATGGATCCAGACCAGCCTGCGCATCCGCGAAGTCTGGTCAGGATCCATGCTGTTCGCTTTCAAAGTCTATTGCAATTAAAGAAACTGTTAGCGAACAGCATGGATCCTGACCAGACCGCGCGGATGCAGGTCGCAAAGCCTCTATGTTGGTTTTCTCATGGCACGGCTCAATTTTAATTGTGAATGTTGCTTTCTACAAACAATTTCTATACTTAGTAAAATCAAAAACATTTGATGAGGATTTTCTAGAGTTGAAGTAAATATCTAAAGATAAAATATTTTGGTGAAAGATGGGCTTTGGATATCTTCAAGAAAGCATATTTTAATACAATTATCTGTCGTATCATGAAGGCAGCTAATTTTATCCCATCATTAGTTGGGGTTTTTTTCTTTTCTCTTCTCAAATCGAGGGATTTTGCTACAACATATTTTCAATATTCGATATTTTTGAAGGACACAGATTGAAAAGGACGCACGTTTACAGAATACTAAACTTAAGTTATCAACGGCTATTCTGTTATATAACATGTAATATGTATAAGGCTTAAGGGGACGCATATTGCTACATTCACTGTTCATACAGAAATGCGGAAGGGGTGCATATTCAAGAAATCAATGGTGGGAAAATAAAAAACATATTCCTATACTGATATAATACTGATGGACACCTGTAATATTCAGTATTTTGTGGATAAGGATGTGGTACTATGAATGTAATAGGAAAACAGTGGTCTTTGTGAAAGTACATTCAACACAAAATATTAAGCTTTTGTGTAAGGAAAAAACAGGTTTTTTACAATAACAGTGTTCCAAATAATGTTGAAGGGATGAGATTTTCTTTCTAACACACCAGGTTTGTTTAAACATGTAAAAATTTAACGCCACGTCAGTTCATTTCGGGATGGACGCCATATTTCTCATTGATAAAAAATGTAAACAAACAAATCAGAGTGGGTTTAGCATTGCAAGTGCATAACATGACATTCTACACAATGAATACCTTAGAACAGATATCTAAGATGCTACACAGGTCAGGCAGGTTAAATGCATAATGTCGATCACTTGAAATTCATCTTGAAAAGGTGGTTAATTTTAGTTTATTTACATGGTTTTTAATTTTCCCACGACTTCTCGGCGATTCACTGCAAAGGTATTACTGCGCCGAACGAAAGGTAACTCTAATAAACAACGGGAGACAACTTAGGTGTCAGCACGTGTACGATTTTTAAAAAAACATGTCGATGATTATAATTTCTCATCAAATAATGAATCCTATTCAGATATTCGTCTTTAATATTATAAAATTATTAATTTCTGTGGACATTTGTCAAAAAATATTACTTACAGTGGACTACTTTGCGCATTAAACTGGTTTCCGATTCAGTTGTGTGGCACTTCCGTTATACTTTTTGACAACAATAACAAAACACAAAATGAGTCAATAAAGTCACTTATAAACCGACTGCTACTTAAATCAGTGTAAGTAAAGTTGTTGTTACAACATTATACATGTTCGTTACGTTATGAGATAAAGTTTATCTTGAACTGCATAATCCATTAATTACGTTTAGATGATATTGCATTTACAACTTATTTGACACCGTTTTTTACGTGAATGACAGCATTCTCGTGCAACTCGTGCAAAAAGAGTTATGAAAAGTATGGTGGAGAATTCAAGGACACATTACAAATGACATTAAAGTGAGGATAACTGTATATTCGTCCAGTTTTGATCATTGACATTCCTGCTGTGTATTAGTATCTTCTGTGAACAAGATTAGAATGTTACTTTTGCACATATACACATTGATTGGACCTCTCAACCAAATTTCATACCTTATTTTAGGGATTTTTAAGACAATACATTTTCAAAAGTTTGTTGAATGTGTTTTGATATTTAAGTGCATTGTAGTTCATGAATACCAAGTTAAAAATTAATAATGGCATCATTTCTAGGCCTTTATTGTAAGCCACTGGACTTCTGTAACGATGAATGTTTAATGTATTAAGGGGAATATACTCTTTTAGTTTTGGAATGTGGCATTCCTCGGCCACCGTATCTTTTCTTATGCACTACTTTGTAAACAAACTAAATAATGTGTTTTAGCTCACATATGCTAAGTGAAAAGCAAGACAGTGAACTTATTTCACATTCTTTCTTAAAATTAGAATCTGTAGGACATTGATAAATGTTTGGACAAGGTGAAGCACTGTTATTTTGGCACCAAAATGTCTTAATTGTTGACTTTGAGTGTACACAAGAAGTCTTATGTAATTCAACAATAACTTTCTTGTTTCAGTTTTTCTCATTTTTATTTTAGTGAGCAATCCTTTGTGTACTTATAACAGTTGAAACAGTATTCATTTCATTTACCAAAACCTTGTACTTTTTTGCAGGTAAATTTTATAATACCCCACCCACTTTTTTCTAATTTCAAAGTATGCGTCCCCTTAACAACAAGGATATAAGTGGGAAAAAAATTAAAAACAAGTCCAATATTCCCATTATGTTATTGTAGTATTTAGCCAATATATCAACAACTTTGATTCTTCATAATTTCAATGAATTGCGACAGCAGTCATTAGTCATTACCAAAAACTGACTAAATCACGAAGAAACCCAAGAAATGACAAACGGCATAATTACATTTTCACTTTGTAATTGCAGTCTTTCGCCTACTTGTCCTATTTCTTTTTAATTTCCAACATATAAAATACAAATATAAGACAAAATCTCTTGGTGCATAAAATTTTGAAAAAAGTGAGCCTGCTGCCATCTGGTAGTATAATTTTATGTCTACATTCTACTGAACTAACCAAAAAGCTTGGTCTGCATCAGGCAAAGGGTCGTCTTGGTATAAAGCCCCCTCATATTCTCACTTTTGATCACTGTCTCTATAAATGAATGATATTCAAGTGGCAAGGAAAAAGGTTTAATGTGAAGTCGTGTGTTTGTGTAATACGACATTATATTTAATTAAGCAAACTTCCTGTTTAGTTGCAACTTGACACGATTGATTTTACTTTGTATTTTTTCCTGCTCTGAAATTGCTTCCTTATTTCTTCTTGGAAAAATATAATTTTAGAAGGCGTAACTAATTTCTGTCATATTGTAATAGCACCGTAAGGATATATAGGTTAGTATCATGAAAAAATGAAACGATAACAATTTAATAAAATCTCCTGCTTTAGAAATTCAGGGGAACTCCGTAAATTCTTTCAATTTTATATCAACAACATATTTTAATTAAGTACATGCCAATATGTTTCCAATACTGCTACAACTGCTGAATAGCAAATGACGGTACGCCATAATATCAACGTTCGCTACGTATTAGTGCCTTTACTAACAATGCACGTTTTATTCTAGTACAATGCACATAATGTGTATGAGTTTGAAAAACGCATCACTAGTACATTATCTCAGTATCTTATTAGAATTTAACAGCTGCGAGAGCTGAAGTTAGAGGAGTTGAGTAGGGGAATATAGAAAGACGACCAAGATGTCATATTCAGATAAGTACGAAAGAGAACTTATAACAGACCCGGAGTCTCCACCATGTCTAGACCGGATGAAATCATGCGGAAGGATTAAAGATCTGATGCAGTTTACACTGCAGATTATGGAGCTTATTGAAGGTGACCTTGACATTTCCTCCGACCGCATTTTCTAAACAGATTTATCTTACGTACCTGCTGACACTGTAAACCTTGTTTGTTATTTAGGCGTCATTTACCAGAGTCTTGAAAGGTTTGTTTGTTATTTAGGCGTCATTTACCAGAGTCTTGAAAGGTTTGTTTGTTATTTAGGCGTCATTTACCAGAGTCTTGAAAGGTTTGTTTGTTATTTAGGCGTCATTTACCAGAGTCTTGAAAGGTTTGTTTGTTATTAAGGCGTCATTTACCAGAGTCTTGAAATGGTTTTAAGGAATTATTTATACGTCAACGTTCGGACATACGTAAAAAAGTGAACAAGACATGCCAAACTGCACGAATACAGATATGATCAAGCAGAACAGAGTTCCTGGTGCACATTAATGGCTTCGAATGTTAGATATGAAGTATGAGGGAAGGAAAAGTAATATAAAAGACGATTATTGGCTGTTTACGGATGAATTAATTGCCTGATGCATGGTTGTTTATAATAAGTTCATTAATTCAAGACTTCATTAAGTACACGCGCGTTAAATTAATGGAAAGCAGTGTCTCCTAATAAGGAATTAGTATCTGCTAATCAGGACTTAGTATTGACGAATCAAAAGTAGTTTCTAAACCCGTAGACTGAAACTGACCGAGATTCAATCCCAGTACTTCTCACCAAAGGCGGACGCCGGATATATTCCAAACAAGTTTATACCGGAACCGACAAACTTGCCTCATTCACATGAATAACCGCAAGTGTTGACGCAGAGGAGAGAAATAATTGGCAAAGCAACTTTTCGGTATCAAAGAGTGCAAAATCACCAGAAGAAATATAACGAATACATGTCGGTCTAGCGGATATCAACAGAACAGCTTCCTAGTAAATAAGACATCGGATCCTGGTAGTTCAGATTTCAAGAAAATATGTAAATGTCGCATCTCTGCACTGACTCGGTCTTTTTGGCATGCCTTGTGCTCATGGAAAATACGGTTGTATAATAAAGCGCTTTGGTTGGGATTGATAGTTAATATCCGTGCGATATATGTGTGCTTTGTAGTTTTGTTTGTATGTCATATGAATGAAAACTCCGTTTTAGTTTCGTGCTAAAAATAGTTTTCGTATTAAAAGTTATGTACTAGAGTTTGTTATGTTGTGACATAGTAATTTTAAGTCCAATATTGGTAACGTCATTTTCTTCGTGGCGACTTTCACCATCATAATATATACAATATACATAGTATATCTCAAACAGATTATTTTGACTTGTTATGTTATGACCTCTACATTCATGGGACGTTATCTCTTGTACGCTAAGCAAATTGATCAAAATTTCGAGTAGTGACGGCCTCGGAACTTCCAATGGAAATTTTAACAATTTAAAGTTAAGTTAAAACGCAATTAAACCAGTCTAAGCTTGTCCAACTATCATGTTACCCTGTATTGTCAAACACAAAAAAGATGATACCTGTACCTATATTAAGTTCATTTATCGCGTAATCTATATAAGTGTTTACCTGTAGTTATGACATGCACGTAATCGCTTGTATAGATATAAAAATAAATCCAAAATTAGAAATGTTGTATGCATCAGGTTATACTGCCGTAAGTATTATTTGTATGGAAAATAGTATTGCAAATAATGTCAGCACTAATTTTACTTGAAGTTCTAGATTCCCAGTTGACATAAGTGGCACATGAATCGGATATGCAATCGTATTGAAAACAAGAACTGTCAGTGGACAGCGCGCTCGACTATTCTCAGTGCTTGATAGTATAATATAAGCTATGAGTAAAACTTTAACATTACAATAAGCATATTCTAAGTCTAAAAGGGGCCAAAAATTAGAGCTGCCTCCTCCTTTTTACAGACTGGGGTCATGATAGTAAACAAGTATGCAAAATATGAAAGCAGTATCTCAATGGACTTTGAAAATATTTGGGGTGGTACGCAAACTTTAACATTTATTCTAAGTCGAAAAGGGGCCATAATTCAGTCAAAATGCTTGATAGAGTTGCCTCCTCCTTTTTACAGACTGGGGTCATGATGTGTAACAGGTATGCAAAATATGAAAGCAATATCTCAATGGACATTGAAAATATTTGGGGTAGTACGCAAACTTTAACATTTACTCTAAGTTGAAAAGGGGCCATAATTCAGTCAAAATGCTTGATAGAGTTGCCTCCTCCTTTTTACAGACTGGGGTCATGATGGTTAACATGTATGCAAAATATGAAAGCAATATCTCAATGGACTTTCAAAATATTTGGGATGGTACGCAAACTTTAACATTTGTGTGACGCTCACCCTTACGCCGACGCCGGGGCGAGTAGGATAGCTCCGCTATTCTTCGAATAGTCGAGCTAAAGAAAAACTGAAGAAAAAAATAGAAATGATCGATGACTTTACAGAATAAACCGTGTGTAAACCTAGATTTCATAACTTTTCGAATATGTTGTATATCAATGTCACTTTAAAAGTGAGCGAGTTTTACTGTGTGACATCTTTTAGCTTTCTTTGGTCATGTTCGTCTTTTTCATGGACATTACATTTACAGACACTGACCTCCAGACTAGACAGTAGTAGTCGTACGACAATAAAAGAAAAGAATATTTAGATATCAAGAAATTATTGCTAGATTTCTTTAGAAGGCTTTGACAGATTATATGTTATGGAAACACATGAGATGTCACAATGTTCTAATGTTCATAATATGACCAAACTTCAGTTTTAAAGAAAGATCCTTTTTTGCCAAAATCTGGAGACCAGTGCCTTTAAACATTACCACTACAAGGTAATATACACAAATATATTACCATGTTGTCCTCATCTGGGACTAAAACATACGCAACATTCAAATTATAATTCGGTGTTTTATATAAAAAAAAAAACACACACAAAAAAAACAACAAATGACGGCTGATTCAAGATAATTAACTTTGAACTACTAACACAGTTTTAACTGAAAACCATAACAAGGTATTTCTATTTAAAAACTTTATAACAGTTTTTCAGATATCTCTTTTCAAACCCCAAGGGTTCATGATAGAGGGCGACCATTTTCTTTAAATCAATGTTATTGAGTTGAAATGTGTAATGTAATAGTGGTTTAAATGTATGATTTCCCCATCAGTTACTTCTTCTTTCTCAAGTACATTCCATGAACTAAACGTTTCATGTCACCAAATAAGGCCTTTAACATTCAATATCTTCAAAAAGATTTATTGAAGCTTGAAAGGAAATGATACAATAGATAACTGGTGGTTTTTGGAATTACCCGCAGTATTTTCTGTGTCAGTAGGTTTTGGAAAAACCGTATAGTTTTTATCGTACGTGTAAATTATCTCTATTTACTGTAATCGGATGAACAAATATAATACATAATAAGGCGTACTTGGATTATTTTCAAAAGCTAAATAGTTAAAAAAAAATGATAATCATAAATTTCATATCTCTTTCAGCTGTTCGAAAAAAAATAACAATGCAGCATTTGTAAGTTTTGAAAATTGTAAAAAATGGATACGAAACTGAAAATAACGACCATAGATATTAATACAAACAAAATCTTGGAATTTCAGTGCACGAAATACGGAGAGCTATATTTTTTTCAGCAGTTCTTTCCATAAGGTGCAGATTCGTATGAGAGAATTCCATTAGCAGTTTCTCTACATGTCTGTGTCTGCGGTCTGTCCGTCTGTATTTCGACAATGTCTAAATCTGGTCGCGATTATTTAAGATGTCAACTCGTCAATGCAACTATTTTTATTTCTCAAATTGTGTATGTTTACTTCATCTTGATTTGCTTGTGACACGTTGATAAGAACTCACAGTGCCCAGTGTAATGCAGATACAATTAAGATACTAGGTCAAGTACTTAGTCAACTTATGTTGTATGAAATGCATCAAATAGCAAAACTATGTCGGCTGGTTTGTGCCATTTCGTCTTTTCTCCCCGCGACCATGCCAAAAATAAAATGAGATAGCGGCAACACAGAGCGAAAACAACTTGCTTAAAAGCAGGGTCACGGAGTGAACGCCCGCGAGAAGGCAAGTGAGGGGTGGTGGGGGCGAAAAACGACATTGTACAGCCAAAATGGTGTGGTCTTGTACAGTGACATTTTCGTCCCGCGGCCCCACTTTTTCAACCTCGACTTTCTCTCCTCGCGCTCGACATTCTAAATGGCGTGGTTGTCAGAAATTTAGGAAAGTCGACGCGATGTAAAGATGCCACTAGTTTGCGACTTTTCTCTTCATGACCGCAATTTTCAATATCTCTCTAAACTCTAACCCCGCGTCTCCGCTAAGATTTTTTCCCGCGCACCCACTATTTATCGAGTTCTCGTCTCACGTAATCGCTATTTTACGCTCAACAGTCCAAATACATTTTTGAATGAGGTCTTGAACTGTTCATGCTAGTGTGTTAAATTATTTTGACTAGAAATAAATTCAAATAATAAAGATCAAATTAAATAATGGATGCAGATACGTTATATATTCAGTCAAAACATTTTTTGTAGTTCTGAAAATTTCATTCTTCGAGTTACGGACCTTCTATTCTATCAGGCAACTTCAGATTGGAATGTTCTGCCCAGTAGCATAAAAATATATCAAGTTTTAAATCTGCTTTAAAATCACATCTTCTAAAAAATGTAAATAACTAGAGCAAAGCGAAACCATACGAAATAAATATTTACTATGTAGCTTTTAAATTCACTTAAGACCAATTAAGAGTAAAAAGATTGCTATATAATTCAGTTTCACCTCTCTTGCAGCAAGAGACTTTGCTCTCGAAATTTGAAATGCAAAAGAGTTTATATAACATATTCAGTACAGATGCACTTTGTATTATAACGTCTAAGAGTTTGGGTCTAGTCTAAGTTTAGATTCCGTGCTCCATAATTTTCCAAAGAGATTTCACTGTGAATTTATCTTTGCGTTGACAAAATGATCGTTAAATGAAAAACACATTTCAGAATTTGTTTCAAGTAACAAGCCGTTTCTTTCCAGGAAATTTTATCTGTTTTACCAGTGTTTTCAAATGAATCACGCCATTATCTTCCTTATGTTACGGCAAATGAAAGTAGAAGAAATGACTTTTAGTCCGCTTCGTCTGAATAGGATATTTTAAACAATGAAAAATAGACCGAAATTTTCAATGTAGCGGAGATTTCTATGTATTAAGCAACTTGCTGGCTGCGAACAAGCCAGTCCATTACATTTAGCCCAAAAAGACTGTAAAAGGAAGTCGTTTGCTGTATCGCTGGTATGTCGTGCTATGACAGCATTGATTCTAAATCAGCCTAGATCTGTGAGAATTATATTGCGGTTCTTCACACATCTGTAGCTGTACTGTATCAGACATTAAGAGTAAGAATGATGTAGCGGGCCTTAAAACATCTGTCATTGAGAATCAGACTTTTAAGTTTATGCATCTTCAAAGATGTAAAAAGCTCAGAAAGGGAAGTAGTGGATAGTTAGTTAAATATATAAAAAAAAAAACGTTGGAGATAGGAGACAGAACCAGTGTGAACATTTAGCTTACCTGAAAATTATTTTATAAATTATGTATATTGTCTTGTTTTTGTTGTTGTACTTCTTTCCTTGCACCCCCACCAAATTACCAACTCTCCTTTTGTGAGGATAGGTGCCCATCATTTTTTTTGTTAAGGACCGTCCACGTCCACGGTGCCCACCGTTATTTTATCCTACGGGAAATCTACCTTAACCTTTTAAAAATATTTTGTTGAAAAAAGAGCAAAGAAAAGCAATACTCGACAAGGCATCTGAAATAAAAGACAAGAGGCCCATAGGGCCTAAGTCGCTCACCATAGGCAGACCTTGACCTAATTAGATCTTGCTTGTGAGAAAGTATTAAATTAAAAAAAAAGTTGTTTTTTTAATTTGAAATTTAAAAAATGATAATAAAAAATTGAAAAATTAAAAAATATTTAAAAAAAAAAACAATTAAAAAAACAATTAAAAAATTTTTAAAAAAATATTTTTTTAAATGAAACAAAAACCAATAGTGTGTGTATATATATAATAGAGAGAATTTATACGAACTAAATCCCAGACCAATCATGGTAAAGCGCCTAGCAATACAAATGAACTCGAATATGCCACAGCAAGTCCACTAACCCATAAGATTAGTTTCGGTGCTGCTTTATATACGAGCCTGAATTGTACTACACATTCGTACTGGTTCGATATTTGCATATATATACTCAAATCTCTGTTTTCATGTGTCACAAATCAGTAGTGACATTTTAGTCTTTTTAACTGATTGGGACCAGAGAAGCTATATTTTCTCTCTCTGAAAGTTAACTGGATCTCGAGGATACATTGAATATATAGAGATAGTTTGCATTAAGGGATATAATTATATTCAGAACAGTTGACTTTCCCATACGTGAGATCCGCTAGGATACAAGTTCGCATTATAAATTATTATATAGTACAGAGAATTTATACGAACTAAATCACCACCACAATATACCATATATATATATATATATATATTTTTTTTTTTTTTACTTTTTTAGCTCTGGCGGCCCCTAAAAGGGGCCAAATGCCCCCATTTGAACAAATATGGGACGGAGGACCATATAATTATGCTACAGACAACGTTTAATGCAGATCTATCTAGTGGTTAATGAGAAAAAAATACTTTTAAAGGTATTTCTATTTTTAGCTCTAGTGGCCCCTAAAAGGGGCCATGTGCCCCCATTCAAACAAAATTTGGAGAGGACCATATAATGATGCTACAGACCAGGTTTGATAAAGATTCATCACGCGGTTCATATTCTGATCAGTAGTTTCAGAGGAGAAGATGTTTAAGTAAAGATATGGACGACGGACGACGGACGACGGACGCCGGACCATCCACGCATACTAATAGCTCGCCCTGAACCTTTGGCTAATTCTGGGAATAACAGTCAGGAAATTACTGATCATCAAAGAGTCAAATGTCTCTAGACTTACAGCGAGACTTCAAATCAGAAACTAATTTATGTACTTAACATTTTCATTGAATTCACAGGTCGCAAAGGCAGAATCAATAGTGATCAGTATGATAAGGTTTAACAAACAGACATAAATGAAGAAAGTTTTCCAAATTCTCCAACTTTGAAAATATGAAAGACCTATATTAAAGACAGATGTCTATAGCCAACAAAAATAAAGGTCGATCGATGTGTAGGAATTCATACCAAATTTGCACCTAAAACTAGCGCAGTATTTATGGATATAAAATTTGAAGAATCTGTATGATGTCAAATAATCTATAGAAGCCCAAACCGTTCTTTAGACAATGTAAACATGCTGTTAGAATTACTTTGAAGCTAAACTATTCTCACTCTTGACTACATGGTCACTTTAATTTGGGAGGAATCAAGTTTGAAGATGAAATGCCAGCACATCAGTAATAAGTCTATATACGAAAAACGAAAAACACATTGTCGTCAATCTACATTTGATACGTACAGTATGTAGATTTGTATATAAAAGAATTCTGATTCTTTTTTTAAATACAACATAATGAGATTTTAATCCAAATTATCTCACAAATTATGTGAAAGTCATTCGACTATAGTGCTGAAGTATGAAATATCGTTCCATAGAATATCCGTTGTGTGTATTAACATTCATCCTTCAAAAACAAATATAAAAGAATATCTATAAGAAACTGGAAAAGTTGCAACATTCTCTGTAAACGCTTTATCCGTGTCTTCTTTCTTTGTGTGACTTTGTGGGAGTAGAGAAAAATACGTTTTTAGTTAATTCTATGGTATATTTTTAAAAACGAATGTTGTTTTTGAATGTAAAGCATGTAAATTCGTCTTCTCTTCTTTATCATCAGTCAGTAAATCTTTTCTTTTTTTTTATCTATTTTATGTAAAACTGTTCTGTATTTTTGTTGTTCTTTTTACAGGTCACTTTGAATCTATGTTTCAGAAATGTTTGATGTCTTATATGTTACCTTCTTTAAATAAAGTTCAATGATGATGATTATTATTATTATTAGATTCTATCATTATTATTATTATTATTATTAGGGCCTATTATTTTTATTATTATTATTATTACTATTAATACGCCCATAGGTAACTTTATCTATGTAGATAGTTTGGACAAGCAGGAACATGGAAATAGCTTCGATGTTGAACTTTTTCAAGTTTGAGTATAGTGTAGCGCAGCTTTTTTAACATTTAAGAATCTCTCAACAACAGTTACCGTCTGCTTGGAAGCAGGTTAATGTTCCTCGAACCTATGTTTAAACTATAAACCGATTACTGTTAAAGGTTATTGGAAAGTACAAAAAAAAATGTATTAAAGAACTTAACTGTAAATCATTTGGAGGAAAATGCTTACAGTCTGTTTTACAGGACGGGTTTCTTAACAGTCATTCTTGTGTTGCACAACTAATTGAATAATAAATTGATAGAGGGCCAAACTGAAGCTCTCGGAGAAGCGGCAAGTGTTTCTGCCATTACGACCAGTGCAGACTAAGATTAGCCTGCAAATCCGTGCAGGCTGATCATGGCCTGCACTGTTCGCTATTCAGTCAGTATCGTTTTGGTAAGTAACCCTTTTAACAGTTAATGGCACTGTCCTGGAAGATGGACCAGTCCATTTTAGAAATTTAGCAGGGTAAGGGTTAACATACTTTGTTTAGAATATGAGACAGCCAAAGAGAAAGTGGGAAATCAAGGTCTAATGCGTAAAATTTGGACATATGGAATTAGAGATTATATGCATGCATCGATTAAAAACTAAAAAAAAGCGAATCAAATGCGAAGAGTATCTATTGGTTACAAGTACATCGTCAAAATGATCAAATGTAACCTGTAATGTTTACAAAAATATGTTCTTGGGTCAATATTGTTCTTCATGCGCATAAATGACTGGATGATACAAAGTCATGCGTTCTAAAACTCTTTGCAAAATTTTATGTTCATATTGAGAAGTTCAAGACAAAAGTATGGATCCAAACAACTGAACAGGCCAGATTGTGATTGCTTGTTTTGCAAAAAGAAATGTATAAAAACTTACCTTAGCAAAATAAGTTTTATATAAAATATTCTGGTAATACCGTCATAGTAAATACTTCAAGTTTAAAGAGAGTTATATTGAAGCGATATTGGAAGATTAAATTTAAGTTCAATCAACAATTTTATCGGACAATACCCTTGATCTTGATCTTGATGTTTTACGGTGACACATCTCATCGACGTTTTCTCACCCTAAGAATGCCATTAGAAATGAAGAGTTTTACATTTATATTTACGTTATGGCAGTGGCTAGGTAGCCGGTTCCGGCTACCTAGACTAAAGGTCTAGGTAGCCGGCTCTATATATATACATATCATATATTAACACGTAAGTCAAGGTAGCCGGCTTTAATAAATTTTGTTAAAAAGGATCATTATATTAGTTAAATTAATTACATTTTTGTGACTTATTATTTACTATTTGTGATTTACCTGTTTATTTCGCCGTATTTATGCACTCGTATCATATCGGCCGATATTTTGTTATGTTATCAACAAATGATCAAAGTGTCGTTATCGTCATCGGCATGTTTAAATGGCATGTTTATAATCAAAAGTAAAATTTTAAATGAATTTTTGTAGTTTGTTATAAATGTAAAAAAAAAAACCAGTTTTGATCGATGATTTCAATTGTCGGCGATCCTTTAGAATTAGGTCTTTTGATATATACATGTAATTATGTAATTTTACATTTCACATTTATCATGCTACCTTAGAATAAAGAGCTCATATGTTCAAACAAACAATTAGAACCAATAAAGATCATTGAATTGTAGACAAATCGGAGAAGAAATTAGTAAGTAATTAGTTAATTAATTAAAGACGCACATAGAAGTGCGAAAGTAATGATCACTTAAAATTTTCACTTAAAAAGGCACACGAAATGATCCAACGTCGTTATATTCAGTAGAGTCGCATCATTTAATATACGATGATGCTCTTTGTTTTGCCTTTTTAAAACTGTTTGTTTTGTTTTCTTTTAGGAATGAATCGCTGTATCTCGAATATTCTAACATAACAAAATGTTCGCCGATATGAGTGCGTAAATTCGGCAAAATAAACAGGTAAAACACAAACAATAAAGAATAATAAATCAGAAGAAATGTATTTTATTTAACTAATATAATGATCCTTATAATCCTTTATAGATACAGTTTATTAAAGCCGGCTACCTTTACTTACATGTTCATATATGATATGTATATATAGAGCCGGCTACCTAGACCTTTAGTCTAGGTATAGCCGGAACCGGCTACCTAGCCACTGCCTTACGTTATACAAAAGTTCAGTGCGGTCGTGACTAGAATATGTCATATGAACTCCAGTCTGGGCTTTAAATTTGAAGCAGGAGGGCCATGAAAGCGTTAGATCGCTCACCCGAAATCCACAACTCTTTTAACCCGCATCCTAGAGGTTCACACATGGGGAAATATCTGTAAAATTATTTTGAAATAGAACCAGTGTTTTCTGACAGGATGACTTTCAAAGGATGCACTTAATACTGGTTATGTATGAGTGGAGGGGCGTGGAATAATGACATGGAATACTGTGGAACAGTATAAATGGGATTGAATTGTCGGAGGAGTTGGGGTTGAAATATATTGGGACGAAATGTCTTCTAGTTCTAGTCGTTCTAGTTACCTCCCTGGAGCTCTTCACTAAGGAGGTATGCAGGATTTTGCAGAACAAATCGTTTTTGCAATTTTTGATTGAATTTATCGTAAGTAGACGGCATTTTGTTTGATTAAAGTGTAGCGCATCTACTTTGTTTTTACATTTTAACATTTGATATCTTATTTCTTCAAAATATGCATGTATTGTAACCCATGTCAAGATATCGGCGAAGAGAAGCAGATGCCTGCTCACACTGAGAGGGACATGTGGCAATGATTAGCTGGTTGATCAGTCTGACAGTTGTTAACAGTTGAGTCACGTATGTCTTCTACAAATTCTGTAAGTTTTGGGTTAAGGTCCAGAGTGATAGAATTGTAGTTCAGGGATCATCCTATGTCAAAATTTTAGGGAAAAGTGACTTCTCTCTCCGCAGAATTTGGGAGAAATCGAGGAATTTAAGGAGAAGAATCGGCATAGTATTCAGTTTCCAGCCAATAATTATATATTTCCACTTTCTCAGGGTTAGATGCTTACTTTTTTCCTAACAATCCTGGCGGGATTCCTCCTTACAAATTCAGCTGTCCCTCCCAGATTTTAGGAATCCCTCCCATTTTCAGTGATTTTATCGATTGTTAACACTATTTAAAAAGATTCAATAAACATATATAACCAAAGCAAATACATCTTCCTTCAGCCATGAACTTTGAAAATCACGCTTACGTTGGTTTTTTTCGTAATCACGTTGTGTTTCCAAACGCTGATCTTTTCTTTTTGGCTTTTTAATGGCTGGTTCCGTAACGCCATCGATAAATTTCCACATGACTTTTTGACAGGTAAACAAATAATCGCGAAAATATAGGACAACCGAAAGCGAGGCTACATGGTAAAACCCCGTATCCGGACCGTACCGTACATGTTAGACTGGTAACCACTGTCTCTTCTGTGATTTCACACTATATATTTTATAGGACGCGGAACCAGTCTACGTACATGTATGTATTCGAGAGTAAACATCCGGACTGTGGTTAGAACAGATGTCGACTTCGAAAATCGTTTCAAAGCAAGGTTTTTCTGTCATTTTGGTATTTTTGATAAGTTTTTTAGCTATATTGAACTGAAAACTTACTGTCCCAACGGGACAGCCAGCTTCCAAGTTCAGGAGGCTCTCCGCTAAAATAGGTGTCCTCGGGATCGCGGGACTGCGTTAAGATCGAACCCTGTTTTTGTGTGTCTTGCAATAACTTATAGACAGTAATTATTTAAGGAAATTGATTATTGCATTATTAGCTGGACTATTCGAAGAATAGTCTAGCTATTCTACTCACCCTGGCGTCGGCGTCGGCGTCACACCTTGGTTAAGTTTTTGCATGCAAGTACATACAGCCATCAGTGAAAGGCATATAGCTTTGAAACTTATTTCTTCTTTTTCTAGGTCAATTACCAACCTCTCTGGGTCAAGTCCCATAACTCTGACATGTATTTTGAGCAAATTATGCCCCCTTTTGGACTTAGAAAATTTTGGTTAAAGTTTTACATGCAAGTTACTATCTCCAAAACTAATGCAGATATTGATTTGAAACTTCACATGTGTCTTCGGGGTTATAAAACTAGTTGATAGCAGCAAGTCCCATAACTCTGACTTTCATTTTGGCCAAATTATGCCCCCTTTTGGACTTAGAAAATTCTGGTTAAAGTTTTGCGTGCAAGTACATACAACTATTTCTAAAAGGCATATAGATTTAAAACTTATTTTTTCTTTTTCTAGATCAATTACCAACCTCACTGGGTCAAGTCCCATAACTCTGACATGTTATTTGAGCAAATTATGCCCCCTTTTAGACTTAGAAAATTTTGGTTAAAGTTTTACATGCAAGTTACTATCTCCAAAACTAATGCAGATATTGATTTGAAACTTCACATGTGTCTTCGGGGTTATAAAACTAGTTGATAGCAGCAAGTCCCATAACTCTGACTTTCATTTTGGCCAAATTATGCCCCCTTTTGGACTTAGAAAATTCTGGTTAAAGTTTTGCGTGCAAGTACATACAACTATTTCTAAAAGGCATATAGATTTAAAACTTATTTTTTCTTTTTCTAGATCAATTACCAACCTCACTGGGTCAAGTCCCATAACTCTGACATGTTTTTTGAGCAAATTATGCCCCCTTTTAGACTTAGAAAATTTTGGTTAAAGTTTTACATGCAAGTTATTATCTCCAAAAATAATGCAGATATTGATTTGAAACTTCACATGTGTCTTCGGGGTTATAAAACTAGTTGATAGGATCAAGTCCCATAACTCTGACTTTCATTTTGGCCAAATTATGCCCCTTTTGGACTTAGAAAATTCTGGTTGAAGTTTTGCGTGCAAGTACATACAGCTATTACTAAAAGGCATATAGATTTGAAACTTATTTTTTCTTTTTCTAGATCAATTACTAACCTCACTGGATCAAGTCCCAAAACTCTGGCATGTATTTTGGGCAAATTATGCCCCCTTTTGGACTTTGAAAATTCTGGTTAAAGTTTTACATGCAAGTTACTATCTCCAAAACTAATGCAGATATTGAATTGAAACTTCTCATGTGCCTTCGGGGTTATAAAACTAGTTGATAGCAGCAAGTCCCATAACTGATATGCATTTTGGTCAAATTATTCCCCCTTTTGAACTTAAAACTCTTTTGATATTTAACTTTTTTGGGTAATATTTTCCTGCTTCTGGGTCAATATTTCGAATAGTCGAGCTTGGCTGTCTTACGGACAGCTCTTGTTATTTTCATGAATTTATAAATAAAGTATTAACTTAGCTGTGAAAAAGTCGCCTTAAAATTTTTATCCGAAATTTACACATCCGAAACGCGTAAGTTTTACAGGTGCGCGATTGAAACACCGTGGAAATTTTCATTCATGTTTCGATTCTCGTGCTTTAATAATGCCCGATTCTTGCATCAAATTGTTCAGATTTATACATTTAATTGATATTTTTATTAATCTTTTCGAAAATAGTACCAAACTCGTCGATATTGGCGATCTTTTTACAATAATTTTGTACGGCTGTTCAGATGTCCAAGGGAATCGTATTTTTTTTATCCACAGTGCCCGGGCAAATCATTTTTAGAAATTGGTCGTATTTGAAATATTTTTTGAAGTAAGCTTGAATAAAATCAATAAATAATATACTATTGATGCATATGATCATACACTCGTTAAGTTTATCGGCTTTTACCAGGGCTTGAGCGAGGGAGCGACTTGAGCGAAATAGTCGCTTTGTAGCTCCCCACTTCGCTCTAATCTAACATCAAAGCGAAATTGAAGTCGCCCGATTTTTTTTATCCACATTCCTCCAGTTATCCGCTATCGGCCTGTTGACACTTGACTGGAATACACGATGGCATAATTTAAGCTCCGCCTACTTTAGATTACGGAAAAGTGCGAAGGTGACACTTGTTTTGTAAACTGACTGTTGATAAACAAAGCAGTAGGGATTTATATTACATAAGTTTTGACCTTTAGAAAGTATCTTACCGTGACTAGCTCCAGTAATTTCCTTAAATCCACTTAATTTTACCCGAATTTTTCAAAACCCCAACTTTAGAAACATAATATTATCACTGACACTTTCTGTGACTAAAATAAGGTAACTGAAATTTACGCAAATTTTTGACATCTGCCATCAGAAACTGGGTTAAACCTGTTTGACAACTGTTTCTTTTAATGTGTGCCGACACCAGCATCAGTCACCAGCAGAACAAAGAATGTACAACGCCTATTCTGTGTGATGTCATAGTGATGTCACTGCTTCCTATTGACATGTATTTAATTCGCACACTTGCTATTTAAAGTGACTGACTTTGAGTGCAAAGCACTGGGAGCTTGATTTATTTTTTGCTGATATGGAATTAACTTTTTTTTAATTGTATTCATATTTAAAGGGTTTTCTTGGTTTGGGCAATCATTGCAAGAGTGAAAAAAAACTTAAATTTGCAGTTCTTAAAATCACATTAGATTCAAAAGGTTTAAAATGATAAGAAAACAGTATCACTGACATTTTCAATGAATTTGTCATTTACTTTAAATTAATAGACTTTGTAAACAAAGTCAGGAAATAATAAAAATAGTTACGTTATATTAAGCATATTTAGTTCCTTTTTCAACTTGCATGTCATGGTGCTAAAATCTCGCCACTTCTCCCTAAAATCTCTTCACTTCTCCCTAATCTTAGCTGAGGGAGAAGTGACTTCTCCCTTAAATCTTAGCCTAGCTTAAGCCCTGTTTTACACGCCGATTGAAAATTTTCAAAATGGCGGCGGCTTACAATATTATTGATTAACACTGTGGGATATTAACGATACGATTGGCTGAAGTTTGACAGGCGAGTAGGCGGGGTTGACTATGGATTTGTCGGTAATTTAATCTAGAATATGCATCAAGTTTTACAACTTTAAGTAAAACAGATTACAACACTCAGAAAAACTCAGCGATTCGGATTTCGCCTGGAGGCAATAATTAGGTGAAGTGGCCGGCTTAACAGCAACGATGTCGCTCAAATCGTCTTGTAGGATGATCCCTGGTAGTTATAAAAAAATTGTATTAAGGTTAATAAATTTGTAGATGTAAATGTTCGGATATTGGCGTTTGTCAGGTCTAGGAAAGTGGTATATTTACAGATTACCTGTAAATTTACAGATTTTTCGATGTATAAATGGCATTATCCTGTAATTTGTACCGCGGTACAAATAAATTCTGGCCTACTTTCCCCTTATACTTAGTTATAGAATTGGACAGATTAAGTTTTATTCCGTTAATGTAACCAGACACTTTGTCAACCTTTCAGTTTCAGACTGGTTTTGCTTTATTCCGTCAATGTTTACCAGACGCATGGTTAAAAATAGAATGACCTGTAACTTAATGATCATGTGACTCATGACGATATATTAATTTCGCACTTGGAAAAAAAGCAAGTTTCTATATTACTCCCGTTTTTTGTACCGGTACAAAAGACCGGACTATATATTGTAAAGGGCATAATGCACATTTCGTCAATTTTCAATATATAAAGCACCAAACTTTAAGTGATTTCAAGCTTGTCTGCAGCTCTGAACTTATTTGTACTGGTACAAATAACCGGAGTATATATAGAGAGAGAGCTACTTAGAGAGAAACTGTATTAATAATGCCTTGCAAAGGGAAGATTTCCCGGGAAAAGGGTTTTCTTTTGGGGCTAAATAATAGAAAATGGGGCTCGGAATACTTTTGGGGATAGGTATGATTCTGAAAATGGCAATATTCAGACAAAAAATGTAGAAAATTATGCTCTGGTAGAAATAACAGGAGTATATTAGGTGACAAATTGGGTCATGCAGTCTGACCAGCAGAGGTCAAATTTATGCTCTTGGGACTGTTTTTCAGTCTTAATTAGCATTTGTGTTCAAACAAATGTGCAGAATTAGTTAGTGCTTGAGATGGATAGAGAAAAAAATCGTGAAATTTATGAATTGTGGAGTTTAATTCAGGATAGATCAATTATTGGTTCTGTGTCACAGTGGCCGCATAGAATTAGACGTCTGTTTTGAACACAAAACATCAAGCATTTTGACAGAATAATTGTGGCAACATTTGTCTACGTAAATGGATTAAATCCTGACACATTTTTAGAATGGGCATGTTTGATTGGATTAGGCGGTGATGAATCTGCATACAGACATTTTGCAGCATTGTTTCGTTTATTTCCATCACGAAATTATACTTTGTATGCATTTAACGTTTCAAACAAACGATACGAGTATCTAGACGGTAGAGTTAGATATTATACATAAATGTCTGCATGGTAAAATTTGGTAAGTTAGAATACATTTTTAAGTTAGGACTGTACTGTACCGGTACAAATAACCGGAGTATATATAAGGAGAGAGAATTCTTACAAACTATAATGCCTTGCAAGGGGAAGATTTTCCCAGAAAAGGGTTTTCTTTGGGGGCTAAATAATAGAAAATGGGGCTCGGAATACTTTTGGGGTTAGGTATGATTCTGAAAATGACAAAATTTGTAAGAAAAAGAACGTTTTTTTATCCATTTTTACGAAGCGGTACAAATAACAGGAGTATATTAGGCGACGAATTAGGTCAGTGAGATGCTTCAACTGTCCGAGCCATTAACTCAACAATCGCTAGATAATGTAAACATATTAAGCAGGGACCTGGCATTAACGGTACTTGCACTCACGGAATAAAGCTAAACAATTGTTACTGATGCCAAATTATGATCAAGTCTGTAAACACATTAAGTTAGCATATCGAAAGGGGTACTGGAATATTTGGCCTTTCAGGTGAGTAATGTTTATTTATAGTAACAAGCATCTCACTGAGACTGATTCTCATGTTTGTTACACAGTCTAGGTTTTTAACGAAAATAAACAGCACTTCAAGGGGTGAAATTTAACAAAAAAATATTTGTCCAGCAGTACAAATAACCGGATAATGCCCTATAAATTTACAGATTGTGTGTATGAAAACTGATGAAATCAAATTTATCCTCAAAACCACAGCTTGAAATTAATTTGTTTATTTACTGTATACATAAATTAAGGTCATTTCTGAGTTTCAGCCATTTTTGTTGACTTTGAGTGTTTTGGCATTTTCAGAAAAATTAAAGTTTACAGAAATGACTGAAAGTTACAATTTACCTTTATTAATGCATGCCATAAGTAAATCAATTAATTTCAAGCTGCGATTTTGAGTCTAAATATGATTTTAGCAGTTTTCAAACATTTGATCTGTAAATCTATAGATTGAAAAATCTGTAAATTTATAGATTAGATTATCTGTAAATATACCACTTTCCTAGACCTGTTTGTTGACTGGTTCTGATGCACTTTTTACATCAAATTATGCACTTTTTACATCAGAGTGCCCAAGTTAAAGATAATGATTTGCACCATAATTGTAGTAATGCATTTCAATCAACATGAAAGTCCTTTATAAATTAAAATCAATTATTATTTATTGTAAAATATTACAAAATGATTACAAAACAAAAGTTGAAGTTACTTGCTCTTTCACCAGTTCTGGCATTTTTTCATTCTTCCGTGGAAATTAAGCGACGGATGCCTGATGGGAATTTTACAAAGTATTAAACACTCAGGGAGTGTTCAAGATCTTCGAAGCCCAAAATACAAATTTAAGTACATATGAGCCGTGCCATGAGAAAACCAACAAAGTGGGTTTGCGACCAGCATGGATCCAGACCAGCCTGCGCATCTGCGCAGTCTGGTCAGGATCCATGCTGTTCTCTAACAGTTTCTCCAATTCCAATAGGCTTTAAAAGCGAACAGCATGGAGCCTGACCAGACTGCGCGGATGCGCAGGCTGGTCTGGATCCATGCTGGTCGCAAACCCACTATGTTGGTTTTCTCATGGCACGGCTCATATATGAAAATGTATATGAAACCTTTCTGTTATATGTATATGCTTTATTTTATTTGTATCATTAACAGCAAAACATGATTTAAAATTCTAACTGTGACAGTGACATTTAATCAGAGCAACATATCTGTAGCTCAAAAGCATGAATTATGTAGTATGAAACAAAACTTGGCTAGAATGTTATCACAAAAGGAAAATAACACAGTATAAATAGAAAACTTTATATTGTTATAGAAAATAATGAAATAACATGTAACAAATAATGTCATTTTTTTTTCAAGAGTACATTACTGTGTAGGTCTTTGACAATTTACATTATTATCTACTGTTACTTCACCATTTAGATATAGTCTTCTTCCAAGAAAGCTTTCATCAAAGTCAATGTCCGTTACTAAACTACCATCATAAAATTTATTCAACTTTAACTTCTAATAAATAAAATCATTATTCACAGCCTTCCAATGTGATTTTCTTTATCACTTTTCATACAGTCTTTTGTTGCTTTACCATCTACAGGAACTCTTTAGACCAATCTTATACTTCAGTTTTTAGAGTGTGGGTGAGGGGTGAGGGGTGAGGGAGGGGTTCTGTTGCATTGACATTAACATATCACCTATGCCACCATGTGGTTATAGCTAAAACAAACGAAATACAAATGTGTTAAAAGCTTATTTAGTTCAGGGGATATTAAAATTTTAACATTTGTATTATGCACAGACAGACAAACAGACAAGCTTGAAAGCAATTGAAGTGATTGACACACATTTACAAAAATATCAGCTAAGCTTATCTAAATGTTTGTTTCAGTTTTGGATGAAAGTCTGATGCTGTGTGAAAAATGGAAGCAAAGAAAGTAAGGTGGACAGCCATTGTGATAACAAGCCCTGACAAAGAGTGGTCACACACTTTACAAAGGGGTATGTTGTTGTTTATTTAGAAATACATCATGAACCTTCTCAAAATTATTTTTTACAAGAAAAACTTCTACATGAACAGTTTGTAAACTGATGAATTCATGATGCAAAATTTATGTCAAGACTCTTTCTCTAAAACTTGTTGAGTTTTAGGCATTAGTTGAATAATTAGTCCTTTAGGGGAAAAGATTACAGAAGAGAGTTACAGGCAGTGAAGTGTGAGAGGACTAAGGAAGCAGGCATATGTTAAGTTAAAAATCATGAATTGAACCTTATAAATCCTGCACATTGTATCTGTTGTATGGATTATTTACCAGAGTTTCAGTTAAAAAAAAATTAGTGACCAGACGAAATTTCATTTCAGAGTTAGAGTTACGCCAGTCTAAAGGTTACATAGAGAAAGATACATTTCTGTTAGCTGTTGAAGATCCTAAAGCTTATGTTGGCAGTGGTGGCGCTACCATCAATGCTCTCCTTACCGTCACTGAGTATATAAGTGCTCAGAGAGGATACTCTGTAAGTTTGTTTGTTTGTTTTGGGTTTAACGCCATTTTTCGACAGTATTTCAGTCCTGTAACGGCGGGCAGTTAACCTAACCAGTGTTCCTGGATTCTAAACCAGTACATTCCTGTTCTCCGCAAGTAACTGCCAGCTTCCCCAATAAATCAGAGGTGGAGGACTAATGATTAGAAACACAATGTCGTTTATCAAATAGTCATGGAGAACATACGCCCCGCCTGAGGATCGAACTCACCACCCCACGATCTGTAGACCAACGCTCTACTTACTGAGCTAAGCGGGCTGGCTAGTGGTAACTGTCTTGCTATGATATCAGTAGTTGTGAGTTTGAGCCCCCACGCTTCAAACTTAAGTTACAACATTCGGGTAAGAGTCCTGTTTATAGGTGGTTTACACCTGTCAGATTAATGAACTGGGGGGGATTCTGGAGTTGGAGCTTCTTTGTACCTTGCCCTATCGTCCAACTAATACTACTGACAGCCTTTTGGAGTTGTCGCCCATATAGGTTGCGGATGATGACTAGAGATAAGCTTAAACACATAATCTGTAACTGTAAGTTCACTTATTCTAGTTGAGAAAAAAGATTTTATATTCTCAATTCAAAAAACATTAATTTTTATGGAAAAATCGAAATTACCAACCCAATCAGATACCAGTAAAGAAGCTTCTTCCGTCACAGTCACTTACTTCATGTTTTTATCTGTTTAGTCATTTCTTGTCAGTAATATGAATTTGTGCACAATATGCACATTAAAAGTAACAAAAAATGTTTAACCTTGAGAAAACTTGGAAGTAGGTTCTGTATTATTGAGATCAGGACATGTTACCAAAATAGGAAAACAAACCAAATTTGTGTCAGCGAAAAAAGGTTATTTTGCATGCGATCATAGCTAAGTTGTTTTTTTTTATGCCCCCGAAGGGAGGCATATAGTTTTTGAAGTGTCTGTCGGTCTGTCAGTCTGTCCGCAATTTTCGTGTCCAGTCCATATCTTTGTCATTGATGGATGGATTTTCAAATAACTTGGCATGAATGTGTACCACAGTAAGACGACATGTCGCGCAGAAGACCCAGGTCCGTAGCTCAAAGGTCAAGGTCACACTTGGACATTAAAGGATAGTGCATTGATGGGCGTGTCCGGTCCATATCTTTGTCATCGATGGATAGATTTTCAAATAACTTGGCATGAATGTGTACCACAGTAAGACGACGTGTCGCGCGCAAGACCCAGGTCCGTAGCTCAAAGGTCAAGGTCACACTTAGACTTTAAAGGATAGTGCATTGATGGGCGTGTCCGGTCCATATCTTTGTCATCGATGGATGGATTTTCAAATAACTTGGCATGAATGTGTACCACAGTAAGACGACGTGTCGCGCGCAAGACCCAGGACCGTAGCTCAAAGGTCAAGGTCACACTTAGACGTTAAAGGTCATTTTTCATGATAGTGCATTGATGGGCGTGTCCGGTCCATATCTTTGTCATTCATGCATGGATTTTAAAATAACTACGCATGAATCTGTGACACAGTAAGACGACGTGTCACACGCAAGACCCAGCTCTGTAGGTCAAAGGTCCTAAACTCTAACATCGGCCATAACTACTCATTCAAAGTGCCATCGTGGGCATATGTCATCCTATGGAGACAGCTCTTGTTTTCAGATATATTAATTCAAACATAAATTCTGTGATATCTTTTAGAATTATGCATCTTTTTATTATGGTCAGGTCTTTCTGATATGTAGGACCTATAGATTTTCAGAAGGAATTTCAGCATTTAAATTAAGTTAAGATGCAAAACATGCAAGGTACTAAATTTCATAAACAATTGGGTCTGTAATTTGTCTGTGAACTGTATAATGTTTGGTGACAGGCATTTGTGACTAGCTGACATGAACATACCTGGAAACATAGTTTTACAGGATAGATTTACATAACTGACTTATTAATAGTAGTCCATGAAAAATTGTATAAAATCAGTGAAAAATATAAAAAAAATAACAGAATACTGCTTATTAGTCCCCTACTGGTTGAAAACCAGTTTCGGGGACTATAGGAATGCGCTTTTCCGTCATTCTGTCATTCCGTCCGTCCGCAATTTCGTGTCCGGTCCATAACTCTGTCATCCATGAAGAGATTTTAATATTACTTGGCACAAATGTTCCCCATGATGAGATGACGTGTCATGCCCAAAACCAGGACCCCTAGCTCAAAGGTCAAGGTCACAATTGGAGGTCAAAGGTCAACAGAGCTTTTTTCCAGTCCGGTCCACAACTCTCCCATCCTTGAAGGGATTTTAGTATTACTTGGCATAAATGTTCCCCATGATGAGGTGATGTGTCATGCGCAAATCCCGGACCCCTAGCTCAAAAGTCAAGGTCACAATTGCAGGTCAAAGGTCAACAGGGCTTTTTTCCTGTCCGGTCCATAACTCTCCCATCCATGAAGAGATTTTAATAGTACTTGGCACAAATGTTCCCCATGAGGAGAAGACGTGTCATGCGCAAAACCTGGACCCCTAGCTTAAAGGTCAAGGTCACAATTGGAGGTCAAAGGTCAACAAGGCTTTTTTCCTGTCCGGTCCATAACTCTCCCATCTATGAAGGGATTTTAATATTACTTGGCACAAATGTACCTCATAATAAGACGATGTGTCATGCACAACTTTCAGACCCCTAGCTCAAAGGTCAAGGTCACACTTAGCAGTCAAATGTTAACATAGCATGAACAGGGTCTGTTTCGTGTCCGGTCCATAACTCTGACATTCATTAAGGGATTTTAATATCACTTAGCACAAGTGTTCCCCATGATGAGACGATGCGTCATGCGCAAATCCTAGACCCCTAGCTCAAAGGTCAAGGTCACAATTGGGGGTCAAAGGTCAACAGAGGGTTTTTTTCCTGTCCCGCCCATAACTCTGCCATCCATGAAGGGATTTTAATATTACTTGGCACAAATGTTTCCCATGATGAGACGACGTGTAATGCGCAACACCCAGTACCCTAGCTTAAAGGTCAAGGTCACACTTTGAGATCAAAGGTCAAGAGGATTTTTTTCCTGTCCGGTCTATAACTTTGTCATGCAAAGCAGGATTTAGATATCAGTTGGCACAAATATTCCCCTGGATGAGACAACATGTCATGCGCAAGAACCAGGTCCCTAGGTCTAAGGTCAAGGTCATATTTAGAGGTCAAAGGTCAAATTCAAGAATGACTTTATACGGAACATTTCTTCTTCATGCATGGAGGGATTTTGATGTAACTTGGACCAAATGTTCACCACCATGAGGCACCCTTGTTTTTAGAATTACGTCCCTTTGTTGTTACTATAAATAGATTTTATTGTAACTTTTTTATTACTGGCGGTAGAGACCACTTTTCTGTGGTACAGCATGCATGTTACATCCAATTTTTAGGTGTATTTTGACATTTTGACCTATCTCTACCTGGTAAAGAGTTTCTTGTGGACTTACATTATTTTTTTTTTTTTTTTTTTTTTTTTTTTTTTTAAAGGTTAATTTCCCTTTGTTGTTACTATAAATAACTTACATGATAACATTTTTATAATCAGCCAAAAAAATTCAATATGAAAACAACTGTGGGTTTTTATATATGCACATTTTAATCCAAGTGTGTTGTTATAACATATTGAATATGTAGTACAATATTGTTTATACATCATTGACAGATATCAGTTCATTATGTTATACTGCAGTGGAGAAAATTAGGTGCCTTCCAGTAGGGGACTTTGTATTGCATGGCAATACTTCATTCACTTGTTTTGTAATGGCATAAGTCTCTGGTTTATTCAGAATAATGGAAATGAATTTATTTTTCAGGTGTTGACAACAGAGGTTTTACAGGATTCCTACATTCTTATTTTACACAATGTAAGTATAAAAATAGGTTTATTACAAGATAAAAACAAGTGTACCCCAAAGTCTGTCTGAGTAATTTCTGAGAGCTATACTGAAACAAAATTTATATAGTGACATGCATTTTATTATTTACTTTGATAGAAATTCTCAAATTTTTGTATCATTGAAAGATAATAAATGAATCATTAAGTAATTTCTGAGAGTCCTGCTCAAACAAAATCGTGAAAAGAACTCTGCATTTTTTTTATTTAAGGGACGGACGTATCCTTACGATCCTTGTGGTCGACCTTTTACAACATTACCAGTAAAGCTAAGTGGTCAGGACCCTGATGGACTAACTTGTATGATTGATATGTTAATAAAACTCATCACAGAAAAGGTAAGAATATTTCTGTTAAGAAACCAAATGGTTCACAACAAATTAACAGATTTGTAAGTGCGGCTGTTTATAGCTCCAGTTTGACAAAATTAAAAAAAAAACAGTATTAAAACAAGAAATTTTGGAAACCCAGTTTTTTAGGCAGAAATATGCTTTTGTGTAGACTATAAAAATTATTGATAAAGTGCTTGACAAATTCTTTGAAAGTAAGTCATCCAGTAGGATGTGTTGCCTAGAATTTTCACTCGTCCTGCTGCAGTTTATGCTTGTCCTGAAATTCTAGAAGGAAAAAAAATTTTATCCATAGAATCTATTTTAAAGTCCAGTGAAAATATTACAATCTGGAGTCTTGTAATGGACTATCAAGCCTCTAGCTAATGTGATCGTAATACAGTATTTTAACTGAATGGGTAGGATGTACAGTTGTGAAGAATAAGTCAACTTCTGGTAAGGTATCTTAATTCTGCCTTGCTCAGTTTCCATTTTATTTATTATATAAAAATTATGTGGTCTACTGGAGTCAATTTCTAATTGTATTTATGAGATGAGTGGATATGTTGACCCATGTGGTTGATGAGAGAACGGCTTGTTTTTGGATTGTACCTTTCACCATTGATGCATACAGTTGGAACCTTAACAGTTGCAATCAATTGATAATTTGATGTATCACTTCACTTTGATACACTCTAAATGATTACATATTTGGTACTGGGACTGTTATAGGAGTCTATGAGATCTATATAGTTTCCTTTGTTATTTATCCCCCCGCCAAAGGCGAAGGGGATATTAGAAATGCTCTCCGTCCGTGCGTGCGTCCGTCCGCAACGATCTTTGTCCGGAGCATAACTCCAAAAGTACTGGAGGGATTTTCTTCAAACTTCATACACTGATAGAACACATTGGGAGGAAGTGCAGTGTGCAAGAACAATAACTCTACCTTGCCTATTTTTTGAATTATTCCCCTTTATCTTATTTTCTTAAAAAAATTTGTCCGGAGCATAACTCCAAAAGTACTGGAGGGATTTTCTTCAGACTTCATACACTGATAGAACACATTGGGAGGAAGTGCAGTGTGCAAGAACAATAACTCTACCTTGCCTATTTTTTGAGTTATTCCCCTTTATCTTATTTTCTTAAAAAATTTATCTTATTTTCTTAAAAAAAAATTGTCTGGAGCATATCTCCAAAAGTACTGGAGGGATTTTCTTCAGACTTTATACACTGATAGAACACATTGGGAGGAAGTGCAGTGTGCAAGAACAATAACTCTACCTTGCCTATTTTTTGAGTTATTCCCCTTTATCTTATTTTCTTAAAAATTTTGTCCGGAACATAACTCCAAAAGTACTGGAGGGATTTTCTTCAAACTTCATACACTGATAGAACACATATGGAGGAAGTGCAGTGTGCAAGAACAATAACTCTACCTTGCCTATTTTTTAGCTCACCTGTCACAAAGTGACAAGGTGAGCTTTTGTGATCGCGCGGTGTCCGTCGTCCGTCGTCCGTCCGTGCGTGCGTGCGTGCGTGCGTCAGTCCGTAAACTTTTGCTTGTGACCACTCTAGAGGTCATATTTTTCATGGGATCTTTATGAAAGTTGGTCAGAATGTTCAACTTGATGATATCTAGGTCAAGTTCGAAACTGGGTCACGTGCCGTCAAAAACTAGGTCAGTAGGTCTAAAAATAGAAAAACCTTGTGACCTCTCTAGAGGCCATATATTTCACAAGATCTTCATGAAAATTGGTCAGAACGTTCACCTTGATGATATCTAGGTCAAGTTCCAAACTGGGTCACGTGCCATCAAAAACTAGGTCAGTAGGTCAAATAATAGAAAAACCTTGTGACCTCTCTAAAGGCCATATTTTTCATGGGATCTGTATGAAAGTTGGTCTGAATGTTCATCTTGATGATATCTAGGTCAAGTTCGAAACTGGGTCACGTGCGGTCAAAAACTAGGTCAGTAGGTCTAAAAATAGAAAAACCTTGTGACCTCTCTTGAGGCCATATATTTCATGAGATCTTCATGAAAATTGGTCAGAATGTTCACCTTGATGATATCTAGGTCAAGTTCGAAAGTGGGTCACGTGCCGTCAAAAACTAGGTCAGTAGGTCAAATAATAGAAAAACCTTGTGACCTCTCTAGAGGCCATATTTTTCATGGGATCTGTATGAAAGTTGGTCTGAATGTTCATCTTGATGATATCTAGGTCAAGTTCGAAAGTGGGTCACGTGCCGTCAAAAACTAGGGCAGTAGGTCAAATAATAGAAAAACCTTGTGACCTCTCTAAAGGCCATATTTTTCATGGGATCTGTATGAAAGTTGGTCAGAATGTACATCTTGATGATATCTAGGTCAAGTTCGAAACTGGGTCACGTGCGGTCAAAAACTAGGTCAGTAGGTCTAAAAATAGAAAAACCTTGTGACCTCTCTAGAGGCCATATATATCATGAGATCTTCATGAAAATTGGTCAGAATGTTCACCTTGATGATATCTAGGTCAAGTTTGAAAGTGGGTCACGTGCCATCAAAAACTAGGTCAGTAGGTCAAATAATAGAAAAACCTTGTGACCTCTCTAAAGGCCATATTTTTCATGGGATCTGTATGAAAGTTGGTCTGAATGTTCATCTTGATGACATCTAGGTCAAGTTCGAAAGTGGGTCACGTGCCGTCAAAAACTAGGTCAGTAGGTCAAATAATAGAAAAACCTTGTGACCTCTCTAAAGGCCATATTTTTCATGGGATCTATATGAAAGTTGGTCTGAATGTTCATCTTGATGATATCTAGGTCAAGTTCGAAACAGGGTCATGTGCGGTCAAAAACTAGGTCAGTAGGTCTAAAAATAGAAAGACCTTGTGACCTCTCTAGAGGCCATACTTGTGAATGGATCTCCATAAAAATTGGTCAGAATGTTCATCTTGATGATATCTAAGTCAAGTTCGAAAGTGGGTCACGTGCCATCAAAAAGTAGGTCAGTAGGTCAAATAATGAAAAAACGTGACCTCTCTAGAGGCCATATTTTTCATGGGATCTGTATGAAAGTTGGTCTGAATGTTTATCTTGATGATATATAGGTCAAGTTTGAAACTGGGTCAACTGCGATCAAAAACTAGGTCAGTAGGTCTTGAAATAGAAAAACCTTGTGACCTCTCTAGAGGCCATACCCTTGAATGGATCTTCATGAAAATTGGTCAGAATGTTCACCTTGATGATATCTAGGTCAAGGTTGAAACTGGGTCACGTGCCATAAAAAACTAGGGCAGTAGGTCAATAATAAAAAAAACCTTGTGACCTCTCTAGAGGCCATACCTTTCATGGGATCTGTATGAAAGTTGGTCTGAATGGTCATCTTGATGATATCTAGGTCAGGTTTGAAACTGGGTCAACTGCGGTCAAAAGTAGGTCAGTAGGTCTAAAATTAGAAAAATCTTTTGACCTCTCTAGAGGCCATATTTTTCAATGGATCTTCATGAAAATTGATCTGAATGTTCACCTTGATGATATCTAGGTCAGTTTCGAAACTGGGTCACGTGCGGTCAAAAACTAGGCCAGTAGGTATAAAAATAGAAAAACCTTGTGACCTCTCTAGAGGCCATATTTTTCATGAGATCTTCATGAAAATTAGTGATAATGTTCACCTTGATATCTAGGTAAAGTTCAAAACAGGGTCACGTACCTTTGAAAACTAGGTCAATAGGTCAAATAGTAGAAAAACCTTGTGACCTCTCTAGAGACCATATTTTTCAATGGATCTTCCTGAAAATTGGTCAGAATTTTTATCTTGATAATATCTAGGTCAGGTTCAAAACTGGGTCACATGAGCTCAAAAACTAGGTCACTATGTCAAATAATAGAAAAAACGACGTCATACTCAAAACTGGGTCATGTGGGAAGAGGTGAGCGATTCAGGACCATCATGGTCCTCTTGTTGAGTTATTCCCCTTTATCATATTTTCTTAAAAAAAATTGTCCGGAGCATTTTCACTTCATGCATAGAGGGATCTTGGTATAACTTGGCACAAATGTTCACCACCACGAGACAGAATGTCATGCGCAAGATCCAGGTCCCTAGGTCTAAGGTCAAGGTCACACTGAGAGGCCAAAGGTCAGATACAAGAATGACATTGTCCGAAGCATTTCTTCTTCATGCATGGAGGGATTTTGATGTAACTTGGCACAATATACACCATCATGAGACGAAGTGTCCTGCGCAGTTCCCTTCTTTAGAATTACCTCCCTTTGTTGTTACTTTAAATAGCTTTTATTATAACTTTTTCATTATTAGTCGTAGGGAAAGATCGAGACAACTTTTCTGTAGTACAACATGCATGCTACATCCAATTTTGAGGTGTATTTTGACCAATCTCTACCTGGTAAAGATTTTTTTGTGGACTTGATATTTTTTTTTTTTCCTTAAGATTAACTCACCTTAGTTGTTACTATAAATAACTTATATTGTAACTTTTTTATAATTGACCGTAGGGAAAAAACAAGACCACTTTTCTGTGGTACAACATGGATGTTACTTTCCAGTTTTACGTGTATTTTAAGATATCTACTTGGTAAGGAGTTTTTTGTGGACTTAGAAAAACAAAAGACTTACAATGATTACTAAACAACCACAAAATTAAAATTCCATTTGCAAATACAGCTGCTAGAGTAAAGAAATTTGCTGTGACGGGCATATATTGTGACATTCTGGCACTCGTGTTCCCTGTTAGCTTTCCATTCCTTCTTTTTACAGTAGCCATATAGAAAAACATCATAGCTATACTGTTCATGAAAATTAATAAAATTTAGCAGTAAACCACCTCACCACTGACTTATTCTTTCTTTCACATCTTTAAAACCCCTGATGCGGACCACAACTAAATGGTTCTTCAAAGCTTTCCCCAAAATTAATACTTTCAGACACTAACTTGCCAGGAACTTTAGCCTTCAATTATAATATGCCCGGCGGGGGGATTGGCCATGTCTAACATGGCTCTTGTTTTGAATGGGATTGATTTGATGTGTTTCAGATAGCAGTGCGATCTTCACCAGGTGTATGGGTCAGCAGTACAGACATGATACTCACTGTGCCTTATGACGCAGGTTTTATTTTAGTCTTAACCCCACACCAATAATTTCACAAGGTAGTGTGTTAATGACATTTAAGCATTTCACTTTCATTGAAATTTTATTGCAAATTTGGTGGCATTTGGATTCTTACTGGTTTATATGTAGGTGTTTAAGGTAAAATTAGCTAAAAATCTACAAATGAATGTGAAATAGCATCCTGACAATTACTGCTGCGTTAGTTTCTATGCTGATGTCAAAATTGATCAGTCTGGTGAGAAATAATGATTTTTGTCCAGAATTATGATTATTGGAAAAGTTTTGGCTATAAAATGGGCCAGAAAAAAACAATTATTGTGTGTCAGCCTAAAAATTAGGCATACCATGGAGAAATGCATCAGTGAGGTACATAATTACTGCTTTTTCAAAACCTGTCTACATTGCAGAATTAGTTTTTATGCCCCCATGTCAGTCAGTCCCTTTGTAGATATTTTTTTTCCTGATCAGTAACTGCAGAACACTATGGCATGAAGTCATCTTAGGATAATACCCTGTGGTCAGCAGTTGATCCTTAGGGGTGATGTCCGCAGGTCAGCGGTAAATGTTTCAGTAAACTTTACACTGATAATGTGAAAAGTACTACCATCAAAGTCATAGGATGTTTGTACATCCCCATCATAGGCCAAGGTCTCAGTGACCTTGACATAGAAAACAGTTACTTATCCATAACATTATAACTGGAGAATGTTTTGACCTAAAATTTTCAATTTTATGGGATAGTTGCCTGTGGCTGGTAGACTTAGTGAGGATCACTGCAGCAAAGGTCAAGGTGATTTTGACACTGAAAACAATAACTAGAGAAAACATGGGCTTTCATCTTTCAAACTTCGCAGAATATTTCTGTAGTCAGTGGGTTACTTTATAGTTTTCATTGTCAGTTTTTCAAAAATCACTGTCAGAATGACCTTGACACTGAAAAAGTTTTCAGATCAGTGACTAGAAAAAGTTTTCAGATCAGTGGCTAGAAAAAACTTGCATATAAGCTATCAGACTTCATATGATTATTACCATTGGTCAGTAATTGAACCCTATATTTTTGGGATCAATATGTCAGAATTCAAGGTCACAGTGACCTTGGCACTAAAAAAGGTAACAGATCAATAACTCACTTGAGCCTACAGCTGTCAAACTTCAATATTTCCAGTGGTCTATATATGACCTTTTGTTCAGTTAATCAAATTCATATTTACCTCAAGGTTGAAAAGTTACTAATCAGTACATGGAGGAATGATTGTCTATGGTCAGTAGATAACCTCTATTGCTTTGAGTCAGTGTGATCAAGATCAAGGTCACATTTACCTTAAATGAAACCCAGTTACATACCGTGTTACCACTGGCAGGCCATCAATGGGAGCATAAACAATTCTTGTTTATTATTATTATTTTTATTTTTTTTTTTTTTTTTTTTTTGAAACACTAGAGTTTAAAGTAATTAATTGCAGAAATTTGTTTGCTGGCATTGAATATAATATTTGCTTTTACAAATGCTTTTACAGAAATACCATGGGAAGAGTGTAATGTATGTGCTATAACTGTACCATCTACACCGGGATATTGTCGTCATCATGGAGTGTACAAGCTCAGTGATCAGGTACGATCAAAATAAAACGTGTTTGTTTATACTGCTTTACTTTAGCTAAATGTGTGGGAAACTCAGCTCTTATGTTTTTTCCCTCTGAAGCCTATTACCTTTTACAAGTTACAATTTTTTTTCTGTACCATTTCTAAAGAAGCTTTCTAGAGCAAGCACAAGCTAGTCAGTCCAGAGGAAGGAAGTTCAATCTCAAAGTGAGGCAAATGTTCTTCAAGACAGTTTGACTTAACAGCCTCTGTACATGTTCATCCTCCATCTCTTTATTCATGTAGTGAAGTACTCATTAGCAGGGCAAGCTAGTACTGCTGGAAATCCAGGAATGCTAGGTAGTTTTATTTACCACTATCACAAAACTGTAAACTCATTGAAAAATGGCATTAAATATATAAACCCATGTTAGAGAACAAAAAAGCAGACATTTGAAATGAATTGTCATTTTTAAAGTTGAAATTTATGAAGAAGAAAATGAAGTTGGAGCACAAAAATGTGGCTAAAGATTTATTTGAATGCATTTTCTGCCATATATTTTGACACTACTATTTATGTGGATTTAGATTTTTATTGACTTGAAAGATTTGTTATTTGCTTACTGTATTTTGTTTCAGGGCTTTGTTGAAGATATATTGTACAAAGAAACTATCAAGAATCTTGAAATATGTGAGAGGAAAGATGGAACTGTACCTATGGTAACTAAAACTTGTTACTTGTTAAAAATAAATGAAATCAAATCTCTTAAACAGACTTAACTTCAGAAACACTATGTATTTGCATTGATCATTGTTATGTATCTGAAATACTGTTGAAAATATGAAATAATCTCTACATTATTCACATCTCTACATTATTCTAGATGTGGACTGTATTTTGCTAAAGAGGAGAATTATCATCTGTTAAAGTTTAATTTATTCTGTAGGTCATTGAGTTGGTTTAATTGTAGGTATGTGCCATGGTGTATTTTTCTGCTGAAGTGTCAGAAACATTGCTTTCC
Organism: Mercenaria mercenaria; assembly: GCF_021730395.1. Taxonomy (NCBI): domain Eukaryota; kingdom Metazoa; phylum Mollusca; class Bivalvia; order Venerida; family Veneridae; genus Mercenaria; species Mercenaria mercenaria. The sequence continues at coordinate 22,023,403 of NC_069366.1, read as the reverse complement.
TTCTGCACGAAACCACCTCTAGATGCTTGTACTTACATAGGAGCTGATAGTGGTGTATCACCTATCAAGGTTAGTCCATAACATACAGTGGTGTATCACATGTAATGGTTTATTACTTTGCTGGTAGTGAAGTATCATCTATCAAGGGTAGTACTTAGAGAATAGTTGTGTATCGCTATCATAGTTAGTTTTAAGTAAGCATAACCAATTGATAATGCTTTCAAATTTGCACGTTTTAGCAATGATTGTTCTTTAAGACTTTATATAATGTATATGATAGTTTACAGCGATGATCTATCTGTTTTGCATTACATGTGAATTTGTTGACTAATAAAGCAGAGAGTAGCTGACTGGTGTAGTATAAGTTACCGGCATCAAATCACTTGCCCTTCTCAATAATGGATGTGGTTGCTCACTTTAGGTGTAAGGGAAGTGAGTGGCTCACCCCTAGCCCAAAACAATACTTGGAAAGGCCCCTAGGCATTTTTCTTCATATTGTGTTTTAGTGACATTAAAACCAACAGAAACAAAAGTGCAATAGACAGCTTTTCTGCATAATTAATACAGATGTTACTTCCTTGAAATACATTGATTTAAAAAAAAAATGAAATGAATCTGGACTTTGGCTCTTGTTGGATTTATTCTGCGCAGCGGGCTAAGAAATGCGATGGAATTTATGAATGTTAACATTTTGGTCTTTGCTGTACAATGGTGATTTAGTTTTATCTGTGTGCAAACTTTTTTTAATTTCAGCTGTCCTTATTCTTTGATGTCATGTTGCCAATGTGTTCAGGAGTGAATGCACGAGATTTTCGGTCAGGTGCACGTAGTGGTAGTTACGGTAAAGATGTTGCTGTGGGTGATATAAAAACAATGAGACAAGCAAGGACAATACTGTGGGATGATCTACACAAATACAAGATAAAAGCTTGTAAGTATTCTCTAAATTTCTAAAATGGACTGGGCCATCTCTCAATTTGGGCAACACCATTTATTATTCAAATGGGTGTTCACCGAAAATTTACTTACTGAATAGTGAACAGTGTAGACCATGATTAGCCTGCATGGGTGTGCAGGCTGACCTTGGTCTGCACTGGTCGCAAAGGCAGATATTTTTGCCGCCAGCTGGCTGAAGATTAAATCTCACCTAACAAGTGAAATTGCTGTTCATTTTGTCTTCAGGTGTTGAAATCCACAACTTCAAACATATGAAATAGCCATTTTGGATGAAGCCATGAAATTACATGCCAAAAAATTTCAATGCTATCATATAATATCTAAGACAGAACTATAGTCCACAAAAGAATATCAAGTAACTATGCCAGAGACCCATGCTTTAGTGTTGGATTTTAAGACTGTGCTTTTTGCAGTAGAATCTAGGAATTTTCAGTACATATTTTAAGTGTCTTTCTTTGATTTGATTATTAACAGAATTCAGTACAGGCCTACTTCATTAGAGTTGTTTTCTTACAAGTAAAATCAATTTGCATATTAGACTAAACTGAATTTTGCAAATGTACAATTTTATTTTTATTGTACATAGATAATTAAAGTTCATTAATTATGACAGGCATGATAGAAGATGGTAGTTGTATTTTCCCACACACAATACAAGAACACAAGAGAAATATTCAGGACAGATTGTTGCAGCAGTGTTTTCCAGAGGGAATGTTTCAGTGGCAAAACTGGACTCATTCTCATGTAAAGGTATGCTGTCCTGCACTTCCCAAGATTAGACCAGTCTCGAACATCATCACACATCTGATTAAGCCTTTTCATGGCTTCTCTTAACCCTTACCCTGCTATATTTCTATAATGGACTGGTCCATCTTCCAATTTAGGCAGTACCATTTATCATTTGAAGGGGTGTTTACTAAAAATTTACTGACTGAATAGCAAACAGTGCAGACCATGATCAGACTGCACGAATGTGCAGGCTGATCTTGGTCTGCACTGGTCGCAAAGGCAGAATCACTTGCCGCCAGCAGGCTAAGAGTTAACACTTCAGCTTCAGTGCATTGTAGTTATTTTTTCTGAAAGTGAAATAAGCACAAACACAAATCTGATCAGTGAGGGAAATTGGGGCAAGAAGTAGAATCCTATTCAAATGTTACAAACTGATTAAGATAAGCATTTATTCATACAGTTGGATGTTAAAATCAAAGTGAAGATAACTAATAAACAATCGTAAAGTTTCTAAACAACATGTATAAATATGCTATGAAGCAAATAGGAGTGGTGTTGATCATTCCTGAACCAGTTATTTGAGTTTGTAGTCATTTTCACTTGTTGGTGGTTTGATTTGAGAAATGTTTTGAAACTGTAAAATTGTAGTGTATCTTGTTATTGATATGTCTTCAAGAATTTCCTTTGTTTTAGAATCCTGATCAAGTAGATGTGTCATCAATATTGATTAACAGTGTTCTTGGTGAGAATGTTACAGTAGGGCCAAAATGTGTCCTCACACATTGTAATTTACAAGGTCATGTGACTGTTGGTAAAGATTCATTTATATCCGGACTTGTCACAGACCCTCAGGTACCTGTTTGCATTATTTTTAAGTAAATCACCTCTTATTAAAAACATCAATATTTATTTATTTACCTTAATATATCTGGTTTTGAAACATTTGGTTGCTTTTAAAAATCGCATTTTTATGCACGTGTTTTTCATGTATCTTATTTAGCTTCTAGATTTATAGCTGGCTGTTTCAGGGCTCGACAAATTCTTTGAAAGGAACTCAACCTACTACTTAGAATTTTCAGTTCACTCATCCTGCTACAATTTGTACCCATCCTGCAATTTACTAAAAAAAATGATGTTTTAACGGACATCGTCTATTTTAAAGAATTAAAAACAGTACATACTGAAATCTGGTTTTTAGATCACCTGTCACGAAGTGACAAGGTGAGCTTTTGTGATCGCGTGGCGTCCGTCGTCCGTCCGTCCGTAAACTTTTGCTTGTGACCACTCTAGAGGTCACATTTTTCATGGGATCTTTATGAAAGTTGGTCAGAATGTTCATCTTGATGATATCTAGGTCAAGTTCGAAACTGGGTCAGGTGCGGTCAAAAACTAGGTCAGTAGATCTAAAAATAGAAAAACCTTGTGACCTCTCTAGAGGCCATATTTTTCATGAGATCTTCATGAAAATTGGTCAGAATGTTCACCTTGATGATATCTAGGTCAAGTTCGAATTTGGGTCACGTGGGGTCAAAAACTAGGTCAGTAGGTCTAAAAATAGAAAAACCTTGTGACCTCTCTAGAGGCCATATTTTTCATGAGATCTTCATGAATATTGGTCAGAATGTTCACCTTGATGATACCTAGGTCAAGTTTGAAACTGGGTCACATAGGGTCAAACACTAGGTCACTAGGTCTAAAAATAGAAAAACCTTGCTACCTCTCTAGAGACCATATTTTTCATGAGATCTTCATGAATATTGGTCAGAATGTTCACCTTGATGATACCTAGGTCAAGTTCGAAACTGGCTCACGTGGGGTCAAAAACTAGGTCAGTAGGTCTAAAAATAGAAAAACCTTGTGACCTCTCTAGAGGCCATATTTCTCAATGGATCTTCATGAAAAATGGTCAGAATGTTCACCTTGATGATATCTAGGTCAAGTTCGAAACTGGGTCACGTATGGTCAAAAACTAGGTCAGTAGGTCTGAAAATAGAAAAACTTTGTGACCTCTCTAGAGGCCATATTTTTCATGGGATCTTTATGAAAATTGGTCAGAATGTTCATCTTGATGATATCTAGGTCAAGTTCGAAACTGGGTCACGTGCGGTCAATAACTAGGTCAGTAGATCTAAAAATAGAAAAACCTTGTGACCTCTTTAGAGGCCATATTTTTCAAGAGATCTTCATGAAAATTGGTCAGAATGTTGACCTTGATGATATCTAGGTCAAGTTCGAAACTGGGTTACGTGCGGTCAAAAACTAGGTCAGTAGGTCTAAAAATAGAAAAATCTTGTGATGTCTCTAGAGGCCATATTTCTCAATGGATCTTCATGAATATTGGTGAGAATGTTCAGCTTGATGATATCTAGGTCAAGTTCATAACTGGGTCATGTGCGGTCAAAAACTAGGTCAGTAGGTCGAAAAATAGAAAAACCTTGTGACCTCTCTAGAGGCCATATTTTTCACGAGATCTTCATGAAAATTGGTGAGAATGTTCACCTTGATGATATCTAGGTCAAGTTTAAAGGTGGGTCACATGCCTTCAAAAACTAGGTCATTAGGTCAAATAATAGAAAAACCTTGTGACCTCTCTAGAGGTCATATTTTTCAATGGATCTTCATGAAAATTGGTCAGAATTTTTATCTTGATGATATCTAGGTCACATGTGCTCAAAAACTAGGTCACTATGTCAAATAATAGAAATAACTAGGTCATACTCAGTTCAACACTGGGTCATGTGGGGATAGGTGAGCGATTCAGGACCATCATGGTCCTCTTGTTGATTATCCAGCATCTAGCTTATGCAATCATAATGCTGTACCATAATGGAATGTGGCAGATTTTAGAATTGCGAACAACAAATGAGCCGTGCCATGAGAAAACCAACATAGTGGGTTTGCGACCAGCATGGATCCAGACCAGCCTGCGCATCCGCGCAGTCTGGTCAGGATCCATGCTGTTCGCTAACAGTTTCTTTAATTCCAATAGGCTTTGAAAGCGAACAGCATGGATCCTGACCAGACTGCGCGGATGCCCAGGCTGGTCTGGATCCATGCTGGTCGCAAACCCACTATGTTGGTTTTCCCATGACACGGCTCAAATGAACTTTCTTTTTAGATCCGTTTTTACAACTCTATTTTTATAAGACTTCCTGTATTTGTGGTCAAAAATCACACTCGTACCATAGGACAAGTACTACAGTAAGTTTCACTTGCCCGGAGCTTATTTATGTTTGTAATTGTAGGTGGAAGAGTGGAATTGTCTAGCCCTGTTCTGTTTTGGTATTTGAGCCGCGCGAGAAAATCAACATAGTGGCTTTGTGACCAGCATGGATCCAGACCAGCCTGCGCATCTGCAGTCTGGTCAGGATCCATGCTGTTGGTTAACGGTTTCTTATATTGCAATAGGCTTTGAAAGCAAACAGCATTGATCCTGACCAGACTGCCGGATGCGCAGGCTGGGTACAGTCACCCAGCTTTAAGATAGAATGGTTAAAAGACTTACAGTGGTCAAGTTTGTTTCTGTTAAAATTCTGACCTAATTATTGCAGCTGAATGGTTATAATACCAGATGTCTGAGAGACACTTAGATCCTCCTTTGTTGATACTGCTTTTAGACATTTGCTAATTAAGTCTACGTGGACTGTGAATACCTAAGACTATCGATTTTTCAAGGGGACTGTCTCAACATGATAATTTCAATTTATGTTTGGTAGGAAAACATTCCTATAATGATGGTAATGTCTGGCTTATTATGTCACCGAACAGGATAAGATTTGGATTCTTTCCGTCTGTCTGTTCACCACTGAAATGTTTTGTTATACATATCGCAAAAAGTATTTGATCTAGCATCATAACACTTTTCTGAAATGTTCTTTGATGTAATAAGTTGAGCATCTGCGTCAAAGTTGAAAAGATGAGCTAGTCTGATCGCAGTGTATCCAGATTCCGTCGATGTCCGACATGAAAAAATCTAAACTGGGTCAGCTGTAATCAAAATGTAGGTCAGTAAGTAAATCATTGTGAAAACTGTAGAAAATGTAATAGCGTGCGTCTCCACTCCTTTGTTGTCATTATACATCCAAGGGGACGTATTTTGGGATACAACAGGTGTTAATTTGGCTGTCTGTGTGTCCGTCTGTCCGTTAGCAATTTCATGCCGACTCTGCGCTGTAACTCGCGAACCCCGTATAGGATTTAAAACAAACTTGACAAATGTTCACCACATCAAGATGACGTTTAGAGTGCCTGTATCAGGTTGCTCGCTTTAAGGTCAAGGTCACACTTAGGTGTCAAGGTTGTATGACTTTGTTTCATGCCCGCTCTGTAACTCTTGATCTGTTTGAGGCATTTTAAAGAAACATTGCACAATGTCCACCATATAGAGACGGCGTGCAGAGCGCATGTTTTGGATGGCTAGCTACAAGGTTAATATCACACTTAGGGGTCAAAGGTCATATAATTTTAATTCGAGTGCGATATGTTACTCTTGAACTGCTTGAAGGATTTTAAAGAAACATGGCACGTTCACACCATTATGATGACGTGCAGAGTGCATGACTCGATTTAATACTTTTGGCAATATGTGTGCATAACTTCTTTTTGATGGACAGAAACACGGAACAAGAGCTGTCCATAAGACAGCGTGCTCAACTTTTCACAGTGCTTTGAATAAGAGCTTTGCCAGTAAAAATTTCCAAGTTAAAACGGGACATAACTGTGTCAAAATTCAAACCAGAGTAATGGGGATTATTTCTCTGCGTGCAGACAAAGTCAAAAGCTTTAATAGTAATAGAGGTATTTGACTTTATAAAAAAAAAAAAAAAAAAAAAAAATAAGTAAAAAGGGTGCATAATTCTGTCAAAACTCAAATCAGAGTTATGGGGATTGTTTTTCCTGGCTCTAGGTCAAATACTTTTGGAGCTACGCACGACACAACATTAAAACGACCAATTCTTTACTAAGTCAGGGGCCATAACTCCTACACGACTGAATAAATATGGAGGCGAAACCCTAGGTGCACAACTGCATATGTTGACCAACAATCCTGTAAAGTTTTGTGACTCTACGACAAATACTTTTGGAGCTAGGCGCGACACAACATTAAAATGACTAGTTTTTACAAAGTCAGGGGTCATAACTCCTACACAACTGAATGAATCCGGACGCGAAACCTCAGGTGCACAACTACACATGCTGACCAACATTCCTGTAACATTTTGTGACTCTACGTCAAATACTTCTGGAGCTAGGCGTGACACAACATTCTCAGAAGGACGGACAGACGGACAAGGGCAAATCTATATGCCTCCTCCCCACAAAGTGGGGGCATAAAAAGGGGCATAATTCTATCAAAATTAAAATCAGGGTTCTGGGGAATGTTTCTCCTGGTGAAGTCTTTGATGGTAAATAAGTATTTAAAGTTTCAAGTCAATAGCTTTGATAGTAACAGAGATATAAGACCCTATCAAAAATTTTAACCTAAAAATTCTAAGTTAAAAAGGGACATAATTTTGTCAAAATTCAAATCAGAGTTACTGGGAATGTTTTTCCTGGTGTAGACTTCGATAGTAAATAACTGTTTTAAGTTTCAAGTAAATAGCTTGGATAATAACAGAGATATTTGACTTTATCCAAATTTTAACCTGAAATTCTAAATTAAAAAGGGGCATAATTCTATCAAAATTCAATCAGAGTTATGGGGATTATTTCTCCTGGTGTAAACTTTGATAGTAAATAATTATTATAAGTTTTTAGGTCAATAGCTTTGATAGTAACAGAGATATTTGACTTCGTCAAAAACTTTAACAAACAGCGACGCTGATGCCGTAGCAAATGCAGTAGCTTTACTTTTTCTTCCAAAAGTCGAGCTAAAAACAGGCACGTCCGAATTTATATGTCAGCACACAGGTAACGGAACACTTACTTTGTTTAAATTTCATCACACAGGTAACAGAACACTTATTTTGTTTATGTTTCAGTCTACAGATAGTGTAACATTTGCAGACTCTATTATTGTACAGTGTAACAGTATTTTTGTTCCTATGCTGGGGAAATCCATTCATGTAACAACAACACATGGTCGCTTTGACAACATTGATGTAAGTGAACTGAATATTTGCAAAACAGTTTTTTCTGTATAATGATTGAATTACTTCATTTAGGTCATCCTTAAGATAGTTTTAGTAAGGTAAGTAAATGGGTAGGGTAGGGTTGGGTATAGTAATTGTTCTTGTCACTGTCAATCGATATAGGATATTCAAAAAAATGCAGATAGAGCTACATGTAAAGGAGTATAGTTTTTAACTACAAATTGGGCTTTGAAATTGCAAGTATACAAAAATTTGGTAGTATGTGTAGTTGTAGCCTTATAAGTGCAGATTATCAACTTTTTTATATCATATGAAGTAGTTGTTTCGAATCTGTAAAGTTGACTGTATAATGTATGTTCTTTTTTTCACCTATGTGCTTTAGTTCTATCACTGATTTGAACATTTTTCAGGATCCGATGTGGAAAAGTGTGAGCAGTTTCTGTAATGATCCCTGGGTGTATATGATGAATAGGACTGGTATTATAAAGGAAGACCTCTGGGGACAGGAAGTGGTAGGTCATTGTCTTGCAAGTATAAGGAAGGGAACCAGCAGTTTATAAAAAATCTTGTTTTTAGTCTGGGATTATTTGTGGTAAAAAGCAAGTTGACCATAGATAATATTTATTATGTATCAAACTGACTAGATGATATTAGGTAAATTTAAGTGTATATTAATTATGTCCCCTTTGTTAAAGATTCAGGAGGCATATAGTGTACGAAATGTCTGTCAATCCATCACACTTTCTTCTATACTCGGTAGCTCCTACACTTTCCATCCAACTCAAATGAAACTTAGTATAAATCATTAACATGAAGTAAACATGTGCATATTATCTGATATTTTTCTTGAAGATATATCGGACACAAATCCATATTTGAAAATACAAACAGTTACCTCTTAGTATCTTTGTTAACGCAAAACATGTTTATGAGTCTAATCAATACCTTGTGTTAGCTTTGAAGTAGCACACACCTGCAGAAAAAAAAATCAACTACAAGTATTTTAACAAATGACCGTTATAGAGGACTTTTAATTGTAACACAATTAGTATGTATACTTAGTCATGTGAAATTCATTTCTTTAGGACTTTCAGCATTTGAAGTAGACTGTCCGTGTGTGTGTGTTTTTGTTTGTGTATGTTTGTTTGTGTATTCGGAAAATGGTTTGTGTCCAGGCTATAACTTTTACATGCGTGGTCCAATTTCAGAATAATTTGACACAAATGTTAAGCATAGATAGACCATGTGTCATGCCAATTTTCATTACATATTCAGATTACTAAATTTTCTGCTTGTCCTACAATATTTTTTTTTGTAAATGAATAGGGCCAAGGGTCTTGTTTTAGTTTGCCTGCAGTACCATGCCTTTGACCTTTCTCATGTTTAGTGGGCATCCATGTCTGTGACACATTTCTAGTTTAATATAATTTCCTGTCACCAAAAATGATAGAAGACTTGAAAGATATGACCACGAGATTTAAATAGTAAAGAGTGCAGTCTCAGGCTCACATTAAGGTCCCATATTTTTCTACAGGAAACGGATGATCAAACGATCTTTACAGCTCAGTTATTCCCAGTGTTCCATGCAAGTGAAATAGTAGGTCTACAGGAGATTCTCTGGTTACAGGGAGTTATCACAGATAATGATAATAAAGATATTTTGAGGAGGTAAGTTTTTTTCAGCTCACCTGAGCACAAAGTGCTCAGGGTGAGGTATTGTGATCGCTCAGCGTCCATCCGTTGTATGCCAGTCCACACTTTCCTTTTAACAACATCTCCTCCTAAACCAACAGGCCAATTTTGATGAAACTGCACAGGGATGTTCCTTGGATGGTCTTCTTTAAAAATTGTTCAAAGAATTGAATTCCATGGAGAACTCTGGTTGCCATGGCAACAGAAAGGAAAAACTTTAAAAATCTTCTTCTCAAAAACCGGAAGCCCTAGAGCTTAGATATTTGGTGTGAAGCATTGCCTAGTGGACCTCTACTAAATTTGTTCAAATCATGACCCAGGGGTCACTTGATTTTACATAGGAAAATTTTAAAAAATCTTCTTCTCAAAAACCAGAAGCCCTAGAGCTTAGATATTTGACATGTAGCATTGCCTAATACACTTCTACAAAATTTGTTCAAATCTTGACCCCGCCCCATGGGGTTACTTGATTATACATAAAAAAATCTTAAAAATTTTCTAAAAATAAACCAGAAGGCCTAGATCTTAGATATTTGACATGTAGCATTGCCTAGTGGACCTCTACAAAATTTGTTCAAATCTTGACCCCACCCCAGGGGTCACTTGATTTTACATAGGAAAATCTTCAAAAAATTTCTTAAAATAAACCAGAAGGCCTAGATCTTAGATATTTGACATGTAGCATTGCCTAGTACACTTCTACAAAATTTGTTCAAATCTTGACCCCGCCCCATGGGGTTACTTGATTATACATAAAAAAATCTTAAAATTTTTCTAAAAATAAACCAGAAGGCCTAGATCTTAGATATTTGACATGTAGCATTGCCTAGTGGACCTCTACAAAAGTTGTTCAAATCTTGACCCCCCCCCCCCCCCCCCCCCCCCCAAACCCCCCCAGGGTCAAATTGACCCAGCCCCAGGGGTTACTTGATTGTACATAGGGAAATCTTCATAAATTTGCTAAAAATAAACCAGAAAGCCTAGATCTTAGATATTTGATATGTAACATTTCCTAGAAGACTTCTACAAACTTTGTTCAAATCATGAGCCCTGGGGTAAAATTGGCCCCACCCCAGGGGTTACTTGATTGTACATCGGAAAATCTTCCAAAAAATTTCTAATAATCATCAGTTTAACATTTGAAACATGTAGCTCATATTACTCTGGTGAGCGATCAAGGGTCATCATGACCCTCTTGTTTTTACAACAGGTGCTCAGACTTGCAAAGGAAGTCCAACATGAAATATCTACACTTAGAAAGAAAGTCATAGTGGTTTCTTTAATCTCAGAAGATAAGTCTGACAGGGAATTGGAGTACTTGAAACAGAAATCTTAAAGGAGCCCTGATCTTTCCCAGCCGAACTGAAGAGAAGTCCTGTTGGAGAAAAGCGTACATAAAATGGAAGTCCTTATACACTACATGTATTATTTCTGTAAATTCGATTAATTTCGAGGGCATGAAATTTTGTGGTTGTGGTCAAAATGGCAATTTCATGGGGATATGAATTTGTGGATTTCAAGTTTTGAACATAAAATGTATTGGAATTTTACCTGTTCGTTGGGATTAAATTTCATGGATTGACTAACTGTGAAATCTTCTAAAATTAGTCCCCCACAAATATTAATGAATTCACTGTATCTCTTACCTAAGGTGGAAGGATATAGATTTGGCGTTGCCCATCGGGCATAGGTCCGAAATCGAAATTAATTACAATTCAAAAAGTACTTTAGGTAGATTCACCATAGCTCATATAATTATTGATTAGCATGTGACCTTTGCTCTCATTTAGTACTTTCTCCCTTGACCCAATACAAGCGTTTGTATATTTCAGATGGAGAAGTTCATGGAGATTGAGTATGAAGGACATTCATTCATTGACAGATCTTAAAGAACAACTGGAATTTAGAAGGTAAATATAGATTTTCTGAAAATGTAAATTACACCATTGCAACAGTTAACTTGTTTTATACGCCCGTCCGCTTAGCTCAGTAGTTAGAGCATTGGTCTACGGATCACGGAGTCGTGAGTTTGATCCTTGGGAGAGTCGTATGTTCTCCCTTGACTATTTGATAAACAACAAATTCACCAATGTGTATGAAATCATCAGTCCTCCACCTCTGATTCATGTGGGAAAGTTGGCAGTTATTTGTGAAGAACAGGTTTGTACTGGTACAGAATCCAGGAGCACTGGTTAGGTTAACTGCCTGCCATCACATGCAGGGATCGAATTTAACGGTCGCTAACTCGCAAAATTCGAGTAAGAATAAAAAAAATGCGAGTAGAAAATCATGGCACTCGAATATTTTTGCGATCACATTCGAAAATCGGGGAATTCGCTCAAACTGTCCTTTTCTCTTTAAAAACTCCTTTCGGGCAGTTAATTTACCGATAATCACGTGACTGCTTCTAGACGCTTGTCGCTTTATACAAAAGTAATTATCGGATATGTAAGTAAGCGTCTAGGCAATATTTGTTTTCATTTTGGACGTCTGTAATTTGCAAAATTCTGTGAAAATGGAGAGGAAATAACATGTTTCTTGGTGCAAAAAAGCCTGCGGAGCTCGAAAATGCTAGCAACACTACCAACTGTGACCTGAGAAAAACTTAAAAGATCAACGTCAAGCCTAAAGTCCAAAGAATCATTGAGTACTTTGGTTTGTATCGTACTTTCAAAACCAGAAAGTCCCAAGCCTGTCCGGACTGTGAACTTTTATATGAAACCAAACAACAACAAAACAACTTGAATTTAGCACGTAAACAGCTTTTAAATAATTGCTAGTGGAACCCATCATTTTGCTAGCGGAAAAAAATGGCACTAGCAAAAATTTGCTAGTTGGAAAAAAAGTTAAATTCGATCCCTGACATGACTGAAATACTATTGAAAAACTGCATTAAACTTGTTTCATGTTTTAGCTTGACTCTCTGAATTTTTTTTCAAGTAGTAGTCCTATTTTTGTCGGCCTTTCATTCATGTGCATGTCACATTAAGTTTGCTTGTAGGCAGGTTTCTGTATACTTTATAAGTTTGCTTGTAGACAGGTTTCTGTTGTAAGCAGGTATCTGTAAAACTACATGTCACATAAGCTTGCTTGTAAGCAGGTCTTTGTAAAACTACATGTCACATAAGCTTGCTTGTAAGCAGGTCTTTGTAAAACTACATGTCACATAAGCTTGCTTGTAAGCAGGTTTCTGTAAATCTTCATGTCACATATGTTTACTTGTAAACAGGTTTCTGTAAAACTTTTGTTACATAAGTTTCCTTGTAAGCAGGTTTCTATAAAACTGCATGTCACATAAGTTCGCATGTGAGCAGGTATGTCGTAAGTTTGCATGTGAGCAGGTTTCTTTAAAACTACATGTCACATAAGTTCGCATGTGAGCAGGTTTCTATAAAACTACATGACTTGTTACATAAGTTTGCTCGTAAGCAGGTTTCTATAAAACTACTAGGTCTAATGCTTTCAAACTTCACACAACTTCAGCATAATGAGTTTACCAATGTGACAAGTTACATAACTTTAGCTTTTATTGCAGTATTGTAAGTAAATATGTTTGACCAATTTTTAAGATTCTCCACATCTTTGACAACATGGCACGTTTCATAACCCTAGCCTACATTTTTAATCCCCTGCCACAAGTGGTGGGGGGTTATAGGAATGGTCTCCGTCCGTCCTTCCGTCTGTCCGTAACACTTTTGTGTCCGCTCCATATTTCCTAAACCCCTTGAAGGATTTTCATGAAACTTGGGTCAAATGATCACCTCATCAAGACAATATGCAGAACCCATGAGTCAGCCTTGTCGGCTCAAGGTCAAGGTCACATCAAGGTCAAAGGTTTGAGCCTTCCATTTTGTGTCCGCTCTATATCTCCTAAACCCCTTGAAGGAATTTTATAAAACTTGGGTCAAATGATCACCTCATCAAGACGATGTGCAGAACTCATGAGTCAGCCATGCTGGCTCAAGGTCAAGGTTACAACTTAGGGTGAAAGGTTTGAGCCTTCTATTTTGTGTCCGCTCTATATCTCCTAAACCTCTTAAAGGACTTTCATCAAACTTGGGTCAAATGATCACCTCATCAAGAACTCATGAGTCAGCCATGTCAACTCAAGGTCAAGGTCACAACTCAAGGTCAACAGTTAGAGCTCTGTATCTCCTAAACCCCTTGAAGGATTTTCTTGAAACTTGGGTCAAATGATCACCTCATCAAGACGTTGTGCAGAATTCATGAGTCAGCCATGTCAGTTCAAGGTCAAGGTCACGGCTAAAGGTCAAGGGTTTACCCTTTCACTATCCTTAGCAGTGGCGGGGGATTTAGCTGTCTTTCAGACTGCTTTGTAGCATAATTATGTCCCTTCTCAACTTGGAAAATTTTGCTAAGATTTTGTATGTATGCTTGTATTAGGTGGAAGAGCTTCAAATAGTCCATCTTACTGTCATTAGATGGCTTTTGTTTGAGTTAGAAAACAGATTGTGAGCTATTACTTCAGAAATGATAGAAAGGAATACAAAATTTTCTATACTTTGTTCATTTTACAGGAAGTTGTTTTATACAGTGGGCCAGCATGATATTACAAAGGCTTTGTTACAGCAAGAGAATAAAGGTTTCCGTGTCCTGTACAGCAGTGCTGTGATAGATGGTTACACTGAATTATTGCTCAACACACTTGATACAGGTAATAGACATTTTTATGTAACTATGCTGTATGCTTGATACAAGTAACAGACATTTTTATGTAACTATGCTGCTCACTTGATACAGGTAACAGACCCACCTCTGATAATTCATGTTGGGAAGTTGGCAGTTACTTGCAGAGAACAGGTTTGTACTAGTACAGAATCCAGGAATACTGGTTAGATTAACTGCCCACCATTACATAACTGAAATACTGTTGAAAAACGGTGTTAAACCCAAAACAAACAAGCAAACAGGTACCAGACAGTTCATGTAACTATGCTGTATGCTTGATACAGGTAACAGACAGTTTATGTAACTAGACTGTTTTACATTTACTGAAGGTTTACTTTTGGACTGTGCTATGTATTGCCTATTTATCTATTAACATTGATAACATTTTCTTTATCTTCAACTGTAAAAATGTAATGACTCATTTTCTAGATCTTTTTCAAAATTGTTAATGTAACTTGACATTTACACCACATCAAAATATTATCCATGAGAACAATTATAGGGCTTGTAAAGACTGTATGGCTCATAAGGAATAGATCAGTGCAAAAAGTGTTTGATCTTTACACATTCGATGTTCTGTATTAGGATGTATTAGATGTGGCTAATTGTTATTGTTTTGAATTAACATTCATTGTAATGGTATTCATACGTTATCTTGTTATATTAGTTTGGGCTTCATGCATGAAGAATAAAGGTATATTTAGAGCCTGACTATTTACCAGACTTGTATACCCCAACCCCATTAACATGTTCAATTTTAAATGTTTCATTTCTACATTCATTCCCTTTCTGTATCACATTTAGTGTTCTTTTGAAAGTGGTGTGACTCATGTTATGTTGCCAGCTAAATCGTATTCAATTAAGAATGCTTTTTCAGATGTTATGAAAGATCGTACTTTCTAAAATAGGAAATATACCTCAAAAAACTTAATGTTGTTGGCAGTTTGTGTGGTTTCGCCAAACTGATATTTCGCTGTGATGAAAATCGATGGATTTCACTTTGGAAGACTTCTGTGTATTTGTTGGGCTGAATTATGCAGATAAACACAGTTGCAAAATCCATGAAATTCAGACTTCATTATGTAGTAAGAGTTTCACAGTATATAAAACAATATGAAAATCTGTAATTAAGCAAAGTTTAGAGTGTGATTAATTTTTAGCTATTGTGACCACTCAGTGTCCGTCTTGCGTCCTGTGTCCGTCAACATTTTCTAAAAAAATCTTCTTCTTGAAAACCACTAGGCAGAATTACACCAAATTTTACAAGAATGATCCTTGGGTGGCCCCCTTTCAAAATTGTTCAAAGAAATGAATTTCATGCAGAACTCTGGTTGCCATGGCAACCGAAAGGAAAAACTTTAAAAATCTTCTTGTCCAAAACCACAGGGCATATGGCTTTGATATCTGGTGTGTAGCATCATTTAGTGGTCCTCTACCAGAATTTTTCAAATTATCCCCCTAGGGTCAAAAATGGCCCTGCCCCGGGGGTCACATGGTTTATATAGACTTATATAGGGAAAACTTTGAAAATCTTCTTGTACAAAACCACACGGCCTAGGGCTTTGATATTTGGTATGTAGCATCATCTAGTGGTCCTCTACCAACATTATACAAATTATCCCTCTAGGGTCAAATATGGCCCCGCCCTGGGGTCCCAAGTTTTACATAGACTTATATAGGGAAAAAAGTTTTAAAATCTTCTTGTCTGAAACCACAACACTTAGACCTTTGATATTTGGTTTGTAGCATTGTCTAATGGTCCTCAACCAAAATTATTCAAATGTACCCCTGGGGTGAAAAGAGACCCTGCCCTTGGAGTCCCAAGTTTTATATAGACTTATATAGGAAAAAAACTTTAAAAATCTTCTTGTCTGAAACCATACGACCTATGCTTTTGATATTTGGTATGATGCATTGTCTAGTAGACCTCTACCAAAATTGTTCAAGTTATGCCTCTGGGGTTAAAAGAGGCCCCCCCAGCCCCAGGGGTCACAAATTTTACATTAGACTTATATAGGAAAAAACTTTAAAAATCTTCTTGTCTAAACCACAAGACCTAGGCCTTTGATAATTGGTATGTAGCATTGGCTTGTGGTCCTCTATCAAAATTATTCAAATTATAACCCTGGAGTGAAAAGAGGCCCCACCCAGGGGTCTCAAGTGTTACATATACTTATATAGGAAAAAAAACTTTAAAAATCTTCTTGTCTGAAACTGCA
Source organism: Mercenaria mercenaria (assembly GCF_021730395.1). Taxonomy (NCBI): domain Eukaryota; kingdom Metazoa; phylum Mollusca; class Bivalvia; order Venerida; family Veneridae; genus Mercenaria; species Mercenaria mercenaria. The sequence goes on along the minus strand of NC_069366.1, from coordinate 22,007,025 downwards.
AGGCCTAGGCTTTTGATATTTGGTATGTTGCATTGCCTTGTGATCCTCTACCAAAGTTGTTCAATTATGCTCCTGGGGTGAAAAGAGGCCCTGCTCAGGGGGGTCTCAAGTTTTACATAGACTTAATATATAGGAAAAAACTTTAAAAATCTACTTGCCTGAAACTGCAAGGCCTAGGCTTTTGATATTTGGTATGTTGCCTTGCCTTGTGTTCCTCTACCAAAATTATTCAAATTATGCCCCTTGGGTGAAAAGAGGCCCTGCCCTTGGTGTCCCAGATTTAACATAGACATATCTATAGGGAAAAAAATCTTCTTGTCTGAAAGTTCAAGGCCTAGGCCTTTGATATTTGGTATGTAGAATTGCCTAGTGGATTTCTGACAAGATTGCCCAAATTATGCCCCTGGGGTTAAAAGAGGCCCCGCCCTGGGGGTCATTTGTTATACGAGTTATATAGGAATAGATACTTAAAAAATTACCAGATCATATTTCCTAGACTGATTAATTATAATTACCTGATGACCCCAAGTGATTAGGGGGTCACCTGACTGTGACCTTGACCTACTGACCTACTTTCTTGTTTTTTAAGATACAGCCTTGAAATTTGGATGACATGTACAGTTTTGCACACCGATCTTAAAACTGACTTTCAGTGACCATGAATATGACCTACTGACCTACTTTCTAATATTTTAGCATCAATTTGCCATTTTAAACATGTGGCTCATATTACTCAGGTGAGCAACTCAGGGTCATCATGACCCTCTTGTTTTCAGTGTATTTTCCATGTTTTCTTTTCTAAAGATAGCTCAGATTTGTTTGCAATGTGTTTCAGTGTTTCATCTGTGCATACCTTGAAATACATTACTCTGAAACAAACAGTAGCATTGAGAAAGGATGGACACCATTCAAACTTTCAGAAGCATTGTCCATATGAAATTAAGATGCATTTCTGCCATTTTGGTAACAGTTCAACCCACTAATTTTTGCAGTAAATAATTAATGGTTTATTTAAAAAAAAAAAAAAAAAAACAATTTATGGCAGAAAAGAATGCTATTTTTTATCCCCCCGCCAAAGGCGAAGGGGATATTAGAAATGCTCTCCGTCCCTCTGTGCGTCCGCAACAATCTTTGTCCGGAGCATAACTCCAAAAGTACTGGAGGGATTTTCTTCAAACTTCATACACTGATAGAACACATTGGGAGGAAGTGCAGTGTGCAAGAACAATAACTCTACCTTGCCTATTTTTTGAGTTATTCCCCTTTATCATATTTTCTTAAAACATTTTGTCAGGAGCATAACCCCAAAAGTACTGGAGGGATTTTCTTCGAACATCATACACTGATAGAACACATTAGGAGGAAGTGCAGTGTGCAAGAACAATAACTCTACCTTGCCTATTTTTTGAGTTATTCCCTTTATCATATTTTCTTTAAAAAATTTGTCCGCAGCAAATCTTCTTCATGCATGGAGGGATTTTGATATATCTTGGCACAAATGTTTACCACCACGAGGCGGAGTGTCATGCACAAGAACCAGGTCCCTAGGTCTAAGGTCAAGGTCACACTTAGAGGTCAAAGGATACAAGAATAAAAACCTTGTCCGGAGCATTTCTTCTTCATGCATAGAGGAATTTTGATATAACTTGGCACAAATGTTCACCACCACGAGACGGAGTGTCATGCACAAGATTCAGGTCACTAGGCCTAAGGTCAAGGTCACACTTAGAGGCCAAAGGTCAGATACAAGAATGACTTTGTCCGAAGCATTTCTTCTTCATGCATGGAGGGACTTTGATGTAACTTGGCACAATTATACACCATCATGAGACGAAGTGTCATGCGCAGTTCCCTTCTTTAGAATTACTTCCCTTTGTTGTTACTTTAAATAGCTTTTATTGTAACTTTTCATTACTAGTCGTAGGGAAAAATCGAGACCACTTTTCTTCAGTACAACAAGCATGCTAAATCCAATTTTGAGGTGTATTTTGACCAATCTCTACCTGATAAGATTTTTATGAGGACTTGCAATTTTTTTTTTTTTTTTTTTTTTTTTTTTTAAAGATTAACTTCCCTTAGTTGTTACTATAAATAACTTATATTGTAACATTTTTATAATTGACCCTAGGGAAAAAACAAGACCACTTTTCTGTGGTACAACATAGATGTTACTCTCCAGTTTTAGGTGTATTTTATTATATATAAGGTATCTCTACCTGGTAAGGAGTTTTCTTGTGGACTTTAAAAAACAGAAGACTTACAATGATTACTAAACAACCACAAAATTAACATTCCTTTTGCAAATACAGCTGCTAGAGTAAAGAAATTTGCTTTGACGGACATATATTGTGACATTCTGGCACTCTTGTTCCCTGTTAGCTTTCCATTCCTTCATTTTACAGTAGCCATATAGAAAAACATCATAGCTATACTGTTCATGAAAATTAATAAAATTTAGCAGTAAACCACCTCACTACTGACTTATTCTTTCTTCCACATCTTAAAACCCCTGATGCAGACCACAACTAAACGGTTCTTCAAAGCTTTCCCCAAAATTAATACTTTCAGACACTAACTTGCCAGGAACTTTAGCCTTCAATTATAATATTCCCCGCGGGGGGATTAGCCATGTGTAACATGGCTCTTCTTTAGTAAAATACACTTTTTGTCTCTCTTGATAATGCTTTCAGCTGTCAGCTTATTATAGAATAGTAAACTTTCTCTCCTGCTTTTATAAGTCTCTTAACTTAAAAGTAGTCACCTGTTCTTTGACAGAAGCTGTTTGTGTCTAATGTTAAATGGATCTATAACTAATAGATTATACTATAAGTTGATGTAGTACATCATTCAAGTACATACTCTATTTTCTGAAACCTTTCATCTTGTATGAAGCTGTTTGCTGTAAAAGTTTCTTCCTATAGCTGTGTGTGTGTGTTTCTAAACTTCAACATCCCTGAACATAATAATCACTGTTGCTCTCTTAGTCCTCTTATAGAACATGGTACTTGACATACTGAAATGCTTTTTCTAATGTCCTATGTTTGTAAACAAAGAATCACAGATATAGAAATCAAGAAGTCTCCGATCATTTGTATATTTCTCAGAAAAAAGCTGCCTGCTGGCTTAACTCAGTAGGGAAAACCCAGACCAGTAGATTGTGACTGTGAATTTAAATCCTTGTTGAGACATTTGTTCCTTGTGATAATTTGGAAGAAGACATGCCTGTAATTATTTATCAACCACCTCTGATTCATGTTGGGAAGTCTGCAGTTACTTGCAGAGAACAGGATAGTGTTGATACAGAATCTTGTTAGGATAACTCTCAACCTATACACAACTAAAATACTGTTGTAATATGGTGCTAAACAAAAAAAGAGAAAAAGTTGTTAGGGTAGTTGGGGGGGGGGGGTAGGCATTAGAGGCTCCATTTTATGTGATATTAATATGTTGTCAAGATAAGAATGTTGTATATGGAGAATTTAACAAAAATATGAAAATAGACTATCAAAGTGTTTGATTTCCTTATATATATATATATCAGTTACTTGTTTTCCTTTATATGTCTGTGTAAAAAGTACCTTTTAAATTATATGTTTTCATTTTTATATGTCTGTGAGAAAATTACAATTTAAATTAATTATTTTCACTTTTATATGTTACTTTTTAAAGAGTAAAGAGATTTCATTTTGTATATATACGAGGGGCGTTCAATATGTAATGTTACTCCATATGTAGTTCCATAACCGCTTGTTATTTTTAGATGCAGTTTTCGGCACATTATAGAGCAATTTATTGGCAACAAAATGTTATATAAATTATAAAAATTCGTAGATTCAAAGTAAAAATATAATCATTTGAGTGAGGTGTACTCGGGTACACTAGACAATTTTATGTCCAAAATATTGAGATTGTAATATGCAATTCATTGATTCTACCATTCAACAACTAGAACTATAGTTCAATTTTCAGTTTAAACAGATAAAACAAATCATGATCTTCACAAAAACATTTGAAAACTAAAATAAAAAAGTTCATAACAGTTTTAAATTGAGTGTGTATATTTTTACTCGAATAATGATAAGGTGAGTATAATAGGCCTCTGCAATTTTGTCAGGCACGATAATTATCGTTTAAAAAATTCTTGTATTTTAAGTTGATACTAGAATCTTAATTCTCGATTGCGAAACTAGTTCTTACAACTTTGATTAATCGCTCTCAACACTCATTCCAGATGGAATCAACCTTGAGTTTAGATTTTTTAGTTGTGTTGTAAAATTTAAAATGCAATAAATAGTTTAAAACAAATGCAAATGCATCACAAATTGCTTTACCTCGTAGAAAAATGATAGAATTTTGTGATTTTACAAGTTATTCTATTTTTCTGATACTCTGGATGCCCAGGATAAACCAAAATTATAATAATGGTATACCTGAGTACACCTCACTAAAATGATTATATTTTTACTTTGAACATGCCGATTTTTATAATTTATATAACATTTTGTTCCCAATAAATTGCTCTATAATGTGCTGAAAACCGCATCTAAAAATAACAAGCAGTTACGGAACTACATACGGAGTAACATTACATATTGAACGCCCCTCGTATGTTAAAATAGCCTTTTAAATAAATTGTTTTCTGTTGATATTTCTGAAACTTCTGTGCCAGCTTTTAAGAAAACATATTTGTGGTTTAGAAATTAGAATACTACAATATCTATAATACTGTTGCATGTATTTGTTTGTTTCAGCTCAGAACAATTATTATCAAACTAGGAATAGCAGCCAGTACAGTAGACATTGTTTCAGTATATATTGCATGATATTTGAAGAAAATCCAGTTAATCCAAATATTGTCTAAGATTTACATGTGTATATTGTATTGCTTATAGTTGGAGAAGGAAGTGACAGCGAGTTACAAGCAGGTATGGCTGCCAGAACCTTGGCCAACATTGCTGATGTCCTCGGTTGTATGGCAGGACCAAAGGGTGGCCTTAGAAGTGGCCCAGCTGCTAACACTACATGGGCAAAAGCCTTTCAACTTCTTGAGGTATATCTAAGTCTTTAAATTGAATGCACCAACTATTTTCCAAGGAATTAATGAATGTTAAATCATTTAATTTTGGTTCCATACAATTTTAAGGTTTTGGTCAAAATGGCTTTTTTATGGGACTTGAAATCCTAGATTTCGTGTCATTGGAAGTTTTGTTATATTGGAAGGCACAGTTTCAGAATCAATGAAGAGTCATTTTCCAGTAAAGATGGTATTACAGTATTGGTTTATCTATTTTTTATAAGTTTTGTAAAAATCAATGTGGATAAAAAAAAATCATCCTAGTAATGTTATTGTGTTCTTATTGATTATGGATTCAAGTTCTTTAATCTTCAAAGACCACTGCCAGCTGAAGGTATTTTTGTCAGTTTCTCAGGTATAAACATACCTAATTTATGCTCTAGGAAATACTACAAGGCTGTTTCATTCTATAAATTTCAACCCTTATCATGCTAAACATACTTGATTCTGCCTTTGCCACCAGTGTAGATCATGATCTGCACTGTTCGCCATTCAGTCAGTATCTTTTTGGTATGTACCCCTTTTAACAGTTAATGGTACTGTCCAATTTGAAAGATGGAAAAGTTCATTATAGAAATTTAGCAGGGTAAAGTGTCATATTCTAGATTTTATTCTAATTTACTATTTTTAAGAATTTCTAGAAAATTGCTTACATACTTTTTGTTTACATTGGTGAATTTTAGACGAGAAATATCAAAGGAGGTATAGAAGCATTGGCAAAGGAACGGAGTAAGTGGCTGAGTAGGCCTGACACCCTGATACGAGCAGCACGGCACTATGAAGGGGCAGCACAGATCCTGATCAGACAGGCAGTAATGACTGCTAAACAGGTAAGAACACAGAGCTTGATCCTTTCTGTAACTGTAGAAAACACTGCTCATTGACAAGACTTAACCCTTACCATGCTGGACACGATTGGTTCTGCCTTTGCGACCAGTATAGATCATGATCAGCCTGCACATCCATGCATTCTGATCGTGATCTGCACTGTTCGCTATTCAGTCAGTATCTTTTTGGTAAGCACCCCTTTTAACAGTTAATGGTACTGTCCAAATTAGAAGATGGACAAGTTCATTATAGAAATTTAGCGTGGTTAGGGTTAAGGTAATGGACCTGTCGTGACACTGGGCAATTTCCCTTTGATTGTGTACTCTCATTAAGCAGTTTGGTATTCTACAGACATAAATATAGTTCAAGATATACATTTCTGTGAAAAAGGAGAATGATGGAATTGCATACAGGGAACACAATTTGCTAGTTGTCATTACAAGTCGACCACTTTAGAGTTCTATTGAGGGAAAATTTAAAGACTACAGTAAATGACTCTACAGATTGAATATATTTTACTCACAGGCACTGGTCTATTGTAAACTTTTTATGCCCCCACTTTGGGGGGGGGCATATAGATTTGCTCTTGTTCGTCCGTCCGTCCGTCCGTCCTTCGAAAATGTTGTGTCGCGCGTAGCTCTGAAAGTATTTGATGTAGAGTCACAAAACTTTACAGGAATGTTGGTCAGCATGTGTAGTTATGCACCTGGGGTTTCGCGTCCGGATTCATTCAGTCATGTAGAAGTTATGGCCCCTGACTTTGTAAAAATTGGTCATTTTAGTGTTGTGTCGCACCTAGCTCCAAAAGTATATGACCTAGAGTCACAAAACTTTACAGACATGTTGGTCAGCATGTGTAGTTATGCACCTGGGGTTTCGCATCCGGATTCATCCAGTCTTGAAGGAGTTATGGCCCCTGACTTAGTAAAAAATTGGTCATTTTAATGTTGTGTCGCGCCTAGCTCCAAAAGTATTTGACCTAGAATCACCAAAGTTTACAGGAATGTTGGTCAGCATATGCAGTTGTGCACCTGGTGTTTTGCGTCCGGATTCATTCAGTCGTGTAGGAGTTATAGCCACTGACTTAGTTAAAAATGGGTCATTTTAATGTTGTGTCGCGCATAGCTCCAAAAGTATTTGACCTAGAGTCACCAAAGTTTACAGGAATGTTGGTCAGCATGTGCAGTTGTGCACCTGGGGTTTCGCGTCCGGATTCATCCAGTCATGTAGGAGTTATGGCCCATCACCTGGGAAAAAATTGTCATTTTAATGTTGTGTCGCGCCTAGCTCCAAAAGTATTTGACCTAGAATCACCAATGTTTACAGGAATGTTGGTCAGCATGTGCAGTTGTGCACCTCGGGTCTCGCATCCGCATTCATTCAGTATTGTAGGAGTTCTGGCCCATCACCTGGGAAAAAATTGTCATTTTAATGTCATGTAGTGGGGGCATCTGTGTCCCATGGACACATTTCTAGTTTTTCTTCAAAAAGTCTGTTTTTCACACAAATGTACTGTTCATACATTAGTCAAAAAAAAAAATCTGTGATTTTACTTGCTGGTGTATCATGTGTATGGTCAGGTTGGATCCTCGGCAGTTTATAACCAACCTAAGTTTAGTTGTCCTGAATAATTTTATCACATTTCCTTATTGGACTATTCAAATATGATACTGAAATAAACAGAAATTTATCTGATAATTTCACAACAAGAATATATTTGTTTTACATGTGAAATGGTAACACGCATCTCTTATAACCGCTAGCTGAACATTACATTTTCAGTTGTGGTTATGCCAGTCTTGAAAATACTGGACCTGGTGTTCACTCTGTATAAGATATTTTGGTCGTACTCTGAAACAAGTACTGAAAAAGCACATATTTTCGCAGCATCAAAATTTAGAGAATTAGAAATTTCGAGGTTTAATATTCGAAAAATTGTAAAAATGGTGTCATGTTTGAATTATAATAATAGTGTATATTTATGCGAGGATTAATTTTCATGAGATGTAGGCCCTCGCGAATATAGCTAAAATTAAATCCTCACGAAAATTTCTGCTTTTACTATAAGTATCCTCTATATCTTTTCAGTTCTTCAAGTTGCATGATGAGACCCCTGTTGGTCAGGGTAGCTGGGTGCTGGCAGAGTGTCCGGCTAGGATAGATATATCAGGTGGTTGGTCTGATACTCCACCTATTACATATGAACACGGAGGAGCTGTGGCTACTGTAGGACTCCTTATTGATGGCAAGGTATTGATAACATAGTGTTTGTGATATCAGGCATGTTGTGCTACATAACTTACATTTAGATATTCCTTTTACCTCATTTTTTACTATTTCAGGGGCCATAACTCTGCAAATAGGGGGCAGAGCCTAGACAAGAAGTAGGAGGTGCGCCATTTCATATCATGATTAAAACTCGTGCAAGGTTTCAGCAATTTATATGAAATACTTTTTGAGCTAAGCACGTCAAAAGGTGAAAATAGAAAAATAATTTGCCCACCAGGCATTATTTCTGACATCTTGATAGAAATGTAAACCTTTAAGCCGGTTTGATGGCTTCCACACTCAAAATAATTTTACACCCCAGGCAAGGTTTTGAACCAACAGTGCTGTGTAGCAAGATAATGAAATCAGCAGCATTAACCATTAGGCCACATAGGCCCCAATATATAAAGTATAATATAGAATCATAAATTTCTTCAGCATGAAATGTCAATTTTACCAAAACAGCAATATGTGGGGGGAGGGGGGATATTAATTTGTGTATTTCAAGTCTTATAGTGAATAGAATTGAATAGAAATTTAACTTGTGTGTTTGGATTCAATGTAGCAGATTTATGCAATTACAAAGTCCACAGATTTTAATCCCCACAAGAATAATAATGATTTCACATTATATAAATAAGAAATTTGACAGTTGATGTGCACTGGTTAATAGTGCTGGTAGCTTCTTCATTAATGTTTGTGAAGTTGAAGTCCCTTTGTACTTATATGACATCTCTTCAAAAATAAAAGCATAACACTGTTTTTGGATATTGTCTAATTACCTATTGAGTAAATATGTATAAAAGTCATCATAAAAAAGGTAATCTGATGGCAAATATGTCTTGATTCTAGTCAGTTATGGTAGTGTTGTGAAATGTTGAAACGGTTTGTAAATTACAATTTTCAGAGACCAATAGGAGCAAAGACAAGAAGAATTGTAGAACCAAAGCTGGTGCTAGTGATTCATGGTTCATCAGATCAGAAACAGGTGGTGTGTCAGGAAACAGCTGATCTTGCAGACTACTATAATCCACATAGTCCAGGTAATACTGGGAAATTATTTCAATTCATTGGTAGAGAATGACATGATTCCAAGAAAAATAGCTTTTTTGTGTGTACATTAACTTTTTGATTTTGAGTTTTTTACCTAAAAGATATGGAAATTTTATTTGTTTGTTAATGTTTAATTTCAGACATTGACATAAGCACAAAATCCATAAATATTATTCCCCACAAATGTAAAGGACATCTCTGTATCATGAGAATGGACATGTTTACAAATAAACTTACTCCTAAATAATGTCCAAGTTACCTCATAAAGATTCTGGAAATTTTAATTCTACCTCATTTTATGCTGCCAGTAAAGACTGTCTCTTATGGTTCCCTTAAGATTGGTATATATATAAACATGTTTTCATGTAAAATACTCACAGGACAGTTTTATGAGATGCCAATGTCCTTTCCAGTATTTAGGGGAGAGCTAGGTAAAATACTTGCAGAGAAATATCATTCAGTGTAGAAATATGTCATACATACAAACAAAGATCAGTACATGTATATATTTCTTTTATTTATGACGTAGGTGCTTTACTGAAAGCTGCATTTGTATGTGCTGAAATTGTGGACCTGAAGTCAAATCAGTCTCTCAAGGAACAACTAGAAACAAAATATGATGGTGGTTTTGAGTTACACAGCTGGACAAACCTTCCTCATGGCTCAGGTGAGAAATTAGCACAACCATCCTTTAGTTTACTGTGATGGTTTAGTTTGGAGAAGTTTTAAATGCTACATTAAATTTAGAATGGTATGTTTGAGAAACTGTACATTCTGTGCAGTAAATGGATCAGAGTTGCATTAGCCTTCATTATCAGTCTATGTTTATGTACTTGATAAAAAGGTTGATGGCATAGTTAGGGGAAATTTAAGGTTTGGGTGCCTGCAATATTCTACCTTATACACATTTTACCAGTTTGTGTACCAATAGTTTTCTAGCTTATTCACATTTTATAGGTTTGGGTTCCAGTAATATTTTAGCCATTTAACATTTTAATAGGTTTTAGTACCAGCAAAATTCTAGCTTACTCATACTTCATTGGTTTAGGTACCAATGGTACCATATTCACATTTTTAGACATGTATATCAATAGTGTTCTAGATAGGTTTGGGTACCGGTAGTGTTCTAGCTTATTCACATTTTATAGGATTTGGTACCAGTAATATTCTAGCTTATTCACATCTTATTGGTTTTGGCTTTGGTACCAGCACTATTCTAGCTTATTCACATCTTACAGGTTTGGGTACCAGTAGTATTCTAGCTGGAGTTGTAATGGCATCATTACTGAAGGCTGCTGGGAAGTCATGTGACACCACTGGGCTTCTTCATGCTGTGAGTAAACTTTCGTTCATCTGATACACCTTCATCATTTAGGATCAGAATTCTGTGTGCCTATCAAAGAAATAGATGACTTAAGTTTCATATTCCTTGGATATGCGAAAAGTACTTGAGTTATCCATAGTTTCGACCTATCCAATCATAGAAAATATAAGAAATGCATTCAAGGGTCACATGACTTGTCTGAGTTTGCCTTTTTGTGCTCAAGCTGTTGATGCTTTTGTAAGTGGTGTTTCACTATACATAATTGTTAAAAAGTTGTAATGAGCGGCCTCTAGGCTTAAAATATTGAGACTGTGTCTGCCTATAACAATGAATTACACAACACACAGTTGTGTTGCCTCATCCTAAACTAAGAAACATGTAATTCAAGTTAAAATATATACGAGCCGTGCCATGAGAAAACCAACATAGTAGGTTAGCGACCAGCATGGATCCAGACCAGCCTGCGCATCCACGCAGTCTGGTCAGGATCCATGCTGTTCGCTTTTAAAGCTTACTGCAATTAGAGAAACCGTTAGCGAACAGCATGGATCCTGACCAGATCCATGCTGGTTGCAAAGCCACTATGTTGGTTTTCCCATGGCACGGCTCATATAAATATATGAAGTTGATCCTCTTAATATTTGCAGGTTTTGTACCTGGAACAGCTTTTGACAACAGGTGGAGGTTGGCAGGACCAGATAGGGGGCCTCACAGGAGGGGTGAAGTTAGGGGTCTCTGCAGCCAAGCTGCCCCTATTTGTTGAAGTTGTTGATCTCGAGATAAAGCAAGAGATAATTCAGGCATTTAATGAAAGGATTGTATTGATATACACAGGCAAGACAAGATTAGCAAGAAACTTGCTGCAGGTAAGAAATACTGAATTTTTGGTGTGAACAGTGTTTATTTTGTTTGGTTAAACCACATTTGGCAACATTGTTTAATTCATATTGCTGCAGGTAAGAAATACTGAATTTTTGGTGCGAACAGTGTTTATTTTGTTTGGTTAAACCACATTTGGCAACATTGTTTAATTCATATATCAACTGCCAGATATATACAATTGTTTCTTGATTTCATACAAATACTTATCTTGCAGGCATCTAATAACTTCTCCTTGATCATTATTCACATACATGAGATATTTACTGGAAACGGCTCAAAATGTAGTTTGTCTTGTCTTGTGGTCAAATTCCAAAAATTCCAGAAACAAATCAGCTTTTTGGGGGAAAAAGTTGTACCTGTTTTATTTTAAAAGTGAACTTGGAGATAACCTCAAGGCTTTTAAAGGTGAAATATCGGCAATGAATATTTTACAGATTATTCTTTATTTCAAGTCTCCTTTTCAACATATTTAATGAATAGACACTAGATTGCAATGAATAAATATAAAAACGTTCTGCATTTATGTCTTGTTATATGGTGATTATTTTCAGTCATCATGTTTATTCAGGTAAGTTTCATACAGTATATATGCAGTGGTTTTAATTTTACATGCAGGATGTTTTAAGAAACTGGTATGCAAGAAACCCTCAGATTGTTGAAACAGAAGATAAGTTGGTTCAACTGGCAAATGATTGTGCAAAACACTTCCAAAAAGGTATGGTAACTGTCAGTCAAGTGTAAACAATAACTGCTAAATGTGAATTGAAAAATACTTAAATATTTTCAGAATCATCGTATGCAAATGCTACATGATAGTTTCACTTCAGTTTCCTGAAAATGTTACAAAAGAAAAACCGGAATATAACCTTTTTACAGTAAACCTCATAAGGAACCCGGATATAAGGAACACGTGGTTATAAGGAACACGTTTTCCAGTCCCAAAGTACGAAATTCAATGGAAAACCCCTCTGTTATAGCGAACAGACAAAGAATAAAAACTTTTGAAAACTGGAAATAAACAGGAGAATCGCTGATGACCTCACTTTCATGCGCATAAACACAAATTATTTCATTTCTTTGATCTTTAGTTTGTTAATTCACGAATACGATAAAAAATTGATATAATATCATCATTAACATTTACCAAATACTAGATGATTGTGTATTATGCTTCAGTCTTAGAAAGCACACTTGTGTTGTTTAGTTTATTTACCTACGTGTGTAGAGACTCACAAAAAGTGTTATAACCAACGTAACCAAATAATACAACGCTCAATTCTGCGTATTTGGACGCATACTTCTTGAAAAAGGACACAAGAAAATCCCAAACGCGATTCCTCGGGACGTATATTTTTTTGGCCATACGCTTGCTTGCTCAAATAAATTACATAAATGGAAAACAGATGTGCCTTTCAGCCAAAATGCGGAGTTTATGATGACTTTTCAAGATAGCCCTTTTCAAACGTCAGTCAAATAGTGTTCGCTATATACAAATTGTGTTCGCTGTACAAGCCTCGGTTATAAGGAACTAGTTCGCTATATGGATATAGGGAACGTCAGTTATTAGGAATAATTTTTAGAGGCCTCAAGCTGTTCATTATAAGCGAGGTTTACTGTATTCTTTAGGATTGGGGTGTTTATTTCATAGATTATCCCTTTCCTGAATAAAACTTACTCACCTGGATTTTAGGCCATATAATATTAGGGATTGAAATGTATGCCTGGTGGTCAGAATGTTGCGGAATAAATGCTGTATTGTTTCAAGTCAAAAGTTTTTGAACCTGGTTATACCTTGCTGAAACAAAATGTATGATTTGTTAATATCTTGTGAAGAAAGTTCATGTTCACGATCTAGTTTTTGGACAGGTGCTATGGCAGAGGTGGGAAAGTGTATGGACAGCTATTGGCAGATGAAGAAGACAATGGCCCCTGGTTGTGAACCCGAGTTTGTTACCAAGATCATGTCTGCTGTACACCCTCATGCCCTTGGTATGTGTATGGCAGGGGCTGGAGGAGGGGGCTTCATGTATGTTCTAGCCAGAGACCATGAGAGTCAGAAAAACATCCGGAATCTGATAGATAGCATGGAGGTTAGTGTAAATAGAGTAGAGTTTCTTTCGCTGTTTTCCAACCTTAAAACAGAGGGTGTTGTGGAATTATTTTGAATAGTGTTACAGTTTCAATGCAGTTTAAAGGTACTTTATAAAAGGTCAGTTTTACATCTTATTGACAGTCAGTGTATTATTAAGTAAATACAATGTATAGCTAAAAAATTTATAAGCCAAAGTCTTTATATTAAAGTTGAACAGAAATTTATTTGCAGTGTGTTTAAATGTGGACAGCTTATAGTTTATTAGCCTGATGGATGAACCATCTACAAAAATTTGTGTGAATGATTATGACATGATATATATAAAATAACTTCCTGAGCACTCTGTTAACAAAATGAGCCGCGCCGTGGGAAAACCAACATAGTGGGTATGCGACCAGCATGGATCCAGACCAGCCTGCGCATCCGCGCAGTCTGGTCAGGATCCATGCTGTTCGCTTTCAAAGCCTATTACAATTAGAAAAACCGTTAGCGAACAGCATGGATCCTGACCAGACTGCACGGATGCGCAGGCTGGTCTGGATCCTTGCTGGTCGCATACCCACTATGTTGGTTTTCTCATGGCATGGCTCAATTGTTGTATTCGTTTGTGTTACAGAGTAGTGATGGAACAAAGGTGTACGATACATGTATAGATGAAGAAGGGTTGAAGATAACTGTGATAGAGGAAGACGAGGGTTCCCTCACTGTGTCCGATCTTGACGAAGATATGCATGATTACTACAATCAGCCAGAAACACTGCTGGAAGATATCCCAGAAACTACTGACAGTGTGCCAGTCGTGGTAGGGGTACCTCTTCTTGATGTTGGGGTATCCATGGCAACCGGTGATGCTAGTGTACCGGTAGCAACAGGAGAAATAGATGTTGCTCAGTCAGCTGAGACAGACAGTGCTGACATGCAGAGTGGAGGTGATAGTGTTACCATGACAACTAGTACCCTTGTTACTATGGCAACCGGGGATTCTGTAACCAAAGAACCCGAATATGATACATCTGTGACAGTTTCTGATATCCCTACAGCTGGCCTTTCTGGTAATGCACTAGCTGCTATAGAAAAAGCTAAGCAGATGCAAAAAGAACTAGAGGAATTTTTCAACCAAGGAAGAGATCAGGAAAATAGTGATGAAAAATCATGAAAATGAATAGCTATATTTCATTCTACCCTATCTCAACCATATTCTTGCTTTATAGAACATAGAAATAAATCCTTACAGAACGGTTTGTGAGTCGAAAGTCAGACGAGCATTTTCGATGGCAGCATTGTTTATAGAAATACAAAATTATAATACATAAAGTACTGTTCTGTTACATATTTCATAAAGAAAAGTATATTGTCTACTTCAGTTTGATTCTTTGTGAGTTTATGGTATAAAAAGGAAGTTCTAATACAGAATAATAAGTTCTGTTTTGACCTTTATAATACTTCCAGGATACTTATTTTTTTAAAAACTACATAACATGAAGTTTTATCCCGAGTTTATATTCTATGCATTGTGCCAAGCTGTGATAAAGAAATCTGTCAAGATGCCATGTAACATTAATTTTTATTTATTTTAATTTATCAGATAAATAAATATATATTCAAAAAGTGCATTTAACTTTATTGAAATGATAACATTTTTAGCTCATCTGATTTTTTGAAAAAAAATGATCAGTTATTGTCATCACTTGAGCGGTTGTCGGCGTCTGCGTCTGCATCGGTGTTGCCTGGTTAAGTTTTATGTTTAGGTCAGCTTTTCTCCTAAACTATCAAAGCTATTGCTTTGAAACTTGGAATACTTGTTCACCATCATAAGCTGACCCTGTACAGCAAGAAACATAACTCCATCTTGCTTTTTGCAAGATTTATGGCCCCTTTTGTACTTAGAAAATATCAGATTTCTTGGTTAAGTTTTATGTTTAGGTCAACTTTTCTCCTAAACTATCAAAGCTATTGCTTTGAAACTTGGAATACTTGTTCACCATCATAAGCAGACCCTGTACATCAAGAAACATAACTCCATCTTGCTTTTTGCAAGATTTATTGCCCCTTTTTGACTTAGAAAATCAGTTTTCTTGGTTAAGTTTTATGTTTAGGTCAACTTTTATCCTAAACTATCAAAGCTATTGCTTTCAAACTTGCAACACTTGTTCACCATCATAAGCTGACCCTGTACAGCAAGCAACATAACTCCATCCTGCTTTTTGCAATAATTATTGCCCCTTTTGGACTTAGAAAATCATTTTCTTGGTTGAGTATTATGTTTAAGTCAACTTTTCTCATAAACTATCAAAGCTATTGCTTTAGAACTTGCAACAGTTTTTCACCATCATAAGTGGACACTGTACATCAAGAAACATAACTCTTTCCTGCTTTTTGCAAGAATGATGGCCCTTTTTAGACTTAGAAAATCATGGGTAGGACAATATTTCTATTACACAAAAAAAATCAGATGAGCGTCAGCACCCGCAAGGCGGTGCTCTTGTTTATGTGTGTGTTCATAAATGTGAAATGTTTTTTTTTATTTCACTCACATTTGTTACATTATGTATTTATAAAAGGGATAATACATGTTTTTGTATCAACGTCTGCTGATGCACGATTGTTTCGTGACCGAGGAATTGTTTTGTAACTATTGTTAAAACACAAAACAAACATGTACTTCTTGCATAAAGACATCCCACAAACTGAATTTATAGGTGATGACTTTATGTTATTGTTAACTGTCAAACAAACATAACTATTTTTCTCCCATTACATTTGCCCATATCAAAAATTAGTGGGGGTTTTTTTAATGCAAGAATTCAAGTTTATAACCTAGATACTGCCATGAGGTGTTCAGTCTGGAAAGAATTTTGAATACCCTTTATTATCACTGCATTTTGTTTGATTAAGTATGATATACTTCAGAAAATCAAGTGTTGCATATCACACAAAGACACATTTTAACAGAATGAAATACAAGTCAGAGACATTATGGTACTTGACAGGTTGTCCTACCAATTAAAGGAGCTATATTCATTGCTTGCAAACCGGTTAAAACCATTTATGCACAAACAAGCTTGTATAGCTGATGATCCTTTGCTTGTAGACAAGTAATACCATGAAAGGTCAACTCATTAGGTAGCTATTGGTGTAATTTCATTACTATTTTTATTCCCATTGTGGAAGCAAGTGAGTGATGAAGTAATGCAGTCCATCTGTCACACTTCCTTTTCTCGATGATAGCTTTAAAAACATTGAATGGAATATAATGAAATTTGAGCTAATGATAGATAGTAGTGAGGGGGATTGCAATGTGAAAGAACCGTAAGACTATCATCATTTTTCCAGTTATATCCCTTTTGTACTTTATTATGTCTCCCACCACACAGTGGTGTGGGAGACATATTGATTTGCTCCTCTCTCTCTGCCTGTCTGTCACAAATTTTGTCCGCACTCTAAGTTGAACATTTCTCATCTGATCTTCACCAAACTTGCACAAAATGCTTTTGCCAATATGTCCTCGGCTAAGTTCGATAACTAGCCAAATTAGCCCAGGCACTTCTGAATTATGTCCCTTGAAACTTGTTTTTTGATAATCAAAGCACTGGAAATCTGATAAGGCAGTTGAGGTCTTGGTGCAT
Source organism: Mercenaria mercenaria (assembly GCF_021730395.1). Taxonomy (NCBI): domain Eukaryota; kingdom Metazoa; phylum Mollusca; class Bivalvia; order Venerida; family Veneridae; genus Mercenaria; species Mercenaria mercenaria. The sequence continues at coordinate 21,989,878 of NC_069366.1, read as the reverse complement.
GGTTGACTCGTATACTGTTCAGATGATTAGGCAGTTGTGGGAGACATGCGCTTTTCTCAAAAGCATCTCTGGTTTTCTTTTGTTTTGATAATAACTTCAGAACAGCTGAATGGAATATAATGAATCCTTATTTTTAGCTCACCTGAGCCAAAGGCTCATGATGAGCTATGTGACCGCTCAATGTCCGTCGTCCGTCTATCAACATTTGCTAAAAAAATCTTCTTCTTGAAAACCACTGGGCAGAATTACACCAAACTTCACAGGAATGATCCTTAGGTGGCCCCCTTTCAAAATTGTTCAAAGAATTGAATTCCATGCAGAACTCTGGTTGCCATGGCAACCGGAAGGAAAAACTTTAAAAATCTTCTTGTCCAAAACCACAGGGCCTAGGGCTTTGATATCTGTTGTGTAGCATCATCTAGTGGTCCTCTACCAAAATTGTTCAAATTATCCCCCTAGGATCAAATATGGCCCCGCCCCGGGGGTCACATGGTTTATATAGAGTTATATAGGGAAAACTTTGAAAATCTTCTTGTACAAAACCACATGGCCTAGGGCTTTGATATTTGGTATGTAGCATCATCTAGTGGTCCTCTACCAAGATTATTCAAATTATCCCCCTAGGGTCAAATATGGCCCCGCTCCGGGGCCCACATGGTTTATATAGAGTTATATAGGGAAAACTTTGAAAATCTTCTTATACAAAACCACACGGCCTAGGGCTTTGATATTTGGTATGTAGCATCATCTAGTGGTCCTCTACCAAGATTGTTCAAATTATACCCCTAGGGTCAAATATGGCCCCGCCCCAGGGGTCGCAAGTTTTACATTGACTTATATAGGGAAAAAAGTTTCAAAATCTTCTTGTCTGAAACCACAACTCTAAGGCCTTTGATATTTGGTTTGTAGCATTGTCTTATGGTCCTCAACCAAAATTGTTCAAATTGTACCCCTGGGATGAAAAGAGGCCCTGCCCTGGGGGTCCCAAATTTTATATAGACTTATATAGGAAAAAGCTGTAAAAATCCTCTTGTCAGAAACCATACAACCTAGGCTTTTGATATTTGGTATGATGCATTGTCTAGTAGTCCTCTACCAAAATTGTTCAAATTATGCCGCTTGGTTTAAAAGGGGCCCTGCCCAGGGGTCACTTAGTTATTATGTGAGTTATATAGGAAAAATACTTAAAAAAAACATCTGATCCTATTTCCAAGACTATTTAATTATAATTACCTGATGACCCCCAAGTAATATGATGTCACTTGATTGTGACCTTGACCTACTGACCTACTTTCTTGTTTTTTAACATACAGCCTTGAAATTTTGATGACTTACACAGTTTTGCACACAAATCGTAAAACTGAATTTCATCGACCATGAATGTGACCTTCTTAATATTTTATCATCAGTTTGACATTTGAAACATGTAGCTCATATTACTCAGGTGAGCGATCCAGGGTCATCATGACCCTCTTGTTATATTTATACTATGCAAAGTGTGCTTGAATATTATTTATACAAATACATGTATTTGGAATTCTTCTTTTGTTACAAAGACTGTTTGTTACCTACAGTTAATTCAGTGATACTCGACTTAAGCCTCCTGCTGGGTGGTATTAAGAGTCGAGTTATCCATTGATTATCCATCATTTTACTGATTGGAAATGGTAGGATTCTGAAAATGCATGAAGCTATATTTCACTACGGAATGTTTTCTTTTATTTTACTATATATATTGATATGAATGTTTACTTCTAATTGTTTGTTTATATATCAATTCCTTTTTCCTCTCTGTGTAGAAACTTGTCCCAAGAATTTTGTAGTATTTGACTGATGTTATAAAACATGTTTTACTGATAAAACGTTACCAGACTTCTAAAGCTACTCGCCTACAGTTTTTCAGCATGTTCATTTCCACCAATTTTGGCATAGAATGTATATGTGACACTGAAAAGTGATAAAGTGGGTGAAAATAAAAGTTAGATATTGATAAAAATGCTAGATGAATGTAAATGTTCTACATACCTTCTGCACAATATTTTTGCTTATTTATAAGAATGTCTTGCTAAAATCTGTCTATGAGTTTGTACCACAAGTCACTTTCAAAGTACTCACTTTTATGGATTTTTTTAGATAAATTATTTTCCGCCTAAAAGTGTGGGTTAGTCCTTTTAAGAAGATCAAATTTCTGAAAGCATCATGGTGTACTTGCTGTCACTGGCCATTTTTATGCATAATACTTGTCTAGAAATTCTTGGTTTTGTTATCTGCATAACATAAATTATAGTATCCTGTAATTTATATATTTAGTATCATGGTTTAGAATGTTGGGGTTGCTCGGGTAAAAAAGTATATATATATAATGGCATTACCAAATTACCAAATTGATAATTTGTAGGTAAATTTCTATCTAATGTCACTGTTCTTGTGTGGGGGTTGCGTTCAGGTATTAAGTATTACATCACTGATTTATACAACAAAGCATTTAAAATATTTGCAAAATTGGCAACCAGTTTTTTGCTTTTTCATTTTATCAGACTAGTTTTTCCTGCAATATTGAAAGAAGACTTTTGTATGAATATTTTTTTCTTTTCCTATCCTGAATGTGTGTGATCAGGTTGTGCAATACCATTTTCACTGTATCTAATGAACAGATAGTTTATGAAATGCTGTGATTAAAAAGAATTTTAAAAAAGTTGTGTAATTGTGATTTTTTGTACAGTTTTATCATTAGAGCAGTGTAGACTTCAGTATCATTGCACATTGATTAGCCTGCTAGTGGCAAGTGATTTTGCCTTTGCGACTAGTGCAGACCAAGATCAGGCTGCACAAAATAGGCTAATCATGCTCTGCACTGTTTGCTCTTCAGTCAGAAAATTTTTAGTGAACACCCCTTTGAATGATAAGTGGTACTGCCCAAATTGAATGATGGACCAGTGCATTTTAGAATTTTAACAGGGTAAAGGTTAATTAGACATATAATGAAAGCTATGAGGAGACGTTGTTGATGAAAAGAGGGTGTAACCAAGGAAACAAGACTGCCAACATGTCACAATGTACACCCATCACGGCAAATTAGGTTTGACTAAAAATATTCTCCTTATTACTGTAAATCACTTTATATTAGCGTGATCTTTATTTTGCAAATTCCCACACCCTGAATTATTTCACGGATTTATGAATTGCAACGGGAGGGTCAGAAATTTAAATACACGAAGGTTCTTATCTTATATTAGCAAAATTCCAATTCCTGAAGTCGTTCATTCTTCCGTACTGTACCGAATTTATGCAAGCCAAAGACTCGTTAAATACATGGTCCGTAATGGTTATTTTGTATTAGTAATCGGTTACTTATTCACACAAATTGCTTTTGTTTGACAGAAATTGATTGAAAAGAGCCTTTTAATCCGTTATTCAATTTACAGGTGATTATTCTTATTACACTTAATAGCCAATAAAATGTTCAAAGTTTGTTAGTCATTTTATAAATAATTGTAACGTACAAGTATATAATGCAATGGTGTGATAAATTGTCTTCTAATTCCTATTGTTAAGTAAACAAAATGTGTAAAAAAAATCTGGTTTGTCGAGAAGATAAAGGATGATATGGATCATCCCCACAGACAACACGCGCTCTGCTTGTTTGACACATATATATTATCATTATTATACCGGATTTATATAGTGCCCTTTTCATGATAAACACGTTCAAAGGCGCTTTACATATAGCAAATACAGTCAAACTGGGCGCGAAATTCATCCTGTACTAGTACAGACACAGAGCGATCTGACCAGAGGGACAAAGTGAGATAAATCCCCCAGAACAGACGGAGAGAAACCCTTTTTAGATACAGGCCTGTCCAGCTAACTTACCCTAGCTCTTTGCGAATAGACAGTCTGATTCTTTAACATGCCCGATGTATAGCACCGATACACATGAAGCCATCCTTCCTGGGAAGAACCAGTACAGGCCTCTTAGTTAGGTGGAAGACACCCAAGAGCATCTCAGAAATTTCCAGTGCCTGGACCGGGATATATTCTACATATATACATACAAAGTGCATGAAGGAGATGTTCTTCGTAACCTGTTAAAAAACAAAGTTATCATGTTATATACATCCCTGCCAGCTGCATGTAAATCCAACCTCTAGACGTTAGCAGTATATTCTGTCATGAAAGTTAGTTTCAAGGATTTTTAGCTCGACTATACGAATAGTCTAGCTATTCTACTCACCCTGGCGTCGGCGTCACACCTTGATTAAAGTTTTGCATGCAAGTACATATGGCTATCATTTAAAGGCATTTAGCTTTGAAACTTATTTTTTCTTTTTCTAGGTCAATTACCAACCTCACTGAGTGAAGTCCCATAACTCTGACATGTATTTTGAGCAAATTATGCCCCCTTTTGGACTTAGAAAATCCTGGTTAAAGTTTTACATGCAAGTTACTATCTCCAAAACTAATGCAGATATTGAATTGAAACTTCACATGTGTCTTTGGGGTTATAAAACTAGATGATAGCATCAAGTCCCATAACTCTGACCTGCATTTTGACCAAATTATGACCCCTTTTGGACTTACAAAATCCTGGTTAAAGTTTTGCATGCAAGTACATACAGCTATTACTAAAAGGCATATAGATTTTAAACTTATTTTTCCTTTTTCTAGATCAATTACCAACCTCACTGGGTCAAATCCCATAACTCCAACATGTATTTTGGGCAAATTATGCCCCCTTATGGACTTAGAAAATCCTGGTTAAAGTTTTGCATGCAAGTTACTATCTGCAGAACAAAATTTTAATAATGCAGATACCCGGTATTAAATTGAAACTTCACATGTGCCTTCAGGGTTAAAAAACTAGTTGATTGTATCAAGTCCCATAACTCTGACATGCCTTTTGGTCAAATTATGTCCCCTTTTGAACTTAATATTTCTGGTTAAAAGTTTTGCATGCAAGTTAAATTAACTAATGCAGATACTGGATTGAATCACTATAGATATTTTAACATTTAGGGTAGTCTAATATTTTCCTGCTTCTGGGACAGTAATTCGAATAGCCGAGCATTGGTTGTCTTACGGACAGCTCTTGTTATTATACTTTTTCATAATATATTGAAATAAATTGAAGTTCATTCAATAAACATCGTGTACATGCGGCTAGTATTCATTGCTGAACTTACCATATTTCGGACATTTTTTCCGATATGTCTGTATGTTATGAAAGGAAATTTATGCGGATGTATGAATTCGCGATGCAACTGGTTCGCGAAAAATAGCGAAAATTAAAACACCGTGAATAATATCGGATTTACAGTATTATGAGTATTCAGACTAGATATTAATTTTCTCAATTTTGACTTATTCAAGGGCCATAACCCCAGAGGAAGAATGCCTATCTGACTGGTTATTTAACTAGTAGGAGATATAATGCCCATACACAGTATGACCAAGTTTTGTTAACATTGGATAAGAGCTACACAAGTTTGGGTGGACACCATCAGTTTTAGAAATTCTGAGGCCCTTTGTTTGGTTTCTTATGTATTATGGGTAGTTGACTGAAGTCCCCATCTGAAGCAGTTGGAGCTACATTTTTGTCAAGCCCGCTTGTGGCGAGTGCTCGATATAGTCGCCACTTTCGGTGTACGTGCGTGCGTCCGTGCGATTTTGTCCGGACCATAACTTTCACACGCATGGACCAATCTTGTTTATATTTGGCATGAATGTTTACCTCAATGAGAAGGCGTCATGCGCAAACCCCATGTTCCTATCTCCAAGGTCAACTCAAAGGTCAAGGTCCCAGTTGGAGGTCAAAGGTCGAATTGAAGTTTGTCCAGAGCATTTCTTCTTCATGCATTGTAGGATTTTGATGTGATTTGGCATGAATGTTCACCATTATGAGGAGGAGTGTCATGCGCAAGAACCAGGTCCCTAGATCCAAGGTCACACTTGACAGCCGGCAGGCTCGACATTCTGCCTGAGGGCATACTTGTTCATTCAAGCTCACCGCAGGTGTCATATCTACTACTCCAGCATCCAGTCTTGGTTGAGACTGCTGGAACTCATATCACCCAGCAATCAACATTAATTGGATGTTGCAACTGGAAACACTGTAGAACAACATGTTTACCGCTGAACCACTGACTCCTTGTCTACAAACACTGTCCTTTATACTCAAAACTTGTAACAATAAAGGTTTTATTAAATTTGTTATTTCATATTTATTTATTTCAGCTCAACTGAGATGAAAGCTTCATGCTAATTTGAACCACTCTCAGGTCAGCGTCCTGGAAAAAACAAGTATTGGTGTCATACGAGAGGCAATGTTTGAAAAATCAGAAGAAAAATAGGTTTTTTAATTCTTTAATGCCATCTACCTGTTTCTCATTTTTGCATAACAGAAATTTATGACATGGGTATGGAAATTCAAATAACAGTAAAGGTTACAACAATCAATAATACAGTATCTTCTTACATTTTTAAAGACAACCAATTTTATATTTATATAACCAGCAAGATGGGAATAAGGTTCTGTTGTTCTATCATTTACCCCGCTTGTTGAGTTTAGAGCACCACATGCATAGGTCTGCAAAACAAGAGCTGTCGGATGACAGCGCGCTCGACTTTTCGAAGAATTGATTGAAGAATGGGGTCAAAATATTTCCATAGATTTTCAGACTAAACAAAAAAATGGATTAAACAAAAAATGTTCCTGTATTTGTGGATTTCGATTAGTCTTGCACTAAATGGCAATGTGTGACCATGATGGCAAATATGTTAAGTTATATGTTAGGCAAAACATGGACTTATATGAAAAATTTAACTAATTTCTAAGTCCAAAAAGGGCCATAATTCAGTCAAAATAGTTGACAGAGTTATGTACTCTTGCCTACAGATGGAAATCATGTTGATAAACTAGTGTTAAAAGTTTCAAAGCCACAGTTCAAACAGTTTTGACAAAACGCTGACTTGTAAGAAAAACTGAACAAATTTCAAAGTCCAAAAAGGGCCATAATTCAGTCAAAATAATTGTCAGAGTTATGTACTCTTGCCTACAGATGGAAATCATAATGATAAACAAGTGTTTAAAGTTTAAAAGCCATATGTCAAATAGTCTTGACAAAACATGGACATTTACAAAACAGAACCAATTTCCAAATTCAAAAAGGGCCATAATTCAGCCAAAAAAGAAGAAAGAGTTACGTACTCTTGCCTATTGATAGAGACTATTATACTGAACAAGATATAAAAGTTTCAAAGCCATATGTCAAACACTTTACACAAAATATAAACTGGTACGAAAAACTTAACCATGATTTCTAAGTCAAAAGGGGCCATAATTCAGTCAAAATGCTTGATGGAGTTATGTACTCTTGCCTACAACTGGACATTGTGATGGTAAACAAGTGTTGAAAGTTTCAAAGCTTTATCTCAAAAGACTTTGTCAAAATGTGGACTGGTACGAAAAACTTAACCAAGATTTCTAAGTCAAAAAGGGGCCATAATTCAACCAAAATGCTTGATGGAGTTATGTACTCTTGCCTACAACTGAACATGGTGATGGTAAACAAGTGTTGAAAGTTTCAAAGCTTTATCTCAAAAGACTTTGTCAAAATAAGAACTGGTACGAAAAACTTAACCAAGATTTCTAAGTCAAAAGGGGCCATAATTCAGTCAAAATGCTTGACAGAGTTATGTACTCTTGCCTATAACTAGACATGGTGATGGTAAACAAGTGTTGAAAGTTTCAAAGCTTTATCTCAAAAGACTTTGTCAAAATGTGGACTGGTACGAAAAACTTAACCAGGGTGTGACGCCGACGCCGACGCCGTGGTGAGTAGGATAGCTCTACTTATTCTTCGAATAGTCGAGCTAAAAACAATATATAATGCCTCAGAATTATTCATTTTGACAGCTTTTCTGTAATTCTCACAATGTAAAAATATACAGCATCATGGGTATGTTAAGTATGACAACTGTACACTTATTCCAAGGTCAGTATAATGTAGTTTTGTTGACCTACATAGCTGATATTGTTACTATCAGAGACGGGTCAACAAAATCACATATTCATTGTGGCACAATGAAAATGTACACAATTTAAGACTAAAATGCTGGAAAAATTTACAACCAACCTGGGAAATGTGATATCAACCTCGGGGCTGTACCCTCGATCTATAAAAATGTATCTGCCCTGGGTTGTCAAGTCTTTTTCCAGGGCGATAAATCCTCATATTGACCTCGCCACAAGGCAATAATCAATATATACAGTAAAACCTGATTAAGGGAATTTTCAGCAGTTCCTACAATATGAGTAAGTTCCTTCTATTTATGTAGAGCTTGGGAAAGAATATACAGAAAACCTTTTTTATCAGACACTTTTTAACTTTTGAGTTTTGCTAAATTTAACTTCCCATTCTTGTAAAAACCCAAAGTGCAAAAATAAACATAACTTTATATCCCATCTTGCTGACTAAATAATATACTGAATATAATCCTGATAAGGAAAAAGTTTTAACACATGGTTAATCTAGGCTAGTTTTAACAAAAAATTCTTTTTGGTCATAAAATCGTGACAATATTTTGGTTTTCTGGGCTGGAGAAACACTATCATAACTGTGCAAACTATCAAAGCACTTATACATGGCGGTAAAAAAATACAAAAATATGAAGCAAATAAAAACAGAAAATCACAGGAAATAAAATATACAAATAAATATATGTAAAGACTAGGAATGCATATTACAAGTATGTAAAAAAAAACAATATGGACGGAAAAAAAATAACTCCTGTTACAGGAATGTCAGATGAATAAATAAATTAGGTTGACATAAACTGTATAACTAGAGTAAAATAACTGAATTATATTAAAGATATTTGTTTCTTTCCATGTATAATCAAAAATGGTTTTAGTGAACACCAACTGCACTATTTATATGATAGGAGTATTTATTTAGTGTTCAGGAGTTGTGTGTAAAAACAGAAGACAAACAAAATTTTCTTTCCATTTCACACTGTCAGAACTGAATTTTACCTCTTTAAGACAAGATATGTTATGCTGAAGCTGAAAAAAAAAGTCAATGAAAATTTTATGTTTCTCATACTTTAAAAGGAACAAATACCATTACGTTATTATTATAGATTATTTAAATCTAAGGCTTTATTAAAGATTAATTTTTATCGATGATATATCTGATTATTTAACTGTACAATTTAATCTGTACAATGCAGTGATATTTGGACAAGAACCAATTTGAAAAAACATACTTGACCAGCTAAAAGGCAAGTCCATTATGTTGTTTTTTTCTGATCAGTATATACCAGCTATATCCTGTATTGTAAAAAACAATGGTAAATCATATTTTTTTCTATGCTTAATTTCCTCAGTAAAAAAAAACCCCAATCTGACAGAAACAATTCCACCTTTTAAACATAACCTATACAGAAAAGTCATGTATTGATATTGATATTTATGAGGATACTATTATCGGTTAACAGCTTTTGTCATTTAGTTAAAACGGAGATCTGAATCAAAGCTGTTGCATCATCCAATTTGGAATATATTGTATCCAAAACCAAAACATATTGAATGGTTGTGTAGTACAAATGTGAATTACTGATTGGAAGCGAAAAATAAGTATAGAACAACATGAAACATAAACAGATTTGTTGATGATTATGAAAACAGAACATAACCTGCCGGTATATTTCAATAAGCTACTGAAAAAATACTATAGATATATACTCAACAATTCAATGCATTGTAACAAACCTAAATATAATATAAAGTATGACTTTAAAAGCCTTTTTTCGTCGATCACAGTTGAATTCTAAACTTATAATATTATACAAAATCGTCTCTAAATGCTTGATTTGCTCTCCTTCCTGTCATATATTTCATAAACTTTAATTAATTTAAGTTCTTTCATTTAACAACAGCTTTTGCTTTGGAAGCTAAAATGATAAAAGATAGCCACACACTTCAACTTATCAAAAGAATCAATAAATCACAAAAAAAATGCACTGGATACACAACAGTTTACAAAAACTTGCATTTAAAGAAAATTTCTAACAAAGAGGCTTTTATTTGGAGGTATCCAAGATCCTAAAATTAGTTAACAATTTTTAAGTAAAAATGTATTATTTCTGCTCTTTGCTTCTTATGGTCTATTTTACAAATGTTCATTTGTCTCAAGTATAATGCCCATTTTGTTAAATGTAAAGTAGTGGGTATATGTTCAACAAAAAGTCTTTGCAAAAGTCAAATATAAAGAGTGTTGATGTGTCAAATATAATTAACGAAAAAGACAAAAAACAAAAATCAAAGTAAAGCCGAAGCTGCTGTTAGTTATTAGGTAAATCGTAAAAAAGTTACAAAACAAGTCTCAGAAACCTCCTGTTTTGTCAAGAGACAAAACTCAGTCAATATGCTGTATGTGGTAATACTATATATCTACATATATCACAGTAAAATTGCTTTGTGTATACACATTTGTCTACTTAAGGTTCAGTGTTTGTAATTTGTACAAAAAAAGGCATACTTAATCTTCAAAAGTAAAATCGTGTAAAAATGTCCATATCACTTCAAATTCCTTGTTTATACACTTTCTAAAATCCTATGTACCTGCTCTAACACCTTACACACATGCAAACTCAATGTCCTCAAACAAATATCCAAGCCACCAAAAATCCTTGAACACAAATTTTCCACCAAATCCCTTAATCGCACAGTAGACATTCCTACGAAGTCAAATGTATAATCATTACCTCAAATTAGCAACACATTTTTCACTCTTTCAAATTCCTTAGAAAAGTACTTGCATACTCGTTCCATTTAAATCCTTAAAACAACATGTCCTAACATCCCAACATGTTGTTGCACAATTATTCCCCTAAAATTCTTTTAAACAACATGCCCCGAAAGTCCTTTCAAAATCATTTCTCTCAAATTCCTTTGGAAAGTACTTACACTAAGTCCTTGTACAATCATTCCCCTCAAATTTCTTTAAAAATCATGTCCACGTACAATCATTTTCCTCACATTCTCTTAAAAACATGCCCTCAAAATCGTTGCACAATCATTCCCCATAAATTCCTTTAAACAGTTAACATGCCCTCAAAGTCTTTGCTGTACCATTTCGCTAAAATTCCTGTGAAAAATACCTCCTTTAAATCCTTGAACAATCATTCCATTCATATTTCTTTAAACAATATGCCCTAAAATTCTGTGTACAATCATTACCTACAAGTGCCCCCAAAGCACTTGTTCCATAATTTCTGTTTTCCTTTGAAAATCTAGCCCTAAAAACCCTACATTTCTTAACATATTGTTTCAAATTCCCTCAAACTTATCAAACAAAATTCACCCAAGCTCCTTGTACAAATCACAAACTCTGTTCAAAAAGAGTACATAACACAATGAATACATGTACATAAAACAACAAATTTACAAATAACACAAAATATGCTTATCTCTATACAGATATAGTAATGCTAATGTATGGTTAACTCTGTATTCTTTCAACAATAACATAAAAAATCTTAAACTAAAAAGTAGTTCCATAACTTCAAGGCAGGTGGACTCTTTCTTATGTCTTTTTCCATAACAACATGAAATATAGTACCTCATCTGTATTTCTCTCTTTATTCACTTTTTCAACTTGTCTGATAAACAGTATAATGATCACCACCATTATATAAGGCCCACAGCATCATTTATAAGGGCACATTTTTTGTCTATGACACTGTTCTGATTATTGTTCAACATAACTTCTTAATAAATATGATAAACCTGATCTTTACTTGATATAACATTATAAAAAATACACAACACTTGGGTCAACATTCAATTTATTGACTCACCCAGTCAAAAATATAATAAACATGATCAGACTGTCCAGCCATCAAACTTAATTATGGACCTCAACACATTGTATTACTTATTAAATTCTACATCTCAAACTAAGTCTCAGACTTGAAAATGATAAATTTTCTTTGTCACACTTAAATTTGAAAAGATTGTAATGAAACTTTGCCTGAATGTACATTCTGCATATACAAATAGCCGAGTCCAATTTCTTTAGTGTAAATTTGTTAAAAAGAAAGTTAAGGCAAACAGAATGTTTGCCATTCTTAAGTCTTGATTTCAAACTTTAAATGCTGATGAAAACAGAAAATATAGACTGCTGGCTGCGTGGCATTTCCGATTTTCAACCTAAAATTTCAGGATTTGTTTACGTAAGATTTTAAGGCCCACTTCTTGGCAGATTTTTAAACTTTGGTCTTACAACTTGGTATTTTTGACTTTACCGTCTTCTAAATCTTCACTCTAAACAACCCATAAATATCAGGTTTTCAATTTTATAATTAAATTGAGATCCAATTAATGTATAACTGTAAAGCCCAAATGATCAAACAACTAATTCTGAAGCGTTCCTAAAAATGAAAATTTGTTCTACATGCAAAATTCCTATATGACTACACCATGCTGAATATAGTATCAACATGATTTATAAAGCACCTTCAATACATAAATCTTACTGTAAAACAGACTGAAACATGATAGAATTTGGTCATTTACACTCATACCTACACAAAAAATGTTATGGGACTTCAGAATTTTTATATGCAATATGTTTGAATATGTGATAGATTACAAATCAAACATGATAATGTGAGATCCCACATAAGATCATGTATTATGAGGTGGTCACAACATTAAATTAAATTATGTATGAAGATGCAAGTCTTCGCATTAAATTACGCATGAGGACACAAGTCTTCATTCTAAATCACATATGAGCCACACCATGGGAAAACTAACATAGTGCATTTGTGAACAGTACGGATCCAGACCAGCCTGCACATCCACGCAGTCTGGTCAGGATCCATGCTGTTCGCTAATGGTTTCTCTAATTGCAAAAGGCTTTGAAAGCGAACAGCATGGATCCTGACCAGACTGCGCGAATGCGCAGGCTGGTCTGGATCCATGCTGGTCGCAAATGCACTATGTTGGTTTTATCATGGTGCGGCTCATGTGACGATTCAAGTCCTCATAATAAAACACACATGATGACAGTTGTCCTCGTATTAAATCACGCATGATGATTCAAGTCCTCCATTTAATTGTGCATTTTGCAAAGTTTTTTTTTCACTGCAATGCCACATATAGATGTATAGAAATATATAAATGTACTAATACTAATAGTCATATTACAAACACTATCATTGTATAACTAACAAAGATTTTAATTATGGCACCTAGTAAAGTACTGGTTTTCATTTCGAACTGTTTTCATTGGTAACAATAAATTCAAAGGTTGAAATTACTTCAAACTATTTCAAACTATTTCATCATTGTGCCGAATAAAAAAAAAAAAAGTTCCTTAATGGAATGTTATGTGAGGTAGAATGGAACTGTAAATAAATTTTCTGTTTTACAACAGATATATATGTAATTAATGAATAAAAATTCCAGAAAATGACCACTTTTCTGTAAATCCAAACTGATTTAAAATAAATTTTTTGAATGATGCATACCAATAATTTTTAAGAGGTACAGATGAAACTTAGTATCTTGAGCTCGCTCGTCTCAAAATGACAGCTTTCTTGCAGAAATTGTGAAGTCCTGTCAAAATGGCCTTCTTGATGTATGTATGTATATTATTCCGTTCAAGTAAAATTCCACATACTGCAACTGAAGTTGTACTGAAGTAAGTATGAAGTCCAATCAGTCAAATTTCTATGTATTTTTCTCTTGAGGTATCAAAGTAAAACATTTTTTAACTTACAACTAGTATAACGTTGTAAAACGGTCGGTTCCTTGAGATTCAAGGTATGGAGGTCTCAAATGTATATGAGCCGCGCCATGGGAAAACCAACATAGTGGCTTTGCGACCAGCATGGATTCAGACCAGCCTGCACATCCGCGCAGTCTGGTCAGGATCCATGCTGTTCGCTTTTATAGCCTACTGCAATTAGAGAAACCTTTAGTGAACAGCATGGATCCTGACCAGACTGCGCGGATGCGCAGGCTGGTCTGGATCCATGCTGGTTCACAAAGCCACTATGTTGGTTTTCTCATGGCACGGCTCATATCATAATTCATATAAAAGGTGAAAAGTAGCAGCTAATCACACAACTTGTTTCATAAATGTTAATACCTAAGTCTTTATATTCTTATATTAATGAATTAATAAAAACAGAGAGTAGATGATGTGCTAATGAAACTATAACATTTAGGCCCTACCACTGTAACACCAACTATCACCCACCCTACCCTCAACACAAAAAAGTTGTGGGGTTTTTTTTTCACAAAGAACTGCATTTTGACTTGAAAGTTTTACCTGACAATGTCTGTATGGAAATCAACTACATTTACCAAGTATTACTAATTAAAGCATGAAAATACAAACTACTTGTAATTTCTGACAAAAAGCTCTAAATTGCTTCATTTATCTAGGCAAGAATAAATAAATTTCTAACAACTACAATAAAAATATATATATATTATTAACAAATTTATACTGACATGGTTTTTTCGATATTTTCAACAAACAAGTTCAAGTCTGTACAAACATTCAACAACATTCTGTGTATTGAACAATATTCTAATAAGTAATAAGAAAAAAAAACAGTTTTGGCCATATTTAAACATAACATTTTTTCTTTAATAATAAAGAGCCAAACAATTTATGGTTATTATTTAACAATTTCAATTTGGAACTAGAGATGCGCATGTCTCCCACAACTGCCTAATCATCTAAATAGTAAGTCAGTCTGCACTTTCTTGGACCCAAAATGTACCCTTTATTACTTGTGCATGCGCTTTCTTGCACCCAAAACGTACCCTATACTACTAATAAAAGTAGTATAGGGTACGGTTTGGGTGCACGAAAGCGCATGCGCTCTGAGGAATTTTTCGGTAATTCAAGGGCCATAATTCCGAAGTGCCTGGGCCGATTTGGCTAGTTATCGAACTTGGCCAAGGTCTTATGGTCAGACACATTTTGTTCAAGTTTGGTGAAGATCGGGTGAGAAATGTTTGACTTAGAGTGCGGACAAGCTTTGTGACAGACAGACAGACACACACACACAGACTGGAGTAAATCAATATGTCTCCCACACCACTGTGTGGTGGGAGACATAATTAAAGTTTTATCCATTTCCAAATTCAAATATCATAAATAATTGCATTTTGTTTTTCTTTTGAGGAAAAAGATAACAAAAAGACCTCAATGTTTCTGCGTCACTTGGTGACTGCAGACACCAGCCTTATCTAATTAGAAAATACTTCTTTCAAAAGAAAATCACAGAAATTCTAGGAAAGACAATATAACATTTTCACACTTCTGTATCTACAACAGGTTTTAGAGTACTTTTTATCCTTTCTTCCCGCAGTGTAGGTAACAGTCTGTCTGTTACAATAGTGTCTGTCGAACGGAAAGTCGCCGAGTAAGGCTGAAATGAAACACTTTCATGACTTCCACGAAGCCCAGTTAAGTCCAGTGGGGGTATTTCTTTCACTTTGGGTTTGTCTATCTGGGCATGAGCTTTTCTTATATTAGTTGGTGTCAACGGCAAAGTCTGAAATCCATCTGTATAGTCAATACTCCCATCTGCATTTAATTTTGCAGAGTCATTCACAGTAAATACTGTCCTACAATTTAACTCGTCATCACTTTGAGTTTCGAATTCTTTTCTCTTCTTTTTCATCTTTGGTTTCTTTTTCATATATTTGAGTTCCTTTTTGTCATGTAAAGCACTATCACTTCCCTTCATACTGAAGCTTAAAGATTTGTCTGTTGGCACTTCAAGCAGAGAGTCAGCTGAATCCGAGTGGTATTCCCCAGCCACCCCTGTACCCCTGGGGGTCACAATGGGTGGAGGCATAATCCTCACAGGGTTTGCTATGGGTGGAATGTCAACATGAGAGATTGTATACCCTTTGTTTTGGTACATCTTGGGATTATCTGAAATAGGTATGTAGAGACAGTATGACATTGAATGTGTACATTACCACATCTCAGGGGGAATGAAATACATTGTACATTAATTATAAAATATAGATACAGAATTTACAAGCTTGTGTTTCTCCTGTTTATAATGCAAATTTATAACATTTTCAGCTGTCCATCTATGCTTGAAAAACTTCATGCAACCAAGATCTTCATATCACAGGTAAAAGGATGTATATATGCAGAATCAAGTAACTTCTATACATATTTGACCATTATAGTAAAAAAATAACATACCCACAGTAGAAATTGCACTATCAGTAGTGTCCTCATTTGAAGACCGTTTCTTTTTCTTTCTGCGTAACTTTTTAACAGCTGTTAGCTGTTCAGCATATAAATCACCCTGTGAGTTCATCTGTAAACAAAACAGCTGTATGTACCAATAGCAATGTACTTGTTCGGTTTCAAGTCACATCAACATAATTTAAGGCCATACGGTAAGCTGGACACTTTCCAGCTTTTAAATGAGGCAGCAAGACACAAGATGCCCAGTGATACACACCTGGTCTAAATCCCTCAAGACTTTGCCGATAAAACATGGTCAATCTTTGCATATGAAGTGACTGCCAATCTTTGCAGATCATATGACATGGATGTGCAGTATTACTGTTATACCAGTACATTATAATTCGGCTGTAAGCAGATACATACTATGGTATAAAATTTCCAAACCAATATACTGAGGTACAACAACGTTCCTGTTCATGAACATAAAACTGAGCCGTGCCATGAGAAAACCAACATAGTGCGTTTGTGACCAGCATGGATCCAGACCAGCCTGCGCATCTGCGCAGTCTGGTCAGGATCCATGCTGTTCACCAACGGTTACTATAATTGCAAAAGGCTTTGAAAGTGAACAGCATGGATCCTGACCAGATTGCGCGGATGTGCAGGCTGGTCTGGATCCATGCTGGTCGCAAATGCACTATGTTGGTTTTCTCATGGTACGGCTCATATAATACAATATGAAATTTCTGATTATTCCTATCCCTCCTGCTTACATAGCAAACAGAACTGGTTCTTAATGGTAATGTACTCTTGAAATTAATGATTTCTACAACCATTGGTAAGCAATTTTTTTAACAATTTACATGCCATTATATTATAGAAAATATATCATCACAGTCCTGTTATTTCTACTTTAAAGAAAAGCCTAGATCCCTATTCATAAACTATAACAAAAGTACTGCCTGTGAGGCTTTAAAGTCCATCTTAATATCTGGTTTGGTTCTGTTTAGCGTCACATCGCCACAGTTATAGGTCATTGGCGACTTTCCAGCTTCTGTTGGTGGAGGAAGACTCCAGGTGCCCCTCTATGCATTATTTCATCAAGGGCTGGAACCTGGGTAGAACCACAGACCTTCCATAAGTCAGCTGGATGACTTACTCAAATGAAGAATTCAATGCCCCTAGCGAGGCTCAAACCAACATGGGTGAAGGGCAAGTGATTCAGTCAGTCACCTTAACCACTTGGCCATGGAGGCCCCTCTTTATATCTGTTATTTTCATCATTCTCTAACATAAATGTAGTACAAATTTAATCCAAGGACTTTAAACCCCTTTAAATATCAATAAATTTACATTACACAGAAACAGTTAGTAGCTTTAACACCTAACAAAAGTTATTACTGGTGCACCAGTCAATGAACTTACCAATTTACAGTTGTTATTTGTCTCATGCATGGGTATAGGACTGGTTGAAGGGGGTGGAGTCTCCCCTGGGGACCGGTTTTGCTCAGACTCTGCCTCTTCAAGAATGCGCTGGTAATCCTTTGTAGTTGACCTGTATAGTTACGTATAGTGACAGTTCTTACTTGTATTTGTTTCAGGTCAGTTAATAAAACTTCCTTTTAATGGCATTTTAGTAATAAAGTCATGACCAATTTATTATCTTGATTCAGTACAATTACTAGCTTGCTCTCCAAAAGAAAAGTGCAACTTCCTCACATGAATCAAAGGTGAAGAACGAACAATTTCAGATAAAATCTATTTTGTCAAACTACCATGCAGAACATTTGTTCCTACTATGGATCAAACTCATGACCTCTGTACCAGCAATCTTGCCCTCTCCATATCAAGCAAACTGGGTCAGCTACCATCAGTTCCTACTGTGAAATCATCAATAGTAACAAGGAACTATATTTTTTTTGGAACTATTTTTTTCTGGAGTTCAAGGTTGAGTCAATCCATGAAATAACATCCTATATCAAGAATTAATATTCTAACCAGACATTTTGGCTAAATCCACAATGTTTTATGTGAACAAAACCCCATCATTGTATAGAAATAGTTTCTTCATTCATACAAGTATGTTTACAAAGTATTTAATAGATTTCTTATCATAAAATCAATTTGATTATTATACAAAATAAATAAACAAGGTAAATAAATTTCTTGTGTCAAAGTTATTAATGTTTTTAATACCTTAAGCCTGGTTTGACACTGTCTTTTGATAGTTTCCTTTTATCATTTGAGCTCAATTCTGATGAAGGCATTATTCGATTCTGGAAAAAAAATAACACTCAATACTAAAAGGGAAATTATATACAGCTGAATTTTTATTACAGATGGGAGATACATATGCAATGTCTTATACCTTCAAGTAATTATTAAAAATATACAAAATTTCTATTCACATTCATACATATAAATATTGTAACTAGTAAACTGTGAAATCATTTATATTCATAGGAATTCAATTTTTGTGGATTTTGCAATTTGTCAATCCAAAATCAACAAAGTTCCCATTCTTTTATCTTAATAAGCAGAAAATCACAAACACATACCCCAACTGATAAGTTGTTCTGGGCAATACCACAAACTTTTAAACACTAGAAACTGAATAATTTTACAGTACATTATCTTTGCTTACAAAATACTTTATTACATCATGATTTCATACATGTATAGGTTATTTGTATGATAATAAAAAAATGATAAAACAAGAGCACGCCTTGCGGGTGCAGATGCACATCTGATTTTTTTGTCTCTGTATATTGTCCTACCATGATTTTCTAAGTCCATAATTTTTGCAAAAAGCAAAGTAGAGTTATGGTACTTGTTGTGCAGAGTTAGCTTTTAATGGTGAATAACTGCTTTAAAAGTTTTAAAGCAATAGCTTTGACCGTTAAGAGAAAAGTTGACCTAAACATAAAACTGAACCAAGAAATCTAATATTTTCTAAGTCCAAAAGGGGCCATAATTCTTGCAAAAAGCAGGATGAAGTTATGTTCCTTGCTGTACAGAGTCTGCTTTGGATGTTGAACAAGTGTTGCAAGTTTTAAAGCAATAGCTTTGATAGTTTAGGAGAAAAGCTGACTTAAACATTAATCTTAACCATGAAATCTGATTTTCTAAGTCCAAAAGGGGCCATAATTCTTGCAAAAAGCAGGATGGAGTTATGTTTCTTGCTGTACAGAGTCAGCTATTGATGGTGAACAAGTGTTGCAAGTTTTAAAGCAATAGCTTTGATAGTTAAGGAGAAAAGTTGACCTAAACATAAAACTTAACCAGGCAACGCCGACACCGATCAAGTGATGACAATAACTCATCATTTTTTTTTCAAAAAATCAAATGAGCTAAAAAGCTGTACAGTAAAATATCACAACTTATATATCAAATTTTACTTCATTAACATTTAATGCCGACTAACTTCACACAAGTTTAAGTGGTCAGATATGTTTATAAGACTACCTGAATTTCCCACATTGTTTTGCTGATACATATATTGTACTTAACTCCTAACAACAAGTGTCTATTCATTGAAGTGAATTCTATCTAAATTTCATTACTGTTTAAAATAACTCTTCTAAACAGAAAATCACTGTATTTCCGAAAAACAGCACTACATTTAAAAGATGTTTAGTCTTAAAATCGTAATATACTTACAGGTTAAATACAAGTGCCTGATTGTACAAACTGTCTAACTTACCCTTTTGCTACGTTTACCGCTACTTGCGATACTTAGATTGTCATCATCTGTGTGTTTTTCCCTGTCTCGCTGTTTTACTATGTAGTCATATGTACTCAACTTGTGGTGAACTGAAAATACATGGTTTACTTTTAATAACTTTATATTAAATTGAGATATTTCATTTCAATTCTGTAATTGTCAAAATGGGATAATAAGCCGGTTGGCATTTCTCACAACATTAATCATTATTCATCATTACTATTCAAAGAGGTACTTGTATAAGCAAATACTACATTTCATATTTCTACGAGTTTGTCTGTTTTTTTTTTCAGTTTGTACCAAGACCGATGTTATCAGTTGCCTTTATTTCTGTTAAGTCTTAGTCTGGATTTTCAAACAAACTTTAAACTGTGTACTCATATTGTACATTTGAAACTCGGTATCTTGACTTCAAAGGGATCAAGCATTTTATTTCAAGATAACCAAAATTCAAATTAAAATGACATTTTGTGTACATGTTTTCCCAATGGGACTTAAAATGTCTTCAAGATACCCGGAATTTTGAGATAAGAGAGTCTGAAATATCGAGTTTCAATTGTACATATATAACATCATGATCTACCTAAGGAGCGTGTTTAGTGGGCAAGATATACAAATGAAACCTGGAAGAAATGAGCAGCGCCATGAGAAAACCAACATCGTGCGTTTGCGAACAGCATGGATCCTGACCAGACTGCGCGGATGTGCAGGCTGGTTTGGATCCATGCTGGTCGCAAATGCACGATGTTGGTTTTCTCATGGCACACCTCAAATGGAACAGAGGATAAGGTGCCAGCTGCAAGCATAAGAAGCAGCACTGTCACAAAATACTTTTCTTATATGACACCAGAACATGTTCTTCTAGGAAGGAAGTCTCATGAACGATTTAAACCACTTCAGCAGATCAGTGATCGAGCAACTGGGTTGGGTGTGGACGGTGGTAGGTTTTCTCTCTTATGTGATATCAAAGTCATAAATAAAGGTAAAAGTTACTCCTTTGCCTCACACTCGGTATTAAAATGGAAACTGGCTTCTCCTCCCTCCTACCTTCACGGCAATGGATACTACCAAGAATGAGATGTTGACAGTGATTTATGCAAGTTGTTGAACTTCTTTCACAATGAACCCAAAATGAAGGACATTACATGAGTTTCTTTTCATATTGAATTTATTAAACAAGCTGAATAAAGTATTAAACAAAATGAGAGGCTCTGCCACGCATTTTATCAATTCTATTCAACAAGTTGAATAAATTCAATGTGGAAAGACACAAAAGTAATATTCTTTTTATCATAAGTTAGCTTTTCCTGCTGAAACATCAACATTTCTACGTTTTTAACCTATTATAGAAAACTTCTATACTTAAAACAATGTCAACAGCAAAGCTATATTACACTAGTGTATATTACACTAGTGTATATTACACTAGTGTAATACCAAAATTATGTAATGGCTTTATTTCACTCTTATGACATCGAATATGTGATAAATATAAACCTAAGAGCAACTTATTAAAACTGCTTTAAACTTCTACAATACTGAACTTAATCAGTATGAACTAAGAGCTGTTTTTGAGAAAAGCTCATGTCTCCCACAACTGCCTAATCATCTGAATAATAAGTCTGTCTTTATATACTGTTTACTCACAGAAAATATACCTTGGAGTAAGTGTTGTAGTAAGCGGAATCTGTAATTCAAGGGCCATAATTCCGAAGTGCCTGGGCCGATTTGGCTAGTTATCAAACTTGGCAGAGGACTTATTGGCAAACACATTTTGTTCAAGTTTGGTGAAGATTGGATGAGAAATGTTTGACTTAAGACTGCAGACAAGATTTGTGACAGACGGACGGACACACAGGAGTAAATCAATATGTCTCCCACCACACAGTGGTGTGGGAGACATAATGAATCTAAAATATACAAAATACTATACATACTAAGATAAAGATGAAAGCCAAACAGATGAACCAGCAGTCCTATAGCTATTATACCCAGTATAAAGTAGACACCAAGCATGGCCAGCCATCCATTGTGCACTACTGGTTGGTAGAATATTGTTAACTCTGCCTCTGTGTACTCTAAACTTGAATTCAAATCTGAAAATGAAATACATCAATGATGATCAGTTAGACATAATGCTATACATGTAGATCAATCAGTTAAACCGATAATAATCCAACACTTTTTTTACTCACACACATGTACAACACGGACTGAAGAAGAAATTAACTACCTGAATGCTTATATAATGGGTGAAAAGTCATTCCATTTAAAAGTCAATTTAATCAGCAGACATCAGAGATGATTTTTTAGCTTTTACATATTGCACATAACATACATAATTTATTTTCAGCTTTAAGAGTCGATCTGATGTTATTCAACACTTAAAGTTAAACTTTCTGAACTCATACAATATGCATGTACTAATAAACTTTGATAATGTGGCAGTTGACCTAAATACAATCGACATTGTTTATTTTCTGATACAGGTAAATCCAATATTTGCTTTACAATGGAAATATGACAGATTATCATTGAACACCCCTGGACTTATTGGACTCAACTGCCACATTATCAAAGCTTATTAGTATCTGACAACTTCTCCACAGTCGGATAAGTTTATCCAGCAATAATCTAATTATAAATGAGGACTATTTGTTTTTCAACTGCTTGATTGGCTACCCTATCTTTAAGAATAAGTGCATGGTAAGAAGTTCCAGAGAAATAACTACATGCTTAATCTTCAGCCTGCTGGCAGCAAGTGATTCTGCCTTTGCGACCAGGGCAGACCAAGATCAGGCTGATCATGGTCTACACTGTTCGCTATTCGGTCAGTAAATTTTCAATGAACACCCCTTTGAATAATAAGTGGTATTGCCCAAATTGAATGATGGACCAGTCCATTTTAGAAATTAAGCAGACTGAAGGTTAAAAGTGGCCAATCAGTACCTATTTCAGTGATATACTTAAATGGTCTTCAGTGATATACATGAATACCCATATTTTTTTCATCAGTTTTTATGATTTCAAATTCTATGTACTACCGGATATATCAGCATTCATTTCTGGGGTTTTATGTCACATGGACATAATTAAATGTCATATGGCAACTTTCCAACTTTTGATGGAGGAGGAAGACCCCAGGTGCTCTTCCGGCAATATTTTATCAAAGGCAGACACTTGGATAGAATCACTGACCTTCCGTAAGTCAGCTGTTTGAAAGAACACTACATCCCAAGTGAGTAATGATTTAAAGGGGAGTAACTCAATCGGGCAAAACATGGAAATATTTTGAGTATAGCACAAATTCAATTTTTTGTCTATTGGTGATTATAAAGTATATATGTGGCTTTTATAAAATAAAAAAAAAACTTGTTCTTCATTTCCGTTATATAATCATTGGTAAAAATATCAGTAAACATTAGCTAGACAGGCAGTTCATGAATGTATCACAGACATATACTGTGAAATACAAGAAGGCACTGTGTTTGAAAGATGAGATCGAAAGAAAATGAGATTGATGATGAAAGTAGCAGCCAATTTTTTTTAGAGATTTTTTCTTTATTTACTGAACACAAACACTTTCCAAACCTAAAGAGATATAATTGAATGTCATATATTAATTCAAACAATGCATGTGGATATTTTGTTGCATAAAAAGCAAGAGCTTTTCTATAACTGCAAAGAAAAACAAAAAAAAGACCATCTGAAACAAAATCTCAGTTTCAGTCCCACTATTCTATTTATAAACTATAAGTAGTGTTTTATTCAGAATGAACTTTGTGATACACTTATGCAAAATATAAGACATTTAAAAATACAAACCCCTGTATGGCTGAAGAATTGCCCTGTTTGTCTGGTCTGTGTAGTAGGCAATGAATTCCACAAGAGCAACAACTACAGTAAGTAACAAGGCTATTATTGCTGTGACGAGTGTTGCAAGAAACCATCTGTAATAGAATAAGAAAACATCTCCTAGAAATCCTACACTGTTACATTGTATTGTACTGAACCATATTTCTTGCCTTCATTTAATATGTGAAAATGACTTTTCAAATCTCATTATAATGAAACCGGTATTCGATAAAATATTCTGATGTTAAAAATTTACCCTCTAAAAGTGAACATTGTGCAGCCAAATGAGTTAATGCACCATCTATAGGCTGAACACTCAGTATGCAGTACTCAATAGAATGCATAATTTTAATAAATGCTAATCCACAACTTATTAATTTGAAATGCAACTCACAACATTAATCAGTACTTGTACTGATGGCTTCCATTGGCTAAATAATTACATACAGGAGAACTTCAAAACCTCAACAGCAACTAAAGGTAGCAATAGCAGATGAACTAAAGAATGCCCAAGTTTCTGTTTATGACGCAAATTGCAGAAAACAATATTTTCTCTACTTTTTGTGGATTTTTTGAACCCTTATCATGCTGGACACGATTGATTCTGCCTTTGCGACCACTGCAGATCATGACCAGCCAGTGCAGATCATGACCAGCCTGCACATCCATGCAGTCTGATCATGATCTGCACTGTTTGCCATTCAGTCAGTATCTTTTTGGTATGCACCCCTTTTAACAGTTAATGGTACTGCCAAAATTGAAAGATGGACAAGTTCATTATGGAAATTTAGCATGGTAAGGGTTAACCTTTTTCCAAAATATTTTTAGTATCAGTTACTTCTAAATGCTGAATACCAGTAATAACTTGTAATTCACAAGCAAACAACAAATTTCTCAGGTAAAACCAAGTTAAAGTTGAGTGATTTGGGAAACGTTATCATTACACAAAGTTTGTCAATCTATGTGTTATTCCAAAGACGTTTCTCTGTCTTACCTGTAGTTTCTGCCTCCGACACAGTTGTTTAGCCATTTGCAATGATGATCAAACTCACTCACACACTTGTTACATATACTGCAGTGTTTGGACTTTGACTCTCTGAGGAAAAGTATACAATCATTATACCTTTCTCCTTAATAACAAAAATTAAGCAGATTTCTGATGAAAATGCTACTTTTAAAAGATAGATATAATGAAAATGTTGTTTGCACTGGAAACAAATCAATTTTAACAAATATCTCACTCACAAATGAGAACAAAATTACCTTGACAAAAATGGACTTTTTTTTATATCTTATTTTACATGAAGTTTGCTCCTGTGAAAAAAGTATAAGATACGATAAACAGTGAAGACTTACACATCAACTTGACAAATGTAACAGTGGCAGTTTTCTATGACATGTTTATGCTGCGTTCTATCAAATCTTTTCTTTGGGTACTTCTTCTTTAAAACTGAGGGATCAGCTGGATCTATGGTACAACCCACTATGTGGCACAGAAGGTGTGCAAGCAGGCTTAAACCTGGAACCTTGGCAAATGTTAAGGCATTTAATATGGAACAAAATTATATATATTAAAAGGCTGTAGTGTAAGGAAAGTTCTTTCCTACTGGAAAAGTATATCAGCGTAGCAAAACATGGACAGTAAGACATGTATAGTTTTCAGTCATATTTAATGCTGGTATGTTGACCTAATGCTGCTATAGACATTTGGATAATTTCAGATTTTCTTACTGGAGAAAATACAGTATATTCTATGTACCAACTTTAAAAAATAAATAAGCATTTCTTCTTTCACTGATTCTAACACCAACATTTAATCATGTCAGGTCTTGTATTATGATTTGTACAATATAAAGTCAATTACTAAAATGCAAAGCAAAACCATTCTAAATATATAACGACATAAGTGTGCTGTCAATTATGAAAGCACCCCTATAAAATGTAGCGAAAAAAGATATTTTCTACAAATAAAATGTATGAATAAGGGCAAATTTTCATCAAATGTCATACATTCATCTCAACTTATCCAATAATAACACCTAAAACATGACCATTTGTAGTCTTTCAGTGAATGGTACGGACCTTTTCTAGCCTCTTTTACATAGATCTCATTAAAATGATATAGCTGTTTGCTTAACCGGAATGAACTTACTTTATAAATGCCCTTTAATAACAAGAATGAATAATATATTAGATACAAAATAAGAACAAAAGGTCTGTGACTCTGTGTACTAGTATATGAGCAATAAGTCTTTAAAAACGTTTCCTTGGAAATTTCTTAAGTCAATCTTGCAAGTAGCCCTTGCTTCATGTCATTTTTGTTTAGACTTAACAGTTTTTGAAGCCAATGATTTTTATTGTTCATGTGTAACATGTTACAAGTACACACTGAAAGACTGTAAAAGTTAATTCTATTCCACACTTACATGACAGACAGACTGACATTTTATTTCAAATCAAATAGGCTAAAAAGCCCATGTACAGAAGGCAACATGAGCAATCAGTATCAATTCATAACTTTATCATGACATCAGGTGTTCTAACTAAACAATCAGAGAGCTGCATTTTCAAGCACTGCCAGTTTCCACTTTGGTAAAACAAAGTATCTCTACAATGAACATGTAGTGACTTCATAAATAAATATCACATTTTTTCAGAAGTCAAATTAGATTTTTGACTTCACAGGCCCGAGACCATACTACAAAGTACAAAACCTCGAAGTTTCACTGAAAAATTATGTGGATTTAATACTTTGATTTTAGTTTAAAATCTGAGATTTTACACAAGGAGTCTATGATAAAATCTGAGTAATATGCAATCATTACCCAAGTGAAATTAGTATCATCCCACAATGTTTTGGACATGTTACAATTATGAATGAGCTGAAATATCATTGAAAAAGGACATTATACATTGTATTCAACAACTGTTACTAAAAGGATACAATATATCCTACTGGCTGCCAGGACTGGTGGAGTGCTGGGACAAAACAGACGAAGTAAAAGACTGCAAAAAGAATGAGGACAATCCAGGCAGCAACCTGCAGGGGGTGTGGTGGTAGCGTCCAACCATTGTCTCGACTTTTCTCATCCTTGTAGGCCTCAACATCTTTCATTCCCATCTTTGAAAATAAAGTAAAACAGCATGTCATGCCCACATTCATAAGGAAAATATACTGCTACAACTTAAGCCTATCACCATAATTTCCTGGACAAAACCCTTATCATGTGTATAAGCAAATCAGTGACAAATCTATTACACTTTTGAAACATGGATGACATTTACAACAGATGTACAGTATGGTGCTAATACCAGACTGGACTTACTAAATTTCTATAATTAACATGTTCCCTGTATGTTCACTGTTAACTCCACTAACAGAAGCTACTTTCCAACAAAACAAAACAAAACAGACAGATCATCTGTAAGTTAGTCATAAGTAACAGTGATCCTCACAACCGACATTCTTCAATGAGTTTTCGCAAAGAAGTGCACAAGGGTACAGATCCGTACCTCTAGAATCTGAGCCTAAAGGTATGTATCTGTACTGGTAGAAAAGCCTATAACTTATATAGTATAAGGGATTGTCTAGCAGTACTGACCTCCTTAATCTACATATTGCAAATTAATTTTGTTGCAAATATCAAATAAGACTTAATCAATATTCGCCTGAATCTTGAATCTAAATGGTTCACATACACCAGCGCTCGCTAGACATTTTGCATTTTCTTTTGCAAGGTAAACAAGGAACATCAAATAAATCAGGGTTTTTTTATTGTTGTTTTTTTCTGCTGAATTCAAAATAATTCATTGATGGGAATGATACACTTGTTTATCTTATATCAAGAGAATTAATTGGCAAATAAAAGAATATTCATTTTTGCGCTCCTTGCTTCTTTACCTCATCATCATCATCTTCAGTAATAGCCTCACTCTAAAAGAGTATACTTGCGATTTGATTAAAATACTTTACATCTACAGCTGCAAGGTACAACTATTTACATTCTAAAAGGTCTGACTCTCTCTTTGTACATGTTAGGCACTTATAGTCCCTAGTCAGTGTTACGTGACGTCTTTTAATGTCACATTTGTATACATGTCAACGTTATATCCGTTTCTATGTTTTGATCTATATTTCATGCACATCAAAGATAAAAAGTAACTAACTAAATCTGGAAAAATGGAGGTCCATACTTCCAGACAATCCCTAACAGGTTTGTCAACTGTTACTGACCTGTGTCCTACAGGTTTTGGGATCAATACATATCCTTATCATAAAGTTTTTCTGGGACTTGCATATTCAATCATATTCCTGGCTCCCAAAACTCTAAATGCCGCTTTTTCATATTTTGTTTTTTCATAGTTGCGGCTTTAGAGTTTTGGATCAGGCCTACTATGAAACCATACCAAAATAAAAAGTTGTCAAACTTTTCATCGCAAACGTAGTCAACTGAAATTCTGAACAAAGACGTATGGGTATCTTGATAAAGTAATTACTTCTACATCAGTTAACACAATTTATCAAATTCTGAAAGCAAATCTTACAATAAAATCACCAATTTTTACAAGTCACTGTTAGATCAGCATCATTTTGGCGGCCATTGTTGAATAGCTACTACGAGATTCTCGCATTACTTCACCGCGCGAACCGCTAAAAATATACATGTAGAGCACCTTGTAAACAAAAACAAAAATTTATACGTACCAGTTTTCTTAGGGATTTATCTATGAAAATAATAATTCAAATCAATTTCAATAAAAAATAACCATTTTCCAAAGTTTTTGTCACTGGGATGCTGATGCAACTTCAGTACGAAGCGGCACATGTTAGTGCTCTCTTAGTGGTTCGCGCGGGTGAAAGGTCAGTCTCGTATTTCAAATGAGCAAGATGGCGGCGTAGAGTAAACGTTTCAGGCCAGTTCGAAATTGTCAGGCATTTCTGCCTTCAGTTATGGGTTTTGATGCGTAAAATATGGCACAATACTACTTTTAATATGTACGAATGCGAGCGTGTCAGATTTCTGGCACGATTATTGGTATGATTTGAAGTATACTTCAGCGCTTCCGTCAAACCAGCATATAAACCGTGAGCGCTGAACTAGCTTAAGCTAATTCAATCAATCAATTCATTCCAGTCATATTATTTATTTAAAAAATAATTTATAGCAAGAGTGTTTTAACACTATTTATGCAAGATGGGCGGTTATACGTCGGGACGTAATAATTTCACGAGGGCACAGCCCGAGTGAAATTATTTGTATGACATATTACCGCCCGAGTGTAGAAATAGTTTTAATAATAATACATGGTTTTGCTATGAATTATTTCGATTCTAATATGCCCTTAATCTAAAACAGTAGATAAAATATTGTAGCCCTGTTTCTTTGTCCCAACAAAAACATTGACGTCACCGCACGTTAACGTGACGTCATTGTAGCGTTGACGTCATTGTAGCGTAAGAGTGTTTTAACAGAGAAAAGCATTTTAGAATTATTAATACAACTTTCTATGTCACACAAACTTTAAAAAAAACACACATTTTCATAAATGTTTGCTTAAGAACCATAATGCTTAATCAAAATACCCGGCCATGTTCTGGATGTTTACTTTCTTTCAGATGACTGTTCTTCTTCTGTTAAAACGAAGATTTCTGTGTTTAAAAGCAACAATGGTAAGCTGACATACTTACATTTCAAATCTTATTGAAAAGGTATCTACTGTGAGCACATCAGTTCTGTCCAAATCATTAAATTTCAACGAAAGTGCCGAAAAAACTCCATTTTGTGTGTCAAACAATTACACTGTCCGCCATTTTGAATCCAAGGTGATTATGTCAATAATCGATAGTGTATGAATACGGGTATTTATAAATATGCAAAAACTTTCTCAGAACCACAGTGTCTGTCGCCTATTTTAAGATTTTGTATTTAAACAAGAATAAAATGTTCATCGCAACAATTTATTAGGAAATAACGGTAATAAAAACAAACTAATTGGTACTATTTTCTTTCCTCACAACAGCCTACCATCTTCATTCCATTAAGCGCACCTATCTAGGCCTATTGCACCGTAATTGACAAAAAAGACACCCAATACATTTTTTTTGCACTTCTGACTTTAATAAAAGTCTGAATACGTGGCAGTTATTCCAGTAAACCATAATATTATTATAAATTCTGTAGCAATTTGCCCTAACTAAAAAGCTCAAAGAGTGCTTTTTCAAGCGAGCCGATCCGATTTTTATGCTTCTCAATTTCGTATGCTCCCCGAATTTTAGCAGGGTAAGGGGTTCTGGATACACCCCGTGATTCCACAATTTTTTGGGTAATCAGTAAATCTTATTTTGTATCAACTGAAGTTTAAAACCCTTTTTTAGTGAAAATGTGCCACAAATATTCCAGTGTAAAGGTAGAACTTCTGCCGGAATGTTCATCTAGTCCAAATAATCACAGGTGGCAGTAACATACCTAGGATACAGTATGTGAGCCTTAGTACAATTATAATGTTTTCTTAGGGGAAAAATGACAAAAAGCCATTTGCTCATTGTCACAGGAGCAATTTTTGTTGTTTTTTTTCAAAATGGCTTTTTGTCATTTTTTTTCCCTAAGGAAACATTATAATTGTAATAAATTTAAGTGCATACGGCTCATGGACCCATACTGTATCCTAGGTACGTTACTGCCACCTGTGCAGATAATAGGACATTTCGGGACAGCGTCATAACTACTTCTCCTGAGCTCCCGCCGCGCGCACATCGCGGAAAAGGCATGCGGCTCCACCGGAAGTCGTCATAAATATATTGAGGTCAGCTGTTGGAGTCGCAACGAAGGGCGGGGGCAGTGGTCCTAAGAAGGGTGGTTTACCTTCCTCAGTTCAGAGTTGTCTACGAACGTGGTACTCCGAGAGGATTACGGCAGATCAACATGAAAAGACGCCCGTCGACACTCTACGATGAAGACGATGGCGCAGATATTCTCGCTCATATGGGCTTGTACCCGGCAGCGAGTATAAATAAACTTACTTATTATCATCATCATCAGCGTCATAACTTTTGACTGTCGCTGTCTCCGTTAGAGGGATGACAACTATAAAATATCAGATAATAAAATAAGTCATCTCGATAAGCCAAATAAGTAAGGCTAGAATGTTATGTACTACTAATTCAGGGTGCATGTACCACGTGACTTTTTCGCTAATCTGGGGTGCCAAAAACATGGCGGATACCTCGGTAAAAGTGACATTTTCTTAAATATCTTTTCACCAACCTGTTCAAATAAAAGGAAACCTAGATGAGTGCCGTCTCATATGAAAATCCGACATTCGGCTACAAGTCTTTTGTTTCTAAGTCCGTTCGTTTTCTCTAAAAGTGCAACCGCGCAACTGAAGTGAACAAATTTGATGATGTTAAGACGGGGGACATTTTCGCAAATTCAGTTGATGAATCCTTTAAGAGGCCGTAAAAGACTACTTTGGGACACGGATATTTGTACGAGTATTGTCTTGACATATACACTCTAAGATATTACAAATTAAGAGCCTTCGGTAGCTTCCGAGGCCGGATTTATCAAATTGCTAAGCAGGGGTCCATTTTTCTTGATGCTAAGACGGGGGCGTAATTCAATGATTTGGTAATGGAAGTCTTTTGTATTTCATTAACCCGCTTTATTTAAGTTTTTCCATGTTTATAACTGCTTACTATAAGAAAAATCCCGTTGTATGTATGTTAAAATTCAAATGGTCATGACAAATGAAGGCTTTTTACCGACTGTGAACTGTGAAATTTTACCTAAGGTGAAATACTTAATTTGACTGATTTAATGAAAAAATCACCAACTTTCACCTATGGTGTCGGCCCGGCACAATTTCTCCTTTGCTGTATAGTAAAAGCAAGCACTTTTTGACAGGGATTCAAAGGCGAATTTCACAACAAGTTTTACAGCATTGAGAGCTCTGTATATCTGAAGATTAATAATGTCCTTGTCAATAAATCACACTATCATCAAAATGAACTTCTTTGCTACATATCAAAGTATTCAGTCACTCTTTATGATTTCAAACCACATCTGTCATGGCGCCAGTCTGGAACAGTTTTTAATCCTTCCGCAAAGAAATGTAGTCCTGAAAAATACAGGGACAAAACAACTGTTAAAGACATAGGAAATGACACAAAATGTCAAAACAAGTCAAAGTAGAGATGGCTTCAAATCGGGAACTTCAAATTTCAAAGAATTAACTGCTTCTAGGATACAACGACTCGGAAGTACTTCAATACCTGGGTGACACCCTATCTTAATAGTTTTATTACATTTCCAGGTAGGCTTTGGAAAAATAGTAAGTCTGTTTTTATCGCATTAGTTTTGTCTTCATTGTTTAGTTAGTTTGCTTCTTTGGTTTAACTTTCGATAACTCTAGCTGAAACAGGTCTCTAATTATTAAAATGTTAACCGTTCTTACTTTTGCTTTGCTTCTTAAGGCAACCACTGAAAATGGCTGAGAATCTGCACAGCAATGTTAATCTCAATTTTTTTTTCTTTTTAGATCATAATTGTGTGTTGTTTTTATCGCTTTTGTTGGAATATATATCTGAACTGCAGTTTGAAATAAATTATCATACTTTCAAAGCCTTAAGAATGTTATTTAGATACATGTATTGGATTATCAATCTTATGTGCTGGTAATTTCTTCACGTGTTGTGAAATCAAAGTAAATGTTCGAAGGTTAAAGTTTAAAGAACTTTTTTTTAAACCATTGAATTACAACAAAAGAAAACATAATTCAGGGCCAATATTTATCATAAAACACATTACAGGTTAAATAGACGCAGTGATCATTTTGATACTTAATCATACTATAAGAGGTCGACCGCCTCAATTGTCGAGTTGTAAGATCTCTCTCACAGACGACCATGATTCGAAGCCCGAAACCGACTATGTCTCTTATGAAAGAAAGTGGACATTTCTTTTAAGAAGATTTGAATATGGTGCCGGTTTTTTCCCAGGAACAATGGTTCGATAAACTGATCACAATACAACTGGCGTTTTTCATAAAATGAAAAATAAATAAAGACAAATAAGTTGTGAGTAAGGTAAAATTATTTATAAATGCATGCAAAAACGTTGACACTATCAAGTTTCTCAGTACGTTGTTGCAAAAACAAATGACACAGAAAAAGAATTAAACCTACATGTATATTAATCGATCTACAAAAAAGATGAGAATCGGTTTCGAGCGTATACATCGCAGGCCAGTACTTCATTCAAACGACTTTGGACATTTTACAGGCTCAGTAAAATGATATTCTGTGGACTGTATAGGCTATTCGATACAACAAAATGAAAAGTTGGACACCAAAGGATACTGTGTGGAATGATTAAGGGTCATTGAAACACAGAACCAAAATATCCACCCTTTACAGTCTCCTGCAAACCACGGCATATCAGCTGTGAAAGATGTAAAGTAAGCCACATTATAGTCAAAACAATTTCTAGAAGTAAAACGGAGATGGTCAAAATGTGCAGTGCTTAATATATGCCAATGTAAGGTCGTAATATACTAGTAATAATATTATTAGTCTCACCGGGAAAGACCGATTGCCGCAGTTATAAGGTCCATGCTTTCTGTCGCCTCTTTCTGGAAATAAAGCCACGCAGAAGGCTTTTTCTGGAATTATATACCTTTCCACATTGATAATAATATTTCATATTTTTTAAACCAAAATGGACATTCCGAACAAAATGTCTTAAAGTAAGATATCTGGAAATAACATGTACATTTTATGACCAACGAAACCAGTACAATTTCCGATTTCTTTTGACATCTGTTACTGACGCTAATGTCAGATGCGCAAATGTATTTCATTCAGCGAAAAAAGAATTTAAAGTTAACGCGCCTGAAATAGAATTAAATATAAACTGTTGCTTTTTCAAAAACTTAACAGTATTTGTTACAAAGGTTACAAAGAATGATCTAGACATGACATTTTAGTCGACCTAGAAATGTAGCACATAAAGTGAAAGTTGGTGCATTTTCAATAAAATCGGTCAAATTAAGTACTAAGTAGTTCACCTTTAATAGGTACAATTTCACAGTTTACACTCGGCGAAAAAGCTTTCATATGTCATAACCATTTGAATTTTACTACACATATAACGAAATTTTTCTTACAGTAAGCAGTATAAACATGGAGAAAACTTAAATGAAATAGGTTAATGAAATACAAAAGACTTTCAATAACAAATCTTTAAATCAAGCCCCCGTCTTAGCATCAAGAAAAACGGACCCCTGCTTAGCAATTTGATAAATCGGCCTCGGAAGCTACCGAAGGCTTTTAATTTGTAATTTCTTAAAGTGTATATGTCAAGACAATACTCGTACAAATATCCGTGTCGCAAATTAGTCTTTTACGGCCTCTTAAAGGGTTTATCTATTAAATTTGCCAAAATGTCCCCCGTCTTAACATCATCAAATTTGTTCACTTCAGTTGCGCAGTTGCACTTACAGAGAAAACGAACCCGCATGAGGAAGAATTGACCTCATGACCGATATTGCAGAAAAATCGATATCAGGGGAGACAACAGCTATTTGGTATTGGTAACATATATTGGTAACAGGTGACCGGTATTGCGATGTCGGTATCTACTGCCTCCGGGTATTGTCACCTGGATGTTTATTTCAATATCAAGTGTAATAAAAGAGAAGGTTTTTCATAAGATAATTAAACAAGCTTGAATTATCACTGAGTTACAAATTATGGAAAAGGGATTTTCATTAGAAATAAAAGAAGTCATTTTTATCAAATGAATGTTTAATATGTAATTTTCTGAACCATAGCATTTTTAACATGTTATTTTATAATAATTAAATTAATTTTTATATCAATAGACCATATCTATCAGCAATAAAAACCATATTTTCATATAAAATTATTTTCATACATATTCTTATATAAGAAGAATGTATATTTTAACATGTTTTCGAAAAACAATGTAACAAATCGGCTGAACATTGCTATCTGTAAACCATTTAGATTCAAGTTAAAGGCAAATATCGATGAAGTCTTTTATTTATTTATTTTTTTCATTTTCAACCAAATCTGAAATGTAAATGACCCTTTATTTATATAGCACTAGCATTGATATTTTTACGGCGTCTTCCATCTATAAAAATATGCTGTCGTTGAAAAATAAAATCTGACATATATATTTAAGAAATATGATCTGATTTTACACTGTTTTAAATAACGCTGTCTTAAGTATAATATGTGTAAAGACCTAGGTACCACCACCCCTCCCCCCCCCCCCCCCCCCCCCCCACACACAACAAAAAAAGAAGATCGAACCATGTTTTATCCGATTTTATAACTTTTACGGCCATAACTCATTCTTGTCCAAAAAAAAAGGAAAACAAAGACAAAATATCAAACAGGGAAGTCACAAAATACTAATAAACTTGACGAATATATTTTAAAAATTGTCTGATTGATATGTATTATACCTGCTGCCACTATTACGTCCATTCTTATGTCACAAAAATACATACGTAAGTTATTTTGTCGTTTTGTTTTTTTAAACAGCTGTTTACAATTTATGATTACACAGGTGTAGGTTTTGAATTATTTTAATCTGAAATGGTTGAACATCACACGTATATCAATTCAGTAATTCTTAACATATAGACAAAATAGGAAGTTTAATGAATCGAAAATTATGGTATGTTTGTAAAATTAAAAAAAAAAAAAAAAAAAAAAAAAGATAGTGGCAATCAGCGTGGTACAGGTATTTTGCCGTATTCAGGCAGACATTATTCATTTTAATATAACTACACATATTCCACCAATATATGAAAACTGTTTGCAAAATAAAAAATATGCAAAAGATTAAAATCGCAT
The DNA here is from genome assembly GCF_021730395.1 of Mercenaria mercenaria. Lineage (NCBI taxonomy): Eukaryota > Metazoa > Mollusca > Bivalvia > Venerida > Veneridae > Mercenaria > Mercenaria mercenaria. The sequence goes on along the minus strand of NC_069366.1, from coordinate 21,954,168 downwards.
GATAATTTTACCTTGTAATTACAAAACAAATACCCGTATTAAATTCAAAACGCAGTTATAGCCTTATCAATATTATAAACGTCTGTGTTGTTTTAACGTTCCTTATTTAGAGGTAATTGGCAAGTTTTATTACAGGTCCAATAAAAAGGATTTATGCGTGATGCATACAACATTTTATTACTTCTATATAGAAATTTGTTTCATGTAAAATTATCTTGAATTGAACATGTACAATAAATTATGAAAGTAAGTTAATCACGACGACATTTATGATAACTGAAAAGATCATGAAACCAGGTAAAATGTTCACGAAAACAAAAATATATCATTAAGTTACTGAAGTAAAATTCAATTCTGTTTTAAATGCAGATATTATTCACATTGCAAAATCATTCTTGTACACAAAAAAATGCTCCGGACATATTTTCCAGCTTTAATTAGATCAAGGCGGACCTTGAAATTTATTTACTCAAATTTATTAAGTAAAATATATACAAAAAATTCTGTATTTTACTTTTTTACGACAGTTTGCATTTCTGATCCAAGGATCGATAGGAAAGCTATCTCTTTTAATGTTTAATTGACATAATTGGCATAATTGACACTTGATATTTAAATGTATATGAAATAAGGTGAGAACAACAACATAAGAAGAAATGCGCATCTCTTTCTTTTTAGAACCGAAATATTAAAATGCAATATTTATCTTATATTGTTTTTGTGATATCAACACAAAATGAATTACTCGCGAAGTAAAATTACATTAAATGATTAAATCATTACTTTAACCTTTTGATAACAATACCGCATGTTCACGCGGCATACTATAATATCGTCTGCTTATGACGCTACAACAACAACTTCGCGCTGAAGTTAATTTTTCTTCGAAATTAGTGGAAATAAACCGTCTGAGAACGAATCAAATTTTTATTTCACAAAAATGAAATAAATATCATTCAAAAGATAAATTCAATGAGAGTAGGAAAGTTCTTGCACCTAAGCTTTCATATCAATGGTTTTATACAAAAAAATGCTTTGAAGAAACGCATGTATGAGATTTTTGCACATTTTATATGGAAACAAAGAAGGGAAAAAATGACGAAATGATGGCATCAAACTTCATGCGAAGAACGAATCAAAAATTAAGATAAAATTTAATTTAAAAAAACCTTGTGATGAATCAAATGTTGAACTTTGGTAATATGTTTGCACCTAAGGTTTCTTATTTTTAGTAATTTTGTTATTAAGTAAAATGTGTACATGCCCTTCTTATTTCTATATACAAAATCTGACCGCTATCGATTATTGGCCGGAGGAATATTCTTCGGTATGGGACTTTGAGACAGAAAACTTGTAGCCGAGTGTTGGATTTTCATATGAGACGGCACTCATCTATGTTTCCTTTCATTTGAACAGGTTGGTGAAAAGATATTTAAGAAAATGTTACCTTTATCGAGGAACCCGCCATGTTTTTGGCACCCCAGATTAGCGAAAAAGTCACGTGGTACGTGCACCCTGTAATTAATAACAAGAATTTCGGAGGACAGCAACGCTTGACTTTTCAAAAAACGTTGTCACAAAACCGGGAATACAAAAAAATAAACTTAATGAATAATTGCTAAGGAAAGTGGCATAACATATTACACAAAGCAAACTAGAGTTACGGTGCCTGTCACAGTGTTACGCACAATACGCAGCGGCACGTGCGTATAATTTTTTAGCCGATTTCAATGTGTCCGGTTGGCTATTTTACCAAAACTATCCGTTGAAGTAACTGGCACATCTGTGCTCCCAAACTTTGTACTCAGTTTTCAACGTATAAAAGAGAAATTCATATAGGGTAAAATGGGGTAACTGGGACATTGGGGTAAGCGGGACACTTTACACTTTTCAGTAAATTAGGGAAATACGGGTTACATCCCCAAAACAAGATCATTTGTTGTAAAAAAATTCTTCAGTTACACAACCTAATATGGTAAAGTTTTCTCCCGAAGAAATTGCGAAATGCTTCAAGGATCGATTTCTTTAACTATTTGATGTGAACATAACATATTAAATAAAAATAAGAAAACAATAAATTATATACTTTATATAATTATATCTATTTTTCTTAGATGGTGCAGTAAATTTTCTCGCTTCTGTTGCTGTCTAGCGAAACATTCAGTAGAAGTTGTCGCCTGGATTTTATTGATGGTTCTGCTTATTTGTTTCCAGTTATGACGTTAGCGGGCTTTTGTAAAAGTGTAATATGGAACTAGACTTGTTTGAAATATTAATATGTATTGTGTATCATTGCAAATCAAGTACATGGCATTATTCTTTTAAAAATTTATCAAAAAGTATAATAATTTTGTTTTAATGACTTTCATTTTGCATAATATATGATATTTTTCAGGCTTGACCATTCTAACATTATACACTTATTGAACGGCTTTTCGGTCAATAGTCAGAACTATTGCCCGAGGTCCGAAAGACCGAGGGAATATGATTTTGACTATTCGCCGGCAAGCTATTCAATAAGTGTTTAATAACCTGACATCAGAAATAAATTATCTTATTATTTTCTTCAAGTGTTCACTTCACCCCCAGCGTAATTTAGCACTGAACTGTAGACCGGTCAATAGCGCAAACTGATATGGACTGGCGTCATGTAATAAAAAATCGGATAGGTGTATAATCTTGTGATGTATCTCGGTAATCGTGACATAGTAGGAATAAGTTCATCTCTCAAAACCGCCCAAATTTGAAGGCCGTCGCACACATTTATATGAAATAATTCATCGGTTTTGCAACCCAGATACGATTAGAACAATGTCAGAGAGAGATGGTGTTAAATCTGGTAATTTGAACCATTGAACTACTATGATTACTCGGATAGCAACTTTTCTAGAGATCTCATGGTAATATAATGTTTCATTCTTAGTGTACATGCAAAGAAAACATTCATAAAACATTTCAAACCAACTTTTCATTTTTATTGACATTTTTGATGCCGTTTTCTTTGTTTACAGATTAAGATACAGTTCTTCAATGTCAAGGCAAAGAAGTATAAAATACTTTATTTTTATAACTCTTTGGTCAAGGTCAGGTATTGCTATTATTTTTTCCATAGACTTCCATTATAAGAACTGACCCTGTCACATGCCCCAAAATTGAGAGATGACCATTAAAATGTGATTCTTTCATTATAACAGCATTTCAGACACATAAAAATAGCAATTTTATATAGGCTTATCCAATCCATTTTTTTTTTACAATTTTCTTCAGACAAACCTACCCCCTTTCTTAATTGAGTGTCATTTCGAGGCAAAATGCCCACTGACACCTAGTATTCTAAAGAGAGAATTGAAAAGTCAAGCATTCAGCCAGCCACTTGTAAAATATTCAAACTTTCACAGAAAACATTGTATTGCTTGATTTTAGCACAAATTTTATGATTGTAAACATAACCTTTTATATCCAATCAGCTTACGTCTCATTGAATCTACACTTTTTTTTCAACCAATCCAACGGCACAGGTCAAAGGTATCGTCATATGAGATACAGCAAATGAGTCCGAAGCGCAACTAATAGTCAAAGTCTATCAGTCATGGGATTTAATCGGCATTTGTGTGAACTTTCCCCTAAAAAAATAACGTAACATGCAAAAATCTCAACTTGATCTCATTTCGGAATGTATATCATATATTGCTATTTATTTATTTGGGTTTTACGGCGCACCAGCACAGTATAGGTTATATGGCGCCAAACAGGACTACAAATTTTGGTTCAACATTTCATTTACACCGAAATAAAAGCATGAGGTATGGAATCAAAATTTGCATACCTGCTGGAATCACAGAGTTACTGCAAAACCAAGTGTTAAGACCCTATAAGTCGCCTCTTACGATCATGCAAGGGTAAGGCAGTGGTTCCAATTATTTTCATACACAGATCGTCCCAGAACCACATCGGTCATATATTGCTACACAGAACAGTGGTGCGGTGCAATGACCCGGCAACTTAAATGAACTCGTACAAAACATGTTTGACACAGTCTTACACAATTCACTCAACCTTTGTGATTTAATCAACGTGTTATTCCCGAGGCACTGTTCATGCTCAGTTCACTTAGCACGTAACTTTCGTGACAACATATTGTTATTGTTATAGCTAGCGCGGGTTTTCAGAGAGGCGAGTGAACAAAATGGTATGTAATTTTTTTATTCTCTGTTTTCTTTTCTATTTTCTTTCAATTGCTGTCGTTATTTCTTTTCTCATTTCTTCCGTTAAACTTGTAAAGATTCATTTCTTGGTTTTCGCCCAGATTATCATTCAAATTCCTGTAAACGCAAGAAACTACTTCTAGAGAAGTATCTAATACAACAGTTTGTTTTGTTTACACTGATTATAAAGATTGATTCCAAAGAATATTCATTAGCTTTATTGTATTTTACTGGGGGTGAAAAGCCAGTCGTTCTCGAGAATTTTTCAGCACGCATTCATTCCGTATAGGGACCGATGCCATTATTATGCACAAACTAGATAGGTATGATGGAATTTTCGCCTGTACTTTTTGCTATTGCTTGAAGTGAACGGTTGCTATGGAAACAATCAAATTATGTATTGTGCACGTATTTTTTACTGGGAACATGTTTTAAGTCTAATTTATTTGACTGTGACGACAACTTGGCATCCATGAAAAATTGTGCGAAAAAGGGACGCATGGCGTGGCTTACAACAGACTTCCGCACTACCATCTAAATTGAAATTTAATTTAAATTGATTTAAAATAACGTTATATACTGTTCTATTACATCATATGTTGTCAAACCATTATAGACAAATAATCGTTAATTGGTTTATTTTAGGGCCAACTTTTAACGTTAATCATATCCTTGAATACAGATTCCGGGTCTTTCTATCGATTGCAAAGTATCATGCAGTATAAACAAATATTTTAAAATTGCCTCCATAGCTTTAACTGCAACTACGTTTTATTTTTTGCAGTTTTACAGGTTGCTATGATGGCATTGCATAGATGAGAGACCATCCATGATTCATACACAACATCGACTGACGTGGTTTCAGATTTGGAGCAGGAAGGGTGTGTATTTTTTTCCTTTTTAGCTCGACTATTCGAAGAATAGGGAGCTATCCTACTCGCCCCGGCGTCGGCGTGAGCGTTAGCGTGAGCGTGACACAAATGTTAAAGTTTGCGTACCACCCCAAATACTTTCAAAGTCCATTGAGATATTGCTTTCATATTTTGCATACTTGTTTACCATCATGACCCCAGTCTGTAAAAGGAGGAGACAACTCTATCAAGCATTTTGACTGAATTATGGCCCCTTTTCGACTTAGAATATGCTTATTGTAATGTTAAAGTTTTACTCATAGCTTATATTATACTATCAAGCACTGAGAATAATCGAGCGCGCTGTCCACTGACAGCTCTTGTTGTTTGAAGTTTTAGCTTGTCGGATTTTTAAGAAAGAGTATACGCGGTATTGTCGTCACTTGATCGTCAGCGTTTGTTAAATTTTTTTGTTTAGGTCCGCCTTTTCTGATAAACCATAAGAGGTACAGTTTTGAAACTTTGCGCACTTGTTTGTCATCATTAGGTGACTGTGTAGGGCAAGAACCACAGCTGTGATATGCATTTTGTCAAAATTATGGCCCTTTTTGTACTTAGAAAATTTTAGTTTCTTGGTTAAAAATTTTGTTTAGGTCACCATTTTCTTAAAACTATACGAACTACAGCTTTGAATCTTTGCACACTTGTTTATCATCATTAGGTGACCGTGTGTAGGCCAAGAATCATAACATAACTCTGATATGCATTTTGTCAGAATTATGGCCCTTTTTGTACTTCGAAAATTTGAGTTTCTTGGTTAAAACTTTTGTTTAGGTCCATCTTTTCTTAAAACTATACGAGCTACAGCTTTGAATATTTGCACATTTGTTTATCATCATTAGGTGACCGTGTGTACATACAGATCATGGGCTATGGTGTTGTCAGATCTGCAGTATAAATGGTGTGTATGTTTTCATATTTTCTTTGTCTGGAATGTCTAAGGTACCTCTAGAATTAATAAAGGTTTCTGTTTTTAGCTCCACTATTCGGAGAATGGTGGGGGTGGGGGGGAGCTATACTACTCACCCCGGCGTCGGCGTCGGCGTGACCCTTCTTGGTTAAAGTTTTTCGGCAACCTTTGTTTTTCTGTCATATCTTTGTTACTATTGCTTATATCTTACTGTAACTTCACATAAACATTGTCCAGTATGCAAACAAAATATGTGTAGGGGCTGAGCCCAGTATACCCAAGGTCAAGGTCACCAAGGTGTTATACTTATGTTATTTTTAAGGTTAAAGTTTTTCGGCAACCTTTGTTTTTCTGTCAGATCTTTGTTACTATTGCTTATATCTTACTGTAACTTTACATAAACATTGTCCAGTATGCAAACAAAGCATGTACAGGGACTGGGCCCATTTTATCCAAGGTCAAGGTCACTAGGGTCTTATACTTAGGTTATTTTTAAGGTTAAAGTTTTTCGGCAACCTTTGTTTTTCTGTCATAACTTTGTTACTCTTGCTTATATCTTACTGTAAGTTCTCATAAACATTGTGCAGCATACAAACATAGTATATGCAGGGGCTGGGCCCATTATACCCAATGTCAAGGTCACAAAGGAGTTATACTTGGAATTATTTTCATGTTAAATTTTTTCGAAAGCTTTATTAATAGACATATCTTTGGTACTTTAAAAGATAACGACTTGAAATTCAAAATATTTGTTTATAACCATCATCTGCATGTGTGGTTATGTCATAGAGTAACATTATAATACATATAAATAAAATGAATAAAGTGGTTGTTGTTTTTCATTATATGTGCATTTCTTTGTATCGTAATAATTACATACCCCATAACGCTAATTGTATTTTTGACAGAATTATGATTATATAAGATAATGACTTGAAACTCAAAATATATCTTTACCATCATCATCTGCATTTGTTGTAACAATCCTAATGACTCTAGTGTGTGTATTTGATAGAATTATGCCCTTTGGTGTATCTTCCTTTTATAGTAGAGGTCTCATATTCAGACATATATTCATTTTACTGTCAAATCCCCGAATAGTGGAGCGCACTGTCTTACGGACAGCTCTTGTTATACACATAACTTTCTGTTTTTTCCCCTAAATATTAAAATGCATGAAATGGGTAGCCGCGGAAACACACGTCTAGGCAATGAAATAAATAGATGGCAGCCGTTCAGATGTACAAAGTTATACAGCAGATTTTGAAAAATACAGGGAGTGTACATGTATGTGTACTTTTTCTTTTTTTGTGGCAACATTTTGATACATTTGTTTCTGTTTTTCTGTATCTATACATTCAGCGTGAACAGTGTTACGATGGAAACGTTTCTCTACATCTAGGCAATGGTGTAATGGATGACCAACGTTCAGATGTTCTAAGTTATATAGCAGATTTTAGAGCATATAAGTTGTGTATACATACTTTTTCATTCTTGTACATTTGTTTATGTTTCACATATGCCTTTTTGTATCTGTACTCTCAACCTAAACAGGGTTATCACGGAAACGTATCTCTACATCTAGGCATTGGTATATGGATGGTCGACGTTCAGATGTACAAAGTTATACAGCAGATTTTGTAGCATAAAGGGTGTGTATGTTTACTTTTTTAGCTCGACTATTCGAAGAATAGTGGAGCTATCCTACTCGCCTCGGCCTCAGCGTGAGCGTGGCACAAATGTTAAAGTTTGCGTACCACCCCAAATATTTTCAAAGTCCATTGAGATATTGCTTTCATATTTTGCTTACTTGTTTACCATCATGACCCCAGTCTGTAAAAAGGAGGAGGCAACTCTATCAAGCATTTTGACTGAATTATGGCCCCCTTTCGACTTAGAATATGCTTATTGTAATGTTAAAGTTTCCGTACCACCCCAAATATTTTCAAAGTCCATTGAGATATTGCTTTGATATTTTGCATACTTGTTTACCATCATGCTCCCAGTCTGTAAAAAGGAGGAGGCATCTCTTGCTTTGATATTTTGCATACTTGTTTACCATCATGATCCCAGTCTGTAAAAAGGAGGAGGCAACTCTATCAAGCATTTTGACTGAATTTTGGCCCCTTTTCGACTTAGAATATGCTTATTGTAATGTTAAAGTTTTACTCATAGCTTACATTATACTAAAAAAGCACTGAGAATAGTCGAGCACGCTGTCCACTGACAGCTCTTGTTCTTTTGTTTGGCAGCACTTTGATATACTTGTTTCTCTTTTTACACATGCCTTTTGTATCTATGCACACAATTGCAACAGGGTTCCATGGAAACGTTTCTCTACGTCTAGGCATTGGTATAATGGATGGCCGACGTTCAAACTTCAGATGTACAAAGTTATACAGCAGATTTTGGAGCATAATGGGTGTGCATGTTTACTTTTTAGCTCGACTATTCATAGAATAGTAGAGCTATTGGACTCGCCTGTGCGTCCGCGACCCAATTTGGTTAAGGTTTTGTATGTAAGCTGTTATCTTAGTAACCACTTGTGGGAATGGATTGAAACTTCACACACTTATTCACTGTGATAAACTGACTTACATTGCACAGGTTCCATAACTCTGTTTTGCTTTTTTACAAAATTATGCCCCTTTTTCGACATAGCAGTTTTTGGTTAAGGTTTTGTATGTAAGCTGGTATCTCAGTACTCACTTATGGGAGTGGATTGAAACTTCACACACTTATTCGCTGTGATAAACTGACTTACATAGCACAGGTTCCATAACTTTATTTTGCTTTGTCACAAAATTATGCCCCTTTTTCGACTTAGAAATTTTTGGTTAAGGTTTTGAATGTAAGCTGGTATCTCAGTACTCACTAATGGGAATGGATTGAAACTTCACACACTTATTCATTGTCATGATCTGAAATGCACTAAACAGGTTCCATAACTCTACTTTGGTTTTGTTTTCAAAACTTTGCCCCTTTTTTGGATGTAGCAGTTTTTGGTTAAGTTTTTTAATGTAAGCTGATATCTCAGAATCCACTAATGGGAATGGATTGAAACTTCACACACTTGTTCACTGTCATGGTATGACATGCAGAGCAAAGGTTCAATTACTCTACTTTGCATTTTACAAAATTATGCCCCTTTTTGCAACTTTTGTATTCATTCAGTTGACAAGGCTGTTGAATAGTCGAGCGTTGCTGTCCTCCGACAGCTCTTGTTCTTCTTGTGGCAATACTTTGATACATTTGTTTATGTTTTACACATGCCTTTTGTATCTATACACATAACTGCAACAGGGGCTCCATGGAAACGTGTCTCTACGTCTAGGCATTGGTATAATGGGTGACCAACGTTCAGAGTTTGGAACATATAGGGTGTGTATGTTTACTTTTTATTTTTTGTGGCAACAAATTTGATATACTTGTTTCTCTTTTTATACATGCCTCCCTGTATCTATACATTTAACAGGGTTACCGTGAACACTTACCACCATATCTTGGCAATGGTATATATGGATGACCGACGTTTAGATGTACAAAGTTTTACAACGATTTTGGAGCATATAGGGTGTGTACCATACTATGTTTACTTTTTAGCTCACCTGTCACGAAGTGACAAGGTGAGCTATTGTGACCGCTTGATGTCCGTCGTCCGTCGTGCTTCGTGCCTCGTGCGTCAACAGTTTCTAAAAAAATCTTCTTCTTGAAAAACACTAGGCAGAATTACACCAAACTTCACATGAATGATCCTTGGATGGCACCCTTTCAAAATTGTTCAAAGAATTGAATTCCATGCAGAACTCTGGTTGCCATGGCAACCGAAAGGAAAAACTTTAAAAATCTTCTTCTCAAAAACCAGAAGCCCTAGAGCTTAGATATTTGGTGTGAAGCATTGCCTAGTGGACCTCTACCAAATTTGTTCAAATCATGACCCCGGGGTCAAAATTGACCCCGCCCCAGGGGTCACTTGATTTCACATAGGAAAATCTTAAAAAATCTTCTTCTCAAAAACCAGAGGCCCTAGAGCTTAGATATTTGACATGTAGCATTGCCAAGTGGACCTCTACTAAAGTTGTTCAAATCATGACCCCGGGGTCAAAATTGACCCCGCCCCAGGGGTCACTTGATTTTACATAGATTTCTGTAGGAAAATCTTCAATTTAAAAAAAAATAAACCAGAAGGCCTAGAGCTTAGATATTTGGCATGTAGCATTGCCTAGTGGACCTCTACAAAATTTGTTCAAATCATGACCCTCGGGTCAAAATTGACCTCGCCCCATGGGGTCACTTGATTTTACATGGGAAAATCTTCAAAAATTTTCTAAAAATAAACCAGAAGGCCCAGATCTTAGATTTTTAGCTCGACTATTCGAAGAGTAAGTAGAGCTATCCTTCTCACCACGGCGTCGGCATCGGCGTCGGCGTCGGCGTCGGCGTCACACCTTGGTTAAGTTTTTCGTACCAGTCCACATTTTGACAAAGTCTTTTGAGATAAAGCTTTGAAACTTTCAACACTTGTTTACCATCACCATGACCAGTTATAGGCAAGAGCACATAACTCCATCAAGGATTTTGGCTGAATTATGGCCCCTTTTGACTTAGAAATCATGATTAAGTTTTTTGTACAAGTTCATATTTTGACAAAGGCTTTTGAGATAAAGCTTTGAAACTTTCAACACTTGTTTACCATCACCATGTCCAGTTATAGGCAAGAGTACATAACTCCATCAAGGATTTTGGCTGAATTATGGCCCCTTTCGACTTAAAAATCTCGGTTAAGTTTTTCGTACCAGTTCATATTTTGACAAAGTCTTTTTAGATAAAGCTTTGAAACTTTCAACTCTTGTTTACCATCACCATGCCCAGGTATAGGCAAGAGAACATAACTCCATCAAGGATTTTGGCTGAATTATGACCCTTTTTGACTTAGAAATCTTGGTTAAGTTTTTCGTACCAGTTCATATTTTGACAAAGTCTTTTGAGATAAAGCTTTGAAACTTTCAACACCTGTTTACCATCACCATGTCCAGTTATAGGCAAGAGTACATAAATCCATCAAGGATTTTGGCTGAATTATGGCCCCTTTCGACTTAGAAATCTGGGTTAAGTTTTTCGTACCAGTTAATATTTTGTGTAAAGTATTTGACATATGGCTTTGAAACTTTTATCACTTGTTCAGTATAATAGTCTCTATCTGTAGGAAAGAGTACATAACTCTGTCATCTATTTTGGCTGAATTATGGCCCTTTTTGGACTTGGAAATTTGTTCTGTTTTAATACAAGTCCACGTTTTGTCAAAACTATTTGACGTGTTGCTTTTAAACTTTGAACACTTGTTTATCATCATGCTTTCAATCAGTAGGCAAGAGTACATAACTCTGACAACTATTTTGGCTGAATTAAGGCCCTTTTTGCACTTTGAAATTCGTTCACACATTGCTATTTAGTGCAAGACTTATCGAAATCCACCAAATACAGGAACATTGTTTGTCTAATCTTGTTTTTTCTTTTGTCTGAATATCTGTGGTAATATTTTGACCCCATTCTTCAATCAATTCTTCGAATAGTCAAGCGCGCTGTCATCAGACAGCTCTTGTTGACATGTATCATTGCCTTGTAGACCTCTACAAAATTTGTTCAAATCATGACCCCTGGATCAAATTGACCCCGCCCCATGGGGTTATTTGATTGTACATAGAAAAATCCTCAATTTTTTTTTAAATAAACCAGAAGGCCTAGAGCTTAGATATTTGACATGTAGCATTGCCTAGTGGACCTCTACAAAATTTGTTCAAATCTTGACCCCCAGGGTCAAATTGACCCAGCCCCAGGTGTAACTTGATTGTGCATAGGGAAATCTTCATAAATTGCTAAAAATAAACCAGAAGGCCTAGATCTTAGATATTTGATAACATTGCCTAGTAGACTTCTACAAACTTTATTCAAACCATGATCCCCGGGTTAAAATTGGCCCCGCCCCAGGGGTCACTTGATTTTACATAGGAAAATCTTCAAAAATTTTCTAAAAAATAAACCAGAAGGCCTAGAGCTTAGATATTTCACATGTAGCATTGACTAGTGAACCTCTACAAAATTATTCAAATCTTGACCCCCGGGATCAAATTGACCCCGCCCCATGGGTTACTTGATTGTACATAGAAAAATCTTCAAAAATTTCTAAAAATAAATCAGAAGGCATAGAGCTCTACAAAATTTGTTCAAATCATGACCCCCAGGGTCAAAAATGACCCCGCCCCAGGGGTCACTCGATTTTACATAGGAAAATCTTCAAAAAAATTCTAAAAATAAACCAGAAGGCCTAGATCTTAGAGTTTTGACATGTAGCATTGCCTGGTAGACTTCTACAAAATTTATTCAAATCATGGCCCCCAAGAGTCAAATTGACCCAGCCCCTGGGGTTACTTTATTGTACATAGAGAAAAACTTCATAAATTTGCTAAAAATAAACCAGAAGGCCTAGATCTTATATATTTGATACGTAACATTGCCTTGTAGACTTCTACAAAATTTGTTCAAATCATGACCTCCGGGATAAAATTGGCCCCGCCCCAGAGGTTACTTGATTGTACAGCGGAAAATCTTCCAAAACATTTCTAAAAATCATCAGTTTGACATTTGAAACATGTAGCTCATATTTCTCAGGTGAGCGATCCAAGGTCATCATGACCCTCTTGTTCTTACACGTGGCAACACTTTGATATATTTGTTTCTCTTTTTACACATGCCTCTCTGTATGCAACAGGGTCACCATGGGAACGTACCGCCACAAACACATTTATAGACAATGACCGACATTCAGATGAGCAGATTTTAGAGCGTATGCAGTTAGTACATGTATGTCTAATTTTTCCTTTATGTGGGTTACCATGGAAACGTACCTCAATATCTAGGCAATGGTATATTGGATGAGCAATGTTCAGATGTACGAAGTCATACAGCAGTTTTTACAGCATATAAGGTGTGTATGTTTACTTTTTCTTTTTTTGTGCTGTAACTTTGATGTATGTGTTTTTCATTTTACACATGCGCCTCTGTATCTATAAACACAACAGGATTACCATGGAAACCAACATCTACATCTAGGCAAAGGTATAAATGGATGACGACGTCCAAATCTACAAACAGCAGTGAGAGAAATCCTGCAACCGATAACGATCACGTGACAAACGCATAACTTTAGTCTAAGCTTTGCTAGCCTAGGATCCGTAAATGAATTTAGGCAAAACTTGAATATAAACAAACATCTGGATAATATGTGCGGTTATTGAAAACTCAATCTACCTTGCATGTGTTTTGCTGCGTAATTCTTGGTGTTCGGTGTTTGCTGTTTTGTCAGGGATTTGTTTGGCTATTTGATGGTGTTTGTAGTGGTTTTTGGTGTTTGTTGTGGTGTTTGTGGTGGTGTTTTGGTGTTTGTTGTGTTTTTGGTGTCTTCCATGTGGTCTTCTCGGTTGTATTCGATCATGTTTGTGTTGTTTTGTTACAATGGGCATTTAGTGCGAATTGTATGTCGCATTTGGTTCTTCATCGTTCGTTCCGTTACAAGGTGAATTTCTTTTTGCCATTAGCAATGCATTATAACTAGATTTGTTCATGTACACAAAATTAATCGAATAAGTTAAATATTGCGTTGTGTGTGTGTGTGTTTTTGTTGTTGTTTTTTTTGTTGTTGTTTTTTTTTTAACTTTCCCATCAGTTTTAGATAGCTGCAGAGACATACCATGAAGAATGCAGACGACAGATATATGGTGCAGACGACATCTCGGTAAGTTCTGTTTTATTTCTGTTGTTTATTCTTTTCGTTTTGTACTGTTGTTTTGTTTTTTTTCTACCAGAATGTCGGAGTACTTGGAGAATAAAGACGCAGACAGATATGGGGACGCAGACGGACATGAAGATGCAGCCCAAACAAAATGTGCGCTTCATTATCGCGATTAGGTATGTATATTGCTTCTTATACTGTCCTATTTTGCATGCATTTCTCTGCAGACTTCCAAAATGGTGGATGATGTTGACTAGAAGCACGTGTGAATATATCTTTTGTAGATATCATGTAATGGTTCAGTGGATGGTGAAGCTATGGTGTTTGATATTGACTACAAGCTCGTACACGGATGTCATGTTGTAGGTTTCACAGAGGGTAAATGGACGGTGCAGCAATGGTGGGTTATGTTGACACTTTCATATGTTTGTTTGTTTTTTTGTGTGTGTTTTTTTCACATGCATTTCTGTATCTATACTCTTTACAGGGTCACCATGGAAATGTACCTCTACATCTAGGCAATGGTACAATGGATGACCGGCGTTCTGATGCACACAAATATATATAGCAGATTTTGGAGCGTATAGGTAAACAGTATGATGTGTTTCTGTTTTTGCACATACCTTTCTGTATTTATACACTCAATCTCAACATGGTTACCATGGAAATGTACCTCTACATCTAGGCAATGGTATTCTGGATGACCGACGTTCAGATGCACACAATTATAGCAGATTTTTGAGCGTATAGGGTGTGTATGTTTACAGCTCGTTTTCGTAAACATCATGTTTGTAAACATTAAAGATTGCGTTTTGTAACCTTAACTCGGCGTTCCATATTTTAGCGGCTCTTGTATAAGAAAAATGTGAGCTCAAGCTAAAACAAAACATAATCAATAAGCAGAAAGGTCATTTTGTAAGTAGAGAAATTTTAGTTTGAAAACGTGTAAACACGTATGACCTATTAATCGAACTGTACTTTTCATTTCTTGCTTAAACAGTATGATATGTTACTGTTTTTGCAAATACCTTTCTGTATTTATACATTCAACCTCAACAGGGTTATTATGGAAACGTACCTAGGCAATAGTATAAATGGGTGGCTGGCGTTTGGATGTACAAAAACACACAGCAGATTTTGGATCATATAGGGTGTGTATGTTTACTTTTTCTTTTTTGTGGCAACATTTGGATATATTTGTTTTTTATTTTACACATGCCTCTCTGTATCTATACATTCAACAGGATAACCATGGAAACTAACATCTACATCTAGGCAAAGGTTCAAACAGCAGTGAGAGAAATTCTGCAACCGATCACTTGGCAAACGCTTAGCTTTAAGTAATCTAAGCCTTGCTAGGACCTGTAAATGACTTCAGGCAAAACTTGAATATAAACAAACATCTGGATAATAGGTGTGCTTATTGAATTATTTGAAAACCCAATCTACCTGGTATGTTTTTGCTGCGGAATTCTTGGTGTTTGGTGTTTGCTGTTTTGTCAGGCTTTTGTTTACAATGGCTACTTGGTAGTGATTGTGGTGTTGTTTGTGTGTTTGTGGTGGTGGTTTTGGTGTTTTTGGTGGTGGTTCTGGTGTTTGTGGTGGTAGTTTTGGAGTTTGTGGTGGTGGTTTTGGAGTTTGTGGTGGTGGTTTTGGTGTGGTGGTAGTTCTGGTGTTTGTGGTGGTGGTTTTGGTGTTTGTGGTGGTGTATTCCATGTGATCTTCTCGGTTGTATTCGATTTCGATAATGTTTTCGTTGTTTTGTTAAAATAGGCTTTTGATGCGAATTGTTTGTCGCATTGGGTTCTTCATCTTTCGTTCCGTTACAAGATGATTTTCTTTCTGCCATTAGCAATACATTATAACTAGATTTATTGATGTACACAATTAAATATTGCGCTGTGATTAATTTGTGTTACGTTTCCCAAAAGTTTTAGATAGCTGCAAAGACATGTCATGAAATTTGCAGACGACATATATGGGGTGCAGGCGAGATCTGGGCTGAACGCGCGAAAGCTTCAAAGACATGCCATGAAATATGCAGACGACAGACATGCGGTGCAGACGAGATCTGGGTTGAACGCGCGAAATTGTTTTATTTTATTTCTGCGTTTAAAATGCTCTTTTTGTTTTGTATTTCTTTTTTCTACCTAAGAATGCTGGGGTATGCATACTTGAAGAAAAAAGATGCAGACGGTCATGGAGATGCAGACCAAGCAAAATGTGCGTTTCTCTTTATGATGAACAGGTATGTATATTGATACTTATGTTATCCTTTTTTTGTATGCATTTTTTTTCAACCTGGTGGCTATTGTTTACAAGCACGTGTGAATATATCATGTTGCAGACAATGCAATGGTTTAGTGGATGGTGCAGCTATGGTACATGATATTGACTACAAGCACGTGAGTGGATGTCATGTTGTAGATTTCACAGTGGTTAAGTGGATGCTGCAACTTGATCCTTTTTCTGAGGTATGTAATTTTTCTGACAGGTACAATTAGATTATTTCGTTTGATTGTTTTTTTTTTGCAGTTTTCATCCCGCAAGTTACGCACATACATTTTCATTTTAATAAATTTTCTATAAATTTATATTTTCTGGTTATCGTGTGGGCGGACATGATTTTAATTCTTTTTTTTTTAATTTTTAACTCATTACTGTTAATTGTTAGATAATGACTACCAGTATTCAGTTAAGCAGTGCATAACTTTAAACCTTTAGAAAGCAAAGAACTATTTTTCTCGTAGTAATTCTGGAGCGTAGGTATGTGCATTCAACTTCTGGCTATAGTGACAGTAAAACTCGAAGTATCGGACAAGAAACTCAAAACTATTCGATGAGAAACCCAGGCTATCAGACGAGGAACCCGAACTATCCGACAAGAAGCAGTTTCCTGTACCATACACGTAAGGACTTGCTTATAATTTATTTTGCACTTTGAATATAGGTCGGTAAATCAGTTTAATTACACCAAGTAGGTTTTCATGATTGGTGTAACTGTACGTCGGGCTCATTGCTGTGTTGCGGTCTAAACAGGCAAGCGTTTGCTACCGTATAAGCCTGAAGCGTGGTTCGAATTCGTGACTATCGTTTCATATGTGACTTTGGTGTAAGTGTTGGTTTCTGAAAAACAGTGTGGCTGTTTATTTTATTGTATTAACAGGAAGAAAAATTTAGTTGATGGAACTGCAGTTGTCGTAGAATTGCCTTGCTGGTACTAAAAAGATGCCGATAACCAGAGGGGCACTGGTAACCAATCGATGTCGCTCATCAGAGGTGTTCTGGAACTCTTATGTCAAAATAGTAATCAACTGTTCTCGACAAGGTAGGCTACTAAATCATTTTAGAATTGCTATTTACGCGACGCGAGTTCGAGCCACAGTTTGTATTACATCTACGGTTTCTGACTTATCTGAAACAATGTTAAATGTGACAGGCACAGCGAAATTTTTTTAGCTATTGTTGATATGGGCTGACATCTGGTTCTGTGACATAACTTTCCTTTTTCCGGAACATATTGGGAGATTTGTCAAGTTATGTAATCGCTGGTAGTTATCTAAATTTTACAAAATAACAATTTCGGTAACTGAACTTAGGTATTATATATCTATATGTATTAAGAGGATTTATAACATGACAGTTAGTTGCCAATTATATCTAGCAGACGGCACTTGCTGCTTCTATCAGATGACGCCAGTGGCGGAAGAAGGGACCCCCGATGCCTGGAGTAACTGTGCAGTATAACATTTTGGTAAAATATTTGAATTTGTTTGTCGTCATACTTTCCAGTATAAAACTTTCATAAAATAATTTAACTTTTATATTGTCGTCATTTTGTACACTGATACTGGCTTGTATAACTTGCAGACCCTAAAGGCGATGCATTTATGACGCGTTTGTTCCGGAAATGAAAAAAAATACCAACCTTAAACTGAAGAGTGTATAACTTTGCAAATCACGGATCGACTGTTTCACAAGATAAACTGACTTGAAAAATAATTATTGGCATATACTGTCATTTCTAATAGTGCAATAAAACTTATCAGTGTAGGACTTATAGGTTATTAGATTTGTATCGAGAAATATGAATGAGTTATGCAGCGGAATTATTGCGCGACTTCAGGACGCAATATTTCGAAAAAGAACGAGTGCATATTATCGATGCAAATCTAATAATCTGTATATGACATACGTATCTAAAGTAATAACAGTTATATAAACGATATGAATTAGTTTTTAACATGAGCAAAATTAATCTTATCGTCGTTAAAGACATTCAGTCAAATGCGATGACAAACGTAAAAATTACATCACAAATGATGCCACGCACCCGACGTGAAATGTGAAAATATTGACGTTTCTTAACGAAGTTTATAACTGAGTATGTAATTGTGTATGTAATAAAACAATTTCAGCACTGTTTGATTGGGCAAGATAGAGTGGTTTTAGTGGAATTCAGCCCTTGATGGACATATCGTCTGTATTTGCCCTGTCCTGGTGATGGTAGAGAGCTCTTTCACAACTCGTGCGCATATCAGAATCCGCGAGGTAGGCGACGAATTTATTCAGGTAAAGAGAAATGTTACTTCATAACATTTTTATGCCCCCGGCATCTACTGATGCGGGAGGCATATAGTGATTGTCCTGTCCGTCCGTTTGTTCGTCCGTCCATACGAGGTTAACCAAATGGGACCGTTTCGTCTAGCATCAATACCCCTAACTAGAATGACTTGATACTAATGCAGATGTAACCTGTGACCATTCCTCATCTTCAGACATCACCTGACCTCAGTTTGACCTTGACCTTGAACTTGACCTCGTTTTGGACTTAGGTTGCTTTGTATCGACAAGGATGCCACCGGGGGCATCAAGCGTTTATTGAACGCAGCTCTTTGTTTTTATTAGTTTAAAAGTTATTTTATCTGCTTTGTATGAAGATAATGAAATTAGGTTCCATAAACATGGCATTGCGGAAAACAATTCTTCTGGCATGTATGTACTTTATAAATTATTTTGCCACATAAATTCGTGACATGGTGTGCTCACCCGGCTATAATGGTAGATCATTAGACTCCTTGTTTTGAGTCGCTGATTCAAATCCCGATTGGACAGAACTTTGACCGCAGTTTTTGATGAGGTATGGGTACTAGTTAGAAACCAGCTAGCATGATCATGAAAAAAAACATGATTTCAAAAACTACTTTCTATGAATCTGTTAAATGAATTCTGTTTCAACTAAATGTATTTAAAATTAGCGAGCAAGTCACTCTGAAATTCAGACCTATTTTGTATTTATGTCACCAACGGATGTCCAAGAAATATACACATTGTTATTTGCAAATTGTTCACCTCTAAGAACTCTCAGATGGACTTAGAAAATAATCTTTTTTGCCTGCATTATAGGTAAACTATGATACGATGTAAATTATTAGGTATATTTTATTACCACGGTGTCAAAGATAGTGTTTAAAATATCTGTCCGTCCGTAAGTTCGTTAAACACATTTCTTGTATACTCAGCTGCTCTTACAGTTTATATCTAACTGAAATATACTTAGTATACACCGTTTACATCAAAATGCGCATATTGTGGGGATTTTCATGTAATATTCTTTTGGGGTAATGGCCCTTTTTTGGACTAGTTACATCCATATCAGAACATTGTGTATCCAAATTCTCATACAGTTTCTACCCAATTTAAACGAAACATGAAGTGGACATGTGTATTATCGAAACTTCCATGTCTGGTTTTCTGATCGAGTTATGACCCGTTCTCGGTCAAATTTTACAACTACATCAGAACACATTATGTACTTAAGTCCTACAGCTCAAATGAAACTTTGTATACATCAGCTTGAAGAAGACATTTGCTTTTTTTCTGGAATTTGGTGTCCGAAGATTTTTTTTTCTTTTTTAGTTTTGCCTCTTTTTAAATTCTTAGCATTATTCTATCGAATATTTTCAGGGGTTCGTGTGTCATACAATTTGAACATCATTTTTGTTCTCTTTAGACATTTACTGACGACAGAAATTTTATCTTGATACATTAATACTGTTTCATTGTTTGATTTTTTTTTACTCAGTTTTAAAGACATTGATTGGGTGGTCTTGAGAAATTCTGCATTTTTTAATGATACATCTTTACTCCATTTCTAGAGATAAAGCACACTTTTTGCACAAGTACTCGTTTCAGTCGGGTTATCACTTTACTCGGACTTTATCACAGAACCCCTTTAAAACCTCAAATTTTATTTTAAATAAAAGTAATCAATACAGTATTCAAATTAAACTTTAAAATGTTTTCATTTTAGCTTCCTCTAAGACATGTGAGATTAAAAACTAAACTTGATTTCTAAATTACTGCGAGTCACTACATGTTCATTGTAAAAACAGGAAAACGACAGAACTTGAAAATGTATTTTTCTGATTAGTCAGTTAGAATTTCTGACCTACTATATAGGCCATTTTAATTTGTACAAACAATGTTATAACCAGAATCCCCCCCCCCCCCCCCCCCCCCTGCTTATTGCTCAAGTCATTAAGTTTAAATATTGGCCACCAACTTTCAGCAGAACAGTTTCCTTGAAGTGACAGAATTCAACGACCTCGAGCGAGACTTGAACCCACGCAGATATGTGCAATTGCCAATTATTAAGCGATATGTAGCATATTTTCATTGAATTGCATGAATTTCGCTTGTTACTGTTATAAGTATGATTTTTTTTCAGGTTTAAAATGACAGGAAGACAGTGTTTTACATTGTTGAAAGAAAAAGAATCGATTCCAGAACGTGCCGTCCTGTGTTTGTTGTTTTCGACAATTGAGGGGAGAGTCCGGTGCATGCCAGATACTATCTGTAAGAAAGTTATGTTTAATTTTGTACCATTTATTCTGAAATAGCTTGTTTTAAACAGTTATACAAATTATGTAGAGAGCTATCCTACTCGGCGTCCGTGGCCATTCTGCAAGTTTCTTGGCAAAAGTGGTTTTTTTATTTTTAGCTCCACTATTCGGACAATAGGGGGGGGCTATTCTACTTGCCCCGGCGTCGGCGTCGGCGTTTGCGTCAGCTTGAGCTTTCTTGGTTAAAGTTTTTCGGCAACCTTTGTTTTTCTGTAATATCTTTGTTACTATTGCTCATATCTTACTGTAACTTCACATAAACATTGTCCAGCATACAAAGTATGTGCAGGGACTGGGCCCATAATACCTAAGGTCAAGGTCATCAAGGTGTTATACTTTGGTTATTTTTAAGGTTAAATGTTTTGGCAACCTTTGTTTTTCTGTCATATCTGTGTTACTATTGCTTATATCTTACTGTAAGTTCACACAATCATTGTCCAACATACAAAGTATGTGCAGGGACTGGGCCCATTATACCAAAAATCAAGGTCACAAAGTTGTTATACTTGGTATTATTTCCATGTTAAATTTTTGAAATCTTTGTTTATAGACCTATCTTTGGTTCTTTAAAAGATAATGACTTTAAATTAAAAATGTTTCTTTATAATGTGTGTTACAACTCCATAACTCTAATTGTATTTTTTTACAGAATTATGCCTCTTTCATACTTAATTTTTTGTTTGTTTTGGCAATCTTCGCATTCTTGATGTTACTTTAGTACAATATAAGATACTTGAAACTTGAAATGTGTCTTTATCATCATCATCTGCATGAGTGGTAACTATCCCCATAACTCCGATTTGTATTTTTGACCAAATTATGTCCCTTTCATACTTTTTTTTTTTTTGACAATCTTGGTTTTCTGGAAATGACTTTGATACTTTATAAGGTAATGACTTGAAACTCAAAATATATATTTTACCATTATCATCTGCATGTGTGGTAACAATCCAAATAACTCTAGTTTGTGTTCTTGACAGAATTATGCCCCTTGGTTAAAGTAGAGGTCTCTTATTTAGACATATATTCATTTTACTATCAAATCGCCGAATAGTGGAGCGCGCTGTCTTACGGACAGTTCACGTTATCTCATTTGTGACTCAAACCTAAAACATCACATCATAAGGTCCTGGCACTAATCTTTCATAAATGCTCTCATTGTTTTAGTTAATTATTCTTTTGCCCCAGCTGTCGAAGACCCGGGAGGCAGACATAATTTGAACTGTCTGTATGTCACACTTTCTTCGGATTTTACCTCCTTCTGCAGTTCCCTTCGAATACAAATGAAACCTTTTGGAGTTCACAATGACAACTACGTCTGTACCTTGTGTACCACTTCAGATGAAGCCCAGTATTCATCAACATTAAAGCACCCACGTGTGCATTATAGGACTTTCATGTTGTCTATACTTATGCTCCTTTTTATGCTCCGAAAGGTGAGCATATTAAAATCGCACTGTCCGTCCGCTCGTCCGTGCGTGCGTCCGTGCGTCCGGTAAATGCTTGTCCGGGCTGTAACTCTTCCATCCATGAATGGATTTTGAAATAACTTGGCATAAATTTTCACCATAATGAGACGAAGTGTCATGCGCAAGACCCAGACCTCTAGCTTCAAGGTCAAGGTCACACTTAGAGGTCAAAGGTTAACATGGTCTGTTTCGTGTCCGGTCCATAACTCTGCCATCCATGAAGGGATTTTGAAAGGACTTGGCATAAATGTTTACCATAATGAGGCGACTTGTCATTCGCAAGACTCAGACCCCTAGCTCCAAGGTCAAGGTCACATTTACAAGTCAAAGGTTAACAGGGTATGTTTTGTGTCCGGTCCATAACTCTGCCATTCATGAAGGGATTTTGAAATGACTTGGCATAAATGTACACCATAATATGACGACGTGTCATGAGCAAGACGCAGACCCCTAGCTCTAAGGTCAAGGTCACACTTAGAGGTCAAAGGTTAACTTAGTCTGTTTCTTGTCCGTCCATAACTGCCATTGATGAAGGGATTTTGAAATTACTTGGCATAAATGTTCCCTATAATGAGATGAGGTGTCATGTGCAAGACCCAGACCCCTAGCTCCAAGGTCAAGGTCACACTTAGAAGTCAAAGGTGTTTCTTGTCTGTCTGGTCCATAACTCTGCCATTTATCAAGGGAATTGAAAATAATTTGACACAGATGTTAATCATATTGAGTCACACTTATGACCGAGGCCTCTTAGGTCAAGGTCACAAAATGATATGTGATTTTTTTGCGAATACAGCTATGGCATTCTTAGGCCTACTTCGGGGGCATTTGTCACCAGTAGTGACAGCTCTTGTTTTTTTTTTGAATTTAACAATATACAGCTACAAGCTTTGAGCATTCAACTCTTCGTACACTTTTCATTTAGTTCAAACAAAACTTGGTACACTTAACATGAACATTGCATGGTGTTGGTATTCATTGTTTCCCACTTTTGTGTTGAATTTTTAGCAGGCTTTTTTAATATAATTTCATCTAAAATTTGTAAGAAAGTCAACAAAGGCGCTTGCAGTAATTACATACGAAGAGGGCTATACCATTGAAACTATTGAAAAGTATTTACAGAGCTTTTCAAACGTACGCACAGTGCTATTGAAACACACTTGTGATCTAGTTGTTTTGCTTACTTTTTGTCAACTTATTTTCGTTGTTAATATGCTGACTTTTGTCAAATATTCTATCTCCAGCTTTTAGCTCGACTATACGAAGTATATGGAGAGCTGTCCTACTCAACACGGCGTCGGCGTCCTTCCGCGTCCCCACCTTGGTTAAAGTTTTTTTTACACTTCATCCTTTTACTCCTTATCACTGTAATTACATGATGAATTTGTTTTAAACTTAAAATAGTTGTTCCTCATCATCACCCACATCATATGGCACATTACTACACGGATTTGATTCAGACTGAAAGCAGTTGTTCCACATCATCTCCAACATCATATGACACAAGGTCCATAACTCTGGTACCAATATTTAATGAATTATCCCCCACTTTTACTTAGAATTTCAGGTTAAAGTTTTGGTGCAATATCACTCTATCTCAGTTATTACTAAATGGATTTGATTCAAACTTAAAATAGTTGTTCTACCTTATCAGCTACATCGTATGACACAAGGTGCATAACTCTTGCACCAATTTTTCATGAATTATGCCCCCTTTTACTTAGAATTTAAGGTTAATTTATAAGGTTAATTTTGATGCATATCCACTATATTTTAGTTATTACTATATGGATTTGATTCAAACTTGAAGCAGTTGTACAGCATCATCACTCACATCATATGACACAAGAGCCATAACTCTTGCACCAGTATTTCATGAATTATCTCCATTTTTAGCTCGACTTTTCGAAGAAAAAGTAGAGCTATTGCACTCGCCCCGAATCATATGACACAAGGTGATAACTGTTGCACCAATATTTTATGAATTAAGAGCCCCCCCCCCTTTTTAGCTCGACTATTCGAAGAATAGGTGAGCTATCCTTATCGCCCCAGCGTCGGCGTGAGCGTGAGCGTTAGCGTTAGCGTCACACAAATGTTAAAGTTTGCGTACCACCCCAAATATTTTCAAAGTCCATTGAGATATTGCTTTGATATTTTGCATACTTGTTTACCAACATGATCCCAGTCTGTAAAAAGGAGGAGGCAACTCTATCGAGCATTTTGACAGAATTATGGCCCCTTTTCGACTTAGAATATGCTTATTGTAATGTCATTGCTTATATTATACTATCAAGCACTGAGAATAGTCGAGCGCGCTGTCAACTGACAGCTCTTGTTGTTTATAATTATACTTATTTAGTGTTTTGATACACTTTATCTTTATCTTTCTTATAACTTGATATTTTTGACACAGACTCACTATTGTGCAATATCTACATCCACCATTGGAGTCATTTAACACTCCAGTGGCAGCTCCAGCTTCCTCAGATGTGCCCCGTTTCACTATGCAGCATCAAAATAGTCGAGCGTGCTGTCTTCTGTGACAGCTCTTGGCAGTTTTTTTTCTCCTGCAAAGGGAGGGGAGATGTATAGCTCTACTGATTATTCTGAGAAGAAAAAAAATGGAAGATTTGGTTTAAGTTGATTTTACCTTTAAGTTACATCTTGAAGTATTTTTATCCTAATTATTTGTCATCATTTTCAGATTGATTTTGAACACTCTAGTGAGAAATATATGCAGATGGAAGAACCAAGTATGATAAATCCAAGACAGACCTGGCACAAGCATATAGCATGACACCACTACAGCCGCCATGACAAAAGCATAGTTAAACAAATTAGACATAAGCTAACATTTATATAATTATACCCCAACGTACAAAGTATATTGGGCTATGTTGGAGTCACGCATGTCCAGTCCATCCGTTCATTTGTCCACCATGGCCGCTGGGATGATTTTTATAAAACTGACATAAATTATAAACCACATCAAGACGATGTACAGAGCGCTCAACCTAGGTCACAAGGCCAAAGGTCAAGGTTACTCGTGGAGGTCAAAGGTCAAATAGCTTAGCTTCATGTCCGCTCTATATTGTCTAAACGGCTTTGAAAATATTTATCTCGACTGTTTGAAGAATAAGGAAGATTACTGTACTTTCCTTGGCGTCTGTGTCACTGTTACTGTTGCATTGAAAGTTAAAATTTTAGGACATGTGCAGGCTTCTCAGTGTCACTATATCTTCTTACTACTGCCCTTATTAACATCAAACTTCACATAAGTGTTGGTCTTGATAAGGGAAATACATCTACATGTATTAGTTTAGGAACAAGTATCCTAAATGTCGAAGTCACTGGCTTAAATATTGTGATAGTGCTGGTTAAAGTTTCATGGTAAGCTTCTCAGTTTCCCAATATAATCTCACATAAAGATTGATCTTAGAACGTGGCAGAAATCTTTTTGTTTAGGGTCAGGTTGCTCAGAGGTCAAGGTTACTGGGGTCAGATTTTATAACAGTGTTGGTTAAAGTCTTGTGGCACATTTCTCAATTTGACTTATATCTCATAATGTTTCCTAGAACTGGTATCCCTCATGTTCTATCCTTTTTAGCTCGACTATACGAAGTATAAGGAGAGCTATCCTACTCGCCCCAGCGTCGGCGTCGGCGTCTTTCCGCGTCCCCACCTTGGTTAAAGTTTTGGTGCACTTTCTCTTTTTTCAACTTATCTCTGTAATTACTTGATGGATTTGATTCAAACTTGAAATACTTATTCCTCATCATCATCCACATCATCTGACATAAGGGCCATAAGTCTGGCACCAATATTTCATGAATTATCCCCCCTTTTCACTTAGATTTTCAGGTTAAAGTTTTGATGCACTTTCACTCTATCTCTGTTATTACTGAATGGATTTGATTCAAACTTAAACTAGTTGTTCAACATCATCACACACATCATATGACACAAGGTGCATAACTCTGGTAGCATTTTTTCATTAATTATTCCCCCTTTTTACTTAGAATTTCAGGTTAAAGTTTTGGTGCACTTTCACTCTACCTCTGTTATTACTGAATGGATTTGATTCAAACTTAAACAATTGTTCAACATCATTACCCTTATCATATGACACAAGGTGCATAACTCTGGCACAATTTTTCATGAATTATTCCCGTTTTTACTTAGAATTTCAGGTTAAAGTTTTATGCACTTTCACTCTATCTCTGTTATTACTGAATGGATCTGATTCAAACTTAAACAATTGTTCAACATCATTACCCTTATCATATGACACAAGGTGCAAAACTCTGGCACCAATTTTTCATGAATTATTTCCCCTTTTTACTTAGAATTTTAGGTTTTGATGCACTTTCACTCTGTCTCTGTTATTACTGAATGGATTTGATTCAAACTTAAAATAGTTGTTCAACATTATCACCCACACCATATGACACAAGGTGCATAACTCTGGCACCAATTTTTAATTAATTATTCCCCCTTTTTACTTAGAATTTTAGGTTAAAGTTTTGATGCACTTTCACTCTGGCACCAATGTTTAATGAATTATGCCCCTTTTGCTTAGGATATACTTATATAGTGTTTTGATACATTTTATCTTTACCTCTCTTATTACTTCAAGTTGATATTTTTGACATAGACCCAGGCTATTGTGCAATATCTTCATCCACAATTGGAGTCATTAAACCCTCCAGTGCAGCTCTAGTTTCCTCAGATGTGCCCAGTTTCACTATCCAGCATCGAAATAGTCGAGCGCGCTGTCTCCTGTGACAGCTTTTGTTAGCTATACCCACACTTCATCTACGTTCCTCCAGACACCCACCCAAAAATGCGTTCCATACAAAAACTTATATTTCATGTTTCCATCAACTCCCCTACTCCGCTGTCTTCACCTGCCTCCTCCACCCCATTTCACCGAACCTTTACCCTCGCCCCTAACCGCCGCCCCCTCCATAAAAAGGATAAAAACTCCTTTTCGATCTCCCACACTTATTATAATAATAACAATATCTTGTTAAACATTTTCTTCATAGTCGAGCAGACACAATTAACTCAGATCACTAGGTCCAAGGTCAAGGTCACACCTAAAAATCAAAAGTCATGATGACAACATTTTACTTTCCCTTTATCAAAGTGAGGTCTGGGGGTATCAATCGAATTCAGTGGTAGCCTTAGTTGATCAGGTGTTAGTGACATAAATGTGCATTATTTGCTTTATTGTGGGGAGGGGGGTGGGTATAGGAATGGTCTCCGTCCGTCTGTCCGTCCGTCTGCTCGTCCGTAACACTTCCGTGTCTGGTCCATATGTCCTAAACCCCTTGAAGGATTTTCATGAAACTTGGTCAAATGATCACATCAAGACGATGTGCAAAACTTATGACTTTGCCATGTCGGCTCAAGGTCAAGGTCACAACTCAAGGTCAAAGGTTTTAGCCTTCCATTTCGTGTCCGCTCTGTATCTCCTAAACTCTTGAAGGAATTTTATAAAACTCGGGTCAAATGATCACCTCATCAAGAGGATGCCGGCTCAAGGTCAAGGTCACAACAAGGGTTAAAGGTTTGAGCCTTCCATTTTGCGTCCGCTTTGTATCTCCTAAACCCCTTGAAAGATTTTCATGAAACTTGGGTCAAATTATCACTTCATCAAGACGATGTGTAGAACTCTTGAATCAGCCATGTTGGCTCAAGGTCAAGGCTGCAACTTGGGATCAAAGGTTTGAGCCTTTCATTGTGTTTCCGCTCTGTATCTCCTAAACCCCTTGAAGGATTTTCATGAAACCTGGGTCAAATGATCACCTCATCAAGTTGATGTGCAGACCCTATGAGTTAGCCATGCCGGCTCAAGGTCAAGTTCGTAAAGGTTTGAGTCTTCCATTTTGTGTCCGCTCTGTATCTCCTAAACCCTTGAAGGATTTTCATTAAACATGGGCCAAATGATTACCACATCAAGAACTCATGATTTAGCTATGTGAACTCAAGGTCAAGGTCACAACTCAAGGTCAAAGGTTTGAGCTCTGTATCTCCTAAACCCCTTGAAAGATTTTCATGAAACTTTGGTCAAATGATCAACTCATCAAGATGATGTGCAGAATTCATAAGTCAGTCATGTCAGTACAAGGTTAAGGTCACAGTTCAAGGTCAAATGTTCAAGTTACCCTTTCACTTTCCATAACAGTGGCGGGGTTTTTAGCTGTCTTTCAGGCTGCCATGTAATAATTGATTTTAGGACATGAGATATTTGTTTGTTTCAGTGTAAGATCGATCAAATCATTCTATATACATCTTGCGAAAATGTAAACTCTAGTGTTCAGGCGTGAAAAATAATCGATTTTACTATAAATCAAAGAAATATTATATTATGTAGTTAAATGTATCTGTACTATAAATCAAAGAAAATTTATATTATGCAATTAAATATATGTGTACTATAAATCAAAGAAATTTTATATTATGCAATTAAATATATGTGTACTATAAATCAAAGAAATTTTATATTATGCAATTAATTATATGTGTACTAAATTGTACACATTTTACAAGTATAACATTTCACCAAACGTGCAACGATACGCCTAAAATTATGGCAATATATATGTTGGAAAAAGTTATATAGTTCTACTAGATTGATTTCTTTTACATTTTAATATAATTATTTTTTAATATTTTTTCTTCTATAAAAACAATCAGATTTTATATAATTCATATTCTTTCGCGTTAAATTGATGTTGCGTGCAAGTGAAAACTGTATTTGGATTTCTTACTTCTGAAACAGTGGGTTTATCAGGGTATAATCTATCGTTATATTTCAACAATATCTGAAAACTTGGCAAGAAATTCAATAAAACTACAAAATGTAGCGATAAAATCATAGCTCTTTTATTTATTCAAACACACTTTCTACTGCACTTTGTTTGGTTGGTATTAATGTAGCTTTTAAAAGTAATTTTAGCCTCATTTCTTGTTCACTGAATTTTACACTGTTTGGTATAACTCTTAATCGACGCCTAACTTTATGCACTAACATTAACTCTTGCGGCTAAAATGACTTTTAAAGCAACTCTGTCTATTATCAGTAACAATGTATTAAACAGGTAAATCTTTAGGAACGATGTGTAGAAAGATTAGCTGATCAAATATTTAGTAGAATTGTTGGCAAACTTTTAGGTTTTTAGTCCTCGCTTTAAATAATTACTGGAATATAATGTTAGATTATAACATGATAAACTCACTGTATCATACGGAGAGAAATCCAAATATGATTTTTCACTAGTACGGAACAACACTTGAACGCAAAAGGATATGAATTGTATGTAAGGACTGGAAATTTGCTTCAAATAGAAAAAAGATATATAATACTGCTTACGAAAACACTAAAATAATACACGCCAAACTATTAAAATCTAAAAGAAACATGTATATCGCGTAGACATATTTAACCATATTTTTTCCAACAGCATTCTGACGTCATGAAATATAGCGTGACGTTACGCATGGCGCAGGTGTCAGCGCGGTTAAATAAGATAACATGAGATAAATTAATTTTAACTCTGCAAGATAATAAAGCGGTACAAAATAAGCGATGAGTTTTTCAATTAGTTAAAAATTTAGAATTAAAATGAACGTGCAATACATATATACATATATAAATCTGGTATAATAATGATGATGATAATAATAATTATAATAGATAAGTTTTCAGTTAATTAAATATTAAGAATAAAAATGAACGTGAAATACATATATAAATCTGGTACAATAATAATAATAATAATAATAATAATAATATCAATAATAATAATAATGAATAATAATAAAAAAATAATGATAATATCAATAATAATAATAATGAATAAAATTTCACGTAATGCCGAATTAACTTTCACTCGGGAACACCAGTTTTCAGTTTATTCGGTGAAAGAAATTTCGATCTTATACGGAAACCAAAACATGCCCCATTTCTATATATTTTTACAGCAGTAGTAGGTAACAAACATCCATAGTTACACAACCTAGGACTGAGATCATTTTAACTGTTGTTAGATATTTTTTTGTTTTATGTTCCCAAGATATTCCCGTGAAGAAATTTAACTTCACATTATTATTCCTCAAGACCAGATGACATGTTGAACACGTCACCTATGCCTGATGGCCAAAGGTCACAACTCAAGGTCAAAGGTCAGATATTTGGTTTTTGCTCCACATAACTTCTGTGCCTAGAAGGGTTTTATTACTTCATGGATTTGATTCAAACTTTAAATAGTTGTTCAACATTATCACCCATATCATATAACACAAGGTCCATAACTCTTGCACCAATATTTCATAAATTATGCTCCCCATTTTTACTTGGCATTTAACCTAGGTTAAAGTTTTTATACACTTTCACTCTCAGTTATTACTGAATGGATTTGATTCAAACTTAAAATAGATGTTCCACCTTATCAACCACATCATGCGACACAAGGTGCATAACTCTGACACCATTTTTTTATGAATCATGTCCCCTTTTACTTAGAATTTAAGGTTAATTTTAATGCATTTTCGCTATATCTCAGTTATTACTAAATGGCTTTGATTCAAACTTAAAATAGATGTTCCACCTTATCACCCACATCATATGACACAAGGCGCATAGCTCTGACACAAATTTTTCATGAATTATGTCCCCTTTTACTTAGAATTTAAGGTTAATCTTGATGCATTTTCACTATATCTCATATATATAACTTCTTTGCCTGGAAGGGTTTTATTACTTAATGGATTTGATTCAAACTTAAACTAGTTGTTCCACATCATCACTCACATCATATGACACAAGGTGCACAACTCTTGCACCACTATTTCCTGAATTATGCCCCCTTTTTGGTAAAAATTATACTTATGTCATGTTTTGATACACTTTATCTGTACCTCTCTTATAATTTGATATTTTTTATCACAGACTCAAGCTACTGTGCAACATTTATCCACCATTGGAGTCATTAAACACTACAGTGACAGTTCCTGACATATTTAAATGTTTTTGGTACACAGGTGTAACATCATAAAATACGATTTTGATGCATTTTCACTATATCTCAGTTATTGCGAAATGCATTTGATTCAAACTTTAAGTATTTGTTCCACATCATCACCCACATCATATGACACAAGGTGCATAACTCTTGCACCAATATTTCCTGAATTATGTCCCCTTTTTTGGTTAGAATTATACTTATATAGTGTTTTCATACACTTTATCTGTACCTCTCTTATAATTTGATATTTTTTAACACAGACTCAGGCTATTGTGCAATTTTCATCCACCATTGGGGTCAAATCAAACACTTTAGTGACAATTCTTGACATATATAAATGTTTTTGGAAAACAGGTGTAACATCATAAAATACAGGTCAAGTTCGATTTAAATTGTACCTTCTTTTGGCCATGTCTTTCTTATGATTGCCATTCTTCTGTGACAAGACCGTATTGTGGGGGTATTCGTCACTCCTGTGACAGTTTTAGTTCTGCTTGCTGGTTGTTTCTTAATGACAGTCAAAACTTTATATATATTCCTTCGATTACATTTTTTTCTGACGGAGTTTTACGTTTTTAGCGAAAGCATGGTTCAAAGCAATGATTTTATTGTACATGTATTAAATTTAAAAAAATATTCTTCAGATTGAATATTTTCATTATGATTATACTTTAAAGTGTCATTTGTGACTACGTGTGCTATTTATTGCAGCTTGAGAAATGAATAAAATACCATACAGTTGTGTTGTTTATTTTGTTTAAATAAAATAGGACATACAGTTGCATTGATTATTGATGTTCCTTTCCTTTAATAGGTTTATTTCCTTCATACCATTTGCAAAATGCAGGTGTGTTCAATTGGTCATACTTACTTGTCATTTGCAAAATACATGTATAGAGAAGAGCATCCTTAACAACTAGCGCTTTGTCATCAATAGTTACCCTTCTTTCATTGACGCTATTTGTAAAATGCGGGTTACAATTGTTACCTCGTACTGTCAGGTTACCCCGACTCGTCCGCTGTCATCCAGTTACTTTCACTTCCCGTATAGGCGCCATCTGCAAATACCTCCATTTATATGTACGTGCCCTACCCCTTTGACACCATTTGCATTTCTATCCACAGCTTCTTTATTTACACCCTAGTAATTTGTAGGTAATTTGTTGTACTGCATTTGCAAAATCATGGGGGAGTTACTGTTACATCTATTCCCATAAAAGGGGGGGTTAACTGACTTACACTTTTCATCGAAAATTACTTCCCTAACCCAATAGACGCCATTCCTAAATGGGAGGTTACCCTAACACCTCTTTTCCATGCAAAGTTTCTTTCCCTATCCCCTTTATTTGCAAAACCTGTTTTTCCATTAGAAATTACTTCCCCTACCACTCTGTCGCCATTTGCAAAATTAAGGGGAGGTCACCGACCTTTTTTCCATTAAAGGTTACTTCCCTAACCCCTATGACGCTATTTGCAAAATTAAGGTGAGGTCACTAACCGACCTGTGTTTTTCCATTAAAGATTACTTCACCTACCCGCCTTGACGCCATTTGCTAAATTAAGGGGAGGTCACTAACCAACCAGTTCTTTTTCCATTAAAGATTACTACCCCTACCCACCTTGACGCCATTTGCACAAGTAAGTGGAGGTCAATCTAACAGACTTGTTTTTTCCATTAAGACTTGCTTCCCCTACCCATATTGACGCTATTTGCAAAATTAAGGTGAAGCCACTAACCGACCTTGGTTTTATTTTCCATTAAGAGTTACTTCCCCTACCCGCCTTGACGACATTTGCAAAATTAAGGAGAGGTCACCCTTATCAACCTGTTTTTATTCCATTCAGAGTTTCTTACCCTACCCATCTTGACGCCATTTGCAAAATTAAGGGGAGGACACCCTAACCAACCTCTTTCTTTTATTCAGAGTTACTTCCCCTACCCGCCTTGACGCCATTTGCAAAGGTAAGGGGAGGTCACACTAACCAACCTCTTTTTTTTTATTCCAGAGTTACTTCCCCTACCCGTCTTGACGCCATTTGCAAAGGTAAGGGGAGGTCACTCTAACCGACCTCTTCTTTTTTCATAGAGAGTTACTTCCCCTAGCTGACGTGACGCCGTTTGCAAAATTAAGGGGAGGTCTCTAACCAACCTGTTTCTTTTTTCATTCAGTTACGTCCCCTACCCGACTTGACGCCATTTGCAAAATTAAGGGGAGGTCACTGTAACCGACCTGTTTTCTCCATTAAGAGTTACTTCCCCTACCCACCTTGACGCCATTTGCCAAATTAAGGGGAGGTCACTCTAACTGACCTGCTTTTTAGCTCACCTGAGCAATGCTCAGGTGAGATTTTGTGATCGCTCAATGTCCGGCGTCTGTCTGTCGTCTGTCGTCTGTCGTCTGTCTGTCGTCTGTCAACATTTAGCTTGTGTATGCAATAGAGGCTGTATTTTTCAACTGATCTTCATGAAAATTGGTCAGAATGATTACCTTGATGAAAACTAGGCCGACTTCAAAAATGGGTCATCTGGGGTCAAAAACTAGGTCACTAGGTCAAATCAAAGAAAAACCTTGTGTATGCAATAGAGACTGTTTTTTTTTCAGTTAATCTTCATGAAATTTGGTCAGAATGATTACCTTGATGAAATCTAGGCCGGGTTCGAAAATGGGTCATCTGGAGTCAAAAACTAGGTCATTAGGTCAAATCAAAGAAAAACCTTGTGTATGCAATAGAGGCTGTATTTTTCAATTAATCTTCATGAATTTTGGTCAGAATGATTACCTTGATGAAATCTAGGCCAGGTTCAAGTATGGGTCATCTGGGGTCAAAAACTAAGTCACTAGGTCAAATCAAAGGAAAACCTTGTGTATGCGATAGAGGCTGTATTTTTCAATTAATCTTCATGAATTTTGGTCAGAATGATTACCTTGATGAAATCTAGGCCAAGTTCAAATATGGGTTATCTTGGATCAAAAAGTAGGTCACTAGGTCAAATCAAAGAAAAACCTTGTGTATGCGATAGAGGCTGTATTTTTCAATTAATCTTCATGAATTTTGGCCAGAATGATTACCTTGATGAAATCTAGGCCGAGTTTGAAAATGGGTCATCTTGGGTCAAAAACTAGGTCACTAGGTCAAATCAAAGAAAAACCTTGTGTATGCGATAGAGGCTGTACTTTTCAATTAATCTTCATGAATTTTGGTCAGAATGATTGCCTTGATGAAATTTAGATCAAGTTCGAATATGGGTCATCTGGGGTCAAAAACTAGGTCACTAGGTCAAATCAAAGGAAAAGCTTGAATATGCGATAGAGGCTGTATTTTTCAATTGATCTTCCTGAAATTAAGTCAAAATGGTAACCTGAATGAAGTCTAGGCTGAATTTGAAAATGGGTCATCTTGGGTCAAAAACTAGGTCACTAGGTCAAATCAAAGAAAAACCTTGTGTATGCGATAGAGGCTGTATTTTTCAATTGATCTTCATGAGATTTGGTCAGAATGATAGCCTTGATGAAATCTAAGTCAAGTTTGATTATGGGTCATCTTGGTTCAAAAACTAGGTCTCTAGGTCAAATCAAAGAAAATACTAAATAAATATTTTTTTCCATGAAATCACTAGGTCAAAAATGTTTACTCTGTTTAAAATGTTGTGTTATGGTGTGTTTCTCAGGTGAGCGACCTAGGGCCATCTTGGCCCTCTTGTTCTAATTAAGAGTTACTTCCCCTACCCGCCTTGACGCCATTCGCACCTTTGGGGGTTTTGAAAAAAAGGGGAGTCAGTAACCGACCCTTTTTTCTTAAGAAATTCCCCTCCCCTTGGCCTTTGGGGCAAAAATAGGGAGTAAAACCCCTAACCGCGGGTTTTTTTTTTCCATTAAATTTTTTTCCCCCCCTCCTCCTTGACGCCATTTGCAAAAAAAAAGGGGGAGGTCACCCTAACCGATGCTTTTTTCATTAAGATTTTTCCCCCTAACCTTGACGCCATTTAAAAATTTTAAGGGGGTCCCCCTAACCGAATTGTTTTTTCCCTTTAAGTTATTCCCCTACCCACCTTGACGCCATTTGAAATTAAGGGGAAAAACTATAACCGACCTTTTTTTAATAACATTACTTTTCCTACCTACGTGAGCCATTTTGCAAAATAAAAGGGGGGGTCACTCTAAAAACCGACCTTTTTTTCCCCCATTAAAAAATTACTTCCCAAAACCCCTAAAAAGGGCCATTTGCAAAATTGGGGAGGCCCCTCAAAAAACCTGTTTTTTTAATAAATTTTATTCCCTAGGCCTTAAAGCCATTTGCAATGTAGGGGAGGTCACCCTAACCCTCTTTTTTATTAAGATTTTTTCCCCCATCCCCCTTTGAAAGCCTTTGAAAATTGGGGGGTCACCCAAAAACCGACTGTTTTTTTCCATTAAAGTTACTTCCCCCACCCCCTTGACGCCATTTGAAAAATTAAGGGGGGTCCCCTAACCAAACCTTTTTTTTTTCATTGATTATTTCCCCTACCCACCTTGACGCCTTTTTGCAAAAAAGGGGGGCACCCTACCGACTTTTTTTTTTCTCCATAAGTTTTCTTCCCTACCTGAGTGCCCGCCATTGAAAATAAGGGGGGTCACCCTAACCGCCCGCTTTTTTCATTAAGATTTCTTCCCCTACCCCCCTTTTTCCCGCCATTTGAAAAATTAAGGGAGGTCACCCAAAACCGACTTTTTTTTTTCCTTAAGTTATTTCCCCCTCACCCCTTTGAGCCTTGCAAAATTAAGGGAGTTACCCAAACCGCTGTTTTTTTTTTTGAGTATTTCCCCCTCCCCTGACGTGCGCCTTTTTTAAAATAAGGGGAGGCACCCTAACCGACCTTTTTTTCTTTAAGATTTCTTTCCCCACCCCCCTTTACGCCATTTGAAAAATTTAAGGGAGGTCCCCAACCGCTTTTTTTTTTTTCCATCAGATTACTTCCCTAACCCTTGAGGCCCATTTGCAAAATTTAAGGGGAGGTCACCCAACCGACGTTTTTTCCATTAGATTTAAATTCCCCACCATTCGCATTTGAAAAAATTAAGGGGAGTAAACCCTAACCGCCCTTTTTTTTTTCATTGATTATTTCCCCCCCCCCCCCCACCTTGACGCCATTTCAAAATTAAGGGAGGTCCCCTAACCGACTGTTTTTTCCATTAAGTTCCTTCTCTACCCACCTTGACCCCCTTTGGAAAATTTAAAGGGGGAGGTCACCCTCCCCGACCTGTTTTTTTTTCCATTCAGAGTTCTTCCCTTCCCACCTTGACCCCTTTTGCAAAATAAGGGGATTTACTCTAACCGACCTTTTTTTTAATTAAAGTTACTTCCCCCTACTTGACGGACGCCTTTTTGCAAAAAAAAAGGGGGGTCACTCTAACCGCCCTTTTTTTTTTCTTTAAGATTACTTCCCCTTCCCACCTTGACGCTTTGCAAAATAAGGGGGGTCCCCCAAACCCACCTGTTTTTTTTTTAAAGTTACTTCCCCCTACCCTGACCCTTTTGCAAAAAAAAGGGGAGGTCACCCTAACCGACCTTTTTTTTTCTTTAAAGAGTTACCCCTCCCCACCTTGAGCCATTTGCAAATTAAGGGGGGCACCCTACCGACATTTTTTTTTTCATTCAGAGTTACTTCCCCTACCCCCCTTGCGCCATTTGAAAAAAGGGGGAGGCACCCTAACCGACCTGCTTTTTTCATTAAGAGTTCTTCCCCACCCACCTTACGCCTTTTGCAAAATTAAGGGGAGGTCCCCCAACCGCATGTTTTTTCCATTCAGATTACTTCCCCTACCACTGCGCCATTTGCAAAATAAGGGAGGTCACAAACCGCCCTTTTTTTTAATTAAAGTTTACTTCCCCTACCACTACGCCATTTTGCAAAATAAAGGGGGTCACCTAACCCCCCTGTTTTTCCCCCCTTTAAGAGTTACCCCCTACCCCCTTTAACCCCATTTGAAAAAAAGGGGAGGCACCTAACAACCGCTTTTTTTAATTAAAGGTTATTCCCCACCCCCTTACCCCATTTGCAATTAAGGGGGGGGTCACCCAACCGCCCTGTTTTTTTCATTAAGGGTTACTTCCCCTACCCCCCTGACCCATTTGCAAAATTAAGGGGAGGTCACCCAACCGACTTTTTTTTTTTCCCATTAATTTATTTCCCCCTACCCCCTTGACGCCATTTGAAAAATTAAGGGAAGGCCACCCTAACCCCCTGTTTTTTTCTTAGAGTTATTTCCCCCTACCCACCTGACCCATTTGAAAAATTTAAAGGGGAGGTCCCCTAACCGACTGTTTTTTTCCCATTAGAGTTACTTCCCAAACACTTACCCAAATTTGAAAATGGGGGAGGTCACCCAACCGACCTGTTTTTCCCATTAAAGATTACTTCCCCTCCCCCCTTTCAGCCATTTGAAAAATTTAAGGGGGGGTCCCCCTAACCGACTTTTTTTTTATTAAGTATTCCCCACCCCCTTTGAGCCATTTGAAAAATTTAAGGGGGTCACCCTAACCGACCTGTTTTTCTTTTAAGAGTTACTTCCCCCTACCCCCCTTTGACGCCATTTGCAAAATTAAGGGAGGTCACCCAACCCCCTGTTTTTTTTATTAGAGTTACTTCCCCTACCCGGGAGGGCCATTTGAAAAATTTTAAGGGGAGGTCACCCAACCGACCTGCTTTTTTTTATTAAAGTTTTACTTCCCCCCCCCCACCTTTGCCTTTTTGCAAAATTAAGGGAGGTCACCCTAACCGACATTTTTTTTTTCCATTCAATTTACTTCCCCTACAACCTTGACGAAATTTGCAAAATTAAGGGAGTCACCTAACCGACATGTTTTTTTCCATTCAGAGTTACTTCCCCTACCTGACGTGACGCAATTTGCAAAATTAAGGGGAGGTCACCCTAACCGACCTGCTTTTTTCATTAAGAGTTACTTCCCCTACCCACCTTGACGCCATTTGCAAAATTATGGGGAGGTCACCCTAACCGACATGTTTTTTTTTTCCATTCAGAGTTACTTCATCTACACACCTTGACGCCATTTGCAAAATTAAGGGGAGGTCACCCACCGACTGTTTTTTTCCATTCAGATTTATTCCCTTCCCCACCTTTAAACGCCTTTTTCAAAATTAAGGGGGGGTTTACTCAAACCCGACTGCTTTTTTAATTAAGATTTTAAATTTCCCCCACTTACGTGACGCCTTTGAAAAATAAAGGGGGGGCACTCTAACCCGACCTTTTTTTTACATTAAAAATTACTTCCCCTACCCACCTTGACCCCATTTGAAAATTGGGAGGGCACCCAACCGACCTTTTTTTTTCCTTTTCAGAGTTACTTCCCCTCCCTACGTGACGCCTTTTTGCAAAATTAATGGAGGTCACCCTACCAAATTTTTTTTTCTTTAAGAGTTACTTCCCCTACCCCCTTTGACGCCATTTGCAAAAAAAAGGGGGAGGTCACCCTAACCGACCTTTTTTTTTTCCATTCGAGTTACTTCTCCTACCCTCTTACCCCCTTTTAGCAAAAAAAAGGGGGGGTCACCTAACCGACCTTTTATTTTTTCAATTAAGTTATCCCCTAACGCGTTATTAAAAATAAAGGGGAGGTCCCTAAACATTTTTTTTACAAAAAATATAAAAATTTCTTTACAAAAGATTTTTAAATGCATTGTGCCAACTCCAGCTTATGTCAAGCAGCGATTGGGTGAGGTGTAAATTTCCAACAAATTTGCGAGGGGGCATGCCCCTTGACTTTCCCAATCACTTCGCGCCTTATTTCAAAAAATTCCTAGCTCCCCCATGGGGTTTGACTGATATAAAGAGTGTTTTTAAATCAAACTATGTCCGCAAATGTTCTTTAAAACTACAGTAATGAAAACGGAAATTTCAGCCAAAGCACCAGCATTAACCCCGAACTTCCTTTATGATTAACAGAGATACCGTAAAAGACCTCTTTTTTTTGTACAGAATCGGTCGAAGTCTCTATTTAAAAGATTTGAGTCCTTTCGGTTTCTACAAATGGGGGCCGTAAAACGAACTATTTTTATCTTCATACAGGATTCATCCAAAGTGATCCGAAAAAGAAACGATAATATCAAAATTAGACACAATCAATTTTTATACAAATTATTCTTTTTGCAATGTCGGGGGCCGAGCGTGGGATAAACTTGATCTTACTTCACTGAACAAACACGGTCTCTGTCGGCGGGGTACTTCGGGAATCCGCCGTAGAAACCCCTGGCAAATTTACACTCATCCTTTTACTTTTTTTTAAACAAACCAATACATTCATTATCATGCCGTTGTTGCTTCATAATTTCACGATAAAAACGTTCGCAAAAAACAACGCATGTGGGTGGAACCTGGTTTGAATCCCCACATGGTCTTTTTTTTGTTTTCCTTCCTTTTTTTCTGTTGTAATAGTACGTCTTAAAGAAAAACACTGTCTTTTGAACATATTTAAATTAAAACACGTTTTTACTTTGTTTTTCCCCTTTCACATAGGTGTTAGCGAAGTCGCGCACAAACTCGATAATGCAAATTTTTTCAGGGTTACCATTCTAAATTTTACACTTATTGAACGGGTTTTTTGGTCAAAAGCAGAACATTCCCGAGGGCCGAAAGACCAGGGGAAAATGATTTTTACTATTCGCCGGCAAGTATTTAATAAGTGTTATAACCTGACATCAGAAAAAAATTATCTTATTATTTTTTTTCAAGTGTTTTACTTCACCCCCCGTAAATTTGTGCTGACAGTAGGGTATCCTTCGGTTTTCTATGCAAATGGGGGGCCCTAAAACTAACTTTTCATCTTATACAGGGGTTCATCCAAAGTGAACCCAACAGAAACGATAAAATCAAAATTAACACAAACATATTTATATAAAATTATTCGTTGTGCAATGTCGGGGTGGCCGTAGCGTGTGTAACTTGATCTTACTTTAAAATGAGATAAAACACTTGTTCGGCGTGCGGGTTTCGGGTTAATCCGCCGTAGAACCACTTGTAATTCGACACTCATCCCTTTTTTCTTTTTTTTTAAACAACCAATACATTCTTTTCATGCAATTGTTGCTTCATAATTTCACGATTAAACGTTGCTAAACAAACTGCATGTGGATGGGAAAACTGGTTTTTGAATCCCCCCACATGGGTCTTTTTTTTGTTTCCTTCCTTTTTTCTGTTTTTAATAGTGAAGTCTGTAAATAAAAACCTGTTTTCGAACATATTAAATTAAAAAACGTTACACGTTTTTTTTCTTACACATGTTGTTTGGGGAAGTTGCACAAACTCGATAAGCATATTTTCAGGTTGACCATTTAACTTATACACTTATTGAACCTTTTCGGTCAATAGTCAGAAATATTGCCCCAGTCCGAAAACCGAGGGGAAAATTTTTTTTGACTATCGCCGGGAAGCTATTTTGGTTTTCAATAAAATTTATTTTTATTTTCCAAAGGTTATTCAAAAGGTTTTACTGACATATTTTTTCTTTTATAATTAAAAAATATTTCATCTTCATACAGGATGTCATCCAAATTATCCAACAGAAACGTAATATCTAAAATTAGAAAAAATCATATTTATATACAAAATTATTTTTGTGCAAGTCGGGGGGAGCGTAGCGGGTGATAAACTTTATTTTTTTCAACTGAGAAAAGCGCTTGATCTCTTCGTGCGGGGGTACTTCGGGTTTAAACCCCCGGGAGAACCACTTGCTAATTCGACACTCATCCTTTTACTTTTTTTAATCAAAACCCAAAACTTCATTACATGCAAGTTGTTTCTTCAAATTTCACATAAACTTCGCTAACACATACTGTGTGGTGGAACCCTGGTTCGAAACCCGCACATGGGTCTTATTTGTTTCCTTCCTTTTTTTGTTGTAATAGGAAAGTCTGTAAAGTAAAAACATGTCTTCGAACATTTTAAATGTAAAAAACATCGTTTTCTACGTTTTTTTTCTTAACTAGGTGTTAGGCGAAGTCGCTGCACAAACTCGATAATGCATATATTTTTCAGGCTTGACCATTCTAACATTATACACTTATTGAACGGCTTTTCGGTCAATAGTCAGAACTATTGCCCGAGGTCCGAAAGACCGAGGGAATATGATTTTGACTATTCGCCGGCAAGCTATTCAATAAGTGTTTAATAACCTGACTCAGAAAAAAATTTCTTATTATTTTCTTCAAGTGTTCATTACCCCCAGCTAATTTAGTGCTGAGCTTTGGGTTCCTTTCGGGGTTTTTTGCAATGGGGGGCCCTAAAAATAACTATTTTATTTCAACAGGATGTCATCCAAAGTGATCCCCAAAAGAAACGATAAAATTTTAAAAATTTGACACAAACTATTTTATACAAATTATTCGTTTGCAATGTCGGGGTGAGCCGTTGGGGGTGGGTAAAATTGATCTTACTTCAACGAGACTAAAGCAGTTGTCTCTTGGCGGAGGTAATTTTCGGTTAATCCCCGGAGAACCACTGTGCAATTTTTACACTATCCCTTTTCTTTTTTATCAAACCCAAAACATTCATTTCATGCAAGTTGTTGCTTTTAATTTCACGATAAAACGTTCGTAAAAACCCTACTGCATGTGGATGGAACACTGGTTCGAATCCCGCACATGGGTCTTTATTTGTTTCCTTCCTTTTTTCTGTTGTAATAGTGAACGTCTGTAAAGTAAAAACACTGTCTTCGAACATATTAAATGTAAAACATCGTTACTACGTTTGTTTCTTACACATAGTGTGTTAGGCGAAGTCGCTGCACAAACTCGATAATGCATATATTTTTCAGGCTTGACCATTCTAACATTATACACTTATTGAACGGCTTTTCGGTCAAAATCAAACTATTGCCGAGGTCCGAAAGCCCAGGGGAAAATATTTTACTTTCGCCGGGAAGCATTCAAAAAGTTTTTAATAACCTACATCGAAATAAATTATCTTTTTTTTTTTCAAGTGTTCATTTTACCCCCACGTAATTTAGTGCTGAGCGAGGGGGTTATCCTTTCGGTTTCTATGCAATGGGGGCCGTAAAATAAAATATTTTATCTTCAACGGATGTCCCAAAATGACCGAAAAGAACGATAAAACTAAAATTAAAACAACATATTTTATAAAAATTTTTCGTTGTGCAAAGTGGGGTGAGCCGAGCGTGGTGGATAAAATTGATCTTACTTTAACGAACTAAAGCGCTTGACTCTGTCGTGCGGGGGTACTTCGGTTTTAACCGCCGGAGAACCCCTTCTAATTCACACTCATCCTTTTTCTTTTTTAATCAAACCCAAAAACATTCATTACGCAATTGTTTTTCTTCATAATTTCAAAGTAAAACTTCGCTAAACAATACGCTGTGGAGGAACATGGTTCATCCCGCAATGGGCTTTATTTGTTTTCCTTTCCTTTTTTTTGTTGTAATGTGAAAGTCGTAAAATAAAAAAAACCCGTCTTCGAACAAAATTAAATGTAAAAAATCGTTACTACGTTTGTTTCTTAACTATGTGTTGGGGAAGTCGCTGCACAAAATCGATAAGTATATTTTTCAGGGTTGACCCCTTCTAACATTAAACTTTTTGCGGGTTTCGGTCAATAGTCAAACTATTGCCCCGGGGCCGAAAAACCAGGGGAATATATTTTTTACATTCGCCGGCAAACTATTCAATAGTTTTAATAACCTACACAAAAAAAATTTCTTATTATTTTCTTCAAGGTTTACTTCACCCCCCGTAATTTATTCTGACATAGGTGTATCCTTTCGGTTTTCTATGCAAGTGGGGGCCGTAAAAGAACTTTTCATCTTCAACGGATGTACCAAAGTAACCAACAAAACAAATATCAAATTAGACCAATCATATTTAATAAAATTATTCGTTGGCAATTCGGGGGGGGGCCGGGAGCGTGGTGGATAAACTTTTCTTCTTCAACTGAACTAAAGCACTTGATCTCTGTCGTGGGAGGTTTTCGGTTAAAACCCCCGGGAAAACCCTGTGCAATTCGCATCATCCTTTTTTTTTTAATCAAACCATACATTCTTATCATCAAGTTTTTGCTTCTAATTTCACGATAAAAAATTTCCCAAACACATACTGCATTGGAAAGGAAAAAAAACTGGTTCGAATCCCGCACTGGGTTTTTTATTTGTTTCCCTTTCCTTTTTTTCTTTGTAATGTGAACGTCTGTAAAAGTAAAAAAACCCGTTTCGAACATATTAATGTAAAACATCGTTACTACTTTTTTTTCTTACACAATGTGTTAGGGGAAGTCCTGCACAAATCATAATGCATATATTTTTCGGCTTGACCATTCTAACATTTACACTTATTGAACGGTTTTTGGGCAATTCAAAAAATTGCCCAGGTCCCCAAAAGACCGAGGGGAAAATGATTTTGACTATTCGCCGGGAAACTATTCAAAAAGTGTTTAATAAACCTACACAGAAAATAAATTATCTTTTTATTTTCTTCAAGTGTTTATTCACCCCCCGGTAAATTTGTGCGAGCATTTTGGTGTATCCTTTTGGTTTCTATGCAAGTGGGGGCCGAAAACGTAAAATATTTCACTTCTAACAAGTCATCCAAA
Source organism: Mercenaria mercenaria (assembly GCF_021730395.1). Lineage (NCBI taxonomy): Eukaryota > Metazoa > Mollusca > Bivalvia > Venerida > Veneridae > Mercenaria > Mercenaria mercenaria. The sequence goes on along the minus strand of NC_069366.1, from coordinate 21,910,357 downwards.
TGATCCGAACAAAAAGATAATATCTAAAAATTTGCCCCAACTTTTTATTACAAATTTTCGTTTTGCAATGTCGGGTGAGCCGTCTGGTGGTTTAAAAATTTATCTTACTTCAATGAGACTAAAGCAGCTTTACCCCCTGTCGGCGGGTACTTCGGTTAAAACCGCCTAGAACCCTGTCAATTCGAAACCCCTTCCCTTTTTTCTTTTTTTTAAACAAACCAAAACATTCATTTCATCAAGTTGTTGCTTCATAAATTTTCCCATAAAAAGTTCGCTAAAACATCTCATGGGATGGAACACTGGGTTCGAATCCCCACTGGGTCTTTATTTTTTTTCCTTTTCCCTTTTTTTGTTGTA